>NC_134336.1:5076687-6370875 GCF_964195595.1 Calonectris borealis | reverse complement strand
GCCAGAGCAAAAAAGCTCCGTGGTTTTGCAGAGCCTGTTCATCCCTGTGAGAGGCACTTGGTGCAGTCACCCCCCGAGCTCTCCAATTCTCTGCTCATTGGAAACATTTTCTGGCAGGACAAAAGAGAGAGAATTTTTTTCTGAGTAACTGGTGCGGATCCATGTTTAGAAAAATCCTGTTTAGAAAAATCCTGTTGCCCCAGTGAACTCTACAGCCACCATATATCTGTTTACTGATGGCCACCAATGCTTAATTAACCCTTTTATACTGCTGTATGTGGAACTTCTGGATCAAGAGCTTGGCAGATTCATTTCTAAGCTTTGCTAAAACCTTGATAACCTTTCAGCTGGCTGAATGAACAACCCAGAGCTCGAGCAAGCAGCCTTGCAGCTGAGGATGGGCACTGCCAGCTGGGCTTGTACAGCACAACCCAGCACTTGACCTTTTGCTGCTTTTCCATCCTGCAGCCTCGACGGCTGAACCTGCTGCTGGGGAAGCAACTGGCTGGAGACGGAGCGGGCACCTCGGGGAAAATGGAAACCTTGGCAGCTGCGGGTGGTTTTGTAAGTACTGCAGGGCCGTGGGGTTTGAATATCACCTCCTCTTCCCTTTCCCAATAAATAATGCATTGTCCTGGATGGGATTTCACTCTCAGAAGGGGGATGTTGGCACGGGACTTTGTGACCCTCTTTTCTGTGCATTGAAAAGGAGCTGGGGCAGGGGACAGAGTATGGGGGAAGCTGAACAAGGGACTGTTGTTCACGGTCCATTCCCAGTACAAGAAGTAAGTTCAGACGAACAACAGGAGGCTGTTCCTCGTGCGAGAAGTGCTTATCCGGTGGAACTCCTCGCCGCAGGATGTTGCAGAGGCTGAAAATTTCTTTGAGTTCAAAAACAGTCACATAAGGTGCTGGGGGAAAAGCCTCAAGGGCTCAAACACAGAAACACCACTTAAAAAAGTCTCTCACACATGTTGGGGATTGAAATTATTCTGGAAGAGGAGCATCACTGCATAATTGCCCTGTTTATACACCGCAGGGTGACTCTGAGAGCCAGGATCAGGCCAGATGGATCACGGGTCTGACCCAATGCCCTGGTACTGGCATCCAGACCCAGCTGGGTTGCTCCCATCAGCTGCATCTCTCTGCCAGCTGTTCCCAGATGCTGCTTTGAGTCCCTTTCTCCCAAGAGTGATTCCCTCTTGCTCACCTCCTTGCCTGGATATTTGCATGTTAATAGAGCTGCCTTGACCAGGTTGCTGGTCTCCTTGATGTGCAAAATGTATGTCTATGCAAAGAGTCCTGGCTGCTTTTCATCGGGGTGGAGGGAGGCTGGGCAGGAATACCAGGTGTAATCGGAAGGCTGGGGGCTACTGTATCTCATAAACCTTGGCTGGGTATCATGGGGGAGAAGATAAAAGGAGATTCTTATTCTTTAGTCCAAGAGTACACAAGTCAAACAAAGGCAAAGCCGTGATGTGCCCAGGGGCAGCTTCCCAGTGGAATATGGGAATAGGGACCTGTAAATAAAGGTTTTCTTGGCAGCCAGTCTGAACAAGGGCAGGTGTTTGAAGTATTTCCTGGATGCCCTGAGGCAGCGATTATTCGTGGAGGGAGAGCTTTCTGCTGGTGCCTCTTAAATAGGGGCACAGCACGGGGTTAATAAACCCTGGGCACCGATCATCCCAGGGGGGTCCTGCTGGGGATGTGCTCTGGGAACTCTGGGAGTGTTGCACCCTCCCCACGGTTGTTGTTCCTAACAGGGAGCCTCAGCCTCTGGGCAGCTCTTATTAATGGTGAAGCCTGGCACTTCAGCATTTCCTGTTAGCGGTTAGATCTGCATTTAATTACTGCACAGAGAGGCACTTTTAAACAGGGAATGAGGTCTCTTTCCTCATTTAATAAAGATGCTTTCTGCGGGCTCGACCCTGCAGGCTTTATCCCTGTGGGTGAGCCGCCCCTCGAGAATGTGCTGGCTGGGGCATCCGCAAAGCAACTGCGGGGTCTTTCCTAGTGTCCTTACTGTGGCTTTGGCAGCAGCGATCTCTGCACCGAGAGCCACGGAGCAGCCGTGCCCGCTGCTGCCAGGCAGGCAGACGGGGTGCGGAGGCTCTGTGCGGGTCCTGGGCAGCGCTGGAAGCCGAACTGCAGGCAGACCCGGGCGGTGAAGCTGAGAGGGTGCCCACGGCGGGTTCGGCATTGCAGCAGGGATGGGATCTGCAGGGAGAGCTGGTTGTGCATGCTTGGGTTTTCTGTCTGCTGAGGGAGATGGGACAAGACAGCCGGGGACGGTCTCTGTCGGACCAAATCACCGGTGCAAGGGGTGATCGCCTCTTCCGATGCTCCTGCAGAGGCATGTCTCTCGCCCAGAGGAGTCTAGCCGTGGGCAGTTTCTTATTGATTAGTGGAGAGAAAAAGGAAAACGTAGCTTTAGAGGAGCATTTCTAGTTAGCCAGTCCTCGTGGAGGAGAGAAGCTCCTATATTAGTAGTGGGCAGGAAGCAGACTTGCTTTAGAGGACAAAGCTTGCAGGCCTGACAGCACAGGGGATCTGAATTATTTACCCTTTGAGGAGTTACGACCATGGGAAGGAGGAGAAATTTTTACCAAGAACTTATTAAATTAATATAAGGGATTATTTTTCTGTTTTCGTGAAGATTCAGAATGGCTGAAAAAGACTGAAGTGTTTTTGTCAGGCAGGGTAGGCAGCTTGTAGCTCTCAAGAAGATCAGGTTTTTAAACTGAGATAATTTTTTTTTCCCATTCTAAACTTTATTTTAAAAAGTCATTTGGGAAAATGGCAGGGTTTGTTCTTTCCTCAATTTCCAGGAACGGAGTATGTTGCAGGCAACTTCATGGTACTGAGAAGCATTTTTCCCAGACTAAAAGATAGGGATAAGCATCCCACTCAGATCTTTATGCCAAACATTTTCTTCCCAAAACAGAGGTTAAATACACCGCGAGAGACGGTTCAGCTATCACGTGCCCTTGCAAACCTGCCCAGCAGTCATATCTATCAGTTATACTTTAATTTAATGTGCTACTGTCCTGGGTCTGTTCTGCCTCTGGATAAGCCCAAAAACCTTTCAAAGTGTTTTGTTTGTGATGAACTTGATATTCCAAATCAATAGTTTGCTCCCCTCTGCAGCTCGAGCAGCATTGAGGTTTGAACCAGGCTCTCCAACAGCTGGAGGAACCGTTACTGGCTTATTGGCCGTTTGAAAGGATGCTGTCTAGGCTGGTGTGCTCCCATGGAAAGCTTTAGCATCAGTGAGTCCATTTTCTCAAACGGAAAAACCAAGTGAACAAAAGCCCCTTAATAGGAATATCCCCAGATATCGCTGTATTGTGGTGCAGAGCACATCTTTCTCCACCTCATGCTCTTTCCCTCTCTCTTTCACTTCCTGACCACTCCATAGGTCCTTACCACAACCCATTGATGGTTTTTTTAGCTTGCTGTGTTCCCTGGGGCATGCCCTGGTCCTTTGCTGGGACCTGGTTGGCAGTGAGGTCAGAAAGCCTCCAGGAGCATTAGGTTTTGGGATGCACCTGCAAAGATGGATTTGAATATATACATTGTGGAGAGGGATTATTTTAGCTATTGTAGGGAGGCTATGTCAAAGATAGATCAAGTTTTTCGAAGGAGGAGGAACCCATAGGACCTGAGGAACTTGCTGTGTATTGACAGTCTGCAGACATGATGAACAAGTTGACGTTGGAGGAATCAATTCATTTTAATTTGGAAGCAAGAGCAGGGAAATGACTGAATTATCTCCTCTCACAGGGATGGTCCCAGCAGCACCACAGAATTGGATTTGTTGTTAACTTTTACAGTTATTGTTTTATTGTCTGTATTTCGGGAAAATATATCGAGGACTCCAATGGCTACACCTCACAAGGGAAGCATATGGAAATAATAAAAATAATACCTCTTTTCAACTATAGATACCAAAGTATTTCATGAGGTTGGTTTGCCTTGCCTTACAGACAAGCTACTTGCCAATATTACATCAAATTTGGTGGCATAAAGCCACAGAGAAGCTGCCTCCGTTTCCCTCCCGCTGTTGCAGGCAGCAGCAGAGGAGGATGAGGACTCATCGTTCAGACCCACCCTGTGCTCTGTCCATGGATGCGCCTCCATGTCTGCAGTAGTTCTATGGCCTCTTGGGTCTATTATTGACCCTTATCAATGCATGCAGCATTAATACCATAGGCAGGGTATTTATCTCACAGGAATTAGTGCCCCTTTCAGCTTCGTTTGCGATCACCTGCCTCTCCTTGCAGCCCTTTGCAGAGGGTCGGGGAGAGGATGCTTGCGAGCAGTGCCGTGGCATCGTTGCCTTGGGAGCCAGGGAAGGACGAGACAGTCAAAAGCGGATGAAATCCCACCCCGTCTGTGAGGAGCAAATCCAAACATCTGCTCCTTCCGCTCTTTTTCTGTCCCCTCTAGGCAAATTACAGGAGCCTTTGCCACAGCAAAAGGCTTTTAATCAAAGCTAATTACCCACTTCAAACATTGTCTCAGGGGTCTCAGGGTCAGTCCCAGTGACGATGTCCCCATGATGGTGCACATCGTTGGCTGCGTTTCCCCTGAGCAGAGGAGGAAAGCGGGCTGTGGGCTTTGACGGCAGCCCTCTCCTACCCCACGGAGCAGATCTCCGTGGAGAAACCGCAGGAGAGAGCTGATGGGTTGCTCAGTGAGACGGTGACATCCATTAGTTCGGCTTGGACGGTTTAGCGATGCTGGCTGACTTAATTGGATTTTGGTGTGACACAAATCTGTCCAGTCTGGAGCAGGGGAGAAAATTAAAGAAACTCAGGGGCTTTCTGCCTCGTGTTTCCTTGAGAGCACTTGGCAGAGCACAATTCCCGCATGGGCATGACGCGGAGGGGATTTTGTGCTGCTGGTGGTGATGATCGAACTGCAGCCAAGTGGGAAGGATGAAGCATCCCACGGTAATGTTTCTGGCTTGTAAACTGAACCAGTGGCTCCAGGGGCCTGTCAGGAATATACTCTGTGTAAGGCTAGTGCTGATTGGGCTTACCAATCCCCTGCATAGGGATCAGTAGGGGGTCTGGTTGGCTGAACTTTTTGGGGAAAGGCAGGTGGACATCAGGTCCAAATTCTGCTGCCCTTTGAATGTATTTTGACCTCTGGGTCCTTCTTACACGTGCTGCTTTAACTGCACAAAATATACTGTTAAAGCAACCATACTGGACCAGAAGCCCGTCCAGCCCCGTGCTGTGCCTCCAGCAATGGTCACAAGCAGATGCCAAAGGAAGGGCAAGTCCATCCTTGCCAAGTTGCCTGGCTCCATCCCTGGCCATGCTGCAGATGTACTACGTAGCCCAGGCAGGTTTCCACACCACACTCTTGCTCTCCCACTCCCATCTCCTTTACAGGACACAGGGCTTCTTGACTTAACTGGAAAATGTCACATGTGCTGCAGATCCCAGGTCCAGCCCCAGCTCTATGGGATTTCAGCGTGGAAATCAGTGGGAGCCAATGGGATTCCTCAGTCTGAGGTGTGCTGGAGAACACACCCACTGACGTCACTGGGTTTGGGACATGGCCTTGACTTTGCAGATCCTGGAAGCACCGAACACATGCTCTTGAAGTGCAGGAGAGCTGCTTGAGCCAGGGCAGACCGTTAGTGGCCTTTCAGCTCCCTCTGCAGATCTAATTAAAGCAATGTTTCCATGCCCAGACAATTCACTGTGTCTTGGACCTCTTTTCTCCCATGGTGGAGACAGATTAAGTTTATAAATGCCTCTGACAAATCAGCTCAGTGGAGGCTGAGGGATGGGAGGCTCCCCCGCTCTCCATGCACCCGGCTGGACCAGAAGCACAGGCTGTTGCCAGCTTTGCTTGGTGCACAGTTGCCTCTTGCCATACTTTTGGCACCCTGAGGTGCCAGTCGGCAGAAGATGGGTTGTTTCTCCTGCCTAAGTTGCCGGCCCTGGGAAGGCAGGGAGCAGGCAGATGGTGCGGGCAGGGCCCGCCGTCTGCCTGATGCCTTGCGTCAGCTGTGCTTTTGGAAGCCTTCTGCAGCCCTGCCCTTGAAGCGCTGCTGGGATGCTCATGCTGAGATCTGTTCTCTACTGTTAGTGCCAGAATTCGGCAGCAGCCCCAAAATCCCCACTCCTTGCCCGGTCTGCAGCAGTGCTCTCTCTGGGACGTGTCCTGAGGAGGCAGTCCTGCAATCACTCAAGCAGTTGCAGAAGTTGCAACCATTCCCTTCAGCAATGGGGTCTCGTCCCCTGCTCTAGACAGGGATAGCCGTTGTTGACTGGGAGCAGCGTGCCATGATACTTTCGGTCAGGGCTGGGGCTCTTTGCAAGGAGGCCAACTCATGATGGGATGTGTTCACAGTGGGTTTGAGGTGTGCCCATCCTGCAGAGAACTGGGCTGAGAACATCACAGTTCATTACATGGGGATGCCTGAGCCTCCTTCAAGCCTGCGGCTGGTTCAACTGCTTGTGCAACGGCAGCATTTTGCATTTTTTTTCCAAGGAGAGCAAATGGTATGAAGCAGTGGGATATAGAGCCCATTGCTTTCCACAGGAGACATCCTACTTGTTGATAGCCTTCCCCTTCTGCCTCATGGTTTTCTCGACCTAACATAACCTAAGATGATCCATACTAAGACTGACAAATGCATATATCCTGCAGTGGATCCCTAGGGAGGAGTAAAAAGGGCAGAGGTATTCAGGGACCCCTCTCTTAGCAATGCCCGGTAGCATGTTCTGCTCTGAGAGGGAGGGAAAGAAACCCTGGAAATACATTGCAGGGAGAGAAATCAGCTGCTGCAAACGGTGTCCAGCTCTGGCCATCACGTCCAAGAAAATTCAGACAAAGACTGAGAATCTGGAGAGAGGAGATTCAGGGAAACCTCTTCTGTAATAAATTAAGCAACTGAAAGAACAAATGGTGAAAGTATCAAAAAAGATGAATTATCCAAAGATGGGGAAGTTCTGTTCCTCTGATTGTGGGTACATGGGCAAGTACCTTTAGCCATGAAGTTATCAAGCAGTAATTTCAGAGCTCCTCCAAGGCACTATCTAGCCTGTGGCAAGGACTCAGGCCAGGGAACTCATCAGCACCTGATGTGACGCAGGCAGAGGGAGTTCAGCTTGATAAAACTAATTGCATAGTCCAGGTTCAGGAGCAAAACCAGACTTTCCAAGAAGCGGTTTTGTGCTTTATAATGAAATCTTTCATGTCTGTTTGGCTTCTGGCTGTCTAAGTGGTTGCGACCTTGTGGAATTTGAAAGGTGTTGAAGATGTGGGCTCACTGCAATTTACTTTGATGCATCTTTTACAGCAAATTCAGCAGAAATACTTCCAGATTTTCTCCCTTTTAATCTCCTTCTCCTCTCTCCCTGTCTCAACTTTCTGGCCAGAATCGTCATGTCGATTTTGATAACATGATCTCTACTGTTTCAATAATGCAGAAAGGGGGGGAAAAGCACTTTTATGGATATTATTTCTTATGCATTCTGCACTGAGATTAAGCTTTGGCTGGAAAACCCTATCCTTCATACCTTCTCTGAGATTCACAGGCAGAACTTGCAGCAGGAGAGGGAAATTGCACAGTAATATTGAGGTTGTTATGAGTTTGATGACCCTGTGCTGATAGATGACATTAATATGTGTGAGACTGATATGAAGTCAAATACAGAGAACCAAATTTTTCAGTTTTCAACTCAAATCCTTTAGCTCATGATGAGCTGGGGAGACAACCTTTAAAACGCTCCTGTTGCTCCCATTAAGGCAGAGATGCTCCTCTGATTGCGTGATGTCGTTTGTGACACACAGCTGCTTGGAAAACTTGGTTAAATTTTGACTTAAACTTAACATGCTTTGAATGATGATCCAGACCAAGGCATATCCTGGACTGGGTCTGGGGGGTCACAGGTGTAATACCCCACCAGTCAAGCGAGGCAAAGTTTGGGAAGGAAAGACAAGAAGACAAAAGCCACACGCTCTGAGCTTTTTTAACCTCCTGTGGGATTCTCCATCCTGAGCAGGTCCTGCTTTGAGGATTATTGATCCCTTTGGGTGCTGAGACTTGCCTTGTTCCAGGACTGAGACATCCCTGCTCTTCTTTTCTGGTTTTTTTTTTTTTCCTATGACTTATATCAGAGCAAAGCCACTCTTAAAGCACAGTGATGCTCCTCTAGGAACAGAAGTCCTGGCTCCCATCTTGTATTTTGCTACACAGGTTTTCTATGCAGGCTTTGGCAGGTGGAAGGAGGTGTGCCCTGGTTGCTGCTGCCACTGGCTTTTTTCTTTGGGCGAGTTGTTCCCTGGAGACAGACTGAACCTCTCGTGAATGGGACAAGAGCCTGAGAAAGGGAGGAAGCAACCAGAGCTTGCTCAGATCTGTCTGCAGCATTAGCCAGCAGAGATAAAGGGTCGAGAAAGAGAGAAAGGAGGAGTCTGTTCTGCCTGAGATGTTCCTCCAAATGTGCCCGGTTTCACAGATAAATCTATTTTTAAATATTTTCAAGCATCATTCGGGGTAAGGTGAAAGGTTGCAGGTTTGCACCAAAAGTGTGTTTCTCCTCTCAGTCCTCTGCTAGTTCCTGAATCCTCTCTGAGGGCTAAGTAAAGGAGCGTGTTTGGGGAACAGATTTAGCTGCAGTCTAGCAGATGGCATGGAGATGGCCTTTGCTAAAATGGTTGGATGCAACAGCTTAGCTGGAGGATTACGGGGAGGGTTTCCTTCCCCCTTTTTGAAAGCTGTCACTGTTTCAGCTGCTTTATAACGACGTTGGTCATGAGGGTGCACTGCGGGAAGCATGGCCTGTCCTTGGTGATGGTGGACAAAATCCACTGTAGCCCTAAGCCCCAACCATGTGGCTCTTCCTGCCCTGCCAGGACATGGCTGCAGCTTCATGAATTTTTGCTCTATTTCTCCTTTCACCACTTCCAGTTTTCGAAATGACACAATTGTTCAGTGAACAACTCCAAACTTTAGGGAAACTGTTTCTTTCCCAGATTCATTCCTTTGCAGAATTTATTATTTGTGAGAGGCAAAAAAAAGAGACAACTTCAGTGCCATAAGGAGTTTCCTTATCTTTTCCTGGTGAGGACCATGTAAAGTCTCTCCAGAGCTGTTCTCCAGGCATTTTTAAGTTTTATTTCATTTTTTATGAGTTGGTTTTTGTTCTGCTTATTTGAGCTGTAGTGGTTGCACTACCTTCAGAGCATAGAAGGTGTGTTTGGTAAAAGTCTCTTGCCCTTGGATTGGGGTCGAGGGCAGTCTGCATTGGTCCCATGTTGACAAAGAATTTGTTTTTCAGCCTGTCTTCCCCTGAGAAAGCTTGTTTCCCTCCCAGATAAGCTCTGCCTTTACTGGTGGTGCCAAGGAGTTCATCCGTCAGCCACATTCATCATCCCAGATGTTAGCTGGTCTTTTAGGTGTTCACAGCCTGGATTGCCTGGGAGGTAAGGATGGGGACCTTGAGCCTGTTTTGATGTGCTGCAAGGAGTGTGAAGGTCAGCTTTGCCACCTCTCAGCAACTCAGCAGTGTGCTAAGGAGTTTTCTTTTCTGTTACCATGGGTTATTGCTATTCCACGGTTTACTAATCCTAATATAACCCAGGTAGCACAGCTCCAGCTTTCACCCTTGCTGCCATCATCCCTGTCAGAGGAATGTTAAGGTTTTGTACAAAATTAATTTCTATCAAGGTGATGATGCCACTGGTTTGTCTAGCTTCAGCACAACAGTCTGAAGAAACCATACAGGCACTGAAACCCATCACTCTGCCGTGGCCCCCAGTTTACCACTGCAGTGAGTATTTCTTGTTCATGGGGTGCTTTGGAAAGGACCAGCCTGTCTGTCAGCAAAGGCTCTGCCAGATGGGGGAATTAGCTGTTGTCTTACCTGGAGCATCTTTCTAGAAGGCTTGCACAGGAGGCAGAAATGCTTCGTTTCAGGTACTCTCTCCTGATTCTCAGCCAGCTGAAATACAACTGGTTTATTACCATCACCTACAAGTTTGATCATAACAGCAAGGAAAATACATCTGTCTGTTGTTCACTGGGAAAATTACTGCTCCTAAATGAGCTATCAACGAAGGCTGCAGCTGTGCTCAGAGAGAAGCTGGTTGCATGAAAACACAAACCTTCGTGGTAGGTTAACATGGTCAAAAGCTCATGCTCTGCCACGGACTCTCCTGATGACCTCAGATAAGTCCTTTGCTCACTGCCAGGTTCAGTTCTTGGTTGGCACCTTGGTGATGGCACAGCTCTGGCCACAGGGCTTATGAATCAACTAAACAGCTTAGACTCCCAGCTCCCTTCAGCCAGGTACCAGACACCTAATTACATCCATAAATTTGAGCTGTAAATTGCTGGAGCACTTCTCTAAATAGTTTACATTTTTGCTGAGTGTATCAAGTGTATGGACCCTGTTTTAAATCAGATGGGCTGGATGGCCAGTTATCATCCCATGGATGTAATGCCCTGTGCCCAGCTAAGCATTTTCACTAATGTTGGCGAATTTCTATGAGTCAGTTTTCTATTGAATCGAGTTAATTTATTATGGTGAAAAATTTGAAGGGAAAAAAAAAAAGGGGTTGTGTCATAGAAAAGCCAGTCTTCTGAGTCCAGAGCTGCTCTTCCCCTCCGCAGTACTGTCATCCCTCTGCCCTTGGTGCACTGGCATGAGAGGAGGGATTTCAAAGTGGTGGCAATGCTGCTGCTCTTATCTTTGGCAGGATTTGAAAGCATGTGGGGACCCCCCCCCCAGAGACTGCGATTCCCTTACCTTTGTCATTCAGCTGTAAGTGCTTTGCAGGCAGCACGGCGGGGGTCCCAAGCACCCCTTGCTCTTGCAGGCAGATGCAGGCAGGATCTCAGCAGATCCCTCAAGGCCATTTCACCAGCACCTCCTGTATGAAACAGGAAAGGGCAACCAAGCGCATGCTGTGTGGCTTTGCTCCAGGAGACCCCAAGAACATGAGGTTTAAACTGAAATATCACACAATTTCCCATGTAAGCATCACAAACAGGGTTTTCCCTTCCTTCCTGAGGCCAGCCAGCCCTATTTCTGCAGGGACAAGGGACAGATGCTCACGAATATAACTGGACACAAGGAAGATGATAGCGGTGACTGTGTTATCCTCTCTCACCGAGAAGCAGTTGGTTTAAGAGATGCCTCTGGCAGCTGGATGTGTTGCTGCTTCAGAGGCTCTGCTGCTGAAATCTCTGCTTTGTATCTCAATAAAGGATGTCTCTGCCTCTTCTCCCTCCGTAAAGCACAACCTATATTTAGAGTGTTTAGAGTTGCGTATTTAAGCAGCAGGCTTAATTAAAGTCTCCTGGTGAAGGAATCAGCCCCTATTGCCTCTTCATGATCCTAACCACGGACTGCTCTGCTGTAAATACAGCCTGTCCAGAGCTGGTGGGGAACCAAATTCCAATGGGGACCTTGGAGCAAAAGCATTTGGACCCAATGGAGGATCCCAGATCAGTGGGACTGTTGGGCTTAACCCAGAGGTGCTGTTCAGGAGGAGAGTGAGGATAAAGCTCTCTTCTTGCCTTGAAGCCTGGACAAAAAAGAGCCTTTTTCTGGTTTTGTTTCTTTTTTTTTTTTTTTTTAAGCATTGGAGTTTACGAGCAGGGAGGCAAATCTCTGCTCTTTTCTGCAGGATGGTTCCCAGAAGATATCATTATACATTTGTTTATTCAATTAAAAAAGAATGTAATCCTCTCCTAGGCCTTCTGCCATTTCTGTATGAGGGCATGCACAAATAATGGAAACACATCTTCTTCAGTTATTTATCTGAAGAGAAACGCTTAATGCATTACGATATATTCCACTTGAACTGGAGTCCAGTATCCTGCATTCAGTACATTAAGCTGTAACTCGATTACGCCAGAAGCTGGAGTCCTAATGAAGCTCAGGGCCTGCTGGGGCTGCAGGGCTCAGCAGGAGAAAATGGTCTTTGTTCCCAAGATCTCAGTATGAGCAGGGCTCTGTCCCTCTTTTCTAGGTGCAAAGAGAGTAGGGTCTGTTGCAATGTGACAAGGGGCAATGGTTTTAAACTAAAAGAGGGTAGATTTAGATTAGATATAAGGAAGAAGTTTTTTATGCTGAGGGTGGTGAGACTCTGGCACAGGTTGCCCAGAGAGGTGGTAGATCCCCCATCCCTGGGAACATTCAAGGTCAGGTTGGACAGGGCTCTGAGCAACCTGATCTAGTTGAAGATGTCCCTGTCCATGGCAGGGGGGTTGGACTAGATGGCCTTTAAAGGTCCCTTCCAACCCAAACTATTCTATGATTCTGTGATTCTATGTAGCAGAAAGGGCATTCCTCTGCCATGCAGCATCACATAAAATCTAATAATTGATGGGAGGGAAGAGTGAGGGAAAAGCTGTAGCATCACCCTCATGAGACGGGGCAATGAGGCATCCAAAAAGCTTCACACTGACCAAAATCAGCCTGAGCAAAGGAGCCCAGGTCCATCTGTACAACATGTCCAAAGGTGACTTACCCACGGTCATGCAGGAGATCTGCAGGAGCGCGAGGGGCTTGCGGTCTCAAGAGCTCTTGACACAAAAATCCTTTTTCTCAGCTGTGCTGGGGAGCAATCTCCAGACGTACCTTACGGGCAAGGAGCCCATCTGGTTCCCAGCTCTGTATGCCAACACTGACCGATGTAGTGTAGAGAAAAATTTAATGTATAGAGGAGGAGAAGACTGGAGAAGATCCTGATAGTTGTAAAAGCTGATCTTTGCTCTGACAGCATGACCCAGCCTGTTCCTCTCCTCCCTGGAAATTTGGATTTGAATGCACAGAAGGCATGTGCACATCGGTTATTTTTGCAGCAGAGAGCCAGCAACCAGTGCTCTTTGCCACCTGCCAGAGATCAGACCCGAGAGCAAACGTTGCACCACGTCAATGTCGAAAGGACCTCGGTGCCCCTTTCTGGGTAGGAAACAGCCTGAGCGTCAGCTGCGTGGATACTTGCAATTCTCCACCGACCGAAGCGGGAGGGGGAGCTTGTTAATCCGCTGCTGTTGAAATGCTGTCGTACAGCTCAGCTGGAGGGAGCAGGGGTTATCCTCTCCCGTGCTGCTTGCTCTCCTCCGCAGTTCCCCAGGCAGGTCTTGCCAGGCTGATTGAAACACACAGCTCAGACCTAGGGACTGGCTGAAACATCCGTGTCATGCTCCATCCTAGGCACTTTGCGAAAACGATGGCACAAGGATGCCGTCATTTACAATGATGTTACAGTTCCTGTTCTTCAGGCCGGTATTTCAGGCAGGATGCTCTGTCTCCCAGAGCTAATATCGTACAGCACCCGCACTCTGCCAAAGCCCCAGAGAGATGGTTTTTTTCGGTGCCTGCTGTCACTGCTCGTGTTATTGCTGTAGTTGTAGAAATAATATGCTTTATTGATGACTTTTTATTTCCTGTTGGAACGGCATAAATATGTATACACACATTGTGAGTGTATTTATACAAGTGAAAATTATTGCTAAGCCCCAGCCCAAGGAGGACATTAAAATGAAGCTGGATTTGATTTTAAATAAAGACATAGAAGGATGACATTCAGCTTCTCTAGGATCTGCCTCTATTTGCATTTTTAATGTGTTTCTAACATCCAAATGCATCAGCATGGGACAAACACAGGGACCAAATCTGAACTCTTTAGTGGTGACAGACTGCTGTGCTCTCAGGCTGGGAAACTGTCCCCTAAATGTGGTGCAGAAAGCTCTTGTTTGGCCCCTGTAAGCACTGTGCTAGAGGGGGACACTGGGCTGTCCTTAGAGCAGATTGTGTCCCCCCTCTTTGGTTGTCAGGTTCCCGACTAAGGTTGCCTCTTTTCTGGCCAGTGGGGTGAGTATATTGGATGCTCCTAGAAACTGAGGTGTCGGATCCTTACAAGGATCCTCCCCAAGGAGCCGGTTGCTGGACCCTCCCTGCCTGCACCCCAGACATGTCCCTGCGCTGCGTTTTGATGTCAGCATGGTTTGACGGGCAAAATGACCCCTCTTGTTCCGCAGAAAGGAGGCCGCTGTGCCTTGACAGTGTAATCATGTAAGTCTGTCTGCTTACAGCAAAGAGGGCAGGAAGGATCATCTTGAAAACTACCCACTGTCTTCTGAGTCAGCGCGAGTCGTATTCTCCCTTAATGCACCAATGCAACACATTTACGCGGCATGACTGGAGTGTAAGCCTGGCTAAAATACCAGTTAGTAGGGGAAGATATGCTGGGGTGGTCCTTGTAGTCTTGCAAGACATCTGGTCTGAAAGATGAAGAGGATACAGAGATGAACGGCTGGAAGTGGCTTCAGGGTATCATCTAGACCAGCCTGCTCTGCTGTCCTGTGGGGGGATGTCAGTCTGCCTGTCCCTGGTATCTCTTAAAGTTTCTTCTGCAGACTTCCCTCTCTGGTTACCCTGGTTCAGAGCTAATTATCCTTATTTCAGAAACATCCCCCTAAAGCTCACCCTACCTGGTCGTTGCTGGGGATGTTCCAGTTGCATCTTTCCCTGCTCCCATGGGATCACCTGCTCTTTTCTAGGGTTGGCAAGAGGCACCCCAGTACAGGCTACAGCAACATCCCCGGCTATAAACGTTTAGAGAAAAGGGAGACAGAGCCAACGTGTGTCCCTTCTCTGCTGTGCTGCTGCCTGGTGTTTACTCATCTTGTCTCTGTGTGTTTGGTTTCTTTCTACTTAATGCAATCTTCTTTTTTATTTTTTTAATTTCACCTTCACTTATTTCAGACTATTTTGCTAGCATCCTTTTCAGTCTGAATTCTAACCCTGTACTTCCCAAGCTTAGCTCCCCACTTTGGATCACACACAATAATTTTAAAGTGTATTAGCTTTGCCATCATTTTGGTTTTCAAGAGAAGTGTTTGGACTTGGACCAGTTTCCTATGGAACTCCAGATGAGAAATCCTCCCTGTTTTGACAACCAAATGTGAATAAATACTCTTGCAGTACAATTTTCCCACCAATTTTGCATCTACCTCATGGGGGTTCCCCTAAACTGTATTTATTTAGGATGTCATGTGAGACCATGTCAAAAGCTTTGCTAAAGTCAAGATATATCACATCTGAAGCCCCCCGCTCATTCACAAGGCCAGTTACTCTGTCAGAGAAAGAAATTAGATTGGTTTGACAAGATTTGTTCTTAACAAATTCACATTGGCTGTTTTTTATCACTTTATTATTCTCCAGGTGCTTAGAAACTGCTTAATGATTTGTTTGAGGGTCTTTTGGGGTATGGAAATCAGGCTGGTGTGCTTCCAGGCACTGGATCTGTCAAACACAGGCGTTATATTTGCCTTCTCCAGTCCTCCAACACATCCCTGCTGGCCTGGACACTGTGAGTCCCTGTGGTGGCAAGGCTGAATTTCACCACATTGCTAAGTTGAGTGCATGTAACTCATTGCAGCAGTGTAACCCTCCTCCACTCCTTCTGGCCTATGCTTCTCTCCCTTGTTTGTATTAGTTATGAAAATATTTTCTCTTTCTCATTAGGAATGAAGAAAAAAAAGAAATATATTTCAACCTTCTCTCTCTCCTTTAGCAAATAAACCTTTGTTTTCCTCTTCTTCTCATCCTTCTAAGAAGGGCTGAACTTTAGCTCATTGTCCTGGCTTATGATTGGGGGAAAAAAAAAAAAGCCATTCCTGTATTGAAGGATTTGTCTGGTAGGTGGAGACGCCAGCTGGTTGTGTGGCAGGAGGGACAGCAGCAACACAATGTTAAGGATTTGCTCCAGCAGGTTCCTCCACCTCCTCCTTTTCAGTAGCAACAACCATGACATTAGTCAGTCCCTTCAGACCTTATGTTTTGGGAAAAATTTGGGGATTTCAGGTCCTACATCACCAAGGTAGCTCTCAAGGTTTAAAACCAAGTTCAACCTTGCAGTTGTGGAATAGACCTCAGGGCACATTTACTCGCTGCAGGGGAGTGGGATGAGCAAAGCCCCAAGTAGCCCAACCTGATGCATCCGTGGGCACAGCACAGCCCTGCGCCAATTTGACAGCAGCACCGCTGGTCCCTGCTGTGCCAGGCCCGCGCTGACACACAGCCCCTCTGAGGGGTTAATGGGCTCGAAATCTGCACCACACTAATGCTTCATACCCTTGCTGCTGTCGCACCTCCTGATCTTGGCTGCATCCCTTCAGCTCCTCCGTGCTTCAGTCGTGTGCGCGTCAATTATGCTGTTACCTCCTCTGCTTCACAGGGGCATTGAGGAGGCTGGGTGCATTGGGATCCCTGGATGAAAGAGCCCTTAGAAATGCAAAGGAGGAATATTCCCCATTAGCAAATGCAGCGTAGAAAAGACAGCACAGCAGGAACAGGCTGGAGTGAAAAAGACAGCAGAGATGAGAGCCATAGCAGAAACACCCATCACGGAGCAGAAAATGCAGGTGGATATGGCAAGGGTAAAGCTGAAGTGGGCACTGCCTGTTACAGTTCATTAATGTAGCAAAGCCATAACACATCAGCTCTGTACTAGAACGAAAATAATTGAATACATTTCCTACAAACAAAATGAAAAGTGTCTGGGAGAGCTCAGCCCACCCTGAGCTCCCGCTGCCTCAGCCCAGGTGCCCGTGGATTTCCCGGCACGGTGACGGGCGACGTGTCCTGTTTGCTTCCTGATGGGCCCCAGGTTGGCAGCAGTTGCTGACTCCTATAGCCAGGTGGTGACCGATCTTGGATTCTTACCTGCAAGTATTGAGGTGTGACAGTCTGGTGTTTGGGGTGATGGGATGCAAAACTGGGGGATGGAGATTAGTTCACAGCTAAATCAGCCATTTCCTTGGCTCTGGGCAAGTCTGTTCCCCTTGCTTTCTCCAGATAAGATATCCAGTAATGTTAACCAGCTCACAAGGGCATCAGGAGTGACTCCGGCGGTGGCTGTGAGTTGATCCGATAGCCACTGGCAGAGGTCGTCTCTGAGCGGCACAGGAAAGCACTGTGGTTTCTCTCCTGCAGATGTGCTACTGCAAATGTGCGGTGGAGAGACTAAAGGGCTGAATCCCTCAAGGCAGTCAGGACTCTGATCTCTGTTCAGTAAAACCCCTTGGCATGCTCTGGGTGTCAGATGCTGCTGAATTTTGCTGGATCAATAGAAAAGGGTCCAGCACTTCACTGGATTAGATCCTTTGCATGCTCAGCAAAGTCATACAGGTTGCCCATGACAAAACAAGGTCATGAGTCCCAATCTGCCACGTCCCATTTCTGCGCCTTAAGATGCTCTTTGCTGCTATGTAAAGATTTCTTATAATCTGTAGCTAAGCATCTCTTTGATGACAGCATTCGATTCTGCTTTTCTTTGCTTCATCCAACATTGTAAAATGGCCTTTATCACACTTGGATATATCTTGTTAATAAAGTGCCAGGAATTCATTAAGCACAAGGACTGAATGGGGTCAGGATGACAAGGAGAAATTCCACCACAAGAGGAAGTCAAGAGGCTGAACCTTGGCAGCACAGCTCGCAGCAGCGCTGCTGACAGCGAGCATCGCCTGCAGAGAGACGGGGCATCGCTCGGGGCCGCTGGGGAGGATGCGGGACCCTTTAGACTCTTCAAGAGCGTTAGCTGTTGAAAGCAAGCTGAAGGCTGGATTTTAGTGCTCCACAGCCTGGAGATTTGTAGGGAAATGCTCACACAGCTTTGGCCTTCTCTAAACGTTTTCGAGGTGTGAGTGGTTTGAAAGAGTAGGCTGGGCAGAGAGCAGTGGGAATAGTGTTGCGCTGCACATCTGTGGCGTGTGTTATGTTCCCAGGAGTGGACAGTTACACATCTCCTTGTAAAATTAAAGTGTGTCTTTTAAAGAGCAAAACTAAAAAAGACTAATCCTAGAGCAACAGCGGTGACAGCCGCTTTCCAGCTCCATGCACAGACTGTCTTGCTGGAGCATTTCCAAATGCATCCCCCTCTACGTCCCCCCCACCCCAGGCTTTCCCCTGCAGAGCCTCCGTGGCCCTCCAGAGCCTGCTTAACCCCACTCAATTAATCCACTTCATAAAGCAGCTGCCAGCTCGTGTGCACCATTCCTCAGAGCAGAGCAAGGAAATTCAGGCCAAGATACCTATTCTCACCACTGTTTTCAGGCTTTTGGCAGCTGCACGATGCTTCTACTGTCCAGTTGTCCAAAGGACCTTCACAATAAATATCATAAAAGCCATTTTAGCTACAGGCATCATTAAGAAGTTCATTGCTTGCACACAATGACTGCTGTCTAATTTCACAGTTACCGCAGTGTTATATTAAGTTTGAAATAGAGAACAAGTCTGTGGTAGTTTGTGATTTCGAGGAGGAATAGGTTTTGCTTTAAAGGATGAGACTCAAGCCGTTTGAGAGCAGTTAGGAACTGCCAGCCCTGGAAGTTTTTAAAAAGTGGTTAAGCAGCCCTTCAGATCTATGATTTATACCTTGTTTGAGCTGCTCTTTCAAGAATATGAACAAAAAGTCTAAAGCAAGTTTGCTAACTAAATTTTTCAGACTAGAAATCCCCAGAGAGCATTATAAAAATGGACAATTTCATGATAGAACTAGATGTCCACAAGCAGCACCGTTCTTACCATTAAAATTTTCAAAAGCAATTAAAAACTCTGGGTATCTCAGATTTGGGGCATGCAGCATTTTCTAGGAATTGAACTCCTTTCAGGTTGGGCTGCAATAATCTGAATTTTCCAGTCCACTTGGGAGACTCCTGGGAGTTATCCCATCCCATCCATGCTGTTAATGGCTTTATGGCATCATGCCAAGGCAGAGGATAAACCAAGTCAACAAATCTGAGTTAACAAATTAACACGGATTTGTCGAAAGAGCTTGAAAGAGAAATCAGAAAAAGCTGGGAGGAATAAAAGAGAAAAACCTCCAAAACAAATGAACAGCCTCAAAGCTGAGTAACTCGCTTCTCCTACCACATGACCAAATTATCTCCTAATAGCTCCACAATCCCTAGGAATGGAGGGAAATCACAGCCAAGCACTCGGGTGTGGGAGAACGCTGAGCTGCTTAATGAATTCCTATTGTTCTTTACCTGCTTTGTTCCTGGGCCACTGTGCTGGCATGTTCCTGGTGGTTGAAGACAGGCTGCTGTATTAAACTTGCTGGAAGGTGCAGATGCACCCACAGTGGCTGCAAATAGTTTGTAAATCACTCCGGAGAGGGGTAGCAGTAGGGGCCGGTTGTCTTTCTTCCATCTGCCTTTCCAAGCTTCATCTACACTGGCAAACAGGACAGGGACAAGGACAGGGCATTTCTTGAGCATGACCTGTCAATTAATAAACTTTACAATTGTCAACACGCTCCCTGGCATGATACCGGCCTATGCCAACAACTGCTGTCCCAGGTGACGCTTGGGCACAGCTTGAGAATAACTCAAGACAGGAGCCTTATCTTCTGAAACAGGGACATCTATTTGCTGGCAACCAAAATGTTTGCTGGGGACACTATTGGGGCCATTTTAGCAGTTTAGTAGCATAGACAGCCCTGTTTGAGGGCACAAGCCCACGCCTGAGCATTGCCCAATTTGCTAGTGTAAATTGCCGCAGGAGCGGGCTGTCCCCATGTGCCACAAGAAGAACGGGCGGGGAAGACGTCCGGCCTGGCTGAACGGGGAGCTTTTGCTGGGACTTGGGAAAAAAAGGAGAGTTTACCACTTTTGGAAGAAGGGGCAGGCAACTCAAGAAGAGTACAGGGATCTTGTTAGGTCGTGCAGAGAGAAAATTAGAAAGGCAAAAGCCCAGCTAGAACGCAATCTGGCCACTGTCGTAAGAGACAACAAAAAATGTTTTTACAAATATATTAACAACAAAAAGAGAGCCAAGGAGAATCTCCATCCTTTATTGGATGCGGGGGGGGGGGGGGAACATTGCCACCGAGGACGAGGATAAGGCTGAGGTACTTAACGCCTTCTTTGCCTCAGTCTTTAACAGTCAGACCACCTATCCTCAGGGTACTCAGCCCCCTGAGATGGAAGACAGGGGCAGCGAGCAGGATAAACCCCCAAGAGGATGAAGTTCATGACCTGCTACGCCACCTGGACGCTCACAAGTCTATGGGGCTGGATGGGATCCACCTGAGGGTGCTGAGGGAGCTGGCGGAGGAGCTTGCCGAGCCGCTCTCCATCATTTACCAGCAGTCCTGGTTAACTGGGGAGGTCCCGGACGACTGGAGGGTTGCCAATGTGACACCCATCTACAAGAAGGGCCGGAAGGAGGATCTGGGGAACTACAGGCCGGTCAGCCTGACCTCGGTGCCGGGGAAGATCATGGAGCGGTTCGTTTTGAGGGCGCTCACGAGCCATGTCCGGGACAACCCGGGGATCAGGCCCAGCCAGCACGGGTTCATGGAAGGCACACATGGAAGGCAACGCTACAGGCTTGGGGAAGAGTGGCTGGAAAGGACCAGAGGAAAAGGACCTGGGGGTGCTGGTCGACAGCGGCTGAACATGAGCCGGCAGTGTGCCCAGGTGGCCAAGGCGGCCAGTGGCATCCTGGCCTGTATCAGAACTGGTGTGGCCAGCAGGAGCAGGGAGGTGATGGTGCCCCTGTACTGGGCACTGGTGAGGCCACACCTCGAATCCTGTGTTCAGTGTTGGGCCCCTCACCACAAGAAGGACATGGAGGTGCTGGAGCGTGTCCAGAGGAGGGCAACGAAGCTGGTGAAGGGCCTGGAGCACAAGTCTGATGGGGAGCGGCTGAGGGAACTGGGGGTGTTCAGCCTGGAGAAGAGGAGGCTGAGGGGAGACCTCATCGCTCTACAACTACCTGAAGGGAGGTTGTAGCGAGGTGGGGGTCGGTCTCTTCTGCCAAGTAACAGTGATAGGACGAGAGGAAATGGCCTCAAGTTGCGCCAAGGGAGGTTTAGATTGGACATTAGGAGAAATTTCTTTACTGGAAGAGTGGTCAGGCCTTGGAACAGGCTGCCCAGGGAAGGGGTGGAGTCACCATCCCTGGAAGGATTTAAAAGACGTGTAGATGAGGCGCTTGGGGACATGGTGTAGTGGGCATGGGGGGGTTGGGTTGACGGTGGGACTCGATGATCTTAGAGGTCTTTTCCAACCTTAATGATTCTATGATTCTATGATTCTATGATTCTATGAAATGCACTCACAGGCTATTTACGATTACCTATGCTGCAAACATTGTAAAGGAAACTCCATCTCTTCCACTGCCTCTGCAAAGAGCCCTTTGATGGTGCTACTTGTCCAGCACAGCTCCTGTGAAATCTATTTCTGGGGTCCAAATCCAGGATTAGCAGAACTAATGGAAGTGTGTCACTAGCCTATAGTAGTCTTTCCATTGGGCAGTTGGCCCTGTATGAATGGGAGAGGCTTTCTCTGGTTGCCTAATGCAGAGCAGTGGCAGTTGTAGCAGTGCTGAGTGCTGCAATACCATGAGGTCCTGGCTGGTTTGAAGCCCCCAGTGTCCTTGATGTAGTGGGAACATCTTTCTCAGCCTTTATCCACGGTCTCTGCTCTCCCCGTGGAGCTTTCATGATGTGATTGCTGTCCATGAGATGCTAAGCTAGAAAGTCCTTCAGATCTGTCTCCTGCAGATCACTTGGCAGCTTCTGCTCACTCTGAAAGTGGATCTGAGCTCCTGCCTGCAGCAGGACTTGTATGCTCTGTATTTTATTCCATGCCCGGCATCTGAAAGCCATCAGCATCCCTGTGAGCCCTCCCCTTGCCCACACGCTGCCAGCACTGCTGCTGAACCAAGTGCCACGGTGGCAGTGCAGGAGTAAGAACCGTTCCCGGAGGATATCGGTTCTTCCTTCTCTGTTGCGTGAAGGTAAAATATAATCTCCGTTGCTGTGTTGTGAGGAGCATAGGAAGGATTCTGCCTGTCTGGATACTCTAATTAATCAGATTTGGTTCAGTTCCCTTGTCTTGGCTCTGAGCTGTGCATTCGTTCATGATCAAGCGCTGCACCAGAGAAGGCTGATGTTTTCCCTTCCCTCCTGCCAGGTGGGGGAAAGCAATGCAAGAGGGTTTGGAAAGCCACTGCTGAGTGATCTTGTTCTTAATTGCGCTCCGCGGGCTGGATTCATAAAAGCAGGATGACACACAGGGTTGTTCCTGCTTGTTTTTCTGCTGAGTTCATTTAGAAACAGGGGCTCCAATCTTTGTACTGAAGAAACATCCTTTGTTGCACTTTCTGCTGCAGCCAGTGAGGGTTTCAGGCACAGGGGAGGGAGGGAAAACTAGAAAACCAAACCCAGACACAGGGTGGCTTTTATTCACACAGTGAACAAATATCAAAGGCAGGAACTGGGACTCACGCTGTACGTGTGTAAGACCCACAGGTGCCCGGCTGCAGAGATCACAGTGTCTGGTGTCACTGCAAAGCTCAGCCTCTTGGTATTGTGCATCCCCAAAGGGACAAAGGGCTTTTGCTTCCCAGAGGCTCAACAGCAGCAAGTAAAAATCTGCCAGCCTGCAATGCACTTGGACAAAAGTAAGTCCCTGGGCACAGACATCCAGGTCTTGTTCGTCCTTGGAATGAATCTGCTGCTACGACCTTCTGACCAGCATATCTTTCTTGCCTGCACAACCGGGGCAGGAAATCTCAGGGTATATCCAGTGTTGGGCTCGTTGTTTATTTCTAGCTTTTTTCCACCCCCTCATTAAAAATGCATCTACAGGTGTTGTCTTGTTTAACACCGAAGCTCTGGCATTAATGTTGGTTTGCCTGGAGCTTCTTTGTTCTTTGAGTCCGTCCATACCACAGTTTGATGTTTGTCCTCCAAAACCCAGTGCTTCACCGCTGGCAGTCAACTTCTGCGCAATCTGCAATAGTGCTGAAAGAAAGGAACAAAATCTGAATCCAAAGCTGAAATGCATTTATCACTGTGAAGAAACTGGGTCTTATTTCCTCCACCCCACAAGTCTTTAGCCTGAACTTTCACCCCTAACCTTCATCAAAGAACATCTCTGTCCTGACATGGGTCTTGTACCTTGGGAGCAGGTCTGGCTCAGTTGCAGGAGAACAGCATCCATGTGCATTTTAACCTGGAGAAGAGCGGCAGGTCACAGCCTGAGATGTGCAGTGCGTTTGTGGTTGCTTGACTGGCTGCATGGACCTGTCCTGCACCCTGATGTCTTTCTGCCGTCGTCCCAGGCAGGGTCCCATGCTGCCCCTTCTCTGCTCGCTCCCTGAGCTGTGCCAACAAGCATCGATGTGGCTTGTGACTATGGATAGCTGTTGATTCTGACATTTTCTCAGCCATTCATTACAGAATGTGTTATGTCAGCTGGCTGCTCTCCACACTATGAAAACGTATATTATTCCCACAAATTGCTTTCCCAGGAGGCTTCACATGAATATGCATTTTCCCTGCTCTCCCTTACTTAAATCAAGGATATCTCTATCCATCCTTCCCAGACCTCTTGTTAATGCTTCTTCTGATAACTCCATTGCTATATGCATTTATGTTCTCAGCAGTGCAGGGCAACACATATGTAGGAGTTAGAGGCAATTTGCATCCTGCCTAATTTATCACTGCACTGATGGGGAAGCCAGTCCCCATAGGAGTGTGCTCCTTTTTCTGATGAGCGGAGTGGGGAACAACTGGTATGCGCCAAATGCAATCTTAAATGTTCTCCTGGGGAACAGACAGTTTCATGCTAAGTGTAAAATTCAGAAGAAACAATAAAAATACTTGACAGTATTAAAGAAACCTGAATCCCAGCTTGGGACTTTGGGTTTAACTCTTTGCTGCATATGGTTTTGGGACTGTGGGCACATCATGTGGTGTCTCTGCCTCCTTCCTCCTACCCTGCTGCTGCCTGGGGGAAGTGCATCTGCTGCTGCAGGCAAAGATGTGCAGGCATCGTGGTCACCTGAGAGCAGACCGGGAAGTCAGGATTTCCATTTAATAACAGAAACAAATATTAAGGAGGAACACTGTGTGATGTCTAGATGAAAATATGTATGTTGTCATTAGAAGGGAAAACTTGAAAATTTTTATATCTTGTATTTTAATTTAAGCACCTTGAGAGCCCCTGGCTAGGCTGAATGCTGAAATAAGGAGCCAGAGCACCCACATGCCTACATTGGCCTTTTAACATCTCCCCCCTACTGCCGTACAGGGTGGGTTACTACAGATCTGCTGGGAGTGGGGAATTTGCTAGGCTGTGTGAAATGCAAGTGAATGCAAGTGTTGGTAATTCGCTTTTTCTACCCTTTGCTTGCAATGAAAAGCAAGCCCTCCACTTTCTGCACTCAGCAAATGAGCAATCCTGCCCAGTGCTGAGCTGCAAATGGTGGTGCAGGGCAGAGGATGGGTACATGCTTGTTTCAAAGGGGACTGGAAGTTTTTGGCACCTCCGGAGAGTCAGGTGGTGATCTGGAGTGGGAGATAAAGAGATATGAATAAGATCTATTTGTGTTTCTGGGGGACCCATGCCTCCCGAGAGGCATTCCAGCCAGGGCAGGAATACAAACATCTCCTTTCTGTTTGCAAAAGGTTTTTGGACTATAATGAAGAGCACCATGTGCCCGCCCATGGAGGCTGAACATCTGCACAGACTGATGCAACTCCCCGTGCTGCCAAAGACCTAGTTATAAAGCATGTTTCTAGCTGCATTATCATTATTTATACATTTGCTGAAGAAACAGAGATGATCTTGCCTGCAAATGGCTTAAAGAATGTGTTTTATTTTAGGGGAGGCAGGGACATAAATAGCCCCCATTATGTTGAGATGCTATAAGTAGGACTGAGATAAGGCTTGCATGGAGCTGATTTTTCTGGAGAGTTTGTGCAGAGATCAATTATGCTCCCGTTTTCTTAAAAAAACACAATAAATTGTGGCCCGGGGTGTGATTTGGCTCTGTTCCTAAAACTGTTTATATCCAAGGACACAAGAGGCTCCTAAGTATGTAACAGCTCGAAATCTAAGTATGCAGGTCTGTTCTCGTTAGCTGAGGAGGGCTACGTCTAGGAGTGTGTTCAAAGACAAGGAGAAAATGTGGGTTTTAGGGGACTGTGACAATTCGCAGTGTGGCGGTCACGGAGGGGACTTACCTGTGCTCGATGCTGTACAAACACAGAGCAAAACCAGCATCTCTGCCTCAGGACTTGCCGTATCCTGCTAAATCCAGTGCACTGATGGTACTGATGCCTTTTCCTCTGCCTTTGCTGGTTGCTGTCTCCTGAAAAGTGCAAAATGCTTGGGAATTTGATGGTATGAAGAGTACTCCTGGGTCAGCCAGTGCATGTACGCCTCCGTGCTGGGGTTTCTGTCTGTGGGATATCTCTCTGCCTCTCAGCCAGTCTAGGGAAGTCAGTGAACCGAAATGGGTAAAGACTATTGAGAAATTTGGGGTAAAAGTTTGTAAGAAGATGAGAGGATTTGCTGAGGTGGATCGAAGATGCACATACCCCGGTACCCTGAGTCCAGCACGGCCACAGGCGAGGGGTAGGGAACAAGCTGGGAACACGACAAATTCAGCCAGGAGCCATCAAGTAAAGGCATGAACTGAGTGGGGCTTCCAGATGCTGCAGGTTTAATGAGATTTTCCCGTTCTCAGCCCTCAGGTGTGATGGGGGGTCATCATTGCATGGGAGCAGAGAGAAATTTCTTCTTGGGTCAGACAGGACAACCCAGTCACGAAATCATCCCTGCTCCCAACCAAAGTATCCAGACATGAATAAATGGTACCCATCCCAAATAACGTCTCCCCACTCTTCATGCCTACACATAGAGAAACTTAAGATACAGCGCTGAATTTTTCAACTCAATCTCTTTTCTAAGAGTTTTTATAATCCCAAGATCATTGTGGTGTCTAGCACTGGGATGAAATGCTGCAGAGCATAGTGCCTGATACGGCGCGTAAATACAAATGAATGCATCGAGAAGGCAGAGCTTGGGGCAAGTTAACAATTTCATTAAATTACCTTTAAAAGCTATGCTATTTGTCACGTGTCAGGAGCACGCTAACATTAGTGGTGACGTGAACGGTAATGATGGCCTGATCCTGTGGTGGGAGCAGCGTTATTTTTAGCTTGATTAGTCCTACTTTAGATTTTAACCTAGTTACCAGATGTAGATAAAAACAAAACGAACGCGATCTAGTCCCTGCAGCGTGATGTCCTCGGGCTCAGGCACAGGCTGCTTTCAAGAGCAAATGAAATGTAATGAACAGTGTATAAAAGAGGATGTAAGAAGATTGGATTTGTTTTAATTTCTATAAATTTATATAAATTTCTATAAATTAATTTCTATAAACACCCTGTCTGGCTGCTAAATGCAAGCAGTTATTCTTGTGCTGGCCCCCAAAAGCCTCAAACGGCCCCTTCTACCCAAGGCGAGAGGTGATATCTAGGGATCGGGCGGTGCTGACATGTGCCATGGGAGCGTTGATACGTGTTTCTGCACTGTTTGGGGCTGCTCCTGCTGGGCTTTGGGTTCGGGTGACTAATTGCATGACGACAGTTTGGAGCATGCATAACTTCAGGGACTTTAGTGGTTCCCCAGGGATTTCTGGGCTTTTTCATTTAGCCTCATACTTGTATCTCTTGACTGAAGGTTGTGTTGATGCCTCTCACTAGAGCAGGTCAAAGGATGCCCGGCACGGTGATCGCACCCCAGCAGCTTCCCGAAACATCATTTGGGAGCACTGCCCTTGCTCATCCCAAGAGGATCACTGCTGGCCACCGAAACGGGGTCTAAAGACTGTAGCAGATGTGATCTGGCTGCCCTAATGCCAAGTAAAAAACAAAACCCTCCTTGGAACCAGAGAAAGAAAAGGCTGTATCCATCACCTTGCCACTCCTTATGCTATCAGACAGAGGCTGTCACAGCCAATAAACATTTCCCCCCAGCGCAGGGCCCTGACGGGACTGTTGGGTGATTTTTGCTGCATCCATTGAAAAGGGCTGTGCCGAGCACTGCCCACCTCGCGCCTGCACCCAAGACCCCTGCCCAGCTGGGAGCAGGGCTCTGCTGCTCGCCCAAAGGGCAATGGAGACAATTTGTGTGAAAGGACAGAGCAGGGACATGTCCCCATGTCCCCAACCCTCTGGAGGGATGGCTAAAAGGAGCACATGGAGAGGAGAAGTTCCTACCCCTTAGACGCAATTAAGAACAACAGCCGAATAAGGAATGTTTATCTGTCTGCAGAGCAGGTGAATCTCTGCTTGGCTCTGTTCCTGCCCAGGATATACTGCATGACCTTATATCTTGCCTTGCCTCTTCCTGCCTCAGTTTCCTTATCTGTTAAAGGGATTTAACAGCACTTACGGGAATATGGAATAAGGAAAAATATTACTTAACATCCTATAGTAGGAGCTGGCCAACATGTACAAGCTGACTTTTACAGGAGAGTCTGCAATAAACCTCTTCCACCAAAAAGCTCTAATTGTTTTCACTTTTCTTACGGAAGAATAAAATTGGCCACAGAAAGACCATCAGCTGCTGAAAAGTGACCACATTTCCTTCAGGTTTTTCCTTCCCTCTGTCTTGTCGCCCTTTCCATTAGAAAGAAGGGAGGTAGGAGAGGAGCGAGTTCAGGGATGAACGGGTGGGAACATTTTGTTTTATTTTTCACATGTGCTCTCAGACTTAGTAATTAAAAGAATATGCATTCCTAAAGCTTTTCTTTGGAAAAAAAAATTGTTTTTCATTTAAAAAATCCAATTTTGATTGAAAACTTTCCTCTAGTTCACATCATCGCTCCTGCCTGTCCATTGTGTTCGCATTTCAGTAAGAGCATCAATTCTGCTTCTTTTTTCACGTAACCACTTCTTTCCCCTTAGAAACGGCCAGATGGCATCAAAGCGGCTGCCCCCGCCGGCCGGCGGCTGGGCTGTGACGGGGCTGGCACCAACTGCTTCCGAAGGGGACGTAAAACGCAGCGCCGCATCCGTTATGCCGGGCAGATGGGGAACATTGTCCCCCGTCCTCCTCATTAAGCATCATCCCTGTTGCTACTGGCTTGTTCTCCGAGAAGGAAGGTGGTGACGTGACTTGAATCAGCTACTGCGCTGTGGGATAAGCTCCTAATGAAGGGAGGAGATAGTTTTCACGTGAAGATGCAGGCCAGGCAAACCCTGCCTTGACCTGGTGACTCCCGTGCAAAACTGCTTTTTGCACTGAACTCATTAGGAATTAATTATCTCTAATGAGGAAAACACCTTTGTTTCTTGTCATTGAAGAAAAACCTAGGAGCTGGGTTGCAGAAAGCCCTGAAGCACAAGGTTCAATATCCATAATGTTGCTTCTAGACTGTGTTTTTCTTCTTCTTGTCATTTTTATTCTTATTCATTGAATATTAGGTGACCTATTAAATTAACTTTGAAATTAATAATAAGATCACAACTCTAATGTTGTCTGCCTTGCCAGCATCAGGCTTGGCACTGATGGGATTTGTGCTGATGTTTCCCCTTCTTTCTTTCTTCTTATTAAATACAAGAAGCCAAAAAAAAAAAAAGAAAGAAAAAGAAAAAGAAGAAGAAAAAGAAGAAGAAAAAGAAGAAGAAAAAGAAGAAGAAGAAAAAGAAGAAGAAGAAGAAGAAGAAAAAGAAGAAGAAAAAGAAAAAGAAGAAGAAGAAAAAGAAGAAGAAAAAGAAAAAGAAAAAGAAAAAGAAAAAGAAAAAGAAAAAGAAAAAGAAAAAGAAAAAGAAAAAAGAAAAAGAAAAAAAAGAAAAAGAAAAAGAAAAAAAGAAAAAGAAAAAGAAAAGCAAGATGCTTTTAAATTTAAAATCCATGAAAGTTGTTGTGTTCAGGACTGAAATCTCCCTGCGCGCTACCAGACACTGTGGAAATGCTCCTGACATCCAAACTCCAGCAGCAGCAGGAACATTCACTGCAGATTTAGGCTGTGATTTTTCACTCCCCTTGAATGTTAATGGCTCTTGGGCACATCATTCTTTTGGGATCCTTTAATCCTGGCCTGCATTAGGAAGTGCTGGGTTTTGGCTGGCTGGGTTTCAGAGTTTCCTCGCAGGGGGAAGGTGGTGGCTCTGTGCCCCGGGTGGAGCAGCCCAGGTAGGGCTGGGTAACCGAGTATAAATGGCCAGAGCTGATAGGAGTCATAGAATCATAGAATCATAGAATGGTTTGGGTTGGAAGCGACCTTTAAAGGTCATCTAGCCCAACCCCCCTGCCATGGACAGGGACATCTTCAACCAGATCAGGTTGCTCAGAGCCCCGTCCAACCTGACCTGGAATGTGTCCAGGGATGGGGCATCGACCACCTCTCTGGGCAACCTGTGCCAGAGTCTCACCACCCTCAGCATAAAAAATTTCTTCCTTATATCTAGTCTGAATCTCCCCTCTTTTAGTTTAGAACCATTACCCCTTGTCCTATCACTACAGGCCCTACTAAAATGTCTGTCCCCAAGCGTCCTCTGGGCATCACCCTGCCCTTTGTGTCCAAGGGAGTGCATCGTCTCCCTGCTCTCTCCATGGATTGGGCCTCAGGGTCTCCTGCAAGAAGAAAACACTGGACAAGGCTGTTAAGAAACTATACTTTTTTATAGTTTTTTAATGTTTTTTCAGAGGATCTGGGCACCAACAGATGCTGTGGCTGGGGTTCCCCAGCCTGACTGATCCAACCCGTGATGCCTGGGAGATCTCACAAAGACACATAAACATGTTTGTATTATGGTTACATAAATTTTCCTGAATTATTTACTGACTGAGGACCGCAGCTCTTCCTGGTGTGGAGAGCACAGAAAGGAGGCTTCCCGCTGAGCTTGCTGAGCCTGTGCCTGCCTGGCCTTTCTCATCATGTGGTGTAAATGCTCCGTGGTGCACATATACCTCTCCAGTATATATGGACTTTCTCTGGGAAGTCCAGAGAAACAGAGAAATGGGCATCCCTCAAAGGTATTGCACATCCCCATGGCTTCCTGAGTGCTGGCTCAAGGGGTTTATGCTGCACTGGGCGGGGAGAAGCTGCATTTCCCTTCGCTCCTGCTGGAGCTGGCAGAAATTCAGGAGCAGCTGTGCAGCCTGTGGTGCTCTGGTTGCAGGGATTAAGCCAGGGCTTAAGGTTCAGGAAACACCAAGTTCCCTCACCCTGGTCATCCCTGCAGGGCTCAGAGAGGAACTCGGTTTTAATGGTAGGAGATGGTGAGCAAAGGGACACGCAGCACCTCTTAGAGCAGAAGCCATCTACCCCACCTCCCTTTGCCTTCCCCTTGGACCAGGCTGACTCCCTTCCCCTACCCTCAACTACCTTTGCGACCCAAGAACTTCTATGGGTGGGAGCTTTCCAGCAGCAGGACCTTCCCCTGGGGCCCCAGGGGTTACGGGCAGAGCAGATGTTCACTGAAGCCTCAGAAATGGGCTATTCCACCTCTTTTTTAATTTTATCTTATTTACTAGAGAGTTTAAGCACCACTGGTTAAGTTATCTGGGGAAAGGGGAAGAAAAAACCCGATTTAGAAGGGGAAACTCTGCAAATTCACCCAGTTCATCATTTTCTCAGAGACTGACAGGTAATTTATGTCCAGGCAGAGTGTTGAGATGTTGCCAGGGCAACTCACCTTTCTCATGCAGGCTGCAACCTTAGAAATGAAGCTGAAAAAAGGAAGGCAGGGAAGGATTCTGCAAAGTTTTGGAGCAGTTGAGCTGTGTGGTCTATGCCCTTTCATTGCTGGAACAATCAGGGGCTGATCTTTGGATTATTTGTCAAGGCCACAGGAAGGACAGAGTCAAGATCCTTATCTGGGCCGAGATGCAGCAGACATCAGTAGGTCCAGATACCAAGTACCGCAGTCAACTCGGATTTGTATGAATGAGGTTGCAAGCGATGGATCACAGGGTGGCTCTTAGTCTGCATCTTATCTTGGCTGCTCAAGGACTCATCAGAAATACAGGCTCCAGGTTGCCTTGCAAGGAAATGCCCGTGTAAGAGGTGAGATGCTTTCAGTGAGCAAAACGCTTCTGGAAAGTGATAATAGTAATCTCGGTAAAAGCCATATTCATTAGTGCAAAGGAATTCCCCCGAGGCTGCCCAAACCCAGAATAACTAAAGAGTTTAAAGTATTTGTAAGGGGCTACAGGTGGATTTAGATGGACAGGGCAGAATCAATGAAGTGGTGCTGGCCAGCTCTGCAGTCACCGTGCTGCTCTCAAGTCTTCACTGATTTTTTTATCACAGGAACATTAGAAAATGGGTTAGGAAGTCTGACACACTTAAGAAGATGAGGCAGCTGCCTGTGGAAGAAAGGAGATCACAACTTCCATGTCTGTGGCTCTCCACCACTTTTTCCTTCCTCCAGCTTGTAAGGACTTTGAAAGACAGTGATTTCCTGCATAGCTAGGAATCGCAGTCTGGACACTTGGATTTTCTAAGCATCAGGGATTTCCCTCTGTGCCTCACTTTCCCACCTTGTATATACTGATATTTGGCCAGTGCTTGGTGAGTCCTGGAATAGAAACGTCCCGTTCCCCAGCAGTGACCAGATATGCGGGGAGCCTCATGCAGACATGGAGCTAAAACCAGACTCCTGCCGCCATAAGAGGAAGGCCAGGTTCAATCCCCTGACATTACAGGCCTCCCTGCAGCATGAACACATCATTTCTAAAACAGTGCATGCTGCTTGCTTTTTTCTCCTTCCCATCCATGCTTATACCACTAAGGAATGAAAATCAGCTGGAAAATAACCCCTGTAAAAATTTTCCAAAGCTTTCTTAAAATAGTTTTCCTCATGCGTGTGTGATGTTTGCAATGTGGAAATAAAGGTGTTGTTGGCATTTGTTGGGCCACATCTTCATGGCCGTTTGGTAGTGATCTTCCTAACGTAGGGCGTACGAGCACTGCCAGCCCCAACGGTGCTGCCTCTGCCCACACAAGCTCAGTGCTGCCCCAGGAGAGCGCAGCGAGATCAGAGTTCTCATTTTCTTCTTCTGCGTTATCCAACCCCTCGATCCACCTCCCGTCTCTGCTGGGATCCTGCAGCTATTTCCGTGCATCCTTAGAAAGACGAAACCGGCAAGCGTATAAATCGGCAGAGGCAGCCACAGCTGAGCGGAACACTTGTTGCTGCTTTCGTGAGTGCGGGAGAAAAGACAACGGCAGAAATTGGGGAGGCAGAGATAGGATGGGATAAAAATATGTGGAAAAGGTCAGCAAAGAAGGGATCCTTAGGCCCCTTTTTTTTTTCAGAGATCTCAGCTGTCTGGGTTGCTTCTATTGCTGGAGAGGCAAACTCACCTGCGGGTCACTGTTGAGATTAAAATATTGGGCAGATCCTTGAAGGACAGAGGAGCCGTTTCTGTCTCTCAGCTGGAGAAAAGGAGTAGGAGAAAGAACAGCCCAGGAGCTGGAAAATCTGCTGGTAAATACTAATTGTTCCTCTGCCTTTTACTTCTCTGCTTTTGAACTTCAATCTTGGTCTTTTGTTAATAAACTACGTATCAGCCCAGAGCAGCAGCGTGAGCCGCACAACAGAAGTGGGGGCCTCGTGAGCTCTATCCCTGGGCTTGACAGTAATTCATCCGGTGACCTCTGCAGAGACATTTCACCTCTCTGCCCTCCCCGCTTGCCAAGTCCGGTGATGGATTTCAGTTCCTGAGAAAGCTGCAAGGATGAAATGATGTTTGCGAGGAGTCTTTAGTATGCAAAAGCAAGTTGCTTCTTTGCTGAAGTGGGGGGAAAAATCATAACCCTGATCTGACCTTCTTCCCAGCCCTTCTACGGAGTCATCTTGGAGTTCATGCCCCTATGCAGCTTCCCACATCCTCTGTCGTTTAGAAGGAGCATTCTGAGTTCATACATGCCCTGGGTGCCGAGCTGCATTTCACCCTGTAACCTTTAAGCAAGACTCTGCCTTCCACAGGATTCGGTTTCTTTGCTTGTAAAACCGGGGACAAAGATTCGTGAAGGTGGGGATGGATTTCCAGCCCCTCCGGTGATGTGGGGGAGCTTCCCTCTATGGAGCTAGCACTTCCCTATTTCATCGATATCCTTGCAAAGATAAGGATCTATTAATGACAGTAATAAGTCACATGTAAAGACTCAGAGAGAGTAGCGAGTTAATGTTTTAACTCTCTTCTTCACAGCAGAAAACTCTCTGGGGGCCATTCAGAGTTAATTGCTGGGAATCAGGGTGACTCTGCACTTCAGACTGATCCATTTCCTATTGGAAAATGCAGGGTTGCTTCTATTGTTTTTTTTAAATAAAATCTTTCATCACTGCTTTCAGTGATATTTTCTGGAGAAATTGAAAACTCTGATGTTCTCATTTCACATAAATTACATAAAATGATTTTAGAATTCATTAAATATAGGCTTCTATATGGTTGTTGAATATAAAGGTTAATAATTCAGGTGTATATTTACAAATCTGAATATATAAATATATAACACCATCCATCTTACATGGATTTTTAATATTAGGAATGACATTTTATATACGAGCACAGCCTTGCAGTGACAGGACTGAAGACATTTAATCTAGTCACAGCAACAACATAGGATCAGCTTTGCAGAAACCCCTCTTAGCAGATATTTGCGTAACCTGTTCCGAAAAACCTCTAGAAACTGAGATTTTGCAATCAATCAGCTGCACAACCTGTTTCAGTGTTGTGCCATTATTACTATTAGCAAGGCTCTCATAATGCCTATCGAAATATTCCTTGATGGAGGTGAACCCCTTATTTCTTGTCCTGTCTCCAAAGTTGATGGACAATGGCTCACTCCTTTCCTTTCATCATTTTCCTTTTTTGTATTTGCAGATGGTTATCGTGTTCCTCTTGGCCAGTTTTCCCTAGATTAGACAGCCCCAGCTCATCCAGTGCTTCCCTAAGTTGGGTTTTCTTGCTGCTGTCTTCAGGATGTGTACATCCTCTCTGGCTCCATCCATGAACTCTCAACTTCAGCTGAGACCTTTCTGGACTTAACAAATCAAGTCTTCCTACAACTCTCCTATATATACCAGGACATCTTCTTCTGCTGATGCTGACTCCATGCGATCCACCGTCACTCCTTGGTTCTCTTTCGCAGAGCAGAAACCAGCCATTTCCTTCCTGAGATAGTATTTCAATTACTATAGTATCTAAGTATTATAGTATTTCAATTATTAATGCACTGTCCTTACCTAATTGTGTACGCCAGCATTTGTAGCTTCCTCCACACCTAACCTAAATACCCTCCAGTTCATAACGAAAGTCAGCAATGAACACATCAAATAGCACCAGGTCCAAGGCAGGTCCCTGCTCAACCTCAAACAGCCCAGAGAATTGTTAGCTACTCTCTGAACAGGCTTTTTTAAAGTGTTCAGGGCCGGTAGCCAATTGTGTCTCCCCTCCTTGCTTTTGAGCGTGCAATGTGGGACAACATCCAAAGCACCACAAGAGCCCATCCTTCTCCCTTATACCCAAAGCCTGTGACCGTGTCATGAGAGGAGATAGGATTGTTCTTGACAAATCTGTTCTGGCTGTGATTCACCTCCTCGTTATCCTCTAGAGGCTTACGGAGGACAGGTTTGATTATCTGTGTGTATTGGGTCTGAAACAGGTAACTGATATATAGTCCTGGGGTCTCCCTTTCCCTACATGCAGGCACGATGCTTGTCCTTTTCCAGCCTGCTGGGACGTCACCCGCTGTCCACGTGTCCTTGACAAGAGTCGCACCAGCTACGAGCCTGCATCGTTTAGGTCAGCAAGCGCTCCAGACATTACCAAGCAAGGTCCATCTGAAAATACTTGATTTATTGAAATATTCCCCAACTCTCTTTTTTCCCTCGCTGTAGCATTAGCACAACACTCTGTTGTTACCAACATTAACTGTGCAGTCCAGCCAAACCCTGCTTACCTGAATCAGACTCCGCAAATACGACGCTGTGCATGTTTACCGTCCTGTCTGTCCTGTGCCTCTCTGTTGAAGAGTGCACCAGCCACTTCTTTGATCTCCTCCTTATCAATTAACGTCCTTACAGATTCATTTCTTGTTCCTCTTTTATGTTCCTTACAGCCTGTTTATCATTTTGTGCCTTGTTCTTTCTGTTATGAATGTCACATCGTTCAGGTAGGGAGCGTTTTCTCCTCCGCTGCTGCTCGTTCCTCACTTGCTGCCAGGGAGCTGCCTGGCATCCCTGCTGCCAATGCTCTGCCTCGTGGGGGTGAAGCTGGGTGTGCGTCTGTGTGTGCGCAATATCTCATAAATTTTCTTCTGATCTGGATTGAAGAAAAGCTCCCAAAAAATGGGATTTCTCGTAGGATGGAAATCCCATTGCTAAATGCTCCCTTCTGTTAATATCAGTGGTGGAGGGTGAAAAGAGGGAAGAATACAAGCCCTTCTCTTCCCATTTCCAGAGATCTCCTGGGTCCCCCTCAAGTGGCATTTGTGCCTTACTTTAATGAGCCCATGTTCCACCAAAGTCAAATGAGTTCTTGAACCATTGACCTTAATGGGATTTTGTGTTGTCAGAATAATAGGCAAAGATTATTGCTTTTATGATATTGTGCCCATAGATAATGTGAATAAAATGACTGCTGATCCAACTTGCAGGATTACAGCATTGTTCTGCAAGTGCTCCGGGTAATCAAAGTGTGGAACAAACTTGCCATAAAAAGAAATACAGTGGTTACAGATGAAACAACAATAGGTAATTCTATGACCATTAATAACCTTTGATGCTCTGCAAACTAAGACTATGATAAGGGTAATGAAACCTCATGCTTCAGGACATAAGAACACTTGCAAGGGAAGAGGAATGAATTTGCTTTTGCCGATTGAACAACTGGCTAAGCACATTATGAGTGTTCTGCCCTTTCTCTGAAGCTTCAGGCCTTATCTGCACTTTGGGATGGAGGATGCTGGAACCCAATAAAAAATGTTTTGGTCAGACGTGGAATTTTACTACCTGAAACAGTGATTTTCACTGTGTTAAATCCCATAAAAATAAATGGGATGTCTGCTCCATTAAGCTCATTGATTCTTTGGCCCCAAAGAGTAATAGAGTTGGTGTGCAATCTGAAGAGAAAATGGCAAAGTTCTCTGTCTAGGTGCATGCCATAAAAATCACATGAACATGAACCAGATTAGGACTCGCTGCCTTTGTTTCTAATACAGAAGTATCAGATATGAATTTACTCACCAAAACTTACAAGGAAAATTGAGATCCTGAAGGACTGATTAAGTTTCATGAAGTATTTTATTTGCTAAAGATACATGCAGAATGACAGAATGAGCCCTAAACACCACCTGAAAGAAGCCGTGCAAACAGGATACCATATGTTCTTAATACCCACTGGGTACACCCTTGTTCTGGAATAAGAGCATCCGAATTCCCCACAGGAAATTTAAGTGGATTAAGCTAGTTCAGAATAGGGATCTTAATTTTAAATGTGTTTTGCTGTAAAATTCACTCCCATCTTAATCCAGTTTAACGTGAGCACTAAATGTGTAATGCAGACTTTATGCTGGCAGTTTACTCACCCTGCAACTTGAAGGTGCGTGAAACGAGTTCTGCGTTAGAGAAAACAACCTGATGTCCCCCAAAATAAGTGCCTGTTCCAGCAGCTTAAGAGCAAGATGTTGGAGATTAAATTTGTAATGTCCCATGTAATGTACAGCTGGGTGTGCAAAGCCTTTCTGGTGTGTGAAACAAGGGGTTCAGACACTGCCCCTGTGTCAGGATCATCACTGGAGGGAGATAAAGTTGAGATTAGAGAAAACCTTGAGAGCAGTAATAAAACAGCTCTACATCTGCCCCAGAAGAACAACCAGCCAGAATATTTTGACCCAATTCCTTTTTCCTCAAAATGAAATGCTTTTTTCCAGCTGAAGCAGGTGATAAGAATATTTTCCCATCGTGTTTCTAAGGGGAAGTTTTCTGAAGTCTGGGGTGAATTTTTCTGTCCTCTCCAGAGAAGCACAGGACTCTGAATTGAAATCTTGGCCTTTCGAATTCCAGGCCAGAAGCTCTGACACCATTACTTTTACCGAAAAAGACTTACTTTCATCCCAGAGCAGAATGAAATCAGGTTCATAAACTGCAGTAGTCCCAAAACTTTGTTTTCAGTGAACTCTGACTGGAAAATGAATTCAGTGATTCACAGATGGTCCAGCCAACTTGCTATGACATTTAGATGAGCCAGCCCAGGTCCTCTCACAATTCCTGAAGCACTGCAGGAGCTGCTAAATGTCCTTCTTTGAAAGGCAGAGGATCAGGAAAGAAAGTAAAAGATAGTTTGCTAAAAGTCTCTTCCCATCTGGAGAATCCCTATCTATGGATGGTCCTCAGATGAAACGCCTTTGAGCAGCAGGAGGCCTTGCGTGGGGCCTTTGCTATGAGGAGGATAGCGCAGCAGCATAAGGCTCTTGTTGAGGTATTGCTCTGATAAAGGTAGCAGAAGGTCCACACTAGAAAGTAAGATGACTTTATATATGCCTTAGGTCAGACTCTTCAGGGCATTTTCCTATTGTCCTTGTACGTGATAACTCGCTGCAGCAAATGAAGTCTAATGACATTTCTAGGAGAACAATAGTTTTAATGGAGTAGTTTTGCCTTTGTTTCATAAGCAGTGTAATTCTAAGAAGGCATTGAGCTAAATGTTTTTGAGTATTGAAATATTTAATTTATGAGTGTAATGTAGGACATGCCACCAAAATGATTTCTAATTAGGATGAAGTGTAAGAAGTAATTCTGATTAGAATTAAGACCTCCAGCAGTTTGGGTGTTTGCTTTTGGCTTGGTGCAGAGCTGCTCTGCTGAGTCCCTGCAGGGCTCCCAGACAACGTGACTGATATCAAACCCTTCCCTTTCTGAACCTGATGGGTGGCCACCCTGGCAGGGTAAATGTGCCCTTTATAAGAGGAATGAAATCAGAGATCTCTAGAATAACAACAGGCTATGGAAAATAATAAGGATAATAAAAAGATCTCTGGGAGAAGGGAGTCAGTTGAGCTCAATAAACGGTAGTTTAATTAAATGTAGCTCTCTGAGGGCCCTGAAGCCAGGCAGGTACGGGCTGAGCAGTTGGCGGGGTTGGCTGCGTTACTGCGAGATGGAGCAGTGCAGGCACCGTGCTGCTTTATGAGCTGTAATTCCCCCGCTGTTTCTGCAGCAGTGCAAGATCCAAACGAGAGTCACCAATCAGGACTGCAGGATTGCTCATCCAGTGACCCGAGGAGGCTGCTCCAGGGCTTGGCAAGAGACCCCATGGAGAGCAGGAGACAGGGGACAATGGCAATGTTGCCTGGCATGAGCCCTACCTCCAGGAAAAAAGGAGATGAAGGAGGTCCGTTTAAGGGATTTGAATGTTCTTTGGTGCTTAAAAGACTCAGCCCTGGCATTTTAGCCTTCTTAGGTGCAGGGTGTGGCAGACTGACAGTAAAAGGAGTGGAGAATGATGTAAAAACATGGGGAGAGATCTTAAAAATGCAGAAAGAAGTTAGCTGCTCGTTCCCTGCTACAAGTATAAAGACACTAACCCTGCTGTGTGCATATCTCTCAATCCACCTGCAGAAGCCAGAGGGAAGGGAAAGGGCTGTCTGTTGCCCAGAAGAGCTGAGATCCTCTACTCCATACACCTCTCCATTCAGCTGCATCTGTAAAGCCCGTAGCAGTCCTGCAAACCTCAGGCAGAAGCTAGGTATGAGGGGGTAGGAGGCAAGTCAATGTTACAGGCAGCCCTGATTCCTTTGCTGGAAGAAATGCCTGGCTTGCTGGTTCTGCTCATGGGCTAACCAGAAACCAATAGACCTGAAGATGGGCAAACTTTGGACTAATTAGTGGAAACCAGGAGCCAGCACCTCGCTGGACATGTAGGGGAGGGTCCTTGGAAATATGATGCTCCAGTTTTTAGGGAACGCATTGTCACTCTTGACTTTTAGGGAGTATCAGCCTGTTTCCCAAGAGGACTTGCATTCATCAGCCAGATTTATAGAGCTAAGACCACCTTTCCTTGAATTGAAGGCAAAAGGAAGTTTTGTGCTCCCTAGACACACATGCACCCCTGCTCCTTTCCTCCCCCACTCTTTGCCTGCTTTCCAAGTAAACTGCCTTTATAGCAAGATTCATCCTGTTTAAATATTAAATAGCAAAGCCATATAAATTAATGGTGCTGTTTTAAAACCCTCCGTTAAAGCCAGACCTATCAGCAATGACAAATTGTCTCATTATGGGACATTAATTTCTTGTAATTTATTTTAGTGAGTGAAGGTAAATTTATGGTTCCCTTTTCCCTGGGGCATGTTGAGACCCAGCTACCAGGTCAGAGAGAGGTCACTAAGCCCCAGAAGACCTGAACTAAACGTCTTGCCAGGCAGGGAAGGAAGGGAGGAGAAAATTAATTTGTGCAACCAAGAGCCAGTGCAAGACCAGCAATGAGCCCCTTCAGTCCCCAGCTCTCCCCCATGGTGGTTTCCACCTCCATCTGCCAGGTGAAACTCTCAGCAGCCGTTGCATCTCCCCCAGCATTAAATTATCATGCACGTTTGTGCAATGCAATTGTAAGACCTCAGCCCTGGTGGAGGCACGCTCTTGGGGCGTCCATCTGCACAGCATCATTCTAAACTCTCTGGATATGAAAACAAGGTTTTTGGTGTCTTTCTCAGCCCATCTTGCTCAAACACATACAGCAACACAGTGCAAGACAGAGGGGATCCAGGTTGCCTACGTTCCTGGATGTCGTTTGCCATATCAGCGGGGCTGGGCACTGCCATGGCACCGGGGGTTTCAGTGTGACGCATGGAGCACCACGCCTGGAAATCAGAGCTGGGATCTCTTTCTAAGAAAGAGCTCAGACTGAAATGACTTAAATTTTCATCAGGGCCAGTAGCATCTGACAATTTGAAATGTCTCTTTGACCTGTCAGATGAAGAGGATGGGTGGGGATTTTTCTCTCCCTTTGCTAGCTGTGCAGTTTTCACAGCTAACACAGCACATTTTCAACTATATATATATATGTGGAGTAAATAAATTATGCATGAAGGGAATATTTTTTTTTTCCTTAAATCCATTATAAACGCCATTATTACATTTGAATCCTTGATGAGCTGTGTACTTGAGAAAACTCATTTAGTGGCTTTTTGATTCCCAAATCAGCGTGCAGAGGCTGCTCAGACCCAGGCTGGACCTGACCCACTGTGAAACTAATGGAATCGCAGCTAATGTTTCTGGGGCATCTCCTGTCCCACAGGGTTGACAGAGTCGTTTATAATCCAGTGCTGATATTTTCACACCTGGATGCATAGATCCAAGCCCAGAGATCCCAAAAGAGTGTGGTTAGTCATAAGCTGCACAGCAAATGACTTTTTTTTGGCTGGGAAAGGGAAGTTTTATTTACAGGTTGACAATCAGGTTGCGGCAGCCCCAGTGAGGGCTGTAACTGGGTTACGGTGATTGCAGGTTGGTCTGGCCCTTCCTCTTCCCCACATTGGAAAGTGGGTCTTCCCATCCCAAAGGAGAGCTAAAGAAACCAGGGAAGAGAGTTTGGCATTTGGCAGGGGAGATGCATTCGTGATGTTAAATGTTTGCAGAAGGAAAACACAAGGAGAAATTGGATGTTTTATTGGGGAAGAACACTTGCTTGGTGAAATCCTGCACAGGGCAGGGAGGCCCCCGAGCATGGGTGCAAGCAGGATTTCTGCTTTTAAACAGAGACTTCTGGATGGCAAGAACCGCTCCCCCCCTCAGCCCATCGTCTACAAAGACCTTCCCCTCCTCAAATACCATTTTCCTGGCCTGAAGGATGCAGAGAGATTTTCAGCACTGCCCTGATATTTGCACTACTGACCTCCACCATTCACCCTGCTCCAAGTAAGGATGTTCCTGCTATGGAGGAGAATACATTAGGGGCTGGAAGAAGGTGTACCAAGCCTGAGCAGCTATGCCTGGAAGTGACTGCATGACATGCAGACCCATGAAATCATTTTCCCTGTAGTAAACTGTGTGCATCCAGTCCTGATCTGCCTTTTAAAAAACTAAAGAAAACCAAAACGCCAGCAGCATGCACACACTCACTGGAGGGAAAACACTTTTCACATCATTGCACGGCTACCTGCTTCCACAAGATGTAATTTCCCTTGCAATTGCCTTCTGCTACATTAGACTTTGCTGAAGACACAGCCCGTCGCTATTCCTCAAAGCACAGCTTGGGTTTCCTAGTCAAATAGCCAGCTGCCCAAATGAAAGCAAAAGCTTTGCTGCAGGGAAATGACAAGGCTTGGGCTCTTCCCTGAAGCACGGGCACGGCTGGGGACAGGGCTGGCCTATTCGGCCGTGCCACGAACAGGCTGTTGTGCCATGGGCCCCCCGGGTACAGGGATGCTCCCATAGCAAAGGCAGATGGTATCTTTGTGCCACTAATCATTTTGGGACAGAGGAGATGAGCTGTTTTCTGCCACGGGGCACAGAGGAGAAGCTGTGTCAGCGGATGGGTGGCAGGCTGGTAGAGTCCTCTCAACAAGGATAGCACTGAGCTGGATCTGGTGAGACGAGGGGTGGGGTCTCATTTCTGCAGTAGCACAGCCCATTAAGTCACCAGGTGTTTGCTAAGGGATGGTAACTTGCCAGTTGTCTCCTGGATGTAGGACGTGTAGCTTTGCTTTATCCTTCTTTGGTGAAGTGGGAAGTAAGTTACGTTACCTTGCACTTGGATATGCTCTGTGCCTACGCAACTCAGCCAGGCTGGGGTAAATTCTTCAGACCTGAGAGCTCAAAGGAAACTCCAGATACAACTTTACAGGGTCTTTTATTACATCTCTTGTTCCAAAAAGCAAGCAAGTAAATGAATGTCAAAGCATGGCTGTTGTCTGAGGCTCAGGGGATGGTATAAGCACCATGCAAGGCTACTGGCCCCTCCTTGGTCCCTCGGCATTTCTGGCCCTGTCTGTTTACCAGTGTCAGGAGGTGGCAGCCACTCGCCCTGCAGTGCTGCTGGCTTCACACCCCTCCTCATCACTGCTGCACCCTGGTGAGAGTCCTGCCCCGGGGATATGGGGTGAGACGGGTTTGCTCCATCATGCTGGAGTGATCCAAGGCTGTCACTTCTCTGAATAACGCCTGCGACTTTCTGACTCCTGGATGTGTCAAAATCAGCAAGTGGAAAAGCAGGGACAAGGAGGGTTAAAAAACCATGTACAGCACCTGGCACAAGGACGTCCTGCCCTTTAGGGGTGCAGTAACACAGGGGGACTGGACCCCAGGCTTCCTAACCTCCTTATCTCCTGTCTTTTCCACTCAGCCATACTGCCTGCCTACGGCTGTGCTGTGGGATGCTGCAGGACAATCAGGACGGGAGGGACAGGAATGATGTATCTGGATGAAATCACAAAAGCAATTTAAGATGCCAGGTTTCCAGGTGAGGAGAGGAACCACAGCTCTCTTGGCTTCCCCTGGAGTAATCAGTGCTTCTGACACTGGGTTGCAAGAAGGGTGGAGAAAATTTACCAACGTCACGGCTTGAACAGGACGGCAGGGAGCCTGGTCCTGCTTTCGCATGAATGGCCTCTGTAATCATCAGCGTTGGGCCCAGCCATCAGGAAAACAGCAGCCTTCCCTGATGGGAGCCAGAGAATGCTCCATCTCCTGCTCTGCAGAAGGGCGGTGTGGCACCTTCCTCCTTTCTAAAGTTTCCTGAGAGAGACGGATGTTCAAGCCATATATAAGACCTCGTTGTTGTCCTTGGCTCCAGGTTGTTCTAGGAAGCGGGCCAGCACCCGGAGAAGTCAGCAGAAAGGCTCCCGGCAGCTTCAGCAGAGCGGTGATGCTCTGAGAGATGTGCTCACCACGTGAAACGCGCCGCTCCGGGTCTGAGGCTGATTTACATCTGATAACCCCTGCTGACTTCCGCAGAGCTCTGCCAGGTTGCTCTATCTGAGGATGTGACCCAGAAGCCAACAGACCTCAGGAATGTGCTTTCCTTTCAAAAGCAGAGCAGTCCTTCTAGTAGCACATGCCTCAGCACAAAAACTGCACGGCGAAGCAACGTTACTATCTGTTTGTGCTGCTCGCTGCCATTTGACTCTAATCAGGTCCTGGGAGCTCTTGTTGTTTGGCTTAATTGGGCCCCCCTCCAAAGGGTCCTTTGCCTGTGACTGCTGGAAGGAAAGAAGCTCATTTGTGTAGCTGGCAGAACATAATCTCAATAACGCTGCTAATGTGCTGTGTAATTGCAGGCAGCCGTGCAGGTAGCTGTGGCCAGGAGGAACGCTTGTCCCTGAAGGGTCAGGGCTTTAGAAATATCTCTCTCATATAAAGCTGGAAAAAGAGCGTGAAGCACAAATGTCCTGATTTACACGCAGAGCGATGTATAAATAGCAATGCTGGATTGGCTTCAGGGGTCTCACTGAAGGTTTTCAAGCTTTTCTTTGTTCCCAGGAGCTTGATCCCTCTTGAAATCCACCTCCCTTTCCCTGCAACGCAGCGGGGTGAGGTTTGCTGTTGCTCTGACATCTCCCAGCTGCTCTGCACTGCCTCGGAGCTGGGAGCAGAGAGCAGTGCCCAGCCATGGCTCAGCAGCGCAGAGCACAGCAAATGCCTGGAGCCGGTGTCCTAAGGGTTTTGTTGCAGACCACAACCAATTCCAGGCATTGCTTTTTCCACCAAAAACCTCTCTGTTGCAACGCTGGTCTTTTTTTAATACATGTCAGCTGCTTTTTACAGCGGAGGAAAGAAAACAAGGACTCTTTGCCTGTGACAGGGGACACCTGGAGAAAGTCCTGGCTTTGACTTCTTGGCATCTCTAGGCTGGACTTCTGCATACAGCTCCCAGCAGATGAGGTGTCCTCAGAGCCACAGCAGCTGAACCAGGCAACATGCACTAAAGACTTTACTCTGATTTTTCAAAGCCTTTCCCTTAACCCTTAAATTATCACCTTGGACTGCAAATGTCTCCTTTCCATGCGGGAAAGATACTGATTAGGAGATCATGGCAAAATAAATGAAGAATAAATTAAAATTTGGTTGTAAGCAACATAAAATGTAAGCTGTTTGGGTTTAGGCTCCTTGTAGCTCTTTTGATAATTAAAAAATAAATAATGTATAGCATATGCAACAAAGTTGGAGGCCCGAGAAGTATTATTTCCTCCTTATTCACTCTGTACTTGTGAAGCTCCTCCAACATGTAGTTAACTCAGGTTTTATTCTCCTTGGGGAGAGAGGCTGTGATCTGAATGCATTTCTCTTTCTCCTGGGAAGGAGCTGGTTATGGACTGGGGTGCTCTTAGACATGACTTACACACTGGGATGTTTAATGATGAAGGGATTGACTTCAGCCTGGTGCTGGGGAGCCCCAGGGGAATGGAACCAAACAGCCTGAAATTCCACCACGATGTGGAAAATGCTGCTGTTGTCTGAATTATCCCTTCAGTGCCCTTGCACCATTGCTAAGTCACCAAAAGGTGACTGAGGCCAGGCCTCCTACATCAGCACCCTGATTGCTCTGAGTTTTACTCCAAGTACATCTTTTATCCATACACAACTACGTGCCCCCACAGAACAAGAGATTTGATGAGTTTGTGTCCTCTGATTGCAAAAACCCAGCCCAGGGGAAAAAAACACCCCCAACTCCCCCCCCCCCAAAAAAAAAAAAAACCACAAAGAAAAAACAAAAACCTAAAGATGCAGAGAAACTTTCCTCCCTCCAGCCCTAAAGTCGCTGGTGCTCAGTAAGTTGTCCTGGGAGGTCTGTCAGCATGTTATGGAGCCACAAATTGAAATCCAGGATGGCCATGGTGTTGCCATGTGGGGCTGCCAGAGCTGAGGATGAGTTTGGGAGGTCTCTGCTTGCCTTGAGACAGGGATGGGCATCTCCAAGAGAACCTGGTCCTGCCCGTGCCCTTGTCAAGAGCAGAGACGTTAAGGACTGATTAAGTTGGGAAGAAAAGAAGTCCACATATGCAACATGACTTTCTCCCTCCAGCAGCCAAGAATGAAAAATGAATGCATTTGTTAGCTGTGTTGCCCTGGGCAATTGATATTTCAGTCTCCGAGGCTCTTGGGCATATGCAATTTTCACAGTCAGTTAAAAATAAAAACCAGTTCCTCTCAGTGACTTTGCGCGAGTGCCGTAACAGCGGGGCTTGTTCTGCCTCTGCACTACCCTGCTCCTGACAGGGGAAAGGGTTAAAACCCGGCACCACCACAGCCAACAGCCCATCAATGGCAGTTCTAAAGTCATTGCTCTCAGTGATGTTGAGTCCTGGTTTATGAGGTGGGGAATGCAGCCAAACAGCCTGAAATGCCATTAGGATGGGGGGCAAGGGCAGGGAGCGGGGGGGGGACAGGGGACTCAAAAGTGAACAAATACTGTTGCGTTGATTTAATTTCTCCTGGATTTCCAAAGGTCTTGCCATTATTCACTGTCATGCTTCACCTCCTGTCAGTTAGCCCCAGATGAGAGCCTGGGAGCTCGCACAATTAATCACAGCAGTATGTCAAGGTGCTGACGGCCTGTGGCAGGGCCAGCCGGCGGAGGGAGGGATGCTCTGGAGGGGGGAGCCGGGGGAGTGAAGGTCTGGTTCAAGGCTTGCCTCCTGAGAAGCTTTTATGCTGTGCAAAAGTTGTGTTGCTGTTAAATGAATAACCTTCCTGGAGCAGATAAAAGCTCATCACGAGAGCCTCGGCCACTGCAGAGCTGTCCCTGTGCAGGGGGTGTTTATTCCCCTCCAGTGCCTTTACGCTGCTGCAGACAGGGACTAGACTGCAGGTTGTTGCCCTCTCCAAAGTGCTCCAGACAGACCTAAAGCTATTTTCCCTGGCAGCGTAAAGTCCTCAGCTCTGATCTGCGGCGTGTGACAGGTTGATGTTCACCCAGGGTTTGATGCAGGGCTTGGGAACATTGCAAGGTAAGGCAGTATTTTGATTTCCAAAACTAGGAGTTAAGTAGGCATCTCCATAAGATAAGTAGGTATCTCCATGAGAGGCAGCAGTGCTCAGCAGGGCATGGGAGCCCTCTATGTTATTTAAAATCTATCACTGTGGTGCATGTTTTATGGCCGAGAAATAACAAGGAGAGCCTCAGACTGCTGCATATCAGCCCCCGCTCTGCTACTTGTCAGCCAGATGTTATTTAGAAAGTCAAGGTGTTCCCATGCCTCGGTTTCCCCAGCACAATAGGGATGGTGAGAGTAACTTACCTTGGCCCCTACTCCCAGAGTTAGGGATGGAAAAGGCAGTTTAAGAGCTCTTTGCTCAGTGACTCCAACAAGCACCTTTCCAGGGTGCTCCACAACCAGCCAGACAGCAAAATGTCCCTCATCATTTTGCTCAGCATGCTGGGCTATGGAAATCACCGAACAGCCTTTTTACCTTCCTTCCAGCCCAAAATGGCAAAGAGGGGATAGATAAACAAAAATGCCCTTTAATCTAACTTCTCCCTCAAGCCGGATGACGGTGTCTGTATGCACATAGCCCACATCAACATACTTTGGGTTGAGTTCCTGTTCCCTAATCACTGACAAATGCTGCACAAAGCACTGGAGAATCAATAGGTCCTGACCCAGGGACTTATATCCTCAGGGGTCAACCCGTCTGTGACAGGTCTGAGACCCTGAGAGCGTGGAAACCCCGAGATGTGCCAGATGTTACAGGCACTTGGGGTATTCCAAGACCTTGTGTAAATTTAACCCATGTCATATGTATCCATGTAGGGCTCAGGGGACATCCCAGGGTTAAAATTGCTGACGGGGATAATTAATGTTAATCCTGGTTAAGTTGGCAAGTCTAGAGACGCCTCAGTGACCAGCTGGGACCAATATCGGTATGCTTTCATCTGAACTGGTGGGACAAGGCTGAGCAGGGGGGAACCACCAAAGGACCTCCAGCTCTCAGGAGTTTTATACGCATCAAGATTTTGGTGCTTGGGAATATTTCAAAGTAAAACCGTAGCTTGATTTCTCAAGCTAGAAATTAATTTGGTATCACAGCCAACCTATCATGCCTAGGAAATTCCAGGGAGAATGTAGATGTGGCACACACAGACTGTCCTTCTGGGTCTCATCTGCTCCTGCATAAAATCATGCAATCTGGGAGGGCTGAGAAGTTCCCCAAATGGAAAGCTTCGTGCACCAAGGTAAGGGAGAGCTTTGGAGAGAAACACACGGTTTCAGCGTTGGTTGGAAATTTAGGCTGAGGATTTTGAAGCTAATCTTGAGGATGGTTCAGAGGAGCAGGCTCAGGTCTCCAGAGTCTCTCCTAATGCCCTTGGAAATCTCAGCTTTGCTCTGGAAATCTGGACCACACGATGCATTTTTCACAAGATTAATTGCTCGCCTCAGAAATATCAGAGCTGTTTCTCCTGTGATATTTTGCCTCCTTGCTTCTTAATTTTTCAGAAAGCACTTTCCACATTCTTGCCATGAAGCAGCTGCCTCTGTGGTTGAATTTTGAAGACAAGGTCTCGACTAGGTGCATTTTATCCGTCTGCCTCACTTGTGCCTATCTAAATTCCTCCTCCTTAGCAGGGGGAACATTAGATGTGATGTATGCCAAGCACAGCTGTATATATTTCATTTTGGGTTAGTCCTAAGGCCAGCTCAGGTCTCTTGTTTTCTGCAAGACGATTTGCCTAGGCAGGGCTGCTGCAGTTTGCAGAAGGGCCATGCAACACCTCTCCAATTGCCATAGCAACACGGAGCAAAACAGGTGGCAGGTTGGTTCGAGTCTGCAGGAACAGGGACAAACACTATAGAAATGAAGGTGAAAGCAATTCTGCCTGAGCAACGCCCTTACAGCAAGAAGAACAAGAGTCTCTTGCATCCCCTCAGCTACAGCGGACTGTTTTTCCTCTGATTTTCCTCATCTCTCATTCAAAGAAAACGAAAAAGCAATGCAAATCTGCCGGATGCTCCTCCTGAGCATCACTGCTGGCTCTGACCTCCTCCTTGACCTTGACTCAGGCAAGTGGCATCTTCGTGTCTTCGCCCATTGCATTAAGTCCCATTTCCCTTCTTTCCTTTTCAGATATTTTGGCCTTTAAACATCTCCCACTGCCATACAGGTATTTAAGGCCATACAGGTATTTAAGGTTAGATCTTCAGCTAAAGTAAATAAAACATTCCAGAAATCACCTTATGACAACTCAGATTTTACCCACCTACTTTTAAGTCAGCTGCTTCTTCTGAAGTTGCCTGACTTTCGGGGATATTTTCTATGTGAACCAACCCTTCCATGGAGTTACCTTTTGCTGTCTAGCAATCTTCAAAAAAACCAACAGCTTAATTTAGCTGGAAACAGGTGGGATTTGGAGGTGGAATTCATGCAGTTTGCAAAAACCGTACACTCCCGTGATCTTCTTCGAAAATGAGTAGGTATTCCCAATTTATAAACCTCTGCCTGAAATCTTTAATTTGGCAGGTGTCAGCTTCTCTTCTGCAGAATTCAAAAAAGACCTGTTAATTCAAACGGAGTCTCTGCCATCATTGATCCCACTTTATTCATGGGACAGCAAAATTGCAACAAAGTAGAAAAACACAAAAAATACAACCAAGGGAGTGCTGCAGTGCCTGAGCAGAAAGCACATGAGCATGACAGATCACGTCATGGGGTGGTGGAAAAAGTAGCACTAAATGAGAAAGACTCCATCAGCTAGGAAGAAAACATCACGTTTTTCACAGAAATTGTTTGAATTCATTAAAAGTAAAGTAAAAAATAGAATGAAGTCAAGCATCACTCCTACTTAAAAGAAGTCCTTTCATTAGGGGGAATATAAAACATTTCAGGATAATACCAAAATTATTCATTTCCAATTGTTCTAGTTGCTCACCGAAGTAAGAATTCTCTGTTAGGTGTTACTTGTGCTGTTCACTCTCTACTGTGGAAGCTGGGTGCCATGGGTTTACTTGGTATTAATTTGTGCAGAAAGTATTTTAACTAGAAAGTTCTTCTTTGTAAGCTGAAGATTTTTTTTTCCATATTGAAGGGGAAAAAAGGATCCTGAATTCTGTTGACAGATGTAATAGAGGAAAAGGAATGTCAAATACAGAGCTGAATAATCCTCAGTCCATCTCTAGAAATTTAAGGGAACTTAACTAGGATAACGGCATTATGGGCTTTGTGAAATTCATAGCCACAGAAGGCAATTTAATTTGTTAGCTATAAAAACGTTCAGAACTATTTCCAGTTAAATTTTCTGCTATTTCTGCCAAAACACTTCATTTTAGGAGTGTGATGGATTTATAGACACTGTTTTAGAGAGACTCTTCAAAAAACAAAAAACACCCTTCAAAAAAAACCACAACGTTGAACAAAGAGCCCAGCTCTCCAACCTCCTGGTGTGCTCACCTTGGAAAATGAGCACGTTCCTCGCACTGCTTTGAGTCTCCCAGCACCACAGAAAGCAGCCCGAGATCATCCTGCATAAATACAGATCACAAAATCTTATCTCCTGATGGGCATCCAGCCCATAATTACAGGTTGAGCTACAACATAGCTTTGCAAAAGCTGCCCTGTCTGGATTTAAGGATTTCAAGGGATGCAGATACCACTATATCTCCTAGTAATCGCTTCTGATGTTTAATTACCTTCCCTGTTGAGACCTTGCTTTGCTGGAAGGATTTGTCTGGGGTGCACTGCTGGCAGGTTGCTGTGGGGGTGCAGGTTGCCATGCAGTTGAGGATGGGGTTCGGTTCCATATTAGGATACCCCCGTTCAGGTGTCTGGACATGGGTAGCGTAGATTTGTTTATGTGTCCAAGCTCCTGTTGTGGTCAGTGCAGACTTCTCAGTATAGTTCTTGGAGTCTGTTTTCTTTCTCTTTATCTAATTGCTTTTTGGCAAGACCTCGGTGTGTGCATTTTGGCTTTTTAAAATAACATTTTGCAATCACACCACCTTCTCCCATCTTATGAACTCTCTGTAGTTCACAGACCACAGATGGACTACACCAGCCCCAGATGGGTTTAGGCATCATTCCCGTGTTGAACCTTTTATTTCAGTAGACCCCGGCAAATGCTTCTCACCCAGAAGATGAGAGACCAGTAAATATACAGGCAAAATTTTGGCTGGCTATGCTCATGATAGCCTTTGCTTTGATGGCCCCTTGAAAGTGTTTCTGTGATCTAATCCCCCCCTCACCTTCCTCAGTGTATGAACATGAAATTTCAGCCAGATTACAGTGTGATCCTTTGTCTTGGTTTCAATTCCTATAATGATTAGCCATGCGTGATATTTTTTTCTTTTTTTTCAGGCTGTAATGCATTATTATCAGATTAGTATGCTAATTTATACTACAAAGAAATTAAAGCATTTGCCGTGGCGTTAAGTTATTACTTTAGATATAAATCCCTTATGGCAACATATAGTAACTCTCAATTTTAATGCCAGGCTCAGAAATGTGTAAGCGACAAATGATCTCCCCAGCACAGAGTTTTTAGGGACAAATTTAGTCAATTTTCATCGTGTCTGGATGATGTTTTTAATCAATGTGGCAAACAGCAGGACGCATCTCTTTTAATTGTTTCCAGTCATCTGGGTTTAGTGGCATCCCCTTGGGCAACAGATATGAACCCAGCCAAGCAATGAGACCCATTAGATACAGAGTCCGGGAAAGCTGGTCCTGTTGAATTGAGTTGAATGAAGAAGGAAGGGTGACGATGGGGTAGGTCAAGCACTTGGATGAGAAGGGTGAAAGGGTGAAACCCTGCTAAGTGGGGAGGCTGAGCAGAGGACAAGCCTGCTCCATCCCTAGAGCAGCCAAGGAGCTTCCTTGCTCCTGGCATGTCTGCTCTGTAGGGCAGTTAGAAACTACCCTCATTGCTGAGTTCCACAGGGCTCCAAAAACCCTTTCAACTACACTTTGTTAAAGATAAAAATCAGTCCTAATCACTCTCATAAAGTATTAAGCTAGTCAGCAGTCTTCAGGAGTGATATGCATTCGTTGGGTGAGTGCAAATACCCAGTCAAGCTTGACAGCACCCTTGGTGTGTGGATGGGGCAGAGGGGTGCTCTGATGTGAGAGATATAAGGCACAGGGTAAGCCAAGTGGGTGCCCCACAGGAGAGGTGGCTAAGCCATTTTCAGCAGACATGTTTCCTATCGGAAAAATGTGACACTGTCATCATTCGGAAGTCTCAAAGAAAAATACTGATTGCAAAGAAATTTTCACCCAGGAAAGAACAAAAATTAATCGTTTCAACTTTTTAATTTCCCTCCCATAACATATAGACATTTTTTGAACATTACTCAAACATCTGCTCTCCTAAGCTAAAGCCCATTCTTATTAAAAACTGAGACTTCAGATTTTAGGCTGGATCCTGGAATAGACTTGGCCAGGTACGAGATAATATTTCCACGTTGTGACAGCAACATTTTTAGAACCTTCTCTGCCTCAGGGAATTTTTAAAACAGGGCTGTTGGGGTTTGGATTTGGACTAAAAAAGGAGCTCAAAATGTCAGACTTTCCGATGGAAGAGAAAGTTTGGTTTTCAGCCAGTGCCGATAAATGGGCTAGTTCAGATCTCACGTTCAAACAGGCTGATGTTGCCATCTGCTTTTGTGAAGATCTAAGCCCAGAGCGGTCCCAGGGCTGGAGTAGTGCATGATGGACAAAAACACAGCTCATCATCACCATCCTGTGTACAATTTTAGTTTTCTGAGCTTTTAAAGTAGGGAACCAGAGGTTTTTTAGGTCACTTACACAGTTAGACCCAAAAGATCATCCCCCTGCCCAGGCAGTGCCTTTGTGCTATGCATTGAACAAAAGAACTGCACTGTGAATTTGTGCGAGAACAGGGCATTGGTGGGATGGAAAGGGCCACCCGGGTTGGGATGTCAGCCTCTGTGCAAGCCCCTGGTGCTGCAATCACCGTCATAAACATCCGCATTTCACCCAAAGATCTCAAAGTGCTTTATAAACACCAGTGGCTTAATTATCCCTTCAGCTACCACTGGCTTAAATGTGAGGTGCAGGCACACAACTGACAAAAAAGCATGTCCTGCTTAATTACACTTCTCGCTGTCCTTGTGAAGGAGGCAAGAGATAATTGCTACTCTAGACTGAAGGAGGGTTTTGAGCACGGGGAGGAGGCCAAAGTGTGGAAACCTGATGTTGAATGTTCTGCATTTAAATTCCTAATTCTACATCGTTAAAGGTGGAGAGGAGAATAAATCTTTATGGACTCCTCCATCCCAGTGGGAGACCTTTGTGCCCTGCTTCCCACAGAGATCAGGCTCAAATACTTCACGATCCGCAGTTATGCTCTCCAAAGTCGAACACTTAGCTTGGAAAACTCTGATTTCCACAAGCAGGTCAACAGCAAGGAAATATAAGAGAGAAGATGGAGGGCTGCATGGGACCCCTGGGGTCGCTGGATCCCCCACTCCCAGGTTGGCAGGCAACCATGGGGAAGGTACTTTGTCCAAAACAGCTCACGGGAGCCTTGTTTTCCAGCCACCCCACTTTGGAGCTGAGCACCAGGCAGTAGAGAGCCTGGGAGATGAGCACGTGTGCCAACACCCTCCGAGGGAGGACAGGATTAGCCTGTTCCCCAGTGCTTCAGTAATCCCTGAGCTGTCGGAGATGCTGAGGTCTTCACCCAGGAAAGTGTCTTTCGATTCGTGTCTGGCAGAACTTAAAACAGCAACCCTGAAAGGCTTCTGTTTTCCACCAGCATTCAGATGCAGAACAACACTCCCATTATTTCCATCCGCAGCACCAGGCTGTCACCTCTGTCTTTAATTTCTAATTATGTTTTCATTATATTTACAGCATTAAATTTTTTTAGTGATTATTGGCCAGATCTGATTTGGATAGGCATCTGGATGAATTATTTTATCAGAAATCAACATGCAGTGCCAGAGAGTTTGCTCATGCCTCTATTTTCCTCAAAGAAAGGAATAGAAGCGACTAATTGTTTTCAGTCCATCAGCCTTGGAAACTGGTGCTTCGTGCAGGAAATGACAGCAGCCCTTGGCCAACAGACTTGTAACAAGCTCTTCTGGCTGCGGTTCGCTGTAGTGTCTACAGCAGTGCAGGGACATGCATGAGGGACTCCTCTGGGTAAGGTTAGAGTGATTCTTTGTTGATGTTTATGTTGCACAGTCCTGGGAACTAATACAGGGTGACCATAAAAAAGGATTGACCCTGCTTTTGGAACAACAGACTGCTTCCCAGCATCAGCCACTGACCACTGTGGTGCTGTGGTCCTGTTCCTTTGACCCTACAAGCTACCCAGGGGATTTAAAATATCTGTAGTGGCTTTGTTGATTCATCACAGACTTCCTTCTGCCATCACATCTGCTTCTGGATGTGAGGTCTCTAGATCTTGCTTCTGATGGATCCTCTTAGCCAGTGTCCTCAGCAAGACCCAGCAGAGCCTGGTCCTGGTCCAGGTCCTGGTCCAGACTCTGCCTTGTTATTATCCAACCTTCACCCTGGTGCTGATTTTATTCTCCTTTTCAAGTTTTAGGGGGGTTTAAGAGGATCTTTTCTCTCCTTGTTGTGTCAGGGATGTTTCAAAAACACAGAAATACATGAGATACTTTGTGATTTTATCTTGCTAGGACATCCTGGTACTCACCCATCCCAGCCCAGCATCATCCTTGGCTGCAGTGCAAACGGCCTTGAAAAGTTTGTCTGTAGCACCTTGGTCTGTCTTGACAGCTGTCTCTGATGGGTGCCATCTCACACTGGGGGCTGGAAGACCTTCAATAGTGTTCTGGTGTCATTTACTCACAACAAGTGAAGGGACATTCCTGATCTTTGAAATAATTTGAATTTTTTGAAACACACAATTTCTGCTCTCTGGGAGCATTTTTTCTGCTCTGCAAGCTAAAACACCAATGTTCTAATGGCATGGCTGGCCATGATTTAAAAGTCTCTACATCCCATTAAATGTCTTGTGTTGAAAGCAGAGGAGTAAACTCCCATCTCCTCCAAAAATCAAAGCATCTTCCCTGAGACACTCGTTCTGCCATATAGGGAAGCTCTTCGTACAAATACCACTCAAAAGCTATGAACGTCAAATGATAACAAGAATTTTCTAGATGGGGGCAGCCACAAATAGTCAATAGCACTGGGGCACTTCTGTTTCTCTTTTTCATGTATATATATAAAAAATCCTATCACCTTTTTTATACCAGAGGAAAAGTGTGTTTCCATCAGGACTAAAAAGGGGAAGATTTCCAGAGAAGCGGAGCAGTTATAGCTTGCCTTGTCTATCTTCATGTGTTTTATCATCTGCTGGTAGCCTGCTGCTACACAGCAGGGGAGATAACATGATTTCCCCAAGGGATTTTCATTATTTGTGTAAATAGGAGTATATAAGCAGCTACATCAGACGTGGAGGGGTGGGGACAGAAAGGAGTTTAACCGACAATAATTTCACCTTTTGTTTTACATTCAGCCTTCTCACTGGGAGAAGAAAAGCAAATCGCTGTGAGCCAGGAGGAGTGGGCTGTGAACCCGCCGAGAGCCAAGGCATTGCGCTGGTGGCAAAATGTGTGGCTGGGAGACAGAGCTGAGCTTTTAGTGATGAGGGACTAATTGTCTCCCAAGTCCAGGCTTAGGAATACCTTCCTGCAGAAGGTGCTTTCAGGTATGCGGTTATAAAAGAGCAAAACGTTAGTTTTATCACTATCTTTTGTGCTACTTACTGGGCAGCTATGCAGCACTACCTGCTTTCCAAGTCCAAGGAAGCCCAGTGTGTTTGTGATGTTAAAAGTCTCTTGACATTTCTGTGCCATGCTCATTTTGGGACAGACCAGCAAATGCCTGCTGTTGTGGTTTAACCCCAGCCGGCAACGCAGCCCCACCCAGCCGCTCGCTCACTCTCCCCGGTGGGATGGGGGAGAGAATCAGAAGAGTAAAAGTGAGAAAACTCGTGGGTTGAAATAAAGGCAGTTCAATAAGTAAAGCAAAAGCCGCGCACACAAGCAAAGCAAAACAAGGAATTCATTCACTGCTTCCCACCGCAGGCAGGTGTTCAGCCATCTCCAGGAAAGCAGGGCTCCATCACGCGTAACGGTTACTTGGGAAGACAAACGCCATCCCTCCGAACGTCCCCCCTTCCTTCTTCTTCCCCCAGGTTTACATGCTGAGCACGACGTCATATGGTGTGGAATATCCCTTGGGTCAGTTGGGGTCAGCTGTCCCAGCTGTGTCCCCTCCCAACTCCTTGTGCCCCCCCAGCCTCCTCGCTGGTGGGGTGGGGTGAGGAGCAGAAGAGGCCTTGACTCTGTGTAAGCCCTGCTCAGCAGGAACGAAAACATCCCTGTGTTATCAACACTGTTTCCAGCATAAATCCAAAACAGAGCCCCATACCAGCTGCTATGAAGAAAATTAACTCTATCCCAGCCAAAACCAGCACACCTGCAAAGGGAACATATGCAATGTCCTGCCTGCAACTGATGGAGTTCAGGAAGCGTAAAATCCATGCATATAAAAGACAAATCAAGCCCATGGTCTTAACACAGGACTTCCATGATGCAAAAGACCCCTTGGGAATCAAGCGAATGGGAAATGGAGAGCACAGCCTCTTATCATTCTCACTCCTGCCAGCTCCTGTAACACTGCGTTGGGGCTGAGTTAACATTGCAGCCCCCAGGGTCCAAAGCGTGACAGATTCGTAGCACCCCTTTGCCAGGCTGTGCCTGGGCTGACTTATAACCCAGTAATGCAATATTGCTATGGCAAGTCACAGCCCACATTATTATTGTGAGCATCAAGCAGCAGCACGGCGAGCGCACACATTGCAACTTGTTGCAGCTCCTGACACTGGTTTTTTTTCTGAGGCTACAGGAGGCAAGATGGGTGAACCCCAGAGCAAACATCTGCACCTCCACGCATGCTGGCTGGGAGCTGGTCATTCTCACCAGTGCAGCTGTAATCCTCCTTCGGCAGGTCTGCGGGTGTCCTGCTTGTGAAGCCTTGTTTGAAAGCCTAGCTGGGGCGCGGGGTGATCGCGGCCAGGAGGAGCCGGGAGCTGGATGGTGAGTGCCAAAGGCGCGGGGAGGGAGGGCTTGTCCCATGCGTGGTAATGCCATCCTGATGGGGCTGGGGAAAGGAAAAGATATGAATACAGATAAAGGTTCTAACAGAGGTGCCTCCGAGGTACACGTCCAAGATTGAATGAATCTCTTAAACTTCTTCAGCTGCAGTCAGCGGAGAGTAATGCAAGAGCAAATGTGTCTTCCTCCTGCCACTGCCTGCTCATTCCCACACCCTCCCCTTGCATGAGCATGTGCACGGTCAATGCAACCTCCTGGTGAACCAGGGAGCCGGTCTGCATTAAACCCACAACCCACAAAAAGCGACTGGTTCCCTCTCAGCAAAAGGTTTTCCCTGGTGTAATTCATTGCACAGCTTGAGCTAAATCGGGGTGGGCACAGCAATCTGGGCAACACTGGACCAGTTTATGTCTTTCAGGTCCTTGTGAATCTATAGCAGGAGACACTGAACACCCTGTAGGGCCTGAGCTAGCAGTTCGGGTGCTCTCCCCGACAACCCCTTCGGAGCAGGGCTGTGCAGGCACGACCTGCCTTCGGCTGGGGCTGCCTGGCCTGCCTGAAACTGGTGGGGTCAGAGGCACACAGAGACCAGCACAAGGTGAGAAAAGATGCAAAAGTGTGAGCAGGACAAAAGGGTTAAAAAGTGAGAATGCATTTTTTTTTAAAAAGATTTTTAACAATGAAAGAAAGAAGCCATAAAGTCGACCCTGGGGGTCCCTCCTGTCCTATGCCAGGGTTTTTTTCTGCTCCCTTAGTACAAAACCCTCCGTTTGAGGAGAGGGAATGCCTGGCTCTGCTGGAGGGATCGTGCAGACCCCATCTGGCGGGACCAGAGCTGCGGGGCCGAAAGCGGGAGCGCTGCCCATCCAGGCAGCATCCCCTGCCGGCTTCAGGAAACAGCGGCTCCGCACTAGGGGAGGAGACAGGGCCTGGTGTGCATTGTCTGCATCTCCTGGCAAGCCTTATTCCTTTAGGAAGCTCAGAGGAGCTGGGAGGATTTGCAAAGCAGCAGCGAACGCTCTCTCCGAGCCCCACCGCGGTGCCGTGGGAATGCGATGCGGCAGCTTGGGAGAGCGGCGACGCGCCTTAGAGTCCCTTGACAAACCCGCTGGACAAGTCAATTAGGTTTTATTCTCTTCTCCTAATTTGGCTCCTAGCTGTATTCACCAGCTGATTAGTGTCACTTTCTCGCACTGCCTGGCAGCTGCAGGGTGCTCCCAGTGAGACGGTTTCTAGCTGGAAATGCACTCTCCGGTGCTGGATCAGGCTTTTGCAGCACGGGGTGCTCATCCGCAAAGACACTGGGTAGCCTATAACACAGAACAATGCAACGACTCCTCTGTGGGAGGATGCTTCACTGGCAGGGAGTCAGTTCCAGCCCAGAATAATCTTTCCCATTTGGGGAAATGGGATTTGTTGCGTGAAAAAATACCCCCCTTTCCTCTCCTGGTCCTGTTCTCTGTTCTGTTCTTGCATGGGACATTAACAAATGCAGCTCCTCTGACAGAGGAATTTTCTTGTCGGTGTTTATTTACACAACCAATTGGACTCGCTGTAATGCTAAACCCAGCCTCTGTGCCCCGTCCCTTAGGCAGCTGCTGTCACTCTGATAGTAGGAACTGATCTGGATGTTGGGCAGTGAGCCCAAAGCAGTTGCTCTCTGTGCCAGGCAGCAGCTCCCCGCTGCAGGTCTCTCTCCCCACCACCCTCGCAGCCCTGGGGACGGTCAGGCTCATTGGTGAAGGCAAGTTATTGACCACCCAAACACCTCACTCAGCCTATGGGCTTATCCTCACCGCGTTACCTTCCTGCCATACCACCCTCACATCGACACCAGCAGGCCCCTTTCCCACAGCGGGTTGCGGGGTTTGCATGCACAGCTGGTTTTAGTGTTTGCAAAGAGCCCTGCACGGGCATCCCGCAGTGCTCTGCTCTTGTGTTTTCTCTGCATAGCTCAGGATTTGGTCTATCCTTTCCCCCCTGGACTGCCAGCACTGCTGCTCTTTGCTCTTACATCAGCTTATCTGCTTCTTCCCTTCCCTGCCCTGGCTTGCAGATTTGGGCAGTTGGAGGTCTGCCCCGATGGCCTGCAGAGTCCCCGCTCTGCTAATGAGCTGAGCAGTCTGCTGGATGTACACACAGCCTTGCTCCCGCTCGGAGAGCAGAGGGACCTCAGCTTGCCCAAATTTGGATGTGCAGACTGGGTCGCCGAGCCGGAGAGACCATGGTCCTGAGCCCCAGGCAGACCCCCTGTGCCCCGGGGGCTCTGCCAGCTACCAAGTCCCCTCCTTCCCATTAGTGAAAGAACTACCCTGCCAGAGAGTCAGCTTGTTATTTTTTTTGGCATTGCTTTTTGGCTTCCTGGATTGGACTATAGATTTTCTTTGTTCTTGTGTTGTTTTTTTCACCTTCCACCTTCTTGGATAGCTAAAAATAACACATTTCCTTCTTGTTAGCAGCCAGCAGCTCTGCCTTCATTGTTCTTAGAGGTCTCCCTGCATATCTCTGCTGTTTTCATAAACTTATGTGTCGGAGTTGAGCACTGGTTGTTCTCGCCCTAATTGTAAGGCAACAAGAAGCCACAGTTCTGCCAAAAGGTTTTATTAAAGAATAAAACCAGCCAGCAAGCAATCTACACGAGCCAATAAAATGGCACCCCATGTCCCCAAGCTAGCAAGCACATGGAGTTACTTTTAAACTGATATTTTATTTGGAAAAGAAATCAACCTTGACCCACTGCAGTCCATAAAATTAATCAGGCACAATATGCCCCATGCAGATTTGCAGTCCCTACAATGCAGGAGCTGAAGGAAAGTCATCACAGTAGGCACTTAAACCCCCCATAACACATCAGTGTGACACATCCCACGACACGTCACAACCCACAAAACAGCGAAGGCACTAGCGACAGACTACTCATTAAAATCACCATGTGTGGCATGGCTGGGAGGGTACTCAGCATCTTTAATTTTCTTTGTGTCCCATGGGTTGGAGCTACCCAGGGACATTCTGCAAGCAGGAAAGCTTTTGAGTCCAAGTGGCACCTCCTGCGATGCTGAAGTGCGAGTATGAAGTTTGTGAGGCAGTGTATGGTGGACAATAAGCAGGTTAGGACCTTCCTTTGTTTTCTCATATCCAGGGAAAGACCAGCTCAGCTTTCCAGGGCTTTGGAGATGGCCCTGCCTTGCTGTCTACGTGCCACGCAGCGCTAAGCGGTGATAGGCAGCTAACCCAATGCGGGCAGCTCGCCCGCTCTGCCTGCGATCCTCTTGGAACAGCTAAGCAGCAGTCATTGGGGAGCTTGTTAATTATCTTCAGTCTTAGATATTTGCATCCTACATTTCAATTTTGCTAACTTCAGCCTCCAGCCATCAGATTCATCAGGCTTTTGTCTGCTGGATGAAAGCATCTCCCAGTATCAGCTACCTTTTCCCTCTGTCGGTAATTACAGACCACAACGAACCGCTGTTGTACCTTGCCTTCAGCAAACCACAGACTCTTTCTGTTAAGTCTATTCTTTTTTCCAGGCTGTTTTCTTTTTCCCAGCTCCCAGCCTCTCCTGGCAGCTCATCTCTGACTTGGTGAGCAGCCTTCGCCACGGCCCTCTCCAGCACCGAGTCCCGCAGTGGGACAGTGGCTTCAATGCTGGACTGGGTCTGCTGGGGACACCAAGCACAGGGTTTCTGCCGATCTCAGCAGCCACCAATGCACATGGGAGGGATGTGCCCCACCTCTGGCTGCTCATTTTTCTTCCATGCATCCCTCTGCTGTGCCCCAGCCATCGCTTTGCTGAACCGGAGTAGGGAACAGAGCCAGCTATAGAAAAAAGCCAGCCAGATTTTAAAGATTTGGCCAGTTTCTCGCTCCATTGTACTACACGGCTTCACCTCTACAAACAAAATGGAGATAAAATAAAATCATCTTAGGGTGAGGAAGAGCCAAACGCAGCAGGGGGAAGGGCTGAGGCTGTGACGTGCTGCCCAGCCCCTGCTCAGCCAGCCCTCTCAGCGATGCTCTAGGAGCATCATCTCACCCTGCGAGGGAAGGCAGGTAGAAACGGGGATTTGCCACATCTCATCTCTTCCAGTGGGAGATGAGGGGGCATGAATGACGTTAGCATGAGGGCAGGTTCACAGCAGACCAGAGGAGGCAGCTCTTCCTTCCCCGTGGAGTTGGGCTGTGGGACTCCTTGCTGCAGGAATCTGCTGCAAGTTTACAATGGTAAAGTGGGCAAGTGCAAGAGAGGAACCCACCGAGGGGGGTAATAACTACACAGAAACCACTTCTGAGCTGCAAATGCTCAAAGGCTGGGGTGGTACTAAAGGAGGGGAGCGTGATATTTGTTTCCTCTGTTATACCCTTGCCCTGCCGTTCACTTTTGTCCTGTCTGAGACAAGAGACAGGGCTAGAGGGACGTGCAGGCTGACCTTGTGCAGCCGCTCTTGACTTCTTATAGTGCCGGCGAAGCTACTTACCCTTTCCTTCTGTGCCTTTCCTTTCCAGCCTGGATTTAGCTCGTTTCCTAATTGTTCTGGGGCAGGTCTCAACATGTGTCAGGCAGCATCTAGGCTGCAGGGACCCAGCAGCATGGGTGGGTATCTCGGGTATGCAGATCAGACTAAATAGCCCTTTGAGAGGTGTCACGATGAGCTGTGATTTTTCGGATATATTCCTTGGCAATATTTCCTCCACCTTGAAGTGCAGCAACCTCTCATTTAAATATTTTAACCAAACTGGCTGGCAAATCTGATTCCTCTCCCTGATGGATTACAGAGCACATGCAGACACCCTTCACATCTCTATGTGCTGCCATTAATGATGGTGCTAGTATTTGTGTGAACGCTGTGCACGTAATTTAATTGTTTTAATATAGGCAGTTTATAGGGCTTGCTTGAGTGGAAAGAGATGAGAGTTGCCAACGTGAGGAATGACTTGGGATATCAGTCCAGGCATATCTGTGGACAAAAACAAGGGATGGCAACAACTGTCAGCGTTAAATCGCTTGCCTGTTTCCCTGGCTGTCACAAAATGACTCTTCACAATACATTTCCTAACACGCTGCCGAATCTTGTTTTGGCATTAACACCCCCCCAGGCTTTCATTTCTTGTTCTCCATGAGTGGATTTCCAAGCTCTTCATCAGCCTTATTATATTGCAGATGGGGAAACTGAGGTGTGGGGACATGATCTAATTCAATCCCAGTCATGCAGTGACAAAGATGGGAGCAAAGCCCCCTCCCAGACATGCGACCTGCCATGTGTCCTGCCTGCTGGGGTACTCGCTGTGGCCCTTAGCAGAACCAGTGTGCCCAGACGTCGGTCGCTGCCTCCAGACAGCAGGTCAGCAACACCAGTGGGGATGAGAAGGGCTGAGCAGCCTCGTGGGGCAGGGCTGCCATAAGAAGGCTGTGGGAGCGGGGACTGCCAGGGAACATCGGGGCTGGTACCTGTCCTTTCCTCTTACTGGAAAAGGAGGGACAGTAATGAAAATAATTGAGCAGGAAGTTTAAGTTAATGAGCAGTTAATTCCTTCAGCATAATTAACATCTTTATAGCCTCATTTACATTATTTTGCATATCTGCAGATAATAATCTGACACCGGGAAAGGGAAGGCATGGCAGGACTGCGTGGGCTGTTTGCTTGAGAGTGGACGGTCCCATGGGGTGGTTTTGGGAGAGCCGCAGGGAACGTGCCCTTTCCCTCTCCCCCAGGCACTGTGTCCGCTTCCCTGCTCCCGGCTGCTCCCTGCTCGCCAGCCCACGCTTGCTCTGGCATTCCAGCCTCTGCCTTTCAATTAAGAAACTCTCTTGAATCCTGGTGGTTCTATTTAGGCTGTTGGCTTGCCCTCTCGTGCTAATTAGGAGATGGGCTGCATGTAGGCAATCAGGCGCTGGGCACACACGCCGTGCACAGGTCTAAGCATCAGGCACACACTGCTAACCTTTGCAAGAAGCTTTTCTGCAGGGTTGTTAGGTCTCATACCCAAAACCGTGGCCTCTCTCCCTCCTATGGACACCATTTGTTGATCACAATCTGGTCTGTGACTCATTTCAAATATGGGGTGACAGAGCAGGTGACATGCTGCTCTGCTGCCTGCCACTTTGCTGCCTTGGGTTTGCATTTCTTTAGAGCCTTGCACAGAAAGGAGCTCTGCAGCTTTCCCTCTCACTGGCTGACTGTCCCAGCCACCACATTCCCACCTGAAAGCATGACAGGCCTTCTTCACGCTCTCCTGTGCATTGACATGGACAGCCATGGTGTACCACATTGTGTCTTCTGCAGAAGGTTAAAATCTGATCCACACTGTGATCATGCTCTTGTATAAGATCCCAAGTCTGGCTCTCTGGTCTGTAATGAGCTCCAGGAGAGGAAAGGTTGAATTGGAAAAACTCACAGTGCAAATAAGGCATTCACGGGGAGTATTAAAGCACTGACAAAACTCACTGAGATGTTCAGCTTGTTCATATTGTCCTGGAGCTTCAATGTTGTGGAGAATGTCTCTCTTGGAGACCTACTGTAGCTCAGCAGCTCCTGAACCTCATGCTCCAGCCAAGCCCTGTCAGCCCTAGCATTACCTGAAGAACTCATCCAACTGTTGGCTGAAAAAGCACAGAGCTGACATGGCTCCATGGCCCAAGGTGACTGCTAGTTTCTGTTCACACCACGGGCAAACCAGAACTTTCCTCTCCCTAGTATGCTGGGCAGTCTGATGAATATAAAGATTCCTTATGATCTTAAAACCAATGTATCTGCATCTGCATCGCCATGTGCTCATGTTGTACTCAGTCTTAGCACACAGCTGGGTTACCAGCCTGCATTGCAACCTTGGTTAGACCTTCTTTGCCATTCCCAGCCCATCATCTGTCTTGTTTACTCAGACTGTAGGTTCTTGGAAGCAGGGACCGTTACTTACGTGTGTACTATACTTAGCACAAGGGGTTTCAGGCTTGGCTGGGTTCTCTAATAGCAATGAATATTCCATTAAAAAAAAACCAAACTACTTGATTAAAAGAAAGCTATTTAGACTACAAAGTCAAAGTACTGCCAACTTTAATAGTTATCCCTCCAACCTTCGATATGCCTCTAAAACTTTTCCAAATGAGTAAAATTAAAAGATGTACCATGTTTTCACCTCCACTAACTCCTACTACAAGTTGAAAAGACAAGGGGGTGCGTGCCTCTCGAGGCAGGAGGTCCTCAGCGTGCTTTAAAGCATCCTGGAAGGATGGAAGCTGCAGGAAACATTTGTAATAGTGAGTGTCAGGCAGACCAATGCAAAGGCTCCTCGCAGGTTTCCTTCCAACAAATAAAATGCTTATTTCTCATCTCTGCAGAAATGAATAAAATTTTGAGACATTTCTGGTATTTCCAGCCCTTACTGATGAGGTTAAACAGGTTTTGGACTCTCCCTGAATCTCCTGCACATTCCCCAGGAATCATTGACGGGCGGGCTGGGATATGTTGCTATTACAGCCGCCTCCACAGCCATTTTTATTTGACCTTTTCTTTCTTGCCTTTCATGCTTCTTTTATCAGACATCTGCAGAGAGATTGCTCTTTTCCTGGATTTAGCAGCACTCCAGGCCTCCCACTCCTGGTTTTATGGAGTGTTCAGTGATCAGTAGGGCAGTTTTTGTATAACTTTGCAAACAACACAGAGTAAAAGCAAACCCAGCACTGATGCTTCTTATTTAACCACACTGCTAAACCATCTCCATCTACCCCAGCTTCTTAAGTGTGACAGTCTTTTAGAGGGGCTTACTCACTGCTTATTGCTTATATGTAGCTGATTTAAACTCCCTGCTGATAGCAGAGCTCTGCGTGCAGATCTGAGTCTGGATCAGGATTTGATGGGGCTGGGGAGGGCACAGATCTTCTAATTTTTGTAAAAAAAACCCTCCCTGTGATACCTGCAGGTTCCTTTGAAGTTCTTGATCCAACTCAGATCCCAGCCCACAGAGCAGCTCAAGACTGGATGCTTTGCTGGTGTAAATCAGCTGAGCTCTGTCAAACCCAGTGGAGCAGTGACAGTTTCCACCCCTCCAGTTGTGATACTTATCTATTCCTCCTTCCCAGGAGACCTCGTGCACCTCAATGTCCTCATCTTCACAGTACCCAGACAGTGCTCTCCCTGGTAGAGGTGATTTTACAGCACAGAGAGGTTAACTGGTAGCCTCACAAAGTTGCTGTGTATTTGCAGCTGCAGGTAAATAGCAAGGATTTACTCAGGTCCTGAGTCCCATCAAGGGTCCCACGTGTGCTGATCCCTACCACCATTGGGGACCTTTGGAAAAATGACACAAGGTCCTTCATAAGTTGCCAAGTGCCTTCTTGAATCCCCTGAGCTGGTGCTGAATGGGCAACACTCGTGACTGACTCCCACCGCATGATCATAGCCCCCGTCCGAACTATAGGCACATCTAATGCACGTGCAGTCCTATGGCCTCTTTGCCATCGTGACTGTGTCCTGGGGGTAGGAAGGATGCAGATCTGAGGAGGGCTGCAGTGTCTCTCTGAGGTGGGACTTGCTCTCAAAGGAGTCTCACTGCAGGCTCATGCATCACTACCTGCCCGTGGCTTCTTCTACTTCAGGAGCCACCATGAGCCAGCCCCTCCTGAACAGCAATGCAGAGCACAGTGAAACAGAGAGGTGTGGATCTGGGCCCAGGAGTCATGTTCAAGAGCACTTGAGAGGTGCAGATCAGAGTTGAAGCCCAAAGTCCCACGTCGCAGGTTTCTACACCAGCCCATGGACTCTTCTGGAGTCCCTGGAGGTCCTGAACACAGATACCAGCCCTCTCACATACCTGTGGAAAACCCCTGTCCCTAAAGTTCCTAGGAACCCATTTTCTGTCTAAGCCCATATTTACTTTTCGATATGAAACCTAGAGGATTAAATAAATTTTATAGAGTGTCCTGATAGCAAAACAGACTGGTATCTCCCTTTTTTGACTCAACATATCCTGTCTTTAGTCATTAAACACAACCAACAGCATGAACATTTCATGAGCAGATAGTTAAATTTTAATTTCCCCATTGAATTCATTAAGGTGTGATCATGCATCTGAATTGAATTTAGCAACCTGGCATGGAACCAAATTAAACATGACATAGTGACAAGGTTTCCTTTTTCATTGTACTTGATCACCCTCCCCCACCCTTGCCCTATTAAAATACGTGTTGTTTCTTTCCCCCTTGAACATTTCTTAATCAAAGTCTTTGCTAAAATGAAGGAAGAGCGTCCTGCCTTAAGCACCAGTCAGAGACATATACAATGCACTAAAAAGAGGTCTGACAGAATTTATTGCTTATGTTGGCAGATGGAGTAATTGCAACAGAGGCCAAAAAATTCCAGGTGTTTTGCGGAGAATGATGGTGGTCTCTGTTATAATGCTTAATTTATTATATCAAATAAATTGCATGCAGGTAGAGCTCACCGCAAATGTGCTTTCTTCAAGCCTCCCTCCACTCCTTCCATCTCCCCATTCGTGATTCCTGGTAGGAGGGAAAGGATCTTCTGAGTGCAGGAGGCTGCTGGTGCAGAAGAGGAACAGCGAGGTGGATCCTCTCCCTCGGATGCTGCATTGGGGGCTGCCCTCCACCACAATCTGCCCAGCACCCCGGTGATGAGCTCCACAAGTTATTTCAGTCACTAACTTGCACTTCCTCCCCCACTCCAAACTTTATCTTCTCTGCTGTCTGCTTTCACTCTTTGAGAACAAGAGTGGGCAAAAATAACTAACTCTAACATGACATTACTCAGAAGAAGCACTAATAAGACAGGTCAGGGGGGACCCAGGAAAACCTGGAAATTGCTCAACACAGCACCCCATCCCAGCCTCTTCTCCTCTCTTGTCTCTTTCTGGGAGAGCTTCTCCCCTTCCTAATATCTTGCAGGGTTTGGAGGAATTAAGATCTGCCCCACTTCTCCCACGTCCCTCAGTCCTGGGTCTTCAGGTCCCTCTTGCTCAGGGGACAGGTCTCTGGGCAAGGGGTCCTAGTGCTTGGCAGTGTGGCAGAAGGAGAAGGAATTCGGCCCTTCCCTCAAATCTGGGAGATTCCCAGTACCCTGCAGGTGCCTGCAAAGAGACCGCTCATTCAGGGGAAAAAGGTCCGGGTCTGGTGTCCTCCATGGAAGGACCTGGCAGGATATTCCAGACTTTCACTCTGTGCCCCGACACTGTGTTATCTTTGTGTTCCCAACGCAGCCAAGAGTTGGGGAAACCACTTGTTACCGTGCTGCCATCTGCATTTCTGAGCGTGCTGTGTGGTCTGTGCAAGAAGCTGGTAATGAGCCAAAATGTGCTTCTGAGACGTCTGTGTACCTGATGTCTCATATAATATTTACTGTGAGCAACTTAGCAACCCATGATAAAACAACCATCCAGCTGGGTGGGTGGCAGTCACACCAGCAAGCCAGCTAGAAACAAAGTGGGAATTGCTTTTAAAACACTTATTGCTCAGTCCAAGAAGAGTCAGCACAAGCATTCAAGTTGCTGATGAGATGCCGTATGAGTTCGGGCATCCTTTAAGAACCCAGGAGACCTGGCTCCACATAGGGCAAACAAGGACTATTACATTCACGTATGAAATGAATCTCCAAGGAACTGTAGCTGGGGCTTGGTGGAGGAGGGAAGTGTTTGGAGATACGGATAACACCTGGAAGATGGATTGTTGCTGTGAACGCTTATCGTCAGCTCTGAGATCGGAGTCATGTCAGGGGAGGTATATGCTTGTTAAACCTCAGCTCGGTTTGTGTTTTGTGTTTGTTTTACTTCTCACCTTTTGCTTCCAATCTTGTACCTACAAATCTGACCTTAAATCTTAGAAGACTGCTCTCTCCTCGGTGTTACCGTGAAATGTGGCTGGTATTTAGGGCACAGTGAAATATGGTGAAAGGCATGAACTGAGAATGCCCCGTCTGCCTGGAAATGGCAGATCTGAAGTGTGTCTGGGCAGTCTGGGCTGGGGGGAGCCCTGTTATCCTGCCAAATGCACGGCGGGGGATTTTGTTGCCACACATCAGCTTTTGGGCAGGAATTCCCTCTAATGCCCACTTCCAGCCCTCCTCCAGCAAGGAGAATGGCAGGATGCTCCGTGGCCCTGAACGAAGCCCTTCGTCTCACGGTCTGCTGGAAAACGGACAAACTAATTTCCAGGGGCTAAAGCAATCGGGAATGATATTTCACAAAACCAGTAGGTGCTCTGAATGCTGACACAATGTTCTCCGAAAATGACCACAATTTGTCTCGGTGGCTAATCAGCCCTGCTGTTACAAAAGTGTGCCGCCTCCCTCATTTACATGTGTCTGGCTCTAACTTTCAGCTATTAGGTCTTCGTTCTGTCGTCCCCTGCAAGATTAAAGAGCCCTTTAGTATTCGATATTTTCCCTGCGACGGTTCTTATGCAGTATAATCAAGTTACCTCTTGATCTGCCTCGGATGAGCTAAAAAGACTGAGCGCACTCTCTCTGGGAGACAGTTCTGCCATTTCTGACAATATTTGGAAGGACTTCCACTGCCCGCGCCCACTCCTCTAATTTTTAATAACCTTTTTGAAATGTCAGCACCAAAACTGAAGACTTTCTTCCAGCCATGAACACAGGGGAAGTCAGTTCCAAACTCCCACTCATTAATTCCCCTTTTAATATTTCCCAGCATCATGTAAGCCCATTTTTCAATGCTGCCGTCGTGGGGGCTCCTGCCCAGCTGCCCATCAGAGAGTCACTCCCCACCCCTGTTGGAAGCTGTGCTTCCACAAATAGTTTCTATTCTGGAAACCTGGCCTTCATTTGGTTTTTCTTCAATAAGTGACCTTGAATTTGTTGTTATTCAAATTATACATTGTTTGAATGGATCCGATTTATTAAGGAAATTGGATTACTCTGACTGCACTATCTTCACTGTTGTTAATCGCTCTGCCGATCTTTGTGAGATCTGTAATTATCAGCAGTGATTTTCTTCCAGATCATTGCTAAAAATATTGAATAACTTGGCCTGGAAGTGGTCTTGGCAGAATCCACAAGTAACATCCCCATTCAGCAATGCCTCCCCGCTGCTAACCGCTTTTTGAGAGCTGTCAGCTAACCCAACCTCAGTCCATTTAGCATGCACTCTGCTAATTTGGCACAGAGTTCATTATAAATATATTAGAATGTTGTGCAACAGGATACCCAAAGCTTAGCAGAAATCAATTCTTCTTTTTACAAGACTTATTTCTGGGCAAAACAAAGGAAAAGAAGAAAACAGCAAAACTTATTGACTGGTGTTAATCACATCCTCATCGTTTGTTCTCCGTTGAGTCCTTGACCGATCTCTCATTTAGTTTGCAGGGACTAGCATAAAGTTAACTGAGCAGTAAACATCCGAGTTATATATACTATTTTTGAACACTGACACACCATTGGCATTCATTCAATTTCCTGCAGATCTCCAGGTAATCCAAGATTATGAAAAATTAGCACAACTGGGCCAGAGCTCACCTTAGCCAATTATTTTAGGACTCCTGGGTGAAAATTATCATGGTCTGCTGCTTTAAAATTTTCCACACTCAAAATAGTTACTGCAAGTAGCTGGAAATTACTAAAATTACTAAATGCCAAAAAAAAAAAGGAAAACTTGAAATGGTTACTAGTGGTCTGGAAAGTTGTGCTGCAGCCCCATACGACAGAGAGAGAACAAAGGGCTCTTTCAGCCAATTTGCAGAGTTGGTCTCTTTGTTTCGCTGCAGCGGAGAGGCTGGAGAAGATTTACAGCAGGATAGCCTGGAGATTAAAGGCGAGGATGCCCACCCTGGGAGGCAGGAGACGTGATGCAATTGTCCTAAAAGGAAGAGTTGTGGTCACAATAAAACAAAAGATGACTGAATACGACCCACAGAAATGCAGAAAACATTTTATGAGGCATGACTTGCAAAATATCATAATGTTAGTTTATAGCTCGAAGTCAATTGCATTCCTAAGAGAAAAAGTGAATATGGGTAGAGAAAATACTGCTCAGAGGATCATCCCTCTGAAAGGTGATGTGAAATGAGTAGACGGATGCTTTTCTGCCGGAAACAATTCCTAAATCTGGCAGTAGGAGGTACACTTTGCTCCCCAAAGACAGGGTAAGACAAGCCCATGCTCCTGTGAATGTTTAATCATGAATCCAAAGTGAAAATCAGCAAGAGAGACTGTGAGCATTCACCTTGTCAGACGGCTCTGGCTGTCTCCTGGGCCGAGTGTGGTGGGCTCACACCTCCCAGCACTGGGCTCTTCTACCCCCTGCATTGCTACTCCAGCACCTGGGCAAGGAGGAAGAATTAGGACTCCACACCCATCAGTTCTTCAACACCTCTTCACCTTCTCACCCTAATTTTTCTCCTTCCAAAACCATTTCCTGAGTTCATTTCAAGATCCTCAGGAATTCCAGGGCAAAAGAAATGAAGCTTTTCTGTGAATCAACAGTTGAAAATCACCTTCTGTCGAGAGCAGTATCCGTTGAAACTGCAGCCTTTTGCATAGTTTGAGGTTCATTTATCCCATGCTGTAAGCGATGTTGTTCCATCGAAGGCAATGAAGACACTTGAGGCTGTGCCTGTCAAGGAGCTGCCCCTCGCTGAGGCTATGTGTAGCACTGCAGCCTCGGAGCTTGCACCAGTGAGGATGGATGTGTTATCCCAAATTAATAGGCAGAGATTTGGGCTCAGGGTGAAGCAACCCCATGTCTGACACCACACCAGCTTTGATGAGCGCCAAGCCCAAATCCCTGGGAGCTGTGGTCATCGCACTCTTTAATAGGTGACCAAAACCACAACAAGCTGCTGTGAATGAGAGGGCATTCGCACAAAAGCTGACATTAACAACAGCAGAAGAAAAGGCTTGAATCATTCTCCTGTGAAATGTTAAGCTTAAGTACCGTTCCCCTGTCACTGGCTTCTCATTCTCCTGATTTTTACTGCATCTTTTTTCACTTCCTTCCACTTTATTTTTCCCTGCTCCTCTGGATGGGCTGGTCTGCTTGTTTGCTACAGATTTATGAATGTTTGTATTTTGTGTGATTAATAAATTCTGCTGTGATTTATGTTTTGGGAGGCTTTAGTGATTCTACTTCATTTTCCATTGCACGGTCTCTCTCTGGGATCAGCATTTTTGCACTATTGGAAGTGATTAGGTGTCTAACTATCACTCTATGAGAGTTCATCAGCCTTAATTCTTCACTTAGGCATATTTTGCTTTTGCATGATTTATTACTTAAAAAAACCAAACTGATGTCAGCGATGTGTTTTGTGTGTGCATGTGCATGAAGGTGGTTTTCTGCAGGGTTCATCTGAGTTTCTGGAGGACCAAGGGGCCTGATCCTGAGGTGCATTTGTTGGATGCCCGGTGAGGGCTCAAGTGCCTTGGCAGGCAGTGAGGTCCCTCCTGCCCTGCCTGTGCCACATGCGGGCAGGCGTAAGGGCTCTCCAAGGTGACTAGCACTGGTGTGCAGTCATGCTGCAACCCGGCCTGGATCTGGCAGGATTTTTGAGAACAACTTGCATTGAAAAGGTCTGATTTTTCCATTGTCCGACACGTTATAGAGTTATTTATGTGCCAGGGTAAAGAGGCAGTGCTGCATCCCAGCAAATCTGACTGGTGACATTTTCTCATCCACTTTGCCTTGATAGAAACGGTGGCACAAAGATTCAGACAATGGCAATACAGGCACAATTGAATTACATGCGTATTTTAATGTATTTTTTTTTGCTTGGCAAGTCAGACCTGACAGCAGATCTTTGTAGCTTTGTGGCTCTCGCTTGCAGCTGTTAATCAACAAGCCACTTGCTTGCCACAGAGAGTCGTGTTTCAAAGTCCTCCAAATTGCTTATGAACATACATTAGAAAAGCATCTACCCTCGCTTCCCCCCTGCCTGCGACAACCCACATAGCTTTGATTAAAAAGCAAACAGAAAGCAGGATGAAAACCCACTTCCCGGGTTGGCTAATTAATGCCAATAGCAGTACCATTACCGTGTCAGCTTTTCTGTCTCAATCGCTGAGACGTTGCACTCCCCAAGAGCAGACGGTGCAGACCGGCTCCACGGAGTACAGCAGGGAAACACCCCTCTCTTCCCAGAGACCAGCAAGAAAACTGACTTTTTGATTTGTCTTAAACATTTCAATGGAAAAAACTATACCGTGTTGCTGGATCTCAGATTTTCCATAAAACAACCTTTGGAAATGTCTGTATTTCTCAGGATATAGTGCACTTTCTCTCAGCCCCAAGTGACAATTACCTCAATTTCAGCTCAACAGCTATTGCTGTCAAAAAGAAAACAAACAAACAAAAAAACATAAACCCCCCCCAAAACAGCGGTACAAATCCAGGCTTCCCAGTCTGCTCAAAACACCTACTCTCGGTTTGGTAGGGGGCTGGAAAATCAGATGCTGTTCTTGGATAATAAGCATTGTCAACAAAAAATGAAAGAACCAGGAGGCCAGTGACCCATATGAACATCAGATCTGACTCCCTGCAAAAAAGTCAAAGCAGCTCAACAAAACCACATGTTTTTAAGACTGGACATGATAGGTGCACTTTCTCTGCAAGCATTGATCTTACCAAAGGATTCCCTTTCCTCCTGTCAGGGGACCAGACACGGTGTTGATCATCCCTGTGCTGCAATTCATGAGACCTTCTGGAAGATACTACACCCTTCGTGGTGGCTGAAGATGGACAAGAAAGCACAAACTGGCCCAACGGATCTGCCATGGTGTCCGTCTCAATGGTGCTGCCAGCTTTTGTCCAGCTTGCTGTTTTCTTTTTCGTCCCTGTGGAGGGACTGAGTGTCTAACGTGTAGTTGGCTGATGATATTTGAGACATATCCACCTCCAGTGTAAACTGGGAGTGCCTCGTGGGCTTTATTGAAGGGCTGATAATTAACAGTTTGTGCAAGCCAGCCTGTATTACACTTCTGTGGGGAAAGGAAAGGAAAGGAAAGGAAAGGAAAGGAAAGGAAAGGAAAGGAAAGGAAAGGAAAGGAAAGGAAAGGAAAGGAAAGGAAAGGAAAGGAAAGGAAAGGAAAGGAAAGGAAAGGAAAGGAAAGGAAAGGAAAGGAAAGGAAAGGAAAGGAAAGGAAAGGAAAGGAAAGGAAAGGAAAGGAAAGGAAAGGAAAGGAAAGGAAGGGAAGGGAAGGGAAGGGAAGGGAAGGGAAGGGAAGGGAAGGGAAGGGAAGGGAAGGGAAGGGAAGGGAAGGGAAGGGAAGGGAAGGGAAGGGAAGGGAAGGGAAGGGAAGGGAAGGGAAGGGAAGGGAAGGGAAGGGAAGGGAAAAGTATTCTTAATGGGGCTGATGTAACAGCAGTTCCCAGCTACTACTGCCTCAGGAAATTCCTTTAATACATTAAAGAAAGATTGAAAGTCAGTAATTTGCAGAACATAAAGTTTTAGACCAAAATACGATTTTTGTAATTTATAAAGCGATTTAAGCCCTGGAAGTGAAGGTGCACTATCAGGGAATGGAGCCTTTGTGTGCCAATCTGCAGCCTTCCTCTTACCTCGCAATGATTTCCCACCTAAGTGAAACAAACCTGCTAAACACACTGTGTTTTGTTACTTCCTTTATTTCAGTGTAAATTCCATCCTCTTGAGAGCAGCACGTTCCAGTTATTGTTTTTCACAGCTCACCAGTGTTATTCAACCTTGATTTCTTCCCTGAAAACAAAGCTCAGTTCAGATGAGCGCACAGATCCGGTACAGATATTTGATTTCCCTAAGCTGTAAGGATGCTTTGAGTAGACTCAGCTGAAATCCAGGACTAGACTGTACAAGACTGGGCACTAAACCTATAAGAAGAGACTGTTGATCATTATTTCTGTTTCTAGCTTGTTTTTCCCTCAAGAACAAAGGCACAGGTAGGGTTAGTGGGTGTGAGGCTGTTTAATTGCTATGGCCCTCCCTGAAAACACGTGGCATAATTTAAGGACCAGGCAGCAAGGGCCAGGAGCTGCTCCAGGTAGGTGGGACGGATGAGGGCTCTGGGGGGGGGGTGTGGAAGAGGGGTTTTACCTGCACATTCAGTTAGAGAGATTAGCACAAGTGGGGCCAGGCTGTGTCCTGGTTAGCAAGTTCTTGTGCTGGTGTTGCCTGCCCAGACGTCTTCTGGAAGAGCTGACTTCTGTCCCATGAAGAGGAAATTCTGGGAGCTGAGGGTGAGCGGTATCTCCGGAAGGTAGATATCGAAGTTTTTTGTTCCTTGATGGTTGCAGCTTCTGACATTGAGCTGCTGAAGCTGGTGGGTACCTGGCACCCAGCCTGGGTCACTTAGACATGCCAGGCTACACTTTAACCACTTCTCTAAAGCTCTGTAAATGCTCAGTTTCAGCTCAAATGTCTGAAGGTTGGTAAAGTTATGAGCAACTGAAACCAACGGGTAGTAATAGAGAGGAGAGGTGTGCCACAGCTGAGCTTGTCATCAGCAGTTTTATGACATTTTTATGTCTTCTAAGTTTCCCCTCGGTAAAGATGTATAAAAATGTTGATACTTACCCTGCTGACAATTTTTTTCCCACTCAGAGCTGTGGGCATGGCAGCGAGGAAGGGCTGTGATTGAGCTGGGCAGGAGAATTGCAGCTAATCTGAGGGAGTGTTTCTACCACAGCAGGAATTTGTAAGTTCTGTAAATCATGCAAATGTCATTTCCCTGCTTAGCAATCATCTCTGTAACGTGACCAAGCAAGAGAGCGTAGCAGTCTCCATTACCCTGCTCCAAGAGTCTAAGGTTATGTGATATTCATGGGAAAACCTGCTTAAAACACTAACAAGCCAGTTAGTTATCTGCTACAGTGTTAGATGCAACGAAAGCAGGGGAAGTGTGAGGAGGGCTCAGCAGGGGATGTATGAAGTCTTGATTTTTCATCTTTTTTTTTTTTTAAATAAGGCTTTTGCCTTCGGACCATGTATAACAAACACTCCAGGTTCCTTGCAGAAATATTTGATCTGTGGGGTTGAAGTTTGCCCAAACCAGGGAGGGCAACAATTTGGCTTTCCCGTATGGCAGATACAGTCCATATTGTGCACGAGCACCTTCAAAAGAGTTTGGAGAGCTGGTCTGGGACTCAAGAAATCTGGGGTGAACTCCTAGTGCTGCCATGGTTGTTTGCTCAACTGTGTGGGGAAGTGGCTGTGGCTCTGCACAGCACCTGGCTCAGTAGGACCCTGATTTTGGTTATGACCTGCAGACTGTGCTGTGATGGAAATAATAATCACATCATTACAGCCTGAAAATGCAACAGTGCTTGGAAGACTGAGAGCTTCAGGCAGCTCCTGCTGTGTATATTTGCCCTCAAAGGCAGGGCAAAGTTAACAAGGGTTAAAAAAAAAAAAAGGGCTGTGACTAATCCAGTTATTTGCACACACACAAAACAGCAACTCATTTGGTTCATGGGTTGATGAGCCCTTGGGGCTTGACCAAACAAAGGGTAGACACCTATACCACAGGGGCTTTATGGCTAAGTGAGGGGTGTGGGAAGCCCCTCTCTTGTCAATCAAATCTTTTAGTTTACATAATTTCTAGTATCACCTTGGGCAGTGTCAAGTGCAGTGTAATTACTGCTGTGACTGGCGTTGCTGACTTTGGTTGTTAAATGTTAATGTAACATATTAAGATATGTTTGCCTACAGGCAAAGTCCTGCTTACCTGATATCTCCTTGACTTTGCTCTCTGAGATCATTTTTAAAAATATTTAGTGACTTGGAGCTCTGGAAGATTTGGAGATGGTATCAGATGTGCTGGGGAACCGCAACTAAATGGCTGGAGATAAGAAGCAGGGTGGTAATGGCTCTCACCTCCTCTCAAATCCCAGCCAAAGAAGCATGGATGCTATGCAGAAGGGGGAATCCAGGGAAAGGGATAGGCACAGGGACTGGGCACTTTTGCAGGGATTGGACACTTCTGCAGGGACTGTGCACTTTTCCTCCATCCCTTGTTTCACTGAATTCCTGCTGCGGTGCCCTCTGGGATGAAAGCAAATGCTCCTTTTAATTAACTTCCCTGCTCCCTTTCTTTAGAATTCATAGCCCTTTTTGTACAGCAGGTTGAGAACCAGTCAAGAGCCATTTAATTCTTCCAGTTTGTGTTCAAGTGGGTAAAACACCAGCCAAAGAGGCCAGGACACTATTGCATGAGTACACTCTGTCTCTACCTGCTCATATTGCCAGACTGCAAACCTCCAGGGGATGAGTCCGTGCCTATGCCATAGCACATACAGAGATGTTCAGATCTCACAGAAAGGCTCTGAGTGCAATAATAACAGTTCAGAAATTCAGGTTTTCCATCTGAAATAAAATTTTTCAGAGCTACTGAGAGCACTATGCCCTCATAAATACTTCCCAGAGCTGGTTCAATGGGCTCAGCTGGGGCCCTGGTCCAGCACCCCCATCCCCTCCTGGTTTTCTAGGGTCACTGCTGTGATCTGTGAGCAGAGCAAGGGATGTCCTGAGCAATCCTCAATGGAAATATGCTCAAAAACCTGGCTGGGGTGATGCTGGCCATGGCAGCATGGCCAAGGAACATCAGCAGGCTGTCATTTCCAGGACATGGAGGGTTCTATTTTTCTTGGTTTGCAGGCGAATGCATAGCGGTGTGCCCTGCATTTTTCCTGGCACTACATTTGTTTAATTTTTAACCTTTTCTGAATGTGTATTGCATGCTTGGAGCTGAGAAAGCTTTTTTGCTGGAGGAATCCGGTGCTTGACTGTGCAACAGCAAACACCACGGGAGCAATTTTCCCTTCTAGTTTCTGAATATATTGAAAGCAGAAAGGCAAAGGGTGTGAATTTAGATGAAGGGAAGGAAAATTAACCCACCAGTCACTACAGAATCTGCCTGGTTCTCAGTTTCTCATCCATCCTGAACTGTCTGACCAACAGGTGCCCAATTTTTAAAATTGCCTAGTCTTTCTCCAGCAGACACAACACAGCTAAATAAATACAGCAGTGGGATGACGATAGCTCTTCTGTAGCTTAGCAGTGCTCTAATGCAATTTTAGAGGCTGGCATGTACAGCTTGAACAGAGTTTTGATGGGAGGAGGAGGAAAAATCCATTATACAGTGCCTTGTATATATTCCTCAGACTGGAAAGACCTTGATTGCATAGACAGCAAGGCTCTGCTCCTACAGAGAATGACATGCACGAAAATTTGTGCCTTCATTGGCAGCTCTGAATGTTATCTGTATGGGTCGGATGATCTATCTAGATAAACTATCAATTTGCTTCTATAGCTTCAGCATTGTAGCATATGAACATCCATTAACAATGACAATAATAGTTTAATTTTAAATTCCAACAGGCCTACAGTTATGTCAGAGATTGGTGTTTCCAGCACTATACAAGGATGGCTAGATAGGCAGATAGGTTGATGGATATTCAATTATAATCAAATAAAGCTGACATGTAATATTTATTTCTCACAGAGCAATTCTATAAAAAGTTGATTGAAAAAGGAGGGAGAGTTTTGCCACCTAGAAAACCTATACCCTTTCCTTGAAAGGCAGAAATCACTTCTTTTTCTCCCTCCTAAAAACACCCCAAATCTCATGGCTTTTGAAATTTTAGAACACCTAGGTCTGAAAATTGCTCTGAATCTTTAGCAAAATAGTATATTATCTGAAGATAGGAAACTTCTGCTCTAACTTTAGCCATGTAAAAATTAAACATCTAATCAAAGCTGGGTGTTGTTACAGAAGGAAAAACCACATCCTCAGGGTAGATGTGCCCTTTACCCCACCTAAGCCCCATATCCTTCCCATCCTCAGGGTGGACTGAACCTCCTTCTGTAGATGCTGGTCTCTCCATGGGTTGGAAGAGAAGCCCAGCGAGCCAGTTTGGGTAGATTTTTTTGAAAACTTCGTTAATGTAAAAGCCCATTTAAAATCTGACTAATAGAAAAGCTCTGAGCTCTGTGTGATGGATCTCAGGCACGAGTTTCTCCCACCTGTGACACCCTCAGTTGCCGCAGTGCAGGGAGGTTTGCAGAGGGCTCAGGGGCTGCTGTCCCCATGGTCCCGTGCAGTCCTGCACGTGGTTCATAGCTCGCAATATCTGCATCCCGCTCGCCGTCCAGGACACCTCGTCCTCGGATCCACCTTCTCTCACTGCCTCCCGGGCACCAGGAAAGCTCTGCTGAAATTGCACAGAGACGTGCTTTTGGGTGAGGTTAGGAGGACTCGTCTGCTTTTTCACCATGACATTTAGGATCTCTCCTGTAGGTGACTCCTTCCCTTTTCTCTGCTGCTCCTTCCCCCTCTGCTGGTGACTGGGCTGTGGACAAAAGCTCACCATACAGGCAGGAACATTTTCCTTGAAAAGGTAGAAAAGTACATCTAGCCGAGACCAAACTTTTAGGGGAGGGACCCTGCCCAAATGGAACCCTCTGTGGAAACCACAATTCTCATGGGAGCAGTTTTTGATCAAAATCAAAGCAAGCACAGTGAAAAAACGTGGGGCCTGCTGGAGCCGTGCAGCAAATAGAAACTGAGGAACCTAGTATTTTAAGTACATGGTTAGTAATTTTATCAGTTAATTAACCGTTGCCTTTAATAGGCTTGTTGTGTCACTGCTTGACTTACACAAAATGTTTCATTGACATTACTGGGACTGGCTATACGGTGTACTGTTCCTTGTGTGGATTTGGCCTTATCAAATGTGGCTCCAGGCTGTAATTCTTCTTCTTCCTTACAAACACAGGTCCCTGCAGTATTGTCAAGGCTCATTAGGGCATGTGGATAATGGGATATTTTTATCCACGATAATTAAGTAATTATTACATGTAATATAGAGAGGGGTCAGTTGTACCCAGCCTGCTTCCATTTACATTGTAGCAAGGAAAAAGAAATACTTCGGTGTATTTTCTTTTCTTTTCTGAGAGACAGGTCCATTTAAATCTCATTTATTATTTATTGGTCTCTTTTTCGCTTTGATGCAAAATTAACCTCATTAATATTAAGGTCTCAGCAAAAAAAAAAAGCATCTTAAGTGTAATTTCCAGGTCGAGGTAAACACTCTCCTGTCATCAGGCAGGGAGAACCCATCTTTAACCTTCATCAGAGCCTGCGAGCAAGTCCTGCTGCTCACATGTGCGCTGGGACCAGGATGATGCCCGGGGCTGGGGTGCTGCGGGGTGCTGGAGGGCTGCTTCAGCTGGGGGGTCCCGGCTCCCATCCAAACCTCAGGAGCCTCCTGGGTGCTTTCGGTAGCTTCGATCTCCCTCTTGTGGCTGAACATCGTGGACACGGGGTGTACAGTCCGGACTTGCACCTCAAAGGCTTCGGGGGGCATGGGCCAGGAACTCCATCGACTCTCCTTCATCAGCTACTTGCACCCTAAGCCCCTGGGGGAAGGGGCTTTTAAGCTTAATTATCTTTTTTCCTAATGAAATGAGGCTTCTACAACCCTTTCTCTCTGTCATCCTCCTGTGGTCAATTCTGAACCCAGCAACCACTTGCAACTATATATGACAGCCAGCAGCAAGGGTGTAACGTTTTCATGTACTTCAGAGATTTTGGCAATTCCTGCCTGGGAAGGGCCATGCTGCCCGGGTGGGACCTGGCTGGGCTGACCCAGGGCTGATCCGCACCCACAGCTTGGAGCTGCTCACCTTGGGTGCTGCATCGCCTCGTGCTGGTGCTTAAGAGACCCAGACGGGATGGGGATGCTCAGAGGAGGAGTGAGGGGCTGCTGGCAGGAGCATGAAGATGCTGTGGCTGCAAAGGCTGGAGCTGTGCGAGACAGAAGGAGAAGGAAGGTCTTTCTGGCACTGGTGCATGCTCACAAAAACACCCTCTAGTTTCTCCACTCATGTAGGAAGCGTGTTACTGGTGTGCGTAACCACCAGACTGACCCCAGTGTGGGAGCACAATAAGCAAATGCAATTAGAGCTGGAGGATCAGCACTGACAAAGGATGCTGGGGGTGAAAAAAAGGTGGGTTCATTGCTTGATGAAGCAGCATGTGTTTTTTCTTGTTGATGTCTCTGTAGACAGCAGAATAATTGTCTCTCTGGGGTTATTGCTAGGTATTAGTATGAACCCTGAGGTGCAGGGGGTCTGTGAGCAAGCCTGGGGTTGAAGTCCCCAAAGGGTCACTGTACTTCCCCAGATAACCTTGCAGCATGGGTGCACGCACCAGGAGGGCACCTGGACATGTTCAGTAAGTCAGACACATCATTGTATAGCATCTACACACACATTTCTCTCTATAATAATCTCCAAATTCCATGAAAGGACTTCTGGTATGAGGGTTGTGTTGCACAATTGTTGGGAAAAGGGGCTTTCTATAGGCTCCAACACGTAGAGACATGTCTCAGGTGAGAATTTCAACAGAGCTCCTTGTCTTGACCCCTCTCCTTGGCACGTCTTACTGTCTCATGCCTCCTTGCATTGAACAGGCTGAAATTTAGGGCTGGAGATGTCAGGGATTCCTAAAAATTCAGTGCTGCAAAGCCCAAATGCCTTAGGAAATATTGTCTTTCCCTCCTTGCTCCCCAGGAGCCATCCTGGTGCTGCCTCTTTGCATGGGCTGCTCTTCAGTGGCTCTGGGGAAGGTTTCTGTCCCGCTGGGTGCAGCTCCTCACACAAAGGGTCCAGGGTCCCCAATGGGGCCTTTTTTGTATCGCTGTGATACAAATGCCCATTTAGCACTCCATTTCCAGAGTCATTCTCTGCAGAATAAAGGCCTGTAGGGATCATCAACAGCAGAGCTGTGAGAGAATATTTTCACTGAATAGAAACCAAGAGAAAGAAAAAAAACCACAAAACCAAAAGGCAGCAAACAAACCCAAGAAATGGAAAAGAGCTGTTAAGTTTGAAGTATTAAAACATCAATCCATTTCCATGAAGAAGGATTGTATAAATGCCTGAAGACATCTGAAGCAGCCCCATTACACATACCGTGTTTGAAATCTTTTTCCAAAGAATATGCTTTTTACAAAGAAGTGGCCTATATGGATTTTGTTTGTAGAGAAGATATAAAGTGTGGAATATAACTGAAGTTTTCCAGGAAAATCTTTATGTATCTAGGTATTTATATAAGTGTGTGAGTATCTGTACCTGTACCTCTGTAGGCTTTTGCTTTGGCTAACGAAAAAAAGATGTTGAAACTATAAATTGAATGTAAGATTAGTGAGAAATCTTCCTCCCTTCCTTGAATTCTGTCACCCATTGAATTATTCATGGTTGTGCCTTGCCTTTTCACATCACCTGGGCTGACCTGCCCAGCTTGTTTCATAAAGCACACGGTAGTTTGATTAAATGGCATTTCTGGGAAGGGACAGTATATGAGCGAGACTAAATCTCTAATAGTCTTCAGTAACAAGGTAAGAATACATAACTTATAAATTCCTTCACCCACTAAGAACTTGTGGAAAAGTATTTCACCGGGATTTGTGAATTTGAAGCCCCACTCCATTGCAGGCTGTTTATATTTATGCATGAAAGGTTTCAGACATGCTATAAAAAGTAAATAACTTCCCTGGCATTATGTTCTCTTCCATAGACACAAAGAGAAAAATATGTGTTTGCAAAACATCTATTTACAGCCTAGGAGACCTTTTATTTCAGTTTCAGAAAACACACACAAATGAAATCTCCACGGAGGGAGAGCAAGTCTGTACACCAGTGAGCCTGAGAGAGGACACGCATGGCAGGGGACTTGGGGTATAACATTCCCACCAGAGGGGTAAGATTTTAAATGACTACCTTCGGAAAAAGAAATTTCAGTGTCTAAATCATCTGAGCTGGTCTCCCTCAGCTCCTTGAATAGGGAGCAGAGAGAAACAGGCAGCTCCAGTGAGTGATTCATCACATCCCAAGACGGGTGTCAGAAATGGGGTAGATGAATCATGCTCTCACAGCGCTTTTTTCGTGATTATTGACAAGACAACACGGGGAGCCATGTAAGATGCCCAGATTAGGGTGGATGAATCCTATGGGTAGCAAAGGCAGAGGCTTTTAGTGCAAATAAAACAGCCACCAGGCACGTTCGGGGATGCAGGATACAGAAATGAGGGTGGCAACCTCAGTTTTCCATTCAGCGCATTCACTGCTCTTATGTTTGCTGAATATTAAGTGACTGAGCCATTTCTTTCTTTTACCTTTTTCCAACAGTTGCAGAACCCAGCACTTTGTCCAGCAAAACAGGGGTCTCTTATGATGAACTTATGCCTTCTGCTAATAGGCTTTTTATCTCCTCATTGCAGAGCACTGTCATTTTTAATGGTAGAGCTAAGTGCCAAATCCACCACCAAGCAAAAGCAAATATACAGGCTCCTGTGCAATCCTTTCCCCACAAATGAAACAAAGAGATTGCAAATAGGCACTAGCCCTAGCGAGTGAGCTATTTCCACACTCCATATTATTTGGATCTTCATGGCTACTGGGAGTCCACAGGTTAAAGCACAAAAGGGTTTGCTGCAGATGTGTGCAAGGTCATCTAAGAGCTGGTTTGTCTTTTAACTGCAAAGCTACCTCCTCAGCTCAGCCAGACTGTTCCCGTCTCAAGGGGTGTTTAGAAGCTCTCTTCTGCTACGTCCTCTGCAAATATTCCGGGAGAGATAGCTCTTGCCCCAAAGAGCTTCAAATTCCACATTTGACATGGAAACCAGGAGATGAAGCATTTTTCTTGAGTTCACAGCATGAGCTTATACCAGGGTGGGCACCAGTCCCCGGTGAGTGCTGCCTGGAGGGCAGCAGCATGGGATCACCCCACATTTCTCTTTCCATCTGGCATAGGAATCAACTCCTCCCATTGACAACCCACAACACATATCCCCACAAAGCCCACTGCATCCTTGAGAAGCCTTTTGGCCTCTTCCCTGTCAGGGCTGGGACTCTACCCTGATCCCCCCACCCTCATGGCTGCTTTCCTTCTCTCTCTGTTGGGATGCAGAGCCTGCTGCTTGCTGGTCTCCTGTGTGTCATTACAGCACTTGATCTCTTCTTGCTATGTTCTGAGAAGCTGGAGCTGCTCTGCAATTAATTAATACTCTCTGCCTTGCACTGAAGGTGCTCTCTCCCGACAATGCACAGCTGCTGCTCCGCTCGTCAGCAGTGCTGGCTGCAGAGGCATTCAAGGCATTAGCAGCAACATAATGCCCTCAGTTTGGGCTCTTGAAGTTCTCTCCAAGCACAGAGTAAACATCACAACTCCTGGGAGAGAGTAAACAAGTGCTAGATTATAAAAGCAAGTGCTAGATATCTAAGATATGGATAAGCTGAGTCTTGCTGAGATTGAACGGAGCTGGCTTGGAAGCATATAAGAAGCCCAGAAAGAGCCAAGGATTCTTGCTGTAACCCCTCCTGCCAGGTACAGGCTCCCTGGCTTACCTGCAACAGGGACCACATTCAGTGGTGGTGTAAAGGTCTCACTGGTGCAAATCGGAGAGCTGTGGCTGCCTCTGCGAGAGCTGAATTTGTACCACGGGCAGCAATTTCCTGCAATGAGTGAGTCTCAGTGTTTTCATTTCTTGGTGCCCCTGCTGACCTCTCTCTCTCCAGGATTTCGTTGAGCAGAGACACGGGTATAATAATAATTCTGTCATCTCCCTCAATAATAGCCTTGAACAGGTCTAGCGCTGGTTCATCTCTGCCTGGCTGGTGGCATTTCCATGACTCTTGAGTGTATCTAAGCTGTAAATACAACCTCCCTCGCACACGTTCATAAGCTCTTGCTGAGTTTTCCCAGCTAGCTATGCTGCATGTACCTTAAATGATCCAATCCATTATAAAACCTTTAAAATGTTATAATGGAGATATAGCAGTCAAAAGATTTTGCTGTGTTCCTGGAGTGCGTGCATGGGCTTATTATGAGTCACTCCTTGCTCTGAGCATCAGGCTAAACAAAGAGGGTAGAGATTAGGAGAGTAAACAAAAAGCCAGAGGGATGAATTACCTCATGAGGAGAGCACAGTGTCTACCCATCACCTAACCCTCCTTTACAGTCAACTGAGAGGATTGGACACCTCCAGAGGGCAATTCCTCATCTAAGAGAGGTCTGAAGTTTGGTCATATGAATCCTAATGGAGGAGGCATTGGAGGGGGTGTGGGAAGTGATCTGTCTTTGGAGAAGAGATTTCAGAGGAAAGGTAGGAGGACAATCCTGCACTGGAAGGTAGGACAAGTGTCTTGTGGCTTCTTTCTCAGCCGTGTGGAGCTCAGAGTGAGCAAAGAGCCCCACACCGTGCTCGAGGGCTGTGCCTTGTTCCCAAGGCCATGCTGCCACACAAGTGGGGCCTGTGGTACATGATAGAATTAAAGGAAGGTATTTCTCTATCCTCGTTTTCCACAGTTTATTTGGATCTCTAAGGTGGGGGGGGAGAGAGAGACAGGTCAGAAAAAGACAAATTCTTCAAGGAGACCTCTCATGAGTAAACTTCAGCAGATGAAGAGGGATAAAGCTAATTGAGCGACTGTTTAAGAAGCTTCTGTTGCCCCTCATGCTTGTAAAGAAATTGCATTAAATTGTTAAATCATGCCACACAAGATGCTATTAAGATGCATTTTGCTCTGCTACCTGATCTGCTGCAGAGGCACATGAATGACAATGGGCCCTGCAGTTGCAATCTTGGGGCGATACAAAGGTGCCAGTGTCAAAGTCCTATCAAGGCTTAGTGGAGAGGGCTCTGAAATGAATCCCACGTGACATTCAACTGCTCTGTGTGCTTCTGACGCTGTCGGGCTTGCACTTGTCCCCCCTGCACAACGGCATGCTTGTGCCAAACCAACTCTTATTCCTCTGGGTCCTGTGCTGCAGTGATCCTGGGTTTCTTCTTTATAAATTATTATTTTAAGCATCATGATCGTATGGGCTCAAAGCTTTTCTTTGTAAGGGATGCACAGTTCTTATAGGTACACGGGATCCAGACAGTCTGGACTCAAATAACTGGTCTCTTTTGATGGCCTCGATTAGAAATGCTGCCTCCCACTTAATGGTGGAAATCTCATCAGCTAGCTCAGATGAAGATGGTGGTGCTGCGGACAGCCCTGCTTGGCAAGATGATGCCCTGCTTGCCATCTCTTGGCTTGGGCTCTGTACGTACTCTCTGACAGCAATGGGTCTTTGCTGTGTCCCAAGGACCAAGGAATATCTCCAGTTTTCTCCCTTTCTGATTTCCAGGCAGGGGCATGTGCTAGTCCATTTTAATTTCTACATTTAATTTGCACCTCAAGGGTTTCCATCATAGTTGTTTCCAGCCAATGCTTTTATTATTTCAGTCACGTGCAAGTTATTAGTTCTGAACAGGTCAGAAATCTGACAGAAATGAAAATGCCTTTATTTGTGAGCATGGTACACGTTATATGACACAAACCCTTCCTTTGATTACTTTTCCATAGCTGTTGCGGGGCTGCTTGGGAGCTCGGAGGATTAGAAGATGGCATCAGAACTCATTCAGATATAAATGACTTTAATATGCTTTGACACGCACCTCGGTAAATAAGCCTGGTGTGTTGCCAAGGTGATGCTCCTTTGTTGCTATGACTATATCAAATAGCCATGGTTACTTCTTACCGGTTCCACTTGGAAAGACCTATTTTTGAAATGTCCTTTTAATAACTTGTGACACTAATAGAGTGATAGGAATTCTGGACATGAATAGGATTTGTGTGATACACACTGTGAGCTATTGCCATTAACATATGCTGAAGGCTTTTTGTAGGAGAAACTCCTCCGGACCCAGCATTGCTCTGGTTATTACCTCTGCTGACTGCTCTCGAGTCCCACCAGTGATGGATTTGGCTCTTATCATCTACTGCTTCCTTTCAACCATATCCAGACTAGATATATCTTGGCTATTCTTTTATCTAATTTTAAATCTAGTTGTGCAATGAGAGGGGTGTTGGTTTTTTATTTCCAAGAGTTGTAAGCATTCAGACAAATAAGTCAGAGCAATTTTTTTGCATTTAAAGACACTTCTTTTCTTACATTAGCCGACAGAGGTAGTAATTGGTATAATATCCCCGGGAGCTGGAAGTTGATAAAGCCTTGTTGACTTCAAAATGTGGTTTTATCTCAGGTTGTTTTGCCTGAACTTTGTAATACTGGTGAAATATGTGGTCAGAAAGCAGTTGACATGATTTGTTTCTTTACAGTTGTGCCTAACACATGATTGCAACTTAATTATCTTGTTCAATTTAGCCCTGACTTTTATATTCTAATACTGATGGAGTATTTATATGGTATGCCAAAACATATAACTTGGACATCACGACGAGAAGCTGTTCCACATGACTGCAATAAAATGACAGTTCTGAGCTGAAATGCTTGGGAATGGCATTTTCCCAGGAAATCCTGATGCTGCGGCTCTGGATTGCACTCAGAGTGGGAGTTAGTTTAGAAATGTTGGAATCCTCTGGAATAAATTCCACTTTTTTATAACTAGCCTTTCTAATCAGTGAACAGATCAGAGATCAGGACTTCTGTTCCCAACCCTGCTGTTGATTTGCTGTGTGAAGAGCAATTTATCATCTGGGCACATTAGTTTCCCATCTGTGAAACAGGTAACAAGTTGATGCCATCCAGTAATGTCCCCAGACATAGTTAATTGACAATAATAAAGCTATTTGTGACTGTGGATGCAAAATGGTGAAGAAAAGCCAGGTTTTTTCCTGTCTGGGTTGGACCCACAAAAAGAGTTTCCTCCTCAAGACAAGACCTCGCCAGGCTGTTAGTGAGGTTTCTTGTCTGACTGTGGTTTTGGTGGAAAATGTTCCCTTCTTCTTTTTTCTTAATAATGAAGATCATAAGAGTTCACAGCCACTTTTCTGCAATGAGATGAATGCCTTTCTTCTTTAGAAATTAATGGCTTTAATGCTTGGTGAAATGTTTTCACGGGTGTACATGAGCATTTGGATAACGTGCATATGTGTACAAGCTCCTTAAAGAATAAGCTCTTCTGATCAGTCTAGCAGTCCTGCACATCTGTTCATCACTCTTGAACATGGTCAGCCCCCCAAAAAATGCATTATTTTCCTGAGGAGGTCTGGCCATGGCCTTGCATCTATGCCCTTTTTACTCTCATGCTGTCTATTCCCTGATCCATCCTGGGATCACAGCAGCCTTTCTCATGGCCATTTCCAAAACAGTATCTCAGAGTCATCTTGTGATTGCTGAGCATAATCTGGGCTTTTCCTCCTTGCTCAGCTCTAGGTTAGGGTAGAAATTCCAGTTCTCAGCCTCCTGAATGCACGGACTTTATGCTTTATTAAAAGCTTTATTAAATTTCATCCCATTTCTGTTACCCAAGAAGCAGCAGTGGGACTCATTTTCTTGCTGTCCATGGATCTGAATTAGACCCATTGAGGGAACCAGTTGTGAAACACAGCTGGGTGAGATCAGTCGTATTTGGTACTGTCACTGTCATCTCTTTACAGTGTAAATGATGACACATGCATGTTGGAATCAGGGCATGTGAATTTGTCTATGCTCCACGAAGTTATGGTATACGACTATACTGAAATAAGCCAGTTTACGTCTGTAAAAGATTGATTTTAAATTGATTCACTTCTATCACAATTCTGTTTTCTTTTTTAAATATAGAAGAGTCTTTGTGTGTCTAACTGTCCCTGAACTCAAATGGCTAGAGGGTTTGTGTTCAAATCATCCATTAAAAACAATCTCCTGGCAGAGATCAAGCATGAAAAATTCAGTCCAAAAGATGAAAGGTTCAGAAAATGTTGGGAGTTCATGGAAAGAGGGGATTTATAAGGGTTTGCAACCTATACCAGAGTTGCCATAAGCAATATGCACCCTAACCATATAGGGCCAAAGCTCCCATCAGCTTTAAAGGAAACTGGATTAAAGATTTAAGCCTAAAGCCTCATGACTAATCATCCATGCAAGTAACCCAAACCGCCACAGGATCCTTCAAGTGGCTGTTTTACTTCAGAGATAGCTGCTGCTGGAAACTCACTGGGTTAATTCCTTTGCTCGGGTGGCAGAAATGGGAGTCCTGAATGGGAAAGATCTGATATTCAATGCCCTCTGAAAATCCAGATGGAGGAGCAATGCCTGTCCCCCTTCATGGGAGTGAGCAGCACCGTGGAAGATGCTGTACGTGATTTTAAGCTGCATCCCTACCAGAGGTCCTTCTGGACAGCATGAAGAGGGGTGGAAAGCTGCTTTCAGAAAGCCCTGCCATCTTGAAAGAAAAAGAGGTTACAACAATTAATAAATGTTATTTATAAAGCACTTCCCGCACCAAGAGCCTTTTGGGAGCAGCATGAACCATTAAAATAAAATCCAATTATAAAAACCAATCACAATTAAATTGTTCATATCCCTCCGCGGGAGCCCTGTCTCAATCAGTCACTCCATCTCTCTTCTATGGCCATGCTGCAGAGGAGGTTTAACTCATTTGTTTGTGGCATCAACAAGAGAACCCTCATTATCTGCATATTATAAAGCTGTATGGGCTAAAGTATTGAGATTAATATGAAATAATTAGCTCTGATGAAAGTTATACCTCACTCAGAACAGCTGGGACTTGAATAGGATGCAACTGAGACTTGATTACTGTGTCATTACAGTATTAGCGCTGTGTACAGTCATTGTCATACAACTCCAAAATGCCTTTGATATGATTACATTTTAATTGAACACTAGCCATGCTAGGGTTTGATGGCACTGCAGCACTGGGGGTGGTAACTTTATTGTGTAATGACTTTTGTTTTGGTTTTATGAGTAGAGCAAACTCCTTAGCATTTAAAAAGCAATCCTCAAAGGGGCATTTTCCTCCTGAGAAAGCTCTAAAATGCGTATCGGTGTTGTCTCTGCTCAAGTTTACACCAGAAAATGGCAAAATCAGGTTTGTGATAAAGTCATACCCCATGAGGACGTCATGCCTGTCACTAGGCTGTATGCTGTAGTCACACGGAAAGTCATAGTGACAGGTGGGACAGAGAGGAGGTCCTACTGTGGCCACACCAGAATCTCGAAGGCCTGTCCCAGAGGGGAATCTCCATCAAACCACTGCTGTGCAGTGGGCGGTTCTCCCCCTGTTCCACGGACAGAAGAGGTGTACGTACCCCAACCCCTTCTGTGCAACGGGGAGGGGATGCTTTGCTCTTCCACTCACAGGTCAAAATACCTTCAGAGTTACTAAGAGAAAAGGAGACCTTAAAGTCATTAAAATCAGATTTCCATTTTATAGCAATTAATGTCAGATGGTTTAAAAAATACCTTAATTAGGAATTACCCTTCTTAACGTCTGACTGACCGAGGCCTGCAGGTTTAAGGTTAACTCTGAGTTTTAACTCTGATATTTCATCCCCTAGTGTTGTTTGGAGGACAGTGGTCAAGGTTATGTTCTCACTGATGTATGCCACCGTGCTGTGATTTGCATATAGAACTCAAATTTAATTTAACTTTTTTTTTTGGTAGCATTTTCTAGCAGAATGGAATTATACATACAGCATTTAAGGACTTGGGGAGGGGGAGAAAAAAAAAGAGATTGTACCCAATTTAAAACAGAAATGAGAGAGATGGACCTAATTCAGCATGTCCTGGTGTTGCAGAATTGACTCTCCAATACACACACATCCAGAGTCGGGAGGTATGTGGATTTACACGGGTATGTTAAAAAGTGATGAGCTACCTTCAGAAATTAAGTGCAAATTTGCAGTACCTGCCCTGCTATTGGACAGAAGTTGGACCGTGCCCACAGGTCTGGAGCCAACCCCCCTGGAGCTCCGGGACTCTTGTTCCTGGATCTGAATTTGAATTTGAGAACGGGCCCTGTGTAATACCTCAGTCTGAACTCCTGTTTCAGACCCCCCATAAAAAAGGTGGGGATGTTCTACACAATGCTGCAAAGATTTACCCCAACTTGTTCTCTCTCTCAATATGAGTCATCAGAAAGCATAACTGCCACGTAAAATTACATAGTTTTGTTCTTAGTGGAGCCAAGAATAGAGCTGTTCCTATAAGAATTGGTTGGTCTTTTCCACAGAAGGAAAAAACATGACCTTATCAACCCAATTTTATAGATCAAATAATTTAATTTGGGTTCAAATTAATCTTAAACAGGCATAGCTGCTTCTGCCAATGAGCTGAATAACATAATCCAGCCACAATGTTGCTCTCCTGCCTCTTGCTTGCCCAGCACGTGAGACCATGACCCATTTTGCATGGCCCGTGCCCAGTCCCACAAGAAAGGTGCATACATGCACGTGTGCCCCATGACATACAAGTGACGGGAAGACTCACATCACGAGGCTCTGCTATTAAATCATCTCATTCCCTTGGCTGCAGGAAAGCTGCTCTCAAACCTCATTGCTTTGAGGGCTTTTTTGCTTTCCAGTCTGAACTGTTTTGTGGCTGCTTCACCCCCACTTCTTGTGCCAGTGCTGTCTCTTCCTTTGAGCAGTTCTCCTACCTCCCTGGAGTCCAGCCTCCATCAGTCTTCGTTTTGCCAAGAGAAACAAAGCCCAAGCTCCTCCACTGTGAGGAGCTCTCTGTCCCCATCACCGCCTTTCCCTGTCCCATTTTGAAGTCACCCCAGGCTGAGCAGGACTGTACGCTCTGCCCGGAGGTTTAGGGCTTTCTGAGTTTCATTCTGCTGCCAGATGCTCATGAGTGGAGTAACAACGGTATAACCAGGGCATAATGAATTTTAAACAAGGCTGTTTGGATCCTTATCACCCCTGCAGACAGGTCCTCACCTTCTCTCTTGCAGTTATTGATACATGGGGGCAAGCATTGCTTTTCTTCTTAACTTTTGGATGATAGAGAAATAAATCTTGTAAATCTTACTAAAAACAACAACCAAGAATACCCTCCTCCTTTAAAAATCCAAAGCAATTTGCAGATAGTGCCTTATGCCAGAATTTGGATGGTTTATAACAACCTATTACTATTTTTGAAATTTGGTCAAAATAAATATAGAGAGATAACAACATGGGAATGAACAATTGGGTCTTCTAGAGGCAAACACGAGTCACGAGTAAAATTTACTGCTTAGCTGGAACACTTCTGAATGCTAACAGTGCTACATAGCCAGAGAAGGCAGACCATGTGTGCCGGTTTATTAGCTTAAAAATGAATATCTAGGCTTTCTGCACTCATCAAACATAGCCCAGAGGAAGATCAAGCCCTTAAGCTTTCCAAACATAACTAAGTTGATAGCTGGGTGCAAACCCATAGGACCTTTCAGTGCAAAAAAAACTTGCCAAAAACTTTATTTAGCTCATTCATCCCCAGCTATATTGGCTTCGGTGATTTTACTGCAGACTTAGCAAATGATTTTTTTATTGTACCAAAAAAAATTACTCTCTGGCACATCAATAAAGAGTTACTTGATACAGTCAGCAGAGGGAATACTTTACTCAGCAGTAATAAGCGGAGAGGCCAGTAGGAGGGGGTGATGATGGGCTCATGGAAAGGGAGGGAGAGTGGCAGCAGACCTGAGTTATCTCAGCTCTTGCAGCGCTGGAGCTTTCCCCTTTGCTCCCCTACTGCACTGTGGACCATGTGGCTGGGTGTGCTGGAGACCACCAGGCCTGGAGGAGGCAGGTTCAAAGGCTGTAAACAATGCTGGCATGGTATTTAATAGATTTCCTGCTCATAAATGGGTCTAGAAATCATCCATGGACATTTCTCCTCCCTCCTGCATACACAAAGCAAAGGATGCTCACCCCTGTGGCTAAGCCCGTCTGGTGGAGCTGGGCTGCGGTCTTAAGGAAACAGGCTCGAAGATTTGGGGGATTTTATTTAATTTTTTTCTATTTCTCTTGGCTTTTCCAAAGTCAGTCTTATTTAATGGACGCAAGTTTTGCAAGATCCAGCTTCAAAGGCAGACCACTGGCAAGGGAAGGGGAAAGGAATTGACTAAAGTAAAAAATTGCAAACTCTGAGGTTTTTGCATTGATTGAAAGGTGTTAACCGTTGCCTGGCCAGCAGCAGTCTTTGCAGGGGTGCAAAACAGCCTGGAATAATAGTGCAAGGACTGGATGCAGCAAAATTGTTTTCCTGCAGAAAACAGGGATTTTGAACTTCTGTTCCATAGTCACTTTCTATGAAGTGTTTCCATTTTTGTCAACAAACACACAAAGAAGAAAACATTTTTAACCGTTCAGCTTCACTTTGAATGTTTGACAACAAAATTAGAAACCTGAAGCTGCAGCCGTGGAACCGTCTTTTACGTAAGACTTCAGATGGTTTTATTTGGAGTCCAAAAGAGATTATGCAACAAAAATCAGCATTTCCCCCACAAGTAGAAAAGAAACTCATTCTCTGCTCAGTTGACACACTTACTCATTAATCATTTTTGCCATAGCATTTTAGGGAAACATATGCACTACTTCTCTTAGGACACATGTGCAGCCATGAGCTATTTAGCCTTGCTCTAACTCAACAGATGCAGCCCTGTGCTCTTCTCGCTGTGCAAATTACACCTCAAGAAACATTTTCAAGGTTTCTGTATCTTCAGCTCTGAGGTTTCAGCGTGATGCTCATGGATTGAATTCTCATGAGACCAGATGCTGCAAAATTTATAATTGGAAATGCACAGAGCCGTTATGGCCCTTGTATTGCAGGGGGGGAGCTAAGCCCACAAAAAAGCTGCAAGCCTGTAGAAATGACTGCAGAGCGATGCCTGGAGGCAATCCCTTCCCAAAGGTTTTAGGAAGGGGGAGGCTGGAAACCAGCTCCTCAGCTAGAAAGCTGTCACCATGGTGTCAGAGATTTGAAGGGGATAAAAAATGTCCATCTACACAGAGAGATGAAGAGAATCAGCTTAAGCACATGGGACTCATTTGCTTGGATAAGATTCATCTGCAGATTAAGGTGATTTAATGTGCATGGCTCCATATGTGCTGAGTGCCTATCCTCCCATCAGAGTCAATAGAGATCTTGGGTGCAATTCAATTACTTAAGCATTTGTTTCCTTTGGAACACCCTGAGGGCACCCAAGATATGTACAGTGGCCTGGAAACTGTGACACAGGATCTCAGGAGAACAGTTCTCTTCTGGAGGGACATTAGGAGACCACGTGAGATACCATAGGGCAATTAAGTTGTACTAGATGTCTGCACATGAGCAACGACATTGAGCTTCTCACCAGTAGCCAGTGGAGGTCTGGAGACCTTTCTGCTCACCAAAGTGGACCCTGAGGCTTTGCTTTGCCTGTGTCCTGGACACGTCCTTGTGAGCAGGACACTGGGGCAGAGAGTGGAGATGAGCTTGGAGATGGACTTGGAGACAGACTGGATCAACCATACCTCCCAGGGGTGTTCTGCAAGGCAGCGGCAGCAGTAGAAGAGTTTGTGGATTTGCCACCACCACAGAGCAGTCCTAATGACTGAGTGTCACTGGATGGCTCCTGGTCTTTGCACGGAGACACACAACCCCCTTGCTGCATCTCACAGGGCTTGCCTGGTTGGATCACCTGCAGCATGCAGCTTCCTGGTGAATGTGCCAGTGCAATTTCTAGTTTAACTTCTTATGAGTTACAGTTCTTTCCCCTCTCTCCTATTTTCCACAAAATGAAACCACAATTACAGCACAGCTCCTGAGAGCATAGCATGGGAGGGTATTTAAGACCATCTCTCCCTCTCTGCCACCAGACATGTTGCCCCTTAGGGGAATCCCTCCTTTTCCTTGCCTTTCTCATGCTGCTGCCTGCCTTCTGGTTCTCATCATACAGAACAAAACACTTCTAACTCAGAGCCCCTGGGAATTCACACAGACCACTGACTCGCCAGCCCACCTCTGGAGTTGCACCCGCTGGGCTGAGCCAGTTTAATGATGCAAACAGCATCATTAAGCAGCACCACAAGCAGCAAAAATGATCTGTAGCATTCCGGAGCAGCATCGCTTGCGGCATGTTGCTCTGCCTGTAGATGTTGCTGTGGGCTGCAGCTTGTTCCAGACCATGGCCCGTTCCTGGTTAATAAGGTGTACAAAGCTGGAGCTTGAACGATGTGGAAGACAAACTGTCTGTGTCTTTGCAGAGGATGCAGCTGTCTTAAATCAATGCTTGCTTTTTAGGGCTCTTTCTGATTTTAAGCAGCGTAGCAGCCATCCTAGCATTTCTGGAAAGTCTTAGGAGCATCTACAGTTCCTGGTTGCAATGGGAATTTGTTTTTTACCATTTTGCTCATTCTCATCTGAGGCTCTCGGTGGGAAATGTCCTCCATGGGAAAAATGAATGTACATCAGCTGAGGTCTCAGGGCACTGTTTGGATTTTATAAAGATTTTGAGCTCTTCTCAATGCAAAACCACAGCAGGATGAACACCTTATCCCAGATGGGAAGCTCAACAAACACTCGTGACCAACTGAGGAGGAGCAAGGAGTCATTTATCCGGTGTCAGATAAGGAAACTTTCCCCAGAAAAATGTAGGGATTGAATTCAGACACAAGTCCCAAAGGCCACCCCTCCTGCATCGTCTCAGACCATTGCACTGTCCCAGAGCTACAAACCTGAGAGGAGTTTGGCTCTTCAGAGACATAATCCAGATGCAGCTGGAACCAAAATCCCCCAGTTTGGTGCAGTACACACTGAACAAGAGATGCTTTCTTTCAAGCCAAACGGCTGGATGATCTTTGCATTCATTATCTCGGAAGGATGGTTCATTTAGGACTTTTTTTCCCTGTGATGAGAAGACGAGACCTGTCCCATATCTGTCATACAGCTTCACATTTTCCTCCCATGCTTAATGAAGGGACATTATGAAAGCACACGCTTGGGGAAGGAGATGGGTGCCCGCCAGTACTCTTCCTCCTGAAGATTTTGCTTCAGTCATGAAAAAAAATCCCAGAGACAGTTTGTTCTCCTGATCAGAATCCAGGTGCCATATTTACATTTTGTCTGAAATTAATTCAGTCAGATCTTTCAAATGCAAATAGCCAGGAAAGAAATAGCCCTGGATTATTGGGGAAAGTATATTTTTTCCCCTTAATGAAATAGTGCAGGCAATTGCTTGTGTTAAAGAGCAGCTGTTTGTAAACAATCAAAAACATTAAATTCACTGGTTAGTGAGCGGTAGAAATGTTCTTTCTTCTCCTCTTTAATAAATATTGAAAACTGACATTGACCGAAGCTACTAATTCTGTTATTAAAAGCAGGTGCTTACTCTCATTTCTATTTTTCCTTGTTAGCGCCTCATAAAAAAAAAATGCTTAGGACAGAAGTAATCAAGTGTCAGCAGTGTGTTTGCATAACATGACAAAAATAGGGCCGAATCTGCTTATTAGTGCTTTATGCTAAGCCCTGTAACAAGGTGTATGCACTCGGCTCTTTGCACTGAAGCTCACCTGGGATACTTGGAGGCACAGCAGAGTGCGTGTTTTCTTTTCACTTGGATGTGCTGTTTCATAATATTCACGTATATATTCAGCAGAGTGTTTTGGAAAGGAAATCATCAGCCATTTTCCCATTTTGTGGAAACTGAGGCATAGGAAAGGGAAACGACGTGCTCCCAGCCATCAGGTTAGGAAGCATCACTGCTGGTGGCTCTCCTGCCCTCTGCCTCCTGCTGCCTCTTTAAAGAAGGATCTTTTTTTTTTTAACTTCATTCACCTAAAACATCTAGAAGCACAGCAGGTTGTTTCTGTCTGGATGTGCTTCGCTAAGCAGGTGCCTTTTAATTCAACGCACCTGTAATTGTTGGCAACCAAACAAGTCCCATGTTCCTCAGTGTAACTGGATCATTAGTGGGAACAGGTGCCTTGTACCTGGCTGCTTTGGGGACATTCCAGGGCACATAAAGTTCCTTGTACTTGGGAATACCTGGTGCATTTGGCAGAGAAACAAACATGTCCTACCTTGCAATGATAGGGAAATGTGGCAGCAAATAATGTTCTGCTGACTGGAGACGGTATCGGAGGAAAAAGTGGTAAAAATACAAGTGGGTTTGGTTCCTGGATTTCCTTAGGCATTCACAGGGCTGCAAAGCAGGATTCAACAGTCTTGGTATGGTGGCATCGGTGCTCAGCTTTGGTCAACCCAGGTAGAGAGAGGCACCCTGGAGGGGTGCTCCCAGGTGCCCATGCCTGTAGCTGCCCAGCAGCCGTGCTGAGCTTGAGCACCTCGTGCTCCTTTGGATGCCTGTAATGGGCATCTGCTCAGAGTGCAGCCAACTGGCTCACATGCATGGGTGTCCTCCTCGTGGAAATCCAAGTGCCTGGGGGAGGAACAGCAGGGGGATCCCTGGGCTATGTCCTGGAGGAGTCAGGATGTGATGGGGGAAGTGACAACCAGCACGGTGCAAGCAGCTGCAACGACACAAGGGCAACGTGGGTTTGTTGGCAGTGGTGTCTCACCACGTGTGGTCCAAAAAAAGCCACTAAAAGAGTCAAAGATGATGAGCAACCTTTGGTTTGACTCACCTCAGCCATGCAGACTGCCAGAGCCTAGTCAATGTGAAAATGCCGAGGCATTTAGGTGGACAAATGTGTGTGAGGGCTCTGTCTGTCCCTGGCTGTGGCATTTGAGTATGTCAGGGCATAGGTACCCTTGGAAGGTCCAGGATTTTATTTATCCAAGTTTGCAAATGCTAGTCCAAATGTTTTCATGGCAAAACCAGAGTCCTGGGATCCCCAGAGCAGGGCTGTCCAAATTACTGCTCAGAAAATTAAAAACAAGTGTATGTTCTGTTTGTTAAAAATGAAAACATTTCCATTTTCTCACCCAACCTCAACTCACCTAAAGTTCTGTTTTGGTCTGACACAACTTTCTGTTTCTTTGCTTTTCCTTTTGAACAAAATGTTTTGCCATCTTTGGCATCTAAGAATTTGAAAATGAAAACCCACTTATTCCAGAGAGAGCAGGGAAAGATGTTTCATCACATCTGAATTGTTCCATTCTTTTTTTCTGACCCGACCTATTTGATGAATACAGCTGAAGTTGGCAAATGTTTTCTGTCAGCTACTGGTCATTTTCGCTGGCAAATAAATTCATCACGTGAGCTAACTTGCCAAGTCTGTTTGGGAATCCTGACTTGCCTGTTGCTTCTGCCCTGGCAGTTAACAGCAGCTATGCGAATGTGCCCTGACTTTCAGTGAAAAGGTAATGGGATTTTAATATCACCACAGCTTAAGGTGAAACCAATGCATTTCATTTTTCTTGGAACAGGGCTAGAAAGGAAAAGGAAAATATGAATCCCGCCAGGGACTTCATGATTTCACTCTGGGCCAGCGAGGACCTGAATTCCTCAGAGTGTCACTCACCAGGCAACCCTCATCATTAATACCCAGTGGCAAATGAGAAGTCCCAGGAGTGCAAGATTATTCTTATAAATTAAGTTGCTGTGGAAGAGGTTGGCGAACCCAGAGCAGTGGCTTACTCAGCCCTGCAGGTTCACTGAGGTGCTGGGGGCATGAGGGAGTGGGGCTGGCCAAACGGACAAACCTTTAAACAAGTCACTAAAAGAAAAACAAAATCAAATTAATTTAGTTGGTAGACAAGAAAGAAACATTTTGGTGTTGCCAGAGGCTCAGTGATGTCCCTATCAGATCTGCCTTAGACTGGAAATATGTGATGGGGACATGGTCTTCCTCCTCACTTAAATTAGTAGCAATTTGATGCTTGGCTTTATCTTTAGATGATTACCATGATCCTGCTTGCATTCCTCCAAGTGAAGGATTGTCTTCCCTCTTGCCCAGGAAATCCTCATGATGTCAGTGAATTTCTCTGGATTAACAGAGAGAAGAAACTATCCCAAGCCATTTCCCACATTTTGGAAGGTAGTGGGAGACACATTACAAATACCAGCCTGGTATAGAGCAATGGATTTTGGATAACTTCTAAGATGGTAAGAAATGCCCTACAGGGCAGACCAATGGCCCATCAGGCCCGGGGCTGTCTCTGATGGTAGCGGCAGGACATCCCACCCAGGGACAGCAGGAGAGCCTGGCTCCTATCAGAGGAACATTCCCTCGTACCCTCCCTTCACATCCACACCTTCAGTCACGGAAGGTGTCCTTCATATCTGTCAACTCTGCTCAGATATTGATATCAGATATCAGATATCTCAGCTATTGCAGAGCTTCTCCAGTGGTACTTGTGCCTTTCCTGAGGCAATTCAGCCGAGGGCTCACTGACATTGATGGGGTCGTGGATGCTGGGGCCAGTTCAGTAGCGCATACAGTGTCTACTGCCGTTAAAGATAGCTTAGGGCCATCCTGCTCCTATGGCACATAAGTGCTCTGTGTCACATCTGCCAACCCCACGCAGATATCTCAGCATCTGAATGGCTTAAGCAGAGGTGTTGATCTTTAATGGGAACTCAAACACTGACCTGTGGACACATACATTTATGACCCTTTGGAGACAAATTCTATCCACTCAAAGACATGCAAAAGGCAATGAGATCCAGGAAATGCATTTGTGTTTTGGGATCTCACGGTGTGTTCCTGACACACCCAGCCAGGCTAACCCTGAGACTGGATGCCACCCTCCGTACTGCCAGCCTGCCTGAGCCACGTTGTCTGCCACTGACTTCCATGACCGATTTCAGACATCTCCAGTAACTGGACCTGGGCTTTATATCTTGCTCTTTTCCTTCATCACCTCCCTTATTTATGCTTACAGCCCACACACAAGGAACGAAGACATTCGGACAACAGTGGGGCTGGATCACAGGCTGTTGCAATTCAGGTTGCTAAGACACTACCTCAGAAAATTTGCAGGAAGAAGCAAAAGTGAGATCTGTTGGTCTACCTCTACCAGGACCTTTTCCATAGATAGATGAGCAGGAAACGATATGGTGACAAGACACTTGCATGCTTTCTGCAAGCACGGGGCAACTTTCTCTACTGAACATTGCCTTGTTTTGCAACTCCTTCAAAATACTTTGTGCCACAGGAGCTGTTCTTACTCCTCCACTTCAAGGACACAGTTTGCCAAACACTTCAGCTGCTCACAGGGTAAGCTGAGGTGAAGAATGCTTGTTCTGAGCTGACCCTGGCATGAATGATTTGACCGACCCAAAGAAATATAACTCAGTCCAGTGGTGGGAAGAAAAAAGTGCTGGGAGAGGAGCCAGGAGCTTTGCAATAGGCTTACCTTCCCTGAAAATGGGTTTTCTTCTTGTGCTGTTGTGTGTAACGCCAGCCCTTGGAACCTGAAAACCAGAATGTTTAATAATATTATTTTTTCTGCCGGAAGCAGGACAGGCAGTGCCATTTCTTTTCCAAGACTTTTTGCTGGACTTAGATACATGCCGAAAAGCTGCTAAGTAGCTTGTAAAATTCACAGTCTGTGTTCTCCTTTGGGGTGTTGGTGTAGAAGTCTGAAATCGGGGTGCTAACACTGGGCTTATAGTGATATTAATGGGAACAGTAGTTTTTAGTGAGTTAGGCCAAAATCTGTTGAAGGAACGTTTGTGTTATACATGTCCAGGATGTGATACCTGCCTTGGAGCAAGCATCAAACTTTCAGACAGGTTAAATAAGGTGAGATGAGTCCTATAACTAATATTTCTTAATGGGATCCTTTGGGATCAAGATATGAGTCTTTATGATCTCATTATGACTTTTGCTCCCTTTCCAGTATCATTTCGGTATCTTTGACTTCTGCCAACATTTTGTGCTTACAAAAATCTTTTCATTATTGGATCATTTTACAGATATTAAGAGTGTGTGGCCTCATGCCATGTCTCAACCTTTACATCAGATACACTTCACTGACTTCAAAGCAAAATCGGGCACCCTGCTAATTTCATAATGACTCTGAGATAGCTGAATGCTGTAGGGCCCTTTCTGCTGTCAGGGCTAATTAGGAAGGGATTGGACTGTGTCAGGTCTGAAACTGCAATGAAAAGCCTGAGGTTTCCAAACCTGACCTATGTTGCAATAATCAGTGTAATCATCTAAATTTAACCACTGTTGAGACTGCACAGACAGAAGAGGCAGCCTGAAACTTAAAAATGCTAAAATCCAGGAATTTCAAGTGAATCTGATATGGTGCTGATGTAAGCCTGGTTCTTTGCAAAAAAAAAAAAAGAAAGAAAAAAACCCTGCGCTGCTTCAAATACTGCTTCACATCTTCAAAATGGATCTTCAGCAGCCTTCCCACATTTGGGTGTGGGTATGACCTTCAAAGCTTGCTCTCCCACCAGAGCAGCTGCCTGCACTCCTCAACATGGAGGAAATCTCGGTCTAGATCTGAACTTCATGGCTTCGCCCTGGTATTCAGCTGCACATAGGGTGCTTGGATTTTTTTAGCGTTCAGTTCAAAACTGTGTGGTGTGAGGAGGCGGGCTAGAGCTGAAGCAGTTCAAAACAGGTACCAAATTATTCATGTAAGCTCATGGGAAAAGAAACTATCAAGTTACTCATGCTCTTGATTACTACTTCTTCTGAGGACAGAACTAAAACAGAGCAGAGTGCTTAAAATATCTCACCTGCTCCATGTTGTGTTCCTTCTTTCCAGTCAAATGCATTGAAAGGAAATGCGGCAAAAAAAGCCTCTATGTGAGGATAGTTCAAGGGAAGGGCTTCACCTGTGCATTGAAATTCTCTCTTCCATTATAATCAAGACAAATTTCATGTGGGTTGAAGGCCTTGTGCATAGTCACAAGCTCATCATCAGAATTTCAAGCCCCTTCTTGGACACACTCTTTGCACTTCAGGAGTTCATCGTTACAGCTCATTAAGTCTCCAAGGACATTTTAACTGGGGAAGGATTTCATCTGGCCAAGAAATGGGCATCTCCAGGGGCGCTGAGTAGCTCCACATGAGAAAGAGTCAAGTGTGTGACCTCCCCATACCTTAGGATATATTGTCATGCAATTAAGTTATTGCTTATTATGTCATGCTAGCTACCTGCAGGGTTCTTCCATGGTGTTTCCTGCCCCTCCCCCACTATCTGACCCTCTCCTGCCCCCCCACCACTGTCTGACCCCTTTAAAAGCCATCCAGTGGATGTGTGGGGGGCAAAACAGAGAATCAGCTGTAGGAGAGCAGGTACTGGCTTCTTAGCCCTGGAAGCCCCCCAGGTCTTGTGTGGCAGTCCTTTTTCTGCTAAAGAAAAAGCTGAAAACCTCTCAATTGGCCCCAAGTATAAGACTTTATGTTGTTTGGTTCAGTGAGCCACTGTTTTGCTAGTGTGACCTTTGCTGTAGGAGGTGTTGCGCCATGGTCCACTGGGTGTGAAAGGATCCATCCTCACATGCACGTCTGCGGATGAGAGTGCGCAGTGCCACTGTGTTTGGGCTGATAGGCAGCCCTGTGCTCATGGACTCATAAGGAGGTTTGTCTCCCTTGCCGCAGCCGCACATCAGTCCACTGGGTGGTAAGAACAAGTGTGTCTGTCCAGCCATGTCTCTGACAGGGGCCAAAACTAGCTTCCTAGGGAAGAGCACAAGAACAGAACATGGAATTTTCTAATATCCATCCATTTTCAGCTGAGGGACTTTGTTCATCTAATGTAACTTTTTATGTGTTCAATAACCCTCTATGGATTTCTTTTCTCTGAACTTGTCCATCCTTCCCCTACAAACTCATGGCATCCCAGGGCAGGAGTTTCACAGCCTAATTCTGTGTAAGGATGTTCATCTTTGTGAAGAAACATCTCCTTTTCTTTGCTTTGACTCTGCCTTCTGCTACATTGATTTGATGACCTCTGTCACTCATTTTGGATCAGGCACGGAATGATCAATTCTTGTATACCTTCTCCATGCATCTCATGAATCCTTCCTGGGCAGCACGACAGTTGTGCTTGAGCTATCCCTGATGTAAAGGGGGCTCTGTTGTGTGCCAACAATGTGATCATGGCCTCTCCTTGGGCAATGTAGACAATTCTGTGAGGGTTTAGGGATCACCCTAGATTCAGAGGGAATCAGGGTTGGAAAAGTCCCTGAGACATTATATAACGCATGCAGTTGTGGACAGAATGTGTTCCTCTCGCATGCAGGCAGGTGTGAGAAGGTGTTAATTCTTTCTGTAAACAGGTTTATTATGATAACAAGATGCCCAAAAGCCCCTTCCAAGCATACACAGTGACTGATATAAATTCCCCTTTGTGTGACGGTGGGTTGGTTTTCAAAAACATCTTCCTCCTGCACGTAAGGAGACCATATCCCCAGGAGATGTGTGTTCTTGGACCAGAGTTTGCATTTCTAGGACGTTTTTCTATTCCCACAAATCCCTCAGGGAGCACAGATGTGATCTTTTGGGATCCACACAACCTAGCGTGTTAGAGGCACCAGTCCTCTGAAGGAAAAAACAAGCGGTCCCTCTCTGAGGTTTCATTCATCCGGCTCCAAATGCCTGTGAATGTGCAAGCAGATTTGAGGTAAGGGCTGTTGTTTTCCTTTGACTGCACCCAGAGAGGCTGTTGATAAACATTGGCAGCTACTCCCCAGGTTTGAGCCAGCAAACAGTTTGTACCTATGGTCATGATGCATCAAACTTTTGGGTTTTGAAGGCAAAGGCTTACAGAAAAGCACAGCACCATTTCTCAGGTGCTTGAAAAGCCAGAGTGACTTCCAAACTGTGCTTACTCTGATGAAAAAGGGCAGGAATCCCAGGTCAATGCAACACTTAAATACCTGGGAGATTTTAGGGTTCAGTTTCTTGTTGATTTGGGTTTGCATCACATAATGTATTTTAATGCAAGTAGTAGACAGGAACAAACATGAAGTGCTTAATGACCTCATAGGAGTAGAGAGTTACTTAACCCTGGAAGACTACATGTGTGGTCACACGAAATCTATAGAGATGCTGGAGCAGTTTAAGATGCTCCTACGCTGACAGGTATTGGTGACACCTCCTCTCCTGGAGGTCACCACTTCCATAGATGAACTGGTGGAAGTGGCTGTGTCATTGCTTTTCAACCATTTTGATGCAAAGTCATCTATGCTGGCTTTTGAAGATGCTTTAAGCCACATGGGCAGACTTTGCCTTGAGGCGGTTAATGAGCCTCCACAAGATCCTTCCAGTGAACTCAGTGGGTTTGATTTCATTTTGATCTCAAAAAAGGCTTCAGTGCCCAGGACACCATGCTCTGTGTGCATGGGGTCAGGCACACAGAGCCTCTGTGATCTGGCCTGGTCAAATCATCTCAATGTCAGTGGGAAAAAGGTCCTATAAGACAAGAGGAAGCATGTCCTAGAGCAAAGGAGTAGAAACCTTCAACCCTGGTTTGGATATCCTGGGTAAAAAATGATTTTCCTTAATGTTAGATTTTTCACACTGGGCTTCTGATCTCAGTCACCCATTTATTGTCAATGGAGATGCTTCTAGAGACAGATACATCTCAATATTTATTCAAATCTACCAAATATATTCAGGACACCCAATTTGAGTTACTTTTATGCATAAGCCCGAAAGTCCCTGAAGAATGAATGATCGTGGGAACTTTGTCTCACACTGTTCTCATCTACATTTTCTTGACTGTAGGTGATGTGCAACTGCTGTTACTCCCATATATTTGCAGTTTATGCAGAGTCTTTCTCCCTGATGAAAGGAGTCTAGACTTAAGACTTAGTGTCACTTCATGTCTACTGTATGTTAAAGTACAGATATTTCTAAGCCATGAAGTTAAACATTAATGCAAAAAGACACAGCTGAGAAAATGTGTTCATTATTACATTTATCTAGATGTTGCTTTTAGAACAACTGTCTCATAATTTTGAGAATAATTTATATAAGTTTGGTTGCAATCTTTGATTTCTTACTTCATCATACCGAATGGCCAGGCACTTTAAAAGGAAGAGAAAAATGCATTACTAGTGCTCCATAACAAAATCTCTAAATTCAGTCCTCTCTAAATTCCTGCTCTAAAGCAGGAGGACATAATTTATTTGTTCACTGGTGTGTATATAGCCTGGAAGAAAGATTCTAAATCTAGAAACCTAGATTCTAAAACTGACAAAAATAATTATTCTAAACCTAAAAACCTATTCAGAAAAATACTAGAGCAAAAATACTTATTACTGGGGCAAAAGTCTTTATTAGCAATATCCAGGATATGTAAGATGATTGAGAGCCATGTCTTACCTTACAGGGACATGACATAGTAAAGGGAGGGAGAAGTCTCTAAGGTGTTTCTAGTTTCAAAGCAGGTTAAACAGCACTTGAAAAACTGTCTATCACTTCTAGTGTCTTCCACAGAGAATGCAGCAATGTAGTTTTGCCAGGTCAAATGTGTAATCCAGCAAAATTTTCTCTCTGCAAGTCAGGTAGTAGAGCTCAGATTGTACCACGTCACTTATCTCTCATGGAGGTATTGAATGATCTTCAGAAATGTGCTGTCCGTGGACCTAGCAGACCAACCTTTGTGCACTGCCAGATGCATCTGAGATCAAGCCTTTAGTCTCTTTGGGAATTCACTGAAATGCATGAACGTGCCTCCATCTCTTTGAACTGGCACAAAATAAATAAATAATTAAATAGCTGGCAATAAGGCACAGTCTGCAGGGAAACAAAAGTGGGCATTGGCACTTCTTAAGATTCACAGTGGTGGAAAACGTACTCAAGTCCCTTTTGCTTTACAGCAGGTAAGCCATGTTAATTTATTTTAAGGAAGCTTAAACAACTGAGCTAGCACCTCACCAATAAACCCATTTACTGACTAAGGTGTTTGGTGAAATGCCCTGGTGCTGCTCTTGCTGCGCTGTGCGGTGCAATACCCACGGGAAGTGGTGAGTTCAGCCTGGAGGAGACTTGCAGTTCGCTAGCCTTTAGGTTGAGACTAGATGCAGAGTTATTTCATGGATGGGTATTTGAGGTGACTTAGGAACATGCCAACTACAAGGAGCCACATGCTCATAGGTGACATGGGTACTACCCCTTGCATGTGCCCAGGGAGACACATCAGAAGCCCACCTTAAGGACCTCAAGCTTTGGAAATGGTACAAATAGAGACCTAAGAACTCTGCCTGTCCTGTTCGTGTTCAGATGAGAGCCAGCTCTAGTACATGCTTGTCCTCCCTTCTGAAAGTGGGGAATAACAGCACGCAATGTGGGGAGTGGTGGGCTGCAGATCACAGCCAGATACTGGAACACCAGACGTGGACTTGCCATTCAGGCCACACACCAGCTTGGAGCCAGTAAAGATGATACAATTGCTTCATCTGCATCAGTATAATACCTGATAGTCTCCACTCCAGTAATAGGATGTCATTCTGTCTGGCACCAAAATCAATCAATCTGGCACGCTTAATCAAAAAACTGGTATGTTAAAGCTATATCTAATTTACAGCCTGACCACATCTTTCATTTGAGGATGATTCCTGAGTCCTTGCCTAATACATAAAGGTTTTTCCCTAACAACTATGTACGTCTTTGTCTCTCTCTCTACTCCATTCTACTTGTTGAATTTCCTATCTAGCTATCTAGTATGTCTATATATATTATCCTTTTCTATATTTAATGCTCAGGAGAGAAAAGAATAAAAGAAGATAATTCAAAATGGACAGATTTTTTCACACTATTTCCATCCCTATTATATAGTAAGACTATATCCTGTGAGAGAACACAATTCACAGATTTTTTTTTAATCTTAGTGGTTTCAAAAACAAAATTATGAGGTGTTGTAAGCCAATTCTAGTTTATTCCAAAGGACCAAACCAACCCTGCAGTCTTTCTGAAGTAGAGAGAGATCGCTTTGTGACCATAGTTCTTTGTGGGCTCATGAAAAGCATAGAAGAAACACTGACTCAAAATACATCTAGAATACGTCATATTTAAAACATATCTGAGTCCCTTGTGCATGAATTACTGACTCAGAAAGGCTCTGCTTTGCATCACAGGAGATGGTAGAGCATGCAATAACAACAGACCATTGCTTGCCAGAAAGTACATGCACCTCCTGTAAGGACTGTTGTAAATTTGGCTGTTAAAGTCAGTGGGATAGCTCCAGCACAAATAAAATCTGAATATTGCTGTGTCAGCCTAGCTTTTTGTTTGCACAGAATCCTGTTTTGATCAGTGGTGTTGATGTCAGTGGAATGAATCATGATATAATCCAAAGAGTGAGATCAGAAATAAAAAGCAAGGCAAAAACACACACTTGAGTCAGTTCAGGACAATCTGCCTCTTTTCTGATCATGTTTAGCCCACAAACAGACTCCTGTAAAATTGTTGTTGTTCAGTCAGTGATATATGTATGCACACAGAGTTAACTTCGTCTTTTCATATCTTTGTTGCATTCTGGGAATGCAAGATGAATTTCCAGCTAGACATGCAGAAGTAATAAAAGCTGTGAGAATTCATGGAAAGGCCAAGAGCTGACTTCAAAACCTCATTACTTCAACTCCTGACAGTCGTTCAAAACACATCAGGAGTCTGCAGCCAGGGTTCTCACCTCACCTACTTGCAAAACATAACTTAAGCATGAAAATTAGATGGTTTTGGTGAAATGTCTAAGCATGTCTGTAAACCTGCATGCTGTACTGTAAATTAAGTGCTTTGCTGCTCCCTCTTTAGTGAATTTATCATAAGTTTTTCCCAGCATGGGAGTGTTGCATGCCCATGGGACACTAAGTGATAGAAGGAAATGCGATGGGGGAGACCCACAGCAGTGGGGAGGTTTCCTGTACAGGTTGCTTTGAATGTGGCCACAGCTTCTGTCCCACCCTGGGACCTCACATGTCAAATGCAGCTGGTCAGTAACCCGAAAACTTGTGCCTGCCATGTCTAGATGTGGAACTGGAGCTGCGTTTGGAAATAGGCCATGGAAAGAGGGGACAATAAGTTTCCCTTGCTGGAGCACTCCTGTTTTAGGAGCCAGCACCTGAATTGCTATAACTCAGTTTCAGACTTCAGTAAGATACAGATGAAGCAAACAAGTGCTGGGAAGAACAAGGTGATAAACTTAGCAGCCCTCCAAAAGACAGTATATAAATTTAAGATTCCTGCAAAAGGAAGGAGAGAACAGCCTGGAAACGGATGAGGAAGGAGCCCTTGGGTACAATGTGTATAGATCTTAAATCTCTGCATATGAGTAAATGGAGAAAGTTTTTAGCTAGCATCAGGAAATGAAATGAAAGGAGAAAAGGTGGCCATAGTTGATGACAACAGTACCAAAGATGTTGGGGAGAGGAATGGAGATGACACAGATGCTGGGATCATTGATCGATAGCCAGGAATAGGTGATGGGGAAAACTGGAGACCTTGACAAAACTGCTTCCATAACATCTTTGCTTCTGCCCACAGGTGGAACAACACTGCAAACATATATCTACCTTTTCTGTATTATTTCCAAGACTAAGAACCTGAGGAAGCACAGGCAATACCACCTAGACGAGGGCAAAATGGGTACAAAGGTCACATTATTCCTATTGCCTCACACTCTGGTATGATTTTACACCTGTGTTTTATCAAGGTAAATCCTCACTTGGCATGTTGCCCACTTGAGAGAAAGGTCCAGCATCTTGGACTGTTTTATAAGTAGCTTCAAGAAGCTCTACAAACCCATGAAAAAAATGAATCTAAATATGGGGTGCCTAAATGTTTCCTTCAGGTTCCCAGCTTCCTCTAAATCATTATACCAGGCAACAGTTATTCATCAGTCCTGTTTGTCATGCCTAGCTCCAGGAACGTGGTGACCTTGGAAGTTTGCTTTCACTGCATTGCACTCCTAAAATTTCATTAAACTATCTCCCTCTGCCAAAAATGCTTCACCTGGCTTGCTATACTTGATCTCCCATTTGTGAATCCAGGCTTGCTCTCTTTAATTAAATCAAAACGTACCTTTTCTTTTTTCTCATTTCTCCCTCATCCTTCTTCCCTAGAATCTTCCCCTTTGGCAATGTCAATCTTTACAGACCTGTAGTTTTGCTCTGCTGTTCCCTACAGCATTTTCCTTTCACAGGTGTTATGTACACATCACTTCTGTCCACTGTTAATTTTCCATCTTCCAAGGAAGCTTCTGAAACACCGTCTTTCTAGTTCTAGCAGCTGTCTTAGCTCCTTTGACACTTCGCTTGGAGGTTGGAGATTTGACCATCTGGTCTTTTTTAATCCTAAATTCTGAGCAGTCGCCTCTCTTGACCAGTTATTTGGCAAGATCCCTTTCACAGATTTCTGCCTTTAGAAAATTATCACACTTTTCCTTTTTCAGGTCCCTTCTCTTCTGTTCATGTGAAATTTATGTCACTTAAGACCTACAAGACCATGGTGTGGGAGATTTGAGAACAGATAGCACTGAGGATCAGGCACAGTCCAGGTTTCTCTTGACCCATTAGACCTAACCAGTCCTGAGCTAAGCTATCCCTAAGCATAAAATGATGATAATTATACTCATGGACTTGAAAAAATCTTTAATGTTTTACTGACCTTGATATCACCCTAATAAAAGTTTTAGATTAAATGTATCTACTATCACATGACAAAGGGAAAATACTAGAGAAATGAATAGAAGCTGCCCTCTTTAGTTCCCAGAGATATTAGTGGGAAAAGGGTGAAAGATCCACCTTATTTTTTGCGTCTAGAAGTTAGATGTCTACGTGTGCCCTGGTCATACTTTCTATAATCGATAGTTAGACATTTATACCACTGCTACCTGTTTTCTCTTAGCCTGAAACAGATACTTAAGACATGTCGGATGAACTGGTCCCTGAAGATTCCTGCTTATTTCTGTTTCCAGAAGAAGCCTTCAGCAATGAGCTCAGGCTTAAGGGACTAAAGGTTGGGTGTCCAGTCTTGTGAGAGATGACTCTCAGCCCACAACTCCTCCCTCTGACACTGCAAATCAGAAGTAACTTTGGTTCCCTGAGTTTACAGGGGTGTAAGAGGAATCTGAGATCCCATCAGCGATGTCTCAGAAAGAGATCTGTCAGTGGCTTGTGAGTGAACTTTCAGTCCCCTCCTATTTTTCATGACCTTGTTTAAAGTATCCCACCAAATTTTGCTGTGAGCGTGGGTTTCAAACAGGTCTGGAAAGTAAACCAAACTTCAGCCAAAGCCCTGATTTCTGGTCAAAATCCCTCCTGTTCCAAATGCAGCTCCAGGCTAAGCAAAGGGCTCGTGAGGCTCAGAGATGTTTCTAATTGCTCTCATCTCAGGTTTTGTTTTGTAGAGAAACCGGTAATTTCTCCAGAAAAGCTTTCATGGATTTGCATGTGAGTAATTTCTTGGCACCTCTGAAGCAATCTCCCTGTCATGCACTGTCTCTACTCTCTACATTCACTTGCTTTTAATATATTAATTTCATTCTGGGCCCTTTCCAATGATAGCATCTCACAAAATATTTGGTATCCTGTCTTCAGAGAATTAATCTCTACATCTTCTCATTCCTTCATACCATTCTTTATTCTTCTATTTCCCAACCTTCTCAAGAGTACTATCACCAACTGTGCCACATTTTGTCCAACATCCTTATATCTTACACACAGACATGAAAATTCTCAGGTCCAGCCTGGTCAGTGTTACAGATCTAAACGTGTCTCATGTCTGCATGTTGTAATGGGTTTGTTCTTCACTCTTAGAATACGTTTAATCCTGTACATTTTGAAAGTTCTGCAGAACTTTCATCTCTGATGAAGTAAAGCAGCAGAACACAAGTTAACCAAAGTTACAAAAGTAGACAATCTGCCTTTATAGTTTTTGGTTTTGATGTTCCTTCTATGAAACTTTTGCCAAAGTCATCATAGGTGGCTTTCTTAGAAGAGGGAGTTGGGCAGTATTAAGCATCTGGTTTTTGTCCTCATCTCAACTAGCTGAGCTTCTGAACCCATAAATATGTAAATGAATCCCAAGCCTGTATCATACAGCTGAGATCTGGCTAGCTCAAACCAGGGTTTGATGCATTTCTACTCTCTTCCCTCCACCCTTCTCAACCACAGAAAAACATGACTAAATAAATGTTGACACATACAGAAAAAAGTTTAGGGAATATAGAACTGGGACACATGGTGAGAGAGATATTTTCTTACTCTGAAACCTGATTCTTACCAGGCCAAAACTTTGGTGACCTTGAGGTACAGATCTGAATCCTACTCCTTCAACACAGCTGCTGACAAAGGAGCTTTAAATGTACAGCCCAGGCACAGAAGCCTTCACATGCAGCTGATGGCCATGCTGGCATTATCAGAGCATCCACCTGTTTCATATTTTAATGCCTCGACTTCATTTAATAATCTGTACTCCAGAAGGCATGTATCATTAAAAAGCATTTATCTGGAAAAAAGTCTTGTTTCCAAGCACTGTGTTCTGCAGTTTGTGATTTGGTACTCAAAGACAGGACATTTTGCTAGGTGTTTTGCAGATGTAGGATGAGATATAGCTCTAATCTCGAGGCATGTCTGATTCATGAACAATTAGTAGTCACCGAAGGTAATGGGGAGAGAATCCATCCTCTCAATGCTGAGATGCAGACAGACAGCCCTTGCAACTCAACTCATCTCTTCCTAAATCAGACGTTGTCATAGGTAGGATTGCCAGGAGGTATCTGTTCCTCTCCATTGGTGATGAAGAGAGACAACAGTGATCAGCTCAGATTTTTATATTTAACTCACAGCCGTCTCAAGATTCGACTCCAGATTAAGACACCTAAATATAGGTGTCTGCACAGAATGTAGGGATCTAAGGTCTTTTTATAGTTGGTGAAGATCCGAGACTTCATTCAGTAGCTGACAAATAGTTACTACAAATTCAGATGCCCTAGAGCATCCATGGCATCTACATGGGTTTGACAAATATGATTCAGGACCTATGGGAGATAGGGCCTTTCTGGAGCAGGAGTTGGAAAACAAATGTGATTTCCCCAGGAATGACATGGAGGCTATGCCACTGGAGAGCTATATGTGAGCAACTCCATCTACCCCAGCACAGATACAGCCCTTGGAGCCTGGAGGACCAAATGTGGGTGCTTTGATTCATGAACACAAATGCTGCAGAGACTGTGCGTGTTCATGGCTATCCCCAAGGATCTCACATCGGCACTGTTATTGGGACCATTGGCACTGTCAATGGATGTGTCTATGCTGCTTCTGGAGGCTGGGTTTCCACACGGCCAGCTGGCCCTCACATCTCTGGAGTGTCCTCTCTCGTGGACGCAGGATCCCGTACTGAAGCGTGCCTGGCACACTAGTGTGTCCGGGGCAGTGCCGCAGAGGGATCCATGGCCGGCAATGTGAGACATACGGGTATTACGCAGAGAAGATGGAGCACATGCTCTGCTTCCAGCTGCTTTCAGCATGGGATAGCTTGGGCTGCCAGAAAAACACTCACCTCAGCTACCTGAAAATCAAGGCTTTCAGCTCTTCGGGATCCATTTCACAGCTTACATGGACATTTAACCTTGTTTTCCTTCTAGCAATGGGCAGGTTTGGGAGTGCGGGATTTGTAGGTGAGGATTTTTGCATCCAACCCACAAAGCCTTTGTTCAAGAGCAGGTTTTTTGCACTCTCTAGTCAGCCATTGCAGCAATAAACACAGCACGAAGGCCTGGACACAGGCAGCATTATGGAGTTGCTATTTATGGAGCAGATGCAGTTTGGGTTTCTGAGCAGACGAAAGCCCTTTTGTGCCCGGCACTGCCCCCATTGATGGCACAGAGACTGATAGCTTCCTTGGATATTTTTAATACTGGTTCATTTAAACAAACACATATCCATATCCACGTGAAGAGATGTGAAGGTTTAAGTGATTAGAATCTACTTAATAGTCATGAAAGCTATATCCGGACACAGAAGCTCCTAGGAGTGCAGATTGCATGAATATATATGAAGTGACTTATTTAAAAACACTAGCCTTTAATGCCGCTTCTTTCAGTTCATGCAGAAATAGAAGTGGAGTTTTAAGGTGAAAATCTATTCTCTTTTATGTTGTCATAAATCAAGATAGTTAATTCAAAAAAATGTCAAAGTCAGACCCTCAGGTTGTGACTCACCTGGATTCTGCTGGAAAGCATAAAAGGAAGCATGAGAATAAAAGGGTTTCTTTTGTGAAAAAAGAGTCAGGACCCTAGAATTTAAGAACCAGATTGTTAAAACTGCTCAATGAAAACAATGAAAACAGAGTGCTCTGTTTCTAGGAGGATTTGGGCAACATTTTAAAATGAAAACTTGTTTGTGTCCCTTAAAAAATTCTGTACCGATTTCCAAGCAAAGAAAAACATAAAATAGCTGGAAACGGATGTAAAATCTTTTGTTTCAAGATGAATAGTATGCTTCATTCTGATAAAACCTGAGTGAGATGAGTCATTTTGGATGTGATCATAACCTGAAATGCATCACTTGTTTTCACCTTTCAATTAACTGATTTTTTTTTTTTAAATTTCTTGTCATTTTCTGGAAAAAATTATGGCTTTGGTTATTTCATAAATGAGAGCTCTAGATCCATCCTCCTTTGGGAATTAGCTTACTTTCTGACTCTCATGGTGCAAGTGAAGGTTTCTTGCAGAAGAGCCCCATTTTGTTGCAGTCTATGGGTGGAAGTGGCATCAAAGCCACATTTTCCTGTAAGGGGCTGATTGACAGGCAGGGGCAGGCTGGGTGCAACACGGACCCACGTGGCAAATCTCCTTCCTGACCCGCCGTCACCCCGTGCATAGATAACTCTATGTGATGGCATTGTGAGATGCACAAACATCTGCCCGGGATCCTGCTGAAACCACCAAACACATTTTCTAGCAGGAGCTTCAGCGGGGTATGAAATCTGGTCCCCGAGGAGGGAAACGGGAGCATGGACCAATCCTCCTTCTTGCCACAGTTATTTGGAAAATGTTTAATGGGTATTATTTTTTCCAATAGGGAAATTGCCGTGGTTGCTGTGGGCTGTGGTGGGAATATATATACATATACACACACACAAACACACACGCAATATATATTTATATATTTATACATATTTAAGTTAACATCTTTAAAGAACATCTTGACTAGGAGTATAATAGGGGCTTAAGAAAGGGGACACAGCATAGGGAAGAAACACACATAAATTCTCTGGTCTCTGGACATATATCCAAGGATATGTGGGTGTCTGCTGCAAACATGTAGAGATTACCTGTTCTAGATGGGGAATCAGGGTGGGAGAAAAGCGGAGCTGGGATTTCCCAGGGAAGGCTTCCTTTGGAAAATGCCTGTTAGGTGTGATTTGAGGGTTTTGGCAGAACGGGTCTGTTTTAATCAGTGTTTTCACCTTTATTTCAGGTATAAAAGTAAAAAAAACCCTCCTGAACCAGTTAGCTTGGACATTTTAAAATAATAAAGGTATCCAGCTTCACCTTGTGTTTGGAAGATGTTTCTGAAAATGAAAATTAGTTAAATGGAGTATTCCGAATCACAGGTTTGTTTATATATATATGTATAAATATATATATAAAGCTTTGCCTGTCTTTGCCAACATATTTCTCAAAATTTTGGTTTAGACAAGTTTTGATGATTTTTTAAATATCTGCCCTGGTCCAGGATCAGAAGTATTCCAACGCCTTGACATCTTCCAACTCAAAGAAAAAAAAAAGAAAAAATATTTCTTGCTAATTCTAGTGATGGACTTCCTCTTTCTTTTAGTAGGAACGGAGCAGGAGTAATGTATGAGTGCCCTGGGAGGCCCCTTGGTCCAGCTGCATCCCTTTGCACCCTGGCCAGGAATGGTGAGGGGTGCTGGGGAGCGAGCACCTACCAGGAAAAAGAGGTCACAGGGACAGATTTACTGGGATGTTCCCTTTGGCAGTTCTTTCTGGCCTTGAAGTGGTGTAGAGAGCAGATAATTTTTTCCATAGTTTGACCTCTCTAGTCCCACCTGCTCCCCCTCATAGTATCCACTGCCCACATCAGGCAGGGCATGGCTGGAGTTGTCTTCTCAGACAGACACCCACGGAAAAGGGCTGTTTTCTTGATCAGTGGCACTAGCAGTAATAGAGTCTGGGATGCTCTTGCACAGAAATTTGGAGTGGAAGTTAAAAAAAAAAAAAGTCTCTTCAGCTCTGGTTGCCCAGATCCCTTCATCACCTTGTGGAAGTTTCATGCCTGGCAAAGACCTCTGCAAAGAGGCCTGAAATTGGGAAACAGAGGTGTAGAGGGAACTAGAACTCCTCACCCATCCAGAGACCTGAGAAATCAATCCGGTTTTGAGGAAGACCACCACGGCCTGGCTCAGGGCAAAGGTCTTCGTTGTGCTTCTGGATAAGGGTGATCTCTGCTATAGGGGCAGAATCAGAGTAAATCATAATCAGCAGGATTTTCTGAATCGCTCCCATCCTCAAAACATTTTCCTCCCCTTCCACTGCTAGAGAAGAAACATCCAGTCATTGCTCTAGCAGGGAAGGAAAAAAAAAAAAGGAAAAAAATGAATGAAAAGCCTTGAAAGCCAGCACACAAACATGCCTTATAAGGGTGTCTTTATTTCAGCAGATGGGGTAAGGCAGTTGGAATCACTTTTTGAGGATGAAGAATTCACCGGGGACGCTGCCATGAAGTCTCACAACAGTCCCCAGCACAACGCCGGGGTCTATGTTACCCAACCCGCAGGAGCGCCTCGAAAAAAAAATAGTTGTTTTTAAAAAGGTGTGCGGTGGGATTTATGGCATTCCAGCATTTAGTCTGGTGTGAAACAGATCTTGTTTTTTTACAGTTACAGTCAAAGAGGAGGGCTGTAGGCTGAGAGTGACAGACGCACTGCGTTCATGAAGATTGTTGCAAGATACTTTCATTTCTAGAAAAAAACACGAACCAATCATTGAACTTAACAATTGAGTACCAAAAGCTGGTTTGTCGTTACAGGGATGCACAAGTGCAGACAGCATTCCCAGGGACCCTGCTTCAACCTCTTGGTTGTACATTCAGGTGCTACGATAAAATTCAGTCACTTATGCCGCAATAAATGTGCACATTTAATAGGATTAAAAGCAACAGTGGGAATTAGTCTATTGAAGAGGAGGAGGAAGAGAAGGAGGAGTATTCTGGGAGAAGAAGAATGTGAAATGCCAAAAAAAATTAAAGAAATGTTACACTTTGCATTACCCTGGCTCTTGGCTACAGCTTGTTGCAAATGCTTGATCACAACTGTTTTTGAAGGGAAAGTAGGTTTTCAATTAAATATATATTTTTTTCCTAGAGATCTTCTGCTTTCCTTGGATAGGCTCGATTTTTTTTCATCCAAACAAAAAGTACCTGGATTCTGCAGCTGAATTTATATGTTCCTTGAGTAGCCTACATGCAAATCCCAAGATGTATGGCCTTCCGTCTTTTAGGAAAAAGAATTGTGAGGCATTGCAGGAATTTTAGTCCAAGAAAATGCCCAGTAGAAAGAATGAAAGTATGAGGTGTGCAATTGAGTAGTGCTGGCATTTTCAAAGCCCAGTATTTAGATCTTGCGCCGCTCCTCACAAAAAAAAAAAAAAAAGGCGTGTCTTTATTTCTGCAAACAATATATTTTCATGGATTTTCCCCTATTTTCTTCTAAGTATTCCCTTAGGGAGAAATAAATAAGTAAATCCTGATCAGTTGTCTGGGGACATCCAGGCCAAGCTTCCAACAGTTCTGTACCACCGCTGACAAAGTTCTTGCTCATATATTTATGATTTTGGCTTAGACGTGCACACCCCTTCAATCCCTCACTTCATTTACGTACTAAATTTACTACTATGTTATTTAGTTATACCTTACTACGTTAACCGTACTACGTTATTTAGTTATACCTGAGACACTTACATGAATTCCTTCTGCTTTCATCTTGGTTCTTAATTCTCAGTGGCACCCTGTGCTGGGAGCAGACCGACCCTGAGCCGTTCTCTGCTTTCCTCCCAAGTGACTTCTGGGGACCTCATCCATCCTTTCCAAACACACGTGGGGTGGAGGGAGGCTCTGCAGACCTGTATGGAGGGTTACCAGTACAAGCCCTAGCAGAATGGCTGAAAGCCTTACCGAACTAAACCGATTTTTAACCATGGTTAGAGATAAAAGTAGAGAAAATGAGAAAGCAAGACCATGAAAGCAGTTTGGTGCAGGGAATTTCTTTGCAACACTTACCATTGCATGCTGCTGGCCCATGACCGGGTGCACCATTCCTGCTGCTGCAGCTCCTGATCCCTAAATCTCCCTGTGGTTTCAGGCTAGTGCAATTAGCTCGGAAGTATTTACTGAATGGGACAATGCACAGATCGGAGGAGTGTTTGTTTTGGCTCGTGCTGCCGGGTTCATGGTGTCCAGCGTGTTCGTCGTGAGTGGCACCATGGCCACTTGTGTTGCAGATCCAAGTTCTGAGCTGAAAATTGGCACCGACAGACAGGAATGACAGCGATTCTCACTGTTTGCTTGTTGGAGATGTGAAAATACGTAAAAGAGCAGGAGAGATGAAGACAGATTGAGAGATGACAGGGAACAGAAGGTGAGGAAGGAGCCATCATGCCGCTGGCTGGCTCATTACGTTCACATCCAAAGAAACTTCTGAGTTAAAGCTCTGTACCTCTCCTCTGTGGCCTCGATTTTGGGAAGCAGACTCTGCCTGGAGTCGCAGTGGTGCAAATGGGATGTAAGTTCCTCAAAAACAGCAGGATGGCCTCATATGCACAGCAACGTAAGGCTGGGCTCAATCTATATGGTTATAATGTCAACACAACCACAGTTTGGTCCCAGATGCTTTCCATCATAGACATACGAACTCTATATTCAGTCTTTCTAAACTTCCCGGTGCCCTGATGTAACTGGTTATGAAAATGAAGTGTGTCTGGCACAGCTGGAGTTGGAGAGCTAAATTATCATCTGGCGCCTCGCAGCAAAAATCCGGTGCCTTGAAAGCAGCCAGGTTTCTGCTACGCTGTAAAACACAGAAAAGAGCCTGTGCTTCGCCTGCCTTAGACTGCCTCCTCCAGCTCCCACCTCTCAGCCTTGCTATAAAGAAACTCCCTAAATCCCAGCGTAGATCATGCAATCATGGCATTGTCTGTAGAAAGGTATTTGTTTAGATTAAGTCTTTTAAAAATAATAGTGACAAAGGAATACGCATTAAACAAGGAAAATGTTAATTGACCTAACCAAACCATTTGTTAAACTCCTCAGCAGATGTAGCAGTGTATATAGAATAGAAATAAGTATATTATGTTTACTGTAACATAAGAAAATGAATATAGTGGAGTAATGAAAGCAATTAATCTTGTATTATACTAGCTAGTAAATTTAGAGTGTGCGGGGAGAAGATAATACGCTATTTTAGCTCAAGTGTCCTTATGAGACATTAGTGAAGGGAGGCTGTGATGAACCAAGCATTGTGTTATATATTTGTGAATTCTGAAAGTGATGCATTAGGTGGTCTTAATGCTGCTGTCAAGGTCGAAGCGATGTGAATGTAACCTTAACCAGTAGAATGAGGTCTTGCTAAGTGTATCGTACGGGGTGCAAGACTGCATAGGTATAAATTAGTATGTAAATTGGGGTAGTTTTAGGAGATAAAAGGGCATATTCGAGGATGTACTCCAAGAGCTGTTCTCCCAAGATAAGGTCACCAATAACCGCCATGGTCCTCTTGCTGACATCAGCCTGTAACAGAAGTTACCAAAGATTTTGCTCTGTTAGAATACTTCTGTGCTCCAGAGTACCGCAGGTATTGAACCTATGTCCTGTCTGCCCTTTCTTTATTGCTTTTATTCCAACAGAGCTAGTAATTCTCATGTGACTATTGAGAAAAAGTGGTATTTAACTTGCCTGTGTTTTCTACCAGCCAACAATGGAATAAGTTACACTCCAGAACTGAACCATGCACTCGTATTTAGGGATTTTCATGAAGTCCCATTTCTTCAATCAAAAAAAACGCTATAAGAATAACAATAAAAAACCCCACCCTTCTTCCTAAACAAAGAACCTGGCTTATTGCACCTCCTTTGTTCGACTCTCCTGCACAATGTGTTGTTTGAAATGGAAGTCCAAACTAGCTGCAGTGATGAGATTTCCAGCTTTGCGCAATCAAAAGGCACGAATCTCATTTGCAGGCTGTCAGTTACAAAGCCCAAATCTTTTCAAGGCTACACAACAGTGCTAACAAGTGGAGGTGGGCAAACTAGAAAAGGCAGTATTTTCTTGTGAAAAAGGAATCCCAAATATCTGCCTATATAGAGCAACTTGAGCCAATACTCCCAGGGTAGGGAACCTATTTAGGACCGCTCCCTAAAGGTCTTGCCTTTGATCATTTCTGTGTCTAGCTACAGTTAGAACATAGTACTAATAAAAAGGCAAGATAAAGTTGAAAATGAATTACTAAAGAAACTAAGGAAAGTTGTTTTTTTTTTTTTTAATAAGAATTGGACCTTTTTCATCTGACGTGAGGTCTAACCTATGGCACTTGCCCCATCACTGGTAAAAAAAGAGCTTTGTACTGCTGGGACAAATCACCTCCTAGAAACATCTCCATCACTTCTGTGCCTTTCTCCAGAGCTTAGGTAACTGCTAGGACTAACTGCATGATCTTTTTAAGAGCTAGTTAGGACAGGTGAATCCCATTCTCTGCAGGTATAATTAATTCCACCTCTAATGAAGCTGTTTCTGATCTTCTAGAACATAAAAACTTTCCCACACAGTAATCTTATATGCTTTAACTTTTCTTTTTTCCCCAACACATCTGCTAAGTGAGGAAAGGGAAACAACAGCAATTCTGCAAAATATCAAGGATTTAGTATGGTAAAATTATTGTTTATTGTTTTATTTTGGGATTTCCTTTTTAAAATTCTACCTGCAACCAGGAAGCCTGACTGGGAACAAATCCTGTTTCGTTTTTCTTTACATGGGCAAAAGAGCTATATTTACTTCCCAACTTTTTAACAGGCTAATTTAGTTTTGGAGAAAGTTCAGGTTGTTTCTTTATATTATTCTAAAAAAGAGTGCAAGTCTTTAATTTCTTCATTTTAAAATCTAACACTGTGTAGCCAATATCATTGTTACCTTGAAGTAGATTTCTCTGTTATTCCCCACAGCTGCAAAAGAACATTATAGATATGAAATTGTTCTGGGCAGGAGCTGGGAAAGAAAAGCTGGCTAGGAATATAAATGACTTTTCCTTTCATTCATATTGAGTTTGCAGTTATTCTGGCATAAAACTAAAGTAAAACCACTCTTAGTAGAGGATTCACACCATTGACTTGAGTGAGGTTGCTTTGTGTTCACAATCCTGGATTCAATGGAGATAGAATAACATCAATAAAAGCACCATAAGGACACCTATAAAAAATAAGCAGAATCTGGCACCTCAGAAGCACCTTTTAGACAAGTTGGAGCCCAAAGTCATGGCTATGTGCAGCAAGCAAGGTAAACCTGAGGAGAGCAAAGGCGGTAGAGTCTTCCTTGCTAGGAGCTATTGCTCATGGGTCTGTGATGGTGGGAAACTACTGCCCTGGGTGAGGCCAAGGTTTCTCTCTGAATACATATAATGTGGTTTTCTAATCCTCCCTCTGAGGTGTCAGTGGGGCTTTCAGGAGTGTCCTCTTTTTGGGTTTTGGAGAGCAGTTTCTAGATGGGTGGCCCCTCGAGTACGAAGAGGTCAAGGATTCCCCACGCTCACACACCAACTCTTTGACTTGGCAGAGGTGGAGCTTGCAGAGCAGATGCTCCTCTGACTCATACAGGTGTAAATAAGGATTTCCTCTAAGGAAAGCTGCACGTTACACCTACCCGCCTTGCCGGAGCTGATGGAGTCACTGCTGATTCATGCTGGGAAAATTTGGCTCCATGACCCTGACCACTGGACCACACAGTCCACTCCCTTCCCCCCTCCGTAATTCATACACAGTAATACGCTTGTAAGGATGATATATGCTTTCAGCAGATGTTCCCCATACCGGTATGATGGATACGCATCCAGGGTATTGCACTACGTAACCAGTGCCAGCAGACGAATGGTCTGGTGGGCTGATCTCGAAGGGTTGATCCAATGCAGACAAGAAAAGTCCTTGCCCAGGGATCCTGAGGCACTATCCCAAAATAGAGGCAGTCAAACATATAGATGGCAGCAGGAGAATAATTTTAGGGAGTTTTCTCTGATCTGAAGTCGAATAGTCCAAACCATGAAAAAAAAAAAAAGATCCCATTTATACATGACACAGCTGGTTTAGAGGAAAAAAGCTTTTTCCCCACAATAATTTTTACCCAAAATTTAAAGAGAAGTTTGCCAAACTTTTCTTTTCACATCATTCAGTGTATCCAGCAGGGAAGGCAACAGACATAAAAGCTGGATTGTGATGCCAAGTGTTGGTTAAATCCAGACCCCTCCTCAGGTCCAAAGGGGACCTGAAAGAAGACGTATTGCCAGAACACAATCTTTCTGGGACCCCTGGGCTGCATTTCAAAGACATAAAACAAAACTTGGAAATAAATGTAACACTTTGGACAGCTACCAGGATCAAAAGAAACTGCCAGCCGATAGGGTTCCTCTATAGCTACTATCAAACATACGTAGCTGCTACCCACATAGTACTTTTAAAGTCTGTGGGAACAGCAAATGAATATGTAAAGAATATGTGTCTTTTTGTCTGTCATAGAAATTTCCCATTGAGACCTATCACTAGGCCATCCAAACTGTATCCATAGAAAATAGATGAAGTCGTCAGTGAATTTAATGGAATTTCTGCTCTTTTCTCCTACTGGGCTATATAAAACTCGCTTAGATCATTTTTCTTGGAGTGTAGAAAGGAGAGGAAGTGGTTGCTTTGTATTTTGTTCTGTTCTTAGTCTGTGTTGCTTGAGAAGAATGGTTCAGTAATTGCTGAATGTTTTCAGCTATTTTTCTCCTTTTCCTTCACTGAAATCTTAAAAAATATCCAATCAACTCTATAGTTCAACAACTACATTGAGAAGCTAACTCAGAAATTTCTTTCGTACATTTTAAAGAATTTTTGATTAAAATTTTAAAATTATTATACGTTCCACTTATGGTGATGAAACTCCCTGTGATAATTATGGTTGGGGTTTTTAACCCAAGGTTTGTTTCAACGCAGTATTGCTTATATTTCTGTTTCTGCATCTCTTGTCTAACCGAGATATGTATCTAAGCTGACATGCCCACTTTGCCTGGCTCCAGCTGGAGTTTGTCTGGACAGGACCTGTCCCAAGATTCACCACCAAATTATATTTTCTTCCATATTCACATTCCTATTTTAGGTGAACACACTAAAACATCATGGAAAAAGCTACCGACATGGTGACTGAATGCTCAAGAGCAGTCCCACAGAATTATTGACTCTGCTGAAAAACTTCCTATTGGAGTAAAATTGCTCAATTGCTGGACCAGATAATTTCACAACTATCAGATTAATAGTTTTGCCAGCAGCAAAGCATCTTGCCTCTTGAAATGAGTGCCGGGATGGCCTTTATCTTTCTAATTGATGTGGAACTAGCCAGCAGAGTCAGTGCTCTCCAGCCCAGGCAGGGTGGCACTTTCAGCCATTTCACTAAAACTGAGTTTCCTTGCAGGATTTTGCAGTGGGACATGGATGTCAGGGTTACGGGATGACAGACGGGTACAATTCAAGGTGAGGGTCTTCTGCAAGGAGAACAAAGAAGGGTTCTTTGTGCAAACCACAGAGCTCCAACCACTCTATTCAAAAGCAATTCAAAATCCCATTCAAAGACCTCATTAACTCAGTGGGAGCCTGGTCTGACCAAGAATTTTAAGCTTAGACCCTTAATAAGGACAGTCACAAGGGGACAGAGACAGCAGGATATATTCCATTTGTTTCTAACCAGGATGAAATTAATCTCTATGCAGAAAATCAGCTTAAGGACTCTACCCTACTTAAATTCCAGCAAGGCCTCTGTAGTTCACTTGAGTAATCATTGATTGGATTCTTAAGAGATACAGAGAAGCTGTAGCTAATTACAGTACATCTGTGAATAACTGCATTTTTGGTCCTTAGGCAGTTCTGAAATTTGGAAGGAAAAAAAAAAATCAACCTGAAAGGAAAGTATTCAAAACCGCAGTGTCTTGAAAAACAAGACTGTCAAAATCTGGTCAAGTGAAACATTTTGATTTGATTGCTACAGGTTTTTTTTACCATATATAACACTGAAACATATTTCGAGGTTAAACGTTTTCTCAACCTGAGAAGGTGAAACGTTTCATTTTGAAAAGAGGAAAACAAAATGTTCCCATTTTTGTATTATAAGTTGTGGGTGGAGGATTTTTTTTTTTAAATCTGCAGTTTTAATACATTTGTGTAGGGTTCCAGCTGATCCTCATCTGAGTTTTGTGGTTCAAAAGTTTGGCTCAGACTTCAACGTTCTGTACTCACGACAGAGTCCTTTTCCTGTGCTAAAGCTACAGATGAAACACCTGCACAAGAGGGTCTGTCTCTACAGACAGTTATAGTGGACATATATGGAGAAAATGGATTGTTCTCATTCTGGCAGAAAAGATGAATGTTTGTGTGATCTATGCACACAAACTGCAGCAATATTTTAAGATCGATGGTACTGAGGACAGTCATAAGAAAAGACCATTTGCAACCCAGTAAGATTGATCCTTCCTTTCAGGAATGGGTGAAAAACACTGGAAAGATTTCTCTCTACTGTCTTAAAAATGCTCCCAGCCTGATCCAAAGCCATCTGATCAGTTGTATTACGGTGACATCAAGAGGCCACTGCTGTGCTGGAGACACAACGGCTCTGTAAAGCTTATGGTCTCCCAGGGGCAAGCAGGAGATCGAGGAGAGCAGTAACTTGCTCAAGGACATCTCTGTGGTCGGGGCACAGCCGCGATATGACCGAGACATGCCGGATCCCAACCCTGAACTGCCCAGCACATGCTGCTTTGCCTGTATCTGAGGCAGATTTTTGAGGTTACAGGGCAAGCTGCAGAGCTGAGATGGGTTTTTGCTGAAAAAATCACGCAGAAGCTGCAATTTCCTGGGTACCCCAGAGGCTGCTGGGGGGGATCCATCTGAGAGCAGCCTGCAAGGCTGGGATTAGCGGGATCTGGAGTCAGGCATGCCCAAACCAGGCGAGGCAGAGCAGGGGTCTTGCAACCTCGGATAAATGCCTTCACACGGAGCTTTCTGAGAAAAACAGGAAGGTGTTGCTTCTGCGAACTGTACAGTAGCCACCAAATGGTTCTTCTTTCTATTTCCTGGGAGATGAGAGCGGTGATAGTGCAAGGACCAATTAGCAAGGTCTCCTCCTTCTCTGCCCAGCTCCCTGCGTAACAACCCCCCCACCCCACTGCCCCTCTCTGCCTCTCTCCATCTCCTGAAGCTCTTTGCACAGGGAACGCTAGCTGCACCATGCAAACATACTCTTTAGTTGTAGTATTGCTAAATCTCTCGAGCTGAAGCATGGTGGCCTCTGCCCTCCTGCATGCCTTGGGATGCAGAAGAGGGTCTGGCTGTCAGTCCTGCTGGTCCCTGCCTGGCACCAGCCAAGATCCTCCTCTGCCCCAGGACATCTGAGCATTTTGCTAGGACAACTTTCTCCCATGCACGGGAAGGTGCTCCAGGAGGACCAGCTTGGTTTGAATGCTCAATACGTAGGTCTGAGAGATAGTCTGGTGCCTCTCACCTTCATGTATGGTTGTGGGGAAGGAATGGCTTGCATCACTTTCCTGCCAAGCAAAGGCTTGATCTTATAGCTAAATAGTAGAAACAATACCAAAGGCCAAGAATGCCACAAGTATTCACTGTGAGGTTGCTCATTTAAGAGGTAATTTAACTTTAATCTTGTTTTTCCAAGAAAGTGATCTTAGGAGTCAAAATTGGGAAATCCCTTGAAGTGGTGACGTTCCCAAACAGAGCTGAGATTGGCAGTGCATCAGCAACGGCTGTGTGCACCTTCTCCCCATCCTGTTTTTTGCAAGGTAGTTTTGGGGACAGGCCACCTATCTCGAGGACAGCACTAGTACAGCAACACACAGCTCCTGACAGAGGCTCGTCCCTTCTCTCATGCTCTCTCAAGAGTTTCCCTTGACAGCCTTTCTGTTGACTTTTGAAGGTGCATATTCTGCTATATGCAGAATGTTGCTATATGCAACAGTCCCTCAAAGTGGATGTATGAGTGGTTGAATTTTACTAAGATGCTCGTGTTTAACACAGCAAATGTTCCTTTCCAACCAAGACAACAGGAGCTTTATGGTCCACATTTGCTCTTCTTCCCTACAACTTCTTCATCGATGTGACTGACTCCTGGAAGCTCTCTGCTTTCCTGGGCTCAGTTTAGACTTCAATTGACTTTCACGGTGCCGAAGAGCTTCACTCTGCTGTGCAAATTGTCCATGTTTTCCTACATTTCTCGCCTATTGTTGTTGGCCATGGCTGGTTCGTTAAAAAAACATATTCAGCATTTCTCTATCTGCTGCAAGTGAATTTGGGTGGAAAGCTTGAGAGTGGGTGAAGGAGCAGAAGCAGGCTCCCATGTACATGTAAATATTTGAAAGGTCATTCAGTTATTCATACAGTATGTTCTGCCAAGCTTTGTGTAGAAAACACTCACCTTTTTTCGTGTCTCCTAATAAATCTTTTGGGGTTTGCAAATGTAGCAGCAGGCAGTCTTGTTCCCTTTTGCAGCTAAATAATCCATTGTTTGCTTGTTTGTTTGTTTCCTGAGCAAATCAGGCCTAGGAACAAAAATATCATTAGTGGGAGGTAATTGCAGATGCTTACAGTGAGCAACAAGGGCAGGTTCTGAACAAACCTGGGGATGGAAAACGCAAAAAGGATAAGATTTTTATATGGTGACTAACATATTCCAGAAATATGTTGTTTTCCTGATGTGGCAAGCAGCAACCCACTAATTGGGAAAATCTCCCATGGTTTGCAATGGGCAAGGTCCAGGTCTGGACTGTGGAACAGGGCTCTCCTTTGCCCTCAAATAAGATGAATTTGGCTCTGTGGAGTGTGCCTCTCACTCCTCGCCTGACCTGATCCCGGGTTGGCCTCTGTGCTGGAAGAGGACCAGCACTTACCAGCACCCTCAGTCCTTTGGAGTCCAATGGACATTCACAAATACATGTGCCCATGCTGCAGGAGTCTGGAGACACGTTGTTCCAGCGGCACATTGCTGGTGCTTGTGCCTGCACATAGGTGGACCCCCATGTCTCAGCCACCTCTCAAGCAGAGCCTCCCAAAGCTGCAGGAGCTCTGAGGCAGAGGCGTTGTAGGACACACCTCAAAGTCCGTGTGTACCCCCATTGTCCTTTCCTTTTTGGAGACGATCTGGGTCATGGTTTCCTCAATGATGTGGAGGCACCTCCAGCTGCCATTGCAAAAGGGATTCCTCTTATGAACAAGGTACCTAGTCCAAGTTGCTCATCCAGGCTCCTACATTCAGGAGAGGAAATCATCCCACGTATCTCAGATTGGACACCTAAGGTAGGATTTAGCTCCAGGTTAAGGAGCAGCATTTTGGTGTTAGATGGGGATATCTCTGTGTGCTGTTGGTGGGAGCTGTTAGGAGAAGCAATGGAGATGTGGCCCTTAGAGACAAGAGGGGGATGGAGCTGGTCTCCTGTGAGTGTCTGCTCTAAAGTGACCTAAACAGCTTCCAGCTTCCACCATTGGGCCAGATCTTCACCAGATCTGTTGGCAATTTAGATACCTGGCAGACATGGAGACACTTAAATTTAAGTGTCCTAATGTGGAGTTGAATCCCGTATTTAATTTTATAAGACTAAGTCAAGGTCAGAGGGATGTCTCCATTAATCATTCATATGAATAACAATTAAACAGAAATAATGGTTTATTAATTTATCCTCGTTGGATGACTATTAAACAGAAATAATGGTTTATTAATTTATCCTCGTTGGATGACTATTTAGATGAAACTGCTGCCTTATTTAAAACCAAACGAGAGTCTTGTTCTTGCATGGCTTTGTGAGTAAAAGCTAACACAGCAGCTTCCTCTATACGGCTGAATGAAAACAATAGTCTTTTACCTCTGTGAGCACTTAAATATACTCAAGATTATTACTTTTTATGTCTGAGTAAAGCAGAAGGCATGTAAGGTAATGTATAAAATATAGTAAGGTATATCTAGAGGGAGGCTCTATGGACATCAAGCATAGCAAACCTGATATAAAATATAATGAAAGAATAAAGCAGGTAACAGGGCAGATATAAATCCTGGTGCAATGAATAAAGCATGTCATATAACGGCGATAAAAAAAGTAGCAAACGGCAAAACACACATCAGCATAGACATAAAGCATAATGAACTGATGGGTGAAAGTCACATTAATGAATAGATTGCTCTTGTCACTCAGAATAAGCAAAATGATCATTTTGTCTTCTGAGCCCTTAGAGAGCTTCTGGCTACACAGGACTATGGGGAGGGGTTTCTAGTTTTCTTACTCGGAAGCTAATAGTATCTGACACTTGCAAATATCTTTCTCTGAATATTATCATCAGGTCTAAAAACCTGACAGGTTGAAAACCTTTGTTGCTGGGCTTAGTAAGGGTTTGCAAGAAGCCGGCATGGGCTGGAGACCTAGGAGAAAGACAGGTCAGCACGGCTCGCAGATCTCGGGGGAGCGAGGCTGGGAGTATTACGAAATCCAGCTATGCTGCTGTTGCAATAACCCCATCCACAGCCACATCTCCATGGTACTCATTTGTTTGGGGCACAAATACTTGTTCCCCAAATATCCCTGATGAAACACAGTCTGCGCAATAAGATGTAGGTAGAAAAGCATAGATGGGCTAACTTTCTCTGGGTTTTTTTTTTCACCTTTGTTAAAAACATATTTGAAAGTATTTTTTTAAATCATGGTGATGTAATTCACATGTTATACCATGACTGTTTCCGAATGCGAGGTTTCACCTTTTCACCAGTGTTTGGAGACAAGAGGCTTTATGGAGGGAACAGAGGAACCCAGGTAACTGCCCCTAGAGAGCAGGAGACATCCCCCTGCAAGACCAGAGCTGCAGTGGGGTTCAGCTGAACAGACTGGGCAGAGACGTTAATAAAGCACTGGCTTGTAAAACTCACCGCGGAGTATTTTTGCCTGTGAGCACCCTTCGGCTCAATCGGAGGTAGGACCCCGTGACACAGAACTCTGGTCACAGCTCACAAGGAGGTGCAAATTTTCATGACCCTCTGACTTTTGGAGAAAGCCCTACGTGCTCCCCTGCCCCCCACAGTGCTTCCATCTGTGATCTGGCAAGGGACAGCAACTATTCAGTGATTGCACATCTTCACACTCCTGTTGCATCCTTCGCTTGCTGCATTTTCACAAACTTGCTTTTGTAAATAGAGAAAGTGCATTTAGTTTAATTAGGAGACTCTACAAGCAGAAGCCATTTGTCAGCCGCTTAACCAAACTCTCCCTTTTTCCTGGCAGCAGCAGATGCCTGAGCCCAACTGGTTTGCAACAGGAGTTTGCGGTAGCGGACCCAATGCCAGCCTCTGCCGGAGATTTATTGCTCTCCTGGCATGCAGCACTTCTCTCATTAAGGCTCTCACATTGTTGTTTGGCTTCTTCTAAAGTGCAAATATATGAAGCAACGCTTTGGAGGAAACCAATTAGGAAGGACAGAAGAAACATTTCCCACTGGCTGGGGCCAGGCCCAGGACTAAGCAGGATCAGGGCTGCATGGAAATTGGGAGCCTGTTTCAAGGAGGGTGTTAGAGGTTTGCGTGCAGGAAGCTTAAGTACAAGTCAGCTCTGTTGTAGGCTGGTTGTTTCTCTGGGAAAAGCTTCTTAATTTCCTTGTACTTTGTTTCCTCATCTGTGAAGTCAGCACAGGCTTTTTAGACTAAAATCTTTGTCTTTCTAACCCGACCTCTTGCTTTCAGGATTCTCATTTCTTCCATAATTGTCCTTATACAGAACTGTGCATGCCTGAAATGATGTCTGAATTAGGCATAAGATTTAGACAGGGAATGTACAGCTGTGTTAATACCCTTCTGAGCAATGCAGGCAATTTGGCAGCTCTGATTTATTCACAGTGGCTGTCCCACACTCCGGTTCGACTCTGCTCTCATCGAGGAGCAGCACACCCAAACCTGGGAAGCTCTTGGCTGCTGCGGGTGCAAAGGAGAGCAGCATGTGGCTCATTTCATCCTCTCCTCGTGCTCTCTCTGAAGGAGATGTCTTGATGGGAGATGCTTTCTGACAGCAGCGGGCTGTGATTCGAGCTGAAGGTCTGACACCCCTCAAACGAGAGGTCCCACCTGGGATTGCTTCCAGGACGGAGTCAGGGGCAAGGCTCTGCAAAGTATATAAAATATATGTCCATAACTCCATGAAAAAAACAAGGCTGTGTTCCTTAGAGCAGACCGACTTCCTACAACGCTGATCTTTCAGCAACGGTCTGGGTGTCTGAAGAGGCTGGTATGCAGACCACTGAAAGGGGCCACTCAGGATAATGCTGTCAGCCAAATATGCAGTGGCATTCAGGCAGTGCAGGACTATTTGAAGCCAATGGCCCAGCCTGGGCCACACTTTCTATTTGTTTTTACACGTTGTGAGCTAAGTTTGGGTATGGTATGCTCAAACACACAAGCAAGCCTCTGTCTGCCTCTAAAAGCACAGGGGGGGATTGCAAAGGGAAAGTACACTTTTCAAGCAAAGTCAGTTTCAAATTATGAACCAGCTTTTCATATTAGCAGGAAATACTTGATCCTCCTGCACCTTCGTTCGGCTGGGCCCACAACATGGCTTTGACGGGAGGCAACCCCCAAAGAAAATATATTTCATGTGGAGAAGGTAATGCAAAGCCTGTATTTGCAACTGATTTGAAAAGACGCTTAAACAGATCAATTTTTAAAACCAAATATTATTTTTAACCTTATTTCCCCAAAGATGGTCCAGACATTATTGTGGTTTGATGTAGCTCTAGCTGCCCCAGGGGTGCTGATAGATGCAGCGTGTGCTGCCTTCAGTCCTCGTCTATGGCTTTGTGCTTTCCCTGCTTACGAAGAGATTTCAATTTCATGTTGTTCTATGGATCTACCAGTGAGTCTCTGCAGCTGGATTATGTTTTTTAATAGTAGTCAGAGGCTATGCTGAAAAATGTGCTAAAACAGCCTCATTTTTAGCCTGAAAAACACACACCATAATGGTGACAACCAACAGTGATGTCAGAATTTTACCAGTTATTAGTCACAAATGATTTGGTTCAAAAGTGACTTGATTTGGTTCAAAAGTGACCCCAAAGTGGTAGGATTTAGTCTAAATCTAGTCTGAGGTCCATTAAAACTTACAGCAACTGTTTGTCATTTATCTCCCATTCCTTCTCTCTTCGCCTTATGGTTTCATGGAGGCTAGGAAGCAGGAGCTCTGAAACACTGGAGTAAAGTCTATATTCATAATACTGCTTGGAATAAAAAAAAAACCCTGCCTGTAAGTGTGTATTCCTAACATTGCTCCACTGTGTCTGGAGGGGAAAAAAAAATAAACACTCCTGTCAAAGATAATATTCAAGCAAACCTGCCTGTCCCCATCCCCAGAGCTGCAGTTTCTGCCCCACAAGAGTTGCTTTGCTCTTCCAGGTGATGCTGATTAGGGAGGCAGAAGGTGTGCTGCCTACAGAGCTCATCTGGCCAGTATAAACTCTATCTCTAGTAGGGGGGCTTTCTTGCTGTATCCTTACGGACCAAACTTAAATGGTACTGTAGGTGTCTGCTGCCCCCGCGTTGAACATCTCTGGAGACCTGGAGGGACGGTGCCATCTGGTGCTGTGCTCTGTGCAGGCTGTCACTGTGGAGCCACACATGGGACAGAGCTTTCTTTCTTGAGGGAAGACCATTTTTAGGCTTGGGGACTAATATTAGGCATTTGCACTCATTCAACTGGAGTTGTGACCACAGGAAGGCAAAATGTTCACAGAGCTATGAATATTGCCCGGGCTGTGGTCAGGGTGAGGGCTCCAAGGCAGAGGCAGATGGGAGGCACCGTCCTGCTCTGCTCTGCTCATAACCCAGGACGCGTAAGGGGGAAGTGGCAGAAATGTCTCCTGTCCTACGTAAAGGGGAGGTCAGCGCGCAGTTCAGACTAGACAGCAAGGTCCTGACCCCTGGACAAGCCCTAATCTCACCTAAAATCGGGGAAATTAAAACAACAGGCAAGACCGACAGTGCACTGAGTTTCCTAAAGTTAATAAACACCCAACAACAGTGCTGAGATCACAAAGTGTTTCCAGGACATGTGGCTATTCTTCTGTTTTGTTTAAAAAAACTCAAAACCCCAAACCCAAAAACACAACCCTACAGCAATGACACTTGAAGCAAAGGAAGACAAACCCCCTCTGTGGTTAAAAAGCTTTGAAAATATTTCCCGTCATACTTAAACAAAGATTGATAGAAAGATATGGCTTTAAAACGAATAGGAGATCACATTTTGGGGTCTTCAGCCCAAACCCTTCAGCACTGTGATAATGCATGACAAAATCTTTACCGCTGTAAATAAAGAAAAACTATTGGGAAGGAGCATTTCCCAGCTGCTGGCATGGATTTGCCTTTGCACGGGAAGGCAGGAAGCTGCAGGAGGTCTCTTGTAACAGGAGACTCTTAACTGTACTCTGTAGAAGTTACTTTATTTCCCATCCTAAAAAGAGGCAGAATCTGTAAAAACTCATACTGGGGAGGAGTGAGACCAAACATGCTTCAAATTTACTCTGCATAAAAAATGTATCCCTGAAATCTGGAGCTATTCAAAAGCCAGGCAGGTTTTAAGTGGATTGCAGAAATATAACTTACAGTGATGCCATCTTTTGCCAATGCTATAATTTCAGTGTCTATAAATTTCATGTTTTCCCCGCAATGAAGTCTCTCCTCGTAAACTGAGCAGCCTGTGAATTCACAGGCACCGGTTACCTCCCCAGCTCTCTTCTGGCCAGCAGCGTGGCCATGAACCGGAGCATTTCTGCACACATTTCTCAGTTTCCCATCTGTAGAAAAGGGATAATGATGCCTGCCCACCTCTGCGGAGCCCACTGAGGCCCCTGGATGAAAAACTGTGTAGAAGGAAAGTAGATCTCTCTAGTCTTGGTGAGCATTAATTACTATAGGCTCAGCAGTGTGGGCTCAGCTGGGTTTGCAAGGAAATTTTCAACTGGAGTTGAAGCCATGGACTTGGATCAAAATAAAACACCAAACTGACCGTACAGCTCTGGGCGGGAGTAACCCAGAGTTAACTTAAAACTGACTCAAATTCCAGTCTCTCCCAGGATGCTCAGCCTTCTAGTGCTTTTTTTCTGCATTTGAGCATTTCTCTCGAACCAATGGGTGGTGGAGAGGACAAGTTATCCACCACTGTGTGAGCTCTGGCTCCGAGCTGGTCCCCAGAGGTACCCCAAAGCTGCTTTCAGCCTCCTGCCAACCACAGGGCAGGAGTTGCACCGCTGTCATCAGGTTTTTGAGGAATATGAGTCCATCTTCTTCCCCAGCTTGTTATGAGATTGGCTAAAATGCAGTTTAATCACCAAACACTGCAAAAAAAAGAGAATCCTTTCCCTTTTCTAAGCTGCGCTTAGCTCTTATTTGCAGTTTCCCACAAATGCAAGACTGAAAAACACAGAGGCATCCTTAAAGGGAAAAAAAAGAGAGAACCATGTGACTTCAAAACCTGGGACTTAAGTAATAAACTGCCAGATTTGGTGAGATTCCAAAGAAAACCATGGGAATATGCAACGGGACCCATCTGCACTGACCCTGCTCTGCCCTGAAATGTCTTTGTGCTGCAGAGATCCCTGGCTCTGGAGGAGGACCCTGGACATAAAGGCACAGCCAATGTTTTATGCACCATCTGATTTAAGTTATAAGTTGACCCTGTCTCAGATGCAGGGTCTCCAGGGGCATTCAGCTACTTATATTTCATACCATGGCTGCCCAAAACTCCTGACTTTCTCTAAAAACACATCACTGTGGAACTTCAATGGCATTTGGGAACATCCAGTCAGCCAGACTGAAGCTTTCCAGCACACCTCCCGTAACATAGCTGGACGTGTAGTACTCAGTACAGATCTGGAGGGCTACAGAACAGCTATTTCCTGGCATTGAGGTGGAATTTGTGCATTTAGTTTTATAAGAACAATCAAGAAAACCCTCTGCCTAAGCATTGTAGGGCCCTGATGCTCTGCTGGCTAGGAATGCTCCTGGAAGCACGAAACAATAACCTCAGCGAGTACATTTGGGATGCTGAAACCTGGCATGCTGGCACACAAGTCCCCTGAGAGTTTGTTTGAGCGTGCCCAACTCTCTCATTACATTTACCTGCATTTACCTGCTGGAGAGCTACCACCCTGCTGTGGCATACCAGACCTGTCCTGGGAAGCCAGAAACTCAGGTCAATCTGCTCCACAGAAGGTCTAAAGGATGACTTTTCGTTCCCATATAGTGGGAAAAGGGGAAAAGAGAAGGAAAAAAATTGTTTTGATGAGAATGGTAATAAATATATAGCAAAGAGCACATTTTAGTAAGTTCAAGCAGGAGTAGACAGTCTGACATCCTGCACGGTGGCCAAGTCACCGGGCTCAGGTCTCTTCGTTGCTTTTCCTTTCCAGGAGCTGACTAACACAAATCACATCAGTTGTGCCAGGAACCGGGAGCAAATCTGCAGATCTCTCAGCCAACAACCCTCACCCTTGGAGTCCCACCACCCTTCTGGTCCCAGAGGCCAGGGCTGCTCAATCATCAGCTCCCAGGAGCACTTCCAAGGAATGGTGACATTGCTGGCAAGGAACAAGCCGCTTCAAACGAAGGAATTTGGATGCCTCACTGCAAAAACAGCGGGTCAAGTTTAAGGTGAAATTCTTGGCTCCCTGCTTTTGTTTCTGATGACTTTTGTAGGACAAAGCTGCACCCTGCTTCGGAGCCCTCCTCTCCCCGTACACCTCATCCACTGGACACCATCTGCCCGAAGCAGCATTTGTGCTTACATTTGCCATCTGGGATGTGTAAGCAGTTAAAGATCTGTTAGAAAAGCAACACAATTTTGCTTTCTTTATTATTGAGAAATCAAAGACCTCATGTGACTTTGTAGATGACTTAACACATTTATAGACCAGGAAGGAAGTTGAGCTGCGCTGCTCGCTTCGCTTTTCAGTGGGGCGGTTGCTGCAAATTCAACCTCATTAACTCACAGCTGTGCAGAGGGATCTGAAAATGAGTGCCCAAACAACGACTGAGCCCCCCAAATGTTGCTTCTTCAACATCAAGACAGCAACAGTCGCTCTAGGGATCTTCCACATGGTAAGTTACAGGACGGAAAGGGGGGACAGGGAGAGGGAGACAAGAAAAGAGAGGCGGAGGTGTAATCTTTGCAGAAGGTGTAATCTTTGCAGCTCACAAGGTTTCCTGACTGTTGACTTTTCTGTGTTCCCAAAAGAGAAAACCCAATTATTTAAGAGGGATGGACAAAAGAGGAGAAGGTGGCAGGGCTAGGGGGGGACAGGAAGAGACTTATTGTATTGGGAGGTTTTTTTAACTATTTTTTTCCCTGGCTTTACCAATTGGAGCTCATAGAAATTCACTTTGCTTCCTGTTTTTCCCTTGCAGCTTAATGCAGGAGCTCTTACCCCTGCAGGGGTGTGTAGCTCGGCCAGGGCTCAGCATGGCTACTTGGACCTGTTGGTTAGAAACTGGTCAGCACAGTGGCAATGGAAACTGTGGGAGTGCTGAAATTATGGGTCACTGGAGGGAGGAGGGATTTAGGTCCCAGGCAAGCAAAGGGCGGGTGGGCAAAGCTGCCTCATTGCTCTCTCTACAGCCAGTTGGACATTATACGCACCGTTTTGGTTTCCATTTTGATCCGTGGCTGTGTTCAGCTGCCAGGCAGCTGGCATAACTTCCCCGGGGGTGGTCACAGATGGCAGCGAGCAGCGGCGGCAGAGCCTGGGGGGACGTTTCTTCCCCACTGCCTGGTTGCACAGAGGTGCTTTCAGGTGGCTTTAAGTCATACTGAGGATGTGGTTTCTCGCACTGCAGAGGCAGTTAAAATAATCCCATCTGTTGTACTCGCTGTGCACAGTCACGGGTTGGGAGCCTGCAGGGTGATAACGGTTAACGGGGGGTCTTAACCCCCTCCTTGAACAAGAGAAGTGGAGTGAGGGGAGCTGCAGCCTGCAAATATGTGCTGGGCATGGCAGCTGAGGCAGCCGTGCCACACATGGGAAGGCCATGTCATGGTCCCCCTGCAGCACCAGTCTGCTTTCCTGGGGCAGCAGGAGCAGTCCAAGCAATCCTCACTGCACCATAGCCCCCTCCTCACTCACACAAAGCCAAGACAGCGGTCTGACGTGCTGGTTTAATGGTTTTGACTTCCACGACACCATTCCTGCATACATTGGTGGAGGATTCAACTCATGAAATGAAAGGCAAAAAAATCTGGAGATCGGTTTAGTTGCTTTTTTGGATAGTAAGATAAAGGGAAAGCATTAGGAGAATTATAGGATTTTAAAAACACGCCAAGAGCAGCAGCACTGTGGGCTGCTGGAGGCAGCGAGTGAGGGGGGTGGCTGCGCCTGGGCGCAGCGCAGCACCTCTGCACCTCCCTGCTTTGGGGCAGGAGATGGTCCCGTGCCAGCCCACAGCAGGAGAGCAGAGAAACTTGGGTCTACACCACATCTTCATGCAATGTAACTGCCAGCATCTTTCCCCTGGCATTACTTGAAAGCCAGGTGCTGTAGTGGCATTTCCATGCCACATTTTAATCATTCGGGGATCTCAAAAACATTATGAGATCGGTTAAAAGAATCATGCAATTTTATAACCTCTTTTGCCTTCTGCTTTTTGAGTATCTACAAGGCTACTTGTCTTTTTGCCACAAGCTCAAAGCTTATAATCTCACCGCTTTAATGAAAAAGAAATTGCTGCATTTCTTGTGCATTCTCATGACCCCAAGACACAAAAATTGAAACATATGAAAGTTGAGAGTTTGCAGCAGAGCACAAGCAATTTCTGACAACCAATTAAACATATAGCCATCACAGAGGGATAGTCATGAACTGTTTAGAAACAGGACCCTTGTAGGAAGTATAGCCAAGATCTGAAGAGGAGCTGGCAAAATTAAAGGTCTGTGCAAAGGTGGGAAACACAAGACAGGGAACTACAACACATTTTCCTCAGAGGGCTACGAGCACGCCGTGCGACGTGAGCTATCTGTTATCAGTGGTGAAACAGAGGTACAGAAAACGAATTTTTTTTCCTGGCTGGGAGGATGAATCATAAAAAAGCCTCCTTTGTCTTTCTCAGAAGTCAACAAATGCTTTGAACTGAGGCACATTTTTCTCCTATGTGTTTCACCATGATGCCACTGATAACAACAGAGATTCCTGATTTGCACCAGTGCGTGATGGAAGAGAGCGATACACTACCTCTCGGTGCTGGTGACTAACAGGGAAAACTTAATTACCAGTGACATCACATGAAAAATGCGTTATTTCAAAAAAGGTTTGTGGGTCTCTTGTAGACACCAGGTGAGCTTTGAATAGCAAAAGGCAGAGAGCCTTGGAATGAGCCTTCACGGTGCTCAGGGGAAAGAGTTTGCAGAAGAGGTTCAAAGGTCCACTGAGGGCAGGCAAGAGAAGTTGCATTTCTTTGCAAAATGGCAAAGGCAGAAGTCATAAGACAGATGCCCAGAGTCAGCCCCAAAGTCTGGCAGCCTCCCAGACTGTCTCCGACAGCAGCCAGCTGCTTAGAGAAGAAGGTATTGGAAGCAGGATAGGTACCAGGCGATCCCCGCCCTGTGCATCCTCCGCAGTCAGTACGTCAGAGACTTCTTGAGCTTGAGGTTACATGAAAACTATCATGTTTACTACTGTTGTGTTTAATAATCTCCAGCTCTGTTCTGCTCATGTTTCCTTTTCAATCATTTCTTTTCCATGTTTGACAAATTCTAGTGTAACAGGGCTCTCTATGAGCAGAGGCGGTTTCATACACAGTCTTTTTTATTGCTGTGAATGTTATCCCTCTCCTGACTGTTAGCAGTGGAGACATGGTTCAAAACAGAAATTATGTGTAGTATACTTAGTTGTAGTTTGTACCTTATCCTATATAAATAAAAGGATCGGTATCTGCGACAAAACACTTAGATTCTCTGCATAGCTAACTGAAAGAGGGTAAAGGACTGATCCTGGGCCCTGAAGCCAAGGGGTGCTGCCTGGCTTGGGGTCAGCCCCTTCTGGAGCAGATCGGTCTTGAAGAAAAGTGGTTGGAGTGTTCAAACCAGAGCCAGGGAGCAAGCTAAGTATGGCAGTATGGGCAATCAGGGGTCTAGTGCTGGAGCTACCCATTGACCCTCTTTCATGTGGGACAAGTCTGCGTTGAGTATGAATGTGACTCTGAGACCATTTTTAAAACAAACAGACTTGCCCGTCACCCACAGCATGTCTTAAGCACATTCACAGGAAAGGTCTTAGCAGTAATAACTCCACCTGATATTTTAATGAGGACCAAACACTCACATTGCAGTCAAAGCCACCTGTATGTGTCCCCCCTTTCTGCTCTGCTAGGGCATTATTTGGCTTCACCCTGCACCTGACAAATCATGAGCAACATGAACTCACCGTGGGATCTCACAATGATTTTGAAGAGGATGCTGCAGAGCCACAGCTGAGTCCTTGTTTTGCTCTCCCTCTGCCCACACTGGTAGTCCCCAGTGGCAAGGCCGCCTGGGTAGGAAGCATCCCCGTGTCTCTAAATGACAGCTCTTGTGCAGTTCAACCACTATCGCAGTTACCAGCTGGATGTGGCTAGTGGTCAGGAGGGTTTGGGGTCACCCTCTGAAAGTTTGTGGCGCAACATTGCAAAACCGGAAGAGTAATTACCATAATTATGTAAAAATAAAAAAAATATGTACAAGCGTGCTGTACAAGATCAATGCAGGGCATGTGGTGCCAGGGAGCATTAGCATCTAACATGTAACTTGGGTTTAGACTAAGGAGCCGGAGATGCTCTTGAAGACGGAGGTTGACCCAGTAATGGGTATGGGAAATGGACAGGGGCAGCCCGAGCCCTCAGCTCTTCAACCCTGCTGCTGCTGGCTCCTGACAGAGTGACCGTCACTGCAACACCAGAGCCTCTAACTCCCCAGGCCTCTGCAGGTCCCAGTGTGTCTGTACCTACTGTATCATGGCAGTGGGTTTCTTTTACACAGAACCCCTTGGGAAACAGTTTGATATTTGGAGAAGATTGTCTTGTCTTACTGCTTTAAAAGATAACACAGAATAGCAAATATTTTTTCCCTACCTCTTCTCCGCCGTTTTGATCATGTAGCTGCAGCTGGGCAGAGGGAGGGAAAAAGAAAAGGGGATTTATAACTCAGCAGTGACTTGGGTGATTTGCTATATCAATTCTGTTGGTTTGTATCAGTATAAATTATTGCTGTGAGTCGTAGTGATGAATCATAGTGATGATGGGTGATAACAATGCCATCAAACACAAGCTCTCAGGCTTTGTGGCAATGTCTTGTCCTCCTATAAATTAGATTTGTCTCACTGCTGATCTCTCCATAGACAGTTGAAATAAATCGTGGGCATTCTCAAACAAACGGGGAAGAAGGAGGAGGGGAACGAGGAGGGGACAGGGTTGTGTGATTAGCAAAGCTTCACTGGTGTTGTGAGGTGCCTTGCAGGTGACTTTCTGTCGTGCCAGCAACGAAGCACCACCCCGCTGCTCGCTCACTCTCCCCGGTGGGATGGGGGAGAGAATCGGAAGAGTAAAAGTGAGAAAACTCGTGGGTTGAGATAAAGACAGTTCAATAGGTGAAGCAAAAGCCGCCACACAAGCAAAGCAAAACACGGAATTCATTCACTCCTTCCCACCGCAGGCAGGTGTTCAGCCATCTCCAGGAAAGCAGGGCTCCATCACGCGTAACGGTGACTTGGGAAGACAAACGCCATCACCCCGAACGTCCCCCCTTCCTTCTTCTTCCCCCAGGTTTACATGCTGAGCACGACATCCTATGGTATGGAATATCCCTTGGGTCAGTTGGGGTCAGCTGTCCCAGCTGTGTCCCCTCCCAACTCCTTGTGCCCCCCCAGCCTCCTCGCTGGTGGGGTGGGGTGAGGAGCAGAAGAGGCCTTTACTCTGTGTAAGCACTGCTCAGCAGGAACTAAACCACCTCTGTATTATCAACACTGTTTTCAACACAAATCCAAAACATAACCCCATACCAGCTGCTATGAAGAAAATTGACTCTATCCCAGCCAAAACCAGCACACTTTCAAAGAAAGCATGGAGGAATTTGTCCTTCTGCTTATCGGCTCCTTCCAGGCATGAAGAAGCTCAAGTTACTTGACATTAGCTTCAAGAACAAGGCCGGCAAATTGCTTCTGGGCATACAGCATGGGCAGAAAACCTGCAATTCATTTGCTACTCATCCTTGATTAGAGCCGAAGGAGGTCTTAGAAAGCAACATGTCTGCAGCCTGGTCTGGCCTCCATCACAGCCAAGCTCTTCTCTTTGCCAGCTCTTTAACTCAAGGAGTAGAGTCTCATCTCTGGGACCTTCCCCAGGTCCAGTCCTCATCTGTGGACATGACTCTTGTTGGTACAGAGCTGCAATTCATTGCACCTTCACCAGGCTGTGGCTGACCTGAGATGTTCAGTAGAACCTGCGCTGCTCCCTCATCCTCCTGCAGCATCTCTGTTGCACAAACAAGAAGGAGGCAGCAGGAAGGAAAAAGATGAAATGTTTTGAAAGGAAACCAAATGGGAGCTAAAAACACCCCTCACTTCATCCTACCACTTTTAAATTAAGGGAAGAACAGGCGAAGCACTGAAAGTATGGCATTTATATGTGGTGCTATTTGCCTTCAAAGTGCTGGGTGTCACCTGCTTGCGTGCACTGCTGTCAGAAACCTTCACAGCACCCCAATGCACTGTTGGAGCAGCATGTCACTGTCCCCATTGACCCCTGTTCATTATGGCTTCAAGCTCTTCTTGCAGAAACGCTGGGTGTGAAAAAAAAAAGGGGCAGCCGTGACACCAAGGCCATGTGCATAAAGATAAATTACTTGGAGATTAGTCAAGCTGCACATATTTCAGAAAAAAAAGGCACATGACACAACCTCTAACAGCACTTTAACCCTACTGCAGCTGCAGCAAAATTATTCACCAGGGAATGGGGGCTGCGTGCGTCATGCTGTTAAAATTCTGACTTGCAAGATACCCCAATTTAGCAGCCTCGGTTTAACGATCGGCTCTACCTCAGTCCTGCACTATTTGAGTAAGTCACTTCATTTCCTGGTGTTACAAACCTTTTACCAAGAAACTTGAAGCACTCCTTTTAAACCAAGGCAGCAATAAGATGAGAGGTGTCCTCCAAAAGTTGCAGCTGTAGGAGATAAAATAAAAAGGGCTGGGAGACTGCAGCACACCAAGTGAGCTGCGAATTGAGCGCTGGGAGGTGAAATTTCGTATTTTAAGCCTGCCTCTTTTTTGTCATGACATAGCAATAAGAAAGGGAACTGGATGCTTGTCTGAGCAGTCCTGCCTGTCTGAAATAGGAACCTTTTGGTTTCTTCTGGAGCTGAAGGGTGAATCTCAAGTGAGAATATATACACCCTTGCCGAGCAAGTGTGCCAGGCAGACACCACATCAATCTCTCTCTACCTTCTTCTCAAATTGAGGCAAGCAGCCCACTGTAGAGGTTTCATCAGCTTGTACGTACATTCTCTGGAAGAATAAATGAGATTGTCACATGCTAGGCAGCAGCGTGTCAAACCCAAAGTCAGGTGATGGAGAGGTATCCTGGTCCTCACACGGCACTTGTGAAGGAGAGGCGAGGGAAAGGCGTGCAGATCATCGTCTGTTTTATCTTGCTGCAGTTCAGTGGCTTGTTCTTTCTATGCAAAAGCTCTTTTAAATGGAAAGTTTAAACCAACTTTCACTTTAAAAGTCTTCTCCTTAATCTTTCAGGTTGGGCTTGGGTTTTCTATCTGACATATACTTATTTTATGTGACTGCAGTTGGTCTGGTTGTGTGGTTTGTTTCAACACTTGCAAGGAAACCAGGAACTCTTTTGCTCTACTGTTCCCCTCTGATAGACATTAGAGATGGTTCTTCGTACTGAAGTTTAGGCTCTGGCTCTGCTCTGGCTATAAATCCATCTGGGATGGGAGCGTTTGGGATTTGATGTCCTGCGTTCACTCACTTGTCTTTCAGGAATGAAACTGATGTTTAGGGCCCAGGTCATCCATTTTGCTCAGGCCTCCATTTAACAGAAACTTGAAAAGGCAATTTCTTCCTATATTTCCCATGTTGACATTTGAGGGATTTGACCAACAGTAGCAATAAGGGAAGCGAAATCTCTTCGGGAGCATGTACATGAAACCTCTCAGACAAGTTAGGGCACTTGAGGTCAGCATGTGATCTCCACGTGCAGTTAGTTAAGAGATCCTTTACATCCCAGGAGAGACCATCAAGTATAAAGAAACGTCAGATCGATGCAATTTCATCCTTGACAAGGTTCAGTGCTTCCATGGGACTTCAAACACTGTTACATTAAACTGAATTCCTGTTAACTTTCTTGTGTCCCCATGTAATGAGATCTAGATATTTCTCCTTTTCCTTTCAGCCTCATGAACAAATTGCAAAGTTCATTTACTGCATGGCAAAAAGAGGAAAAAAAGCAGTGTGTCTCATGTAGCTATTGAACAATCTGATATCCGACAGGCCAGGAGAAAACATGACACATCCTTTCTTTCAATACAGACTCTAAACAGTATTTTAAATTCAGAGGGAAGGCTAGCAGTGGGAGACAGGGTCCCAGTCCCCACTGCAGCAAGAGTGTGGCTTGGTGGACACTCACTCTAGAAGCAAAGGGCTCTGGGGGATGTGCTACAGCTCTTCTGGAAACTGCACTTGCAGCTTGTAGCACAGAAAGTTGTTGAATTTGGTTTTGAAGATAGTTTCTAGGTCTCCTGCAGCTAACGCAAGACAGTGGGAGAGTCTGCATTCAGTTCCTGTGTCTGGTGCTTGACATCCCACCCAGCCTTGCTTCCCCATCTCAGGGCAATGCAAAGTCTTTCTTTCCATGCCTCTTTGTTTTGTTTGCTTGCAATGTCAGCCCTAGCACATCTGACTATACATTACATCATTACCTGAACTCTGCCTGGATCTTGCATGGCATCTCCAGCCACTGCTCTGCAAAAGACAAAAAATATTATTTCTTCTGCTCGCTTGCAGTTAGGTTTGTCTCATCTCCCAGCAGTTGCTGGTTTGTGCTGTTTCCCATACACGAAGTTTGCAAACACGAGCACAGACCACAAGGGTTCTGGTTCCTCCTCGCCTACATCACTTCTTTAAGCGGTTGTTGAAATGAAAGTCTGCTATAGCTATTGTCGAAAACTTGTTTCAGCTATACGGTACCCGAGCTTGTGTTGATCTTGGTGGTAGATACAAACTTGCTTCCTGCATCAGTGTGGAGTTCTGGTGACGCACAGACAGAAGTTGTGCAGTCCTGATAAAATGGCTTCTGTCATTCACCTCTTCACGACGACGGCTTTTTTGTTGATGGTACTTTTGTAGATGGGTCCTGTCCCTGGAGAATAGTCTGCAGAATGGGTGCTCCCAATGCTGGACCCAGTGTTGGTGGGGTGAAGATGGAGAGTGATATTTGCACAGGTTTCTCCATTGTTTGCACACCTCAGGATTTCCTCTCCTGCAGACTGAGTTCTGACATCTCCAAGGAAAAATGCACCACGCATGATGGTCCCTGCATTTCTCCTGGTCTGACTCCTGCTCTCTGCTCTCAGGCTGTGCCCTGTTATCGGGGCAAAAGGTCCTCCTGGACAGGGGTAAAGCTCAGGCAGAGAAGAAGTGGCAGCTCTTTGCACAGCAGCAGAGAGATCAGAGAGCTTGTCCAGACAGTGAGACGCAGCTGCAGGGTGACAAGCCCGTGTTTCCTGCAACCTCGGGGAACATAGCAGCAGGTTTCCTCCCCAACCACCCACGCTGTTAAGCCAATTTTAAAATAACACAACACACACTATGCTGCTTTTGGAAAGTGCAGCTGTAGGTATAGGCTGTAGGACTGGCAGACCATGCTGTGCTCCAGCTTGCTACAACCTAAAAATGCAGAAGAAATGAAAGACCTACCAAGCATAGGGGAGGACAGCAGGGATTGGAGAACGAGGAAGAAAGCAATGAACAAGATGGGGTGCATGGTGGAGTCAGAAATGTGCCGCCTCACTATACAGTGCTGAAACTGTCAGTAAGGTGACGAAGGAGCAATAAATGGCATCAGAGTGGTCCTTTACCCCAAGAGGCGTTACTTGCTCTGACAACACTCTGGGCAGTGACTGATGCTCCGTTGTGGCCTTGGAATTCTTGTTCTCAGATCTGCAACAAGTTTGGTCCCCTTGGCATGTGCTGTCTGTAGCATACACACTGGCAGGGTGGGATTGTCCCCAGGAGGGATGTGGTGGGGTGTCTGGTCTTGTGGCTACTCGTTTCCTAGTTTTACTTGCATGGAAATACCCTGGACCTGCTGTCTGAGGTGCTCCATGGACCTTATGGAGGTCTTCTGCAGCCCTAGTGCCCCCCATAGGCCTCTCCCTAACCTGGGGGTTTAGAAATTGATCTTTTGCTGCAAATCATCACTGTTTGGATACAGAATTTCAGTGCTAGGACTGAGACCACAGATCTAGACGTCACTCCATCTCACGGATTGCTAAACTCAGAATGGGGTGAACCATGGAGTTTAGGGTTTGATAGTCCAACTCAGAAACTTGGTGGGGAAGGGAGAGGAAATTGTTTTGATTCAATGTGAAAAAAGCACATCTGGAGATTTTTCTCAAATAAATAAAAGAAGGAAAATGATATTTTTGTCAATGAAGTAGTATAGCTAGACTTACAGAGAGATCTTTATTCTTTTTGCATTTCTTTTTACACTTTAAAAGACTATTGCTATATTTAGCTCAATTCTGAAGCAAAATGCAATTTCAAAATGTAAAGCCCGGACTTTCTGGATAAAAAAATGTTGAAACAAAACTCATTAACTTTGTAATTCCTCCATCCTCCTTCAGAAGCTGGCAGAAAAAGACAGTTAAACCCAATAATAAACTGATAACTTTTGCTTCAATATTTCCTTGTACAGGATTTTAAACCCTTCATGACTGTCTCAGTTAGAGACCCATCCTGCATTAAGGACTGTGGCCATTGCGTGCTCCCTGGAAACAAATTTGCTGATAGGAAGTTGGCCCAGAGCCCACTGAATTGTGTCTTTTGCTTTTGTGCTCCTAGGTTATGAGCGTTTTGCTGCTGATTGAGTACTCCCTGGAGGTGGCGAGCGGGAGAGGCTTTTGCAAAGACCTGGACAAAGATTACTACAGAATTGGTAGGTCACCAGGATGCTGGAAAGCAGCAGAAGTCTGTGGGGTTAAGAAGGAGCCCAAGATCCTGCATTGGTCCCGGTCCCTCTTTCTTCTTCGTCAAAGAAAATTAGAAACTTCTATTCAGAGCAGAAGGGCCAAAAGCTCAGACCCAGAGAAAAAAGTTAGGCTCTAAATGCACGGATTTTGGTTTAGGCCACAGCTGTGTTGGCTTTTTGGAGCCCAATGTGGAGCCCAGTGAAGTTGTCTTTATTTCAGTGGGTATGGCCCTCAGTCCAAACTCTGCAGTACCCCCATACTCCTCCAGCCTTTCCACTCCCTCTGCAATACATTTTACATTAATCTGACAATCCTGCTTTCATTTAAGCCTTACACACACTGTTGACTCCCTTCACATGTTGGGCATTTTCCAGGAAAACACTGAACTGTCTGACCAGCTCCTCAATGGACCTAGTCTGGCCAGTGACCTCGGCATCCTGGAGTGGGGAGAAATAACAACCCCACACTACATCCCATGGGTGTGTGGGCTACCTGATGTTGCCACCAATACCCTGCCCTCTCTGCCGTGAAGCCATCCTTTTCTCAACGTCCATCATGCCATGCAGGGGTCTCCTACCTCACAGTTGAAGGCACTTCAGAGTGCCACACCAGCCCATGTCGCTTTTCCCCCTCTCCCTTTGGCCCCCATCCCCAGATGTTCCCAACCACTGGTTCTTGCAGAATTGGTTGTCTGGAAGAAGCAGCCAGGCTGTTTTGTATCCCACAAATAGTCACAAGTCAATGCAATTGAATTCCTTGAACTAGGAAGGATCTAGCTTGGCTTTCAGAGACCTGACAGATTTCTCATGTGGGATGCCATTTAAAAGAAAATAACTCCCCGAACCTCAAACATTACTTAACCAGGCTAATTTTGCATGAAGGTGTTTGGAAGCAACAAACGCAGGGTGCTTTTTCCTTTTCTTAGTCACTCTTCGGTGTAAAACCACAAGTTGAGATAACCCTTCTCTGCTGTGTGCAGAAAGACGGAAACCAGACTCCCACACCCTGCATTGTCTCTCCCTGCGGAGAAGACTCATAGTTAGAGAAAAATGCAACCCGCAGCAGCAAGGACTTGCCTGTTCCCTGCTTTTCCATTGTCTCCTTCCCCAAGCTGCAAGCATGCACGGAGAGGCCCCCTGTAAGTGGAGAAAAAGTTGTCAAGTACAGCAGATTCCTGCACATCCCAAACTCACTTGTCCCCAGGGTAGGAGTCGGACACAGTGGAAAGCACCAAAAAAAGGCATAGTCACTGTCTGGGTGAGGTCATTGCTAACAGACGGGTTCATATTTTTCAAAAGAGCCTAGCTGGGTTTTAGGAGGCACCACTGTGATCCGCCAAGGCTGTTTTGAAAGGCATCAACAGTGAGCAGAAGATGGAAATTTGGGCGAGTCCTGCTAATAGGACACCCAGCAAGGGTCGGCTGGTTCTCATCTTTCACACAGGGCGTTATTTCCAAAGTAGTCCAGTCTGGGTGGGTTGGAGGCTACTTTCCTTAGCTGTGGTCCACACAGGCTCCTCTGGAGCTGTGGCTCAACTCAACAGCCAATGTAGACTTGCATGATGACTTCTTTGGAAAACGCTTTCTGCAGAGCTTTCCCATTAGGGCAACAGGCTCTAAAACCCGGCTGTTTTCCAGGTGGCTGGGATCAGCACTACATAGGTGGGAGAATCCCGTTTTCCATTTCTGTAATATATGTTTCTAGTTTTAATTTTACGGATACAAACCGAAGAACATAATGCAGGTGTGACCTTAAGGTCTGCCTCCCTTTTTTGGGTTTGGGTTTTTTTTGTTGTTGTTGATTTTTGGTTTGTCTGTGTTTGTTTTGGTGTACCTGGCTTGGACATGGGCACAGTTGGAAATATTTTTTCCTGATGGTAGAGTACGCACATGCATTCTGAACTGCTGAAAACTGAACATGGTATTTGCAGATCAGAATACTTTCCCACAGATACAGTTATATAAAAATGACAATTGTTTTTCATTATTTTTTGCAGAAAGATCATCCGAGGCCAGTAATTTTTACTTTTCGTCAAGTATCTAAGTAAAATATTCTTTAAAGAAAAAGAGACAAATCGTTGAGACAGATTTTTCAGATAATTTCCATACAAAATCATTATATGCTTTCTAAGCAAGACGTGCATTTCTGCAAATCTGGAGGGTTTTCTTTAAGAATAGAACCATTCCGAGTGAAATTGGCCCTGTTTTTAGCAACCCCCCCTCTTCCCACACAATCAAAATGACAGGTCTTCCCCCTCCCCCTCTTCTACTGCCTCCTACACAAAAAGGAACATTTTATAATGAAATCCCCAGCACTTCCACTTGGCTTCTCTTCCCAAGTATTTCAAAGGCCTCTGCTTGGGAGATTGTGAGTGTTTTCTGATTATAGTTGGAATAAACACAGTGCAACCCTTCTATTTCCAGAAACTAGCAGGGAAGCAATAGAGCAAAGCAGTACAAAAAGTTCAATTTGATTTCAAAACCCAGATGGAAGAGTTGGAGAACAATTTGGGGAGAGGTTCTGCCGATGCCCTCAGCATCTGCTGCTCTATTTGTAGATCCTGCCAGATTAAAGCACGTCTTAGAATATATAACGCTAACGCTGTAGTTATGGCCCATGAATATAAACAAGGCAAGGTTTATGGGAAAACGCTTTTCACATGATACAGTAGGAAAAATACATATAGGAGTTCTTTATAAGGAATCAGAGCGCTCTCAAGATTTCTCAGCAGTTTTGTTTTGCTGTCTTAAAAAGAGGGGCTGGGATGGGCCTCGGCTTCCATAGGTATGGTCAGGGAGGGGAAGGAGAATGGGGATTGTTGCAGGTTTTTGTGATTGCCATGGGAAGGGTGACTGGGTCAGCTGCCCTTAGAAGAGGGATGCTCTGTCCCTTGCAGCCTGCTACTCCTTGCTGTCTTGGCTTACAAAATGCCACAGGCAGTACAGGACCAAGAGCGCTCCTCTGAAATCTGTTTTTCAATGAAAGTCGACCAAGAAATTAATATAAGACATGCTGAAAATGTTGGATTAAAATGGGAAGACAACCCAGGTTCTTCTTTGTCTTTGGGAGCCTTGAAAATAATTTTCCCACACCTAGTGTGGTCAATGACAGGATGTTGGCTAATCTAAAGTAGGTCTAAATTTACTACCCAACTAATATTTAAGAAATAACACAAGATTAATTTGGCCAGGCAGAGGGAAGGGGAGACAAACTTTGTTATATGGTGATTTGGGCCATTCAGTTGCAGTTTGGAAGAATTAGGTTCACATCTCTATGCTCTATCTCACGTACAGCAGAAATTTGGATGTGCATTTCCCATGCAGCCTCCTCCATTTCCAGTCAATTAGAAATCTTATTCTGGAGCTGAGAAGCCTTCCTAGCAAAATTCTTCTTGGCAGTACTTCATTCCTGAAAGCATATAAGCTTTGGCAGACTAGCTTAGCTTTTCCTGCTGGAAAAATAAAACCAAAAAGCAATCCCCCCAAAACATTTCAATTAAAACCTCCTTACCAGTTCTAAGCTGCTAACACAAATGGTTTTCTGCCTTGAAAAGGTTACACCCCACTGCTTGCCATAGGTCAGATCTTTAGGATGTCTTCAATTCATGCCTATGTACAGTCTGAGTGTTAATCACTTTTATTTTTCATTAATGACTATAAAAATTGAGGCTGTGGACAAAGTTTAACTGGAAAAGTTGTTTCAATTTCTGTCCAGTCAGCCAAGAAAAATACCTCAGTTATGCCTGAAGACCTGTGTGCACAGCATATACCATATCCTATGCATACCATTTCCTATGCAGAAAATATTCCCTCCTTCTCTGATGAAAAGCAAATCCAGCTAAAGGGACTGGGAGGCTTCTTTCCCTTGTTGGTCCTGCCCATCCTTTGAATGCGGCTGTCCAGAAACAACTCCCTGCAGCTTATCAACAACACCGAATCAGACACTGCCATCCTTGACAATCTGTGAATGTAACTGTTAAACCACAGCTTTATGAGCCCTGTTTGTATTTCCCCTGGCAGCTTATTGGGCCATAAAATAGAAAGGGGTTTCTCTGCATTCATGGGAAATATTAGGACTCATTCAATGTCCCTCCTGGCTACATTCAGGGCAAAAACCCTGATGTGACTTTAATAAAAAATAGACATTTGGCAAATAAATGCTCTCTCTTCCTGTTGGATTGGTGGGGGGCTTTGGTACTACTTGCTAGCGTTGCAAATATCTAGTGCAGCTCTGTGGAGGCTCTGTCACACACCCCCATTCTGGTTACACCACCTCCCTAAGGAAAATGGCATTTACTTCACAGCACATCTCATTAAATTCCCTGGGATCTCTGGGAGACTCAGGTAATCTCAGAGATTTGAGTAAGAAAAAGCACAAGGAAGAGCATGTTTATTTATTTATTGCTGCTGTTTATTCCTGTATGCTTTTGGAAAAAGGTGCATCTCAAAGGGGGCAAGCTCTCACCACACTCTCTGCCAGCAATAAAGTACCACTGCCAGCATGGAGGTGGCTGTGGAACTGAAATATCCTTGTAGGTAGGATATTCTAGGGCTACAGGAGTGAAGCGGGTTTTGTGAGGAGCAACATTTCTTCCCTGCCTGATTTTGTGATCATCGAGACAGAGCAAAAGTAAGGTGGATCCCTGGAGGTTTCCAGTCCAACCTCCTGCTTGAAATAGGGCTGACTCCAAAGCTGGGGCAGCTTGCCCAGGACTTTGTCCAGTTGAGGTTTGCAGATACCCCAAAATTAGAATTCTACAACCTCTCTACATCCCTGTTCAAGACTGCATCACTTACTGTAAAATTTTTCTTCCTTTTATCTGGAATTTCCTTTATTGTAACAATTGCCTCTTGTCTTGCAATAACAGCCCTCAAAGAGCCACCGCACCTTCTACAAGGACAAACCCTGTTATTCTCTGAATACTCTGGTACTTTTTAAGGTGTTGTAGAGGAAAACAGGTTATTCCTGAGATAGGCACCCAGATGAACATTCGGGAGGAACAGAGGGGAATGATGCCCCTGTGTTTGAGATTATACAGGTGCTCAAGCTTGGTTCAAGATTCCTAAATTTTGCCCTTTTCTGAGGGTTTTTAAGTACAAAAGAGACAAACATTCATCCTACAAAGGCTAACTAAGCACGAAGGGAAATACTGAAGAGTCTTAAAAATTAACATCTTATATTTTTGGACAACAGATGCTGGGCATGGAAAGAGCCTGTTAACCACAGCAATCTGGTCTGTATGGTCTGCTGTGGCTGCAAGCGCCTCAAACCCCAGGGATCCCCAGGGATCTACTGCTGGTTCTGGAAGGTAACTTGCCACTCTGCCAGCCCTTGCAAAGTATTCCAGGTGGCATTTAATCTCTCTATAACATGTACCGCATTCCCTTCTCATGGAGGGTTTGCCCAGACAGGGCTAAGAGCCAGCAGCTACCACTATCTAAAAGGGTCACTCCTTTAGCCCATCTGCTACATGTGCTCCCACAAAGGAAGAAGTCATTTTGTTTAAGTAAAATCTTTGATTACTGACATCAGATCCATTGGTACTAAAGCATCCCTGGAACGGAGAGCTCTGCTGCCAGCAGAAAGTATAATTATATTTGTTGTGAACAAATAGGAGGCAGACAGTGTGTGGAAAGTTGTTTTCTATTGGTTTTCCTTTTCTTTCCATCCCTTTGTGTCTGTAGGGTTGCGGGCTTTTTGTTTCTTTGTTATTTTGTTCAGGGTTTTTTTGATCTAGGTTCTGCTTGGAAAATTCAGCTGGGTTCTACCGGCAATTAGCCTGCAGAAGCAATGGCCAGTTGCTCAATTAATTAGCGAGCCTGCCAAGAAAGCTGGAGCATGAGACCGTGTAGAAAGAGGTAGAAAAACACAGCTGTCTTGAATCTGAGGAAACACCGTGCTAAAAAAGATAAATCCTCTTTGGGGTAAACTTCTGATGGTTGGTTCTGGGAGGAAAACCAGGGAAAATGGCTTGAGGCAGTTTGGGGTTTAATGGGACTGGGACTGTCTCCTTTTATGGCTGTTCCTACAAAGGCTGAGTCTGTCTTGTGAGCTCTTTTTTGTTTTGAGTTTATGCTGTCCTCGTGTTAATCTTTGGTTCTTTGTGCACCAGATCACAGCCTTTTCTCTACTCTCCTGCTTCTGAAAGGTGGGTTTGATTTTCTGCCTTGAAGCTTAGGCTCTTCCCACGACCCTTTTGAGCTGCAAAGCAATTCTCCATTGCCCTCTCTGTTCTCATTCGGGGTTTGCTGGATTTGGGTTTTCTTTCTTTGCTGTTTCCTAAGACTTCTTCCTCTTCTGTGTTTCAATTCTCATTATTTTGTGGTAAACAGATCCTGCATTTGATTTTTTTTTTTTAATCAGGTTATAAATAAAAGTTATTTTCTTGTTTTGTGCCATCAAAACTCTCTTTTCCTGATGTAGGTTAAGTGTTTGTTGGATACTTTTGATCACTCCCTTAGGTCTTGAATGTCTGACACCTCCATGTGCAGCAACTCATGTAGTGCTGCTCCCTCTCTTGAGAAAAGCTATTTTTGCTTCCTTGAGGGATGCAGCCTCCTCAAAGGGTTTTTCCCTTTGAGACCCAGAAAGGAAGAGGCTTCTCATGCTCAGGGAAGGAAGCACTGGTCAGAGCTTCTTTTCAGACTAAAGGTTCCTCATCAGCAAATCTCATTTCTAGAGGACACTCAAGCGTGTTGCCAATTCCTGAGAAGATAGTAAGGGAAGTCAAAATATCTTTTGTATCAATGCATTAAATGAAATAAAATGCACTCTCTGCTAGCAGAGTAAGGATGTGACGAGTGTTACTGTTGGTGCTACCTGCCCTTGCTGCCAGATGCGGCTCAGCCCAGCTGCCAGGCAGGTCCTCTACAATCCTGGAAAGGCTCCAGAGTTTCTCAATATCGTCTTTAGTCCTTTCTTCAACTGGTATTTGTCCGTACCCACATTGCTTAGCAGAGCCTGGATGCAGTACTTGACAGTTTGCATGTGCTGCAGCTGCTGCATCTAATGGGTGCCCATCTCCTGCCAGATGTTCTGGGCAGCACTGGGTGGTAGGTCTGCCCTTCTCCAGCATGGCTCTCCCTTTGACTTGGGCTGACTGTTTGCATTTGCTCCCTCAGACAGAGTAACTGGCCAAATTATGACGTAGCTGTGACTGCTCCAATGCAAATGTTTTGTTGCTGTAAACAGCAGTGTTGGTGTTATCTGCCTGAAAAAGAGGGATGGGTTTCTCTACCTCAACATCTTTGTAAATTATTTTATTCTATTGTCAGCAAAGCTAGGAAGTAAGGACACTTTAGTGTACGCCCAAGCACTGAAATACTCCCCCACCTGCTAAAAATGTAATGTGGTACCAAAGCTACAGGCAAACACTCAAAGCTGGGAGAGATGGAGGGGCATTTTCATGGGGGAAAAATGGATAATATGGAGCAGTGAAGTATTTCAGAGTAGCTGGAATATATCAGGGATCCAACAGACCAAAGCATAATTTCTAGATTTCTTTATGAAAGCAAGTAAAAGGGGTAATGGAAAAATAGTTAGGCACTAGATTTATTTAATAGCCATGGAATAAATTGGGCAGTTGGCAGGGGGGAAAGCGAACCAGTAATCAAACATATCTGATGTTTGAGAATCATACCTATGGAAGGGATCGGTTGCTTTAAAAAAAGTCAGAAAAGTTAAAAGTTTGGCTCTTTTCTAATAAAATTAAATTTTTTATTCAAGCACTTGGGAGTTGGAGCCCCCAAACAGACTGTTGCTGTTTAAAACTCAGGTAAAGCAATAAGAAAGAAATTGGAGAGTGAGTTGGAGGAGGCACTGTGAAAGACTGTACATTATGCAGAGGCAGAAAAAGAAAGTAGCAGTGTTTTGCCTTTGGAATGAGCTGCCTTTTTTTTTTTTTTTTTTTTAAAGAAGCAAACCAACTTTACAAAAAACTTCACACTGTCTAGACTGCTACGAAGACCAAATGGACAGTGCAAGCAAGACTTTGGTAGTCATCATCGGGGCAGGCTGCAATACCAAGAGGGAAAATTGCTTCCTGTGAACTGTTCAGTAGGAAGCTACATGTATATAAGACATCACCTTGCTTCACCCAAAACAGCTGACAAAGATTACCTTCATCCCTGCAGGCAGAACTGTCTCATGTTGTTATCCTCATACATTTATTTTTAATGTGTATGTTGCATCCTACAGCTACAGAGAGTGGAGGTGAGATATTTCTGAAATTCTGTGGTCCATACCACTGGTGGGTGGTTAAAACTCATGCTTCTTGTCTGCTTGCGAATCTTGAAACCAACAAATTTCATTGTTGATTACTTTATCTGCCTTTGAGTCTCAAAATAATTTCCGACTCAGACTTATAAATCATTAGCTAAAAGCACTTTGCCTTTTTTTTTTTTTTTTTACTTCATTTTACCTTAATACTGTAACCTAGGATATTTAAAATTTCAGTCCAGGCAATTAAAGGTTTTTGGCTCCTGTGTGTCTGCTTAACCCGGTGGCTAAAGAAAGAGAAGCTTCAAAGACAGATGAAAAAGTGGGTGTAGAAAGGAAAAAAGGGTTACCTTCCAGCTGCAGGGCATTCATTCCCCCACATATACAATTCTTTCTGCCAGGTTATCACACTTTAACTCTTTCTTAGAGGTATGATTGAATTGGGACATTAGGCTCCAGCTTTTAGTAATGTGGTAATTACTTTTATTACTTTCAGCTGATGTCATCACCAGTTTCTTGTTGATCATCATGCTGTTTGTCATCAGCTTCAACCTCCTCCTTGGTGTGGTGAAGGTATGTTCTCCACAAATGACATTTAACTGCTGGCTGAGGCCTCTCTGAGTTAGGAGGTGTTAGAGGAGAGGACTAGAGGATGCTCACTGAAAATGCTGAAGTATGATCAAAAAAAGCAGATATATATCTCTGCTCTCTCACAGAGGGGGAAGGCAGCTGGTTTGCAGTCTCAGGCTCATCTGCAAGGCTGCTAACTGCCAGATTTACCAAATCTGGGTGACATTTCCAACAAGACTATTTTTCGTGTTAAGGAATGGAAATGTTATGATTTGGAAATGTTGTTTTATTGCTTCATTTCCTTGCTCTTTTGCAAGTCAGATCCTGGAGAGGAACTGTAACTCCCCTATTACACTGGGGATTTGTTTGCCATTTCAGAAGAAATGACCGTGCATTGGTGTGGGAATCCAGCTTTCTCTGTAGTGGTAAACTTTGGAGACAGCTGAACGACAACTCTGATGGGATCAAGTGCCAACGTCACACAGTGAAAATTCACAGAAACTTTCCAAGGGGGTGAAAAAAAAATCAATGTTGATGCCCTTCATTGTTTCTGAATCAATTGTTGCCACAGTATGTGGAATTAGATGCAGAAATTCCAGGAAAGTATTTATTCTTGGAGTACCTTAACATATGTCCTTTCAGGTATTGATAGCTGGTCTCATTCTCCCATTCAGAATAGAAATAACTGGCATTGCTTTTCTTTCTCAGAAGAGGGAACGTCTCCTGATCCCGTTCCTTGCTCTACAAGTCATGGACTTTCTCCTCAGCCTTCTAACAATGTTCAGTTCCTACATCCAAGTCCCAGCGATCATCTCTGTGTCCTCCATTAGCCACAGGGTAGGTAACAGCTCACTTCTGGGGGAGTCTGCTCTGTTCTCTATGAGATGGAGACCGATGCGTAATGTAGGAATAAAGGACCATTATCTTGGGCCGTGGTTCTTCATGGTGAGGTAGTTTCTATGCTGGCTGGAGACAGGATGCAATCCTTGGGGGCTAGAGGGTACGCAAGGAAAACTAGTGACAGCTGGGACATTGTTTAGTTTCCCGTGTCTGGGAATCTTCCTGTTGATTTTATTTTCCGTCTCATGGCTTTGGGGAGGTCGTTCTGGGTGTGCCCACGCTAGGAAGGGTTTGCTGGAGATAAGCTAGGAATACCACTGCTCCAGCTAGAGGCCTCTTCTGGGGAGCTTGTATAAATCAGCCCAGCAAGATGGCTCACTCATCATTTTGGCCAGTATAAGTGAATCAAATAGCTTAGGCTGTCAAAGTGAACAAAGCACAGGGCCTGTGTAAAATGTGGAAAATCTATAGAAGTGACGCAATCTTGTAATCATAACCAAATTTCTGTTCCCTGCCCTTCTTGCAGCAGGGACACTCGAAGATCCCTTTCCTGGCTCTGCAGCTGCTGGACTTCTGCCTGAGTATTCTTACTCTCTGCAGCTCTTACATGGAGGTGCCCACCTATCTCAGCCTCAAGTCTTCAGACAATGGGGTAGGTTATGAGCAAGCTCAGCTGATTTTTTTCGTGATGTGAACCCCTATGAAGTTTCTTTCAGTGGCTGTTAAGACAGAGTAAACTTTCTCTGATTTCTACAGTATACCTAGAACTGCTCTGTTTGATGACAAAAGAGGATTTTCGATGTTCTCACCAACACGGTGTTCTTGACTGACAGCTTGCTTATGCATGTGTTTCTTAAAAGTACACCTTGTTTTTCTTGTAAGAATCTTATGGATGCAAATTGCAGAGCAAAATGATTTGGATAGAGCCTGCCTGCATGCATTGAAAATGCATCAACTTTTCATCTTTATTAAACAGTCATATTTTAGTTCTCATTTAAATAGTCTTCTGAAAATCTTTGCCAAAGGAGTGTAAACAGCAGGAGGAGAAAAACATCCCTGTACTCTTTCTGATGAGGAAAGGAAGGTGGCTTGTCCCACCTTTCTGAGAGGCGGGTTGAGAAACTTGCTGAGATCTCCACCACTTTGTGTGACCCTGGTAGAGGGAACAAGTGTTCATGACTGAGACCCTCTCCCTCTTTTCGCAGGCCTTTGTGCCAGCCCTGGAGAAGTTACCAACAGAGGAATATGCCAAAGTGATGGTCACCTTCACCATTGCGTTCATTGCTGTCCTCTTCCTGAAGGTAAATGGCTGCAGGGTCTGGTGAGACTGAAATGAAGCTCTCTTTCATGGGGGATAGGAGAAATTGGTTTTACTTCTCTTTCGAATCTGCCAGGGCATTGGAAAGCCTTTGGTCTCTCCTTGGGCATAATAGCGTAGTGTCTGAGGCAGGTCTAATATTCAAATCACTGGTTTTATGCTTCTGCAGATGTGAGTTATAAAGCAAAATCTCCCTTATATTCAGCAACTGTTACTGCCCATTCATCTCTGAAAGGCTAAGATGTTTGAAAACAAATATGGGAAACTCTTCTGCTATTGTGTGCCAAAATAAATTAGATCATTAAGCAGGAGGTTAGATCTTCCACTTGGGTAAGTCGCTGTATCAGCACTGATCTAAGCAGAGCTGTGCACACTGATACCCTGAAATTTAATTAAAACCCGTGAGCTGCTAAATCCTGCTTACATCTCAGAAAACTCCACTGTGAGATGGTTTCTATTCTTCTTGCTTCAATGGATCAGAGAACAGGTTTTTCACTGAGGGGTTTCAGACCAGCTAAGAAAACCAGATCTTTCCAGGTACTTGAGCAGATTCTGTCACAGTGAAAAATGCTACTTGTTAGTTGGAAAGCATTTTTTATTCAGATTCTTCCCAGGTGGCCAGACAAACCAGTGTGGAGTGGAGAGTCTTACATGATTGCACTACAGACATGACTTTAGCATATCTTTTAATATTTGCATAAACTGCGCAGTAGGAGTGGAGATAACCCTGAAACCCAGCTGGCAGTGTGGGTCTTCAGCAGAAATCTCACTGACCTGGCAAATCGGTTGATTTGAATTTTCCACAGGTTTAGCTAGAAGACTGCTTAACTTGCAATGACTTCTTGCGCTGGAGTTTGTAGGAGGAGGGATTCAGGGAAGATAATAAAAAAAAAAATGGACAGGCACAAGTACTCTTTAGTCTACTTAACTCCCCAAAACAAGTCATTAGGAATGCCATCCTTTAAACTTAGTGACAATCCCTCCCCTCTTCCTTGTGTAGCAAAACCATTTTCATGAGAGAGTTCCTTCCAAGTGATAAAGATCTGATGAGGAACGTGGCAAAAACACGAAAAATTTTAGACCCGAAAAGGCTGTTTGGCCAATTTAGGGCCCATTGGTTTCAATTCACTGAATGCCCCCATCAAGGTAGCATCTAAATATGTTGGACTAGCCCAGGATCTTTTTGCATAAATTGACTTGCTTTATGACCCATCACAAGCATTTATTGCTCTTGCACTAAAATGTTGTTTCTGTGTAGCCGGTGCTGTTTGCCTGCCAACTTGCAATTACTGTCCCCAAAGTTATCTGCATCCCACACCATAGCATAAGTCAGCTAAAAGGTGGTCTGTCAGATGGAGAAGAGATGGGGCACCAGCCCCATTGAACACCTCTGCCAGTGACCTCATATGTGACCTGCAAGTCTTTGCTCACCCTTTTAGCAGGAAAGATTTCTCTGACAATGCTAGGGGAATGGTAACGCTCCTCTCCCTCTCTCGTACAACACGACCCTTCGCAGGGACCATGTCCTGTTGCAATGTGGAAGTCTCTCCATGCAACTTCACGGCTCCTTACCAGTGTGGTGGCTGGTTGTATGTCCACTTGTAGAGCCCCAACGGTGATATCATCAGTTGTTCAAGTCTAAGTTCCTTGGAGATGCAAAGCATTCAAAGGGCAGAGTGAGTGAAGGGGTGATGCTTACATAGCACCATTAGGGCAGTCTCCCTTGCTGATCTGCGTATCCACAAGTAATCTTTATCTCACCTCAGTGTCATAAAGCCATCCCTCACCACCACCACGGTGATAAGAATGCAGAAACCAAGGGGAATAAAACATTTCTGATGGGAAATGAAAGAAAGAGTTTAACATAATTACTTCTGAAGTAGCTCGCTTCCTGACCTCTAGGACAAGCTTCCCATCCACTTATAATGGCAACGGCTGCCAGAGAAGATTTCCCTTTTCAATTCAGTGTGGAGAAGGGTATCCTACAGTGACCCTTGGGTGTTTTGAGTTAGCCAGTAATGGGATGATCCCAAGGTCACCGGCTGCCTTTACGTAAGCTGTGTGTAGTAATGTATTCTGCTCAAACCTGCTATTGCTTGCAGCAGTCTTAACTGAAGTCAACTTCATTGAATTCGGTGCAGATACTGGGTTGGCACTGCAGCAAATTCTTCCAGAATCAAATCAAAGAAAGGATTTTTTGTTGTTGTTGTTGTATGATTTTTTTTTTTTTTAATTTAGTGGGGTTTCTTTTACAGATGAGTGGGGTTTTTTGAACAGTTTATATGATGGCTTCAGTGTCTTGCATGTTTGCTCTCTGTGTGAAGAGGCTTTTGGAAGGGGAAAGGTTTTTTGCAGTATTCCCTAAAGGTGGTCAAAGTTTGTATTTACCTTCCCATCTCTGCAAGTTTGTTTGAGAGATGGATTCCTTCAATTCAGATACTTCATTCCTTGTTCTCGTTCTTCGTCTTGGCTTTGTGTCAAGACAAACAGTCCTCATTGTTTTAGGAAATCCTAAGCTACATGGCTTGTTCTCAGGGCATATAACTCCTTATGTTCCTTTGAAAATGCCAACTGTTTTTAAAGTAGAGTCTTATGCCAATAAAAATAAGAGGCACACGACTTCGCCTCGCTGCACAGAGTAGGGAAAATATTTATTTAATATGGTATGTTTCACAGGCCTTGCTTATTTTCTTGTGCCACAATCCGTCAATCGATCCATTTTTCTCAGAAAAGCTCTATTTATTGCATCTTGTAACTCTGCGAGGTGTAAGGCAGTCTTGTCAGAAAAGTGTAACTATTGCAAGTATAGGATTTTGTTGAATGAGCTGACCTTTCAGGTCAGTCCTTGTTGACCAGGGAGCCTTGGATCTCTGGGAGGTGGATGTTGTGCCCAAGGTGCTCTTCTGAGACATGCAAACTTTGTAGCCTGCTCAGAAAAATAACATGAAACACACGCTTTCCTTTCCTACCTGATGCCATTGCATTCTCAGAAGTCTTAAGCATGTGCTTTATATTTAATGGTACTACTTGTCCTATCGACTTCCCACAGCAGTGTATTGTTCTGAATAGATGGAGTCATCACCTTTCTAGTGAAGGATCAAGAGAGACCGATTTAAGGCCCTGGGAGATAAGGTCCCAGGCTTCTACCTCCAGAGAAGAGAGTAGGACAATAGCAGGCTGATGGCAAAAGTGGAAATGCTCTTGTTGACTTGCAATGCAATGGCAGACTTCCCTTTCCCTTTCCTTTTCAGGCCTATATGTTCAAATGTGTTTTGAGCTGCTTTAAGTATATTAAAGCCAGCAAGAGAGAAGAGGTGAAAGTCGACCCACAAGCACTTGAGAAGGTGAGTAAAGGCTGCTTCAGATTCACACCAGGAAAAGGCATGGTTTAGACTGGTGAGATGCATGATGATCCTTACTTTTGCTTCTTTGGTGGTCTCAGAGATAGTTCAACCCTTCAAATGTGCATTAACAAGTACTAATAATCAGTTTCCAATTATATTATATACCTTTAACTTTACTTTTGTATAAAATCTTTCAAACTCAATGCTATCTGCAAGGAACCTGAAACTCAGGCTTCAGGCAAAGCAGATAAATGGGAATATATCACTTGTACTCTCTGATCCAGAGATGTGTTTTTAATTTTAGTTGAACTTTGGTTTCTATCCCTAATAGTGCTACCCTTGTTTAAAATTAAGTTTGTCTTCAGCTTTCACTGGATCAATGCCTGAGAGATTTGGTGCATTGCCTTTCATCTTAACAGTTTGCTAAATAATGAATATCAATGTCCTTCCTTAGATTACTGATGATCTCTTTAATAGTAGCATCCAGCTGCTCTGACACAATGGAAAGATATTGAAGACCTTCCAAAAATAAGAGATACTGTAAAGATGGATGAGAAGTAAAGAGGAAGAATATGGAATGCTAAGTGTAGGCATTTCTCTTGTTGAAACTTGGCAAATACGATGAGCCTTGTCTTGCCAGCAGTGTGTGCCCCTACTGTGCATGCATCATGGCCCTCTACAATGATCTGAGCTTAGCTTCTTTGCTTAGGCAATGAGGCTTATATTCTGGACATTAAAGAGCCTTGGTCCATTTATTGCAACCACGCTTTGGGAGAAGGAGATGGGACTGGCAGCAAAGTGGTTATAAAGTGCTGCTGACCTCTAACTCTCCTGGATTTCTGCCCTTTACGTCTTACAACCCATGTGGTTCTTCTACCCTGCTTTGAACTAGGCAGAGAAACACATCCAAGATCAAATCTACTTGAAACCCTTCATGTGATCCCCAGAGCATAACTAATGGTCTTCTCTTTCAGGCTGTGCTGCCATCGTATGAGGAAGCCTTAGAGTTGCCTTCCAAGGAATCCCCACCACCCTATGTAGCAATCTAAGCTCCACTCCACTCATGGAGGGAAGACATCTGTATTGCTGTTGGTGCCTCTTACCCCTTCTGCCAGATAGTCAACCTCATTGAGAAGTCCTTACTTTATAGCAGTATCATGCTTATTACAATCCAGCTCACTTCATGAGCCTACAAAGAGTGATGGTGAACCACTGGAGTTGGTGCCTTATTCTACACTGGCAGTTTTGACTTGGTACTACCAAGCTGCAGTGCTAATTTTAATAAACTTGGCACCAGGCACCACAGAGGTTCCCATCACTGGCCTCTGACATCTGGCTAATGTGAAATGTAGGCACTGGCCTGAACCCCTTGTCAGGCTTGCTTTATGCCAGCAAAATGCTGTTTCTCATCTGTCTCACATCTAACTCAGCAGCTGAGACATTTAGGAAGTGGAATGAGGGGAAAATGGGCAAGAACCTTTTTGCTGAGATAGTCCAACCCTGAAGCTATGCTAGCCAGCACCTTTTAATGAGGACCCTATGGGAAAGGGATCCGCAAAAAAATGAAGATTACAAATGAACTACGACGCAGCTCTCATCCTGTCTGCTTGTGATGATGATTGATAGTGTGTACTCCAGAATATACAACATGCTGGAATTGTCACGGTATTGCTCTGCCATTTTATACCTGAGTGTTTGCATTTTTTTGCTTTTTGTGTGACTTAAAAGATGAGTTTCAATTAAAAAAAAATGTTAATGGCTTCAATACCTTCCTGTCTGATTTCTGAATGGTGCTGTCCTTGCTGTCTGAAGTACGTCACAAGGAAGCAATAGTTTGCTTTCTAAAAAAATTAGTTAGCAAAAATGGTGGTTTGGCCTTAGGCCAATATTATCTCATGTGTGTCCTGCTCGCAAAGGAAAAGATGGTATTTCTAACAGCTAACCTGGCAATTTCATCTAAAAATCCAGCTTGTTCCTTCCTCTCGTACATTATCACCAGTGATAAAGATCCTGCTTTCTGTGGCACATTCACGACTGACTCTGCACAGGTCAGTCTCTGTTGGTGAATAATGTTGCTGATGACAGATGGGAGGTATCTGGAATTTAGCATCTGCTTGCCTTTTTGGATCATTGCCTGCTTTTTAAAACAACTCAGTATGAAAGTGTAATTTGCTCAGTCATAACTATTTTGGCGTCATCCACAGCGTGGACCACGAATTGGGGTCTTTGTTCTGCTCTGAAACAACACAAAACAACAAGCTTTAACGGAAGATTTGCCAAAGTGTCAATAAGAAATGTCAGTGCTGCCCCATGCTCTGCTCACTGGATGTGTGGATGAAGATAATGATGTTGGTCATATACTTTTGAGCCGGTTTTCTGAAGAGGGATGGTGATTCCCTTTCTCTGTGCTTCATCTCCCTTGTTCTGGGGACCAGGATACTCAACAACAGCCATGAAGTCCGGAAGGGTGTACCACATCTTAATGTCTCCAGTACCTTTAAACATGCTTAAAATCACTCACAAAAGTACAAACCCCTCAAATTCTTGAAGCAGAAAAGAATTATTCTGACCCCAAATCTGGCAATTGTTTAACTGTGACCAAAGAGCAAGAGACCAACCCAAAATTCAACCAGAAAACCTTACAGGAGCCCAGCTTCTTGCAGCAAGGTCCAGTCTCTTGCTTAATTAGGTGGAGAGATAAAACATTAGCTTTGAAATATGAATAATCAATAGGCTACAGTACCTTCCAGACATCACCTGCTGGCTCTCTTGGTCATAGTCCTGAAGACCAGGATGCTGAAACTGGCTGCTTCTCATTTCTCACTAGCTACCTGTCCATCTTGGGTGCAGTGCTCAAAGCCAGATCTGGAGGAGGCCACGGGGTGGGCTACGTGTATGGAGCTTCTCTCCTTGTTAGTTTAGGGAGGTATTTGAAAGCACAGTCCTCCCCTTAAGATTCTGCATCAGAGTCTGTAGGTGCCAAGATTGTGTGTGACAACCATCGCAGCACTGGGACATCTTCACCAAGCTGCTTTCCACTGGCCAGGATTGACCAAAAGGCCGTTAACTGGGTCTGCCCAAAATATCATCAGGAGAAATGCTAGCAATCTACTTGGCTTCTAAACCAGAAGAGGGTTCCTCAAAGTGATCTAACTAAATTGTGTTAAAAATCCTTTTCCATCTCTTTAAATAGTTCAAATTCTACCTCTAATTAAATTCCCATTAATAATGCTTTTGGCTATTTAGTTACTGCAGCAGGGTTAAACATTCCCTAAGCCTCTTGATTTAATTGACTCTAATAATTCAGCTAAAGCAGAGAAAGTATGTTCAACACGTCTTGCAGAGATGGGGTTTGTTTCAATGTGTTTGAGGAGTCAAGCCTTTGGGTACACACCTGATCTTCTAAAGGAACCTGATGTTTCATGGCTCTTAGCAAGCCAGACGATCCTTCTGCTTCATGCAGTATTTTCTCTCCAGGGCTCAGAATAGTTCCCCGTGAAAGCCTGGCTCAAAAAAACCCTGAAATCTGATAAAATGTATAGATTTATTGTGAGCTTCCAGGCAGGTCAGGGGCTGAGTTCTAGACGGGAAGTGGTTTTGGTTTTCTGAAATGTTAGATGATTTGGCCAACACAAACTGAACACAAGCTGTCCCAAGCCTGTTAATAAGTCAGACGATGGCACTATCAATGCTGGTTTTGAGACTGATAAAAGACTCTTTTTAATATGCTACTGTTATACTGTTTTTTCTTCTCTAAACTGATTTACTGATGTGAGTCTCTCCACTACAGGCTGAGAACCAATTCACACAAATATACTTAATGCTGCTCCACACATTGCTTTTTTTTTTCCCAGTGCAGAGGAGAAATGAGTAGCAATTCTTTGATGTAGAGAGTAGATTGAGCTGATGATCTCAGCACTGGCAGAACAGATATGTAAGAGGGACTTGACCACCTTTAGAAGCAGCAGCATCTCATGGAGGTGGAGATGCTCCAGGACTCTAGAGATGTCCATTAGATTACCCGACTGACTGTGGTTTTTTCCCCCCATCTGACCCAGAGCAAAAGCTCCAGTGGAAAAAGGGCTTTTTGCTCTGTGTCTCTGTGTTGCTTCAAGCTCTTCTGTTTTGTTTAATTTCTTGTTCTTCTCTAGGCATTCTGGTGCCACTGCCTTCAGTAGGAGGAGACATGCCTCTCCCTCTGCTCTGAAAAAAGAAACAACCAAACACACTTCACTGGTCTCCCCATTCCACAGAAAGGGAAACTGAGGTATGAAGGAAAAGGAAATAACTCACAGAATATCATGGACCTAGTCAGAGGAGGGAGAGAAATTGCAGAATGGGTGAGAGCGATCCTGGTCTGCTCTCAAAACCAGGCTCAGCACCTGAGACTGCAAAAAAAGCCTCTAAAGGTCTAAGCAAATCCCTAGAGACTGCCTGCAGGTAGTTCTCATGGCGGGGGAGATGGAGTTGTGCTCTATGCCACTGTAGAAGTGTTTTGTTTTATTGACAGAGGATAGCCCTCCTTGAGGCCCCTTCCCTCAGCCTTGGGCTGGTCCCAGTGAAACAATGCTGCAAACCCCAGCTATGGGCTGGGAGTGCTCCCATGCACCATTCACAGCCTTTTAGTCAAACGTTTGATAAACCTGTCCACTGATGGGAAATGTTTTCTGGTGAAGATAACCAGCACAAGTTGCTCCATCAATCCAGGCCACACCTTTTTGTAAGACACTCTTTGACATGGAAACTCGGTAAAGCTTCTGATTCTACAAATCCTCCTGGATGTTAAACAGCACCAAAGCTGGCAGAAAATACAGTGTTAGTAAAACCTGGGGAGGATCGGAAACATTTTTCTGGTGCTGGCTTCTGTCAGACTTTGAAATGGCACCTGGAAACATGATGGAGCTGCTAGCAACTTGGCAAAAATAATGCATAATGCAATAGGAACAACAGTGCTCAAAACTAGGCAGATCGAGTCATAGCGTCCACTACGATGGAAAGGTCTCTCCTATCCCAAGGGTATTCTGATGTCCATGAGTGGGCATAAATAGACCTCGAAGAGGGCAAAGACAGCAACTTGGCAGCATTCCCTGGCATCTCCTCGAGCTGACGTAAGCCAATGTGCTGACTGGCCCTGGAGCGGCAGAGGGAATCCCGGGTGATGGATGTGTGGCGTTTCTCCAGGAGCCTGTCACTGCAGACTGTCCTGCACCACAGGGACCATGCTGCCCTTCTTGGTTTTCTTGCTGCCTTGGTTCCTGCTGATTTGAATGACACCTATAAACCTTCCAGGATTCAGTCCCTAGAGCCTGGGACAGGCGCCATTATAATTGCATAAATCAAACATCATAAAAAATACAGGCTTTACTTTAGCTTTCCTGCAGACAGTTCATTAAGATAATTACTCACTTGTAGCAGTCGAACGCAGTCGCTGCAACTGCTGTCCTCAGTAGTGGGCCCAGAATGACAGAAATTGGCAGTGTGGTCATGCATCAGCCCAAATCCTTTTGCTGCCATTTGCTTTCCGCCTGCGTGCTCATCCATCAGGCCAGATGCCCCCACGGACTCCAGCTGAGGATCTCTCTCATCCATGTGTCTGCCTGCAGGATTTTTGTAACATTTCTGCTAGTGAAAGTTATTTTACAAAGATGTTCCTCTTCTTGGATGATCCCAGAGTCTTTATTCCTACATCTTCCTACCCTGGTCCTTTTGTACGGTTTGCCTTGATCCAGCTGGTTTGTTGGCTCATTCACCTTAGAGAAAAAGAGCTGCCCGCACAGTGACCTTCACCTTTACAAACAATCAGTCTTATACTGGTGTTTCATTCAAGCAGTTTAGTAGGACAGATATAACCTTAGGGACTTCTGGGCCAGGCCAGCATTGTTGGTGGCACTGTACAGGTGGAGAAGTCAAGGCATGGAGGAAGGACATGAGGTGCCCAAAGTTTTGCAGGTGGTCAGGAGGAGAGCCAGGAATAGCGCCCAGGAGCAACTTGGTCCCAAGGGGAAGATGTGGGCAAGGTTAACATGGCAAATAAAAAATGATCCCTTTGAAATAACTGTGACCCATAAAATACATAAACATTGATGAGCCATAAACAGCATTTACTATTTACAGCATCAGAGCACAAGGATATTTGCCAGCCATTTGCAGCTTAAAGAATAAACAGCAGTTCTTTTGATCCTGAGTTGTCGAAAGGGTTATATTTAAAGCCATTCATTTCTCCCCAGTCTTTCACCCTTTACATCATTTGTTTTATGCTTTGCACTGATCCCCCTGCTGTAAATACCACTTTCGCACTACAGTGGCGGTGCAGTAAATATCCTTTCTGGTAATGAAGCAGGCTGGCAGAGACTCCTCCACTCCCTGTAACAACCTGAAATAGAAACACCATGGGGATAAAATACAAGAATTGGAGCTTTGACTGAATGGCAGCTTTTGTCACCATTTCGCCGAGTATTTGAAAAATGAAGGCTGTGAATCCAGCTCAGAAACACTCACCTGGGAACATCAAAGGAAGCCTGAAAAAGAGAAAAAAATTACTGAGCGTTTTGCTAAACCAGTTTTCTGGTGGCTGGAGGGCAAGAAAGCTGTGTTTACTACAACTAACAGGTTTGTTTAGAATGAAATAGAAGTCAACAGCAAACTACTCAGGATTTGGCTGCTTGTCCCTTCCCAGCCCTCTTCTTGCTCTGCCGCCTCAACTAGCATGACTTAGCCACATCTCCTGATCCCTTCTAAGAAGTGTTTATGGTTCAGGGCTAAAACACTGTGCTTTTTTTTTAAGAGAAAAATCCAATATTTTAAATGCCTTCTCTTGAACTCTATTGGAAGTTTGGAAATGTCTTGAGATCCCTGAAGCCTGATTTCCTTTTTTCCCACAGAAAACCTTCACATTCTTCTGAGTCATTTACATGGAAGCGCCGTAGGGATGGATTCATTTTGATTTTATCATTTTGGATTGTTGCAGTGTGAAATTTATACTAAGATTATTAAATGTAATAATGGCATGTTTATTGGAAATATGTAAATATAAAACTAAAATACTGTTTTAAAATAAAACTTGAACAAAACATATTGGAGAAGTAAAATGCCAAATCAAAACAAAGCATGTCTGCACTATTGAAACTAAAATGTCATTTTTCTTGGCTTTTCCCATCTGATCTACATTCCTGTGAAATGTTATGCATATAGTGATAGAGAAAGAATCTGCATTTATATAGTTTATGCCCTCAGACTTGCTTGTCTTATGACAAATGAGAGGTAACCACCTCTCCCAGCTGTAGTATTGCCCATATTGGTATGTGTTTGCTTTTTAGTACTTTTAGTACTTAAACTGGGATTTTGCTCTTTCCTGGCCCATCCCAAGGCTGGCAGATTTGACAATCCAAAGAATGAAGGCATCCAGCAGAGTGGTATTTTAGCATCGGGGTTTTACAAACCAGGAAAAGGTTGTTAGAAAAACAAAGGGGGATCCGAAGGAGAATGCAGCACAGTAAGCAAACCATGAATAAGTTTGGGGCATCGTGCAGAGCTTTGAGGCACCAGCAACTGAAGGAAAACCTCTCTCTTGCCTGGGTGCAGAGGATGATGCTTCCCCAGTTGGTCATGTTGGGGAGGACAGGCTGCATCTCCTGACTTCATGCTGGAGTCTTCTGCTGGCCCTGACTGCTTTTGGAAAGCTGTTTATTTTAATTCAGTCTCATTCATCTGCAGGCAGAAGCTTTGGCTGTAGTAAGGCTGTGTCGGTTGTTAGGGCAGTGCAAAGGCTCTCCAGCCCTTACTTACAATATTATTATTTTCCAGCTGAAGTCTCCCAGCAGTTTAAGCACTCTTGACAGTGAGCTTCACGCTGCCATGTCGTTAAATGTATCTCATCCGTGCTGTGACATCCAGGTGCTGCAGACAAGCTTAGTGCAGCCAAGCTCATCCATCCGAGCTGGCCGACAACGGGCATCAGCGACCATGGTCTCACACCAGCGACGACAAGATGGCCCCAGGAGCTCCATCCCCTCTGCCCACCTGCTGGTGGGAGCACAGAGGCTGCAGCCGTTGGCAAAGTGCTTTTACCGATAGTGCTGGTGGAGCAGAGCAGATCATCCCATCATGGGGATTCCTCCAAAAAATGATATTTGTCACCTCCATCCTGAGAATAGTCCCGAGGGTCATAATCTGAACAGACATATGGAGAGCAAGGGACTGGGGTGCAAACCCAGATCAGAAAACCCCATATGGGTGCAGGCATTGTCTTTCACTATCACCTTCTTTGTCTCGATACAAAGCATCTACATGCCTTTTCTGCTTCATTTGCATTCAGATAATACTACAATGGGATCATTGTTTGGGGAAATAACTCACTGGCTATATGCAACAATTTCCCATCAGTCTGAAGCATTTGATTTCAGCAGGAGCACGGTGGGACCAGGATCTTCTGCTGACCATCCAGCAGTGGCAGGAAAGAGGGCCTCTGGTATTTAAAACAAGCACTTTTTTAGTAAGGAGACATGGACGTGAATGCGTTGGAGGGAGAGGCAGACCTTCCTTGTGCCAGGACGCGTGAAGCCTACAATAGCAGCTCTGCAGAATGGCAGGGCTGCTCCGGGGCCAGCATGAGCCGTTAATGGTTTGTCTGTTTACGTTGCGCGCAGGCTCGGGAAGAGCTTTACATGCATATTTTCCTCTTGAAATATTGAATCCAGTGTTTTCATTTTTGGAGGCCTGGGGAAAAATTATGTTTCATATTTTAAAAATAAACACTGCTTCTACAGAGGTATAAATGCAGAGCTATAGTATCCAGCAGCACACCTTTGCCTCTCGCCTTATTTTCAAAGCTTTAATGTTGCTTGTGTGCCACAACCCTCTGCTAGTGAAAATATTCACCTGAAATGTATTTATCTTTCTTTGCTAATTAACAGCAAAATGACACAGAGAAACTTTATATTTTCCTCAGCAAGAACAGCCATAGAGACTTCATTTATGGAGGGCTCTGAATGATCCCTATTCATGGCAAGCAAGTACTGTCTGCACCAATAGATCCTTGTATGCATGGCAGAGCAACAGGAGAAACCCCACCGTAGACAGGGCTGGAGGTAAAATCTCCCAGATTTTATGCTTTTATTTCACTTTGTTCCCTAATAGTCATAAATGTATGGGTGTAGCTGTTCTATATATTTGGGGAGCAAATGTACCCGTGTGTATATAAGCACACAAGGGATATCAGTGAACAGTATTTATACATGTCAGCACTCATCTAAATCCACGCATATATAAATACATCCATGAAAAGCATGCATGGAGGAGAGTTATGTGTCTGCATGTATGTGCACACATACATATTTATATACATAAACACATACATGCAATTATGTTTATATGCATGTATGGTCACATGTGTATATATTCATGCATCCATTCACAGGCATAAGCATTTCTACATGAAGTTTTTATACCGGGCTCTTTGTGCATGCACGTGTATACGTGAAGGTCTGCATGTGTTTTCTGTACTACTCCATGATCATAATCTGCAGTTTTCACATCCTGCAAGGTAGCTCTTTTAATCCCAGGGGCTCTGAAATAACAAGCAAATAAAATAAGATGCCATCAAGCTTGGCAAAGGGCCTCAATGACAGAAAAAGGTGAAATGGGAGCAAAAAAAAATCTCATCTGGAGCATTTGCTCCTTCTGGCTAAAAATTTCCAGCTAGCTCCAGAGATGGTTGGAAAGCCTGTGATTGATGGTGTGTACCTGGGAAGATAGCAGCAGGACAAATCCATGCTGATTTTGCATGAGAATATAGCCATCTTTTAATATTTTAATTAACGCTTTTAGTGTTGAAAGAGTTAAGAATAGCCTGGCAACTTCACTAAGGACAGGTCCTTTTTTTCCTAATCAAAGAGCCTTTCTCCACAGGAGCTCTTGGTCTCTGTTGAAGCACTTTGGGAGTAGAGAGTGACTCTGGATAAGGGAAGAGAAACTGGACTTTGAATTAAAGGTAGTTTGCCATGGCAGTGCACTACCACAATGCAGATTAAATGGATGAGTGCTCCGAGGGTGTGGGGCTGGAAAGGTGAGCAAAGACTAATCCATCAGAGGAGAAGGGCTTTAATTAACTGACAATAGTGTAATACAGTAGTTAAAAAAAAGAAAATAGATGCACTGCTTTGTGATGAACCCGTCATTAAATTCATCTTACTCTAGTACCAAATCTCCCTGCTGCTCTTCCATAAAGAAGACATTGGATTTCTGCTCACTTGCAGCATCATCAGTCTTATTTGTTGATTTAGATTATTGGCTTTTTGTGGCAGGAGCTGTATCTCCCTCGTGTGTACAGACCTGAACGTTACGCTGTAAAAAATAAATCAAACTTCTAATCTGTCTGTCTATTCTAAGTTTCTTGTCTATTTATCTAGTTTAGGCTACTGAGTTCTTTCTTTCCCTCCCTGCTCTCCTGCACAGAGGGCACAGCCTCATAGAGAAGTAACTGTTTCCTGCAGGAAGAAATTTGTTCTGCATCCTACGCTTTCGCCCGTGCCTCCCCAAGCCTGGCTCTCCTCTTCCTCTCCCCTCCTCCTTCGACCGAGCGTTCGCCCACAAATTAAGCCAAGGAAGCGAAGCCCCCCGATCCCACAGGCTGGTTTCCAGCCCTGTGCTTGGCAAACGCAGGGACTGAGAGGTGATTTGTGTGACCCTATTCCCGTCCCCCCCCCTCCCCATCGCTCCCTCCCTGGGCTTTGCTGCAGGAAGGACACAAGCCTGACACACCGCAGACCGTTTGCTTACTGTGGCAAAGCCCAGGATTTGCAGACGGGAGCTGGTGATTGACAGGTTAACTCCAGTTCCCCAGGGCTGGTTTCACTGGTCCCACTGTTACGGTCCCAGATTCCCCACATACCACGCCGTTGCGGGTCTCTTTATAGCTTCCCATCCCCTTCGCCGAGCAATGAAGCCATTGTGGAGGGGCTGGGGGCTGGCAGGGCTGGACATCCTCCCCCTCCCCACCTTCGTGCAATATTTTCTCCTAGTCCTTCTTGCTTGTCCCTCTCCCCTCGGTGCCCCCCCCGGCACTTCACACGTGTCAGGGGCTGGCCCCATGCCTCCCCGAGGAAGGGCAGGTTAATACCTCTGGGCCAAGGCTCTTGCTTGCCACTCTGCATCCAGCCTCCAGCTCCTCCACAGCCATGGACAGGATTTTCTCTGCCTTGCTGCTCTCTTTGCTGCTTCTCCTCCAGAGCTATGGAGTTTGCGGGGCACCTCCACAACCGAGAGGTAAGTGGGGAGCTCAGCGGCGGGATGCACGGTGTCAGTCCTCTACCGCCTTGCCACCAGCCTGCTTTGGGACTGGGAAGGAGATGAAGGAAAAAGAAATACCCAACATCAGTCAGGGAAGCAAAGGAGCTTTCTCAAATATTTTCCCAAGACAGCAAAACCTGGAGATGTGTTTGCTTCTGCCTGTTGCATTGCTTTAGAGAAGTAGTGGGAGGTCTGTACAGAGACACAGCAAAGGTGGCATCAGGTCAGCCCTAGCCCGCAGCGTAGCCTCAGCCTCGGGGCTCGCTGCTTTTGGCTGGAGGAGGCCCAGGAGAAGGGCTCTCCTCTGCCTTCTCTCCGCAGCTCTGCAGGGCTGGTTTTGCCGGGAGTTTGAGGAGGAGCTGGCCAGACACCCTGAGTTCTGGTTAACCTCATCGAGCAGGAAGGTCTGGGTCAGGTTGCTGAGGATGGGCCTTTCCTAGGTTTTACTTCATCCATTCCTGAACAAAATCCTGCTCTGTTTGTCTTTCCAAGTGGGGTGTAGAGCAGCCAGATGGGAGATGAGCTGCCTGCTCTTTGAGGTTGCATGCTTTCTAACTCCTGGTCTGCAATTAGTGTCAGCAAGTACCTGGTAGTGAGGAAGCATCTCTCCTCTGCCAGGGGCAGGGTGATGCTGGGGGCTCCAGCCAACCCAGGGAACTCACCGCAGGAGAGGTGGCCAAGGCAAAAATTACAGCTGGGTTTTAAAAATGCTTGAATGATCTTATGATGATGCATAATGCATATACCTGGGCAGATTGACAGCTGTAAAATATGCGTGACAGTGACTGCAGTCTTGGCTGTTGCTTATGAAGGGGAGTTTTCTGATATACTGACCAGTTTCTCGTTAGTAATTTGGAAAGGGGGAGTTATCTTTGCTGCAGAACCACTAAGTGCTACCAAAGTCAGGAAACTAAACAGACCAGTCATTCAACTCAGCCCTACCATGAGCAATCGCTATTTCTAAAATAAACAACTTTTAATTCTGAGTTCCTAGGCAGGTTTCCTGTTCTTTTAATGAATATGGCAAAGATGCCCTAAGAGATATTTTCTGCTAAATCAGTGCGTGAAGTTCAGCTATTTCTGAATAACTTCAAGTGTGGACATTTTTAAAAATAGAGGAGGATTTTATTTCTGGTTTAATTCAACTTTAAAATAAACTGTGCTGAGTCAAGATGCCACTCAGAACAAGCGTGTCTGACTGTCAGCTCCTGGAGATAACCCAGGCCTGTCCTGCAGACCCTGACGTGCACAGTGGATGTGACCAGACAGGCTGAAATCCCAAAGCTCCCATCTGATATCTCCTCTTTTCTCTTCATTTCCCTGAAATATACTTCACTCTCATAAAAAGAGGTTAAAAATGTTATTTAGGGCAAAATCACAGAGATTCCATGCAAAAAAGAAAATATACTTCAAAACTTCTATTGGATCCAACTGTTCCTAGGGAAAAAAAAACTTTTCTTCCTTGGTTTGTCACTAAAACCAGAGATGATTTATTAGCTATAGAGGCAAAGGGGAATCTGCTCCTTATTTCTGGAGGAACTGATTGCAAGAATTTGAGCCTTTCTCTATACCTTCATTTCTCACCTGTAAAATGGACATAACCAACCCCTGGTAAAGGGATTTGCAATACTGTAGATGGGCTGGCAACTGAGTTTTTCCATCCTCTGCAATGAATTATGGTGGCAAAGTGAAAGTCACCCACATGGGAAAAGGTTATATTGCATTTTAGTAGAAACCAGAGCATCTGACAAAGTAACCACTGCCTGCTTCCCTTCTACACACAGCATCTTTTAGAGAGACCTTTCTGGGAGCCAGAAGCAAATTCAGCATTAGTATCTCTCAGGAAACTAACCTGAGTGTATTATTTATGGATATATCACAGGGTATTTATTTTCATCTGTCTGAAAGACTGAAAGCTCCATTAGATTTCACACTGAGGACTAGTTATAATATTTATGTCATAATTTGGAACAGATTTGTTGGCCCAAAAGCTCACATTTAAAAATCTGTCTGCAGAAATCTCCTTTATGATATAACCTATATCGTCCCTCTCTGCGGAAATCAAATATTAACAGAGCCCTTGATGCCCCTGGAGAGCCAGGCTAAATGATAGAAAAAAAAATTAAAAGATCAGAATACTATAGATCTGGTGGGGAAAATGGGACAATTAATTTAGAAAATCATAAAAAATATCAGTCCTTTTTATGTTTTGCCACAGTTGAAAATGAGGATGGAAAACAGCATGCAAATGAGAAATTAAAAAAAAAAACCACTCAGCTCTTTGCATTGCTAATGCTTCCTGTTTATACCATTTACTTTTTAGAGTGAATATTCATGTCTTACTCTGGAGTTGTAGAGATTAACTATCAATTACGAGGTTCTGCATCTCTCTATTGTGTTCTCCCTCACCAGCTCACAGAAATAAAACAGCGCTGGTCTTTGCTGTGTTACAGTATTTCATTACTAGTGCCAATAGCTGAAAAACACGAGACTGGTTTACGTTATGTTGGTTATTTAATCTGGGTATCTTGATTCACAACTGAATCTGAACTGCTGAGTTTCATGCCTACTTCTGGTCATGCATGACAAAAATATAATCTCATTAATTAATATCCATGTGGATTGCTTATCCACGTCCAAAATGTGGTAACTCCTTTTGAGACTTTGTTTGATGCAGAAGTGCACGCACAGGCTTCAGTTCACAGCTTCATTCCTCCCCCCATGCTGCCATAAGTGAGTTAAGTTTCATGTAGACATTAGCAATAGCCTGGGGTTACAAGTGGGTAACCTGCTCCCACAAGTGCAGCGCTGGAATCTCATCAGCTCGCTCCTTCAGAAGTACAAATCGTCAACCGGTAACTGTGCTTTTCTTACAGACACTTTCTTATGAAAGGAAAAAGAACATTTAGAACTATTAGGTTAAAGTGGTCTCGCTGGGTCTCTCTGAGATGGGCAGAGAAAGGACTGAAGGTTGCAAGTCCTCTAGCCTCAGCTGCTGCTCTAAGAAGACCATCCTCCCCCTCCTAGTATACTTTTCTCTTCTTTTATTTTTCTCCTCCCTCCTTATCCTTTCCAGGCACCCTGTGTAGAACCAAACCCACCGATTTGGTGTTCGTCATCGACAGCTCTCGAAGCGTGCGCCCACATGAGTTTGAGAAGGTCAAAGTCTTCATGTCCCGGGTGATTGAGGGGCTGGACGTGGGCCCCAACTCCACCCGGGTGGGTGTGATCAATTATGCCAGTGCCGTCAAGAACGAGTTCTCCCTCAAGACCTACCAAACCAAAGCGGGGCTCCTGCAAGCAGTCCGGAGGATAGAGCCGCTCTCCACTGGGACTATGACTGGCCTGGCTATCCAGTTTGCCATTAGCCGGGCTTTTAGTGACTCAGAAGGGGCCAGGGTGAGGTCTCCCAATTTTAATAAGGTAAGCAAATTATCCATTTCTTGGATGCTCCTTCTGTCATGTGGCTCATCATGGAGCGGTTGGAAAAATCAGAAAAGGAAGAAAAGTTATTTTCTCTGTGCTTTGAGTGTGTGGGGACAAGTGGGGGTTAATTGTCAAAGGTGACAAACCTTTGGGAGGTGGAAACGTCCCAACTCTTCTTGAAAACAAAGCTCAGCTTTCTTTTGGGCAGAGCTGGCCAAAAGTTGTCACGGTGAATTTAATCCACCCTCACCAGCTCTCTTCTCTGCCTGGAGTGCCCATCCTTTGGGACGCGGCTCCCTGCTTCCCATGTGCCTGCGACACCACACCGCTGTGAGATGATGATCTCAGCCAGGTTTGCTAGCCATGAACAATGCTCATCTTCCCCAGAATATTGTCATAAAGAGGCTTCAGAATCCACCATAGTAAAAAGTGAGGCAACCTTCTGAAAGTTTCCTTCGAAATGGCCCATTTCAGCTGCAGATATAAAGCAAAGTGCTGTTTCAGTGTCCTCCACTGCTCTTCCAGATTTTCAGAGGCTGGCTGGTGGCTATGTTTTCCATTCTGGGTATTCTCTTCAGGTACACAGACTTTACTGACCATTTAGCATGTAAGGCTGTGGCATAAGGTCAGCTTAATTCTACACGTGGTTGCAATGGGCATCGCTGCTCCTGACTCATATTCCCTGTCCAGGAAGCTGTCTTTAAAAAATTATTCCCCAGACACCTCATTCATTCTTTCTGGATTTGACCATGGATGAAACCAAACCTCAGCTCAGTGACCGTCATCAGGAAAACTCTCTTCTGAGCATGTGGAGAATATATATTCTTGACAATATGTCTTCTAGCTAAACATCGTGAACACACTCCCTAGGCCCTTGTGTCCCATGCCAGCTCCACTGGCTCTCTGCTATGAGACCGGACCAGAAAAATAAGCAAAGGCATTAGCAAGCAGCTAGAGCTTTCCACCAGCTGGACAAAAGCCCAGCTGTTGGAGCGAGGAAGCCTGGAATTTTTTCCTGATTACAACAATTTTGGAACATCAGTCACTCTCCATTTCTCTCACTAGTAGTAATGCTCTAGGGAAGGCAGAGCAGAACATGGAAAAGATGCCCAGGGATGGCAAGTCAAAAATAATACTGAAAAGTGAAAAATAGGCACTGGTAAAGATCTGCCAACTCCAAAAATCAGCAAGCTAAAGGCTCTGCTGATCTGGAATTCACAAGATACCCCTAAAAATGAGGCTGTCGCCTACAAGGATGATCTAATTAAATGCCTTGTGTGCCCCCTCACCATGTTGAACCATAAGCAACTTGCAAATATGAATGAATTCATCCTCATGTGGTCTTTTATTGTGGGATTCACAGCAGGGAAAATTCCATGTATCCTTAGCCTAAATCTGGTTTGACACAATAGGAAGAAAACCAAGAGTGATAACAGGAGAAAAATCACACTCCAAGAAACTTTCCCTAAGTCTTATTGGCAATCAGCTCCAGAAAGAGAAGCTCATCTGACGAGCCATCATGATCACATCATTGCTCAAGCTTAGGAGTCACCTGGTGCAAAATATAATAGCCCAGCTCTCGCAGGGGAACTCCAAGACCTAATTGCAATGGTTTTTATTCAAAAGCAGTAACATTGGTTTGTTTGTCAAATTCTTTCAGATTCACTGAAAGAAATCATTGCAAAATTGCAAGATGTTATTGATATTACATTGTTATTATTTTTTTAGTAAAGAGCTTTAAAATCCTTTAGGTGCAAAACTAGTTGTTCTCACTCATTTCACTAAACTACTTCAAAGACATTAAGTGTGGATTCAGTCTTCAGCTCAAATCTGCTATTTTCTGGAGGTTCAAGCAACTGCTTCTTGCTGCCAAGGTGTGTTTTGCCTTTCCCCGCTTTCCCAGCAGCAGTAAGTCTGCCACAGGGTCTCAGGAGAGGCAGCAGCGATCCATGCTGCCTGCTCCCACCGCTCTCGAAAGGCTTTGGAAAGGACTCATTTCTCAGAAAGCTCAGGGCTGCCCAGTTTCTCCATGGATGACTTCACTGAAGAGCTGTTTCAGCTATTGCATGGGAAAGAGATGTTTTCTCCAGTGAAACCGCTCCTGGGGAGCTGGTGGGAAGGTGACAGGTCTCCAGCAGAGCCGTTCTGCCATCTCAGTCTGGCCAGAGCACCCTATGGTGGAAAAATGTGAGCAGAGTGGAAGCTGCAGGTCTCCTCTAAGCAGGATCATCCATTGCCACACACAAACAGTGCCTTTCTGTCCAGAACAGAAAAAGTAATGGGAAATGTTTGGTTTTGTTGGGTATTGTTTAGCACAAAACCAGACAGCTGAACTGAAACCAAAAAAAAAAAAAAATCTGGATGATAATATCTATTTCTGCTTTTCAGAAATTTTTACTCTGATTGAAGTGCAAAGATTGTTTAATAAGAAAGAAAACACAAAAAAAATCCCAACAGTGTGAATGCCAGACCACAGAAACATTTCAGTTCTTGAGTACTGACAGGCAAAAAAAGGCACTTACTTCTCACTACTTCCAATACGCCCTTGCAGAAAAGCTTATTTCATTAATTGTTGTTCCAATGTCCAGAAGTGCCAGAAGCTCCAAGCAGGAGAGAGGTTCAGATGTGCTTGTCCTGCCTCCTACAGTGTCAGCAGTAGCTGCCCACTGTGCAACAGTCAACGTGGTAGCGGTGCAGGAGGGGATGGACTCTGCTCCTTCCCTTGGAGGTGGTCAGCTCTCGCTGGAGGTATGATCACAGCATTTGCTTCTGAGATGTGTCTCGTGATCAGTCTTCCATTCAAAGCTGCTGAGCACCTTCACAGATGGATAAGGGTGCATAAAGGGTGCCAGTCAGTGCACGAAGTTTTCTTTCCAAAACCTGGGAGTTCCTCCATGGCTGCACATCAGCAGGAATCACAGGCAGTTGTTAATTTGCCATTAAATAGCTTTTGGGACCTGACAACTCAAGGTCACTCTTCCCCAGGCTCCATCACTTCTACCCTCATCAGTCCAGAAGATTTACTTGTAGGGAAAAACAGTCAGGGGCACCAAGGCGGCTGAAGCAGTTCTCCTCGACATTTGTCCTGTGAACAAAGGAGAGCGGGAGAGGAACAGCAAAGGAAGTTAAGACTGTTCCATGAATCTGCCATGTTCCACATGAGGAGCTCATTACTGGAAGAGTAATTCCAGTGCCCTCCATGGCACCACACTGAGCACAACCCTGACACAGCTCCAGCAACACCCACAGAGCCCTCAGATCTCTGAGTTGGGCAGACACCCTCACCCAGGAGATGGAGGAAATCAAGAAACAGGAAACTTATGGCCAATCGTTGCACCTAGAATGGTATCTGGGCTATGAATGAAGGATCCGAAAGGCGGGCTCCGATTTCCAGTCTTGTTGTGTGAAAGCAGCTTCCATTGATTTCACTGGTTTTCTTATTGTTTACCTTTCAAATGAAACAAATAATGGGATCTTTTTAGGTCCACTTTCCTCTAGGACTGCTACCCAATCCATTCACAAGCCTCAGATATCTCACCGTAGTTTTTTATTTTCTCCTGTCTTTATCTAATTCCCCAATGTCTATTTTAAGACAAGGTGACCATGTTTAGGTAAGGACTGGGCCATAGTCCTGATTTATACAATACTATTATAATACTTTCACTATTAGTCTCTATTTTTTTCCTTAATACAGCCCGACACCTTACACGCAGCATTGACCATTACTGTAGATTGAAGAGACATTTTCACTGACCTGTCTATGAAAATGCCTGGATCTTTATCCAACTGATCTTTCCGCACCATTTAAGTAACTCCTTTCCATGTTATTTTCCTGCACTATTTTCCTGCTCTTGTCTACTCTGCAGCTGGGCTGCCAGACAACTCACTCGATGTGCTCTCGCAGTCCTTGTGGCTTCCTGTCATACCAATACACATAAGAGCTGCTATTCCCTGCTAATATACCAAACAAGCTTTTAGTTTAAATACCCAAACAGTTAAAAAAAAATCAAATTGATTTAGTGGATTACTGCAGCAGCATGGCTAAAGCATCAATGTTTCTGTGGACAGTGGTACAAAGAACTTTAAAGTGGCTTTGTCTCCCTGAAACCTTATTTCCTGGACATCTAAAAAAGCAGAAGAATAGTAGTGGTCTTTTTAATGATTTATCTCAGGCATTAAAAAAGAAAAAAAAATCATTACAGGCTTTTACCTCTTTCCTTCCACTTTGGATCTGGTCAAAGAGACAGAATCACAGAAAGGTTGATGTTGGAGGGGACCTCTGGAGGTTATATTGACCAATCCCTCCCTGCTCAAGCAGGGCCACCTAGAGCTGGTTGCCCAGGACCATGTCCAGATGGCTTTGAATACCTCCAAGGTGCGAGACTCTACAACCATTTGAATTCCTCGGTTCCCTGGTTATTTTTCTACTTTTTTCCATGATGCCTTGAAGTCTGTGACCCTCATGCTGCTCAGGGTGGCCCCGTCATCTGCCTGGGAGGATGAATAGGTCACACAGTAATTTAGAGAGGTGAAGCTTCCAGAAACATTGGACACGGTCCTTGCTCCTTCACACAGCAGAAATCCAGCAAGACCTTGTGAAAATCTGCGCTATGATTGTCAACCATGTGGGACACTGGTCAAAGCATCACAAGATGATTCGGTCTTGCTGTGCTCTGGGCGGCAAATGTCACCCCAGGACAGGGAAAAGGACTATTTGTTTCTGTAGGAGCTCAGAGTAAAGTCTGTTTATACCTTTATTAAGAACTACAGGGGTGCCCAATTACTTTTACCTTTCTTTAGGAGGAACAACAAACAGATTGTCAAATTGCTGAGAAAATCAAGGGCTTATTCAACTTTCTGCCTGATTCCCCTTTCAGTGCTGCTGCAACATTCACGTTGTACACCGAATAATGAGACATAGCTACCTCATTAGCTGCTGGATTGCCTACACATGGCAACCCTGAAATATGAATACCTAGGGATGCCCGTGAATACTCTGGTGTCTTAGTTAACCAAGAATAAATTGTGTCATGAGAACATGGGGGATTTCTATATGACAGAAGCAACACAAGAAGGATCCAGAAAGTTAGGAATTCACAGGAAAATGAAATGTGGGGTTAAAATGAAAAAAATTTTGACCTTGAAAAGCAAAAGTTTCTGAGTTTCCTTCGGGCAAAAATCTCTCCTTAAAGATCCTGTTCAGCTATTTGAGACAGCAAAAGCATTCACCCTTTCTTAATTCTTCTCACATGGCTACCTTCTGAGCCCAGCACAAGCCCTACGCTGCAGAACAGTGTCAGCCTCTCCAGGATGCAGCAGATGCTCCTTCCTCCAACCTGTCTCTTGCTCTTTACCAAACAAGGCACATACCAGGACTCTCAGCTTTTTAAATGAGACAAGTTCATAACACAGAGAATTACAGAGATCCTGTGACTGCAAATAATTCGGAGGTAGGTTTGAAAAAAAAAGATGGTTTTATTTTTTTCATGCTGGAACTCACTGCTTCAGGCTGGCAGGGAGGGCAAAGGTCTAGAGGTGGAATCCTGAGAAAAAACAGGATTTCCTAATTATTAAGATAACTACATAGGATAGCAAGATCACTTTATAGTTGTTCTATTTCTTACACTCTTTCTGTAAGCACCTGGTCCTGGTCATGGTCACAGAGAGGTTCCCTGGCTGGTTGGTGCTTTTTCTGACTCACTGTTACATTCATTTTAGCCATGGGTTCACTAATTAACTCCCGATGCCTGATCCAGACTCTTTGTACCCAGAAGTTTTGTTTTCTCCAACAGCAGGTCAGAAAGCAACATGAATTTTGAGTGCTCTATAGTAGATTTTCACACAGATGCATTATGAAGATCTTTCCCATCAGACCCAGATGTGGATGCTGCCACCAGACACCTCCTGGGTCGTATTTGGGGCTCGGGCCTATGTGAAGATGCCACCCTGACGTGAAGAAGCAAAGGAACTGATTAAACTTGGAGAATCACTTCACTTAGACAGAGAAATGCCAGGAGGACATGCAACACCTCCATCCTTTGACAAACGCTGCGAGAAAGATAAGCAGTTACTGACAGAAACCTGTTCATAGGGTGGTGTTGCTCGCAGAAGCTACTTGATGATACATCTTGTTTCCTGACAGGTTGGCTTTTGATAAGCTCTAATTGGCAGCCCCCATTCAGAGCTGCTGCTTGCGTGCAGAAAGCAGAGCTGCTCCGCCGGCTGCTGAGCGGCTGAGTCGAGGGCTCTCTCTCCTGGCAGAAAGCACGATTGCACGGCTGGCTCTGCTCCTTGGCTCGGCTGCTGGTCCAGAAACAACCCGAGCGCTCCTTTTGGTCAACCTTTGATTTTCATAGTCATTCCCCTTTACAACACACGCTGACATCTGCCACGGGTGACACTTTTCCTTATTTTGGCCACAAGAGAAAGAGAAGTACTTGAATTTTTTTTTTTCCCCTTGGAAGCAGCCACTTACAGCATTGAGGCGCTACTAGGAATTTTTAATTTTGTAGCTCTTAGGAAGTGCAGATAAACACCTGAACTTACAGACCTGCGCCAGATTGAAAAGCTCCTCATTTTTCCCGGTTCACCCGTATTTTTCATAGAAGGAAAGCTCTGAATGGGGCAGCAGATTAGTATCGCAGTATTACTCTGGGGCAGATGACTGCAGCATTCAGCCATCCCTCGGCTGAAGGGTGGGCAGAGGGGGAAGGAGCCACTTCATCTGCATGGCCAAGACCCCTTGGGCGCATGGGGCAGGGAACCCCACTCCTGACCTTGCCCAAGATGACTTTTCTCCCGCCTGAGGATGTAAAACAGCCATCACACTGTCCTAGCTGAGCAGCTGCTGGGTCTGATTTTATCTCCAGAAAGATGGAGAGCATATATGGCATAGAGGAGAATAGCAAATACTGCCTTAATGACCAGATGATGGCTCATTCAAACTCACTGCTGCTGCCAGATAGATTTTTTTTCCTGCCTTTTTTGTTTGACGTTTCTTTACTTTCTGTATTACTGAGGGTATTTGCCTGTATGTGGAGGTTTTTTCAGCTCACCTGCTCCTGCTGATTGTACTTCTCCATACTGCATTACATCCCAATCATTTGCTTTGGACTTGACAGTGGTGTCACAATAAAACAGTTGTAAGGAAAACTGGCGGGAGCAGATGAATTGGCAAAGAACAAAAATGAAGGTTTTGTGACAATATGTCACTTATCAGAAGAAAAATAAAGAGGAAAATGGACAATCTAGCAACAGGAACAGGATTCTTGGAGGCTTTCCACTGGTTCAGGGCTCCATCTAATCCAGGGTGAAATCCAGTTCCCACTTAAACCAGCTGTCAATTTAATGCTGATGTTAGTAGGGGTAGGATTTCACCTCTGCTATTTATTGTGGAACACGGAATCAGAAATCATGGCAGGCACTGACCTTAGGCAATCTCTTCCTCTCTCTGCTTCAGCTTCTCCATCTATAAAATGGGGAAAAGTCTTCATCTCATGATGGTTCCATTACATTTCCTGAGATTCTTTAAAGTTCCATACTGAGTCAGAGTTGTCCTTAGTGTCAGCTGCGGGTTCATGAAGACAGTTAGCGTTTGGCTTGAGCATTAGTTTGTGTATGAAGAACATAACCTTTACTTTGGTTTCCTCAGGGGCGAGGTGCACCCATTGTCCCTTAATTAAATCAGTCAGGTCCATGGCAGTTTAACCTTTCCAGTGCAGAAAGAAACAAACCCCACATAAAAAGAATGGCTTGTGTGATCTCAGGAAGAATGGGAAGAGGGGGAGGAGGGGGTGGCATTTCCTTTTTCTTTAATTTTAGAAATGTGAAACTTTCTTTACTAACCCAGCCTGTTCCACAGCAGTAGTGATATTAGCACCCACTCAAGCATACACCTTGCCTCTGCCCTCCTCTGCGTAGGTGGCGATCGTTGTGACCGACGGACGTCCCCAGGATGGAGTGCAGGATGTGTCGGCAAGGGCCAGAGCCGCTGGCATTGAGATCTTTGCCATCGGGGTTGGCCGGGTGGACATGCACACACTGCGGCAAATTGCTAGCGAGCCTCTGGATGATCATGTGGACTATGTGGAGAGCTACAGTGTTATAGAGAAGCTGACCCACAAGTTTCAAGAAGCTTTCTGTGGTAAGTGCTTGCCACAACCCCGGGTTCCTAGCCAAGAGGTACAAGTGGCTGCCAGCAAGCTGTTCACATGGAAGTTGTATGTGTGATCATCCTTCATCCATCTGCTTCCTTGTTCCAAGGACTTGGGTCTGCAGGAGCACGAAGCAGTATGGAATACAGATGCTCTTTGAAGTCGCCTTTCAAGAATTTCAGGTTTTGTTTAGGGAATTTCAGGTTTTAGTTAGAGAAATCTTCAGACTTTATTGGCACAGAAGAGTTTGTAAACATGACCCATGTACTCCTTGAGGCATTGAAAAAGAACCTGGAAAACATTAACTTTATATAGCTAAAATCATTGTCCTTATGTTTAAGCCTATCTGGGCAGTTCTGAGAATCTGGCTTGTAATTTCCCCCACCAGTATTGTCTTCCGAATTCCCAGCTGAGCAAGGGATGGTTTCACTTCCCTGCTAGATGCTGAACCGCTTTGCCTGACTATGCGGTTGTTTTTGCAAGCCTTGTGAGGCAGGAAACTCTCCTGGCTGGTGCAGTATCTAATGCCTTTCTGCATAGCAGATAAAAAAAGCCTGAGTATCCTACAAACACATATTCACTCCTGCATGAACCGGTGAATGGAGTGAGAAAGCTTTATTGCTTTCAAATGTACCCACAAGACTGCAGGAGGTGGTCTATAAATATCCATTTTATGTGTCAGCAAGAGAGCCCTGAGGGTTTCGCACGCCCATCCTGCCGAAGCACAGACTGTGGCAACACTTTTTAAAAGGTGCGATACACCACGGGCCTATGGCAAGGCTTTGCAAACACATACAGGCAGATGGACCTGTAAAACTCTCCGAGACCAGTTTCTTCAAGAGGTGTAAAATTTCATGATTCAACTTTCAGGCTGAAAGTGATGGGGGTGAGCAGCTTTTCATCAAGGAAAATTTCTTCCTTTGTAGGAAGGAGGAAAATTTTGAATATAAAGTGAGTCATGTATTATAATCAGGTGTCACTGCACCAGAAGCTCATGAAAGAGGGGAACAAATACATACTAAAGGGAGAGACAAAATTTGAGAAGGTGGAATCCAGGCCATGAATATTTGTGGGAGTTTATGTTGGCTGCCCTCGAGTCAGGAGTCAGTCAGAGACGGAGAGGCCTGACTGAGTTTTGAAGTTCTAGCGTTGGTGTCATTCAAAAAGATAAAGAGGAAAAAATCCTTTCTGTGCCTTGCTTTTCAAATTTGTAACATGCAGATGACAAAGTTCTCTCCATGGTAAAAACCCTCAGAGATGCATCCGAGGGAAGCGCTGTGCTAAGGACTATTGTAGCTAACAGAGAATAGCACTGTATTAACTGCCAAGTGGGCTGTTACCGTGCTATGCAAGCAGCTGCACAAAACTGTCCTTGGAGATGTACCCAAACACCACCTGCTATTGCAAAGCACGGTTTGTGGGTACTGACAGCAGGAAGAACTGTGCAGCACTGTCCAAGCTGTTTCCCATAATGCTCAACAAACACATGGGGAAAAGGGAGACCCTTGGTCATCCAGCCACTAGTTAAACTAATAAGATCTCTGTAAGCTTCAGAGAACTCAACCTGAGAGCCCAGTGTTACAACCATCTGCACGGTTAGTAATATTCCTAATTATATGAGCTACGTAAGTGCTGGAAAGATCTACCAGTGCCGGCACAATATGCGTACATGTGAATTAGGAAGGCCAGAAGAAGTACAAAATACATGCAGAGCAGAACACAAATAACTTGAAATAATGAGTAGAAGCCCCTTAACTTTGAAAGACTTTGTGCCACCTCCCGTCATTATGATAGAACAGAAATGCTCAGTTTTCTGCACCGACTTCCCTGGTATTTGTAAACTAATTGCTTCAACCAGATCTGTTTACTTTTGAGTTTGTTTTCAATCATCATTGCTGTAACTGTGACAGCGTTGTCAGTCACTGAACGCTGCTGGCTCAAACTGTTGCAATTCAGCTTCTGTTTGCTCAGCATCTCAGGAGTCAGATTCAGGTTAAGATCAGTAGGCAGAAATGTTTGTAGAGAGTGAATCTGAAAACTGCACGTGCGAGGGTAGCTCTGAAGTGAATTCCAAGTATTTTTGGACATGAATTCCATCCAGGAAAGAAAACTGTACATGGGGCTGAACTCACTAATCATAATTGTACTACAGAGCTGAAAAAAATGGATATTGGCCAGCCCAGATGGTATGTTGGAAACCAAACCTCAACCAATAGCTTTGGAGAGTGAAGTATATCGTGATGTGCTCAACGGACGGATGGTTTTTGCCCTCAGTATGGGGACTACTTCTAGTCCTGGCTGTGCCTTTGAGTCAGGAGACTCGTGAAAATTTCTCTTTGCCTCTTCTATCTCAGTCACTATCCAAGAGTAATGACCTCTGCTGCCTTGTCTTGCTGCAGAGGGTTTTGTTGTCACTGAGCGTATGGGACAAATATCATGCTTTGTGGATGGGCCAAGGAGGCTGTGGGTTGAGAAGCCTTGGCATGGTCTCTGATTTTAATCTGCACCTTTGCTTGCAGTGGTGTCAGACTTGTGTGCCACTGGAGACCATGACTGTGAGCAGATCTGCATCAGCAGCCCAGGAGCGTACAAGTGTGCTTGTAAAGAGGGTTTCACGCTGAACAGCGATGGGAAGACGTGCAGCGGTATGTAATGATTTTCGTTCGCACCGAGCCAAGCTGTGACCTGCAGTGGTATGGTGGGGATAGGATTGAGACAGGGTAGGCGTGTTGTGTTCAGAAAAGCAGAAAAGGAAACCATGGACTTATAACCAAGAATTATTTTGAAAACATTAGTGCGAACTGTTGTTTTGATTGATTAAACCTACTTCATTAGCAATAAAATGACACTAGGGTTATATTTTGCTACATAACTAATTGGGGTCTTAGTTGCTGTCTTCTTTTGCCCTCTTCTCGTATTTTGCTTCAGCTTGCAGTGGTGGGTCAGAATCTGCTCTGGATCTTGTTTTCCTGATTGATGGCTCCAAGAGTGTGCGGCCTGAGAACTTTGAGCTGGTGAAGAAATTCATCAACCAAATTGTGGACTCGCTGGAGGTATCAGACAAACAGGCCCAAGTTGGCCTGGTTCAGTACTCCAGTTCTGTCAGACAGGAGTTTCCACTGGGGCAGTTCAAGAACAAGAAGGACATCAAAGCAGCAGTCAAGAAAATGGCCTACATGGAGAAAGGAACGATGACAGGCCAAGCTCTGAAGTACCTCATTGATAGTTCCTTTTCCATCATCAATGGAGCTAGGCCTGGGGTCCCCAAGGTGGGCATAGTCTTCACGGATGGACGGTCACAAGATTACATCACTGATGCTGCTAAGAAAGCCAAAGACTTAGGTAGGTCTCCTGAATTCTCAGTGGCTTGTTTCTCCCTTGGAACAGGTACTGCATCTAGTATCAACCCAGGTATGATTCTTTCCCTGGAGATGTCTCTTACTTAGGATAGAAACAGGTTACTATAGAGTGACTTCGTCGAGATGTTGCCTGACTATCCTTGCACGCTCATAGAGAACTTGGAGCAACCCTGGCCAGGGTTCAGACGAATCTTGGTTTGCCAGCAGCTGGTGTTTGCTCCCACAGCCCCTCTGTGTCTTTGATCTAAGTCTGCTGGAGGTCTCTCTGCTGGGCAGGATGGAGTTTCACACATTTGGTATGGGATGCACGCTGGTCTAGCATGCTTCACACAAATGTGAAGGAAACCGCAGGGAGAAGCTGAGGATTTGTCTGATGTTGGTAATGAAAGTCAGGTCAGCATCAGTGGCACTCACAATGAGGCAAATACGACCGTCAGAGAGCCCCTTGGAGAATAACAGGAGTTGTAGGGCCAAGTGTGGCTTGGCTGTATCAGCCTTAAGGCCTGGAAAAGAAACAGAAGAAAAAAAACAATAAACAAAGCAGAAACACAGGTTAAGGGAGTTACTGTGGACTCCCTGTCCAAATCCCAGCCACACTAATAAGAAACTTTCTTCAGCTTCTACTGGAATATTAAAAGTGCACAGTGGCTACATATTGATATATTTGTATGTCTAAACACTGTGAAGTATAAATATCTTGAGATCTGCCCCTTTGCTGACCTGCTGAACAAGTTCCCAGTCTCCTGACATCTCTGTGTTTAATGGATGCAGCCCATGTGAATATGCTCATGAATTGCTAAATCCTTTACTTCCTTTTAACTTCAGTCTCGACCACTAGATGGGACTAAGGGCTAGCACATAATAATAAAGGTCAGGTATGAGCTCATGCAAAGTTGATGTTTACAAAGCAAGTTGACTTGTTATGTGGATGTTCAGCTCTTATAAAACAAAAGGTCCTTATAAATGGTATCTATTGAATTTATTCCTCTGTGGTGATAAAACTTTATGCCTTGTTTCTTCCTCCTCTCTTGACCCTACAGAGAAATCTCCAAGGTCTGCTCGTAAGTAATGTCAGTGGGATAAATAACAAGATGCTTATAACTAGACTCCAAATATGTTCCTTGAGTTGAACTTTGAAAAAAACAGATATTGGACACATCCAGAGGTAGAAAGACAAGGCAAAAAGGGGAGGAGGGGAAAGCATTACCATTGTCTAGACATGGACAAGTAGAGACAAATATTTCGAACCGGGGTTAACTAGTATCACCATTCAAGTCAATGAGAAAACTGCAGTTCAGTTCAATAGAAACAGGTTTAAGCCAGAGGTAGCCAGTCAATCTCTTGGCAGTGAAGCATAGTACCTGGGCGTGTTCTTAACTCACAGTATGGGTTGCTCTTGACAGACTATATGAGTTGCAATTTTAGAAAGAGATTCAGCTACAATTTTGCTGAACCACAGGTCTCCATTGCACAGGGGACTTTGCCACCACATAGGTTGATTAATGGTGGCTGCAGGCTATTTTGAAAACTTCCACTGCTTCCTTTTGCTGTATTATCGCTTCCCTACTAGTTGGATGCATGATCCTGTCAAGGTGTTATGATCATCTGTCCTTTCTTGTATCTCCAAAACATTGTTCTTGCGGTGATAGTGGTCATTGTCTGGATAATTCTAGTAAGAGTTTGCCTGCAAAAAATATTTTGGAACCCTGGTTGACCTGGTTGAAATAAATCTATAATGGTAGAGGGCAAAGGGCTTAATTTCCCAGTTAACATCTGCAGAGCTGTGTGGAGACCCTGGGTCCAGAAGGTGAGCAAGGATGTACAAACTGACAGCGGGTTGGTACCAGAGCAGCAAGATGCTCTGCAGCTGTCCAGCTGACATACTTCTATTGCTCGCAGGCTTTAGGATGTTTGCTGTGGGAGTTGGCAACGCGGTTGAGGATGAGCTGAGGGAAATTGCTTCAGAACCAGTAGCCGAGCACTACTTCTACACGGCTGACTTCAGAACCATCAGCAAGATCGGGAAAAAGCTGCAAATGAAAATCTGCATTGGTAAGAGTCAGGGATTGGGGAGTGGGGGGATTTAGTCACAGAGTTTGAAGGCTGGAAGCGGAAGGACAAAAATGCCCCTTCAAATGGATGTTACAAACAGCTGTCTGTTCTCACTGTATCGAGTTTGCAGGGTACTTGGAAGGATCACGAGACATCAACATTTTGGATGGTTACCTGAACCACAGCCACCCCTACACCTCATCCATCTCCCTCTCTCACAAACTGCCTTCTCCTTCCCTTTTCCTCCACCCTTCTCCCCTTCTCTCCCTTCCTCTTCAGTAACGATGAATTCATGATGTACCAGGTCCTGAGAATAGCCAAAAGTGACATAAGGAAAGAAGAGTTGCTCTTAAAAGAGAAGCTAAGGGCTGATTTATTTGGCTTAATATGAAGATCATCACAAAATTGGACATCTGAGCTGAAGCTTGCTAACCACTGGCTGCTCCTACAGTCAAACAGGCACCACAGACACCACAATTTCAAGTTAAAAAAAGCATCTAGTATCTTCCACATGACTTGTAGGTGTCTAGGTTTGGGCAACGTGAATGCTAAGTTGCCCAGGTTTGGATAGCCTAGTGAAGCAAAAAGATGAGAGGACTGACTGGGACACAGACATGACAAGAGGAGGTAAAGAATAACATAAAAGTTAAAGAATATTGACCTGTAAATAACCTGAGTATAAAAATTATTAAAAAAAAAGAACTACCACAGTTATTGTGGATTTTTATTTTGAAGGAATAATATGCCTCCTATGAAATATTGGCCCTTTGCAATGCATTTGGCTTGATCAGGCAGATCATAGTGAATCTCAAACACTCAGGCTTCATTTAAGACATTGAATACCTCACAGCAATACTTCTGAGAGCTACACTGCCAGGCTCGTCAGGAACCTGGCACTCTCTTGTCGAGTCCAGGCGCTCAGGCTCCTTTATCCTGCTGGGCAAATGTTTTCTTCCAGTTCCCAGCCAGATACATTGCACACAGCTCTGATGGGGCTCATTTAGTTCCCAAGAGAGCCCTGCCAAACTCAGCTCTACTTTCCATGAGTGTATAAACCTGCTCTTGAGTGCCCCATGGTCCCATGCAATGCAGAGACCTCCACTGCTCTCATGGCACGTGGAGGTGCTCTACAGCACCAACGGATGAAATAATACACATTGCCAAATGTTAATCTCCTGCTTCCCTTTCTTTGCAATTTCTATCATTGTTATTTGTGCCAAAACCAGGAGATATCCATGTAAATATTAGTGGGTTAGCAGTAGGTGACTCATCTGTTTTTCTCCCTGAGTGTATATTAGAGAGAAAAAGTACTCAGAAGTTAGAGGCCTTGCCTCTGGAAAATCAGATTCGGTTCCTTGCTTCACTACAGATGTCCCGGGTCATGCTGGGCAAGTGCCCTGTTCTCCAGATTTCTAAAGATGGGACCTTCCTTTCCTCCTGGGGAAGTCTGGGAGGGACAACACCCTCCAGGGTCCTGTGTCTGCAGAGCTTGGCAGCCAGGCTTGCAAGATAGAGACTCTCTTTGCCATGCCTACTTCAAAAAGTAGGAGTCGATCCAAGAACAAGATGATGGCACCCGTATGAAAACCCCCAACATATTGTATTTAAATGTCTTTCGAGAAAGCAAATACATTTAGAATTCAGCATTCCAAAAAAGTGAAAATAAATTTCAGAAAAAGTACTTGTTTGCAAAAAAATCACTTAACATTTGAGTTTAAAAAAAAAGAAAGGAAAGGAACTATTTGTATTTGTTTAATTTCCAGTGCCAGCTTGTATTTATCAACAGATGGCTAGAGATCTTCTCTTAATATCCAGCTTTAGTTTACTCATGACTGGTTTAATCCTGTTGTGCTTTTGTGCAAGTGATGTCCTTCCCCTTAAAAAGTCCTTCTCCTATTTACTCCTTCCATTTGCTAGGCAGTTGAGCTGACTCAGTGTGGTCTTGTAAACATCTCCTTTCTTTTCAGTCATCTCAGTTTTTGCTCCTTTTTTGCTCCTATTCCAGTTTAAGCTAATTTTTCTGGAAGAACATGTAAATTATTGACATAGATTTGCAAACTGATTAATGCACGTTGCTCCACCTGCTCAAGAAATGGAGTGCTGAAGCAAAGCTCGAGCAAGTCTTGACTCTCAGATGCTAAACAGTGCCTCCAAAGTTTCATTTCACAAAAGTTTATGAGCAGCAAAGAGTATGGCCCACCATGGTGATGTTACTGGGAAGAAAACTGGCAAACAGAGATTGTTTTGAGCACTGTATTTGGTCAGATTCAAATTTTGGGGGCAAAATTTAAGCAGCAGTAGTAGAGCTCAGTGGGTTTTCAGGCAACTTGGAAATTCAGGAAAGACATTTTTTTGCATGGACCCTGGCCTGTATAACAAGAAAATGTGACATTCTCTAGTCATCTGAGGTTAAAGTGATCAGTCAGATAATTAGGAGGAATGATATTTTGATTTCTTTCATGTTTGTGATAAAGAAAATAAGAGATTTCACTTGTCTCAGTGATTTTGATTTAATCCTTTTTTTTGTGCCACTTAACCCATCTTCTTGATATTTTGATCCACAGAGGAAGATCCATGTGAATGTAAATCTATTGTGAAGTTCCAGACCAAAGTAGAAGACCTCATAAATTCATTGCAGCAGAAATATATCCTTCAGAAGCTGTCTTTGTTCAGATCCCAGTGGGTTGGGTTGTGCTTTCTGGAGGGACCAGTGGGGAAAGTCTACACGTGGGGGAAGGAGGTTGGGTAGGTGTTCAGGAAGCTGGGAAACAAGACACTTGGGTTATAAATGTGTGTAACAAGAAGAGTCCCTGCACCAGCGTCCACAGCTACTGGTCTTACGCGGAATAAGTAGAACAAAAACAATAGAGCCAAAGTAGAATATGTCAAACCATTGCAAGACACCAATGAGCTGTAGGCACCAAGGCCTAGGTCAGTTTTTAGAAAGATGTTTAAATGCTGCCAATGTGACTACAGCGGAAGCATGGGTCACGCATGGGATGCTGCTGCTCCTTCTGCAAGCTGCAGGTCCTGTGAAGCAGGCCAGAATGCGGAGAGCAGCAGTGGCTAACACGGGACTGTGAGCAGATGAAACCACGGGCGCACACATGCGGCTGACTCACTCAGTCATTAAGGCTCCATAGATGGGATTCTTTTTATCTGACGGCAAATGTCTACAATGCAAACATCTGAGTTGGCTGCCTAAATTTCTCCGCTGCACTGGAGGGAAAGAGGGCCTTCTACAGCAAACCACCTCTGACTGTACAGTCAGTGGTCTGGATGAAGTCAGATGGATAGGTCCAATAGTCAGAGGGATAGGTCCAATAGTCAGAGGGATAGGTCCAATTTCTCCCAGCTGTCTAAATCTCAGTTGTGAGAGACTGACTCTCATGTAACTGCTCGCTGCAAACATCTCCAGTGAGGTGAGGTGGATCCCATCTGAACTGAGTTTGTGGGACTGCATTCTGCCATGCTGGGTCCTGTCATATTGCACAAAGACCATGAATAAGTGATTGAAAGAGAAACCAGAAAAAAATTGTGAATGAGATTCAAATGTCTCATGGGGAAAGGAATTAGTGAAACCTTGGCGGGGCTCACTCAGAGCTAGGGAGATTTTTCATTACTGAGAATATAATTTTAAGGAGAGAATGTAATTTTAAAAGCAACGTTCTAATTTATTCACACATTTCTGTGCTTTGCTATGTCAGTTGCACAGTATATTTTCTACTCTTTAACTCAAATTGAGTGAAATCCACAACTTATGTTATGCAAAAGGTCAGAGTAAATCAGTAGTTCTCACCCAGTGGGTTGCTGCTGCCAGGCACATCATGAAAAACAATTAGTGAAAAGAGCAGAAAATTGCAACACTATATAAGTCTAAGAAAAGCACTCTGCTCCACTCTTCATGCAATCCGTACTGCTCAAGGTCAGGAATTCTCTGTCAACCACTCAAAACACACTCCAATCATTCTCACATTTTTTACTCTTCCTTTTATAGTAAATTTATAGGTGCATGTGAGTGTGTGTGCGTGCATGAACATTTTCTACCTTCAATAAAAGTTCGTCAACCTGAACAGTTCTGGAAATGCCAGAGTAGATGATGACAGCATTCCTCTGCTACCTGCTCCCAGCAAGGTAGCTCCATTCATTACCTGTTCTGCAAGCCAGGGGAGGACTTCAGCAATGAATCACTAATGTGCACTGTCTTTTTTTCCCCTTAACTCTTGCTCACTGGAAGCTGTGGCAAAAAGGATCGAAGCCCTGGAGAACAAGATCATCTAAGATCCCAAAACAATATTATCTCCCTCCTTCCTAAAGTAACAAAACTAGAACTCCTTCACTTATAAAGGAGGGCAGCTCAGCCACAGTGCTATGGCCAGCTTGTATTTTTTTAAAGCGTCTAGTCTATCTGCATTTGTTTAAAAGGGAAGAAGTATAACAGTAGAGCAGACCTTGTATAACGGGCAGAGCACGTGTGACTGAGTTAGACCATGCTAATGTTTGTTGCATCGTATAGAGTGCGGATATTAAAAAAAACGGAAAGATTTGTTTTTGATTCAAAGCTTAATATATATATGTGTGTTAATAAGTACTTGATTACGAGTTCTGTGAATCCTCGCGGTGTTCTTCTGCATCTTTTGTTTCTATGCATGAGATAATTTAATTTAAAAGTCAAAGTGACTTAAAATCAACTCAGATGCTGAGTGTAAAATGCCAAAGCCGCTGATCAGCTTATTATTGTAAGCATGACGCATTTGTCAGTAAGTAGGTGAAATATAGTAATGATCTCTGAGAGTGCGTTGCAGACAAGATAGGATAGGACGCTGCTGCTAGTTGGGTTTATCTATAGCTGCTGCACAATATAAAAAGAAAAAAAGCTCAGCTTTCCTAGCCAGTGCATGCTCTCACAACGTCTCAGTGAACCAGCACCTGAGCTAGACCTGTTCTGGGTAAGTCCTGATAATGTGCAATGAGCCAGCGGCCGTGGCTCTCTGTAACGCAAGGCAGTACTGTTATCACCAGCCCCAGGAGATGTGCTCCTGCTCCTCAGCTTTCTGGTCTCCACATCCTCAACTGAAGCTACAAAACGTCATTAGCACCTAAAACACAGGGAACTGCTGCCGGAGCTGCTGCCGATGGAAGCGGTGTCTTCATCACTGTGGTGACCTTCATCACTAGCTCCTTCCTTATCCCACACCTCTAAACACCTTCAAAGCCAGTAAGTTCATCTCAACACCTTTCAGACTCTTCTTCTGTTCCTGGATTCCCAGCACTGGCAAGACAAAAAAGCAACGTGGGCTGGAAGCACCTAATGCTGCCTGTCTCCTACAACTGTAGTCTGGCTAGGCGTGGAGTGAAGAGGCCACGTTTATTCACGGCACGATGGTGCACCATTGAATGTGAGCACAAGGGGTTGGGTTTGGAGGGGGTTTTATTTTTATTTTTTGTATCAAAATATTTATACTTGAGGCTATGTGAAAAGCTTTTCAGAATAACTTGGCCTGTTCAGAAATGTCACCACAGCAGATGTGTTTTGGGTGAATATTAAAAGTTTGCTGGAAATTTTAGAAGTGAATTTAACTTATTTCTTTGCGTAAGCTTTGAGGCAGTTGCCTGACAACACCACCTCTCTATAGTCTTGTTAGCAGGTAGGAAAGCCTCCGTCTCATGTCGCAACCTTTTATTTCAATGGAAGAGAGGAAACAGTTCCAGAGAGAAACTGAGACCCTTCTCTTAAAACAAAAAGCTTCTTTTACAACAAAAATAATTTATTATACTCTTAGACTTGCAGTAATGAGTCAACGTATTTCCAAGCATTAGCTCAAGGGCTACAGTCAGTTCTTGATAGCAAGACCTCATCCTCTCAGTCAAATCTTGTACACTCCAGATCCCAGAGTAACCCCTACCAACTCCTGAACTTCTAGGGATAAGATTTCTGTTGTCTAATTTTACACATATAAAATCTAGACCTCTAAGCTTGAGCTTCTCATTTGTTTCTCAATAGAAATAGACACCACAGGACATGCTTGTCAGGATTTTCTAATGTGCACTTCTTAGTGAGACAAAGCAGCACCTGAGCCTATTTCTCTTTATAGTTCATAAGGACTCCTTCAGACTTATGCAACTAACTTCTAAACACCTCACATGGGGCAACCAAGTCTCCTCTACTGCCATCCGAGGAATCTTTTTTCCTGGTTATGTGGAAGCACTTCCCATATTAAAGAGAATATATTTATAATGGGGGAAGAAAAACCTCTGCAGTGAGCAGAAGACAGGAAGCTTCTGCACGCTCTGGTTCTCAACTTCTCTTTTTATCAAGGACTATCAGCATCTGTGCTCCTGACACAGTGCAGAACCCCACCTTGCTGTTGAATAACATTGCGTGTCAGCACAGTGTTACAGCCAGGAAAAAGCTTTGCAAGCCAGGATCCTGCATTCATGCAGACAAAAAGCATCATACAAACCAACCATCCCTATGGAAAGGACTGGTGAGGGGAAGCAAGTGAGTAGCAATCCAGGAGGTGGGTGTGAAAACAAGGAGGAAAATACAGGGCTGTAATGGTTCATTTCCATGAGTCAGGAATAATGGATCCATAATGGTTGTGGATGAGAAGACCTGGAGGTCCAGTAGTTGATCAAACAAACCTATGTATCGTCTTTTCACTGTTGCTTAATGAGTTGTTGATCCTATTATCTCTCCCTGTTTGAAACCAGGGTTCAAGTATAGCCCAGAAAACATCAAAGATGATGGAAATATTTAACAATTCTCACCATGGCCCCTACTGGCTTCACTGGGTAATGGACTGGGCTGAAAAATCCTTCCAGCACCATACGCCCAGGGATGAGTCAGAGGGGGTTTTTTTACCATGACAAAGCCAGGAAAAGAGATAACAGCAATTCCTGGCCAGAGGAAAATCCAGGAAGCAACTGGGCTTTGAGAAATGCAGAGGGGTCCATGTAAACCAGAGCTCAGGGGCTGGAAACCTCACTGCTTGTCAGGCTGATCCCACCAGACGAGGTAGGGATGAAGCCATGGATGTAGCTGGGAACACCATTTATTACTCTCAGAAATGAGATGAGACTGTAGCTATGTTGAAATTGTTGTATCATGTGACACAGGGTTTCAAAGAAAATAGAACTTTTTGGCCAGTAAAGTTGCTGTTTCTGTCATGTTCATACAGCCTAGTACTCATCTGGTCCTCGGGGAATACATGGTTTAATGTAATGGTGAGGTTCCCTGACATATTTCTGGACTTCTTTACTCTGTTTTTCTCCTTTTCCATTTTTAGTATGTCTCTTCAATCTAACAGCTGATCAGAGGCAATTCACTTCCATCTGATAAGATGATGACAGTATTATTTTTCTCTTTTTTTTCAGCTATAATCAGTTTGCCAGTCATGGAAATGAGCTCCTGTAGTTAATTTTCTTCTATGCCTATTTATTCTTTAAATGCCTTGAAAGTAAAATTTCATAGTCTCAGGAACTAAAAGATGGATTTGATTTTAATTCCTGTCATGACACTCATGAAAATGTCTACATGAAAAGATATTACTATTGTCATTCTGCAGTTTAAGCCGTCTGGCTGACTTTTTCTGATAATGGGATAAATTCATGTAAAGTGAGGGCTGGATCTTCACCTCCACAGAAAATTGCATCCATTCAGCCTACCTTGCCCATTGCCAGTTTAATCCAACAACTTCCATTAATCTCAATGCTGTTCATGTCTTTGGGGAGCAAAATCATCCCCAGCCCTTTCTAGGGGGGGGAATCCATCCACATGCCTAGGGGCGCTAGTGACTCAAATTGGGATGTGAAGGGCTGATATACCAAACATTGCTCCTTCAAACCTCCGCAAGCCACCTTGAGAAAGGACCTAGGAGACACAATGTCTTCCTAAATCATCAAGTTCCTTGTTTAAGAGCAATACTCCTGGACACTGCAAAGAAGTGCCCCTACGTGCAGACATAGGAGCTCTTGTTTTCAGTTTTTATGGAGAGCATACCATTATATCTCTCTTTCCCTAGCTATCTTCCCTGAAGTTTATCTATCCATCCATCCATCCATCCATCCACCCACCCCACCAATCAGTCAAGCAGCAATCTTCATGTTTTACTACACTATGGTCCTTACTCATTGAAAACCTCAATCCAAGCTACTTCACACAGTAAAATCTTCTGCAAGGACACAACGTAGGAGTGGGCCATAAATTATTTCCAGGTGTAAACAGAAACAAATGTTTTTCCAGTGCTCTGCAATGGCAGGAGGGCCAAGATATATCATCAGGCATAGAATTGCTTCTGTAACTAATATTTTGTTTTGTGTTAGAGATAAAGCAGAACTAAACTAATTAACAATTATTTTTCCTCCCTTCTTGCTTCTCCTGGCTTAAAACAACAAAAGAGCTCTCACATCTCCAAAGTCAATTAGTCACTGGGCTAGAACATAGGCTTTTGACATTGTAATTAGACTTCATTAATGGATCGCCAACGGCAGCAAGATGGAAACCTACTAGATGAGCCTCTCTTTGCATTTTCTTTCAGCTAATTACATGCTTATCTTGGAAACAAAAGATGCTGCACACAATGTAAAAAACCACTTATATGTCCCAAATTGTGGTGAGATGGGCTTCTAGTGAAAGCCTCTGTGCTGGAGGTTGTAAAATGATCCTTCTGCAGACATGGAACTTTCTCTTTGCTGCTGCATCCTACATATGACCAGTCCTTCTCTCCACGTTGCCACCAAGTCCCAAGTTCCTTTAGATCTTTTGGCAAAATAATTTATAAAATGCTGTATGGAAAAAAACCCTTGACCACTTTTTCCTTACCTCCCTGTGGGTGCTGAGCATGCCCTCGAAAGACTGAAGCCTCCACTGCTCCCAAAGGCAGGAGGAAAACTCTGTCTGCCAGCAGAGCTCTTTTGCCAACAAGATCCCTCTAGGGAAGCAATTTTCTCATGCAGGTCATTGATATTATAACACAGGGCCATTAGTAATCAAATAAAAAAGTGCTTTCAATTAAACTGAGGGCTTCTAGCTTGGTAACATCTTTCAATAGCAATTTGTAACACTAATACAGTGTAATTGCTGCTAATGAATGGGTAGGTAGCAGACCAGTTATTATTATGATTTTTCTCCAAGCAACATCAGGCCGTGAAACCTGTCTCAGGCTGCATGAATTTACTGTTCCTTGTGAAAAGCAGCAAGCTTCCTCTCTCTTAGTCCTCTGAGGTAATTCAGTGAACAGACAGTTTAAGGTGCTGGTAAATTTATGTTGTGCAAATTATTATTTGTCATTTTATGTTCAACTTGGGAAGAGGCTTCAAGAAGCCAGAGTACGCTACCCTGTGCGATTCCTTTAATGATGAACTTGCTAAGGATCAGAGCTCTGGCAATAAATTGTAAGTGGCTTTATACTTCAGATAGTCGTTTGGATTTATTTATTTTTTAATCACCAATCATGGCACGAACTGTTTTGCAAGTTTTACAATTGTTGTGGTATTTTACTGTTCCGTGGCCCGTTGCCATTATTATATACTGCGTAGATTAGACTAGAGATAACAATAAATGCTGAACAGTTATCTGTCCTCAGGTAGTGCTGTGTTCTTTGGCAGAGATCAGATTGCTGTCCCTCTCCCCTGGATGGAGAAAGTGAACCCTAAAGACGCAGAGGCGCATTGTACAAGACGCTGTAGGGTTGGGTAGGGGGGAGAGCCCTGGCTCTCCAGGGCTATGCCAAGGCAGATGAAGGACAAGACACACAGGTCATTTTACAGCGGAGCAGTGAGGTGCATTACTCCCTAGACCTCCGAGCACACTCGCACACCTCTCACTCTCCACCCTGGATGATGGAGACCCGTCCACAATCGAGAGAAGGCAACTCTTGGCACAGCCTGTGATGGAGAGCTCCTGGTGAACCAACGTGTACGGGCGTCTCCGCAGAGAGCGAGGGGCACGAGCGGGTGTTGCAGTGGCTGTACTCGGATCGTGTGCCAGGGCTCCCCGGAGTCTCAGGGACTCTGTCGATAGACCTTTCAGAAAGGCATAAAATTAATAAACCACCTACCTGGGGGAAATCGCTTCCTGACCTTTCATGCAGTCAAACTTCAGTGTAATCACCTGACACTTCTGGTTTTTATCAGTGTACCCACAAATTAGCCACGGTGTCTCACCAACTAATAAGGAAGAAAGTAATTACTGGTGCTACCACTAGAGCTGATAGCAAGGGCTACTTTGGGAAATAAAGGATTAATTTCAAATATATATGTAGGAGATCTTGATAGCCGCAGGTGTAAGGGGAAAAGAAAATTTAAGGTAGTTATAAATGTAGGAAGAGAGATACAATAGTAGAAGTGGAAGTGTATTTGGAGCTGAAGTGCAATCTTTTTAGCATGTAGGACACAATGGAAACTTCTCAAACCCAGAGGTCATTTTTTTTAGTGATAACTGAACAAAGTGAGAAAACTCACAGAGAGACGGTAGTGACAGAAAGCTGGGGTTTTTTTCATGTCCCAGGGGCCTGTCCAAAAAATCAGAATTAGGGGGAGGGAAGGGTGAGATGAGGCTGGCATTAAGCCACCAAAACTCCATCTGCTTAAAATGGACCATCTGAGACGACACGTTGCAGACCCCCAAGTGCTGTGTTGGGGTGCGAGGGCTGGCGGCAATTTGGCTGAAACAGGATCCAGCCTGTGCCTTCCCGGTCCCCAGGTGTACCAAGGGGACCAGGATGCTTCTCCTCTCACCACGCTGGCCACTGGAAGCGGCGAGGCTCAGAGAGCCGAGTACTCTTCCAGATGGGCAGTGGGGGCTTTGAGGGCAGGTCTGGGTTACACCCTCACACTCTATAGGATCATACCGGGCCACATTTTTTACCAAAACCTCGAGTTTCTCCATATCCCCAGCCTATTCTGAAAAGCCTCAGAACACCAGATGCTCAGAAAATAAGGAGATAGCTGGCTGGCTGTGTAAAAGGGAGTGTGATAGATGTGAGAGGGAAAGGATCTTTGCTTTAAAATGCGTTCCTGGCCTGGATGAGGCTGTCTGCCTTAGAGCATGAATAAAAGAAAAAAGCTGTAGTTGTTCTTTTCAGGTAAGTTTTCCTGAGCAGAGGACATTTGGGACAACAGCTACAGCAGAGGGGGGCTAGAGATGCCCCCTCAGATGCCCGCAGAGCAGCTGGTGGGATCAAAGGTCCATGCTGCGTGCATGCGGCCAGGCGGTCGGACGCAGACCTGCCCTGCAGGTGACCACCCACAGCCTTGGCCATGCACTGAATGAAGAAACAGCTCGGAATGAGGGAGATGCAGAAGTCAGGTTGGCTTTTCTGACAGTGTGTTGGACCACGGGATGTATCCGGAGGTGGAGAGGGACTGGGAGCAGCCATTGCCCAGTGCCACCTGAATTGAACTGGGAGCATTTGGATGCAACCCCTTCTGTTTCCCCACGCTACAGCCTGGTGTGTTCAGCGCAGGCTTACACAACACAGACCCCCTGGCACGCGGGGGCATCCCCTGTCACCGTGTACATCCCTGGGCGCCCAGAGGAGCCCAACGCTTGTGCCAGGCTCGGCACAGCCCCTGCCCCACACAGCGCTGGATGGAGCCCGGTAGGGAGCCCGCGGCGGCAACTTGGCTTTGGGGAAGCCCTGCACCATGGCAAGATACACAAAACCCCACAGTCCTTTTGGAGGAAGCAGGATTAGGCCAGCAGGACATCCCTGGGGACATCCTCTGAAGGATGCCCCTCTGCAGCAGCAGGGGAGGGGGAGGTGGGGGGAGCAGTATCCGCAGTGCAAAACCTGCTTTGCAAGAGGGCGAGGGGGCTGCAAGGCAGGCTTCCCACCTCCGGGGAATGCTGAATCCTTGCAATATGTCACCGTGGTCACTAGATGTCCCCATCTGAATACAAATGACAACCTGCCACCGCCCTGCCACCTCCCCCCACCCCCAAGCCAGACCTACACCCCCACACCACTGCCCGGTGGTTCTCCTTGACACTGACAGTAATTAAAGGTAACACCAGTTAGCCTTCTGTCATTTGCACTGAAGCAGTAACGTTTGATTTGTTTAACCTTTGCATCAAAAATAAATAAATAAGCACCTCTGCGGGGTGTGCGGCGCCAAACAAGGAATCAGCGGCTGCCGCGGATAACGTGGGGCTACAGGAGGTTGCACTGAGGCCAGGCTTACTCCTCGGCCCCGGTTTGATGCGCCCCGTTTGCCTCCTGCACCCTCTGTGCACCACCGGGCCGGTGGGACTCTTCCCCTGTGCTGCCTTCTCATCCCTGTTGTTGGAGGGAACAGGAAGGAAAAGATGCTGGTTCCTTCCTGAAACGAGCCAGAACAGCAGCTCCCATCTCACTTTTCATGCTGGGAGCATTAATTAACCCTGAGGTTGATCTGGGTTGTCTGATTGCTTGCCAGGTAGCTCAAGGTGCGGGAAATAAAGGCACAGAGGTGATGCGAATTCCCCAAGCACAGGGAGTCACGTTGGAGGTAGGAATCAAGGATGGCCAGAGGGAGAGTGAGCCTGTACCAGGGAAGGAGGGAGCCAAACTCAACGGCATGAACTTGCCACAGGTAAAGGATGGATGTGAGATTTTCAGTCCTCAGAGGCTGGAGTCAGGGTAGGGACACTTGAAGTGTTCCGAACTCCACTGAGCAACTTGCTCTGTGTTTGCCCCGCTCTGAGCAAAGTGCAGAACCAGAGACCTCCAGAGGTCCCCTCCCACCCGTACAACTCTGTGTCCTAACACCCCTCCTCCAGACCCCTTCCTGGCCGCTCTTCCTACGAGCCGGTAGCTCGGCTGCCGCTGCCTGGATCCTGACGTTACCCCGCCGGCTGTCACCACTCCGCAGCGCTGCACAGAAGTCCTTGCAAGCAGATTAATGGCATTACAGCATCCTCTGCAACTGCTGTGTCCTGACCTAAAGCCCGGGCCAGCAGGCTTCTGGTCCCAAACCAGATTCTCTCCTCTCAGACTTCAGGGGGGCTCAGAAGGCTGCGCTCTCCCCTCACCTCCCTGTCTGCACCCCTCACTGCACTGCACGAGCAAGACCTCATGGATGCCTTGCTGGACAGACTTTTCTACCATAGGGGCAACCTCCATCCCCGATTTCGTACTCTGGGGGCAGTCAGAACATTTTTGCCTGTGGTGGGCTGGCTCCCACAAGGGTGGTGGGACAAGGATGGTAATGCAGGAAGCCGGGCTGTTCCTCCGGCAGAAGCCGGCTGTGGACAGTCCTTGTGGCAGCTCTAAGCGATCCCCTGCTGCCCGCACTCCTTTTTCCAGCTCCTCTGTCTTGTTTTACCTGGCTACTTATCTCAGACTTAATATTTCCAGGTCATTTAAGCTGCTTAAGGAGATGCAAGTGGAGACTGTAACCAGAGTTGATAAATCCTTAGACTTTGACCTCAACATTTAGCTGCTTAGGCTGATGCTTTCCATTTCTCCAGGCTGTGCAGAGGAGGACAAGTAGCTCCATTTCCCTCGGAGACAGGCTTTCCTTTAAAGGCAGAGGGTGACTCCACGGCAAACCTGCCCACCCGCTCTTGCGGAGTGCCCTCCTTGGGGATGCTGATCTTTAGGCTCAGGGTTTATTCAGCCTGGGATCAGCTAATCCCTCTTCGGTGGCCTGATTTTGTCAAGCTAGCACACAACGTCCCAGGGGGATGTTTTTCTTCTTCCTCTCTCAAAAGAGAGATCAGAAAACTGATGGGGCTGTGTGACGAGGCTGATCCCATAATATGTCCAGGAAGTGCAAGAAATCATTTCTCACATCACAGGAAAATGGCCCACAGCCATCAAAAGAAAAAAACAAGAAAAGAGATGCTCTAATAGCAGGCCATTTTCTCATGACAATGTCTCTGTTAACACAGGCTAACCCTTCCGATGTGCTTAGAAATCTGAGAAATTAAATGAAAGATGCTGTCACTAAGGAGAACTTGTATTTAGTGTTTCTGTCCAAGTGGAGAAACGGGAAGTGGAATTTGAGACAGCGGTCCTGCAGGCTTAAGGAAATAGATTGAAAAATGCATTTGGAGTGCAGAAACAGCATAAAACATGTTGCGGTTTGGCTCATTTGGGATTCCAGTCATACGAGCAGCGACACTGTGGAGGATTTAGCTTGCCAATCAACATCTTATTTATTTCCTCTGAACAGGATATCTTCATTCTGTGGTCGTCTCTGCCTCCGACATCTATGGAGATTGCAAAATCAAGCAGCTTGGCTCTTTTTTTCCTTGTTGTTTTGTTTTGTCCAGAGCAGCACGAGAAGTAGGAAAATATCAATACTAAGGAGAGAGCTCCTTGGCACCGTGGGATGGACGCAGACTCATTCACCTCCAGGTCACCCAGCTCTGTCTGGCTGCGATACAGGGATTACGTGGTGGGGAGGCTAGAGCTCAGCTTGCCGGGGATCATCTGCTTGGTCTTGGGTAGAAATATCCGCCTTAGGCTGGGGCGGATGAGGAGAGCAGCGAAGCAATTTAGAGGACAAAGACAACCCAGCTTTCCCGTCTTGCATGCTCTCGCCACTTGAAGCAGGTTCCCGTCTGGTGGCCTGTGTGAAATGAGTAATGGTCCAGGGCTCCAACGGAGAGCAGCTCTCAGCTGACTGCACTGGGGCAAAATCCCTGGCAAAAGGCTCGGGCTATGGACCCAGAGCCTGGGGGGGGGTCCTGTTTAAAGCCCAACCTCTCCCCAGCAAGGAGCGTGGTACCCAAGGGGATGCAATGGGACCAGCACCCCGAGGGTTTCCAGCCTCTCTGAGCTGGAGCAAGAGTGTCCCTTCACTCCCCTCCAGGACCTCTCGGATAGCTCCAGCTTCATGGGGCATCCTCATGGTCTTCCCAGGTTTCTGGAGCTCCCAAAAGTCACAGACAGTCCTGGTATTTTGTAAACATGAGGATTGTCCCACTCGGCACCGGTGAGGCTACACCTCGAATCCTGTGTTCAGTTCTGGGCCCCTCACCACAAGAAGGACATGGAGGTGCTGGAGCGTGTCCAGAGGAGGGCAACGAAGCTGGTGAAGGGCCTGGAGCACAAGTCTGATGGGGAGCGGCTGAGGGAACTGGGGGTGTTCAGCCTGGAGAAGAGGAGGCTGAGGGGAGACCTCATTGCTCTACAACTACCTGAAAGGAGGTTGTAGTGAGGTGGGGGTTGGTCTCTTCTCCCAAGGAACAGCGATAGGACGAGAGGAAATGGCCTCAAGTTGTGCCAGGGGAGGTTTAGACTGGACATGAGGAGAAATTTCTTTACTGGAAGAGTGGTCAGGCCTTGGCACAGGCTGCCCAGGGCAGTGGTGGAGTCCCCATCCCTGGAGGTATTTAAAAGACGTGTAGATGAGGCGCTTGGGGACATGGTGTAGTGGGCATGGGGGGGTTGGGTTGGTGGTTGGACTCGATGATCTTAGAGGTCTTTTCCAACCTTAATGATTCCGTGATTCTAGTTTGGGCAACCAGAGGTTTGGTATTTTTTCAGGGGAGGGAACAAAACAAACTATCTCAAACAGAAACAGCTGTTTGAGGTTAGTTTTTTTTTTTTGTTTTGGTTTGGTTTTTAAAGCTTTTCCAAAACTCCCAGGGTGGGAGAAGGCATTCAAATTCTCATTTTCATTCTGCTCAAGAAAGAAACCTTTTCCTGCAGTTGTTCCCTCAAAAAAGAATCTAATTTTTTCCACTAATGCTCTCTGAATCAAATAAAGAAAAAGGGTCATTTAAATGAATGCCAGTGCTCAGGTTTAATACATCAAATTAGATGCAGTGATATAAAAACACACTGGACCCATTTCTTCAATGAAGTATTTAGATAAGAGATCTCCTTATTAAAAATTAATTTTTGCCATTGTTTTTCCCTGAAAATATTTGAATTCTAATAAAAAACGTTCCAAAAAGAACCATCAGAAAAATAACTGGATAAAAATTAATGTAATATTATGTTTTGTTTGGTATTTAAGAACTGGAAAAATATACTTTTTTGCAGACAAAAATACAGTAAATGCAAGACAGTGGGGAGGAAGGCCACACACCAAAACATTAGCACAGAAAAATGTTTTTTGTTTTTTTTTTTTTAAAAAAAAAAAATAAAGTTTCACAGATTAGGTTGAAAAGAAACAAACAGTATAATTTCGATGTGTTGAAACACAGCAAACTATTTTCAGTTTGGGGTTTTTTGTTTTCTTTTTTTTTTCCCCCTCAAAGTTTCATGTTCCTCCCAGTTAAAAAAAATGAAATACAGTATAACAAAATTACCTCCCTCACTTGAAACCCTTTTAACCAAAGGTTTTCTTACCTCATTTTCTGCGGGAAAGGTGTTGGTTTCCTGAGGAGCTCTGTGATGACCCAAGCTTCTCCGTGGTCAGCGGACCTCTGCCTTTTACACCTCCTGGCAATCAGCCCGCTCACAGCTCCGTCGGGATGAAGGTTTCTTACAGGCTGTAAAGGACAGCTGTTTACAAAGATTAGCACCATGAATTTCTACTAAATTAAGGTCTTATGCTGCAGGACCTCTGAAATGCTGATTACCTTCAATTCTCCACATTCCTTCATCGCTTCAGCTGATCGCATTGCAGCTTCGGACAGCACCATCTCCAGTTCTGCAGCAGACCCCAGAACATTGTACACACCACGCCATGGCAGCATCCTTTTCTCACGCCTGGAAGACTGAGAGGCTTGAGCAGTCACAAGGCTCAACAGCATCACTGATGGGTAGAGCTGACAATAAAAGGTCCCAGCTGTGAGTACGAGGTCATCTCTAGCAGGCTGAGCACCTAAATTGGGGGATCAGCCTCTCAGGACCCAACTGAGTTCAGGTGCTGATGAACTGGGTGTGCCCTCTGGCAGGACAGAGAGAGATGCCGTGTCCGAAGAACTCACAGCCTGACTGCTAAACCACGACGGTGTGGTAAAAGGGCACAGAGCAGAAAGGTGACAGACCTGCCACAGACGTGCCTTGCTAAAAAGGAACGGTCCACAAAGCTGCTGTAACCTTCAGGGGAGCACTGAAGCCTCCCCAGGAGAAGTTTCTGAAGGAAAAAAATGCTGTATGCTTTTATTCAGGGGGTGAAAGCCAGCACAGGGCATGTCACAGCTAAAACCTAAGGTCTGTGGATGTTGCCTAGCAAAGCTAGTGTCGAGGCTTCAGTGGGACTAGTGTGACGCAGAAGTCTCACTCATCTTTTCTGCATGGGAGTCAGTCCCACCCAGAAGGGATACTTGTTCTTCCTTTTCTTTCACTCATTTGTTTCATCCTTCTGGAAAAAAAACAAGATAAAATATGAGTCCCTTTTTAGCATGGGGCAGAAGGGAAGGAATCTTATTGATAATAATAAGTGCTGATGAAGAGGAAGCACATCTGCAGAGGATACTTTCCAATAGATTATTGTCTGCTGGGTGTCGCCAGCCCATTTCCTCCCATCTGAATTCTGCTGGTGGAAGCACTCCCGAGAGACACAGCTTCACATCTGTACACAACACCAGAGCTTAGAAGAAATGTGAATCCTGGCTTTCAAAAATGCCAGTAATGAGAGGAGAGCGGGGGAGTAAGAATTGCTTCTTTTATTAATCAAATTCCCCCCTCCCACCTGCACCGCTGCCATCATCCATTCTGGAGAGCATCGTCTAAGCGCGAGGGCATGCCTGGCTGCTTGGGAAGTCTATTGGTAGAGTAGCCTCAGGTACCACGTACTCGATTTGACAGTGCTACCACTGCCAGGGCTCTGGCAGCTAAGGGAGGGCTCTGTTTAGCTGCCTGGAGGGGTCGATCCATCACACGGAGTTCAGGCCTGACTTCAAACGGAGGATGCCTGGCTCACGAGAGTGATAGCAATCAGGGTATCTAGGGTAAGGTCAAGGAAAGAGAAGCGTTCATCCTCATCTGTTTAACCATCAGCAATTCCTAAGCCATCACCTCTCAGCACCAAAGTGCTGAGATGCCCGAGGGGAGAACGCAGCCTGGGGCAGAAGCAGACTCGCAAAGAGGAAGCCATCAGGAAATACAGGGGAAGAGCAAATCATCTAGGCACGGGCAAGGTCAGGAATCAAAGATCTCCTACCGTTCCCTGGCAGAGGAGGAAAACCAGCTTTGGTTTATTGCAAGGGAAATGGATAAAATGAGGATGTCTTCGCAAGGGAAAATTGCAGGAGCTGGGTCTCAGCTGGGTTTCCAGTGACGCTCCTCTTGGTGACTGGTGCTGGCATCAGGGATCGGTCATTCCCAAGAACTCAGACAACCAATACAGCCATTAATTCCTCATGGGGTACAGTTGCCCAGCTGGGACCAGTAAGAACCAGTTCCAAATTTTCAAATGCTTGTCACAGCAAATGTAACTGAGAGGGTATCGGGCTGGGAGCCCAGCATCAGCAACCTTGGCCCGGGCTTTCAGGCACTGCTGGCCCGCTGAGCCCTGAGCGCAGGCTAAGGGCAGGAGGAGGTGTCCAGGCTCCTGGGCTGCTTTAGCACGATGCCTCTGCTGACAAGCACAACCCAAAATCTTGTCAGCACCAAAGTGGAGCTGAGTTTCCTCCAGACTGCAGCTCAGGCTCTCAGCACGGCCGTTTCGCTGCCATGGGCCACTCTTACAGTAATCGCCTGAGTCTGCAGATGGTGCTGGCTCCCCAGGGACTGGGATAAGTGACATCTGGGACACGGGGCAGTGTCCACCTGCGACACCCCTGGTGACCTCAGGCCATCAGCTCATTTCATTAGTGTCAGTGCTGGCCAGCACCAGCCGCTGCTTGCTCCCAGGCTGGCATGCCTCATGTTTCCTGCCCTTTTTTTTTTTTTTCCTCCTTTTTTATTTTTTTGAGATTTCTTTGACAAGCCAGTGGGCTCAGCTGCAAATCATCAGCTTCTCCCTGGCCTACCAGGGATATAACTTATATCCTCAGAAACGAAGCAGCTGTGAGATGATCCAAGTATCAGAACGGGAATACCTCCACTGCAGAGTGGCAACAGGAGCATAGAATCATAGAATCACAGAATCATTAAGGTTGGAAAAGACCTCTAAGATCATCGAGTCCAACCACCAGCCCAACACACCATGCCCACTACACCATGTCCCTAAGCGCCTCATCTCCACGTCTTTTAAATCCTTCCAGGGACGGTGACTCCACCACTTCCCTGGGCAGCCTGTTCCAAGGCCTGACCACTCTTTCAGTAAAGAAATTTTTCCTAATGTCCAATCTAAACCTCCCCTGGTGCAACTTGAGGCCATTTCCTCTCGTCCTATCGCAGAATACCCTTGGCTGACAGCAGGAGCATCCATGGTCCAGGGATGGGAGAAACAGCAAGAGTGCACTGCCCTGCTGCTGTGACTTTTTGCTCTCTCTCCAGTGCTCCTCCCTGGGGCCCACCAACTCCTGGGAAGCAAGTTTAGGGTTCTTGTACATCATGGCATTTTGCAGCCACTTGGTACAGGCCTACGGAAACCCCTGTTGCTGGTTATATATGCTGGGAAGTTAATCTGGGCATCAGCACAACTGACAGAGCTTCCATTCAGGGCACTGTGCAATAGCAGTGTCAGGCCTGAGAAATGGTACCTGAGCACTAGTCCGTGCTGTAAAACTCCAGAGAGTGCACGTCCTGCTTGCTCTTGGAGGGTGAAGGTGCTGGAAAGACCCGGATCTGCATTAGGTACAATTCAAATCGCTTGCAAGAGCTGACTCTTGTTGCTAAGAGTACGAGGAAAACAGGGTCAGGAAAAAGGGGTTTTGTCCTGCTTTTACAGGTAAAAAACCTACAATGCAAAGGGTAAATGACTCACCCTAAATCACCACATGACTCCAGCATGGCATTCTCTCCAACGTACTGCAAGACCCTCTTTAGACTGGGGCACTTTCTGATACATGCACTCTATTATTCTGGACAAAGCCATTTCCAACTTGACTTGAGGGTAAAAGGATTTGTGTAACTTTCTGTGGCCCTGTTGTCAGCAAGAACATGTGATTTCCATTAGCATCAGCAGAAGTGATGAACCTGCACCTGACAGGAAAAAAAAAATGCATACCCCTAGATAAAAGTGACCCGATGTAAAAGATAACACATTTCAAGCTTTTAATCAATCCCATTAAGGAGAAGTGGTATTGTGCTGGTTTTGGCTGGAATAGAGTTAATTTTCTTCATAGCAGCTGGTATGGGGCTATGCTTTGGATTTGTGCTGGAAACAGTGTTGATAACACAGGGATGTTTTCGTTCCTGCTGAGCAGGGCTTACACAGAGTCAAGGCCTCTTCTGCTCCTCACCCCACCCCACCAGCGAGGAGGCTGGGGGGGCACAAGGAGCTGGGAGGGGGCACGGCTGGGACAGCTGACCCCAACTGACCAAGGGATATTCCATACCATAGGATGTCGTGCTCAGCATGTAAACCTGGGGGAAGAAGAAGGAAGGGGGGACGTTCGGAGGGATGGCGTTTGTCTTCCCAAGTCACCGTTACGCGTGATGGAGCCCTGCTTTCCTGGAGATGGCTGAACACCTGTCTGCGGTGGGAAGCAGTGAATGAATTCCGTGTTTTGCTTTGCTTGCGTGCACGGCTTTTGCTTCACCTATTGAACTGCCTTTATCTCAGCCACGAGTTTTCTCACTTTTACTCTTCCGATTCTCTCCCCCATCCCACCGGGGAGAGTGAGCGAGCGGCTGGGTGGGGCTGCGTTGCTGGCTGGGGTTAAACCATAACAGGTATCTACGCTCCTGTAATCAAAATCCTATCTGCACGCTGCCAGTCTGGCTTAGACAAGCTTGTTCCTCCTTGCAGTTTTCTTCAGATATAGAGATTGCCTTGTGCTGAAGTGATATTGAATTGATTCAAAACAAATTTTAGGATGTTTCAGGCATTAAAGTTCTCCGGGAAGGTCACTGGTTATATGGTACAAGCGGCTCCTTTTCAATCTACCCTCTAGTTTCAATTTACAATTCTGCAAAGAAACAGAGAGTGCTCTGATTCCTGGTTTTAGAAGAAAATAAAACAAACTTATGTGGTGAGCATGGGCAGAAGTCTTTGAATTCCATTGTAGCAACTCCTCTGTTTATGTCAGTAGCTGGACCTTGGATCTCGTGTCTCAAAGCACATTCTTTGCTGGTATGAGATTAAAGAGAAGTGCAAAACCAAAGAAATGTTGCCACGTCTGGGTGTCCTTGGTGTGGAGACTGCAGCCTGCCCACTTACCTCTGGGCAGGTGACAGGCCACCAAGGGACCTTGTGAAATCCAGGGGGGGAGGTGGGGGGGGTATAGAGGCAAAGTTAGAGACTGCAGGTATGGGAGCGGACTCTTGCATGCAGTATTGTAAAAAAGGTCATACATCTGACTCTTTTCACGGGCTGTTGAGGAGAGAAATGTGACAGCGAATGATACACGGTATGAGCTTGCAGAAAGGGGGGGCAGACAGGTCTGCAGATAAGGGCAGCTGGAATTCTCCTGGAGGACAATGGTGAGGAGCCTGAGTGATGGAAGCGTGTTAATGAGACGGATGTGCAAGAGGGGAAAATGGTAGTGGTCTAAGGATGGGCTAAGGATTCCATGGAGACAAGGTTTGCAGGGAGAGGTAGTAGCTTCTATTAGAACAATTGGTATCATTGAGGGGAAAAAATGACTAGCTTTTGAGCACCCAGTCATTGCAAAGCTATGAAAAGGAAATTGGGGTGAAGTATTACAAAAATGCATGGAGAGAGAACCTGACACATACATTTGTATAGCTGGTGGGATGGTTGGTAGATCTTCTGTTGTCTGAGCTCTTCCGGGGCACTTCCATTCATGCAGGCAGGGTGTAAAATGCTTCTGAATCAGAGTGGAATGACTCATATTTCCCTTGTTCCCATGTTTACTTATGTAAATGACAACAGTAAGCTCAGGACAGATGGAGCTGGATCTTTGTTGCTCTCACACAACGTACATTTTTCCTTCAGTGGCCAGGACTGCTGCTATGCATTATTATGCACTGCAGTCAGAGATACATTGGTGCAGTGAGCCATACAGGAGATGTATAGACAGTATGAATCAAACCAAATATCCTCAGGGTGAAAGCCAGTGTTCTCTATTTATGAGAAAATGGAAGATTCACTTATTCGAAAACAGCAAGTTGGAGGCCGTTTTCATTGCCAGGGGCAGCTACTAGAGGGAGACATTGCCACACTCTCTAAGCCAGGGCCACCTAATTCGTGGCAATATGTCCATAATATCTCTCAAATAATGAGCAAAACGAATGCATTAGTATCAAACCCAGGTGAAAAGGACCATTGACCTAGCTGAATCACCAGCAGTCCCTGATATCCTCACATCTGCTTCCATCTGCAGGTGGTCCCCCACTCCCTCCACTGCTCTAGAAGTGGATTATTCTGGGAAACCTGAATAGCTTGTCATTTTTCCAATGTTGAAAAACCAACCTTTCTCTTCTGCTGTCATCTTTGCCCCTTTTTAAGGAGGGTCCATTCCCATATGAACCATTCTTTTCAGCAGAGGGGACTCTGCGGTTGTTTGTTGGCTTCCCCTGTGATCTCCTTGGTCTTCTGCTTTCCAGCTTTTCTAGCTTATTTGCAAACTGAATTGCTCCTTTTATTTTTGAAAAGGGCTAATGACCTCTCTTAGTAGGGCATCTTGGAAGCGTTGCTTGTCTGCAGGTTATTTAGCATTTCAATGCCAGCACACAGTGTAAAACAGCCCCAGTACTCTTTTATTCACTAGCAGTCGTTAAGTCAGCTTGATTTGTTTCGAGAGCTTTTTTCCTCTTTTTTTCTTTTTTTTTAAATTTAGATTATATAAAAAGCTAACAAGAGAAATTTTAACTTATTATTTATTCTTTGATAAAGACAGATCAACTGTCTTTATAAAGATAAAATGTTATAGCAAGTTTTCACAAAACAATGCCACAATCGCTGAGTGGATTTCCTGCTTTTCAGACCACCTGTGGCTGGGTTTAGGTGGTAGTAGAAACTGTTTGTCCTCTCTTCATTAGGACAGAAAGCAAGTGCAAATTTGATGGAAATACTTGAGACTTGAAAGCAGAAACAGACCATTCTGTCCGCCTCACTTGTCTTTAGAGAAAGCAGGAGCTATGAATCAGATGGAAATTGCTTTAATCTTGCTATGTATTAATAATACTCAATTTCATTTATTGTGAGCGAGAGGAATACAGACCTCCCCTGCCTCCTGCTATGTTCATAATTTATCCCCAGCCAATTAACTTCTTCTGCTGCAGAATTAATAAACTATTATATTATTGATGCCAAAAAATGGGTATGGCATTCTCTGTCTTTCTGACAGTGTTGTGAAAAGTTATGTATATAATTGCAAGAGCAAGGAGAGTTTTTCTGAATTTCCTTTTGTACCAAGCTGTGGGAGGTGATACTCTGTGGGAATCAATTCTTAATTCTTAGCCCATTACTAACTCCGTGGCCACCCTCATCCGGCTTTTCTCAAAATGCTGAAACCTGTCTACATCCCTCAAAGTTTCCAGAGTCAGTGGTATTGCTGAGGTCAATTAATGAGGTCAGATGGTGGATTTTCCATGTTTGCCTCATCGCTAAGATGCACAGTCACTTTAGATATTAAAAAAATTAAAGGTAGCACTTCTGTTCAGGATAGGATCCTTCTCACTTAGATAGAAGTCAGCGAAGTGTGCCGCTACAGCTGAAGTAGACCCTACAGACTCCTTTCAAAGTCAGTGAAGAGCGACAGGCACTGCGAGGAGCAATTCTTTTAACCAGTGTAGACATCTATTTCATGACGAGATAAAACCCACCCCAGGCAGCACTGACTCTTCCAGCCGGATCTGCATCAGAGAGGCCTGCACTGCAAATATCTACTTGCAATTGGAGAAAGCCCCCTCGCTGTGCAATCTAAATATTTTCAGAAGGTCACCCATGCCACCTTCTCTTGTGGTGGGTGAGGTGTGGAAATGAGGGGAGACTGCATGACTAGCTTATCCTGATGCCAACCCTTTAGACAGCCAGGTTTTGGAAAGGTGAGGCTCAGGACCTGGGTTTGTCAACTCATGGAAGGGTACAGCGATGCGGGGAGGCAGCCTCTGACTATGGTGATGAGGTGCTCACTGATCCCAAGATGCCTTCTGTAAAATACTACAGCCATCTGGTCCCAAGTGGCATCTCCAATTCCCTTCCTACCTAATGACCTGCACAGTGAACCCACCCGTTGCCAAGGGACTGCTGATGGGAGCTGGCTTTCTCTAACTGCTGCAACTGTTTATGCCCCTTGTGCAATAGAAAAGGATTTTTAATGCAGTAAATGTAAGTTATTTCCACCAAAAAAAGCCCCTCTGCAGTGTCATGACTATAAGCAGCTTTTATATTGCCTCAGATCCGTATATCCCCTGCCCTCATAGGAAGCTCTAAAGCAGTGGATGGCGTTGGACAAAGCCATGGTTCTGCCAAGCAGGTTCTTGTTTGGAAATGTGGGTTTGTTCAAACCTAAGCTATTTGAGGGAATGCATCTTTTCTGTAAGCAAAAATTTCTTAGACCTACAATACCTCTTTCATTTTGGCAGAAATATAAAACAGGGTCTGACTGCCCCATAATCAAAGACCAGGCTGTTTTCTTTTTGGCTAACTATGACTGAGGTCAAAAGCCTAAGGGGTCTGTAGGACCTCTTCAATGTCTGCACTGGAACCTGTATCTTCTGTGGTCCGGGAAATGCACTAGCTGCTAGCCTGTCACCTACTCTGGATGTGTGACCTTGCTGATGCATCTCTGTTGGAGCTTTTCCATTTCTACAGCTGAGCCTTGCACCAGAGACTGTCTCTGCTGAACACCCGAACGGTTACTGTCTCCTCCCAGACACAACGCTCAACTTTTCTGGTCCCTCAATGGGAAAAAACCAAAATCCATAAAACAAATAACTCACTATGTAAGCAAGCAATTCACCCCGCCTCCCAAAATATTGTTGTTTCAGTGCAATAGGAAATAGAGAAAAAAATGTTGAAATATTTGTTTCGTTTCTGCAGTGATAAAATCCTCCCTGCTCTGCAGTGGGCTAAAGGCTCAATTTCTGGCTCATGTAAAGTTTTATTTAAAAACTGAAAAGGCCATGTAAGCAAAGTTGAAGTGCTATTGTTTCTAAAGACAGCTCTGGGCTTTTCTCTATGGTAACCTCGCAGAAGGTAATTAGGGAGCCATAGCAACAGCTACACCTCCTAGCATACTGTCTGCTCTCTCTCCAATACTGTTCAAGCTCCAAAACATACAGGCAAGCAACCTGGGGATGCTGGAGTGGTTTACATTATGTAAGAGGCAATTGATGTTTCCCAACATCACTTGGGGCTTTGTTTTTGACAATGTTCTTTTATTTCTGCTCCACCGTGTGAACAAGAGACGCTGGCCAAAAGCTGTGATCATGTGTCCTTGCCTTATGTGGGAAGCCAGGTGTGCAGTGCGTCTGTCCACACCGGGAAGCCTTGCTAGTTGTGAATTATCACATGCCGTGCTCAGACCCATGTCCTGCAGCCATCTCTGCAGTGGGGGCGATGCTCTGTTCTTGGAGAGAAATCACGGCCTTGGTGGTCGGCCCTCCCCGGATTTGAGCTGTGGGCTTTGGAGCTCTTGGGATTTTGCCCCGTTGCTGATCTAGGTTATACGAACTTTGGGGTTTTCTAATTTGTACTCTATGTCCTGTTGCTCCCTGGTGAGTATCTACAGCACTGGTACCCACTCCTCCCCTTGTATAAAACAGGGTCCCTCTCATCCCTTGTATAAAACAGGGACTCTGAGAAGCCCAAAAACGCAGTTTGGCAAAAATCCCTGAGCAGGGGTGGAAAAGCAGTGAGGCTTTGTGCCAGATGTGACGTCCAAACACCCAAAACAGTGATTTTCCCCAGCTCTCCGCAGGTGTTTTACTCTTTGTAAAATGGGCCAACAACATCGCTCTGCTTATGAAATTCTTACAAGAGACATTCAAAAGCTCTTTTGTTACAAGAGGGCAGAAAAAATGCTCTGCCAAGGTGACAGTTTCCATCCTTCTCTTACAGAGCAGTTCAATGTAAACTGCGATGGAGGGTGGAATATTGCAGGTGAGGCAAGTTTGACCACATAAACCGGACATTGCCCTCCTTTCAGGTGCAATGGCACAGGACACAAGGCACAGGTGTTCTAAATAAACCTTAGACCGTCTTTGCTTTGAACAGGTCTGTGGTAAGCATCGTCTTGGCCTGCCAGAGTATAACTTCTGAATTAGGATGGATAGTGGGCCTGGGAGGCCCCAAAAGAGCTGATGGTCTTTAGATGGATGATTCTTCTGAAACAGGACTTTCTTGCAGGAACACAATATGCTGGTAATAAATGAAAGATGCAGGGATGGCAAAGCCCTTTTAGTACTTCGACATAGAGTGGGACTCCGGAGGCCGGGTTTCATCACTCATTTTTCCCTAATCTGCTGTTCTCAGGTTGCTTCATGTGCCTCTTGCCTCCATTTCCCATGCCTCTAAAAGGCGAACACAAGCCAAAGCCTAGTGACAGGAATGCCACTGCCACAGCTATTGCTAGCTGCGCGCACATTCAGCCTTAGAAAGGCAGCACATCTTCCAGCCGCTGCCCACTGTCTTTAATTCAGTGGCCGTCTTCCATTTCTGCAATGGAAATTTTGCTCACCTGGATGAGGACGGACCTCAAGGCGTTTGCTGTTCACTGGTGAATACGCTGTGGTGCTTTAGAGAAAGTCACTTGTTGGTGCCGCCGTACGAGGTTCAATGACCAGGCACTGCGGGTCACGGGGGAAGCAAACAGAGCGGAGGGGAGCGTGTCCTGTCCACCTTCCACGTACCGCTGTGTTTGTCCCCAGACACCGAGGACAGCAGCAGCAGCAATTTCTGCTAAAAAGAGGAATGACTTGGAGTGCATTTAAACCTATCCACCCCCTTAAGCAAGGTATTTAGATGCAACAGGTCTCTGGTTTGGAGCTGACAGGCGTTTACTCTATGAAGACGCAAAAGCTGTAATTTCCCATAACGAATAGCAACTGCTTATTATCTGATCTCTCCTTTCCTAATTTTGTTTTATGTGCGATATTGGCAGAAGTGCAGCCACTCAGCTGCAGGTGGGAGATAGGAAGTAAACTTAAATATGCAGGAAGAAAGAAAGAGTATATCAGAAAAATGCAGTAAGAGAAATTTAAAAATTTTGCATAAAGGGATCGGGGAAGGTGGGCTCAGGAAACATTTTTGTCTCTGGATCAGCATTTCAGTCTGACTCCCCTGCGGGTGGAGCACAGTGGTTTTTGGTCTCCTCTCTACAGCAACTTGTATCTGATATTGCTGAATATGGCTGTTCAAGATCAGGACTGGACACACCATTTTAATTTCTTCTCCTTAGGAGGCTGTTAAAAAAAAAAAGAGTTGATTCAGTTCAAGGACCTAAGTGGCACCCAGTGAATCTTTCAGCATTTCTTCCAAGAAGAGGGCATTGCAAAGGCTTCTCTGCCTGCCAGTTTTTGCTGTCTGAGTTCTATTTGTGATATCTCCGAGCCTCACCTACAGCTGTGTTTCCCTGAATGATCCCATAAATGAACACAATTTGAGTGTTTTATGACCTCCACCTTGTTGGAAGGAATGGGTCTTTTTATCTCCCAAGAGCCTAACAGGTCACAGGATTGTAATTACCACCAAATGATCCAGATGGGAGTGAGACAGATGGGTCTTAAGATAAAGGACAAGCAGCCACACCACAGTCATCACAACCACTAGAGCCTAACTAGGACTCTGGGGCTGGCTCCATGGGAAGGCTGGCTCTGAATGGACTGCGGAGAGAAAATAACACTCTCATGCCCTCTTGGCAGTCCCATTAGTGCTGTCAACAGCCTGGCAGAGCAAGGCAAGGGTTTGAACTGTCATTGTCTGCCTTGAAAAGGGAAGTATTGTCATCTTCCAGGCTGTCCATCAGGAAATAAAATTCCCCCTCCAAGAAAAGGTGAGTGGAGAAATGTCTTGATGAGGATTGTTAACACATAAATGCAGTCACCCTGCGTTCTTATTTTGCTGTTTTCCCATCCCAAGAAAGTTCTGTTTATTTTAAACTCTTGGTTTCCCTGTTTGCAAGAAGGAATGATATAACACAGACTTGGCTCCTGCCATGGTCTTTGGATGGGGTTACTGAAGGAGATGGGGTGGGGGGTGGTGGTAGTTGGACCCAATGCTTTTCGCTACCAACAGCAGGCAGACCGATGGTTACACCAAACAGTTAAATGCAAACAGGAGTGATCAGCTTTAGAAGGTGTGATTATGTACAGAAACTGCTGTCGGACATTATGACCTTAATCATTACCTTCTAATCCAATCCACATGGGCAAACCCAGGAGCCCAAGAATGTTCCCAATATGTGAACCAAAGGAGCAAACAGGTGAACAGAGTGATAACAACCAGCTCCCACCCTGCGTACATGAGCTCATGGCCGGGGAAGACTAAGGGCTGTGTGGGGTGGAGGACAGAGCAACAGCCCAGCCCAGGCTCCGTGGCAGCATGCTGCAGGCAAAACAGTGTCGACTTGGGGAATTTTTGCTTAATTTAATTTCTTGCCAATTAACATCAGCTTCTGATGCCTGATTTGGGTACTGAGAAAAAAAAAAAAAAAAAAGAGAAGACAATTAAAAAACACTTAAGAAAACACATTACCTCCCATTCCCCGGGGCTCAGCTAAACTTCCCCCCTCTCCCTCCCCACCCCACTGTACACAGTGAGGGTTGATGCTGCTCTTTGCTTGTTACTGGTTTTCCTCCACTCAAGTGTTGGTCACCCACGTCCATAGTCCGTCGGGGGTGTTCCTCTCCCAGCGTGGGTCACCCATAGCCACAGTCCCTCAGGGGTGTCCCTGCCCTGGTGTGGGTCACCCACAGGCTACGGACCTGGCATGACTCAAACCCTGCGATTTACGCCTGATACAGAGCAGAGAGCGGTGAACGAGCCCTGCAAAACCTTGACGGGAGGTTTCAGCATCCTCCAGTGGATCTCTGAAACGGAGGTTACGATATTAATATACATCCTGCTGCCACTTCATTGAAACGACAACAGACTGATTGCATTAAGCACCCTGACAGCTATTCATTAAACATCTGATTGAAGACTGTCACCGATGCCTTTTCTCTTTTAATTAAGACAGGCACTTCTGAAGGCAGGCTGGAAGCCAGTGTGCGGGGCCGGGCAGCAGGCACGGCTCTGGGCTCCTGCCGTGGGTGCTGGGCTGGGGGAGCGCCAGGAGGACTCTTCCCCTGCTCCCCTCGCTGCCCTCTGATTCTGACTTTGGAGAGAGGGTTAATTAAAAACTGTTTCAAGGATTCATCTGCTGAGGCTCCTTTCTTAATTAGCACACCCTATTAGCAGTAAAACTGTGTAACACAAACAAGGTTTTACATATCTTCCCATCTTCTTCTTTTACATTTGCTGGAGCGATAACGGAAGATGGATGATCTGTGGGTGTTTCGGCTGATTAGGAGCCAAATTTTTGTTTTCTCTGTCCCTTTCTGCTCGAGTGTTACGAATGTGTGGATGCGGGAGATTCCATCTGTGTGAACCACCCTGGAAAGTGAAGCGTGTGCATGCAGAGGGCTCACTAATGAAGTGGTTTGGATGGCAGTTAGCACACGCCGAGCGTGTTAACATGGGGAAGACCAGCTCCCAGAGGTGCCCCAAAAGACCAAAACAGCAATAGCAAAGAATAAATACATTCAGTCAGAAAAATGGTTTTGTTGGTGCTGAAATACACAATCTTGAGCCTTTCTCCACGCTTCATTTACAGGGGACAGCATTAACCCTTCTGGAAACCAGGGCACCTCATTCAGGTGTTTCAACAGGGACTAGAGAGAGAAACGTTGAGTTATGCCCCACTTGGCAGGGCTGTGGCTGCGTTGTGGAGGAAGCAGTGGGAGATGCAGCCGTGCATCCTTCTCTGCTCACTGGTTCCTGCAAGGGGGTCCCCTCTGAAGCAAACAGCACAGCCCAAACCCCCACCTTGGAAACCTTCACCTTGGCTGGCAGCTCTGATCCGTACCAGTGATATTTATACAGAGCCACGTGCCTGTGGCTTGAAATGATGGAGGGTGGTAATTTCTGAATTCTTCAGAGGAATACAAAGCCCAAATATTATATTCAAGTATACAGTCTCCAAAAACCCTATTAACAGGCTTCTCTTCATTATTCCTTTGATTTGCATAGTGCTGTCTTAATGCAGACTAAATGTAATTATTTCTCATTGCTGTTTTGCCTGTATTAGTAAAAGCTAATGCCACAGGGCCTTGTTCAAAAACTGCCTGTATAAATATTGTTAAAAATAAATGCATAACATTAATTCTCCATCGTTCATGTCACTGTTTATTTAATGCTCTAAAAAGCTAATTACCACTAATTTTATTCTACATCTTCTTCAGGTCTTACAGTCTCGGCACTATAAGATAAAAGAATTAATTGTTAATTAGCATACCTTTTTTTGAGAACATTTTTTTCTTTATCAAAGATTACAAGAGGAGGAAGAGAGGGGGAAGGGGAAGAAATGAAGCTCTCAATATTTCTGCCAGCTATGGTGCCAAAATGGGCTTTTTCTTAAACAACAACACAAAACTTTTATCTGGCCCTGGGGAGGAGAAGTACAAGCTATGGTGTGTGAAGCCAATAAAAAGCATCAGTATTATTATTAGTTTTCCTTGCACTGGATGTCTGAACACATTGTACCCGACTGTCTGCAGCCTGATGGATTTGTAAAATGGGAAATGATGTCGCTGGAATTTTAGACTTCCACCACCAAAAGCCAGGGTGCCCTTCGCTGTGAAACGACCTGGGAGGCAGCACGAACGTTAACTCTGAACATTAGCGTGGCAGTATTGCATTTGAAGGAGCATTGGTGGGGGATGCCAAGCATTGCAATGCCCATCGCTAGGCATCCTCATGCCCAGGGGAACCCAGAGAGACCTCCAAGCTGGGCAACCGGGTGTGAGATGTTTCACTTTACTACCTCAGCAGCTTTGCAGGTCACAGGAAAGGGCATTTCTTTAACTTTTTCTTGCAGAAGCCAGGACCCTGTTGAACATCACCGTGCTGATTTGCTAAACATAGTCCTCTCCCCAGCTTAAGCCTCGGATCAGCCAAGAGGGGCAACGCTGAGTTTGGTTTAGCCCTAATGGCAGTTTCCTTGCCCTTGTGCCCAGATTTTCAGCCATCCCCTGCCACAAATTCTCTAATACCTTCCCAGGGCAATGGGCCACCATGCCATTAATCTCTGCCGCAACGAGCACACCTCGGAGCCTCACCATTCTGTGTCACGAAGGGAGCGTGCTGTTTATGCCAGAGCAGACTTGCTGGTTTTGTGATGTATTTATAGTTGCGTTGCTTTTCTCTCCAGCTAATTGGAAATGTCAGGGAACTTTTAATTTGTAACAATGAAGTGAAACCCTTCCGCCTCCGTATGTATTTACATAAATTAGGGAGAGTTTGCACACATACATTTCCTGGAAGAAAAGACAAAAAAGAAACAAATTCAGGATGAGTTTCCTACTTGAAATATTCATGAAGCCAAGCATAAAAATACAGTAACTGACTAGACAGACTTGTCAAAAATGAAAATTAAGGACAGAGCCATGGAGACAGTTTAAAAGAACGTCCTGGCAGGCTTCTTGCCCTCCCCACTCATTTGGTGGTGGACTCTGCCAGCCCTCAGGTTTTGTCACAGGCAGAAGGGGACGGTCCCTTGCACCGCCTCTGATGCTGCCCCGTTAGTAAGCCAGCGCATCAGAGATGGGCTACGTCTGCCCAGCCGCCCAGCCCAAAGCGGGTGGGCTGGGGAGGTCAGGCTGGACGGAGCAGGAAATCAAATCAGTCTGGCATGTCAGTCATGCTCAGAGCCCGCAGACCAGCCCCTGCTCCGGCCCTCGTTAGCGTGGGTCGGGACCCGCCGCACAGGAGTCAATGAGAGCTCTGCTCCAGCCGGCCATCGCCGGGCTGTGCCGGGCTTTAGCAGGTCTCTGCTTCAGGCCATTTCTGAAGGGGATTTGTGGGTTCGTATTTTTTCGCTAAAAAGATTGTTTTATTGATTGGCCGCTGCTTTGCAGAGGTTCACGCAGCCTTAATGAGATGCCTTTGTGAGGAACTACGAACCAAGTGCCTCGGCCATGGACAGGGCTGAAGGAGGCAGAGGATTCTGGGGTAGAAAATGAGCATTTATTCAGCAGCAGCGAACTGCTGTTACTTCTCAGCAGGAAGGGAGAGCCTGAAAAATTCAGTGTTTATGGCTTGTCCTAGCTTCATCTAAGCATCTGTCCACATCCATGACCTATTACCTACTCCCAGTAAATATTTAAATCTCAGATAGCTTAGCATTTTTTGGCTATTTTTATTGTACCTGCAGTCAGAGCACAGTGAGGGTCAGTGATTCAGCTGCTAGCATAATTCATACACAGTATTATCCAGCATTATCCTATGAATCTACTATTAACCTGCATTATTCCATTAATTCAATATTTATTTCTGGTGCTGTTAATGTAGTATTTGATTTAACAGTACATGAATATTGCATCCTGCAGCAGTGAGAAAAAAGGTGAAATTAGAATTTAAAACCAGAACAGGATAATTGCTAATCTAACACACTTGCAAAATGGTTAAACACAAATTTTGCTGGGCTTACCCCAACCATGGGGCTGACATTTCAATCCAGTTAGCACAGATGGAGCATTTTGTAATTTGTACAAAGGGACATATTCCATGAAGGATGCTGGAACCCTGATAAGTTCACATCTGTTAGACGTTTCATATGGTTTGCTGCGGCTACACAAAAATTCAAATCCAAGGGTAAAAATATGTCTTGGAGGAGCAATAACAGCTTGATTTAGTCTTGACGCTTTGTCATTTTCAGTCGTGATGGCACTAGGACACAGCCTGTAGAAAAGGTCTGGGCCCCACATCAACAACCCATATGGAGGAACTGGGCCTGGAGAACTGTGAGCTGATTCCCTACTCATATGTTCTTGTGTCTTTAAAATTGCTCAGAAATTCTTGCTTGCAGACCTTGTAAGTTCCCAGACAGACTGAAATCAAGTAGTGATGGTAACATAGGCTTTGAGATAAGTTTGATCTCTTGTATAGCTCTATTTTTGGCCAAACGATGGACACCTGGCAGATGCCTGACTAGCATCTTCCAGATAATTGCCACATTTTCATTTGAAACTGCCAAAGACGGAGAATCTTCCACTGTTTGTTTTAGTGGCTGATCATTCACACTGCTCATGTGCTATGGCTTCTTTCTCATCTCTCTTGCTATAGTTGCCAAATACTGGGTTTTATTGTTCTTTCCTACAGACCACTTCGAAAGAGTCTAAGATGAACTCACCTCTAGGTTTCTACACTTTAAAATCTGTTTAAATCTTAGTATTGGTCTGAAATGTTTGCAGAAAAATAAACAGCTGGAAAAAATAGAAAGTGCAAGCTGGCCCAAGTTGCCTGCCAGTGCTGCCATCCTGAAGCCCTCTGTTTCATGGTTTGGATCCAAAACCCGCACGGGAGCTCTGTGCTGCCATCTGGGCCACTGCACGCTTGCTGAGCCTGTTCCACCTGGTAAACCTTCTTCTTCCTGAAATTTCCCCTCCTGCTCTAAAGACAAGGACTTTGTACATAAGTTGACAGCCTGTCCCGCACCTCTTACTCCATTCCTAATGCACAGCTCCTGGGAGGGTTTGAACATCTCTGCTTCCTTTCATTTGAAATACTCTTGCAGATTCCTGATCAGAGCTTTAAACAAACAAAGAAGCTGCTGGCTGCAGACAATCCCTTCTGAGTTTTATCCTGATTCCACTGCGTGCTGGGAGAGGGGATCTGAAGTTTTTACCAGGGCTTCGTGGTTACCCAGGCAGTACAGATAAATAAGCCTTGTTGATACATACCTCATTATCCTGTCTCTGACTCAAGAAGCTCCTATTTACCCAGGTCATCAGAGAATACCTTTAAGTAGGTCAGTTTGGGGGAGGAGGGGGCACCTACCCACCCTGCCTGTTTAGTATTCAAAATTTGCACTGAATTTCCCATCTATCATGGGGTGGTGAGTGTTAATTACACGGGTGATGAGAAGCCAGGAAGGGTGAAGGCAGCATCAATCTTGCCCTTCTGGTACTTGCCAGAATATTCATGCAGAGTTTTTTCTTGTTCCTGGATCTGCTCAAGCGTGTAATGATGAGAGCTTTTTTTGGTGGAAGTTCAGACTTCTCATACCATGAGAGCCTCCTGCTCTGACATGATGTTTCCAGAACTGCACTCCTGCAGCCTGGGGAAAGAAAAGGACTGTCTTGCTCTTGCAGGATACAGAGAGCATTTGCAAGTTCTCTGTGTTTCTCCCAGTCTCCTTTCAGCATTTGAAGACTTTAGCAGGCAAAGCTTTTATGGGGAGTGTAACAGACCAATGTTGAAAGGAGATAGCTGCTATCGTGTAAGCGCAGGCAGTGAAGAAAGGAAATCAGGGTCAAGGATCAGAGACTCTGTATAGGGCAGATGGATCGGACATGCCGTGTATCAAATTGATGAGATGGTTCTCACCTGGGTATTTACAATATCAAGGGCCTTGCTGGAAGAGCAGTACAAAGGGAGATTCTTTCAGATTCACTTGCTGCAGTGTGGCCAGCCGTGTCAATATGCCACAATTACTACCACGCTTAGAGGACCAAACTCCTCCTCGCCTTCACCGCCAAGTCTGATCCAGGAAGAGATTTGGACAAAGTGCTGAATAATAGCTTGCTTATCGCTGCTGCGTGATTAAAACTGAGTCTGGGCTTCGGTACTGGACCTAGTCCAAAATAACACCTTAGTAAACGTCTGCAAGGGCCTGCCAATTTGTTGCAACAGAAAAGTGCTGCTCAGCTGGTCCAGTGTCTTCCACGTCCATCTCACAGCTCCACAGTGATGGGCTGTTTGGACCTTCTGGGTGCTTGGACCTTACTGCCTGTGAGCAGTCCATCTGCTGATCTCAGTCCATCTGCCTGGGCCTTTCGGCTGAGGTGTTTTAGCTAGGTGGTGACCCAGAGTCAGGGCTGCTTTCCCTCATACAGGGAGCATTAAACCCTCATTTTTTCATCCTTAAGCATTAGATTTTTTGAAATACCAAAAGGCCTCCCACAAAGACACATAACCTTTCTCCATGCAGTTCTAAAGAATATTAAATCTAAGAACTGCTGAATGAGGTTCTAGCTTGTCTCAGACTCAGGTAGGCATCATACTGCAGTTTGACATCTCAACAACTTCCTGATGAAATACATCTCCAGTCCATGCTCTACCCACAGGCCAGCCTGGACCTCCAAGCAGTGGAAATACTGTATCTCTGAGAAGCTGGGAGTTTCTCTCTCCCCTTTGATCTCACTTAAGCATCAGCACCAAAGTAGAATTAAAAAAATACAGGATAAAAGAGAAGGGCTGCTGAATATGAGGTGATCCGCTGCGTTAATGATGAAGGCCCTGGGTCCATGGATGGACTCAATTTCTTTCCAACTGCATTTAAGTAAAATACTGCAACACATTTTTGTATGGAATCATTGAATTATTTAGGTTGAAAGGAATCACTGGAGGTCTCTGGTCCAACCTTTGGCTCTGAGTAGGCCAAATTGCAAGGTTAGATGCAACTTTATGGCTTTAATGAATCTCCCTTGATGTCTGCCATCATGTTTCCGTTTCCAGGAACAAGGATAAATGCAGTTGTTTTCAACCAATTTTCCCATAGCGTCTACACGATGGGTGCAAGTTCTGGAAATGCAAGAATGACATCAGGTGACAATTAGCTGTTTCCCCTTCTGAATCCAAGCTGTCATATTTTTCCAGTTACTATAAAAGATACACCTCCGGATATTAATTGGCAGCTTGTGCAATGGAGTTGTTTTCATTAACACCAGAGGAGGTAGAAACCCACCCCACAGGCTCTGTGGTGCCTCTAAAAATCATGATGATACCTTGAGTTTTACTGTCAGACAGAAGCGGTTAATATAGCCTGGTGACCTCTATCAGCACTTCTCACCTGTAATTCCCTCTTCTTTTTTCTCCATGGCTTGATGGTATGTCCTGAATCCCTATTTGAGTGAAGAGTGTCAGTTATTGCGGGTAGTCCCTCATTTAAGGCTCCATTCCTATGTTGGGAACAGATTTGCCTCAGGGTATGTGAGAAAGTGATTAATTTAAATCACACGGAGTAACGAATGAGCATTTGTCTGAGAGCAAATGTATCATCATCCTTTGGTGGGGTACCCTTCTGCTGGGGCTGAGGCATGACTCTTTGCCACACACATCCAAGGAACTGCTTTCATTTGGGGCTCCTCAGGGTCCCCCACTGCAGCCAGTTCTCCCTCCTGTCCGAGTGTATCTTCACCACTTCGATCTTGTCTATGCTGGGAATCAGGCAGGTTTTCCAAAACTGTTAGTCAGATACCACTGACGTTCCAAATGAAACCTCTTTTTTTTTGCTTTTTGGTCTGCTCTGGAGATCTGCAGTTGTGCTGATGCTGGCAAAGTCTGATCGAAACGAAGGCTTTTTTTTTGCAAAGAAAAAATAGAGTAAGAACCTTGAGTCTTAGTCAGAATGCTTTTTCAAGTAAACATTCCCAGCTGGCTCCAGTAATTACCTTTTAGGGGGTTGTCTGTTTGATTACCTGTAGCTAAAGGGAAATCCGCACCGGTTCACATTAATGCCCTTTCTCTCTCTTCTTTTCTCTTTTATCACTCACTAGAAAATCACTAATGATGTCAAATTCAGGGTTAAGAGGATTTTTATGATTTTTATTATTGTAGCATTCTTCTGATCCAGGAGATTGAGTTGAGATAACTGGGAACTGCACTCAGCCCTTCACCCCTCAGCACACATAAACCTGGTAATTCCACATAGGCACAATGTTCCCGTGGAAGACAAATCCTGGCCTTTAGCCATCTCCTGTTCCTGTCCTAAGAAGAAACCTCTGAAAGAAATTAATGATTAAATTGTTACTTAAGGTGTCAGCCAGGAAGAGAGGAGAACCTGTAAGTTACTCTCTCTGTGGTATGGCCAGCTAAGAGCTGGCAGTCTGTGCTTGGCCAGTCATTGCCACCCTCTTGGTGGTCCACGGAGAGAAACGAGCACTTACACAGGCGATTCCTCCTTCCACTCAGTCTGAAGATGGATCAGTCACTCTCTGGAAATGACACCTTCTTTCTATCCATTATTGGCATAGCTTAAGTAATTTAAACGAAGTGCCTGACTTTTAAAAGGCTACAGTTAGGTGCAATGAATCCCAGCCTCACCTAGCAGAATGGTGAGAATAACTGAGCGTTTGGTTCTTTGGTCAGCCCCGAGGAAGCCCTCACTCACCTTAAGCACATCCAAAATTTCAGTTTTGTTGCTTACCTTCTAGAAGGAATGAGAAAAGCATCGAGAACAATCTGGTAGATCAGATACATTGGGTTTAAACTGAAATTAATCAGTTCAGGTTGCAGGTTTCTGTATCCCTTTAAACCTTTTGAAAAGTTAAATTTAGGTCAATATCAAAGTAAAACATTATTTCAGCATGCCAAGGCAAAGTATTCATTTTGCCAGTGTAGAATCTGACTTTTAAAATTTTTATTTCTTATTTTCTCTTTTTGTCTCTCTTTCTCTCCCTTTTGCTTGAAAGCATTTGTCAAAGTTGGTTCAGATTCATAAATAATTATTTTTAACCTGGCCAGAAAACAGAAAGACCAGAGCTGAAACTCACACTCATTTCCCCATCTACAGCCTGCCAACCTGTTCAGAGTAAGGATTTTCAGATGCACAGACTTCCATGCTTTGAAACAAAGGTAGTATAGATAAAGGATGACTTAAAATGGTTTTTTGCCCAGCTTCCCCTCTGCAGGGGTTTCTAGCTCCAGACACAGCCTGAAGTGAAAGGTGATGATTGCATCACAGCAGACGATTCCTACTTACCTGTTTATTTACTCACCTGTTTTAAAAAAGCAGTAGGTGATGATTTCCCCGTTTGCACATCCCTCACCGCAGTGTTAAATGCAACAGAGCATTGCCCATTTTCCATTAGAAATTAATTCTGATGCACGAATGTGCCAATGTTTATAATTAGCACAGTAATGTATAGGCCCTGCTCTTCATGGCTAATTTTTCATCTCTATTATTATTCACTTGTTGGTGACAGTGACTGTTTTCCACCTCATAAAGTGACAAGACTCGCATGTCAACACTGTTTAATGCCTTAAAGGTGTTTCACATTAAAAAGAACCACAGAACCCAGATGCACTGTAAACAAGGTAAAAGAGAGCACAGTTTGAGGGCAATCGTGTACAAAGAAGTCTTTCTTATACCAGGTTTTCTGTCAGTAGGGTCCCCGAACAAACCCACAGGAGCCCATGATAAATACACCTGTCAGGCCCAGGTACCAGGAACATCCTTCTCCTTTAAGCATCAGCATTTCAGAACAGTTGTCATTTTTACATCAAAATGAATGGCTGGATTTTCAAGGGGCTCAATGAAGATATGATGGCTACTATACAGAGACAGCTGACAAAACTTCACACAGGTAAGCTCTGTCCAGATATGCAGTCCCATCAGGATGGAAGATTATGCAGAATTGTGTTGATATCATCAGCATTTTATCTTAGAAGAAAATTCTGAAAATATTGACATATCCCTTTGAAGGCTGCTCTTATTTTCATAGAACACTTTCATTCTGCAATTTGAAATTACTTTTCACTTTGTGGTTATATTTTTAATCTCAAAATTGACCTTAAAATTAAGTACATTTACTCACAAATCCTTGTTTTCAGGATCAAAAGTCCTGACTCAGATAGAACTTCACCAGAAAACAAGTTGTTTCATTCAGGCCGGGCTAAAGTTCTAGCTTAGATTTGGCACCATGAAGACAGAATTAGGCTTTGAGGGAAAGGACCCCTGAGCACCACAGTTTTGGTCCTATATCCCTCTTTCCCAAGAGGGAAAGCAAATTGTTAGTGGTTTCCATAATTAGAGGCTTGAAGAGTAACCTTCAGATCCTTTCTAGAACCCAGCTTTCAGCTTTTTCATCACCCTGCTTCCCACAGAATATTGCACCCGTTGCTCCCCCCCTCCCAGGTACCATCCGTCATAGTCCCCACTTAATTCCCAACTGCAAGCCAGTCCCAAGGCCATTGTGCATGATGGGGTGTCCTGAGCACTCCACTTTGCTCCTGCATATGGAGTGGATTAGAAACCACCAGTGCAAATGTTGCTTAATCTCCCTGAATCTGCTGTCACTGCACCTCTACCAGCTGCAGAGGAATCAGATTTACCGCACGCAGCATCGGGGCACGCACCTTCAGTGCTCTCCTTCGCAGTGTCAAACAGCTGCAACACCATGAATTTCACTTGACTTATTGCTTTCCCAGGGCTGAATTCAAAATTCCCATGTCTTATTACAAGACAAGCTTTAAAGAGTAGTCCTCTCCCAGTCATCATCCCATCTTCTAGGATTCATTCTCCGGGCTGTGCAGTGAGGCAGGATGTACCCACATTGTGGTAAATGCAGTAATATGCATTCTACATGGCCTAGGGGGCTAGGCAATGACATTATACAGCACAGTAATATTTCATTCAATCAGATACAGGCACAAGAGAGGACCATGTTTTAAAATGAAGGGAAAAATTTTATTAGTTAGAAATTGGTTTCAAAAACAGAGCCCCCACTCAATTGCATTTGGCCAAATGCTAAAATGCTGAGAGTCGACCCCTTGACTGGCGTAAATTGTGAAAGTTAATGTGGCCATGATGCTTTATGATGAAGTTCTGGCTTGTATTAATTGTAGGCCAGTGTAAGCCCTCTGAGTGCCAGGAAATTATTCCAGTTTATAATTGAGATCTGTATCTGGTCCCCGAAGAGTAACTGTAGTCTATAGCATACAGCTAATTGTTTTATTAAGAACTTTTCAGTTCTCCTGCTACTTTATGGGAACATGGGTAAGTATTTTATCACTAGGAGCAGAAGAGAAAGATAGTCCCTAAATTTTTTGGATGATAGAATACCTTGGTACAAGGATGCCTACTTGTGAGCAAGGCATTGTCTCTGTGCTGAGGAGCAGCAGAATGAGGTGACAGGAATATATCCTAATTCAGATCCCTGGGGGGATTACCATTACACAAAGATCTAGCCTAGGGGGGACCTGCATGTCTGCCCAAAGTACTGTCTCTCTGTTGACAAAATTGACCCCTTTTCTCCTTACCCACAAGTATTTTTATCAATAATACTGAAATCCTGCATGGATCTTATGGATGTTTTGGGGGTCCACTACTTTATTTAAAATTCTGCCTTCTTTTACTATCTTAATTTATTTGGGGTTCTGACTAAAGGTAAAGGTTCTTCCTCCCAGCTTGGGGTTTGATTTGCAGCACAGCAAACTGGCCCTATTCATCGACAGTTAGAATAGACTAGACTAGACTATTTCAGTTGGAAGGGACCTACAATGATCACCTAGTCCAACTGCCTTACCACTTCAGGGCTGACCAAGCTAAAGCATGTTATTAAGGGCATTGTCCAAATGCCTCCTAAACACTGACAGGCATGGGGCATCGACCACCTCTCTAGGAAGCCTGTTCCAGGGTTTGACCACCCTCTTGGTAAAGAAATACTTCCTAACATCCAGTCTAAACCTTCCCTAGTGCAGCTTTGAACCATTCCCATGTGTCCTATCACTGGATACCAGGAAGAAGAGATCAGCACCTCTCTTTCCACGTCCCCTCCTCAGGAAGCTGTAGAGAGCAATGATGTAGCCCCTCAGCCCCCTTCTCTCATGCCTTCCAGCCCTGTCACCAGCTCTGTTGCTGGGTGGATTGCTGAATCTGGATGGATTCAAGCACCTTCACATCCTTCTCAAGTGGTGAGGCCCAGAACTGCACACAGTGCTCAAGGTGAGGACGCACCAACGCTAAATACAGCTGGACAATCCCCTCTCTTGACCGGCTGGTTATGCCATGTTCGATGCGCCCCAGGATGCAGTTTGCCCTCTTGGCTGCCAGGGCACACTGCTGGCTCCTATTGAGCCTGCTGCCAACCAGCACCCTAGATCCCTTTCTGCAGGGCTGCTCTCCAGCCACTCCTCTCCCAGTTTATCCAGCCCAGCATTACTCCCTCCCAGGTGCAGAATCCGGCATTTGCTCTTGTCCCATTTCGTACTATTGATGATTGCCCAATGCTCCAACCTATCTGGATCCCTCTGCAAGACCTCCCGTCCCTCAAGAGCGTCAGCAGCACCTCCCATTTGGTATCATCAGCAAAGTTGCTAACGGTGCACTCAACTCCTGCATCCAGATCATTGATACAAACACTGAACAGAACCGTGCCAGGGCCACCGCACGGCCAAGCTCCAACCCACCACCACTGCCCAACCTGCGCCTGCGGACCAAGCACCGCAGCTGCTGGAGCGGGGTTGGACCCCGACAGGAGCTGGACTAGGAATAGCGGAGACCTTAGGGAGCAAGTGAGCGTCATCGAGGTAGGAATACATTAGTATAGGAATAAGTAACAACACACTGATGTTCTCAATAATAAATCTTTTCAAGTTGCCTTGTCCTGTCTCCAGTCTCACAGTCGCTGTCTCGACACCTGGGGCAGGGGGTGCCTCCAGACACATGAAGGGTTTGGCTCCAGCCCGGAAAAGCCAAAGGCCCCAGGCACTAGGGCTGCACCCAGCAAAACCCAGCAAAAGGCCAATCTGGGGCTAATCCAGGAGCTGCACCAGGGCCACTCCAACCAAACCAACCCCTCACAGCTCTAGGGGAGTCCATGCCCTTTCCTCCCCCAGCTCAGACCAGAGGCCGGAGGCAGCGGGGCTGCAGGGAGCAGACAGGGCTTCTCCTGCCCATCCTACATCACATCGGGGATAACTACAGCATTGCAGCTGGCAAAGTGATAGATCTGTCCTACAGGAGTCACAGCTTGGACTTACTGGAGGAAGAACCTCTCCCATCAGCATAGAATCATAGAATCATAGAATACTTTGGCTTGGAAGGGACCTTTAAAGGTCGTCTAGTCCAACCCCCCTGCCATGGACAGGGACATCTTCAACTAGATCAGGTTGCTGAGAGCCCCATCCAATCTGACCCTGAACGTTTCCAGGATGGGGCATCGACCACCTCTCTGGGCAACCATCGATGCTCAGATGAATTTTTTTGTGTGTCATCAGATGCAACTACCACCTGATTTGGGAGCAGATGGTCCCTAAAGCAGATCTACCCATGCAGCCAGCAATCTAGGGCCACCCTGAGAATGGATGAGAAGAAATCAAACATTTCATCGGTATTATCTCTGGTTCTGTGTTGAACATGTGTTCATGCAGCATGCAAGGTATAATATAATAGGCTACAGAAAGCAACATGCCTACAGTCATCTAGAAGACCATTGCCCCCATTGTCCCTGCTCATTGCAGGGGGTTTGGACTAGATGACCTTTAAAGTTCCCTTCCAACCCAAACCATTCTATGATTGTATGATTCTAACAGAGCTGTCACCAATGAAGAAAGTTGCTTTACTTCCTCAAAACAGTAGTGCACAGCAGGTCTGCCTGTCCCTTGTCTTCTGCAGAAGTCCAGAGAAAACGCTGTGATCTCCCTTTCTGCTACTGCTGCTGGAATCAGGAGGGGACTTTTGATTATGTCCCAGCAATGGGCCACACTGTGATAATTGTGCTAGTGTGAACTGGGAGTCCCTCCATCAGTGGTTGTGGAACGACCCTAGGATTGTGCTACCCTGTGTTGCGAGATTGAAAGCGGAGTAATTGGGACCCTCTGAGTTGACAAAGACTTGGAACAAGGCCATTGTTAGTGTTCATTAGTAGATTATTTTTTTTAATCTACCTCTAAAGTAAACAGCAGTTCCCCAAGACCAATTTAAAATCTATTTTTACTTCCATCCCTGAGAGTCTGAAAAAGGGTTTTGAAGAAAGCTTCTTTCAAAGTCTCTGGTGACTCGACTAATTAAATCAGGGGCCTCATGTGGAAAAAAATACAGAGAGATAGATACACTTTCGTAGCCTCATTTTTTTCATTCCGCAATGAAAAAAAGTTTATTTTAGAGCCTTTTTTTTGTTTTGTGCTCTACAAATTCATGAGATTCAGGAAAGCTGCTAAAGCAAATTATTGTCAAGAATAGCTTCCTCCTTTATGAAAAGGTGCTCGCTAGTCCTGAAACACCACATAATTTAGGGATGCAGAACATGAAACTGTGATGACTTTTGTCATCCGTGTACTCAGCCTTCATGTTTCCAGGCATTTAGCAGCCAGCTTATTCCCACTGTTCTGCAACTTTTTAAAAAGGACTGGCCAGTATGGTGCTCTCTCTTGGATACTTTCCTTTCATTATTTATATCTTTTGTCTAAAATATATGCTATTTTAGATTGCAAGTGCATCTGGTTTTCCTCTTTTAAAATGTAAGTGGGTATTTAGTAATAGCACTTCACAGTTTTCTAATGGCTCCTCTCAGAACGATTTGCAGACACTAATGACTGTGCTCTAACAACACCCCTGAGAGCAAGCCCTGTCATAATACTGTCCTCAGTTTTAACAGATTGCAAGACTGAAGCACAATGTGGTGTCTGTGATGGTGGGGAATCCACATCACCTAACGAGCACCCACCATCTGAATGAGGAGCTCAGTGGTTGTCATTTCCCATAGAGTCCATTACTGGAGAATAACAGACACTGTTTGAAGCTCTGAATGACTTTCTGAAATATCTCTCTCCACTGACTGTAAACAGCTCAAAAGTCAACGAGGACTGCAACTTAGACATCTGGTTTTATAGTGACTGTTCCTAGCTCTCCCCGTCTCTACCCCTTTGGAAAGATGTTTGCATGAGGGACACTCAGGAAAGCAAAGGCAATTTAATGAAGAGCATGAAGGCAGTGTAGGGCTCCTTCCCTTCATGCTTTGACATGTCCAGGTCTGTGCTGGCAGATGTTTTCCAGCAGTGCTTTCCATATCCACCCAGAGACATTAGAGCAAGGCCCTCTGTATTTCAGCCATTCTTCCCTGGGAAGTTGAAAATGGGTCTTCTCTCCCTGGCATTTGTCCCCATTTCCCAATCCAAATCCAGACTGCTGGAGGTACGGAGAGCCTCAGAGCTCAGTGATGGCACTCTCTGATGGGCCTCACTGCCTTGCAGTGACATTTGCCATGTCAACAAGCAGAATGGCAGCCCAACAGAGCCTTGGGTGACTTATACTTGAGCTACTGCTTAAACCCATTCATGTCTGCTGAAGGTCAGCCCATGGCAGAAGCCTCAGATGAGGCTCTCCGTGAGGAGCAGGATACCTTCATTTGGGAAGGGAGGGTATCGGCATCCTGTCCCGAGTTATAACCATCTCTGCAGTAATGTAAGTTATTGTTCCTGCAAGTGGTAAAATTGCAACCCCTTTAGAAAATTCCTACTGAAAGGGGTATCAATGTATGAATAACAAAGAAGGAAGTGACTTCTTGAACTTGTCAATTTGATTCACTATTTGCAAAGTTGACCTAAAAAAATACTGTCTGCACAAGGCTTTTATTCTCCCAGCATGCAAAGTATTAGACATAATTAAATCCATATAGCTGAGCGTACCTGGCTGAGTTGCACCTGAAGCATGTCCAGTCCTGTTCCAGCCTTGACTGCTGTTTTGGCTGTCCGATTGCTTCATGGAGAGCAAATATCAAAGAAGTATCTGAAATATGATACCCATGAAAAATAAAATAAACTGCAAGTGTTTTGTAGCTTTTTACATCCAAATCCCACATTTCACTGGGTAAATAGACTTTTTAAAGTTCCCTTATCCTTTCTGGTTAGAAAGGATATTAAAATTAAACAGAATTTGGTTGTGGATTTTAAGTCCTCCAAAACACAGAAGACTTGCAAGACCTAGAGAGTGAAGTGGCCCGAAAGAAAGGTGGACACCATTTCCCAAGCACAGGTCTAAATTTTGAGCCCATTCCAAAATCATACAACTTGTCCACTGAAGAGGTTTCATGGACACAAAGGCTGGGCCTTTTGGACACGACATTTTTGTAGGAGGTCCTCAGTGCAGGAGTTCCTAAACAGGCGTATGTGAACTGCTCATGATACAGAAGCCACTACAAAGTGGTGCAGGCGTTAGCACAGCACAGGGAGCTCCAAGGCTGGCTAGTCACAAAAAAGTCAGTCTTCTGGTCTTGGGGCTTTTAGTCTAGCAGATGGAGGTATGATAGATCCAATGACATTAGAAATAGTCTGGACCATTTCAGCAGTGATACTAATTAACGATTGGAACAACTTACATAGGTTGATGGGAGATTCTCTGTCACTGAAAAATTTTTAGATGAACAATGAATGTTTGTTCAGGAAATTTCTCTGATTATCTTGACCAGAAGGTTAGATTGCCTTACCATTGTGGCTGTTCCAGACTTACTATCTATAAGTCTTTATAACATAAATTTAGCATGTTTATCTTGGTTTCCATTCTGTCTTACTGTAAAACTGATTTTGTCTTCATTGTCATTCTCATTATAAAATTGACTTCCAAACTGGAAACTATCAGAACACTTTGCTAAATGATTCCCAGGTATTGATTATGCAATGATATGATCTGTAAGGATGTATAGTGTATATACACTCAAATAGATATACTGTGAACTATAGACTAATCATCACAGGGAAAAATATGGAAACAATATTTTCCTGTCTTACAAATCGCACCTAAATGCCTTTTCATTCCCTTTTTACAAAATTACCGTATACACGTGTACACGTTTAGCATGTACAAACCCTGAATGGGTAATTAATGCCTGTCTAATTCCTTGGAGAGACACGGTGGAAAGGTTGTTACTTGTAACAGGTCTGCACGTAGAGCACCTTCCCTTCCCTGTCTCTCTCCTTCCTTGGCTCTGCTTGAGCCTGCACTGTGAACTTTCTTTCAGCAGTCACCTTGTAAAATCACACAAACAAACAAGAGAAGGAGGGAAAATAAGAAACAATTTCAGGTCTTAATATAACCTGCTTCTTCAATGCTTCAGATCCCAAGTAAGCCTAATTCATCTAGTCACTGTATTAACAGCTTTACCTGGGGAAGATCACAATCTCTTTTACGTTTGCTGTGGAAAAAATTGACAAAATATTCCCTTGTTCATGCATTTCTTCAGTTATTTGGAGAGATTCAAGGGAATCACAAAAAGTACATGCTTGCTTTCTATCTCTCTCCCTTTTCCCAGCCTCCACCTTGTTTCATCTTATTATAAACTTCAACGATTTAACGCAGTGTGTTGTCTCCCGCTGAGCAAACGGAAAAGTGACAAGAGACAAGGTCGAGCTGCCCTTTGCTCCTCCTGATACACAAGCTATTTCATATGTCTAAAGCTTTGGCTATAACAGGACTGGGAAAATATCAAAAGATATTAAAGTTAAGAAAACAAGTCACCAGGAGACTGTAACCTTCATCAAGTGGGAAAGTAAAAAGATTCTTATTCTTGGCTTTCCCAGTTGCTGTGCACTTGTCTGAACCCACAAGGCTGTTTTAATGTTCTATTTTGTTTCACCCACTCTTGTTTGAAATGTTATAGTTTCAGAATTGAAAGCAATTTTTATGAATTGATTGTTGAGAGATGCTGGAAGGTATGTGTGTGTACATGCGCGCGCCAGCCAAGAAAACCCTTAGCTGCCCTAGCAGAGGGACAATAAATATGACCATAAATGCCAATAAAAACAAAATGCTGAGTTTTTTCTGAAGATTGATTACAGAGAAGACCTCTGTAAAGACAGTGATTATTGGTCCCTCTTGGATATTTTATGCAATTGTACAAGCACATCAGGGCAACTCTTTGATTTTTACTTTTGGTGCATTCAAAAGATAGCAGCAATAGATAAATAAATAAATGCATTTTGATAGTCTTTGGTTTGTCCACAGTAAATGCAGACCTGGAAAGAAAATCTATAGTTTTTTCTTTTATTGCTGCCATTTCAAATATCTAGTAGATCTGAATGGGAAAATATATCTAGAGAGTGATATGCTTTACTCTGTCAAAGGTTTCAAAGGTAAATAAACAAGTTTTATTGGTTGCTCTTACATCTAGATGTAGTATTTAATAGATATATTAAACAGTGATACAGCTGCCAGATATTCCAAGGAAATATCGTGCATATCACAGCAAAGACTCACAATGTCATAACAAATCTGTATTTTACTAATGGAAACAAAGCTTTCTAACATAAACTGCTCAGAGCTTTTGAAGCTCATTTTCTACCACAGTCATTTCTCCCATACTCTCCCAGATGTTTTGCAATTATACCCAACTGCTGTTGCAAACAAGACTGTGCTATACAAATGACCTTCATTTCCTAATGGCTGTGTTGACACGTCAAAGCAGGAAATGAGATGTAAACTTGGGGTGGCGTAAGGCCTTGGATGAAAAGATACAAACAGAAGGACTCTTTAATGGACCATGGTAGCTCTTCAAGCAAAAAGAATGCAGGACAAGTACCATATCAAAAACAAGACTTAAGCAACTAAAGTAGGACAACATAGATGAAGTGTCGATGCCTAAATACAGAATTAAAAAGAGACAGAGCCCCTCCATATTCATCACATCTCTATGGCAGCCTGGCTGTTTTCTTAAGAGTAAGAGACAATGAGTTTTAATCTTTTTAGGAAGCAGAGAGAATCAGACCTGAGTCTCCTACATCTTTGGGCTATTATTGCTATTTATAGCCTTTAGTATAAAAGGCTCTGTGCGTTGGAGGTGGATTTGAAATAATCTCTTTCAAAAGAAGACTAAATCTCAGGTTTTCTCTTTCTTCTTCTCTTTAGGCAATGGCAGGGGCACCTGCCCTGTGGGGAAAGTTTCAGGTCATGAGTCCTGAGTGCTTCAAGTTTTGGAGCTGGCCTTCTTACACCTATCTAAATTAATCCCAGAGGATGTACCTACAGCAATGATCTGACGTCTATTGTTGCAGCTCAGTACCGAACCTCTTTTCCTTCTCCCCACACAGCTGCAGTGACTGCTGTAGCCTGATCATGCCAATGGAGTAGGAAAGGCCATCAGCGCCCACGCCCCTCCTGCCCCAGTGGCTCTTGCATGGAAACAAGAGTCATGTATTGCGCAGGGTGCCTGCTCTTGCCGCTGTGTGGCTCTTCTACAGAGAAAAGCCAGTGGGGCTGGATGAAGGTCATCAGATAATCAGACTCATTAACAATGTTATTTGAGTATAAGTCCAACCCACTCAAAACCAAATTCACACACCCATTGCTCATGCTACAAGTCCACCAGCCTGCTTTCAGAGATTGTCTCAGCCTGAGTTTTGGAAAAATCTGCAGGGAAAGAGCTTGGGCAAGGTCAGTGCCAGGCAAGCCAAAGGTCTTTTTTGTTTAGCCAGCTTGTACAGGACTTGGCACAAGTAGTGCAGTAGCACAGTCTACCAACAGATGCTCCAAGTCTGATTCTTCCAAACCTCCATGTGAATTATTTCAGTCCACGATACAGTCATACTAGCTGCTAGCAACAGGGACAGAAACCGTAATTCTCATGTAGCTAGACAAAATTAAACGTGGATTCAAGCCCACTCTTAATCTTACAGAAGACTCCTGTCATGCCAGCTTTCCTTCTGTATTGCAAAAAGCACATTTTCATGCAGCTGTTGTCTTCTGCCCCTTTCTTGTTGATGCCAAGATGTAATAGCAGGGTTATATTGCTGGTCCCTGGAACAAAACAGTTATAGTCAAAATAGAGTACTGAAAGTACTTAAAGATATTAGAGGCCAGAGAATGTAATAAAAGAATGATCATAGTCAGCTTTAACTCCCTATGTATTAATGGGCCAAATGTCACTTCCAGTTGCAATTTAGAGAAGTGATTTCTTGACACGAACACTAGTTTCTAGGAAGAGTAGCTCTTTGGTACATAAGTAGAGGGGATCGTCCTAGAATTAACCTTTACTGCAGATTTCCATCCAGAGAAAATTTTACCGGGATGCAAAGACTTTATAGAGGGTTTCTCACAGATTCTTGGGTGAATTGGATATAGCTTTTGGTTGCTTCATCATGAAGACTTTTTTTGTGCTGAATTGTGGAGATATTTATCAAAGCTCACAGTCTTTGGCCACGGTAGATGTAAAATAAAGCTCTCCAGAGTGCTCAGTTCTCAATGACTTGTTGCCACATACTGACTGGACGGGCCATTAAATTTGAGATGTCTTTTCCAAATCCAAGGTTCAAAAGCCCTCCATAGTCTCAGGATAAAATATGCTTAGACCAGCAGGCAGGGCTGAAAGCACTGTGTTTGGGGAATGTGCTTATCAGGCTGCTTGTGCTCCCTGAATGAAGTGCCTGAAACTAAGAGAAATAGTCACAATTTCTGTGAGCTTCCTAATAGAGCCACAGCAAAGTTCACTGACTCTTATAATTGACTCTAATGAGACACCAAACCTAAAAGCCAAAATCTTTTGTCTTCCTCCATGAGAATTTTGAGGACAAATGGCTGAACCTTAGTTGAGTTCATCTGAAACTGATCTGAACACTCCAACACCATATGTCTTCTTTACTCTTATAATCTTCTTCTTACTCATGTAACCAAACTCTGAAACCTCGATGGGGTTTCAGGATGGATGAACTTGGCCTCTCACAGAAATTTAGTTCAAGGCACATGCACTATCAGAGTCCCACCGCACCTAAAGGTTTGCTGTGGGATAGATTTCACAGATGCTGAGTAAAACATCAAAGCCTCAGTGAGAACCTCAAGTTCTTGAGACGATGCCCACATAGGAAATTTTTGGAAAAGAGGTAGAAAGGCGAAGTCCAGTGAAGACAGGATGAAAAATGTATCAAACATCAAGGAGAGTTGAACAGATGAGAGAAAAGCTAAAAATGAGGAGCGAAGGGAGGATCTGAAGAAAATTCTTTCTGATAGAGCACTCAATAATAAATAAAATATGTACTACCACAATATGCTATTGCAACCTGGCTTTGGGCTGTTCCTTCTATATCTGATATAAACAAAGTTCCCACTGCTTATTAAATTCATCATAGCCATGCCTCTGCTGCCTGGAGCTACTTGGTCTCCTCAAATACTTGCATTACAAAACTGCTTTAGGGATTTCATTTCTAGTTGTTATCAAGATCTGCTTTCATCAGGATTTCAGACCAAATCTAATCATCATGCTAATGAAATGCTATCTTGACTGTACACTGTATGTTTGCTCATAGCCACTATTTCTTTTCTCCCCAAAAAAGTCCATGAGAACAGTTTTCCAGATGCAGAGAAGAAATATCACCATTACCAGGGCCAGTAGATCTTTCCATCCGTGCTGGCTCACAGTAAGTATTTCTCCGCTCACTGGTACACTGTCTATCATGTTGTAACATCTGAAGTCCATGCTAAGAAATCACTGAGGGAGGCTCCCTGCAAGTTTGAAAGCCGAGTGTAGCTCCAACCTTGCTCACCTGTGTGAGTTAGTCATGCCACATTCGTTACAAGCAGCAGAACTGGCAAATTGTAGGGCTCGGTGTGTTCATTTCTGTTCCTTCTTCATTTCATAGATGTATTCCCAGTGACAGTAGGTGGCACTAGCATAGGACCTAGACAAAATATGGAGTGTCTACATATGATTAGCCACCTTAATAATGTCTCCTCTTTCTATTTATTGCACTCAAGCCTGCTCTTCTCTGCTGTGAGAGACATCAACAGTCTCTGCTTTGTCATACTATAATTGTGTATTTATTGGGTGTATCTATGAGGGCTGAAGCTTGCCATTAGCACCACAGGTGCATTCAGTGATGGGGTTGTGACCATGCAGATGTGCAACTCATACCAGGACTGGAGTCACCCCTTTATCACAAAATTGTCCAGAATAAAGTTGTCCTGTTGTCCAGGCAGAGGACACATTATTCCTGAGGTTCAGTCCCCTATTTAATAGACAGAACAGTAGTTGATCCCTTCCTTTTTCTGACATCTCCAGAGTCCACCTGGGCCCCGGAATGGCTCCTCTGATTAATATCCAGGTCTTGATCCCAGCACAACAATATTGTTCTCTTCAAGACTACTTTGTCTTGGGCAACCTAATAGCCACCTCCTACCAGCGTGGGCAGAAGAGCTCAGTGCTCTGCTGTTCTGGGGACAGCATCTCATGAAGCTACGGCTTCTCTGTCTCAGAAATGGGTCCCTCTGGATGACAGATATAGGCTTTGAGTGACATAGGCTGGACTGAATATTGGCAGGGTTGGGAGACTAAACACCAAGCAAATGGAAAGGACCTGAAGGCATCAGCAGTGGGAATAAGTGACATTTGCTTATGGCTGTAACAGCACCCAAGGGAGGGCAACTGCACAGCTGTGTTAGAATAAGGACAGCTGCAAAAACAGATGCTCTGTGTTCTTGGTCCAGTATAAAAAGAGGGTAAGATTGATGCTAAATAAAATGGAAGGTATGGCTCTGGATAAAAACAAACTGTGTTTTCTACAGGGGAAAAAAGCCAACTAGAAGAATGAGTCAGTCCAATGAATGAGTCACAGAAAGGGAATAAAGATTATATCAATTCCCAGTGACATATGGCACCATTAGACTTAGACTAAAGCCGCAATGTCCAGATCTAGTTTGGGCTTCCTGATTTTTGGAGTTTCTAAACCTTCAGACTGGTATAGACAGGCGCAGAGGTTGAAGAACGTGGTAACAGATGGAAGCAAACCCAAAGGGTAGCCACAGTCTGTCAACATTTCACAGCTAGGATCAGGGGCAAATGGATTTCGTTGAATCTCTATTTTTAATTCTCTATTGAATCTCTCTATTTTGATAAGAATTGCATTTTCAAGCAAAACAGGCATTTTCCTGAAACATTTTTAGTCCTGAAAAAAAAAATCATATTTTTCTTTCACTGCTCCAAACTTCTTTTTCTTTTTTTAGTAGAAAAACTGGTTTGAAACAGTAAAATCCATTTTCCCCCTCCAACAAACCAAAACCTTTCTGCCACAAACATACTGTTTCCAGTTTCTGAAAACAGAGACAGGGCTGGGACTGAAGGAACAAATAGAGAAAACCAACCAACCAACAAACAAAAAACCACTTTGGTAACATCACGTCTACAGGCTCTAGCTTCCGTCTCTCAGACACACTGGTGCTTAATTTTCCTCTCACGTGCAGATGTAAATCAGAGACAATTCCACTGAAGATGGTGGAGTTGCTCCGATGAGAAAATTATCTAAGATTGTAGCAGAATCAGGTCTTTTCTAGTAAAAACAAACAGTTAGACTTAGGGTGGTTTTTGCAAAATTCAACCACTTTTCTTCCTCCAGATCCGTACAATAACCCAAACTCTGGCTAGCCCTTACAGCTTGGATAAACAGCTGAACTAAGACCTTCAAAGATAAGAAGCAGATGGAAACTTCAACAAAAAAAATAATTTCATCTTCAGAAAAAATGCATGAGAAAACTCAGAAACTAAGATAGAGAAAATTCCATGTTCTCCTGGTGCAGATTACATATGGTGGCAGTGATGGGGTTGACAGGCTTTAGAGGCATTCTGTCCCAGCTAGGACAAAAAATCATCAAAACTGCACTTTGCAATATGGATACTGTGGGAGGCTCAACACAGAGTCATGCTTTGCTGACAAGTTACCTACCGGCATGATTTTTTAATGCTAGACAGAATATCAGAGAACTCTCTCTTCTTTCACACTCTCCCTCCTTGCACTCATGTATGCAACATTTTTACTAACTCACTGTATTTTCTTTTCATTTGCAGTTGAAAGCAGAAATCAGTTTTGTACTCCCATGGAACTCTTCAAATTCCCACCCAAATTATTCTAGAGCTGATCTCCTAACCCAGAGGGGCTCTGCTGGCAGTATTTCCATCGAACATCATTTATATTCCCATTGAGTTCCGCGATAAAGCTCCCCCATCTGAATAACTGAGGTCAGCATACAACACTACCTTGCCGAGAGTCCATTCCCAATCGGCTTCGTGAGTAGTTACCAAGTTAGCTGTCATGCTGTTATGAAGCCACTCTCATTTGGATCCTCTCATTTGCCTGCTGAAGTATAACAAATTATTTTCCGCTTCCTCTTTCTTTTTTCCAATTTATACACAATTGCCAAAAGCTAAGCAATGGCTTTTGTGTGAATGTGCAATTGAAGTGGGATCCCTGGTACTAGTTATTATTCTGTTTCACTGATGGTCATACCTTGAAAAGCCAAAGGAAAGCAACAGAGCATAAAAGAGAAGCTCAATGAAGCAGAAAAGGTTTGATATGATATTCAAAGCTCATGTTCTGTTCAGCGGACAAGGTGGGAGACTATCCTACCCAAATATCGATGTTAATATACCCTCCTTATGCAGATCTGGAAGTCTAACTCCTAAATGTTATTTTCTTCTTTCCAAGCCATGAAAACCCAGATTGTGCATTAAGCACCAATGGCTTCTTTCATCAGATACAAGGACGACACAGGGCCGTCTGATGAAGAAAGGAGAAATGGATGCTGGGATTCACAGGCCCTGACTCTGCTATATCACACTCAGCATGGTCATAGGATACTGAGGTGGGATCTCCCACGGGAGAAGATTAACCCAGAGAGGCTCATCTGAGCCTCTGCGGAGGGCCAGAGGAAGGAAAGATTTCTTCTCAAAGGGATTTAGAGCAATCAAAATGAAGTTCCTGATCAGGCTTAGCCTGTGGAAGTGACCGTGTCTCTCCCCACTGACTACAGATACAGGCTTGTATTTGACGTTTTCACTGAAAACTTGCAGGGGAAAAACAAGAACAAAACCATGAGAAACTGGTCTTCTGCCAACATCTGTCAATAGGTTTTTTCCTCCTTCTGAAAGGCAGATTAACTCTTTCTTTGCTCATCGTCTTTTCAGGCATGTAACTGCAGGCTACTTTTGGCAACATTTTCTGTCCCTTTTCTGTGGTTGTATCTCACAGAGATCTGGCCTTTTGTACCTATGGGTTGTGCTGTTTGTTGTTCTAGAATCAATCTTATCAATCTGTTGTGTAGTCTTCACCTTCTGTATTTCTCTTCTTTGAGGACACTGAACAGTTTCGCATTTAGCCAGGCTGATGCCTTTGACATCCTCCCTTCATTTAGGAATAATTTGCACTTGTACCTGTAATATAATATCTTAAAGAACCCACAGCTTTCTGAATTATTTTTTTCACTTTAGACTTGTGTCTTATGAGCTCCTACCCCCCGATAGGGTTGTATTGATGTCTGTCATCTTGAAGTCCACTGTGTGTATACTCTGTTACGCTGCCAAAGAATCATGAACTTTCACAGTCCTTGGACATTCTCACTCAAATTGCCTTCCCCCTTCCTATTCTCGACCAGTTGCTCCCTCTTGGTTAGAGTCAGAGCTGGGAAAGCCACCTGCATAACTCGTATTTAAAGACCCCATTACCAACACATTGTAAAAAGTTGCTAGACAGTTTGTGTCTGGCTATATTTTGCCAATCCTCCCTAGCCTGTTTCCTGGGGTTGACGTCACTCTTCTCTTCATTACACAGAAACTTTCAGTTAAGTCTAGCCCCGTGTATCTCAAGCACCACAGACACATGGCACAGCAGCTCCTCCCCCCAGGCCTGAGCAATCCTGTATTAATTATTTTTGTATTAATAGGCCAGATAGTTGAATTGTTCCACCCAGTGTCTCTCATGCCAAATTCGTCATAATTTAGAGCATGGAAACTTCCCTTGGCCAGATTTCCTGGGTAAATCTCTGATAATTTTAACGAATTGCTATCAAACAGATAAAGAAAACTTTTGGCAATTTTTAATCACACGGCTTAATACAAACCAATATTATCCACAGACATTACAATGATGAGGACAGCACGAAAATGCATATGAAATTAAATGATTGGGCATTTATCCACGTAATGAAACTACTAAGAATTAAAACACTTTTTAAAAGAACTGTTGGATGGCTGTAGACTCTCATTCCTCAGGAATGCAGAATCAAAACCATTAGAATTCAGGAGGTAAATTTCTAGGAGGAAGGTTGCTCACTGTCTATCTCCTGCACTGTTTCTTCTATCCTTTCCTGAAACATCTGGTACCAGCAGAGACTTGGACTGACAAGTTCAAGGTCTCAGTACGTGAAATCTTGCAGCGCTGTGGCTTACCCGTGTGCATGCAAATTTGAGTCACGGAATACTTAAAATATTATTTCAGCCACATCTTTTTACCTATTTCTTACAGGGAAATTTAAACTTTGTTATTCGCTCCTGGTTGAGATATTGATAAATGTATGTATTAATTTACTATTTCAGCTGTGGGGGATTTTTTTAGTTAATTACGTAGCAACTTAATTTATCTTTTGTCAATTTGTTTTCCCTCAATTAATGATCTGCCAACAATAGGTTTTTTTTAATTAGCCTGCAGCAAGTGTCTCTACGAATGTAAATCAAATGCTTATTTGAGCCATTAATTGAAAAGGAGAGATCATTGGAATTCATATTGTGTTATTCTTGGGGTTTTTTTAGTTTTCTTATTCTGAAAGGATTATGACAAAACAGTGCCTGCAGCAAGGAATTGACAACACACTCTGATAATCAGAAAGAAACAGAAATGTACAAAAAAGACATAACTTCTTTTTTTTTTAGCAGATAATAAATGCCAGGTACGTAAAACAAAAAGAGAACTATAGCTGAACATTTCATTTCTTGATGATTGCAAAAAACAGAAACCTCTCTCTACCCCTTCTCTCATCCTTATATATATATTTTTTTTTTTTTTTTTTTTTTAATTTAGGGAACAGTCATTCTGTATATATTTACATGAGGAGGTCCAGAAAACCAAGACACTCCTATTGAAGAATGTTCAACCCAGTGGAGAAACGAGAAAATTTTCAGGAACTAAGTATAGGGACCAGCATCATTTTGCTGCATGCAGGATTTTGCAGCTGCCGGGGCAAACATCTTCTGGATCACTGTTCCAGACTATATTCCATCCAAGCCTTGTACCTCTCTTTTTGGATTTTGCTCCAAGGCACTTATTGACCCCTATGGGTATGAAGAGTTTTTCCTTAGTCTTTTATCACTATGGCAAAATCCTCTCTAGTGCTTGACCACTCTCTTTCCTTAGTTTAGTGGAAGAACGCTGTTCCATCTGTTTCTTATTCTATGGTTTTAATTGAGATTGCAGCAGCATCAAATCCTGAAAAAATATATGCAGTGTCATTTGGTTTTATTTCTTCCATGGTTAATTACAGGAAGTTTTTCAAGCTTTAGATGTCACCTTAAACAAAACTATTGCTGGTCACATTTCAGTCAGAGAGGTGTTTGGGGTTTTTATTGCATTTTATAATCACACAATCCCCTCTATTTCAAGCAAAGCATCAATGGCCCATCTGGCACATAAACAATAGTTCAAAAGAAAACCATTGTCTTACAATAATGAAGCAGGAAGCATTTTTAACCTTGATTTTCTGGGGTGTGTGAGTACTTCTCCATGAAAAGAGTGCTTATGGGAAAACCTCTTGGTAGTTCAGATTTTCTGAGGCATTTAGTACAATAGTGTCCCAAAGGGACCTTATCTTCATAATTATCTTCATTATGGTTTCTTTGTGCCATGTGTAACCCTATTGCACTTCTCCACCTAAAGTGTCCTTGATCGCTGTGTGGCTGCATGACAAAAAGTGTCAGGTACACATTATTTAGTGGAGGGTGCTCTTAAGGGGGGTTTCTAATGAAATCTGAAGGAATCATTGTTTTTGAAACAATACATCTTGTACTGAGATGAGGGCGTACTACTGCTGTACTACTGCATTTTATCACCCGTTGCTTTCTGCAATGTCACTGTGACTTTTGCAAAATGGAAAGCCATCGTGATCATCAGTGATTTGATTTCAGATTTACTGTCACTGAATGGACAGCGGTTCTTAATTTCAAAGGGCAGCAGGATTAGGGCCTGAGAAGCAAGTTATGAAAAATATTAGAAGAAACACTTAATGAAAACGTCATAGAAGTGAAAGACCTGGAGAAGAACTGATTAGGTTCATCTGGGAAGTTTCACTTCCCAGAACAGAAGTGCTCTTTGCCATTTCTATGTCATGCATTCCTATGAGATCAGCATCCCCTGAGTCCTGACTGCATCATCTGTCAAGACAACAGTTCCTATCCGATTGCTAATGGCTCACTGGGCAACTGCTCCCCACCCTCAGTGAGTGCTTTAACACACATTTAGTTATGCTGAAGTCAAGAGCTCACCAGTAAGACATGATGTCTTCAGAGTCTTGGCATTTGACTCATAGTTAGATGCCTACAGATGCAGATTAAATACTTGGTAAAAGCTCTCTGCTACTTTCAGGACTTAAATCCCACAATCGAGCACCAGTAAAGTGCTTAAAACCCCCATTCAGATGCTGCCTAATCCAGTTTCCTCTGTCAGTCAGATGAGGCACAGCAGGGACGGCTTTGGAGGTGTACTGCTCTGACCTGGGTCCTCCACCAGCTGCAGTGGAGGTACCTCCTCTTACTTGGACTGTCTCCTTCCAAAAGGGCATCTCCAGCTGGATCTCCAACAATGTCTCCTTGCACAGGTACCCTCCATTTCTCCATTTTCTCCTCTCACATGTCTTAATGTGTCTCTTCATCTCTTCAGTGTCTCGTCCTGTGTGTCCTCTCGCCTCCTCACATACCTCCTTTTGTGTCTCTCTCCCAGGGGCTGCCACTCATTCCCAAACATTTTTGCAGAGGTGCCATGTGCTCCTGTGCCTGGCTGAAGTTCTGGCACGCAATGGCTTGTTTTCATCTGTTTCAGAGCTGTCTGGAACTGCCTCTGACCCGCACAGGCCCAACGGGAGGGATACACACAAGGATGGCTTCCTGGGTTCCTGTGGGAGTTTGCATGAGTCTTCCTGCTTAGCAGCTGTGATGCTACAGAAGCCCTACAGCCGATATTTAGGAACTATGAGGATTTTACCAGCAGAAGTGTAGCACAATAGCAAAGGTGCTGAGATCCAGGACAACTCCCCAAGAGCCAACTTGCACCTACAAGTTGTGTTCTCATGGTACTAAAGTAGGCGAAGCAGGGCTTGAAGGCAGGTGTCCTTCTGGGCTTGTGCTGCTATACCCAAAGGGTGCTGCTCTGTGCCAGGAGGGACCAGAGAGGTCAAGGCTTCTGCGCTGCACTGTGCTGCATGGCGCACATCAGCACTTTGGTATCTGAAGACTTCTGGTGCATCATGGCTTAGGTATCTGCAGAGCAATGATTTTAAGAATTTGAACTTTGGATTGAGGTACCCAGCATAGCTGTGAGAGAAGAATTAAACCATAGATATTTAGACATGCTTAGAACTTCCAACAATCCAAGTAGGTGTTTGTCTGTATCTTGCACTGCTTATGCGGCTTTCAAACTATTGCATTGTCCAGAAGAAGGTTAAAAATTTTTTGAAGACTGGGCTGAAGTGATCAGATCTAGGATTTCTATAGGACTAGATGAATTTGGTGCTCAGCTGCCTCTGACCAGCAGCAGGATCCAAAAATCCAAATCATCTCATTTGACAAAATTCAGTGAACAAAAGGTACTGTTAATCCCCCACCCCAGGGCCCTCCTAAAATTGCATTTATTTGGAGCATTGGCTCTTAACTTTAACACATAGAGGCAATAGAAGACAGAAAAGAGGAGGAATACTGTCACATAACAAACGGGCTGTTCTCTGTCAGGCAGTCCCAATTCTGTGGGGACACTCTCAGATGCAGAGACATCAGCTGATGCTGGTGGCAGTCATCAATGTCACTCAGCCAAATCTTTGGGGTTTTTTGCAAGATGTCTCTTCAGGGCATTAATAGAAACACGTCTGAATAGAACTGGCATAGGCAATAGCAACTCAAGGCAAGCAAAGGGACAGATTCCTATCAGGGATATAAGAAAAAATTGCCCCTTAAAGTACAAGGTGAAGAATAGTTCGGAAATTGCTCTTCTTTTTCTGCAAGTACAATTTAAAAAAATAAATAAATCTGATTAAAGTTTAATTTTAAGAATGCCCTCTGTTTTCAAATTCTTGATTGAATTACCCTTTAAAAATTAAATTGTAATCCTTTAGGAGTTATTGATTCAGAAGGAAGAAAATGCCAATAGTACCATTCTGGCCTGAAATGCTGCCCATCAAATTGACATAATGCGTTCAATTTGCCTAAATAACTCATTGGATCTGACTTACTCTCATGGCTGGCTTTTCCAGCACTCAGTATCCACTTTAAGGCAGAAAGAAAGATCTATGGGGCCTCATCCCCAGTCATGCACAGTGACAAATGTACCACTTCAGCATAGAACTATTCCTTGACATCCCTGGCTATGGAGACACCCTCTCTTAGAGACTGACAACGGGCATAAGGGCCTCCTCATGGCACTGCTCTGAGCCCTTGGGGTCAGCGGTGGCCCAGAAATCCTTTGGGATATGTCTGTGAGCATTGAACATCCTTCGTTGAAAGGGGCTGTAGAGGGCATAGGAAAAAAGTTTTGCCCTAGTGCAGCCCTGGAGATGTGGAGAACATGCACATGCCAAGCTGCACAACAACACAGAGAAGAATTCTGGTTCCTTTTGGCTTCCTACCCATCCACCTAGCTCCCACATCTGAGACCTGAATGACTAAGAATCAGACTCAAAACATTCCTCTCCCTTTCTCCCTTGTTAAATTACACCTCCAGCAACAGTGAAGGCATCACAAAAGAAGAAATAAACCTTCCATTATATTTTGCAGGAGTCTCAGCTCATTTTTGAGTTAAAACACCAACATGACAAAAAAGTCAGAATGAATAGAGCTACCAAGATATAAACATGGTCTGTATAATTCAGATTCCCAATGCGAACAAAAGGTTGCAGCTCTCGAATAGAGGCACTGTTGAGAAAAGCACTTGAAAAAAGGGATGAATCAATTAATGCTTTTGATAGTTTGAATGTCCCACTATCTAAAAAACAAGCACTGCTTTAATAGTGAGATAATTCAGTTTACTGAATCCAATTACATGTAATTGGCTTTTTCCCCTTCCCCCCCCCCCCCCCCCCCCCCCCTTTTTTTAATTGCTGTTGGAACGAGGGCTCTGATGCACTTCTGCTGGTTCTGCCAGATGTTTCTGTTACTGGTGTTGGAAGGGGACGCTAGGGATCACAGCATTCAATTAACATCAGAGGTGCAGCCTTCAGCCTGAATGGCCACAAACACATCAGCTCTTTGTAACTTTGTAGCCCTGGATAAAAAAGTGCTTATGAAACCCAGCCAAAAAAACACTTAGGAAAGCTCCCAAGGAGGCAAAATATCAGTTACACTTTCCATTTCTTCTTTGGGCAAGCAAGCCTCTTTGCTTTGGTATGATGCTCGTGTTCTGGGACAGGAGGTTTTTAATCCATCTCATAGAAAAATGCGCTGTGGCAGCCAAAGGCGCTGGAGGCTGGATGAGTCTAAAAAGCTTTGTGGGACCTTTTTGGTAACATTTGCTTGCTTGCCTGGGACCTCTGCTCAGCAGGATTGTGTCTTCTGTCCTGGAAACTTTCCAGTCCGACCCTCCCTGGGACTCCAAATCCTTGCTATAGCAGAACTACCAGTTTGCCTCAGACATCATCAACGCAGGGACAGCTCATGTTCGTAAGCTTTTTGGAAATGTTCCACCCACTACTGCTGACTAACATTAGAAGTGTTAGGATACACCAGTTTGCCCCCCAAAAACTAGGGGAAAACATTTTGGCTTTTTGGGTGCATTACCCCCTCAGAGCTCCAGGTACCCTGCAGAGGCCCTGCTGCTGGCTCTGGCTACGGCTCCTTTCATGCACATCACCTCACTTCAAAAACAAGCAGGCATGGAGTGCAAACTCGCTGCTAACTAGGGTGCTTTCTGGGAGATACTGAGGTGGGGCCTCCTGGACATGTCAGAGAAACGGGTCGGAAGGAGCATGAAGTGCAGCTCTTCTGGGACGTTGCAGAAGCATTTTCAAGATTGATTGTTGCCTTTTTTATTCAAAAACTGCTCTCCAAGTTTTACAATAAAGCTTTGTTTTTTAAAAACATTGAAACAAGGAAGAAATATTTGAAACCTATTTCCTTAATAGGATGGCCATGTTGATGGAAATATTTTCCCCTGGCTTATTCATCTGCAACTTTCCCCTCCCTGCCCATTCTTTACTGCATGACGTTTGAACAAACCCCTGTTGAGTGAATTGTAGCTGGATGGGAGGATGGCAGCACGCTGGAAATGCTGGGTGCTGTTATTAGCGTTAGCAGTGATTGACAAGGCGATTCACACAAGCGGATGTGGCTGGCAAAGTATTGTCAGATGCCCAGGGATGAAAGGTGCTCCAAGCACGCAGGGTGCTGCTCTGAATTAGCATCAACATCTAGCAACCACAGCACAATGCTGTGTGTTGAGTCACAAAATACTAACTTTATGGCTAGACAAACAACCTGGTACAGGAAAGCACATGCTGGAGGATGGGACAGGTGCTGCACTGCTGTTCAAACAAATGAAATCCCTCCCCCCTGCTCTTTCCTATACTTACACTGTTTTCCTCCTCCTTGTCTTGCAAATTCTGAATGCTGCATGCTACTGTCACCCCAGGCTTGTTACCACTTCAAGTATGCAATGGGAAATTTGGTTTAATTAGCCACTAATAGAGAGTTAAGGAATTTAGCCAGGGAACTGATGCGTCCATGCAGTCATGGAGGGTGGCTAATCTGTATTCATTTGAACTGACTTTGTATCCGAATTTCTCAACAAGCTGAGCTCAGGGGATTTCGAGAGGTGGGAATAACAGCACTTGACAGCCCTGTCCCTCCCAAGAGACAGCATCTTTTGCACCGTGCCCAGCAGAAACACTGCCACATCGTTCGGCTGGTCTTCTACGTCTTGCTGTTGGATGCAGAAGGAAAGGGAGAAGGGGATCCTCTTTACAGAAAGACCCTTAATCCATTGCCCTGTGTACAGAGGGGCTTGCTAACACCTCTGCATCTCCTGCCCCAGGAAGGCGGGGGAAGAGCGGGGCCTCCTTGCAACCTTTAGAGACATTTCTCCATCTGAGAAAGCGGGATCTCCACTGGACAGCCCCAGGAGAAGACAACCCTTCCTCCCTTTGCCTTGGGGACTGGCAGGTGGCTGCAGAGTTGGTCTTTGGCAGCAGTTGAAAGGTAAATGTAGGCATCCTCTTTTCCAGGTTTGTGCTTCAGTGCTGCTCCTTGGAAGCATGAGAAATATGAAGGGGAAAACATATTTTTGATCTTCAATTCCCTTTTGTAAAGGGAACTGTAGCCCCAGTTCAAAGAGCTCAACAGGCGTGTAGGGAAGAGGCATCCATTTGCCTCTTCAATGTCTTCAATCCTCCAAATGTCTTCAATCCTCCAAAAGAATTGAGCTTCCGGTCAGTTTGAGTGTGGGGGGAAAGAGTTTGGGTCATTTCCTGTTTAAGTCTAATGGGGTCATCCACTTCTGATCTTTAAGATTTGAGAAGAAATGTAGAACATTGTGAACCAGTTGGGAATCCAACTCAAAGCTCCTTCCAAACTCCTCCATTAGTTTTTAAGACAGATGCTTTGCAGGATGAGTACTAGCCATAGAGTTAGAAGCTATAAATAGGTGTGCGCAAGACCTCCAGGCTGCTTTGCAGTTGAAGGCAGAGTTGCTTTTGTACTAGCTGCAAAGAATTCCTCCAAAGTTATACGCAAAGAAAAAAGTTCCTTTCTTACCTGGGCTGCTAAGAATATTCTTTTCACAGAACATTTCTTTGACATTGTCCAGGTCAGGTGCCCTGTGTTATGGATGCGTATTGCCTTTTGCGCTACCTCTTTTTTCCTGGCCACGCCCACTTTAAATAGGATTTTGTATGTGATTAGTGAGAAGCTGCTAAGATGACTTTCCATGTTTATTCCTCTGACGTGTTAATTCAGTATGGAGAATCTCAGGTCTCTGAAAAGAGGACAGATGTAACTTCTTCCCAGTATATTGGTTCTGCAAATTCAATCTATTATTGTTTGATGGTTTCATCCATAACAATATTTCAAAGCAATTGCTTTTAACAATTTGGGAATGTCCATCCAGTCAGGGACAAATCTGTTTGTCTTCTCCTTCTCTGCATTGCTGCACTTTCCAGAGTCTCACAGAATGTCAGTGTGACTCTGGACACACAAAGAAGTGCCTCTAGTTTGAAAAAATTACTTAGGCTCTGGGAAGTTCTCGCTTTGACAGGCTTTGGCTGGCACCATCTGGACACAGTTGTCGTGTTCTGTGGAGTCTGATGTTACACATCCTGATCGGTCTGAAACACCAGGATCTCTTGGCTCAGAGCAATTCCTGAACACCATGGAGGCAATGAACTCGCTTGGGGCTGTATCTTTTGCAAGAACCAAGCCCTTTGTTCTACTTTCTGTTTCTTATCTTTGAGCCAATTATCCATGCAGTGACATTGTGTCTTATCCCATGGCTGCTGAGTTTCCCTAAAAGCATTTTACAGGAGACCCTGCCAGGAACCTTCTAGTGATCCATGCAGACCCCAGCAAATGGATGCCTCTTCCCTACACGCCTGTTGAGCTCTTTGAACTGGGGCTACAGTTCCCTTTACAAAGCCACTGTGACTGTCTGCAGACTTTCCAGGTCTCCTCTTGCCCTGTTCTTTAACCCATTTCGTACTGATTTGCCTGCTGCAACCCTCAGGGTCCCCAACGTGTAGAACTCTCTATACACATGCATGCAAGTGTCCTCCTCAGTGCAGACATTTTACCACCCAACAGAGATAACAAGCGATGAGGGAACAGGAACTGTAAGCGACAACTTTCAGTGCTCACTGGCCTTTCAGCTACTGCTCTCCAGGCTGAGCTCCGCAGGCCTGGGGATCAATACGCTGCTCTGAAGGGGTTTTCAGGAAGGTAACTAGAACATCATCCTACTGGTAGCAAGCTTAGATCCACTGGTCAGTGGCCTGTAAATGAAAATAGTCAGAGATCCACAAAACAAAGAACTCTAAAGATCCCTGAAGAGCACTCATTTTCCCTTCCAGGGACTGGAAAGTTTCTTCCTCTTAATTTTTTTTTTTTAAAGCCACATTTCTCAAAGGTGCCTTTCATGCAGTAACACCCTTTTCAAGTTATGACACTGGATCTCACTGTCTTTTGAAATCTTCAAGGTAGAGTCACAGTGTATAAATGCAGATAGTATCCGGCACAAAATGGCTTTGATCGTGGCTGGGCCTTCGTATACTACCATGTAATGACAATTATAATAATAGCATAGCATATGAGATTAGAGTCTGGTGGTTCTGACCCCGAATCTGGATTTGGTCGCTCATCCACAGCTCCTCAGGACAGGACAGAGCTAATCTGAGCCACGTGTGTTCACAGAGATGCTCAGGCAACAAGAAAGCCGAACGCTCCTGTGCTTGTACGGTAATACCCACAGCAGCAGAGAGCAGCTGGGTAGCCACCACGGACTGCCTGCCCACAGAGCAGCACACCTCGATCGGCTCATTACTCATCCCGAATATTTATACTGCAGCCTGGCACACCCGCTGCTGGGGAGATGAGTTGCCATAAGTCATCTCAGCCAAAAGAAAACAATTCAAGGAAACTGAAATGGTTAGCATTTTTATTTTTTTTTGCTTTGCGTCTTGCAGTTTCCCAGAGGAGGATGGAGAGTGCTACGAGCTCTGTGGAGCCCTGGGTGGCAGCAGAGCCCTGCAGCTTCCCAGGGCAGATCCAGCACTTGCGCTTTTTGCAGCACCCTGCAAGTGGCAAGGCTCAGTTGTCTAGTTCATGGATAGTAGATTGCTCATTGGGGCAAATTACATTAAACTAGGGAAGGTGGCTTACTGGGTGACTCAGTATAAACCACCTCAAAACATTTCTCTGGTGTTTGTTGACTCCTATGTGATGACCAGCCTCTAACATAAAGGGACTGACCAGAAAATAGCTTTTCTGACCCATTAAAGATTCTTCTCTTTCCACTCCAAATAAGGAAACTAATCCCTCCGGAATAATCCACTCCTCAGAAAAGTTCCAGCAAATTTAATATGGAGGGGAAAAAGTAATTTCAGATCAGCCGAAAATTTTTGTTTTCCAAAAGTTAATTCCAGTTGTGAACAACTTTATCTGAAAATATGTGAATTGAGGCCATTTCCAGACTCAACTAGACAAAACCCTGTGCAACAGTCTGAACTGAATGCCTCCAAGCAAGAGGTGGGAGCAGATGACCTCTTGAGATCCCTTCCCACCTGGATTATCCCTTCCTTCCACGATAACGACGTTTTGACATGACCCCAAAGGCAGCACCATTTTCTGTGAGCAAATGACACAGCATTTTCTGCAATTTGGGTCTCACATAAGAGGCACCCAAACCGCCTAAGTGCTTTTAATGTCTTCAGGTTTTAGTTTTGCTGCCAGTGCATCTTCTGTCACCCCCCCCCCCATAATCTGCAACGTTTATGTTGCTTGTCATCCCAACGCGGCGCTCTGCACCTGAATTATAAGAGCATGCGCGCTTCCCCTACGTCTCAAACTGTCTTGTCTAGACTAAGCCCATTTGACCTCTTTCTCTTAATTGGCTCCGTCAGGAAACTGCTCATCCTCCCAACCCTTCTGTTGATCGTTAGTCCCACAATCAACAGCAAAAAAAAATAATAAAAGCCCAGAGGCCTTCAGAAGCGGCACCCTGCTTCCTCCAGCTTGCGTCTGCGAACTGGCCGCCCAATGTCCTCCCGCGCAGCCCCTCTGTTCACCATGGCGGCGGGAGGGCAGCCGGCGAGCCCGGGTAGCCCCGCGCACACGGCGGCAGCCCCACGGCCGGCCGCGACGCGCAGGCTCTGAGGCGGGCAGCGCTGTGCGTGAGGAGGCGCCCAACCACCCCGGGCCGCTCGGAACCGGTTCCTGCCGCCCCTGAGGCGCCTGAGGGGAGGCGGGCGCGGGCAGCGCGGGGAGGCGCGAGGGGGGTCTGCGGAGAGCCAGCGCTGAGGAGGCGGCTGGGGACCGCCGGAGCCGCGCCAGGCCGGGGCAGGGACACCGTGGGGGACGCCCCGCCGCAGCCTGTGGGTGACCCACGCCGGGGCAGGGACACCCGTGGCGGACGCCCCGCCGCAGCCTGTGGGTGACCCACGCCGGGGCAGGGACACCGTGGGGGACGCCCCGCCGCAGCCTGTGGGTGACCCACGCCGGGGCAGGGACACCGTGGGGGACGCCCCGCCGCAGCCTGTGGGTGACCCACGCCGGGGCAGGGACACCCGTGGCGGACGCCCCGCCGCAGCCTGTGGGTGACCCACGCCGGGGCAGGGACACCCGTGGCGGACGCCCCGCCGCAGCCTGTGGGTGACCCACGCCGGGGCAGGGACACCCGTGGCGGACGCCCCGCCGCAGCCTGTGGGTGACCCACGCCCCTGAGGGACTGCGGCCAGCAATGGCCCACACCGGAGCACGGCCCCCCCGAGGGACCACGGCCTGCAGGAGCACACGCGGGAGCACGGACACCCCTGAGAGGTGCGGGGCTGCTGACAAAACGCGGTAAGGTGCCCAGAGCGGCGGCAAGAGACGCGTGAGGGGCACGGCCCGCGCCCCGCGCGGCTGTCGGCCCCGGGAAGGGCCGGGGCGGGCCGGTGCGCGGCACAGTCGCAGGGGGAGGTGGGACTGGGAAGGCGGGAGGAGAGCTTGGGTGAAGCTGGGCCGGGGGAGGCGGAGGAAAGGTGCTCCCCTAAGCGTTTAATTATGTATGTTCTCGTCTTCACAACGCGAATCAGTCATCAGAATTCTGTGTTAATTGGCAATAAATTAGATTAACTAAAAATTCCTCCAGTTAAGACTGTTCTGACAGTGACACCTCGTTTACCTGGCCACTCCATTACCATGCAAAGGGGAATTTGTTTTATTTTTCCAATGCATAACTGTATCACCGTGGGAAGGTCATTTCCTCAGCTGGACATGAGGACTCCACTGATGTATAGCGATGGTAATTTGCACTCCCTAAAGGGATGACATGGTGTTTACATGGGATCTAAGATAAGTTACCAGGGACCAAGAAAACCTACCTGGATGGTGAGCTAGGTGGTGGAAAGGTGGGAATGGCTGTAAGCATCAAGCAGGTTTTATGGAGTTTTGCATTAAGACCGCTGTCAGTGTCTCCAGCACCATGCGCCTTGCTGTCATGTTTTCACCCAGAGGAACTGCCTAGCTGCTCTTGCAACTGACTGTTGCCCCAGGGCGACTGAGCAAAGCAAAGATGCTTCTGTGTGAAATGCCAGGGGAAAAATGGGGACAGAGGATATTCATTGCAGTGAAAATAACAGAAATTCCAGCTTTCTTTGAAGAGCAGCACTTTTCCAAGAACGGACACCACAGTCTGCAATTTCATGCCAGTCTAATGGGGAAATCGGGGTGCAGTTATTGTCTGACCTGGCCGGGTGTTATTTCTGCCGAGTCCTCTGCTTGAGGAGGGACACTGCTGCAATCCGGCGGGGGGCCACTAGATGGTTCCCAACAGCCGTGGAACCTCAGGCCATGGCCTCCCTTGGGTGGGCACCCACCTGAAGGGCGCCGCTGGGCAGGGGCAGCAGGTAGGAACGTGCAAAGAAGCCAGTGGAGGCTTGCTGTGTAAAAGGAAAAGAGAGAAACTGGAAATCCTCAATGGCTCTGTTGGGACGTCCTTTTTGAAGGTTTTTCTAATTTATTTGAACCACTGTAGCTGTGGAGCTGTTTGGAAGCAGACTGGAAAATGCCTTCCAAAGACATCACTAAATAAATCGCCAGCGGGCAACTGGCGTTCCCCTATGCGTGCGCATCACTGGTTTCTTACGTGGAGAAAGGGCAGCAGGATAGCATTACTCATCTTTCCCTTCACACCCGTAGCATCTTGTTCCTGAAACAAAAGGGATCCCTCCTTAGCCAGGGAAGTGGCTTCTGCAGGGCCTGCAGTGAGTGTAGGATGTGCTGCACCAGGCAGAGGAGGCCGGTGGAGGGGTGAGGGCTGAGCCCTGGCTTCTGGGTTTGAACCCCTGCCTTTGCCATCCATGTCCTGTTTGACCTTGGTAGTCTCACTTAGTTTCTCAGTGCCTCAGTTCCCCCCTCGGCGATGGGAACACACAGGGGTAGTCCTACTGCCTTTTACATCGTGGTGATCTTAACAAGCAGCCACAGTACGCTTCTCCTGCTGTAGCTGTTGTGCTGGGCTTGGTGCTGCTATTTGATGGGAGGGAGTAAAGAAGAAGGAGCCAGACTCTCCTCTCTGGTGCACAAATGGAAATACAGGAAATTTTATTTAAACATAAGAAGAACTTTATTTGCTATGAGGGTAGGCAAGCACTGGAAGAGGCTGCCCAGGTCGGTTGTGGAGGTAGTGCAGGTGTACATGCAGGCATCCTTACAGGTTTTCAAAAGCTGACTGGATGGGGCCCTGAGCAACCTGCTGTAATTGATCCTGCTTTGAGCAGGGAGGATGGACTAGACCATCTCCAGAGCTTCCTTCCACCCTCAGCTCTTCCGTGATTCATCCCTACAGGTCCTGCTTCAGTGCAAGAGAAATAAAAAGTCTTTTCTGAGGTGACCTTGAGTAAAGGTCTGGTAGGATCTGTCCTCTCTGGAAGAACCTCTCCGTGAGGAAGTGCACCTAATGCACACAGGAGGGTGTGTGCCATGTGGTGGTAGGTGGTCAGGGTGAGTGGGTGTGTAACACAGTCAGAGCGTCATCACTACCACTTTGTGAAGTGCGGGCTCTGAGCAGAGCCATTTCCCCTGCACAGTGATACCCTGATTTTTGCTGAAGTCTGTGACCACAAAGGTTTGTTTGCACAGAGTTGTCATTCCAGACAGAGGCTTTTTGTTGGGGTAAATCCGAAGGTCTCAGTGCAAAAATGCTATCCCTACTAGGCAGTTGGTCTGTCATTACTGTCCACGGCTCGGGGTGGCTGGGCCTCTGTTCCTTTCAGCCTTGAAATCTGCGTGTGAATGAGATCCCGCCCCATCTCTCTCCTCTCATCCTTGCTCCTGAAACATCTGTGTTACTGTGTGCTCTGCGGGGATATTTGGGATCCCATGTCAATCCAACTCACTTGGTTTGTTTACACTGAGCAAGATATTTGAGTTGACTCCCTGAGTCACCTTCTGTGGGCAGAGGAAATATGAGCACTGAAACGTCAGTGCTGGAGACTGAAGTCACATATGACCTTAAGTAAAAGGTGTAAATAGCCTTTCTTCCCACTCCTTGTGTCAACAGCAACAGAAACCAAGACTCCCACTCTCTGGAAGAATTAAAAATCTCTCCAAACCTCAGGCTTGTGGCTCTCACTCTGTTTCTATGTGTGTTTCTAAGCCCTCTCAGTGTTCTGGCACCTGTCCCACTGCCTTTGCCATTTTGAGGGCAAGATGCTGCCTGTGAACCCCTCTATCTTGCCCTTGAAAGCAGGCCAAAAGCACAGCCCTTGTGTGCCAGATCCTGAACAAACAGATGAGATGTACCTCTGTGGGCAATCAGAGGTTTGGCTGCAGCATTCATGGTTCTTAAGCTCACTTTTATTCAGGGTATGAATAGTCGTGTGGTCACAGCAGCCACTCTGAGCCACCTGAGGCCCTGGGATGAACTGGGATCAGTAACAATGGGAAATCCATGATGAAGCGGGCCCCTTGCTGTTGGCTTGTGAATTGGAGGTAGATTAAAGGTGAAGGTGATCTAAAGATAGATTAAAGCTAGTTTGGGTCTGTCTGTGCTCGTGCCACAGTGACCACAGCCAGTGACCCTGGCTCCAAAAAAAAGGATGTTTCTTGTAATGGTCTTTTCCTCCATCCCTCCTCTGCTCTTTTTCAGTCCTCCTCTCGCCCTTGCTCTCTCTTATGGCCTCTGTTCTCCACATTTCTCCATTTTGGATGATATTTCTCAGATGCGGGACTGACCCCAAAGCCTTTTTTCAGGAGAGCCAGGTCAGCAGAGAAGGGCACTCCATAAACTTGTCCCCAAACCCCCCGGATCTGCTTTTTCTTTCTCAGTGCAGCTTCCCCGCATCCCTGACCTGAGAGGTCAATGTGCAATCTGATACCGATTGATACTGGGAAGAGCCCCATCTGCTTTTGCTGTTAAGTCTGAATGGAAAAGGGTTGTGTTCACTGCTTGTTTAATTATGCCTGAATAAGAAATCTCCTTGGGACCATTTCGTGAAGGACACTTTACAAATGTTTTGTGTTATTATTGTAATAATTTAGCAGGAGTTACACATGCATGGCGAGAAGAATAGACCTGAGCAGTGCTGGCTTGCAGGTTTTGGAGAGTTGCCAGTTGCTGCCATGGAAAATGAAGAGGGCATGTTGCCCTCCAGAGCTGTAGCTTAACCTAGCGTGGGGCCTTCGCTGAGTCTCCACGGTGCTGGTGGTTTAGTTCGGGATGCTCTTCACTGCAAACCACACCCCTGGTATCCCAGGACACTGCCAGTGCACACTGCCATTTGCAGTTTGGGGAGTGATAGAGGTGACTTGTGGTTTGCTTCCCCTTAGGGGAAGTCGTGTGGCCAATGCTCAGGTGGGTGCTTGGGTTCCCCTTGCGTCAGAAACGTCATCTTTAGCAAGAGGAGTGCAAACAGTACTCAAGTCTGTCAACTCATTGCAGCAGCATTCAGCAATCACTTTTCTCATTTATTTATCATTTTGAATGGTGGTGGGGCTACCTAGAGAGCCCCACTAAAGGCTGGTAAATGCAAAATACCATAGCAGGTATTTAGAAACTGGGAAAATTAATTTCCCAGTTTCTCATAATGAGATTCAGAAAATACTCTCAACTGAAAAAGTCTGGAGGCTGGGAGATTAGTAGGGAAGGCATCATATCTGCTTGCACCACTCTCGCTCTTTCCTTTTTAAGGGCAGAGTTAGAGAGAGGGTGCTCAGTGAGATGAACCCTTGGTCTGAACCAGTGCTACCACTTCTGTGGACTTCTGTTACCTGCCACTGGGGAACATGGGGTTTACCAAAGGTGGCTGAGAAACTGCTGCTACAACAAGTTCTCATAGGAAAGTGGAGACAGTTTTTATGTATTTGAGATTTCTTGATGGGCAGGGTGGGACGTTTTAAAGTTGTTGTCCAAGGGTGCTTAGCCAAACACCCTTAACCTGTTGTAGTGTTCAAAAAAGAAAGGTCTCTGTGATCCACTATCAAATAGGTATCACATTAACACCCTCTCTGACCTGGGTTTGGGTCTCACTGTGAGGGTCTTTCCTGGCCCATGGCACCCAAGGGAGCTGCATGTAAGTGGGAAATGAACTGTCTTCACAGACAATCCAAGCAGAATGATCTTAGGGACAAAGTCATTTGTGGCATGAAAAATAGATATTTGGGGTTTAATGTAAGTTCTGGTGAAAGAAGACATTTTTATTCCCTCAAAACTTTTATTTAATGCAGATTGAAACGTTTCTTTCAGTACTGTGTGTTCTTCCCTCTCAAAATTTTCTAAAGTAAATGTGACCGCCATATCCAAGTAAAAATGCAGTAAAAAATGGGAAATGTTTATTTCCAAGGTTTCCACAAATACGTTTGTGTTTTTTCTTGAATAAACAACCTAGTAAGCATTTGTGAAATACACCAGGGTCACCAGGTGCTTCATGTGATTCACGATAAGCTATAAATAATGTTAACAGCAATAGTAACTTGATCAGTAAAACTTGAAAGCAGTGTTAAGATATCAAATAAAAGAATGAGTTGAACCGAGTTAGCATGTGCATGAGGTTCCATGAAAGAGTCCTGTCAGCATTTTGTCCTGTGGCTGTAGAGGAAAGAAAAACCTTGAGATTTCTGTTAGTTCTGTTCTGTTAGGGAACAAAAAGCTGGGCTGGGACAGAGGCAAGAACATTTTTTTTTTGAGGCATTCTGTTGCTTTTATGCAAAGTGTTTCTAAGTAAGAGCATCTCCTGAAATGCCTGGATTCCTGCTACAGATTACAAGTACATGAAGATGGAGGATAAAAGGGGCGTTAGCAATTAGCTCTGGTGATAAGTTTAGCTGCTAGAAAAGTTGGACTAGCGAAGAAGAACTATTAATTGAAATCCCCAGTTAATATAGTACTGTCAATAATGAATGCATAATGGAGAAAGTCCATTTAATTTTTAATTATCGCCAGCCACTTGCAAACAAATACAGTGTGTTAAATCTCCCTGTCACCTTCACCCATGCAAAGGGTGTTTGATGGAAGTCTTCATTAACCCCAGGTCTGCTCACGGCATCCTGCCAGGCCATTAGCTAGTTAGTTACAATAGCAATGACTGGCACTTGGCAAGAAAAAGCCCAGGCAGCTGTTGCCAGGTCCAAGACGTGGCAGGAATTAACTTTGTGGGATCATTGCAGGAAGAGGCTGAAATCCCTTTACTGAGCTCTCTCACATGGTGGGGTCTGGAGCTCCTAATGCGTCTGATGTGGGTTGGGGTCGTTGGGGGTTTATGTAGTAGACCATCCCAATCATGTCACAATTCCCAGCTGAAATCACTGTTGGTTCGGGGGTCCCTTCTGTAGGATGACCTCCAGGGCTGTCATGGCAGGTCAGCCAAATAAGTGAAAGCACAATTTGTCTTCTATAAATTGAAGAGAATGGATATGCATATTTTCAGGCTTGAGTAATGGGGTGTGGGTTGAATGAAGTGCTTCCGTCTTGAATGAGAGCACTCATACGGGGGCCTGAACAAATTTCAACCTGTGCTAGGACGTCTCTGCATGGACCACATTTAATTTTTGATTTGACCAGGAATCTACTGGCAGCCAACTTGGGAAGAAACTCCCATGGGCTTTTGGTGAATCATAGCTGGCCTGGGATTTCCACCTCTCCCAATGCACATCTCCAGCTAGACGGCGCTTACTGGCCACGTTAACCCAGATGGATTAATCATGATAATGACCAGCACTGTGGGAGACTGAATTCTGCTTTTCTGGTGATACAAATCAGAACTGATTCTCCCAAGTTTGGTGGTATTAACAATGTGAAACTAATGGAAGCTGGGTCAAAATCAGTCTGTGCTTCTCTGTTGAAAGTGTAAATAGAGGCAAGCAAGGAGTCCTGCCTTTAAGGAGCACTGACTCATGGAGAGTTGGCAAAACTTCATGCTTGGGATGGGTGTGAGGGAAGGGTTTATAGCTCTGAAAAGTCACCTTCTTTTAACGCTTGTCCCAAACGTGTCCCAACACTTACTATTTTTAGAGTCTTGCTCTCAAATGAGTTTGCCTAGGGACAGCCTTCTGGGGATTCAATTAAACTCTAGAATAAAATAAACACTATCCCTTAGCAAGGGCTTGAATGCTAAGCAGAGTCATTATTTGAACAAAGTAGGGCTGTAAGTTTCGGTGTTTAAATGTCCTCTATTTTCATCAGCTAGGGGTCAGAGACAAGTGAAGATGGGAAAACGCTGTTTATTAACTCAGCTCATCCACTCCTATAGCCTTTCCACTATTGCTCTGAAGTGATGAAAACACCTTAAGGGCATTTCCTTTGGAAACAATTCTACATTTTAGTGACTGAGTTTGAAGTCACTGAAACAGCTTCTATTCTTTTTCAGATGATAAACCAACTGTGTTTCTATGGGCAATACAGTGACACAGAGACCTGGGCTGCAGTGCCATTTGTCTGTTGAGTGACCTTAGGCAAGCTTGTGTCTTTGTTTTTCCTCTAATTAAATTCTTGCTTGGTGCAATGTGATCCAACAGGCATCCCACGGGCCAAGTCTCTTAGATGCTTCTATCCAGATTTGTGTTTTTTTCTGGAGGAGGGAAGTGGTTGTCTCAGCGTGCGTAGAGGTTGGGTGAGCTACTGCAATAGAGCAATACTCCAAACGTGGAGGAATCCCAAAATTCACATCTCACCCCAGAGATACTGTGTTTGGAGCACCAGATTTAGACTTTGGGAAAAAGAAGTTCCCTAAGATGTGTTTGACAGTGTCCAGTGCAGTGCATCTGCAGCTTATATGAAGTCTCTTCAAAATCTTATCAGAAATTCTCATTGGTGCAATTTCTGGATGATTCAAATTCACCTGAAGCTGGGTTTGCAGCTGGTCAGTAGGTACTAATATAGGCCAAACACAACTGTCACTCTTTGAAGACTTCTACCACCAGGTCTAAACCGGAGTGCAGCTTGCAAGGTGTGTGGAGTCAGCCTTCTGCTCCGCTAAGCACTGGGAGACTCCAGCTGGGTATTGTGTCCAGTTTGGGGCACTGAACTTCAGGAGTGATGGAGACCAATTACCTGAGGAAACTGCAGAGGAGACTGATAAAATGATCAAGAGGTCTGGAAAACTGTGGCCAACAGGGTAGAGAGAAATAATTGGGTTGTGTAGCTTAGAGAAGAGAAAACTAAGTGATAATAGCCTTAACACACAAAAGGCGGGTGCAAGAAGGGGAGTGATACCTTCTTGACATCTGCTGCGGGTAAGAAATCACAGGCACAGTCTTCAACAGGGAAGATCCAAGTGAAACATAAAGCAAACTTTTGTGGAAGAGGTGATAAAAGCCCTAGAAAAAGGAGGAGGAGTGAGAGAGTGAAGTCTGCAGATTAAACAAATACCTGGCAGGAATGCTGTGCAAGTACTGACTAGGAATTGGACCGGGCCTTTAGTAATTTTTTCTGGTTCACGTTTTTCTGTTTTCTAGAGGTCTGAGTGACATAGCATGCCATGAACCTGTTGTGTATAGAAATAAAGCCAATACTAAATAATGGATCATCTTTTTTCTTACTTCTCTTGCATTATTAATTTTTTGTAGCACACAGATTGGTAGCAATTTGCCTTTTAAACCAAGAGTTTTGGGACCCCTCGTGGTTGAATTCAAGGGGTGCATCATGGCCTTGTGTCAGTACTGATGCAATTAAAGGCAAGATTCCCAGCCGAGTGGCGAGCAAAGCAAGTTGGAGAGTGGAGAGGAGCTGACAGCTCAGCAGCCTGTCACACCTTCAGTGAGATTCTGCACTCCTGTCCGCTAAACGGGTGTTGGCACTTCGGAATAAGTCTGGAGGAAGCATCTTCCTGTTCTGAAAAAGTAGCCTCACTCCTTTCACACTACAACCGCTTTGCTATCCACATGAAAGAGCAAGCTCTGGTCCGTCCTTGCACTCAGACTGGCATATCTGTGCCAGCCCCAGGGTGTAGCCCCTGAAACTCACTGTCCTGAGTTCAGTGTCCTGCTTCCCTCACCAGTGTAATGCGTTGGTCCATACTATGCTGGGTATCGGGGACTGAACATCTGCTTAGCATGGAAGACTGCAGCCCTGGAACAAAACACAAAGGGAACCAGTTTGATAGCATAGATGTGCCCACTGGTACTCAGACTTTCAAGGCTAGAAGAAAGCGATCGGTTTTAAGGTGGAATGCATCTCACTGCTTCGGCATCTAAAAGATAAATAAAAAACATGAACCACACTTTTCAGACCCTTTCTGTATTCAATGGAGAGAAACAAGGTCCTCAAGGTGATTCACTGGGCCTGGCTTAGCAGCATGTTTTGGGAAGAGATGACTCACTTTTCTCTCCCCTGACTATAAAAGAGGCATAGAGTGAGTAGATCAGTCTTGGACATCTACATTTTAGACATTTGAAGTCAGAGCCCCTACTTGCCCTTTTAAAGCACATGAAGGCTTTACTTCCAGGCAAAGACCCACCCTGGGGCTGAAGATGTCAGCCTCCACTGGCAGTTTACTGCAAGATCCGTCACTCTCCATGTGAAATACAACATGCTTCCCAACTTCACTGAGGATTTAAATGCAATGGGAAGCTTCATCTCTCTACATCTGCCTGTTTCATTCCATTCCCCTCTTTTGCCAGAAGCAGGCTGTTAGCTGAGACCCCTGCAGGGCTCCGATGGGTCTGTTCAGTCACGAGCTGCCACAGTCGCTGTTCGACTCTGTAGCAAAGGTACCCAAATGAATTTACAGGTTTTATGCTATTAATTTTTTCCAAGCCTGCTCAAGGAGTTAAGAGTTTGATAGATGACTCCTTTCCTCATCCCCTGGAGTTTGGGGAATTCACACCATTCACAGCAAAGATTTGCTGTGTTTCCGTACACAGCTTTTGTTACTGCTGTGGGTCCAAAACAGAAATGCTCCTCTGTACAGCAGAAAGCTTGCAGGAGAGCACAGAAGAAGGTGAAGGGACAGCGTTGTGAAGGCAGGGCAGGCAGCAGGGGTGGCCACAGGCGGCAGGAGGTGGAAATGCGATGTCAGCGCACAGCCTAACTCAGGTCATGCTTTCTAACATGGAAGGGAAATTTTCTGTGCCAACAAGTATCAGGTACCCTGTTGCTAGCACCACCACTTAGTCATTTTCTTGCCCTTTCATTGTCTTTTATTTGAAGTGTCTGAATATTACAGCATTACAGAAAACAGTCAAGGGAGAAGACGACTCTTTAGCCCATCCAAAACAGGAGGGGCAACAGGATCTTACCATAAAAACCCGATACTGGAGACAAGAACAGGGATATCTGAGCCCATATTGACTGTGTCCATGTAGAAAAGCCGAAGAGGGAGAACAAATAAATGAAATATGTTTTAAGGATTGTGCTTAAACACTAGTATTGGAGTAACAGGAACACAATAGGTGCAACATTTAATTCCCTACCAAAAAGGTGCTGTTTGTACCCTCTCCTTTGCACTGCTGCCCACTTTAATCAAAAAATGCTGAGCTGGTGTGGCTTGCTGAAGTGCACAGTGGCAGAGCTGGGGCTAGATTTCACAAGTATTAGGTGCCATTTGATGTCTCTTCTGTCTGTCTGAAGATGTAGATACAGTTCACTCTGTCAGACAGTGAACAAAGATCAGAATGAGGCTCAAATCCCTGCTCTGCAGTATGTCATCTGTTTCTGCCTCTCTTAAATGGAGATAATTAGCCTTTCCTGCTTGCATAAAGCACATAGAAATAACATAAAAGCAAAGCTCCATTTTCAAATTAAATGCTATTATTAACATCTAGTGTTTGATGGATGATTATGGTGTTACAACAACATAAATACTTCTCCAGGGGCATTTGGCCAGTGATGTCCTAGGATGCTTTGCCGTTCCAGCCTGATTAAAACTGAAATTCTATTACACATCTCTGAAGAGATTCAAACCATTGAATAGCAATCGGAAGGAAATTCTGCCAACTGTGAGGCATAAATACTGACAGTTCTAGCTACAAATGTTTCCAATTTTATTTTATTTTATTTTTTGGTAGGACAAACTTATAAATTAGAAGGATGTGCCTCAAGAACAGCCTGTGAACATAAAAAGAAAGTAAATGATAAAGAAGTTCCAGAGCTAGACTATTATAGCACTGTAGTGTAGGCAAGCAGAAGCTTTTTAAAAATCAATAAGAAATGTCACTGGCAACCAGTGTGGATTTCAGCACCAGGGTAGGCAGATCAAAAGGGGCTGAGAAAAGTATTGCAAGAGTTTGAAAGAAATGTGGATGTGCAGAAATAACATCTGGGAACAGTGATTTTTCCTGGTGGCTGGAACAGTGAGGTGTAAGGCATTGGTTGTGGAAACAGCTCTCCGTATCCTGGTCAGACTGAGGTTGGCTTACTCATAGCTTCCTCACTCCTGGGCAATGCCGTTTGTCTCAAAGAAGCCTAAGGAACTCAGTTGCCAACATCCATTGATTTCAGTATGGTTTGGTCGCTTAACTGTTGATTCCTATAAAAAAGCCAAATTCCCTAAAATTCTACACTGCATGATACATATGCAACAATCTGCAAATCACGGAGCTGGTAGGGGTAAAGGAGATAAGAACTTGATAGCTTGAACTAAAACAGCCCTCATTTCTTTAAAACTATGTTTCTTGCAAATTAGTCCACACGTAATCCATAACCTTCAATAACCCCCGCAAAAATCTGAGAAAGTGCAGCTATTGGGACGGAAGTAACTGGTTATGCAGAATCAGGACAGGAAAGCAGTCACAGAAATAGGAAGCAAATAGGAAGCAGGGGAAGAAACAGGGAAGCTATATTATTGGTCTGTGTCTAGGACCTACCATGCTTCTGTATGTATGCATGTATATATATGTATTTATTTTTATGTATGTATATGTTCCAGAAAATCCCTGGTTTATAGACATGCAAATAGGGCAAGCATCTGCATTGCTCCAGCAATAGCAAGGACCACCCAGCATAGCAGAGCAGCCTGTGATCCAGCCGTGGTAGGGGAGTTAACGTGACCTCTGCCTGGTATCAGGCCACGCTGACTGACAGCACGGGGACGCTGGCTGAGCTCAGGGTATGACCAGGTATCAACCCTGGTAGCAGCCTTCCTCTTCTCATGATAAAAGCTCTTTTGTTTATTTCCCTAATTAGGCTCAGGAGTCTTCATGAAGAGGGAAAGAACTGTCTGCTAAGGCTGGATAAGAGGAGTTATTTCATATTCCCAGAGCTGGGATGAGACTAAAACTCTTTATGAGATCTTGATGCTTTGTGTTCATTTCCAAGAAGGCCCCCTAGACATTATAAGCACAGCTTTGGTTGTTTTTATCACACATGGCAGAAAAGTTAAATATATAATGAGATGATTTAAATAGCTCAGATTTTTAGGAAGTTTGAAATTTAGATCTGGGTACAGACCTAAATGGAACTTTAGCAGTGGTGGGAAGTGTTCAGATTTTTTTTTCCCTTGTCATTTCTCATCTTTATGCAACTCTGTTCTTGCATCAAGCCAGACTCAGAAACAGAAATGTCTATAAGGAATCATTTTCTCTTGAGATTTCTGCCCCATTTTTACAGACCTGCAAAATCTCCATGGGTTGATTAAGCAGCCAAACAGTGGTTTGCTGGGCATCGTTACAGATTTGGGGAGATTCAGCAAATGCATAAAGCTTCATTTTTCACTATTTTCCATAATTATCTGTTTCCTGTTTGCTTTATAAAATTCAGGCCTCTTTTGTTTAACACACATTTTCATTTTCAAATGAAAATACTGTTGTAATTAAACCTGCACCTTTAGAGTAAATCTCCAGTCCTGAACTGTATCTCTATCTTCAGAAAGTAATACAAGAAAACAGAAGAAACCTCTGAAACTATAAGATAAAGCCTTTGAAAATTAAAGAAAAAAAAGTCCTCAAAAACTTAACAATAAACAACCAATGCAATATGTTTTGATGGAAAGTTTCATTGAAAACTGGAATTATTCTGCGGAAGTCCAAGCAGTGTTTTTTTGTCTTTAAAAGTTATGGATTACCTTGGTCAGCAAGGATCTCCCAAATACATTTACCTATTGTTATTAAAAGAACATCTCTTTGAACAAACCAGTGCCATTTAAATTACAGATCTATTGTTTTGTTATCTTTGCAATATTGATGGTTACAAGTGCAGCCATGCAAAATGACTTGGACGAATGACACGTGCTCTATTCTGTTTCAGCACCAAGTTGCATTATATGGGAAAGAAAAGTTGCTTGTAACAGGGCACAGACAACATACCTCAGTTTCCTAATCTGCAGAATGATAAGGGTAATGACTTTTTTTTTTGAACTGACCAATAATGACTAGATATTGAGAGTGTGCTTTTATTTCTGTACTGCTATAACAAGACCAGCTTAAGGGTGAACAAGTTCATCCCACAGTAGAACTGCCTAATAGCAGGGTGGATTATGCTCATTTTCCACTGGGAATAGCTATGGTCTGATGAAGCATGTGCACAAGATGGGACTGTAACCAGGGATGGTATACTACATGTCTCTATTGGTACAAGTGGTGTGCTTTATTTTGCATTGTGGAAGTGTCCTGAAAATGTTCTGAAGTGAAATTCTGGCTCCTGGAAGTCAGTGGGAGACTTGTTATTCACTCCCAGCACAGGGCAGGCTGGAATTCCGCTGAGGCTCTCAGGGGGTATGATTTGTTAATTTAAAAGCAACCCAGTGTTACTGAGTGGAATTCATTCTTCAGTGGAGGTAAAATCTCATGATTTTAGGAGTGAAGAAGGAAGAATCATCCCTTACAGTTTAAAGTCTACACACTGAGCCTTTGGCAGCTCAAGCCAAGAATAGGTGGGGACTTTTTTTTTCTTTAATGGCTTGTTATGGATGCAGGTCACACAGTCTTTGGCTTCAGGAAATAAGAAACCTCCATGTGCACAAGCAGCACAAACTGGGACTTTCTAGCAGTTGCCTTAGTCTTAGTCCTTTCCATCAACACCTGGTTCCTTGACTTCAGCTTGGAATGCTTGTTTATTTGGGTTGGCTCTTTTCATTGGCATTTGATTTATAAGTAGCTGCACAAGGAAAAGAAAAGCCAGCCCCTGGCCTGGCACTATTGTGATTCAGCAAATGCACAGAGCAAGTGCTTACACTGTGAGCATGATTATGTACTCCTTTGGGAACAGAAGAGCCGTACATGCGTATATGTGTTTGTACATATTTACAGATTGGCACACACAGATAAATAGACATGTGCCTACACATTTTTGTGTGCATGCAGAAACCCAGTGCCAGCATTTCTCAATGCAAGGGGCTTATGTCGCCAAAGTTAGGTGAGGTGTTTGCATGGTACAAATAAATACAATTCTATCCACAGGGCTCATCTCTGAAACATAGTTTTAGATTCCAAATTCCCTCATGTTAGTTTTGCTCCTGTCTGCCAGATGTTAATTGTGCTGGATCAATTATTAATACTTGCATTTTGCCATTGCTGAGAGAACCTAGTGGAGAATGGTGTTTTATTGTGTCAGATGATCCCCGGAAGAGACCACAATTGCCTCTGAATAACACACAATCTAATTACACCAGAGGGTAAACTGAAGCAGAGGACCAGCCTGGTCCCACCTCACCCAGCAGATGAGAAGCTGGATCGGAAGCTGTTATCTGTCCCTGTGGAAGCTTGTTCTGTCTCTGCCCATCTCTGTATAGTCTCCAGTTCTCCTTAAAATGTGCTGTCTCTTCTCTAGGATTAACAGCCGCTTTCTAGCTCATGGACTTACAACATGGATGCGGTAAAGTTCTTCCTGTCATTTCTCTCCACTACCCTTAAATGTTGCTTTATCTCAGAAGATAGATATCCAGTAGCTATAATGTTAAATCAGGAATTAACAACTCTCCCAGAGAAAAAAGGACAGAAGTTCTTTATTTGGGGAAAGATTTTGATTAAAAATTCTCATTGCTTTTCCTTTCCTTATTATGGGGACCATGCAGCCCGTTTGCAATTAAATTGAGTCTAGTTACCCTCCAAAGTGAAAGAAGCTGTTCTGAAAATTAGTAGTATGAGTCTTTCTACCTTTTGACAAATTATTTTCTAATGAAAAACATCTGCTCAGGCTAAGAAGGTTCACTCATCTTTACTTCCACCTCATGCAAATGGTTTTTATTTTGCATTTTGCAAAAAAGTACTTTGGTCATATAGCCAAAAGGGACAGGAAGGTATTGATAAAATGCAGAAATGCTGTGAGTGGAATATAATTCTCCCTCCCTCCCCCCTTAATTATCCTTTTTCTTTATAACAGGTGTAATGAGCACAACACCTGATGGCTAATGATAATCCAGATGGCTTGGAATTGTATCTCCATATGCTGCATGATTTAATGCAGAAGAAGGCTGAAGTTAACTCTATGTGGGTTGAAGAAACAAACTCCACAGTTTGTTTTGGAGGTTTATTTTGGCAAACAAGGAAGAAATCAGAAGAGACACCCAAGGGTGTTTGGTTACTAGGGTGATGTGGAAAGCATCCATTCCACACTTCAGCCCAAATCATGGGGCAAAGAAGAGTGTACTCTTCCAGAGACTGCATGGCTCTGTCTTGCCTGATGACACCTTCTCAAGACCTGGGTTTAGCCCCGGCCGTGAGGTCAGAGAGAGGTCTGCGCTGCCGTGACTAGTCGAAGCCCAAATCCTGAATGCAGCTCTGTGTGCTAGGGTTTCAAGCAGCTTGGTGGTGCACATTGACTTCTAGGAATACTAACTTTATTATGCTCCTCTCTGTGAGAAGAGCTGGGTATTCTGCCAATGTAGTTCTGATTTGCACTAATGGGACGAATCCCGGTTCACATTTTAGGGCCTGTTACTGCTCTCTCAATTTTGAAGGCATCTCTTCTGATCTGTTTCACTGAACTGGGACCACAATCAGGCTACAATGACATGCAGAAATATTTCTGGAGCTATACCTTTACCTTTGAAGTAATCACAGCTGGAGCCAGACTAACATGAATGTTTTCTCCTTAGGGAAGAGTTAATCTGTAAGTCCTAAGGATTCTTTATACAGAGAGGTGGCATCATTGTCCTCTTGCTGTGAGAGGGTAAACTGGAGCAGACTGGCTCTGATTCAGCTAAGCACTAAAGCTCCACGGGACATAAGCACATGCTTTCGTGTTTTGCTAAACTGGTACCATGCAGAGACATCATGATTTGCCCAAAGTCACACAGTGAGCTGAAAATAGGAATCGGGAGTTCTTTGGACAACTACTGCAGCTATTTACGTTTGACAGGTTTTCTTTCTGTGCTGCCCAGAGGACAAGAAGCATTTTTCTTTATAAAACAGAAGCAAAGGTACCTTAGTAAATATTGTGAAATTCTGGAAAACAGATTTGTAGCCTGCGCTGGGAGGTCAGGAACTGTTTCTCTAGATCAACAGCAGCATCTGTCTGTGGTAAGTTTTGGAAAAGTTTTTGACTGAGGTGACTTGGTGTTGCTGTTGTTCAATCCCAAGCCTGGCACAGATAGGCTCCATCAGTTGACTTGTCAAGAAGGACTTCTGGTGCATTTCAAGCACAGATTCTTCTTCTTTCCTAGGACAGGGATGAATTTCTACATTGAGAAGGGAAATAAATCTCCTTTTCTTAATAGCCACTCAACTTGGGCCTGATCCTAGGATCTGCTTTGTAACAGTGATTTGATCGGCAGTGAAAACGTTACCTCTCCAGCCCTGGGAATAACATGCAGCCCATATACCTAGCCAGAGGAAAATGTCAGCCTTGTTTGTGTATTTATGCCATTCCCTTGTAGCAAGGAGTTAGCCTTGGTATCATGGTATCATGAGTTTCATGCTAACAGCCAATTTCTTCCCCACCTCAATCAATGCCTGACAGCATGTAGAGAAAAAAGAGTGGCCTTTGCGTTGAGTCTTCGCATTGCTTGAACGAGGAACGATTTCAGTGGATACAAATCGACATACAGAGTAGTAAAATTCATACCTGCAAAGAGACACAGCCCTGCTTTTGTGGGGTGACATCAATTTCTTCTACAGGTACTCACCAAAACAAAGTAAATGCAGACAGTCTTCCCTGCTCTCCTCCCATGGCACACTATAGTTTAAATAGCTCTTGGCCTTGGGATATGAAAGAATTTAATCTTAATTCAGGGCAATGTATGTTGGGGGGGTAAGCTGAAGTGGAATTTTTAGATTCCTGTTCCTGTGATTGCCAGGGACTGATTCAGAGGGTCCCTTCTAGTTGTTTTTATTGAAGGATGTAGGTAATTTACCTCAAGAAAAAGACACTACGCACGTTCTCATTTCATACCTGACAGAAAGCCAGGGCAAGATGAATACCTCCTGCTAATGTTAAAAAAGTAACAAGTAGGTGAAAAAGCTTTTGCTCTTCTCTGTCTCATAAGTAGCTGATGATGCTGTTAGAGGACAAATGTTTCTACAGTAGAGGCTTTAATACAGGAGATTATGGATTTAAACCCTTCTGTTGGCTCGAGGGACTCACACTGCTGAGCTCTGGATGTCAGGAGCTATGAAGAGTGCTGCTGAGGCAAAGATAGCACTATTCAGCATCTGCGTTCGCATTCAGCTTTGCAAATGCTGGGTCAGATCCCCTGGCCGATGTTGATGACTGCATGTCTGCTGAAGTTCCAGAACTCCACCAATTTACTCCTGTGGGGGATCTGGCCCACTCTCTGCAACCTGCCAGCCTGGATGGTGTTATTAGCCCCTTGTTGCCGGAGGAAAAGTGTCTCTCTGGAGCCTGGAGAGGCCTCCATCATGAGGACAGATGAATTCCCAAGATGTGATGCCCTCATAACAGTCCCTAATGCTTTGAAGCCATGGAAAAGAATGAATTAAGGAAAAGGAGTGGTATTGCTGAAGAAAAAAGAAAAAAAAAAGATATTTGAGAACTGTGGTTCATGCAGGCAGAAAATGGGGGACCCAAGACAGGAGGTGAAGGGCCAGATTTTCCAGAGCATGTAAGCCTGTTGGACACTTAATTACCACCTTAGGCCTGGCACTTGGCTGCCATATGAAGAAGGGAAGTAAAAAAAACAGTACTCAAGGAATAATCCCCTCAAACCTCCTCTCTGACAGGGCCAACATGCTGAGGCTGTGTGAGCTCTTCAGGCCCGTAGCAGGGAGGCATGGCCCTGCTGCCAGTAAGCCAAGCCTCAGGCTGAACTTGCCTCTGATGTGCCCTCTGGGTTTTGGAAGGAAAGTTTTTGTAGCCTTGTCCTATCAATGAAATGCACTTTTGCATCCCTTCACCTTTTTTCTTCCCTGTTAGAGGATAACATTGTCTCTTTGGGACCAGGAATGTCTTCAGCCTTGGGGTGGCAGCATTCAGCTTTGCCTGCACTTCTGGGAAGCCCAGTGCTTCCTTTGCTCCTTCTAGGTGCCTGAACAGCTTTGGAAATCTGGCCTGGTGAGACATGGACTACACGATGCAGTTTTCAGCAGTGATACTCAAACTCAAATCAGGAAGAAAATGAAATACCAAGGACCACCTCACAGCGGGTACTCTGGAGACTTTCTGAAGCTAAATTGCACAGACCAAGCAGGGATGCTGACTGAGTGAATGCAGACAAAACATAAGGCACCCAGGCAATGAAAGAAGGAAATGAAGCTAAACAGAGGTGAAGCTGCAGCTGAAGCACAATAAAAAATGTAGTCAGACACTACCTGTGGTTAATTCAGGCAGAGCTATGGGGGATCTCACTGCATTCCTTTCTCCTCTGCTTCAAGTGCTTATTTACCCAGGTGGAACAGGGACGACATCCTCTTCTTTATGAGAGCTACGAGTAATTTTAGATCTGTTTAAACAAGTATTAGGGAGGTATTGAGATGATAGCAGGGAGATTAGATGGTCACCGAGTACTGTTGGGAGAGCTGGGCCTACGCGAATTCCTCGTATCTACCACAGAGCTCTTCAGAACACTTAGATATAAATATATTTTCAAGCTATATTTTTCCCCTCTCATAGAATTGGATGTTCACAGAAAGAACCAGGTTAGGCATTCAGACTAAGCATTATTCCTGTATAGTGAAACTCACTGCTGAGGAAAATACATGGGCAGGGTTGGAGTTGTTTGTTGAGTTTAGGAAGAGCAGAGCACAGCCTTGCACTCATCCTGCTCCTGTAAAGTGAACAGGGTTCCTTCCACAGATCTCAGAGCATGCAGAGGAGGTTGTTTGCATTGCCTCTAGGGGAAATTGGGAAGTAGTGTGGCTGGGTGGAAAGACTCAGTAGATGTGGCTTAGAGACAGTAGCAAAATCTGGTCTCCTGACCCAGGATATCATAACGCATGGTGTGAACTATCTGCTCTTTGCAAAGGGCTTCTTATGTTTCCATCAGTGTAAGCCCGCAAAGCTGAAGGGACTCTGAGGTCGGAGAGGTTCAGTCTCACTTTGTCCAGTTAATTGGAATCTATCCTTGCAAAAAAGGGCACGGACAAGAAATGGGCTCTGTGGGAATAAACTACAACCTTGTTCTGCCTCCAGCTCCTCTCAGTGTGAGGGGTGTGCCCCATAGAAGAGTAATCTCACAGTTTGACCCAAGATCAGATACCACCCCTCCCGCCTAGCAGCATTAAGGCAACTTGGTTGTTTAGCCAGTAGCCACAGAGAAATACTATGGCTGTGTCAAACCTGATCAGTTTTAGCTTTCCAACACTGTAAAGTAAGTTTAGCTGGGGTCGTCGTTTAGCAGACACTTGAAGTATGACTCAAACTCGTATTTTTGGGACATTAAAAAGAACCCCTTAACTGCTCTGCACCCAGTCCTATCCTGCTGCATCTCACAGCTCTTGGCTTTTACTGTTGCCGTATTGACAACACAGGCACTTTCAGATTATTTATCCTGCCTGTGCTTTTTCATTTAACATCTCACAAAGTCCATTACCCTCAATGCCACTTCCAATTGGCATTTGAATTTAAGGTGAAATCTAGACCTTGTAAGAAATAGGTTATTTTGTTCTTCTTCAGATGGTTCTGTCTCCTACGCAATGTCACTTTGGCTGATTCATTTATACAACCTGACAAAAATCTCCCAATTTTTCATGAACGACTTCTCTGTGAGTGTCACACTGAATTTGCTCAGTCGAACAATGCGTGTCTACCAGTGAACTGGAGAACAAAGTGCTAAAGCTAGATGGGGAAACCATCCTAAGATGATATTTCCTTTCCTACTTTCCTCCTCCTAAAAAGAGGCTTTTTTCTTGTTATTTCTGTTTCTGTTGTCCTGTTTGTGTACATGCCTACATTGTATTGTATTCTCCTTACACCTCTGCTTTAGGCTGATACCTCATTGACCTCAGCTAGCTGTGTGAGACAGGCCGCCTGTCCATCATATGTCCCCAGCATGTTAAATTTCACTTACATGTTTGTTGCCACATAAAAAAAAAAAGAAGAAAGGATTAACTCTTCTGGCTATCAATGTGAATACTTTTACACATAGAACCTGTCTTTGACTGCAGCGGGAAAACACCTCCACACATCTCAAAAGAGCAAAGAGTAAAGCCACTAATACCAGAATCAGGTTTGGCTTGGGTCAGGTAGTTGTCACAAGATCTGATGGTCACCTGAATATTCTCTGATCCCCTCCAAGCTTGCAATCTCAACCTGATAATCTCATCAGACGTTACATGTTCACTTAATGCTGGCAATGGCAGCAAAGGGTAGTGGGTAGAGCATCGAACAGGGGGTCACACGACTTGGGTCTGCGTCCCACTCTGCCATCAACAGGTGGATCAGGGCAGTGCCACTTGCCCTGCATGTGCTTACGTGTCAACCCCAACATCTACAGAACAACTTGTATCTACAAGGAGAGGAGGATGTGAGTGCCGGGAGGAGCACTGTGGGTTAATCAGGCTACTCCTGCCTCAGAAACAGTGGGATCCCAGTCTGTCCGGTTTGATGACTCACTGGCTCAAGGGGAAAGATTTGGTCCTGCCCTTCAGAACATTCCCTCTTTGGGGAAAAGGCGGTAGGTTGGACAGACAGGTGTTGGATACGTGTTGTGAGCTCTGTTACGGGTGTGCTGGGGAAGTGAAAATCAGTCCATCTGCAACTGGAGGGATTTCCCTGCTTTGACTTAGCTCAGCAGCACAGCCCAGGCTCTGTGGGAAGCAAGGCTATGTGGAATAGTGGTGTCTTACCACTTTGTAACCAGGCGCCTCATTTAGCACATAAGATTATTTATTTTGAAACATAATTACATGGGTTGATACTTTAGTCAGCAATTAATTAATCCTAATTGGATGTAAATTAATTAAGGACGCAGTTTGTCAAATTCAGTTTGCTCTTACCCAACCTCACTCTCCCCTGGAGCAAAATTGAAGATATTGGCCCCAATCCAGGATGGCAGTACTGTTCAGCATGAGTGTGATACAGACCTGTACCCAATGCGGCTACAAGGTATAGCGGAGGTTTTGGGGTGGACTTAACACTTTCTTGTTCTTAAGAAGTTATTGTTCTTAGAGGTGTTCTAGGGGATACTTTCTTATGAGAAGATACCTGCTTATGAGAAATGGATCCAGAAAGCTGACCTAATACTGAGTAAAGAAGAGAATTAAGATAGGAAGGAGAGAAGTGAAACAATCTCCTTCCATATTTAATCACTGCACAAAAACCAATCACTGTAGATAAGATCTGCCTGGCCAGGAGACATTAGAACAATGTCATGCTTTATTCTTCCATGTATCATTTTGTCATTATAGTAAACCTTGTTTATATTACTGTTTCCTATGAAGTTCAACTCAGATGATAGTATCATGTGCTAGATGTGGTTCATGTGCAGCAAGAATAACTACTAAACCACCTCAACTCCAGCAATCTCGAGATTACACTGACAGGGTGTGAAAAAAGATAGAGGGGGAAGAAGAATTATTTTCTCTGTTTTAACACTGGGGAAATGGGAATATAATATGTGCTAACATGGCATGCAGTGAGCAGCATCATGGGATGACAATATTCATTAGTCCAGAGCCAAAGTAGGACATTTCTTACCAAACTTAAGCTCTTTAAATGTTAGGTGTGTTGTCCAGGTGAGTAATCACAGAACCGTCTGTAGTTAATAGAAAGAGGGAGCGATGCACATGTTAGGTGGGAATGAGTTACCCTCCTGGAAATGCTGTTCTCTGCTGATGGCAGAAGGAGCCCGCACAACCCATGTAAACTACACATCCCAGCATTCAGACAGCTAACATGAGGCTGGAGGCCTCCTGCCCATGTACGCTTGCTTCCCCCTCAGGAAAGAAGGGGTAAAAGTGGGACAATTGAAGCAACAGGATTAACAGAAGAAAATGCCTGTTTTGGAAGCAAATGCAGATAGGGTGTTTCTGCTCTACAGCTACTATTCTAGAAATACCTGTGCACTCTCACCTCTGGTAGCTTGCCTGTGTGCTCATATATTAAATGATCAAATCAATGCTCCCACATTTCAGGTGGAAAATTGTGAAGGCAATCAGCACATGCTCAGCTCAGTGAATCGGACGTGTCCTGGATGCATCAGGCATCCAGCACACAGTTGATCTGAGTATCAACAGTGATGCTTTGTACAGGATTTCTGGGCATCAGGCAGCCTGGTTAGGGCTTCTGTTCCAGCTGAGCTGCTGGACACAGAAAATCTCAGACGAAAGTCACATTTCTTTTTCCACTCAAACAGTTTTGTAAAAGGCTGGCTGTATAATGCATTCAAATGTAGGACAAGATTTTGTAAAATAATTTAATATCCTTATATGCTAAAGGACCTTTAATAATTTAGTCTTCAAGGGACCGGTTTCACTGATTGCAAAGCCCAGCATTAATCTGACCTTTTCTTACTCTTCATCCAGTAACTCATCTACGGAGGCTATTCTTGCAGTGTTTAGCAGGTGTCTATTCTTATTTAATCTGTCTTCCAGATCAAAGTTCTTCAGAAGATATTTTCCATGTCAGTTGTGAGATATTAAAAAATAAAGTGAAATAAAACAAAATATCCAACTTTTAGAATGTAGATTTCAGCCAAGCCTGAAAATCAGCTCCACTTGTGTGCATTTCCAAAATATATCACTGCAGTGCCAATCATCTAAAGCAAGAGGGGGAAAAATGTCAGCAAAATTCACTAGATGCACAGAGTCATTGAATAGATTCATGGGCAGCCTACAGTAATGGCAAGTTTGCAGGGGCTATCAAAACTCTTTATACATCAAGCTAAAAAATGACAAAAAGAAGCTGAAAAGAATGATTTGTGCTCTGAACCAGAGAATGGTCAAGACCACTCCACCAAAAGAAGGATGTGATCTTGTAAAAATATGTAGTTAACCCCACAGTCTTTGTCAGACAGGTATTATCTATAGAAGAGCCACAAATCACCGTGAAGAGAAATTGATTGATCTGTAGGACTTTGATAATGTAAATCTTTTTCATTTAAATCTACATTGGACCATTGGACCTGGGGACACTTAGAAGAGTAACAAAACTGCCAAGTAGAGCTGAAATAAACCCGAATGGGCAAACTCAATTATGAATTGTCAGGTGGAGACAACCCCATCCAAATGCATTCTAACAACTAACACATCCTAGCTGTGGACTCGATTTGCATAGCGAAACATGGTGCTCTGCACAGAATAAAGGACATGCTGTGAGTAAGAGGGAGCCGCACCCTGGGCATCGGTACTCTGGGGGCAATAAGTCTATGTGCAGCAGACAACAGGCAGCAATTAGCAGATAAATCATATGTGCGCACATGAGAAGATGAGACTAGACCTCTTGTCCTTCAGCTGATGGCACACTCATGGGGAGCAGATGGCTTACTGTGCTGTGTGTTTGCTATTAGGTAGCAATAGTCCTTTTTTCCTGTCCATCTTAAGCTGAGAACTGATCTTCACTATGCATTGTCTGGATTTCTCTAGTTACTGGAAACCTGTTGTTTTCTTTCCTTTCTCACAGTATCTAGGACTGGCCCCTCAGCTATAACAACATGTTATGAAAATGATCTGAAACAATTGTAGCTGTAACTCCCCTTACTTGGAGCTTCTATTTGTCAAAATCTTGTAGCTCAAGTAAAATTTCACCGAAAACTTCTAAATAGAAAACGCAGGGGAATAATTCCCAGTGAAAGTTTCTGGGACTTCTGCTTCTTAGTCCTACCCTAAACTACAGACTCTGTAACAAATGCTCTGTGATACCATGAAGAAAACTGTGTTGGGTCACTTCGCACTTACATCTATTTCCTTGTGAGCTGGTTCCCATAGTCCCTCTGTGTTTCCCACACAGGTGCACTGATGCATCTCCTCTGGATGTGCTATCCTCCCTGTCAAATTGGGATACCTCAGTCTGAACTTCACCACAGCCTCCAGCAAATCATGATGGTTGTCAGGTTCTCCAGACTGGTTAGTCAGCTAAGAAGAACGGCATTTTAAGCTGTCATTTTTGACCCACTGGTTGTAAATACAAGCACAGCTTCATAGAGAGGAGATATAAAGCTTCCATAAGTTATGACCTGCTTCACAGAAGTACACTAAAGAGGTTGAAGTGAATAACCTGATAAGAAGAGAAAAATGGTCCTGAGTTTTAAATTACTAAAAAGATTTTCAAAAAGGGAAGAGGGAGTATTACTGAAGAAAGCGAGAAATAAACCATTGATATTAAGGACAGCTTGTTCAACAAACCTCCTCAGCCCTTTGGATTGACAGAATGGGGGGTTTGGAGAGACATGAAGAGCTCAAATTTACTGCTGACACCAAAAAAATTAAGACTAGGTGGAGCATCGTGAAAAGATGGCTTATCAATGACAGTGTTGCTGAAGATAAGATGGAGATGAGATGAGGATCATGACAAATGCAGGACTTTTTGTAAATAATTATTCCTTCCTTTGTGCTACTCACTTCACACCATCTAGACAGTGTGCATCTAAGTGCTTTCATGGGTGCCAGGACAGCTGAGCACTTAGTGATCACCTCGTTTGTACCCTCAAACTCTTCATGTCTGAATCTGCAGATTGGGGTATGGCAAGAGAAAGTGATGAGCCATTTGCAGAGTTCAGATCTCATTCTCAGTACAGTTAACTGATGATGACAAATGGGTAACAGCTGCTGTATAACAGCAGCTTTCAAGATTTCTGGATGTGTCTGTCTCTTACTAGGTAGGATCAAAATCAAATCAGTTCAGAATAATCAATAAAATAGGTATAAGAGGAATTAAACAAACAAAAAAAATGTGGTTGGGAATATGAAAAGACAATTATTTTAAATGCTGAAATACACATTTTCTTCTGGAAATGCAGTGATGATACCTTGGGAGAGCTGCTCATTTAGTTACCTTGTGTCCTCATTCTGCTCTTCTCACACGCTGCAGAACATATCAAAACCTTGAAGAGAGGAGACCATACACCTTTGTAATCCAAAGGCATCACAGCAGAGGTTCATCATGGCAGATGTAGTATATGGTGATAACAGGGAACGTCTCTGACCAGCACTGCTCACAAGACAAAGGGTAAGGTGGTACAAAAGACCAAAAGCGGGTGAGACCAGATACCAGCCTGACCCAGCCCACATTAATCCAGGTTTTATAAACCTCAGGCTGTGCATTACTGATGCAGTCTTCGAAGGCAGCTTCAGATTTCGTCCTCCCTCACCTTGGTCCTTCCACTTGTTCCCGTCCTTGGTGACTCAGAGCAGTGAAATGGCCGAGCCTATGACAAAAAAAATGAACAACAAATGCCTTTTGGCAGGATTTTTCTATTTTGGTGTCAGATTGGTCCTTTGACCATCAAACCACCACTCAGAACTGCCACCCCTTGATCAAATCACACACTGCCTGTGATTTCACATGAAAGGACATCTATCCTTGCTGTAACTCTCCCGAAGCTATGAACTTGCCCTGGAAGGGCCTTCGACTCAGTGTTCATCAACTCAGAACTGGCAGGATTAATATGAAACTACTGGATTATTTCTCCACTTAGGATCATGCCTAAACTTAAGTAAATGACTGCGGGTTTTGCTTGTCAGAGTTTGTGCTTGCAGCCCCATGGTGATCTAAAATAATCAAGAGGAATGAACTCAGATAAACCCATCTTACTTCGCAAATCAATGCCACTCAGAAGCGAAAGAGGGACAGGAGACTGGAGTCAGGTTTGTGAGGTGTGCAGTGTGCCTGTTCTATGCCAAGAGTTTGATAGCCAACTTGAGTTCCTTTCTGCCACACAGGGGCTCATTACGAAGGTAGTGTCACTCTGGAATCATCTCACAGATGAACAAAGCTTTTGCTGATTGATGTCTGATTTGCTCTGTGTTTATCAGAACTGAAACAGTAATAAAATTGCTTTCATTTGTACCAGGAGGGACTTGGTAACTGTTTCATGGTTTCAAGGAACCTTTTTTCATTCTTCCCAGTAATTATGCCCAGGAGGGTGTAAAGCATTTGAATTGCATAAGACATATGCCATTGTACATGACAATTCGTATTTTATAAAGCATTTCATAACCCCTACAGGAAAATAATGCTCAGTCTGTATTTGTTTAAGTAGGGAAGCTAGCTGAAAGATTCTAAAGGGAGTGAAATATGGAGTTTTATGGTGAAATGTGGCAAAGTGGAGAGAAAAGAGCCAGGATCTTTCTTCCCACTTCAAAATCTGGAAAGTTTCAGATTCAGAACTAGAACTGGAATATTGGGTGTAATATGTGCTGTGTACAAAAGGGGAAATCCTGCCATGAGCTGACAGGGACACTGAATCCAGCTCCAGTCTTAACATTTGTGAGCCGTTTCTAACCTCTCTGCGTTCCCACAAGAGAGCTGTCTTTGCAGTTAAAGATTTGATGCTGAAGCCAAGAGCTCTCTAACTTCTTGTATTTTCAGCAAGGCGGTTCTCTTGTGTGCCTTTGCTTTGGTATTTGTTTTGTGGAGATCATGGTATCATGATAGGTCAGAGAGGTGAGGTTTACCTGGTTGGCTTTCACAGATTCCCCTGCTGTTTGGGCTGGACTCCTGGGAGAAATGAGCTCAGGCAGGAACTCAGGTTTGCTGTAACATCACCATCCGCCTTCAGGGCCAAGTCCCTTTGAAAACCTTGGCCTAGCTGTTGGGAAGACATCTTCAGCCTGTCTCCTGGTAGTCAGAGACAGCAGCACAGTGCATCTTTCAGGCCCAATGCCTTTTTAAGTACTTTGTTGTAAGCAGCTCTCCCTCTGGGAAGAAGATAATAGATAATGAACAGTAAAAAGTCACTCAAGGAAGGCACATTTGTGCGAGGCTGAGAAGCTAAATAGATTAGATCATTAGATGCTCTTCTGCACTGCCCCTTGCTCCTGGGACACCCTTGCTGTCCCACTTGCTGTTTGTTATCTGTTACATTAGATCATACAAACCATGGTGAGCCCGAGCCACATTCCTGACCAATGTGTCAGCAAGGAGCAAACAACTCCACAAAATAAGTAGCTGCTTTGGGTCAGATGTTTTTAAAGGTGTTTCTTCAGGGCTTTATTCTTTCTGATTTTGGCTTTTAGTCTTGTCCCACAGGAGAGCAGAAAAATAACCTTCAGATTCATAAGTCTCTCTCTTCCCTGCTCTCAGCATCGTGTGTTTTCATCTTCCTTTCTGGGCTGACTGTGAAGAGTTCCAGTGTTAAGTATGCACAGTATTATAGAAAAGAAAGTGTTTTATTATTCGTTAGGTTGATATTGTGCAATTAGAGATGGAACAACCATTGTGGCAGGACAAATGAAATAATTCCTACTGTCTGATCCGTGCCCCGTAATGAATCAGATCTTTTCCTTCTAGAAATGTACTATCTTTCAGAAATATTGAAGCCATGAAACTAATCAAAAGAAGATTGCCAAGGTTTACAGAATTCTCTGCTATTTCATAATGCAAAAGTCCTTGGAAATGCTACAGAGACTGTTAAAGTTAAATTTCCTTAGTACTAAAGTACACATCAAAGAACAGATGCTCAACACAGCGTCAAAAATGGTGAAAGTATGCTGTGAATCACTGCCTATAATTCACTTTTTTAACAAGGTGCTGTGTATGCTCTGGGGAAAAGGAGATATGTATTGTATAATTTCCAACTGAGGAAGGAATCTTTATTGACATTTGTGATGGCAGTCTGTACAAAGCTGAGATTTGATGGCTATCTAAATTAGGGAAAAATAAAAAAGAAGCTGTGAAAATGACTTGGGCTGGGAACTTTTGGGGAAAAGTACATACTTTTATTACGTAATTGGACATGATCCCATTTTCAGAAGTATTAAGCTCCAAAAACATGTAAAATTGGTTTTTAACTCTCGCAAGGCTGTGGCATAATCACAGAGACTGAGTAAGCGTGATTTTGCAAGTTACATCAGTTAGAAGTTACCGCCCTTTGCCTGATTTCCAATAACTGATAATGCATTCCTAGTTCCTTGCAAACACAAAGTAAAAGGGAGTCTCATAAACCATCTTTGTGGCTTCACTTTGTGGTCATAAGGAGTTAGAGCCATGTGCACACAGCTAGTTAGTGTCTTTCCGTTGGGCGGTGGTGAAATCCTGAAGCAGAATGTAATTTGTTCAGATACACTTACTTCTAAAATAGGGATTCAACCCATTTCTTACATTAAAGAAACATGTAACAGGACTATGGTCTTCAGAGGACTAATAAAATCAGATACTTGATCAGTGTCATAAGGGTGGTCAGCTCCTGAAAGATCCTTTGTAAATCTCATCTACTTCTAACAAAAACAAGGACAAATATGTTTGGTTCAGAGTTGGACAAGAAAGAAACATAATTAAAAAGACATAGCCAGGAGGTTGTCAGGGCCAGTAAGAGGTACTGGGAAAGTCTAGGTTTAGAAGCAGAGGAAGCGATGAGAAAAAAAGAGTTTTCCTTATAAATAGAGCTTGCTAAAAAGTTTCCTTTTTATTTCTTTTTTTTGCTGTTCTGTTGAAAGATGAAGTGCTGTAGGTGGAGAATGAAGACACACCCCATTAAAATTATCCTGCTTATAAAAAAAACAAATGCTGATGTTAAGCATTACCCACCCATTATAATTACCTTGCTTATAAAACCAAATGCTGATGTTAAGCATTAAAGCTCAAAGTATCTGGCGCAAGAAGAGGTTATCTGTTGTGCCTGTTTAATTGTCCCAGAAATTCTAGTGGCAAAAGGAATTGATGCAATCAGATTTAGAGTTTAACTTGCACTCTAATCCAAATGAACCAGGTTTCAGCAGATGGATGACAATATGTGCAGGAGACAGGGAAGAATAAAGCAACTTGATAAAATGAAGATCAAATGTTGCAAAACCTATTTGAGTGAAACTTAACATCTGCCAGCAAAGACTGCCTAAGGAATCAAAGCAAAGAATCCGAGACAGTTATGAGAATGCAGGACAAAAATCAGGCACTGGAGGTCATCAGATAAGTTCTCGCAGGCAGGTTTGCAAAAGTTGCAGAACAACTCCGGTGTAGGCATGTACACTGAAATCGTAGTACTTGGAGCACTGTTGAGCCTGTGAAGATGAGAGTAAAGGTGCACAAGAGGCTGATTCTCACTAGCTTCACTGCAGTTTCAGTGGCAAGCACCTTAGTAGCCTAAACCCCTCAGAAGGACACACTGTATGCACGTTAGCCCCAGGGCTTCCAGCCAGCCCATCAGCTTTGCCCTTCTCTCACCTTTAAAATCCAGAGGACATTAATCTTCTCCACCACTTCTCCTCCTGGCGCCCTTTTGGTAGCGAGGGTAGCCGTCCTCTTTCCAAGCATTTTAGATCCCAACATGGAGATAGAGAAGTGTCTGAGGGCTAGAGCCTCCACTGATAGATCACTCAGAGAATGAATAGGAATGGGTAACTCGGAGTTAATTAATGACGCCTGCAATTGATTGACACTCACTTTCTACCATTTCGTTTGTTCTTGCTATTGCCCAGCTGAGCTGTCTCAGTCACGTTGTGTTCTTAAGATTATTACTTGGACTGCAATTGAAACCACTGAAGCTTGGGAAATCCTGCTTGCCAAGTGCTTTTTTATTTAAAGAAAAGAGAAAAGAAAAAAAAGGACAAGAAAAGAAGAAGAAAAAAACTCTGTAAGCTTAAATGAAGCTTAAGTGAAACAATGGAAAGAACAAAGGGAGGAGGTAATTGGAATTGGGAGGTGTATGGAAGTCTTTTTTATCAGGGTTATCAGGACTCTACTAAAGGTTTCACACATGCCTATGACTTTTTCAGGGAGACAGAATTCCTCACAGTTGCAGACCTCAGTTTGTGTCTTTGGTATTACTACTGTCCCCGCACAGCCTGACATTTTAGGAGCCATGGGTTTGTATCCTATCACAGTCTTCCTTCAGAGTTATGACTCGGTGCCATGCTCATCTAGAACAGCTGTTCCTAAAGCAGTTTTCTTTGGAATTTCAGGCATTTATATTTGAAAAATGATCGAAAACCTTCAGCTTAGTAACATCCTGACCTTGCCAAGGGTATCGCATTGTGTCTGGCCACTCATTGAAGTTGCTTTTTGCTTCATTCCCAGTGTGTAAGTGAGGACAACAATCCCTACTCAGCCTCTCTGGCCTGCTTAGATTGCAAACTCCTTGGTGCAAGGATGCTGTTTGTGAATGCACGGCACCTCTTACAGCATGGACCTGAGCTGACACGGGTCTTGGATATGCCAGTATACAATAATTAACTGCATGTGATGGCCTGACTCTGCGTAGGACCTGCTTCTCCTCAGATGAGTGACATGTTAATGGCAGGGAGAGGATATCACCATTACCACAATTGACTTTAACTCAGCTGTCCTCTTAATTGCCACTATTATTAGGAAAATCGACCCCTTCCCAGCTTCTTCTCTTCCCTGCCAAAGGAGAAGATCAGTTTGTGTTGCCTGCTGCTGTCCTGGTTGATTTGACAGAAGGTCTCAAAGGTACAAAGTGTTTCTCAGACCTCCCTACTCTGCCCCAAGCGAATTTACAGTTAAACAGCACTGCAGTATTTTACAAATTGTGTTTAGCTTTTAATGATTTGCTATAACATGCTTGATTAAAAACCTGCCTAAATTCCAAACCTAATGAACCTTAAACTTTCGCATTAGATACATTAATTATGGTGGTCCCAGTGGCATGCTAGCACAAGAAAGTTATCCTGCCACATTAATATGAAAATGAAGGGTTGCTGTAAGAACTAAATTAAAAAAATAGACAAATAATAAGACTCTATTGCTAAAGCTGTTGTGCCTCTGAATTAAGTTACTGTCTTTTGTTTTTTCTTTTTAATTAATCAGATGGCTGCAGCGGTAGCAACATTCCCAAAGGCATTGCTTAAAAAGCCAGGGGCTGATGGGAAGCAACAGAAATAACCGATGACTTTGCCATTGGTGCTTAGGTGCCATAGCAATGATGAACGTAAGGTGGAAAGATAGATAGATCAATTTGCTATTCATTAATATTACAGTGTGGTGTTCTATTTTGATTCATGTCTTTTCGATTTATAAGGAAACACTAATCGGTGCTTACAATCAACGTAATGCACAGAGATAAACACATCGATAGGTGTCGTCGAAGGATACTTTAGGCTGACAGTTTCTTCAGCAGCAGAACACCTTGGAGAACTGTCATTCCTGGGTAAAGGTTGTCACTCCCAGGCCTCAGCCTTGCTCACGTGTGCCAATGGAATTATCTAGAGGATTGCCTGTGAGCCAGGTTGCTGAAATAGTGCAAGTTAAAAAAAAAAAAAAGAAAAAAAAAAGTGTTCTTGTTCCCTCAGAACTTTCATTTTGAATTTCAACCAGATTGTTGCAATGACTGCTTACACTGCAGTCCCATAAACACTTGTATTGGCATAACTGAGAGAAACATTGAATAGGGTGAGATGTGGGGTAGGAAAAGCACATTTAAAAAATATTAGCAAGAAAAACCTTAAATATCCTCTTAGCTGTATGTCACACCTGCTGTTGCTGCAAAGTCTCCATCAAGGCAAATTCAGTCCTCACAGAACGAATCCCTGAGTGAATTAAGAGGTACGTAACGTAGATAGGAAGATTCACATCCCTTCAACCCTGTATCAACTACTTGCGTAGGCTCCTAGCTTTCCACTGAGATCTGTATGATCTGAGCAGAGGTGTCCATCTCGGGGCTAAGGGAGATGGTTACCCTCACTTTGAGCTCAGAGCCACTTGCTGTCACCTGGCATGAGGCCAGGACAGTCCTTCCTCACCAAACCTGACCTGGACTGGTGGTCACTGGTCACAGGCGAGACAGGTCCTGCTGGCCTCAAGGACACGCTGTTGAAAGTCAGCTAAGGAGCCCCTCTCCTTCCTCCTTCCACCACCAACATGTTATAGTTGGTCAGGTGGTGTGAATAGAGCCTTGCCAATTTATGCTGCCTGAAAATCTGGTCCATGCTGCTTAAAGCACATTGACTTTCACATGCATACTCATCTGTGCCTAACAAGTGATGGTGGGTGTTTAGAATCCCATTACGGGTTCATTACGGAACATTCCATATGAAATTGATTACGAATTCCACTGCAGCCAAGCAAAAGACTTAATTAGCTAATTATTGCCCAACATACATTCAAAAGTCTCACTCAGTTGCTTGAACTTTCACTTCATATTTCACGCATTTTCTGCATTGAAATTCGGCACCATAATAGGACACACATTGATCTTGAGCTCTCCCTTTCATTGAGTCTGAACAGATGCCCAACTGCCAAGCTAATCTTCCGAAGACAAGGGGGCTGATGCCTCACCCTTTGCTCTTAAGCCTCCTTCAGTCCTTGCCAACCTCTTTTCTCTGCCTGCTTTGCTACTGACAAGCGAGGAAATTAAATTTGCATTAGTTTTTCTCTTTCTGTCTGTGGCTGCAGCCTTCTTTATTAAGCAGTTGATATCACACCAGCCAATGGAGCTCCTCTTGACTTTTGCCTTCATTTCTCCAAGGCCCCATTCCTCAATAATGTTGAATTCCTCCTCCTCTGAGATGAGCACATGCTGCTCGTAGGCCAGATTGAGCTGATGTAAATTGCATTGCCATAGGGGATAGAACAATTCTGAATTTACCCCATCTGAAAACCTAGCCTGACAAGGAGATGAAAGCATTCAGCATCACTCAGAAGCAAACTTGAACTTCTGGCGTGTCAAATTTCCACGAGTTCTTAATTTGTAGATGTTCCTCCAGGCCTGGGCCAGATATCCCCATTGGTGTACATCGGCACAGCTTCACTGATGTTGGTGGCACCACTGCAGTGCATGCAGCATTGGGTTTGGCCCCAGTGAGTATCATCTGTCACCGCTCATGCCCCATCTGAGGGCTTAGACTACGTGGGCCATATCCTGAGCCTGGTGCCTGTTGACTTTGGTGGGGCTATACGGATCAGCACTGGTGGCAGATCTGTGTTTATTCCCGCCAAGGGAGCTGTTTATCACCAGCACCTGGAGATTGTTGGATGGCACCTCTTCTTGAAGGAATCTCCCACCACCCTGATGTCCTCAGGGCTCACAGTCATTGATGCTCTGTTTCTGGGTTACTTTCTTTACTAGTGAGGCGTCCCTCGGTTCTGCCAGGGGCTTTCCACAAAACTTCAGGAGTACTCAGGATCATATATAACGAAACTTCAAACTGGAAGTTTCAGTCTGGAAGTTTCAATATGCAGAGATCTTGCTTTGTCAAAAACTGGCTTGGTCCAAATGCATGAAAGATCATGAGGTCACAGTGACACTATTGAGTTTTCATGTGAAATATTTGCTATTCTCTCATTCCTGCTTTGGGGATCCTGTACATAAGGATTCACTGATTAGATTGCTATTCTCTGGCCTAGATACTGTAAATATTCTCACATTGCCATGGTGAAGACCTGCCTAGCCTGTTTATGCACAAAGGGTGATTTATTCATTAGATAAATATGTAATTTTTGGTTTCTTTGTTTAAAAATATTTCCACGGTACTGTCAGAACCCACAACGATGGAGGCTGTGATTTATCACTCACATTCCTCTAACCAAAGAGAAGTTTATTAAGAAGATTCAGCGAATGAACCCACGCTTCTATCATTCCCTCTCCAAATGAAATCAAAGCAGAAGCACAGAATTAGCTCGATGAGCTAAAGCACAAAAGAAGAGGGAAAGAAAAAAAAAGAAAACAAAAATGAGAGACAGGAAAAAACGAAACCAGAGAAAAATTACAAAGAAAACATCAGCCAAGTGCGTAGGGAGGTATAGTGACAGCTATACTGAGGGATGGATCCAGCTGAAAGGGCAATTTTCATCTCAGGTTTCTTAATAGCCAACATTTGTTGAAAGCACAGGAGTGTTGACCCCCCCGTCTCCTCCCTAACAATTCAGCACATATTTTAGCAGGAGGTAGCCATTCTCTTACAGAAATGGAGTGCAGGCAGAAATCTGTCTGGAGCTGATTTGACTGAGCGAGTGGAAGTTTCCATACAAAGCAGGGAGCAGACAGCTTATTGGGAGCAGACACCTCATTCCACCTGGGCTGCTGAGGGCCAATCCATTACCCAGCGCTAGGTGCCCAAGCTGTTCCCTCCAGAAAACCTGAGGCAGAAATCGAGCTGCTCTCTCATATATCTGTAGCTGAGTGGTTACAGTGCTCACTTCAAGTGCCAGAGGTAAACACTCTGTTCCCATCTCAGCCTGACATGGTTCAAACCCTCGCTTATGTGGTACCTGCACAGAGCATGAGGCTGCACTGAGCATGCGGCTAGATTTTGTTGCAAACCCAAGTGCTCTTTGCCCTGCTGAATCTTCACCATGGATTTTCAATGGTTCCTGGAGGGATTGAGAGAGACCAGGGGAACCATGAGGTGGTGTACCCTCAGTAGGTCCAGAGATAGGGAGTCCTACATTTTCATGCCTGTTCTCCAGGATTGTCTTTGCATTTTGCGTGGAATGGTCAGTGGATAAAACAAGTAGCTTGGGAGTGAGCATCCCTACTCCCTGCTGTTAGTGTCTGTATCCTTGACTGGAGCAAGAGAGTGAAGTGACATGTCCTGTCACCCAGGGAAGAAGTGGCATTCATTTTAAGCAGGGGGTTGAGATAGCATTGAGACCCCTTCTCTACAATTCTCCCCCAAACCTACCCCCAGGCCAGAGTCCTGCAGTGTGGAGTAACAAAGATGGTTTGCAAAGTCAAAGGGGGGTCAAAAAATGTTGGTGAGTTCTAGTATTCATCCCTATTTAAAAGGACTATCCTGCTACTGTTTCCCACGTTTGAGCAGGAGACTGGGGTCTTTCTAACTGGAAACAATAATCCAGTGCTTCATTGGCAAGAAAATGACTGTCACTTCCACCAAATCCTCACTGTGTCCAAAACGCATTATGTCAAATAGCTAACAGTGTTCTTATGACGAAATGTGTTTTTGTCTAATACCTAGATCATATCTGCCAGCAAAATGAATTCTGTCAAAGTCCCTTGAAGCCCTCTGTCAAATTAAAATATATTTTCCCCACCTGAAGACAGATCTCTTACTCTGATGGCAAAATTCATTTGATATGATCCCTTAAGCTTTTCTCCTGGAAAATCATCGTGTTAAAATTCCAAAGCCACTTTGCAGAGAAATGTAATTTCACCCTCTCTCCATCCTCACTGCTATTGTTAAAGATTTTTTCTTCAAAAAAAGAAAAAGGCAAAAAATTTCAGGCATAATAACAACGATTTTGCTTCTCAGAACAATTTATATAAAAAAAGACATGGAAAATCACAGAGCCTTTTTTTTATAGTCCATGATCAGGGCAAAAGGGTTAAAGAAGAAGAAAATGTCTGTCAAATAACTGCAGCAATAAGAATGAAGTGTAAAATGTATACATATAAAAGACTGATGCACAGAATATGCATTATTTGACAGGGGCAATGTTTAGAAAGATAACAAAGAAACAGTAAATTGTTGCAAGGACAAAATTATCTTTCTTTTCCTACAAATGCAAATGCAATGATGGGCCTCCTAGAGAGTCTGCCTCCAGTCATTCAGTACTTATACCTGGTTGTCATATGGATGTCACGGTCAATTATATTTCAAATAATCACTTTCAAATCCAACTCCGGGTAGCGTTGCAATTCAAATGCACCAGACTGTCAATATTTCAACCCAATGGGAATCAGAATTCATAGTGAAGGGAGCAGTTCATGAACTTGTTGGATAAATGTAGAAACGATGCCACGTTGTGAAGCCACTCAGGAATGGCTAAAAAAGATTTTTTAAAGTTTAGGACATATTTTGGGGTATTCTCCCTCTCCCTTCCCTTACATATGCTTTTCTGTTTGTGAAAAGACAGTTTAAACAAACATATTCTTTTGCTTGGTGGAATATGATTAGTAAATGACATTAATTGCTGAAGGGTAAAGATATAGGGTGCAGCAAATATGCTTATATGTATGCCTGTATTGGTTTCTGAACTGTATTCATTTTGAGAGGATAAAAAAGAGATCAGGGCTCTTTCGTGAGGCACTAATACACACAAAGGCTTTGGTTTTGTATCTTTGATCGATTGGTACTAGAATGAAGGAGGAACGTCTCACTGGGAAATCGTGAGCTGTGGCTAGGACTGCAAAACGAGGATAGGAACCCAGGAACGCTTTCCGTTGTGCTACACTATTGAACTAGTGAAGGAGCAATGAGATGCTCTGAACCAGAGAGTGATGGGAGATGGCTGGGCTGTACCTCGGCCTTCTGTGTGACCTTGGGTGATAAGTGGCCAATATGTACTTGGGTGCTTTGGGTGCTAACAGTAGTAGTTTTTTTCCCCCATAATTAGGCAGTTGCATGACAGTGTCCTGATGTTGTTTCAAGCGGTAGAGACCCAATTGCTAGTCTCTCATAGAGGAGCTTCCATTATATCAGTGCTCTCTCTCTGTATTCTCAGCTGCTGAAAGGCAAGTTGGGATTTAGCAAGTGATTTAAGTTGATCTGAATTCCCCAGAAGTGATAGGTCTTGCCTGCCCTTTCCTGGGTCTGGGGTTCCCAGCTTTTCTGCTGTGTAGGGCTAACTAAACACCAGCACTCCAGGACCGTGAGTCAGGGAACAGGCCAGCTGAAAAACAAGAAAAGGAAGAAAAATGGGTTTGCTTTTGGTGCAGAATTAGATCAGCTTAAAGTGATTGTCAGATTTCAGTCTGACACTGCAACCTGGTCAAAGCTGTGCTAGAACTGCCTCGCCTTTCTGTGCGCTAGAAGAACAATAAACACAGACCTTTGATAAATGGGGCTGGACAGGTAATGGAGTTCAGAAGGCTGAATGAATCCTAGGAAAGAAAGAGCACTGTCAGATGCGAGCATAAACTTACCCCTACATCCTTAAGCTAGGCTCTAGTATGCCACAGACATGCGTTTACACTATGAGAATGCAATAGGTCAGCTTTCAGTGACCCCAGAGATCATCTGCGTTAACATCAGCTGGAAATTCATCAGTGGCACTTGTTATTAAACTGGTATTATTGTCCCTTCTGCCCCCTCATTCCTAATAGCAGAAAGGTATCATCGAGGACTGGATATCCATTGTCTTTAGACTCCTCATGGTGAGGAAAGTATCCTACTTTCTAAAAGCTCATCATTTAGGCATAATGGGAGTGAAAAGAGCGCAAAGTTAAACAGAAGGAATTTGAAAATGGAAATTGATCTATAGTTGATCTGATCTGGGGAAAAAAATCAGTCAGATATTTCTGTTGTCCATAACTGATAATTGATAATCTGCATAGTCCTCTGAGTAACCCAGCAAGTTTGCAACATAACTATGAAAACTAAGCCATTTCCTTAAGTCAGGTTTTGGCCTCCTAACTAAACAACCCATCTGCTGCAGGACTTGACAAGAACTCTGCCCTTGACAGTTTGCAAGTTTGGTATGATTTTGCTCATCTTCAAATTTATACAATGGCTTGAAAGTCTCCCTGCTCTACATTTAATGATTTCTTAAGCTGCATTTGTGTGTGTATGTGTGTGTGTGTGTTTGCTTTGCCACTTACACGATGCATAAACATCCTTCCTGTAATTGGTGGTGTGGAGCAAACAGTTGTGAACTTAGCATCACTATAGCTATGCCATGCATAGGAAGCTCATGTTCTTCAGCAGGAGGAGGAACAATATACAGTTATTTAGATAAGCATGCGGTAATTGCAGATAATTATGTTCTATATTTGTAGATGGATCAAAATACATTATTAAAAAAAAATCCTCTCTGCAATTATACACCTACACATGTATCAGAGTTTAATAACTGCATGGCAGGAGCTTTGCCAATACACACATGGAGCAAAGTGTGCAGTAAAGTCAGCATACAAATTAAAAACTAAACACAAGTACAACTGAGACTTTGATAGCAGGAGGGCTAAATAAAGTGGTACTTTGACAAACACTGCTTTTTCCTTCTCAGGATTTCTGTGCACTATGTCATTGCATGGAATTCTGGCCCTACAGGGACAGCTTGCCTGGTGACGAAGGCCAATTTGAGATTAGCTGAGGGTTCAATTCTGAGGTCTGTGACCAATTTCCTTAAGGATACTTCAACATGCAGCTGTAAAGCAAGGGCCATCTGTTTGAAAACAGCCACTCACTTGGGATGAGTTTACTGGGAGTTGGGGGACATTTGAGGCTGTAGGCCCAGTTAGGACCATCTCAAGTGGCATATGCTGCTGCTCATGAGATAGGGGAGCCAGATCAAGAGCCCTGTGCAGTCTCCATCCCACCATGGCTGCCACCCTTTGCTTGAAGAAAACTAATCAACAGCAAAGCCCATGTATTTACATGGGAAACCTTCCACGGGCACCAAATGGCCTTGGCTGGGCTCTGCTGGCAAGACAATGTACACAGCAAGATCTATGTCACAGGAGATGGGGGGTGGTGAGACATCCACAAAATACATACACATACCTACGTGGACACACACTTCATTCAGGAAAGAGCCCAATTCAGTTAATTTGCTATCTGCTGCAATGTTTGAACTCTGCATCTTTCAGCCGGCTCTCATCTTTGTGTAATACGTTTTTTGACTCTTGGGAAGGTTATTATTCTGGGAACTTTTTAGACTCACTCTTGCATTTACACGCACGGACATTCCCCCCATCCATCCCATACCCTCTTGTCTATTCTGCCTCCGCTTAGGAAAGCATTAACTTTGCACCTTCGGGCCTTTGCAATATTGCTGTGTACCCCGCATGACTGGGTTACTATATCCGAAGGAATTGGGAAGGACAAGCTCATGGTCTGTGAAACAGCATTTCATTGACTCTCCCTTCCTTTTTATGGGATAATCATGTCTTTGTCACTATTTTACCCTTCTGTAGCAACACAATCTTTATTATTTATGTTCCAGTAGGGCCTTAAGGGCCCGCATGAGGCTGGGACCCTGCTGTGTTAGATACTGTGCAGCAGGACATCACACAGTGCTCTGGGAGCAGACAGGCTGAGCCCCGTGCTCAGGCATGGCCTTGCATACGGACATCGGAGACTAGGATCTCACCTCCCCTTCCTATGGGAACTAGCACACTTCACTTGGGGCTAAATTGAGCAGGGCGTTCATTATACTCCAGTGTCCGTGGGACCATGGTATCCCAGGGGTGCGTGTAAGTTAGTAAGGCCTGGGAAAAGTGGGGATAAAAAACCTTTAATCTGCATTAGCACCTCTCCTCCCCCCCCGGCATCATTAGCACTTTGCCTTGCCTCTGCAGAGCCGTCCCGTAGCTTCTGTCTACTCTTTCAGTCTATACACTGGGCAAGGAGATAGAGATGTCTCAGTGGACATAGAAGAAAAGCCCCATGCTGAATGGCTGCAAACTGCTCTGCCTCTCAGAGAGGGTTTTTCTCCCCAGCTTCTGCCGAAGTGTGCTGGGTGGCCTGTCACCATGCTGATGCTCAGAGGTAACACAGGGGCTTCATCACAGCCAGCTCGGCATGAGGATTTATCCTGAATGGTTAATACTTTTGTTCCGCTTTGTAGGACACGCTGTTAATAAACCATGTAAATCCAGAGAGCTAGGATTTTGAGGGACTTAGAACTGAAAGAAAGGGCTTGTCAGTTTATCCATTTTTTTTTTTTCCTTTTTCTCCCTGCATCCCATTCTATTACAGCAGTAATTAGGATGACAGGAGAAATGGCCTGAATCTATTTGAATGACTCTATCCTGAGCAGCAGTCACCACCAGTCCCATCTGATACTTCACAGGCATTGTAAAAAATGTTCTTAACACTGACAGTCATTTCAGGAAAGAGGACAAATCTCAAATAACCCTGTCAATTTTCCTTTTTCTTACACCAAGTTTTCTTTTCATCTTTTTACTTCTAATCAGCTAGTATGTAAGCAGCTGTGTGGCCAGGTGATGTGGGATTGGGATCATGTGTGAAATCCCAAGCTTGAGGGCCTGTAGTGAAGGAACAAAGACTGTAAGGTTTATTGGCACTGCCACCAGCAGTGGCTCTGTGTGTGTGTTAGGCAGCTGGGTAGAGCAAGCTGTGGGGATATTCTGAAAGCAATGGGGAAAAAAAAATGTGGTCTCCTTGGACAAACAAGATGATTCAGCCTCTAAAAGAATTAGTTTCTCTCCATTGTCTCTAAAGGGAGCCTAGAAACCTATCATTTAGTCAGGGGTAGTGAATCTCTTCTCACTGTTAGGTTGTAGGACCCTGAGGCTGCAGGCAGGCAGGCAGGCAGGCAGGCAGGCAGCTCCTTCCAGATTCAGCTGTGCCTGGAGCAGTGGTCCTTGCCCTTCACCACCCTCCAGCTCCTGATCTCCCACCGGTCTGCTTGCAGAGACACTCCTGCTAGCAGCTGCACCCCATTTGTACATGGGCTTCACAGCTTAAATGCCTTGCTGACATGCCTTGTTTTGACTCAGGCAGCTTTGCGAACAGTCGCTAGCAGAGTTTCACTAGTAGGCTAGAGAAGAGAGTAGTAGAGATGTGCTGGTGAGGACATCTGTGCGTGGTGTGGCTGTCTGGAGAGCAGCTGCCTGCCTGTGCGTTAGGAGGGTAGATAGTTGTTTCATGGTGCCGCTTTGATGCGTGAGCAAGTGGATTTCACTAGTTACTGTTAAGGTAGAAGAAAGGCTGAGATCTCCCTGGGGGTGGATGAGTTGAAGGAAGGGGTGGCTTATCAGTCTCTTCAATCTCTTTTTTTCCTGGCCTATCTTTGGGATACAACTGATGCAATTTATATGTTCTACTAGTCCCTTTAGCACATAAACAACATTTGCATCTCTCAGAAGGTGATCTCTCAATAAATTAAGGCTGATTTTTTCCATTGGTTTTGATGATAGGAATTTTGACTTAGAAGTTCCTGGTGCTAGGACAGTAAAGTCACAGCATAAACACGTATCGCTTCTCAGTATTCTGGAGCTGGATTCAAAATGAATGTAATAGATTTAAACAAGTAGAGTTATCACAGCCATGGAAGGCTGCAGGAAGCTGTAAATTATAGTGGTTTTTAGCTTCTCAGGTGGGCAAAAATCAAAATATTGGTTCAGATCAAAGGTCTCTCTAGTTGATATTCTGCCTCTGGCTACTGACCAGTGTTGGAGGCATGGGGGAGTGCATACAGATAGTACATGCAGGGAAATAAGCCTGCCCTATTACCTCCCCCAGCAGTCAGTGCTTCAGGGATTTTCAGGAGTGAAGGTTACTTCCAGAGCCTGTGGTATAGTGGACAGGAATGATCGAGTCTCATGTAACTTCTCTCTAGATTCATGTAACTTCTCTCTGAATTGGTCTAAGTGATAGAGGCATTCCCTTTTCTTGAAGCTTTTTTCCCAAAAATAGAGGTGAATGTAAAAAGGTAGCAGTGCCGTTAAGCTATCCCATATGAAGCCTGCAGGCTACCCAGGCAAGTTGCATCTACTCCTGAATTTGTATAAGTGACATATTGAAGCTTCTTAGAGTGGTTCCCTGCTGCTTTCAGTTCTGTGTGGAAGCCTGCGATGTGACTCTGGTCTCGTAGCTATGGATCAATGGACTAAACATCCACAAGAACGTGGGGTCAGGTCTGGGCTCTGGCTTCTCTTGCAGAGATAGTGTTGTCAGCGGCATCATACAGGAATCAAACACTAAAGAACTTCTGTTTCTTTCTTCACCTTTGCCCCTTAGAGAAACTTTATCACAACTCGGGATAGCCTATTCATTAGCACTGACAACAAGCGTATGATGTTTCTCTTCCCAAGTCACTGCATTATGTGGCAATTACTTACTATGTGTTTCTCCTCCCTTTATATATAAATCTCATTTTAATGTGCATGTCACAGTTCTAATAAACTAGAGTTCAAAGGATGAGCAATTATACAAACCTTTCATTTTACACATGAAAAGCATGATTTTAAAGTTGTCAGCAAAAAAAAAGGCATTTCTTTCTTTGATTCACTTCTCAGTGCAATTACCTAATGTCTGTTGTGGGTCTCAGCAAAGCAGAACTTCACCTGGTGTAAATCCGCAGAGTGCCTTTGATTTCAGTGTCTTACACCAGTTGAAGGTTTGGCTTCCAAGGTGGATTACTGCAACTTTCAAGATAAGAAATGAGGTTGGAGTTTATCCACAGCCAAAATGATAACAGTGATGGTTGGTCCCTTGTTTGGTTCAGTCGTGTGGGATTTTTATCCTTTCTAAGCATTTTGTTTACACTTTAAAAAAAAAAAATTCTTGCAGAGATGTAGGGAAGAAATCATACCCCAAAAGATGAAAAGGTGAGAGATCTGGAACTCCATGATTTCTGTGGCTGTTCCCAAACTTGTAAAATGAGGACAAAATACTCTTCATGCAAAAACATAAAGGAGGGACAGTATTAAGCATTCAGCTGTAGGTTCTAAGGTGTCCCTCTACATGATGGAGACAGGGAGAGATGCCTTCTTCTGAACAACTGAATTGAAACCTCAGTGCCGGTGAGAGAAAGCCCTTCTCTCACAGCTGGCTGTATGGAAGATCGAGGGTAGTTGGGGTGCCTGCAGTTGCCTGGGATGAGCACTCTTCCCCAGCTCCCACACTTTGCAATGGTGAGTTATGACCTATGATACAAACCATGCAGCTTTCACATCAGCTCTGAGAAACCATCAGTTCTGTGGAGGTGCTTCCTTCTGCTTTGGGAAATAAGCAATTCAGGGTTTCAGAGCAGAGTGTGCAGCCCCAGCACATCCCTGGAGCAGCTGGTAAAATCTGTTTTGAAGCAGCAGGTTGTATAAGGTGTGTCCTTGGTGGTAATTTTACCAGTTGCCTTCAATCACATCTGTGTTAGAGGCAATGCAAGACTGTAGTGTAAAGTTTCTTTCCTAGTGTCTGGAAAGTCCTTGAGCAATCCGCAGGAGTCTGTTTCACCCTTCCGCGACCTTCTTGGAGCAGAATGAAGTGACATCCTGGAGGAACAGAATCACGATGGCGTTAAAGACTTCACTAAAAAATTGGCTCGAATTGATACATTGAAAACCTCCTGAAGACACAATACTGTGGTGCTCACTCTCTTGGTATTTGCAAAGTACTTTGAGATCCTCTGATGAAAGGTGATAATGTAAGTGCAAAGCATCACACATTTTTTGCAATCATGAGTTCCTTGGGGGTGAAATCCACCACGCATGTATCTCTCAAAGGCGATTTTGTGAAATTTCCATCTATGTCTGGGGAAAGCATCTTTAACGTTAGGACTGCAGTGTAGGGCACGGCTGACTTCTCAGAGGCTAGAATGCAATTGCAATATTTTTAGTTATAGCACTCCACTGTTTTTCAAATAGAGCATTTCACTTGACGTGATGGGTGGCTGTTCTTAGAGGGGTTTACTTTAGCTGGGATAAGTGACTGGAAAAAACCTCAGCACCAACATCTGCGGGAGAGCAGGTAGGGAGGTATGTGATTGGTACAGCAACCATTTCCCTGTGCATCACAATGAAACTATTTCATGTAATCCTTAGTTAAAAAGTAAATTGGCTAAATGGCTCCACTCACATTATCCCTCTGTAATAAGCATCGGTAGCTGATCCTGTAATGCTCTTCCCCTCCTTTTTTGTTTAAGTAAAGGATGCTACTGTAGAGGCATAATTTTCATAAAAACATTCTGGGGAAAGGGAAAAGAAACAAAACCAAAAATACCCTGCAGAAACTTTTGCATTCACTCAAAGAAACAATATTTCAGATTATGCAAAATGATTAGAACCTAGTTCTGCATTAAGGGAAATTACAGCACAATGCAGAAAATCGGAGGTGGTGGCATTGATACGGAATTATAAAATACAAGAATACTGCCTGGAGTTCAGTGCTTTTAATTCTTATGTTGCTCTATTTCTTTTCTATTTTTCTTTCCACTTTGTCCTTGCATAAATGTAGGCAGCCTTAGTCTGTGTGGAAAGTTCTCTCACATAGGAAGTGTATCCTAAATGAGTTGCCTATGAACAGAAACCAGCCTGGACTCCTAGGCTGGAAAACTGCCATGATGTGTGTGGTGCTGTTCAAGACTGTCCATAAGTCATAAATGCAAGCGTAAACCCAGGAACTAGTCCTTAGCAGAGAACCACCACAGCCTGGCTCTTAGCCTTGGAGCACAGGTTGTTCTGTTTTGATCCATGCATCAAGTATGCAAAGGAAATGCACTTGAACCTCCACCTGCTTCTCCAAGAGAAGAATTTTGTCTCTTCACTTGAGCATTAGGTCGCATGCAGGTTTTATTCTCCTGTGCAGCCATGAAGGCTAGAAACTCAGCAATACAAAAAGAAAGGCAAGCGATCACAGGGCTTCCGGAGCTGCAGCCTCAATTAAAGCACCAAGTGCTGCCTGAGCTGACAACACAGGGAACTACATCCTCCTTTTTGTCTTCTGTTCCTCAGTTTGGCCAGGCAAAAACTCACAAGCTGCTTCTTCAGAGCATTAGCTCCAATTGTGTGGCCTCGCTGTTGCTATGCATAAGAACGGGTTGCTGACCGGTGTGTGTTTATGAGCACTTAGCTACTGTACCTGGCAGAGATAAGCCAGCCCTTGCCCGCTGGCGCCAGATGCACGCCTGGGCTCATTCTCGGTACGTCGGTACGCCACTCAGTCTTCTGATTGAGGAGATAAAGATAGAACGCACCAGTCTGAAAAAGGCATGGGTTTGGGCGGCATCATAAATCAAGGCGGACTGGACTGCCTGCCTCTTTTCCTTTCCCCAGGCCAAAAGATAATGGATTTAAGTCTCTAATGTTGTCAACTGTTCTTTCTCCTCTCCTTCACACCGTCTCCTTAATTCTTGTATTTATCGATGGCTGTGCTAACACAGATATACTCTGGGTTTTGAGCTGTGCGGATGGTCGGATGACACTTAAATCAATATCATGTGGCAGTTTTATTTTCCCAGCCCTAGACACAATCTGTCCATTGTGCTAACGCTGTTTGTGACTTAAATGAATGCAAGAATTTATAAGTGCATCTTGAAAGTGCTGCTTCCTTTAATCATGCCAGATAAAGGAATTCCTGCCTTATGCAAAGCAGGAGTGTCATCTGGTTAATGGGAAGATACTTAGCAGATGCAAGCTGCATGAATCCTTCATTTCAATGACTGCATTTACAGCCCTAATCGGACAAAGGAAACTGTGGACCAGCAAGAAATAAAGGCTGCCAAAAAGAAAGAGAAAATATCCTCCATTGGGTACACTCTGGCAGGATGAGGGTAATTTTCATAGTCTGTAATGTAACAGTGTAATATTTTATTTGTTTCTTCTGCCATTGCTCCCTTTATTGCCGCAGCCTGATGCCACGTGGTGGCCTGGCTGTGTAGGCACATCATCAGATGCTGCAAAGATCATGGTGCCAATCACCCTCTCAATAAGAAGTATCAAAGATATTGTTGGGATTACAGTGGGTGTGAGAACATTAATTCTATGGGCAAGAGACTTGCAGATTAGTGTGCAAAATGTGCAGATCTTCTAGGCTCTGTCACTGGGGAAATGTCCTTAATGTAGACTGCTCTCTCGTAAACTACAGTCTCCTGTTCTGAGGTAGTCAACAGGAGCTGGGAGACTATCTTCCTTCCCAAGAGATTCTAACAAATGCATCAGCAGGGAGATACGGAGGTACTGAGCCTGTGACTGTGTAAATAGTCAACCCTCTCCTGGTGAAGAGCAATTATTCTTTTAACAGTCTTCCATATTCACTTTTTCTAAAAGCCAAGAGAAGGGCTGTTTACAAAATGCAAGCAGTGTCAGAAGGAACATCCAAATTCACAAGCTGGTTCCGTTTCAAAGGATTCAAAATAAACCAACATGCTGAAATGTTCTGATGATCTTTTTCCTTAAATGGAAGAAATGAAAGATACCTCAGGTGTATGAAAAACTGTGTTTCATCACAACACATTTCTTAGAGCCATTCAAGTAATACTTCGGTATATCCAACAGTTGACCCATAGCTACAAATAATTTATGAAATACCCGAGGATAAAAAGGGTTGTATCAGTGTGAGAGTACAATGTAAACAATCATTAGGATATATTCACTATTGTGCTGTCTGATCTCCAGACGAGCCCCTTTAAAAGCACTGAGCCTGTCATCTTCCAGGAAATCAAAAGCTCATTTAAATACCAGGATCCACTGAGAGCAGTTCAAACAATATACATCTCTTGACAAAAAGAGGCTCACTCATCCAACACAAAGGAATGCAGTTTTACAAAACTACATGAGAATTAAATCCACAATGCAGTATGTGCTCTGTTTGACAAGTGATAATTAACTGCTGACAATATAATTTTAGTTTTGATGCAAACTTGTTTTTCATTAAAAACTAATCAGGGAACATTTGCATGGAGTGGGACAGCCTCCTACCAGGCAGGAATGTTCATAGTTCAGTGACTCTGCTGACACATTTACGTCATGCTGCACATGTATCCTATGGGGGAAATCAAAGGGTCAGATCTTCCTCCCAGTGAAGCTGGAGCTTTTTTATCAACTCCAGGGGTTTTGGATCTGATGGATGCAATGCCCCAGGCAATGCTTTTGATAAGGAAGTGCCTTGTCAACTATACTAATTTTCAGAAAATGCAAATTGAGGGACTCAAGACTACTCCCTGGAAGGCAGCCCTCCCCTTTAGAGGGGGAGGTTTAGCTCTTTCCAAGAATGATCATGAGTATCTTGTTTTAGAGTGGACCAGGATACAGTATGACTGATTGTTTCAGAGAATTATACCCACAGGGTAGTGGGGGCAAAATAAAAAAGAAGGAAATTAGCTGAGTTTCCTCTGAGAGTCTGGGGTACATCTTGGCATGACAGGTTAACATTCAATGCATAGTTCAGAGCTCCAGCTTCCAGAGAGGAAAAAGACATCTCAAAGACCACTCTGAACCTTCAAATGACTGCAAAGGTCATTATCCCTTGGCTGAGCTTTAATGCTGTAACTTCTCATGGGATGGAGTCCTTGTCTAGTCTGCCTGCCTCAAGGTGGGGAGCAGTAAATGTAGAGCTGTCCTCCCCTCTTCCTGAACCTGTTCTTGCTGTTCACAAGGTATCCTCTGCATCGGAAAATCCTGGCCTGCTCTTCTGAAGTATCTGAACAGAATCACAGCATATACAATCCATTCTGCTCATAGGTGATGATGATGCTCTGTCAAAAATGGAAAGAATAACATTAGGGTAATGTAGAAAGTCAAATTAGCCAGATCATAGAGAGAGGCTGTGGCAAAGACCTGAAGAGAATCAAAGACTCATTAACTTGCAGATTTCACCACTAGACACTACCTCTGTCTTGTGGGTTTCCAAATGTGCAAGTGTTGCTGTAGTATATTATAATTCTCAAAGGTTAATTTTTAATAAGGCAGTTAATGTATGTTATTTAAACAACGATTATTAAAAACATGTTTGAGGTTTACAATATAATAGGTAATTATCTTCTCCAGAACAGTTACAACAATGCAGCACATTCTTGTCTTCAGTGATCTGCTGGTATTTGTTTAACCTATAATAACATTCTTATTAAACCTAAATTAAATGGATGTAATTCAAGATATCATAGCAAATTTCAAGGAAAACAGCTCTGGCTGAACTGAGTTTCTTTCCATGCTAGTTATAGCTGCCTTTTACATTAATGTGACTTGACCCAAAACTCTTGAGGTCCACTAGAGTCTTTACTCATCAGCCGCAGAGAGCAATAGTCAGGCTCAGTATCTGTTAGACTTAAAGCTCAGGCCGAAGCCAGTGTAACCACCCACTGTTCAAATAAGCAGTTCTCTGCATGAGCCGTGGTGAAACTTTCCAGCAATGCAAGAAGTTGTCACCAGCAGCAGGACCTTGATGGATCTCTAATAGTCTAAATTTTTCTGATCTAGCTAGGATGATGGATCATCACTCCATTCAGAGACATCTTGGAGGGTGTAACGCCGATGCAGTGAGAGTGAAGCAGTGGTAAAGTCCTTCTCCCATGCCGTGGCGTAGACCATCCACCAAACAAGTGGTTGCTAATGAGGAGAAGGGGTACATTTTTTCCAAGTCCTGCCTCCCACTTGTTTGTCCTGTGGTGACCCCCATCAAAAGCTGTCAGTGAAACCATGACAGTTTAAACTAGCTGATATGGTATTGCTTTGTCAGTCTGAAGTCTTTCTAAGGGTGTTTTTCCCCCCACAATAGTATCTCTTTCATGGATGATTTGGAATAGAAGCTTCATTATAAGATCACAAAACACTAGGGAATATGTTAATATGGTTCAGCATGTAATCCAGTATAATATCATTGAAAAGAATTGCATTTTTGGCAAGAATTGAAGCAGCAAATAGGAGCTCCTTCTTTTTCTGTATTAATATCCATAGCTGAATTAATACTTCCCTTCCTATAATCTTGTGTAAATTTACCAAAATGTGCATGCTGATTAATGTAGGTACAGCCCCATTTTCTACAAAAAATGCACTTAAGTAGGGTTTTTTTGATCCTTCATATATATTGAAGAATTGGGACTACTGTAAGAATCTCGATCAACCATCAGTTTCCTCACATTTGCATGAATCAAAGAGCACTTGTAACTCACAACATAATGTTTAACCTGCTTTTCTCCATATGAACAAGCATTTGGTGGCTGATGGGGAGTGCTGAGAAGTGAGAAGCTCACTTTTGACCTCACTGTACGTAGGTGTTATTTTAGTGTAGTCACTGCTGGTTTGCAATCTGGATCTACCCTAGCAAAAGGCCTGGACCAGGCACTTCAGCCAATGTCACACAAGGAGACATGATAAAGATGAAGTCATGTGCTCTCTTTCCGTAGTCTGTTGTGTGTTAAATTTAAGGTATGCACCCAGTCCTGTGGCCATTGTGAGCCTGAGGATGGTAAATTAGCCCACACTGAGTTCTGTGCAGACAGCTAGACTACTATCGATTTGTTAGGCTGTGTGACTAGAGAGTAGACATATCCTTTCTCCACAAATGATGAAACACTTTGAGATTCTCAGCTGGAAAGCATCCAAGAAAGACTAAAAGGTTTCTTGGGCTTCTTTCTTTGGTACCAGCATTTCCACTCCTCCTTCCTAAACTGCTTCTTGTCTCCCTAATGCAAATCCTATCAATCCACGAACTGTCCAAACCAACATTCACATAGTTCTTTGGTATTGATTCATCCTTGATATTGTAAGAACTCCAGCAATATATCAGGCGATTGGGGAAGACTTTATTCTGTCCTTGCTCTAAAAAAGCAGAAGTATGTTTTAAATTTCTCATATTCTGTGGAAAAAGCAGTTTGAATTGTAAGCCAGAGATGCTCTCTTGACAGATGGATTCCTGGCTATGTTGCAGTATTTGAAATGCATTCAAACTCACCAGATTGTATCCTGTTGACTAACAGGTTCCCACTTAGATGCCTTGAGACCAAGAGGTATGGAACTTGATATTTAAGGATCGCTGAGCAGAAACAAACCTGCATAAATCTAATTAGCAACAGGCAGGTAATGCTGATGGAAGAGTCTCTAGCAATTGCAGGGAGCTTGTTTACTGAAAGTTGGACTGCAAGGTATAAAAGACAAGACTTTTACTGAGGCAAGTCAGGGAAGCATGGGAGCTTAGTGAATGCCAGGGGCCAAGCCCAGATGGGTGCTTTCTAATGTTCCGAATGCATTTTAGAGGAAAGCCTAAAAGTCTGCAAATATGGGGAACAGGTAAGGGAGGTCAGGCCAAAGCCTTACTGGTATAACCAAAGGTGAGACTCGAAAACAATGCAATTTGGTTGCAGAGATTAACTGTGTAGATCTCCTGACCCAAGGTGGAGAATTTGAAAATACAAGGAAGCAAGGAGGGTTTCTTATGTATCTGGTTTTGTACATGTTGAAATACCAGTAAAACTTTCCTACGTGCTTTTTTCTTGTTTAGTTTCTTACCTCTTACACAAAAGTCTCCAGAAATGTTAAAATGGAGCACTTCTCTCAATCTCAGTATCCTCTGGAAAGTTATAGCTATGTAGACTGAGGGTTGAAGATGCATAGAGCAGACAAGAATCAATAACTAAAAGTTAATGAGAACTGAGAATATTTAGGATTGAAAATCCCACCCAGATTGGCATGTAAGCAGCAATTAATTGTATGTCCCTGTCACAAGCTGCCATTGCAATGGGAACTTTTCTGGTCAAAGCTACAGCTTGCCTGTTAAGCTTTTACAGCTTTGCCACTGGCTAAGCCTCCTTAGCTGCCCACAGTAGTCAAACCTCTCCTTCAGTAGGATCCAGCAGCAGAGGGGATGACAATTCTTCCTCTTTCCTATCCTCAATTCAATTAATATGCCTTACAGAGTCAGACAGATTACATGTGTTCCTATCCAGCTTGGCCAGAAGGAGGTTTCTTTCCTCCTTGGGGAGAGATATGTATGTCTAAAGAAAACATGAAATGAGGTCACTTAGCTGCATTCTATAAAAGTTGGTAAATGATTTTCAAAATGGATGAGGATTCCACTGGAGACCTGGGAAGTGGCACAAATATTTATGTATAGGACATCCTTTTCTTTACAGTGCTGTGCTGGATTGTGACATACTAATGCTAATGGCAAGCTTCAGCGCTAAATTAATTTGAACAAAGATCAGTAAGAAGGGCATTCTTGAACTGTAGGAAAGCGTGTGTTATCAGAGCAGATAATTCACAAATTAAAGCCTATTTTTCATGCCAAGATCTCCATCAGACTTTAGTTTTGAGCAAAGGGAAAGTTTCATGTCAAGTTTCACATATCATTCCCCATCCATTATTCACCTTGTTTCTGAGCCAGGAGTCAGGCCAGCTTCACTAAAGGGACTGATTTGTGGTTAATACCGATTTCTGTGAGAGCATTCCTGAATCTAGGAACTTGGTGCTAAAACTCTGCTATATCAGAGCTTTCATTCTCCAAGAACCATTGGAAAAAAACAATGATGTCAAAACACACTCATTGCATCATAACTAGTGGATCTCAATGTACTTAGCAAAGGTTCGTGGTCTTATTCCTTATTTTAATTACAGAAAAGTAGAAGTACAGAGAAATTCAACGGGAGTCAGCGTGCCACAAAACAAGTTGATGGCACGTCTACAGACAGGGCATTTATCTCGACGCAGACATGGTAGTGTCAGCTTGTGTGTTGAAATGTGCGGGTACGTGCAGTGCAGTGGGAGGTGTGCCTGGCTTATGACCCCTCAGTGCGACCATTCTGAAAGGATGCGGGAATCTTTGTTTCAGTAAGAAAATAAAGACGGCATTTATCCATGGCAGATTAACTGCAATGATTTTTGTATCTGGCAAATTATATGGGAGTCAATATAAGAAAAATAGTTTCTGTATCTTTGTCATATAACTGTATTAATATTGATGCTGTTCACCCTAGTGAAGCCTTTGGATGCATACTGCAGTTTAGTTTTGCAAACTAAAGCAGCCTCACTTTGCTTGTTTCTCTCCAAATAACCTGACATTTTAAGGAAAGAAAATTCACACGCTTAACGATGCAGTGAACTGGAAACAAAAAAATATCGCTGTAAGATATCCTAAGGGACAGTTTTGTTGCACCTTATGTTATCCTTGCCGCCTTCTCAGTACTGTCCACAAAAATCCTCTTCATTTGCAGCCAGTCCTCTGTGATCTCTTTTGAGTTTCGTCCCTTTTAAAAAATTCTTGGCAGGACTTACGCAAACATCTGGACTTCCTAAAAGAAACAGCAGGAGATGTACTAGTCAGACACTTCAGTCTTATTTTAGCTGTCTCAACTTCATCCATACTTTTGTTTCTCAGTTCCCTGTTTGTGTATTAAAGGAGACTCTTTACAGGCTTGAGGAGTTAATTTACAGATTTACAATCAGAGCACTGTAGGAGTAAGGTATGTACTTACCGTGGGTGCAGTGCAGATACCAGAGCCTGGAACATCCAAAAGTGAGGCTGAGCCATGGGGTTGTAAAACATCAGAAACATCTTTGTATCAGCTGGTGGCAGTCAATAAACAGGGCCAGCTACTGCAGATATTTGTAGTATGTCAGGACTATTCATTCAGTGCTGGACCTGCTGCTGGTGACCCTTCTTCCAGAATCAAGTGGGGAGCAGACTTAGGACCAGATAGGTTCTTCCAGCAGTTTTGTGCCATCCCAGTCTTCCTCTATCTTGTGACAGGCACGCCTGTGACCACTAAGGCCTGCTCTGCACGGAATGTGCTTTTTTGCTGAGTTAGGAGATACATGGAGGAAAATGTGTGACGAGGAGAGGCTGCAGGAATCACACTATCAGTACCATACTCCTAGCTGTTAATTTTCTGGGGTACTCCTTTGGCCCCGATAGAGGATTGCTGCAAATGGAGCCAGGATGGGACACCTTAAGTATGCCCTATTAATCCATCAGATTTTATAATCTAATCTCTTTATAATGTTAAGAATTAGTCTTAAGGGAACACCCTTTTCCATCTGTTGCCTATAATAAAAATCAAAGGAAGCTAGTACAGAGTTTGACATCTCTGTTTTAGCACCTAGATCAGGGTAGATGGATCGGTCTGTGGTGTGCATGTGCAGAGCATTGGCATTGCATCTAGCCAGGAAGGGAAGGGAACACAGTGCAAAACCCTCTCCTGTGGTGGGAAGAAATTCAGGGGTATATCCCTGTACATTAGTGATATCCCATTTTCTTGCTTTGGGGAAGGGTTGGGAAAAAACCTTCTGTTGCTAATACATAGGTCTGGATCCATTCAATATATCATCTGAATCCCTCTGACTTCTGAGAAATCTTGTAGTGTTGCTAGTTTTACTTAGGCCAGACATTTCATGAGGTTGGGAGAGAAGCACTAGAGGAAGAAGATAGCCAAGGACAGAAATAAGTGAGATGTGCAGGCAAGGAGAATGTGTTTTATTTTTCTCCATACTGTCAGAAATTATTGCCTTTACTTGGATCAATCCAAGCATACTTCATAACCTGCACAGAGGAGTTTGTTAGATTTATTTTCTTAGCTTGCTTGTTCAAGCCTGTTATTAATCCCCTCGTCAGTTCAACTCACTGGAAGAAAACATACCTTCTTAAAGAGTTCTTAGGCTGAAAATAAATGCCTCATTAAGTTAAACATATTAACCCAAAAACAGTATTTATGTCAAATAGACTAATGAATGCCATTATGGGAAACACACAGTGGAACCTGCAGGAGCTCAGGTGGTGGTTTGGTACCCTTCGTAACACCCGCACGCCCACACACTCACACCCGTACTGTGAGAGAGGTGAGGAAGGGGAGAGCAAGACTCGGAGCGATGCCTTCTTCATGTACAGTTATTTTGCCTGACGTGTCGGATGCTAGGCAACTCTTTGCTGAAAGAATATTTAGGCAGCACAGGTACTCTGCGTGCTAGGATAGCTTCCTCCAGAGACTGATAGCTACACAAATTTGCCCAGTCTCTTTTGGGTGGTAGGGGAAAATCACCTTGTCATTTGTAAAAACAGTTTTGCTAGTTTTGCCCTTCCTGAAGCATATAAGCATTCATTAAAAAGGATGTTTCTCACTAGCACATACATATCCTTGCATATTGCTTCCAAGCCCACCACCCCCTCCCAGACATGCATTCAAACATCCAAGTGCAAATGCTGTTAGCACATGCTCTAGAAGTATGGTCCTGTGATCTTTGTAGTCATGCAGAGAATGCACAGGCTGCATTTAAGCTGCCGTTATGTAAGGAAACACAGGAGAGAAATCCAAAGCTCAGCCAGAGTAATTCTGCAGCGCCCGTACTATCCAGTAGTGTGGCATGGAGAGTCCCGTTGTCAAGCTGTTGGCAGTACAGAGCATGACGCTTGATTTTGAAAGAATTTGCCTGTGCCTCAGTTTCCCACATTAGTTAAGGTGCTCAGAATAGGACTAAATCTGTAAACCACCCACTGGAGGGGCTGGGATCTCGCTGAAACCATCTCAGCTTTACCAGATTAAAAGGCTTACTGGTAACTGGTTCTTTCCCTGCTTCTGTACAGCTGGGGCGATCTGTCTTGACACGGATTTGCTCCCACATATGGGAAGAGCCAAGTACCTTACGCATAGATAGTCATATTTTTAAGAGTTCGAGGAGTGAAGACAAATTCACTTGTGTTTTCCAGAGGTCAGGGACATTGCATGTGTCCTTGGCTGCAGTCCTGAACAACTTGCTGGGTGACGTTAGGAAGCCAGTTTCAGAGCAGGGAAAAGAGCCAGAACACGAGCCCTAGGTTAGTCGGTACACACACGAGTAGCCTTGCCTTCTCTGGAGCTGATGTAACATATTAATATTCCCGGCCACAGCTCCTCTGGCCCATCTTCCTTCCCTAACACTGAGCGCTTTTCTTAACCGAAGATCTGATTTGAATGCAGCTCAGAAAAGTCTCCTGTAATTCACCCAAATCAAGATAGAAGTAGCCAGGAGGGGGATGAAGAGAATGACAGCAACAATCTCATACTAATAAGCTATTGTCCTTAGAGGTGTTTAATTGAAGGCTTCTACAAAATATGCTTGAAACTTAATGCATTAACAAGCTTCATACAAGAAAAATGCAAAGCTGTGAATTGGTAAAAGGATATGTAACATTTTAATAAGGAGACAGACTGGCCGTGATCCTTCCTCTGAAAGGTATGAATGACAATCTTCACTTCCCCTTCATGTCAGAGGGTATGACCCTATAAATTAACAGTGAGTGGGCTCTGACACGATGTTATCAAGGTCTCTAAAAATAAGCAAGTAGCTACAAGGCACTTTGTGCTCCCTCCAAGTGGTTCAGTCTCTGATCATTCCTCTGCCACAGCAGAGCTCTTCTTGTAAAGGGAAGGAGTCATTAATATGCTTTGCTCTTCCAAGTCCCCACAGAAGCAAATCGACAGAGCCACTTGTCTGAACAAGCTTCAAGCGTCTGGCTTGCGTTTCATGAAAATCTGGGTAATTGGATAGCGGTGGTGCCATACATGCACAGCACAGCCCAGCTTCACGCCTGCTGTCTCTGTTACCCTCCTTGGCAGTTTCCCTCGCTTTGCTTCTGTGTCATTCAGTCAGCAGGAGATATAAGCAAGCCACAGAGCTGTGAAAACCTGGCCTGAAGTCAAGGACAAATTGCTGTTGATTTTATTAGATGAATCTCTGACCAGTGTGCCAAAGCCCAAGCCTGCCCTCTTCCATGGTGTTTTCCCCTCTGGATCATATGTGGAGTGTGCTGACCATAAAGCCTGTGAGGGTTTGGAGCAGGCAGTGGGGCTCAGACTGAGCCATCTCTAAGGGCAGTGGCAATGTAACTGGCTTATGCCAACTGGCATGCCAAATTTGAGCACTATCTCCTAGCACAGAACAGATATCACCCATATGTATCTCCATATATCACCATATAAATGCCATTGTCTACGTTCATTACCCAGAAGGGGCCAGGGGCCATCCTCTGGCCTTTACCCGAACATGAGGTTAAACTATCTTATTCTCCAAACTGGTGGCTGTATCTAAACTGCTGTCAGGGAAAGGGGCCTGACATTAGGTAATCCTTAACTGTGGAAGGTAGCAGGAGACCAAAGCTGCGCTGGGACTGTACGACTAAATCACACAGTGCAGTTTCAGTGGTCCAGACCCACACCCTGATACTTTTTGACTGGTCTTGAGGTGCCATCTGATGCCAGCATTTCACTCCACCTTTCTAGGGAGCTAAACCAAGAGAACCAAGCCTTCACGCTCCAGCTCCTTTTGCATCCGTCTGTGGGGTATCCACATGGGTGACGGGAGCCCTGTTGGCCTTAGTGTCCGGATGAGCGTACACGTATTCGTCCCACTTGAGGCATCTCCTGTGCCAGAAGGCAGAGAGCAGCCAGTCCCGCAGCCAAAGATGCTGGCAGAAGGGAAGAGCAGGAGGTTTTTTGCTGTCTCTCCTGCCACTTTACTGCAGCATTTGCTTGGTTGCAAAAAGGCGTTCACCTGAGCTGCTGAGCTGATAGAGGGACCCAGTGGAGCTGCCTAAAGTGGCAGAACATGACTTTAGTACACACTGAGTCACACAACTCTTCGTAGTTCGACAGCTTTCATCCCACCATGGTTTAATTTACCCCTCGGCCTCTATGTGATTAGCTATTTAGTACTTGCTAATATATCTAATTTCCACAGGCTCTAGGTGATGTTTTTAAAAAAGAAAAAATAATTGATCCTTCCATGCAAAATATCCTTTTGAGAAATGAAATAACTATCTCCAAGCCCTAACTGAATTACACTCTTATCAACTGAAGGGAAATAATCCACTTGAAACATGAAATACAAGCGGAATGAAAAGCCTTTGCAAGTTGCAGTGGAAGAAGAACACAGTATGAGTCTCAAATAGCTCTGCTTTATCCATATGGAAAAATACATTTTTCTTGGAATCCCTCCCTCTTTCAATATATAATGAAGTTTCTCATTTGCTCACCCTTGCCTTTTAATATCATAAAAGGGAAATAATCCTCTATTTGCAAAAGTCCTGAGAAGAGGGTTCAGATTGTTTGGAGCTCAGCAGGACCACCTTCTACAAATGTTGATGAGAATTCTTCTTTGTTTTGTGGGAGAAGAGTTGTATTGACTGAATTGTGCTTTGGGGTTTAAATTAATTCTCATTATTTGGACTTTCCAGCACAGCTATTTAGACATCCTCAGCTAAGATATTCTCAAAATACTGGCTTTCTTCATGTTTTTGCTTCTCCTTGTAAATAAAGAAAGCCTGAAGGAAGAAGGAGGTTTATAAATAAAAGCTAGAGTCCACATGGATTCTCTTCTGGGAAGGTTAATTCAGGTTTCTGATTAAAGACTCTAGTTTCTGTCTCTTCCTCTCTCTTTCCTGCTAAAGACAATCTTTTATCCTTTGTAATGGAGCTGTTGAGTACCGTCAGGTTGAATCAGTGGAACAACTCTCCTTAGAGCAAATAGAGAGTGAAAGTTAGCGATTCAAGGCTGGGCAAAGATCTGCCTTGCCTAGCCAGCCAGGGCAGAAGCGGCAAAGCCCTTCTCCAAAAATGAGGGCTTATATCCACCTCTGAGCCCAGAATCCTTGTGCTCCCAGAGGGATCTCACCTGCTGTTACCTGCCCGGTGCACTCTACCTGACAGGTACACAACACCCTGCGGGTACGCGACACCCAGCAAGTATCCGACACCCAGCAGGTATGTGACACCCTGCGGGTACGCTGCAGCTGGTGATCCATTCACGCCCTGCCCCGTCCCAGTTCAGCTCATAAAACTCCACCCTAGCTGCCTTGTCCCATAGTCCCCTGCATGTGCTGCTTTTCTTGCCACTTGTGACCCTTTTTAAAATTTTTTTTTTTAAATTATTATTATTACTTACTATCCAGAGGAGAACTGCAAAGGTCTCTGTGATCCAGAGTAGAAGGTATAAACCATCTCCTTGCTGAGTTTTCAGGATGCCAGAATCACAGCATGAATTGTACAGGTTTTGCTATCCAGGCAGAAAACAAGAGGGATAGACGGCAGTAAGCCCATCCAAGCATCACTGCGAACAGGCGGTAGATCTTGAATTAACAATAACTTGCAGTGTTTATTATGCCTAGAACAAGCAAACTAAATTCACTAATTAAACATGCTGCTATAAAAATTAAAGCTTTCCTTGTTTGTTTAGGGGTTTTTTTGGTAAGTGGTGTTTTTTTTTTTTGTAGCTTTGTTTTTGTTTTGGGGTTTTTTTGTTCTTTTTCAGTACTGCAGCAGATCTGCAAACAGATTTGCAAACTGCTGCTGTGTTTAAAAACAATGCTGCAAACTGCAGCGTTGGCCTTGTTTTTAGCCCCACATGTAACAAACGTTATCACTGGATTTTTAAAGGGCTCCAGAGGAGCACGTGCCAAAGACTGCACACTCCAGCCACCCTCGTGGCCAAGTGTCTTGTATCAGCAAGGCATGATAGGTGCAATTGATGTGAGCCCTCCGGTATTGCACTCCATCTTCCTTTCAACACTGCAGAAATTGTCCTTGCATGGACAAGACTGCAGGACTTGCAGTCTGCAAGACCTTTATGCCCGCTGAAGAAGGACGTCCTGATCCAAACGTGAAGGGAACCCCTGTCCAGGGTACACACATCAGGCAATGGTGGCAGCTGGTTGCATGAAGATTTTAAAGCAACCAGTTAGAGAACTGAGGTCCTGCTGAACTTGATAGCAGCACCTCCCTTCAGCCAAGATCACTGTTCGGTGTCTGAGGTGTGTGGAGGGGACAAGTCATGGATTTTGCAGTTGTCTGCTCCTGAAGTCGACCCTCCCAATGGCCTGGACAGTCCCAGCAGGGAGCAAAGAGCATTAACCCTTACTAAGGTGGAGTCAATACAGAATGTCTTATATTGATGCTGCCCAATTGGGTATAAATGGTATTTACCACTTGGAGTTTCGGGTTTTTTCTCCCCCCATAAACCGATACACTCACTTTGGGTGTTTGGTACACAGCTGCCTTATTCTGTGTAAATATATAGCACATAACTAAGGAGCAGTGATGAGATCAGTCAGAGTCAAGCCTTCTCTGAGGTAGTTTTAATGAACTGAAGAGCTCCAATGCTCTCAAATGGCAACTGCTGGTGCACCACAAGACATCTGCTAATGAAATTTTAACAGCTGCAACTGGAATCTAAATGACAGATTCCAGGATGCACCAAATGAACGTGAATGCATCGCGTGCTCGGGACTCCGCGGTCAGCTGTAATTCCTAAGAGCTTTACTGTTGTAATAAAAAAGTGGTGTTTTAAGGCACCTGGGATTACTAATGAAACCTCTCAACACAAGACCCATTAGACTCACTTACACAGAAGCGGAGGAGTTTGCAAACCAACCCAGCACATTATGGCAGCAATGGATGTGATGTATGCACACACAAAGATTCTGTGCATGATTGCAATGCAAATCCAGTGAATAGCTCTGCTCCAAGGAAAAGCCACAGGATATGGGGACACCACAGGGACTGCTGTGCAGGGAAATTGCATGTCAGGGAAATCGGAACAGATCTCCCAGAAACGAGGAATGGCTGCCTCGTCTTTAGTCACATGCACAATAAATAAACGGAGGGCACAGGGGGAGATTTTAAAAAGCTGTAAACCCATTATCTGCTAATGTTATTAATAGTATTCCTGACAGACGCCTTTAGGCAGCAAGGAAACATTGCTAAGGGCATTCAGCACTTCAGGAGCTGGACATATTTAGGCCATTTAAAACAATATATTTTGGCACATCTGCTGCAGATGGTCCAGCAGAGAAAGCATTAGTCTGGCAGACTTGAGGAGTGGTTTTTGTTTTTCTCTCTTAATTTTGTGATACACGACGTTGGGTTAGTCCTCAGGGTGCTACCTCCCTCAACTCTGAACTGGGGAGAAAGATGTTTACCAGCATTTATTAACTCTTCAACATCTAAGTGTCATTGAGATGTTGTTAATGAATGTCACTGTGATAAATTGAACCCACTACCTACATCTGTTTTTTGCAATTCTGCCCTTAGAGCTTAGAGACTGGAGCTGACAAGGAATTAAACACGGAAGGTGTTAAGGCTGACTCAGGGCTCTTTGCACTATGCTCTATTCTGTAATTTGGCTCATGCTTGAAGGCATGAATAAAATTCCCAAACACTTAACAAGCTAATCCAGCTGTGTTGAGAGCAGAGACCTAGCCCAGCACCACTTTCAGAAGGCTGATAGCCTTCCAATAGCCAGTCGTGCCTGCGCCTGCTTTAGGACACTGGTGCACACTCCCTGCAGCAGTGGAAAAGGTTAATGTTCACAACAGCCTGGTACTTCTCAGCTCTTCAGTAGATTACAGTTCCCATCTGTCTCCTCAAGGTGATGGAAAGGAGCATGTACAGGTACCTCCCGTGCACTTTGGCCCACCTGCAATGAGAGGTAAGACCAGCTCACAGACGCTGACCTAGCCTGGGTGGTCACAAGCCTTTCATTGCACTGGCTGCTGTGAGAAGGGAACAGGGTTGTGGACACGTCCGAAGCTGATAGTGCATCCATTAACACCCTTTGGTGCTTCTGCAAGTAATACACTTTCCCTTTCTAAAGTGTGTAATGAGAACTTACCAGAATGGATATGGTAGTCTTCAGGTTTGGACTAGAGTTCATGTTTTAATTAACGGTATAGGAAACTGAACATGGTAGGATTTAATGCTCCAGATAGGCATTTGTGCTTTGCCTTCCCATTTCATTTCTTTTGGTATTTCATGTAAGCAACATGAAGCAGTTTTATCTCATTTTCAGTTTTCAGTCCAAAGATCTGGCAAACTGAGAATGACATCACTTCTGCAAGTAGAAAGTGTAATTCTCTAGCAAAAGGTGGTCAGAATATTTCTTGGCGATGGTGTCAGATACAGCCATTACAGTTAAGCTGAAATTGATTGCTTAGCCATTATATATATGAAGTGCCCCATAGGTCTTTGTAGGTAATTCTGCTTAGATATATCCTACACTGCAAACAACCCATGCACTTCCCATAACCAGTATTTTCTCTGTCGGAAGGTTCCAAAGGTTGGGACAGCAACAGATGTTGCAGATTGCATTTGTAGGCAGTAATGAATGTATGACCCCAGAAACACCAGGAAATGCCCAAGTCAGTTGAGGCTTCAGAGAGAGACTGGAAAAAAGCGAAACTGGAAGAGCTAGAGAGAGATCGAGTGCAACTGGTAGGGCTGTGTGCTGTGGTACCATTGCCTGCCCTCCCGTATGATTTGGCGGTGAGAAAAGCTGCATCTCCCAACTGCAGCCTCACAGCAACGACGGAGTCTACAGGCAGATTTGTGCAGGTGGGGTCAGGTTAGGGGAGTATTATCCCAGGACATCACGTGCACCTACTTTTCCCTGCTGCAGCCACACAACTGGTGGCAACTGGCAGATAAACCGGAGTGTTGAGTCTTGCCCTAAAATAGTCAGTTCTCCATTTATATTCTGCAGGCAGTAAATTGTACCCAGCTGCTCAACAACATAAACATTGCCTTTCTGTTCTGCTGCGTGTCACTTATTGCTTTGCATAATGTATTTCTCACTCATTTCCATATTCCTCTCCATTGTAGTGATAAACTAATAAATCTGGGAAATTCGGAAGATGTTTTTTAAAAGCCATTTGCTGACTCCAGCATTATTCAGAAGTTTTGGGGTTTTTTTCCCAAGAGAGAGAGACAGCAAATAATTGAACAAACAGTTTTCAAGTACTTTCTATTTGGCATCTTTTGAAGTGGGGACATTTTTTCACTTCTTTCAAAATGTTTGTGAACATTTTTATTGACAATTATATGAAGACACTCAAATAATCACTGAAATTTTTACATTTAATGAAAACTTAGTTATGAGTAAACGAAAACTGCCAATAGGATTCTAAATAATAACTCCCAAGAAAAAAAAATACATAAATTCAACATCCATAAAAAAATCAATATCTTTCCCATATTTTTGGAAACACAGGCACTACTTGTTAAAAAAAAAATCAATAAGCACAACTAGTATTTCAGCTTCTGATTATCTCATTATGTAGCCATTTTTGCAAGTGCAGAGCTGCAAAGTGCCTTCAGTTAATCATGAAAAAATCCAAAAGACTTTTAAAAGCTTCAGGGCTAAATGAAGTCATTATAATTGCAGACAGACCTAATCACTCCCTTAGTTGCTTAGCTGTGGCCATGTGCAAAGTTTGCAAGCATAATAGCCTGTCTGGTTGTACACGTGCTCGCTAGCTGGCTGCTCAGGGTCGTTGTCATGGTTGGTATGACCGACCCGTGGACCACCAGAGCTATGAGCACGAGGGACTGAAGCTTGAGCAAAGGTTCCATCCTCACCATGCTCTTGCTTACCAACGATCACCAACGGGCAAGGAAAAGCTGTGATTTAATTCTCAAAGACGTACTGCTGAGCTAGTTTCTCAGTACCTGTTCTGTCTTTTAAGTCCTATTTTCTATAAATTCTGTTCTTTCTCCAGGAATATCTCTAAGGATGGCAATCCCCCACCCTATGTCTAGCATGCCTGTCTTTCCTTCTGCTGCTCCTTCAACAGCTGTCTGGAAGGAATTAGCTCTGGTTTATGTTGTTTCTGTGGTCTTAATTCAGCTGTCTAAACAGGGGAGTTTCTCCTATTTGACACACTCTGGCAAATCCTGCTGGCCTCAAGCTGTGGGTCCCAATGGTCTCAGGTCTCCCACAGACTCTGCTGCAAGATCTGCCAGATTCTTGCAGTGTCCAAGGCAACCAAAGGCGTCTCAACCAGAATTGGATGCCTACATTTAGGGAAATGAATCAAGCCCCATTTTTCTCCATTCCCTGTTGCTTCTTGAAGTAGTAATTACTTGGGAATTGAACACGTGTTCATCCTTCAGGCAACCTCTCTCACTCATCTTCTAGAGCCCAGACTCAAAATAACTTTTTTGAAGGCCCATCTGAGGACTTTCCTCTTGAATGGATTCAGAGCATTTCCTCTAAAGGAAATTCAGAGACAACCGAAATGGATGCAGAGGTTCTCAGGCACCCGCTGGAAATATGGCCCATGTTCTCACACGATCGGAGGTGCCAGACAGGATGAATTGCTGCTCAAAATGCATTAAGCCTTGTACGTTCCAAGCAATTGTACAGTGGGAGACACTGGTGGTGCTGATTGAAATTCCTGTAACCATATTAGGGGAGGAAGCGGGTGCCAGACACATGATCATCCATATGCCCAGCTAACTCTACTCAGAATTGATTAAGTTACGCTGAAGGAGACCTAGAAATCAATCTGTTCAGGCTTGCTTGTAGAAAAATGACACACTGGAGGTGACACAACTTAATTCTATTTTCATCACTCTCTCTCATGTGAGCAAGATGGGCATATTGCATCTCACATGTCTTCTTCCCAGGTAATTATATTTGCGAAGATAATAAGCTGTCATAGTAATAATACTAAAATACTTTTCACCAATCACATGCCTTTCTCTGCACTTCAGGCAACTTAGACTTTTCAGCCAAATAATAGCAGAATCAAACCAGGGAACAGCTTTTGTTAGGAAAGGAATGTACATTCCCATTGTATAGATGGATCACTCCCATTAGTAGTTTGTCCATGGCAGGGTTTAAAGTGTTCTAATAATTGATATTTTCTGTGATTTTTACAGTGCTGAGCGCAAAAGGATCTTGACTCAGGACTGCAATTTTGGGATTTGCTGAAATAATATAATTATTGCAAGCTAGATTGATACAATAGTTTTTAGATAAACTGCATCATCCAGCATCATGTCTTAAACTGGTCACACTGAAGCCTAAATTTTATTGTATTTTATCTCAACCATGCTGAAAATGTTAGTCATAATAAGGTAGCTGTTCTGTTCCAAAAGCAGTATTTTAAGTCCTATTCCAGGTGAAACCTGCATAGATAAGAAGCTGATTCTTGATAAAAGGGTTCTGCTGTATGTGACCTAATTAATTTTGCAAGAGGTTATTCCTGTTGTAGGAGAAAAGGGAGACTCAATCCTTTACAGACTGGGTCCAAGAAAATCAGTGACAGTTCATCTGGAAATAGGAACTCAAGGACAGACCTTCATCAGTACCAGATCAGCTCTCTGGAGTAGGTCTGCTCACTCCAGCTAAAGACCTGGCAGTATCAAGTCTTGTCAGTACCCTGCGTGTCTCCTGCTGTGTATTAACACAACGTGTGTTGTGAGAGCAGCTCTGCAAAGAATTGATTTTTTTGCAAGGCTGTGCAGCAGTAAAAACCATGAGAGAATCACTAGAAACTCAACTTTCTATTTTGCCCCTTCGTCTCCAAGCACATGGCTTTCCCTTCCAGGCAATAACTGAGATGAACTCTGTAGAGTATTATCTTTCTAATCTATCTCTCAGTACAAAGTTTTCTTCATCTGGATTTGAATTAATTAAATTGTGTTGTCATTTCAATCATGAATTCTCTAAATTTGCAGTCTGTGAAGATCTCTTTTATCTTTGCCTGCTCATCCCCATTTCCACTCCATTTAAAAAATGAACAAATCAGTTGACATTATTTTTCCACAGATTTTTTTTTTTAAATCAATTCTGTAAAGATTAGGATCTAAGGTTGCCTTTAGCATCTTGCTGTTCCAGGATTCCTTCTAAGCAGTCCCTTTGGCAGGCACTTAAATGGAGGTTGAGTGGCTGGGAGTCATCAAGTTTTGTCCAATTGACATGGTAACGTTTTACATCTGTTGTTTGCTGCTGCTAACAAAAGCTTGCAAGGTGGTGGAGAGTTGTCCTCCATGTGTTTTCTAGCTGTTCTGACTTCATTTGTTGAATTATCCAGTAATTCATTACAAATAAATTTCATCGGGCTTTTTGCCAATATTTTTCATCAAAAATGACATGAAGACAAATACTGTCATTATTTGTCCAGCTGTGCAGCTACATTTATATTCTCTGCAGGACTGAACCCATTATCAGAGCTAAATAACACTGATAATAAAAGGGATATCTCTCCACTACAGTGCATCTAGTGTCAACACATGGACCTAAGCAATATCAAAACCCTTCTGTGTTGATTTACTAACCCTCCACACCCACTTTGTTCAGATGTAGACTTGCTCTATAATCTTCCAATTGAACATTTTTTCAACAAAACCCAGCCAGCTTTTTTAAAGCAAAATGTTTCACAACAGCATGCTGAATTTGATGAATTCATATTTCAGGAGGGGAAGAGAAATACTTAGGCTGTTTCAATAATACATCAATATCCTGTTTCCAGATTGTCAAAACAAAACATTTTTATTTGTATTTCAAGTGACTTTTTGTTTAGAAGTATCTTTGTTTTCCAATATAAATATTCCTTTAAAAATACGTAACCAGCTTGGAACATTTCTCTTTCATAAAACAAAATATCTTCATTATCCCCAAATGCCTTTTTTAACACACGCAGGACTGGCATTTACATTTTTACTTTTACTCTGTTCAGTAGCAGAAAACAAACTTGCTAGGAAATGGAATACATGATTCCTGCCCATTTCTTGCAGCGCTCAGAAAATGCCTGCAGAAGCTGTAGCAAACACAAGCAGAGTGTTAACACAGCAACTTGTTAATGCTCTTCCTCCCAAAACTAAGAGGAGTAACAGGGTGCAGTTGTTGCCGTGTAGCAGGCTGGTACTCCAGGAGGAGGAGAGGGCCTGACCGCAAGCTTGTCCAGTCCATTGCAGAAACCACCTTGACTGCTCTGGTCCTGCACTGAGAGATGAGAGAGGCACAAGACACTGCAGCGTCCTTTGCGGTTCTCTGTACCATCAGACTGCAAGAACCTCTCCAGCTTCAACTATAATTTACTCCTCTAATTTACAGCTCTCCTTCCTGTGCTCCTTCTCAGCGCTGGCACGCAGGAAAGAGCTGTAAATCAGTTAAACCCAAGGATGCCACTCTCCCGGCCCTAGACAAGGACTGCTGTTGTGCCCGTACTTAGGTAACTATTAAGCTCCCTGTGGATGTGTCTTCAGGTAGGGAATTTTGAAAGGTTCATGAGATAATGGGAAATTTATAATATATATATAATCCTTGAAAAATAATCACCTTCATTCTAAACTTTAAAGGTTCTGCTCCTCTACCTCCCCACATGCACATCCACCCCCCTAGATTTGTGTGACTCTAAGGATAAGACATTCCAGCTCCTGCCTGTTTACATGTGACCAAAGCTGCCTTCTTTGGCTCTGATCAATCAGCCTCTGAGATTAGACTGAGATTAAATATTTTGTGTGCGTTTTAAGGGGAAAGATTAATTGAACTTTATTATAGGTTTAATGCTTCGGTCTTAATTTGCATTTTAAAAGGCGTGATCTCATCCACTTTCAGAATACTGCTTTTCGTGTTTACCACTTAGAATTGATTCTGTGTTTGATAGGTTATAATTAAAGTAGACACATTAAGGATTTAACAGTGCTTCTTATTGTTAAGAAGGATTAAAGGGGTGTTAGAATTCATACTTTAAATTAATGACTTTGATTAAACGAGGGCAGGAGGGGATCCTCCGATACTGACTCCTGTTCTCACCTTGGGAAAGTCACCTGGGCCCAGGACCTGTTCTTAATAAGCTAAAGCTCCCCTCTAATTAAGCATGTTTTACAGATTTGGGCTTAATTCCTTTGCATCTTGGTCAGTTCTCTTGTAAAAGCTGGTGACTGGGAGATTCCCAGTTTGTGAAAAGGGGCCTTTTCCAGCCCCTTTAGATCAGTAGTTTGACAGGATTGAGCTCAGATTCCCACGTTTTGTAAGCCTAACTAACTCTGGATTTCTTGCGTTGCTCCTGTTTGAAGAAATCTGACCCTCTGTAACAATGCACACGTTTCTTCCTGAAGGTCCTTGATTCATATTAACCAGCGAGTTGCAAATACGTTCCAACTGCAGAACAGGGACCTGGGTTTTAGGGTCAATGTGCTGGAGATTTCTTGGAGTTTTATCTTGTGAAGTACTAAGTACATCGTCTGACTTGAGCAGCAGTGGTGGGAAGGCGTTTGTTTGTGTCTTGGTGCATGATTGCATCATGAATGTGCAAGTGTTTCATCAAAACAGGGAAAATTTCAACTTCGCTCCTTTAAAAGAGAGCTCAATTGAAAAATGACCATGAAATATTTCCTTGTTCAGTCATATCTGGTACATGCTATATTTTCTGCAGGATTCATCTAGAAATGGTGAAAAATCTTCAGCTGTGGTGTGGCAGTAAACCACAAAGGGGAAAATCCAGCCTAACACAGAGATCACTGAAAAGGGAATATTTTAGATCAGTTCAACAAAAAGCAGAGAAATCTTTCAGCTTGAAATATGTCAACCTGTTTCTCTTCATTTAAAAATGTCTCATTGAAAAGCTTCTGGAGTTTAAGTTCAATAACAAACATTCACTTTCCATCACAGTTTGGGATGAAAACAAAGTATTGAAACATGGGGATTTGCCACAGAATAGGAATCCCATATTTTGCTCAGCTTTAACCATATGGCTTCTGCTTCATACTCGGAGAATTTGAATTGTGAAATGAGAGAGTAATGAATTAGGAACAGCTACTCCACAGAGTGAATAGCAAATGCTCTTCTTTCCCATGTTATCCCTCTTTTCCTGCAAATCTAGAAGTGAAGAGTGAATGGTGTTCATGAGGGCTTCAATAGGTGTGGAGCTGTGGGCTGGCTTTCTGCACATCAATTTCTACAGCAAAATGAAAATCCAGCTTGGTAGAAACATTGACTCAAACAGCTTTTCAGAAATCAGGCATCTGTAGCTCTGAGTCACCTCTTGTTTAGGCTGGGGTAAATCGGGAATCATTTTTTGAAATCCATCTTGCATCATTGGTAAAAGTCAGAGATGTCCCCTGGGAAGATCTCTGCTGATTCATACCAGGGTCTTGCTCAGGCTAAGAGGTGGAAGTGGGAACTCAGCTGGGGGCAAAGCTATATGAGATGGAGAGGTTTTTTCTGTTGCTGGCCATGTTCGTAGGCTGCCCATCATACACCTTTCAGGCAATTCCCTGAAAAAGAGAAATCTGCTGATGTGTAAGTGCTAGCTACACCTGATCTAAGCTGTGTTTTGGGTCAAAAAACCCCATCTGCTGATGCCCAACTAATGAATGGTTAGATCATTGGTAAAACGCAAATTGCCAGCGCTCTTGCTCCTAGACCAGTATCTTCCTTGCACATGCAGACTAGTCTGTCAGCTACAGTAAATTGGTGCAGACGCATGGGAGTTCATTGAGTGATGCTGATTTACATCAGCTGAAGACTGTCATGGTCTGACATCCTTCTTTTTTCCTTTGAGGGCCATAGGCTGGATGACCGTCTGTTACTGTCTGCCATTAAATTATTCATCTCCAATAAGAGTTGAATTAAAATTTCATAAGACAGTTGTATAATACTGGAATGCAAGCTAATAACCGAGAATGCATTTTCTGAGATTTGCAAAGGATGTAGCATGATCCTTTGTCTGTAACCAGTCTTGTTAACTCTACTGATAATTTTACCATGATCATCTAGTTTGTGGAACTAATGTCTTTGTCTCTACCTATGAAAAAACCCCAGTTGTTTAAATTAATCAGGACTGTAGGATTTGTCCATGTTTTAGTCACAACCTGAGCTATTTGTCACTCATCACAACTGTTTAAGTGGACAAAGAGTGTTCTTAAAGTTTTTTGTAAAAGATGCACCATATCCAGATATGTGTTAAAAGCAGAATGCTAAGCATGGATATTAACTTATTAAGTTATGGTACAATTAATTTTTAAAATATATTTGCCCAGTTTTACCACTGCTGAATGTAAATATGTCTCGTCTGCAGAGCTGCTTAACTTTAATTTTGTACCTAATATACCTTCAGCGTTTATTCAAAATGCAGTCATTATTAACTTTGAGATAAAGTATGCTCTTGGAATTGCAAAGAAAGAAATTCATTTCACCTGCCTACACAAGCCTTCCCAGCTGACTTCATGCAGATGCTGGGTAGGCATGTCTGGAGGAGGTTAAAAAAAGGCAATTGCCACCTGGCCAAGAGCATAACTTTCAAATGGACGTGAAGTGAAACTTCAAAGGAGACATGTGCTGGGGCAGAAGCTGGGCTCAGAATATGCAGACAGGAGCAGCTGGCTGGCCATGGGCCCTAGCTTATTCCTGGCCCCAGGGACATATGGATGTGTTATGCTGGCTGTTGGAGGAAAACTGAGCAGTGCATTCTAGACCCGGGAATCTCAAGGTGCCTCTTTTTGCCTTCTGGAAGCAAACTGTCTTTGATCCTTTTTATGCCCTAAGCCATGCCAGAGCACCTCCACCTTTTAATGAATCGCACCATTTTCTTTCCAGGTACTCCACCTGTGAGTTGCCAGCAAGAGAGCCCTACAGCAGCATGATCCATTTCTAGTGCCAGCTTTATAGCCTGACAGATAAAATTGGCAAGCCAAAGCAAATACCTGTCAGTAGCATAAAACTGCTGACTCTGCAATTCTCTTAGACTGCTGTTCGTGAAGAGAGGGGAAAGAGTAGCTCAGGCACTATTTCACAGCCCTGTAGATTCATGACTTACTATGTAAGATCATGAAATGGAGACGTACTAGACTCCTAGGAAAGACTGTGTAAGAATGGGGGGAGCTGTAACCCCATCTTCTGACAGAAAGATAGCACAGAAAGGGAAGCTCAGCACTAGGATCCATGCCATAAATGTCGGCTGCTTTGCTGCATAAATCAAGATGGTTCCAATCTCCGTAAAGGAGATTTAGTTCAAATTCAGCCTTTGCTGTGAATTTTTTGCCAGCTTTTCTTTTGATGTAATAATTTCCCCCAACCCCTCTGTTTGACCGTGTCTCTCAAATCCAACCAATTCCTGTTCAGTGAGGGGACCATTTCTCCGGCACAAAGCCGGAGGCTGCCTTAATCCCAGGGAAGCCGGTGATGAGATGCTGAGAGGAGCCAACAGAGCTTTGTCGGCAATGAGAGTAAAGAACAGGCTTAGTCAGCCTCTTTAGTCATTTACCCTCCCTCTTGCCAGCTATTAGCTGCACCTTGGACTCAAAGAATGAGATTTTTCTAACGAAATTTTAGATGACAAAGAGCTGGTGGACTGATTCTGAGGATTCTTCATCCTCCGTACTGCTAGTGGGGAGAAACAGGCACCTCCAGGGGTAATTCATCTGACCTGCCTTAGATACCTGTCACGGGATGAGATGAATGTCCGGCTGGATATGTCCATATCTCTCCACTGGCTACAGGGGGAAGCTAGGGACACTAGCTTGGTTATAAACGCCATCATTTTAGCCCAGCTTTGTTAGGTCAGGCTATTCACAGCTGAACTGTTCAGGGTATCTGTTGGTGGAAGAGGCTGTGAGCTTCATCCAGACTGAAACCACTCCAGTCACAGCAATGACAGCTTGTGTTCATGGGAAGATGCCAGCCACGTTCCCCCCCTGCCTTGTAAAATGTCTTTGGTGCTTGCGCTAAGCCAATTCGTATATACCTGAGAGTCTGTCTTATGATGATGTGCAGTTTGAACTTCAAAGCAGAGTTGAACCTGAACTTGAGAGAGAGTGTAGACCCACAGAGGGGACAAGAAACCTGTAACAGGTACACTAGCCTCACACGGTGCTCTGCATTAGAGTTCAGTAGTGAAAACATGCACACATGAGCAAAAAATTGCTGAGAGGTACATGGAGCTTGGAAGTACACACAGCATCAGGTTATTTTACGGTGATATTTTTGTTCATTAACTCTCTGATCTTTCCACATGCTGCCATCTGTAGAAAGCACACATTGTACATATGGGATTTTTATTCATGCTGTCAGGGGGAGCTGGATTATTTCCAGTTATATCAGCTCCTTCCCTTCAATATTCAGGCAAAAAAATGGCTTTCTGTAGTACATTCTTGCTGGAGTTTCAAAATAATGTTCCTTTCCCTGTTGTTTTTCTGCATTTCTGTTTCATAAACATTGTTTTTTATCACCCTTATGTTCCCCGTTGCTTCTATCATGATTCGCACCATTTACTTCCTTGCTGGAACCACTGTTGTCAATAGAGCTGGTCAAATAAAGATAAAACCAACTTGGGAGTGAACATCAGGCCAGGCTCTGCTGATGTAAATCAGAGCTGAGCCAGCCTGTGGAAGTCTGCCAGTGGAGAGCCTGGTGCAGGCAGTCTGGGTTTTGTTAGGCTTAGGTTACCCACTATTCTCAGGAATTCAGAAGACCCCAGAGACTCTCCGTCCAGACGTAAAAATGAAATGACCATGTGTTCCAGAAGGAACTATTATTCATCCAGGAATGCATCGATTGGGAAGTTTGTGATTCAGTGGTGACAACACTCTAAGCTTAAACCGTTTCGGGCATTTAGAAAAGGAGCTGTGGAAATGCCAGGCAATCCGAGGGTGAACCTTGTGAGAAGGTGTGTAGCCTGCAAGAATTTCCCCATCTTGGAAATTAGAACAATGATGGTAATGGATTCTTCAGGGCACCTTCAAGACAAGGCAAGCAGCAAGACTCTGTGAAAGCCATTGTCTGCTTGGATTTCATCCTCTTGCAATCAGTATTCAGTTCCACTGCTGGGAGGCCAGACCACTTTTCCCACCTAGCAATGACATAGAGGAGCAGTAATCTTGACAAAATCTAAATAGAGGTATTTCTAGTAAACTGGAGGAGAAAACAATGACCAAGACAGCTTTTGCGGAGTTCATAAATCTACGTGCTGATAAATTACTTCAGAAAGTACATTGCACAGACACAGAATCCTAATTCACAAGGGGGAGCTGATGATAATGACTTCACAGGTTGTTGCTACCAGGGCATAGCCAGTCTATTTTTCTCTTTTATGGCCATCCGTTTTCAGGAATGCATCCATCAGGGAAAAATGCTTTCTAAACGTTGAATTTATTTGATGGCCAGCCAAGTGCCAGTGCCACATTGGCTGAAGCATGTGGCTCAGTAGCTAATATATAGATTAACAAAAGCTTCCTGCTCTGTTTCTTCCTCTTTGCTGGAGATGACGGGTTGAGCTCTGGACAGCCTGCCATTCATTCATAACATACTTCTTGGCTTACACGGTGATAAATTCCTTTCTGCTTTCATCCTGGCTTTTCCAAGAATTAGTAGAGAAACTTTCTGACTTGACTATGGTCCTCTCCAAGATAATTTTTGGTGATTAAATGGTGGATGAGCGATTGCTTCTGATTAATCAGACCTTCTGCCACTGCTCTAGATGACATTCTTCAAACGGTATCTTTGGGGATTAGGAAAAATGTTGGCATCACTGTTGCATTCACTGCTGGCTTTGCTTAATTGATAGCTCTAGTTTTGGACTGGTCTACACAAAAAAGCCCTCCAACTTGAGCAAAATTGTGTTTAAAACTCAAGATAGTTTGTTCATCAGCAGCGTATAATGTCCAAAAGCACTGAGAAAACAGCACTCATGAGCTGCTAATCAGACCGCTCTGCTAATGCTGTGATTTTGCACTGCGGACTCAACCACCCCAACAGCATGTAGCGGTGGGGTCACCCTGTCTGAAGCCAGCCCAGCTTAGTGCAGTAGCATGAGAGAAACACCTTCAGCCCAGTGCTGCTGTGGCCTCCCCACCGCTTACTGGTAAGAGACGTAATAAGCTGGACGTGCAGCTCTACCAGCTGAATGCATCCAAAATTCATGACTCAAAAATTCTAAAATTGGCTTTAACAAATCATGAGTTTAATTTTTCTTTTATTTGATTTTTCAGTGGTAGTTTGACATTTTTCTTCTTCACCTTCTCCTTCTAGTGTCTGGTCACCTGTGTAAATTATTTTGCTGATCTGGGAGGACTGTGAGAAGCTTATCTTTTATAAAGGAAAGCTGAGGCTTCTATGTACACAGAGAAATGAGGAACTGGGGAATGATGATATGTATCATTATCAGGAGACTTGTAAGAAAATAATAGTAGCTGACAGTGGTAGATTCAAGAAGATGTTTATAAGATAAATTACAGCAACAACTTTATTAGATCCACTGACTTAGAAATAAGAACAGATATATTTTCCCACCCAGGAGATGACACATTTTATGTCAGCTTCCAGTTTCGTGTACACATGGCTACTTGACAGCACTGGGTGTGAGGCTTATCTCTCTGCCTTCTACCTCTTTGAGCAGGGCTGCTTTGTTTCACGCATTTGCAAGCCAAGAGAAACATTGGTTATTAGTCTCTTGCTCCTGTTGCTGATTCTCAGGATGGAGCGAAGTCTAGGGTAGAGACATGTGAAGAATACAGCCAGGATTATTGAGCCACAAGCCCAATTCCTACTGCTAAATCGGTGACTAGCCAAGCACAGCCTAGGTAATGCAGAAAAGGGGACTGTGGTGCTCCGCTGTCCTGCTCAGCACTTTGTGCTTACACAAAAAACTCTCTGCTAGTAGGTCAAGTAAGTCCTAGATCTGTGCTCAAGCCAATGTTTTATTTAATCACAGTTGTATGACAAAATGAAATCTCAGCTCAGCATGAGCCAGAACTGAATTCTCTGTTTCAGAAAGACCAGAACCTCAGGCTATTTTTTATCATCGTTGTTGTTGCTGCTTCTAAAATATTTGAAGCCAAAGTCAGTGACCCGTCATCCTCCTTGTACAAATTCCTTTCCTTGCTGCTGTTCAATGCTAACATAGGACTGATTTCTTAAGGCCTCAAAATTTCTGAATCATCCTTATTTTGCCTGCAGTCCCCTCTTGTCCTCCCAAAAAACTGTCAGGTAAATGAAATTATCTCCATTGTGTGGATAGGCAAAGAAGCTAAAGATTGTTCAAGTGTTGTAGAAATTGCTAGTTTATTTATTGCTTCTACATCTTGATGAAGCCAGGTCTATACTTGCTGGAGCAATAGGTATGCTTAAATATGTAGTTTTAAGATACCAAACGTGTTATTTGTATGTACTGTTTCTACTTTATGTGGCATTGTTTTGTTCTGGTCCCTCAACCACTGGAGTCTGGGGATCATTCTGTTCCATCCCATTCTCTGCCTCAGCTCTTTTCATTAACTTGACCACCACAGGATTAAAAAACTTTTGAGATTTCATGATCACACTTTTCAGCCTCACGGGGTTAGCCTGAACAAGAAACTGCTCTTGGAAGGAGCAGAAACTCAGGCCTTTTTTTGCTGTTTTTGCTAAAAAGCCTTGAAACCCAGGGAAACCAGCCTGACAGAGTCAGAAGGCCATGCTGACCTTGGGCTTCGAAGAGAATTTCTCTGCAGGGTCCCTCAAGAGTGTGCAGAGAGAGGCATAGCAGGACTTTCCAGTTTGTGATGGTTTTTCCCCCGCTCATTGTAGGCCTGCATTAAAAAAAATGTGTGAAATGAATCAAAATATAACCATCATAAATAATTTCTGGCAACTCCTTTCAGGTACTCGAAGTTCATGCGATATCCTCAGAATTCTCCAGCTTGTTTAGATTGGCCTTATGTATTGAGTTTTGTGTTACGCTACTCTAAGACCAGCCTCTGGAGTTGGATAATAAAGAGAATAAAGTAAAATGCAAGTTGATCTTGTGCCCAGATGGCCAGAATATCTGAACCTATTCTGTCTTCAGACACGTTACAGATTAATACTCTCTTCAACACTAGGAGGTAAAATACTGTCAGCCTCATTGCTCAGGTAGGAAAATAGTGGCAAAAAGGTTTAAATTCACATGGAACTGCCCAGCACGACTTACTCCAAGGATTTCCAACTGGCCCCTGGAGCTGAAGGACCTCTGTCATCTCTGTCATGACTCACTGTGCTGGCAAGCAAGGAGGGACGGATGTTTTGGAAGGCCTGAACAGGGAACCAGGTATCCCACTCCCACAGCTTTTCAATGGGCGAGAAGAGAGATGTGAAAGGGTAAGCAAATCAAACTGTCCAGATTTTTAGAAATTGAAATCAGGCTCTCTAGAAGTATCACAGGCAGTTTCCTTAAACGTTCAGACTCAGTCTTTCAAAGCAACCATGTTGCACTCTGTATATCCACCTGATGAAACTAGTTTCTTGCTAATATCCCCGTAGGGGACAGAGGCTCCTTAGCTCACAGCCATCACTGCTTAAGAGCCATATGAACATGTTTCAGAAATATTTAAGCAGGGAAAAGGGAGAAAGGGAGCCAAGGCATTTCGAGAAAACTGGAGCCGCTTTGCCTGGCAGACTATGGCCTCAGTGCCATTCATCTACCTGATTTTATAGCCTTGCTTAATGATGAGCTGTGATATTTGATGAAGCCGTGAATCGATCTGAGATGACAGACTGATAGGGACGTATCAGATGGAAGGTAAATCTCCCTGACTGGCAGTCCTCAAAGCGGAAGGAGCTCTTCCTTTTCTCCACACTTTGTGCCCTTGCCAGCTGCAATTCAGGCCCAGGCCTTGATCTTTTGGAGGTAAAAGTCAGCCCTGATAAATATCTGAAGGGGAGGCTTCTTAACAATCTCTGGGCTTTGTGGGAAGTAGCAGGGCTGACTTGGTGCGTCAGCACAGAGGCCGCATCCTACTAAAGTCCTAGCATTCAGTGACAGGGAAATGATGTATCATAGGAATACAGGCATATGGAAGTTTTGGATGAAGCATTATCGAAGCAGTTTCTTTCAGTAAGATCAGTGCTCTTTCATTTTAATAAAATAATATTGCCATGAGACTATAAGAATTCAGAGCAATCAAACCACATTTCCCAGTCTTATCTCCAACGGTGTTTGCTGTCAGAGACTTAATCATGTTGTGTTTTATTATGTTGCATTAGCGTGACTCTTCAAAGTAAAATGTTCCACCTCTAAAATTCAGAATATGGGAATAAGATACAGAATTTCTGAATGCCCATTATTATGGGGAAAGATGATGTAAAAGGCAAAGCAAATTCAGCATGTTCAATTTAGAAGAGACAATGGAACCAGCAAATGGAGTTACTGGTTATAAATGGGTTAAAAAATCTGAAGTTATGGCTTTCATTTTTAGCTGTGGTTGGACCATCTCACTTGGAGTTGTATGTGAATTATTTGGCTTGTTGGAGAAAGCGCTTGTGAAACTCATTCGATCGAGTGAAGCAGGACTTGAACAAAGTGTCTGTAACAGTCTCCTTTTTCTGTAAAATTTCTGAACTAGAACACAGCTGACAAATTCTGAGGTAGCTCAGTAAAAAACAGGATCAGATTATTGCCAGACACCACGGAATGACCCCTCTCTGAAAAGCCATGTTACTCCACCATGTTGTGAGCTGAACGCTTAAATTAGTTCAGGGCCCTTTTGCAGTTTCATATTTAACTGCTGGTCTGAAATGTTTCTGTCTTGCAGCCTCTGTAGATATATAGCTGATATTCTGAGAAATGTTAGTATGTTGTACTGCTATATACTGCCCCATTTCAACTGCTGATAAAGAAATGTGAGTCTGTGCTATATCATATAAACTCTCATGTTTATGGAGATGGTGAGAGAGAGGTTGCTATGCAAAATCAAAGGGAAATATCTCTTTCTAATAACGATCAAAATGTCTCAACACATAGTTTTACAATCGGCAAGTTATTAGCTCCTTCAGACAGAATTGCTGTCAGTGTTACGTGGATGTTTGTGCTGGGAGAGAGTCGCTCACCCATTTCAGTTTCTGAGGAGCAGCACAGTCCACCAAGAGGGACTGTTATCTTACAGATGTGAATTTGTTCCTTAGGAGGAAGGAAACGAAGGAAGGAGAGGAGAATGCGTGGAATGCAGATTAACTTACAGCATGGATGAAACAGGAATAGTTGTTAGCAAAAGAAAAGGAAGGACCAAAATAGTGTCTGTCTTAATGCACCTTTCTACACCTGTATTTTCAAAGGTTTTCCTGAATATTTTTCCTTTACTATTTTAATATTTAATTAAAACCGTCATCGTAGTAATAACAACCACAAGATGGGGGTGTTTCCGGCTAACTTGGTAATAACTCTATCCTCAGCTAATAAACTTCGGTGCTGAATATTCCAACACCGCCTTTTAGAATTTATTTTGTCTATGATACGGTTATTGCATCCCATAAACAAGAAGCATCCTCAAGTTACCATTATAATAAAACTGTTACAATGCAGTGCTTTTTATATAGGAATTACGGAATGTGCTTTTGCATGACTGAAAATTTATATATTTAGTTCACAGATTTATATCCAGTTTTTTTACTGGCATTTTCAAGTGCAAAACTACTGTACTTTGGGTATGTGAACACACGTTAGTGTGCCATGATGTTCCAGTACTGGGCAGATAAACAAAGTATATGCTATATGGTTAGCTAGGTACTTTGGAATCCTTTAGGGAGAAAGCCTTGGTTCAGAGATAATATGTAGATTATTACTATTTCCTGAATAAACAGCAGATTTTCTCCATCCAGGCTTGCTTCCTTTCATTGAGTAAGGCTGGAGAAAAAGTAGAACATGTCCTGTTAGTGACAGAGTTTGGGCATCTGGATATGTTGAATGTTTTTCCTACACTTTGCAAACTGCGTGCTAATGCTATAGCTGCAAAAAGCACAATGACTTTACTGACCCAGATGGCTTTTATTTAAAGCCAACTGGGAAAGAAAGAAGACAGAAGGGAAAAACTTACTCCAGCAAGGAGGAAGGAGAGTGCGACCTCTGAAGCAATTTTGATGTGCCGGGTGGCCTTCACTTGAGACTGTGACGTGAAGGAAATCGTGGGGTGAGCCGTAGGGCCTCCATTAGAGCTCAGGAGAGAGGTGCTGAGGGCACGTGCCAGCGGAGGGGCAGCAGTGCCCTGGCCAGCATGGCTTGTGCAGCTCGTGCCCTGGGGTGCCCACGGGAGAGCAATGCCCTCTCCCCACCGCTTGCACTCCTGCGGCCATCTCGTTTCACAGCCTGGGGGGGGCTGTGGAGCCAGCGCTCCCTTCCCAGCCTGCTGCGTGGAAACACTCTCATCCAACCTTTGTCCTATCTTAGCATCAGTCTGCACAATCTCCATACCTCGTACCAACTGTCTAGGGAGCTGCTTTCTACAAAATCCCAGCCCACGGGCGGAGCTCTGGATACCAGGGATGAAACCTGTAAGATTTCAGGAAAGGAGAAGAACAGCTGCTTGCATTCACTCGCATCCCTGTCATATGCTTTGTGATGATGTGCATCAAACGCAAAACAGCTGAACTCAGAAAAGTAAATTCATGGGGGTCCTCCAAAGTGTGGCAGGCTGTGCCTGGGCTGCAGGGTGGGTTGTGAGGCAGAAGACTGCCTCACGCATGGAGGCTCTGCTCGTCATCGCTCTGAACTGCAAGGCTTTCAGGTCCTCCACACTAGATGCAAAATGGGGACAGGACCTGGCCAAATGAGAGAGCCTTCCCACTTGCACTGGTGTGAACGGCAAAATGCCAAGACTGTGGCAACCCACGTCCCACGCACCGTCAGTACGCTTTCAGAGCATGTGGACATGAGACGCAGAGCGTGCACGCTGCATCCAGCAGTGTCACTGGGGAGCGGCCTGTCAGTTCAGATCTTGGCATGAAACACTGGAGCATCAGGGATTCCTCTGTCATCCACTGGTGAAACCGAGGAATAACTCAGTCACAGCGTGTTTCATCTGCATGAGGTAATTATGTCGCAGAGAAGTGCTCCGGAGGGAGAGGAAATCTCTGTCTGCTGGTGAAGGAGAGAGTGTGTAGGAACAGTGAGAACCTTATTTGCATTAACCTTTCTACCCAAGATCGCTTGAGTGACATTTTATGAGTAACCACAACTTACTGTGAACTCAGAAGTGGTTAGAGAGTAAAATTGAACTGAGCAAACAGGAAATCAAAGAGGGTCAAAGAGAGTTGCAAATGAGAAAGTATTGTCTGTAAGGGCACCCCAGGGAAGTAATTAGACCAAAAATTCTGGGTGGGATATAGCTGATGGTATTATTTCTTTTTGTGAACAGCCCCAATTATTTGATCCCAGCCCTTGTGCTGCCAGTGTACATACAGGTACTTGAAGTTGAGTGAGCCCACTGGTATTCAGATCCTCTTCCCAAGTAACACAGTATTATAAATTTGCTTTGAAGTTTGACACAATGCTTTTTTCCTAACCTTTTTTTTTTGGTACAATATTACCTTTTCTTAAAGAAAAAAAAAAAAGAAAACCAAACCTGGGGTAGAGGGGGAAAGAAGTTCAAGGTTTTATTTTTCTTTCCATTTTCACTCCTCTGCATCCTCTTTCTATCACTTTCTGTCCATTTTGAATGAGAAAAAGGTGATAAGGAAAACAATTAGTAATTAAAAAGGAGAGACATGAAATGGAAAATATTTATGAAATTGTGCAAATGTTGGAAATTCTTTTTTTCATGACAGTTTATGGAATTTCACAATCTCCTCTCCCTCATCCTCTTCTTTTTTCATTAACTCTACATGTGCAAGACCCCCAACCCCCAGAAAGACGAGGTCGAGCAGTTAATTTAGTGTCAGAGCAAAGAGCACCATCAGCCTATTTTCTAGGTGCAAGGAAGGATCTGAAGATATCCTAGCCACAAGCAGGGCCCTCCAGCTGCTGTAACCACCAAGACTGTGACCAACAGCAAAACTCCCAGGAAAGTAAAACTACTTGTTCTTGTCCTCCGTTTGCTACGTCAGTTAATTGTCTATGGATAGGCTATCTGGACGTGCATTAGAAAGTAGTCAGTGTGTCTAGAGATACCACTTTTAAACTAGAAATCCTTGGGTATTCATCCTCGCGGTATTCATAAGAAAGACTCACCCAAGTAGCTACTGCTGTCTAAAGAGGATTTATTTTTCTATAAAAAAAAAAAGCTCTGTCTCTCCTGCAAACACTGTATAAAATAGTGGCCTACCACTTACTGTCTTGCTTTACAATGCTTTTCTGGTATACTTTACAGTAGACAATAAAGAGGCCAAACATGAGAAAAAAACAATAGGTGTGAATGCCACTGCTGCAGAGTACAGAACAGGCAGAAGGGAGACGTGGAAGGACTCTGTAACAGGTTAATAAAATCCAGTATGCTACATGATGTGTTTTTAAGTACACTGTACAGGAGAGTTGTGGTCCAGTGGGGAAAGTCTGGGATGGGGAGTTCAAAGGCATGATTCCTGTCAGCCTTGTGGAAGTGCTCTGCAACTTCAGCAATTCATGTAACGTTTTTGTACTTTGTTTTCGTGTGCATGTATTGGTTTAGTGCTGTTTAGCCTCCTTTGAGAGTAAGCAATGAAAACTACAGTATAATTCAGGGCTTGGAGGAAATATTTCAATCAATATTTCAAAACAACGTGCCGATTTTCGTTTCTTTGAGACTTAAAATGTCATTTTGCATTTTTTTATTCCATAAAACAAGAGAAACTAACTTGAGCAGAAACTTCATGAGAGCTAATTTGCTATCATTATTTTCATAGGCCATGTAATTTGATTTTTAAAATATTATTTAGTTAAAAAAATGAAAGAGAATTTAAAAAATCAATTCAAAATGGAAATAGTAATTTCATCTCATAATTTCGAAATTATACTGAAAATACATATCTTGTGTCTGGCGTTATCTCTGAGAGGACTGAAATGTTTCATTAGAAGTTGTATCTTCCCATAACAGAAAATTTTAAAAATGCATTAATATATGCCTTTCACTGAAACCACAGCTTTGCATGGGAGCTTTTGATATTCAGTCTGCACTGCCATAAGCAGTGTTTCATTTCAGCAGTAAGAAATGTTTTCTGGCTGTGAGTATGCTCATACACACAAACCTATTCCACGAAAGAGTCTTCCACACCCTCCATGCATACACAGAGCACAGTCTGAGCAAAGCCAAGAGCTGGCTCGGTACATACATGGTTGCACACATAGGGCGCGAGCATCGTTCCTGATTTTAGGGAGCAGCAGAGCCTGTATTTCACTCTTAATCCCTCCTCCATAAAATATTACCGACAGTAATTTGCTGGCTCCACTCCCTGCTGTGTCCTCGCAGGTCTAGATAGGAGCTCCCCGGCATAAAGGTTGCTTCTCTACTATGTACACGTGCAGTGCCAAGCACAACTGCACATGAATACACTGCTGGAGCTTCTGGCTGTACTGTAGTAACTGGGATGCTAATAATAGCCTTGGTATAACTCCACATTCATTTTTTGGCCAGGAGAAGCAGTACAGCCTAGATGATAAGGCATCCGTCAGTGCTCTAGACTATATTCCCAGTTCTGAAATTACCGTTGAGTGATTTTTATTCAAATGAAATAATTTCTCCTCACATCTATTACCTTCTTAAAGTGTATGGGCAGCTCTTTAAAAGTGTTTGGGTATCTGAATACAAATGATACGAAACTGGGAGGAGCGGTTATACACCACAAGGTTGTGCTGCCATTCAGGGGGACCACGACAGGCTGGAGGAATGGTCACAGAGGCACCCCATGGAGTTCAAGAAAGGGAAGTTTGTTTGGCCGTTCCTGATCCTCATGCTTGACAAGAAGTGTACATAGGAGAGGTGGAATAAGGAAGCAGAACAGGCCCTAGAAGAACAAAGCAAGATGAGAGTTTTGGGTGTCCTGATACCAGCAGTTGAACGCTGCCCATGCTTTTCTCTGGTGTTTGGAGGGCAACGAAAGGGCCAGGCATTGCAGATGAATCATGGCAGGCTAATATTGCTACAAATCACCATTGCTGTGCTCTCACCGCCGATGGTATGATGAAAAGCCCCAAATTGATTTATCACATGGTGATCCATCTCACCTCCCTTGCTCTTCAGCACATAAATCACTGTAGCCATTCAATGGGACATACTGCTTCAGTGTTCAAAGTCACTCGCGGCTGCTCAGGGCACATCCACCACCCAGATCAGCAGGTGTATTAACAGTCTGCTCAGCGCTACGAGCTGCCTCCTCCCTCCTACTGTACCTCGTGCCCACTTTTCCCACCCTCTCATGCTCACACCTAGAATTTGGAGGTATGGAGGGGTTAACAGTAGTAGCTCAACTCCAGGGAGAAGGACAATTATAGTTTGTATTGTTCTGGTGACTCTTCGTTATAGGAGGGAAGTAATGACATTGGAAAGCCTCAGAGCAGTAGGTGTGCGCACGGTGGGTTTATCTAAGAACGTAGCAACTGTCAGATTCCCTTCTTGCCATGTCTCCCATCAGCTAATGCACCATGTGTTCCTGTACTGTAAGATGCACAACTTTATCTGCCCATATATATAAAAATATGTTACTTTGAGGGGGGATTCCTCTGCCCTAAGTTATATGTTTATTTTTTAGGTGTGTAAACATGAGCTAATCACCGTAAACTCATTGTAGAGTCAGTGGGAAGAAACAGGCTCCTGCAACAGGGAGTTGTTCCCATAGTCAGACAGCCACCTCAGTTGGGTCAAAATAATTTCCTTTTGAAGGTACCACTGACTTCAGAGTAACTAGCAGATACATAGACACGTCCCTGTTAGACATCTGAAATGAGAGGAGATTAATTCTGATTATTTTCTGAATGCTTTGCTTGGACTTCACTTGTAATTTTCTACCAGTGTTTTTCAAGGAGAATGAAAACCCACCCAAGAAGCGCTACACCTGCTAAAAGGGTGGGTGAATAATGATTTAATTACTGCCAGTGCGCAGTCTGTACGCACTTCAAGGCAGCACTGGAAGGAGGTTGCCAGCTGCCTTCTTTTGCTTCCCAATTAATAAAGGGTAAATGATACTTAGATAGATGCTGCTGTGCCTTGGGTTAGTCCTTGGAAGCTGATATTCCTTGCCTCTTTGTTAGCGGATTCAGATATCCAGCCTTGTTTTTCAGCAGTGACTATCCCAGAAGATAATTCAACTGTTGCTGCATAGACTCCTGAATTTTTAAAGATACATGAAAGTGTTGTGCCTTCAACAAACACGTCTATCACTGTGGTTACAGTGATGTGATTCATATCAGTTCTCATTAATTTGAAAAAAATTAAGCTTTGAAAACATTAGGGAAAAATATTAATCAAATAATCATTTGAAAATGTGCTGCAAAATAAATCTAAAGCATTCATCTGACTAATGTTATTTGACCAGTTTGAGTGATCAGCTGCAAATTTGCAGATCATAGTAATTATTAACAACTCTAGGAACAAGCAGTGAGCATAATCAATATGGCTGAGGAGATAGTAACAATAACGAAGGGTTGTGTTTCTCCTGCGTGTTTTATTTGAGGATCTCATAGGCACACACAATGAGTGCTTGCTTGGCACTAACTGCTGGGACACAAGGCACAGACCTGTAAAGAAAGCTGCACAGAGATGGGGAAAGATTAAGCTGTTTACCCGAGGTCATGTGACAAATCAATGAAAAAAAAGAGTGGAATCATTCTGTGCCAGGTCAAGTTTGCCCAGGCATCCTGCATTCCTTGCTCTCTCTTCTGCCTCTCTTAATCAGACTGTCTGGCTGGGGAACAACACGAAACAATAGGATTTATAACATGCCCCAAATAGTACACTTTACTGGCAGATGGTTTGCAGGCAGAATGGGTCAAAATACTTAGTGCAGCTGACAAGCGGGAAGTGTGGCTTTTATTTGTGTTTGTGTCAGCAAAAGCCCTTTGGAGCCATGAACCTGATATGCATAAAGGTCCCGAGCTGTCTTGTATAAGCCCTCACCTAAGTTAAAAGCGGTCATTGCCAGGTGCTCACCACGATCAGTGGAAAGAGAGGGAGGGGCGAGGTTCATCTGAGCCACAGCGTTGCACGCCCCACACCCAGGCAATGCGGTAGTGCTGGTTCTGCAGGGATCCGCGAGCTGCTCGCCTCACACGTGCTGTGCTGCGCAGGCACCCAGCTTGGGCCTGAAACACCCCTGATTGCTCAGGTTCGGGGTCGTGTCCAGCCCATCATGTTGATGTGGTACCAATACCAGCTGAGCTGGCAACATGAGTGGGTCTCCTCACCACCCTCTGTGGCATCAGCACTAAGGTGCCCAGCTGGCTTAGGTCCATAAAGCAAACCTCCACCACAGCAATGGTAGAGAAATTTGGGGTGGGGGAATAATCTCCTGTCATTCAGCCTCTCCCATGTAGTTGCTTATTGTTCAGGTTAACCGTCACTCAGGAACAATACAGGTTGCAACGGCAGCTGGATATATTGTGGCAAAGCGAGACACCTTCCTTTATTAACTCCGAGATAATCTCTGACTTCACCCTTCAGAGACATGTATTAATATTCTACTTGGAAAGACAGAAAGAAAATCAATAGACCGGAAAGCTCAGCGTGTTGTTTGTGGCAGCCAAGAGGGATTCATTTGCCTTATGACGCTTTGTTGTGAAAGATGGTTACTTTGTGCTGTTCGGAGGAGGCCCATCCAGCAAAATTAAGATCTTTATTGGGAGAAGTCATGACAGATTTCATGAGGGCAGCAGTTTTAGGAGAGGCATCCAGCAAGGAGATCGCAGCACCTTCTTCTTGCCATTACGAGCTGTGGCAGCTTGTGGCTATTCATTTGCTCAGTAGCTCTTTGCTTGTGCTCCAAATCCCTGTAAACAGTGGTCATGTTGGCAATAGCAATAGTTGATCAAATCCAATTCAGTTACTGTAGCTTGATGAGTTACCACTTCTCCGCCAGACCACGGTGAGTGACTGCATTCGTACTCTAGTCATTGCAGCTCCAAAGTAAAATCCATTGATTTAACCCATTGCTCATTAAACCATGGTGACTTGATTGCCTGTCACCATCCATACTCTCGGAGTACAGCATATTGGTTTTGGTTTAATGAATGACCTGAGCTGTCCTTTCTTTAATGAAACAGAGGACCAGCATCCTTCTCTGGACCCTCTGTCAGTTGTTCCACTGCTCTGTACATAGCACTACAAGTGAACCTTGTAAAAAGACAGGGGTGAGGTGCAAAGCATTTCTTCTTTAATATTAATTTGAAAGCTGAGCAACAGACTGGCCTCTGCATTTCCAACATTGGTGCACAGCAACTTTTTAAACCACTTCCACTTTCTGCAGCCCCTCCTGTATTATTTCCTATTATTATTCATTGAGAAAATTCCACCTGAATCATGCCTGAATTCTAACCAGCGTAATTAGGTTCTGCTTCCTTTTTGCAGAGAATAAAGCAGCCTCTTTGGTTCTTGATCTAAATTCTGAGGTGAGGTTTTGCTGTGTATTTATAAAAATTTGCTTTTCTCTGCTGAGGCAGCCCTGTTTGAACATTAAAGAGATGATTCAATCTAATCTAATCTAATCTATCTGCCTACATTTCTTCCTTCAAACCTGCTTTTTTTTGTCAGTTTGCCTGCTAAATGAACCTTCCCAATTGAAACAATGCAGAAAATACTTACTAAGGAAGTACCTTCTATTTTAGAGGAACAAACGATACAAAGAAAGCACCAGAAGACTATGCTGTCATTCAGATTTGTCTGCCCCCGCCTTTTGGCAGGGCAAATAATTCTCAAAAGCAAACCACATTACATTTGAGAAATACAGTTGCTTAACAACTGGAGTTACCATTTCATCCCCCCACCCCAAATATATGTGCTCAGTCATTGGCAAACTGCTGCAGGCTTCAGTGATATACTGCATAACACAGTGCATTTATTGACCAGAACAGAAGACCATGTCCAAGAATACGAAGTTTTATTGATTTGTTTTCTTGTAGACGGTATTTTCCCCTGAAAGCTGCAACATGATCATGATTTGTTTTCATCTCTAACTTTTATATATTTATTGATTTAGGATGGGGGAAACAAAAAGGAGAATTGAAGTTTGGTCTTCAGATCTGTCCTTTGTTGTGTTTGCCAAGAACTTGAGAGCTTTGAGAAAGAATATAAATTCATAACCACAGTTATTTGGGTATCATTCCTAGTGCACGGTGGAAAATGTTCCCAAGTAATTCATTAAAGATGTTTTGTCTATGCCAAGGCAGGGAACACATAATATCCCCTTGCCAACCAGACATTTACTTAAGGTCACCCTACCCGCTTACAAATCTAGAGAGCAGCGTAAGCCTCCCCAAGCCTGCTTCTTGAAGGTCCTCAGTTCTCTAGGAATTGTACAGCCACTCAGAAACACGGAAGAATATGGACTTGTGAGAAAACAGAAGTTTTACAATTAGGTCCTAATCAAAGTCATGATGCTCCTGGGAAGATAGTTTGTTTATTCAGATCATTGCACATAAGCCAATGTATTGATCCAGTATAGAAAATTTTCCTTGCTGTATGACTTCTGCAATAGGTGGCTGGAAGAAGAAAGCTGTGTCTAGGGCAAGTGTGGCCTAAAACATCAGACTGGAAACGGCCTTCAGTGGACTCAGATTGGCTATGCAGGTTCTAGCACTCCTGTCCAGAAAAAAGAAATTAACCCTGATTTTGTTTCACAGGACTTTGAGGTTTCAAATTTTCTTTTCTTTCCAGTGAAGAACAAATCCAGAATATTTTCTTGACACACAATTTTGCAAATTTTTCTGTCTGCTATCTCTTTTTCTTTCTAGCACTTTCTCCCTCTTTGGTGAGAAATGTCAAGCTCCAGAAAATTTCCCATCAAAATCCATCCTCAAAACCAATATAATTCTATAAGGGAAGTTGACTACAGCAGCACAGCATATTGTGATGACAGTACATTGCAGTGGAAATGTTCTGACTAGCAGGCTTCCTACTGCAACTTCAAAATGATGTAGACAGCCTCAGGGAAATCAAATGTAGGAATTTTGCCAGCTAGTGACCAAGTAAGTAAAACACTCAATTTTGGCCTTTGCTTCCCTAAGAGTGAATAGTGAACTAAAGTTACCAGTCATCAGCTGGAAAATAAACTCTTTAAAAAAAGTAATGCATTCATGGAACAGAACACCTCAGCCTGTTGTGCAGAGATGGGTGATTCAAAGCCCAGAGGAAACAATTTCAGTCATCACATCTGGCCTGCTGGAAAAAGAAAGAAAGAACATCCTCTGCGACTGTCTGCATCATCCCAGCAGCTCCTTGTTCTGCCGGAGCAGACTTTTCGGAGCGAGGCCGAGCTCTGATTCTGTCAAAAGCAGCGGTAGTAACGACTGGTCGTGGAGGAAAGCTGCATCCACACGCTGGATGCGTGGAGATGAGAAACAAACAAGGCTGTTGCGCAGGACTGGCTCCAGGCACAGCGGCAGCATGGGCTGTCCTGTATCTTGTCACTTTAGCAATAAGGACAAAACAATTTCCCAAAGCTAGCTATCACTAATACGAAATCTTCATCCTGCTGAAACACACAGGGCTTGTACATTCACCAACAGCACATTTGCTTTGTACACAGGTCTTCGCTGTCCTTGGATGAGGTCACTTGGTCTCAGGTTGGGATTGAGCAAAAATCAAAAGGGACAGCTCACATTTTTACTGCCTAAGGGAGATGGACGTGCAGCTCCTGTTAACCCAGATAAGACAGTGATGGCCAAAACTCCTAGGCAGCCTACCTGTTCCCTTAGAAGGCTTTGCAAATGAAAATGTCAGCTATTATTTCCTGGGCTGGTACAGCCAAGGGAACATCTGGGTCCAGCGACTCTGCCACTGACCTGCTGAGTGACCCATGGCGCTGTGTTCCTTGCCAGTTTCTGTGGGCAGGACAACATCCTACCCATGTTCATGGTCGTGATAAATAGCTGGGGACTGGCACCACTCTGTGTGGCACCGGTGACCTTCTAGTGTTGGCTCAGTTGTAATGAGATGCCGAGAACATTGCTACAGCTGTGACCAGAGGTGAATACTTGCATTTTTTTAGTCAGAGGTCCCAGGTTTGATTCCTATTGCCAAAAGGCTGCTGAGGGACATTTTCAAAGAGCTCAGATATCCTCTGATGGAAGATGTTATTTGAGTATAAAGCTGCCTTATTATCCTCTGCACGGTTGAGAAGCAGGTGCACAAACCTCCATCCAAAAAATGTTTGCATGTAATTGGCATCACCTGTGGAGACAAAGCAATCATTTTGGAGGTGGGAACAAAGGAAATAGAAAGTACGCCTTTCTGCTCACAAAGCAACTAGGTGCATCTCTGCAAGAAAAGATCATCCTAAGCTAACCAAATGGCTACTTTTGATAAGCCCTCTTTGCTAATATATAGCATATCCAGCAATCAGTGCAGACTGTGTTTTTCATCATTGAAAATCGCTTGATGCAAAAAAAAATAAAAATTAAGTGAGACAGTATTATATCTCACTTAAAACTCCATGAAAATTTTGGCTGTGCTTTTTAATGTGATAATGTTAATTAAACTGTGCTCTCATGTTCTGAAGTCTTATAAAATGTCTTGGAAAGGATAAAAAATAATAGTAGAAATAAAATTGGGCTATTTATCTACCAGGAGATTAAAGGGCTTCTTGTTTCCTTTGTGAATTTAGATTTCCAGAATTAAATGAGTGTGAAGTAATGATATTTTTCAGCAGAATCATTATCATTTTTATTGCAATGGAAAGTATGCAGCATTCCATTGTTATTGTACTTAACTCACCTAATTGTACCTCTCCACTCACCAAGCACATCCACCGCACAGCGATGGACTCTGCGCTCATGTGGCGAACAGTTCACGTAATCCAGTCCTTTCCTTCAAGTTATTGCCAATATGTGTTTTTCTGAACTGTTCTTTCATGGGGTGCTTCAGGTAGTAGGTGCAACGCTATTAGCTACTTAAATATCAATCAGACTGGCCCGCAAATGTTTTTTTTTAATCTCTACAAGACCTGTTTTTATACTACATACCATACTTATGAAGTATAACACATTAAAGATATACTTAAGAAACAGTTCATCATACAAATATACAAAATACAAATGCACTCACATAGATAGGCACAGGTGTTGAAGCAGAAATATGGATGTTCTACTACAAAGCCTGTAGATGTCCTTTTGATAAAGTAATTACTACATTGCAGTTGCATTCAGAAAAGTGACAGCAGACAATATGGAAGGGATGGTGCGTGCTCTGTCTTTGTGTCTGCTGGCCTGTCTGTCTATATAAAGGCACATTCACCTGCCACTTAAATACATCTGTAATAGAGCGTAGCAGCTGTTTAACTGGGCATAGTGACGCTACAGAAAAAGCATGCGAAGAAGAAAAGACTTATGATCCAGATCCCTAGCTGGTGAAAGCTAATGATTTACTTGATAACGATGTAGACAGACATTGCCCACTCTCCAGCTGAGACTGTTTTTTCAGTCTGGCACAGGTAGATGCCTTTGAGTCAGGGCACCAGCATGGGCACACCTTGTGCTTGTGAGTTGTCGCGAATGAGTGGTTTAGAGGCCGCTTAAAGAATCACCGTCAAAGAAATTAGCAGAAAGTGATTTTAATAGAGATTTATAAAGGTGCGACCTAATAGGATTCGATGGCAAAGTTCACTCTATTACTTATTACACGGGTGAAATATATAAAGAAAATCGTCTAAGGGTTTATATTTTAGGAACAGTCTAGGTTTCATTCACAATTTAGCAACACTTAATTATCAACTAATCATTAACAAACTTTAGTAACACTTAATCATCAACTATTCACTATTTGCAAAGTAGGTTAGTAAGTCTACTACAATCACAACTTAATTACAGATTATGCTTACTATTAGTGCACACACAGAGAAATATATATATATTATGTACAGAAGGTATACCTGTTAAAAATTCCCCTCGATTTCAGTGAAGAAATACTCACGTCGAATGTCTAGGCATTCCCTCTCAACGGGCGAACGGTTGAGCTTCGAAAGGGACTCACCCAGGACCCAGCGGTCCTCCGAATATCGTAGGCCTGAAAGATCGCAAGCTCTGAGAGGCGTCCCACTCAGAGGGAGATGCTGGGTGCAGCCCGCTGCGGTCCAGGAGAGCTCAAAGGGCCTCACTTAGGACCACCGTTTATAGGCTCACAAATGGTTGGCTTTAGTCATCCGTAAATTTCCACTCTGGCCACAGTCCCAGGTGGTAATTACTAAAGAATTCTCAAGGTTTTGGTGGTGTTCTGCTGGACACCCGGGCCAGGCAGTAGGAGGATGTTCCCAGCCTCAGCTATGCAGAGCCTCTGATACAGTCAAGGAGCGCTCAACTGCCGGACTCAATACACCAAGGCCGAGGTTTCATGGAAATTTCTGAGATCAACAAGCGGCCCAGATCAACAAGTGGCCCAGGGAAGAAGGGGGGGTATGAATGCACCACCACAGAGTCAAAGCCACGCCATTTGCAGTCTGTAAAGACAGCTCCTGATATGTTGACAGCTGAAAGCACCCTAATAAGAACAAGTAGTGAGCATTTTCCAGCCATTTTATATACATTTTAAGGCCACTTTCCCATACATTTGAGTAGAGGAGAGAACTACTTCAGGGCAGCCCTGTTTCAGCTAATGGGGCCATTCAGCAGGACAGAGCTTAAATCCAACTCCTCATCACACATTAATGCCTCTCCATTCAAATGCCCATTTTATGGAAGTAAAGGGAGAGGAGGAAGACTCTGAAGGGAATCGTGGTCCCAATGACAGGGATGAGAATTCTTGTATTACTTTCAGCGTGGCCAGGCTTTCTCCTTGCACAGCAGTATGTTCACAAGCCTCTGCTTTTCTCTAACCAGTGGACATAGCTGCGTCTCACTGGCTGTCCCCCGTTGCCTCCCTGTAGTATTGGAGGTAGGATGAACAGTCAATGAAGCATTAACGTCATTTGTCTCAGCCTAGGATTAGGGTACCAAGAAAGGGAAATCCAAGGCATACTGTAAAAGAGAAGAGCTTCTGTTTTCTTTCTAAACACTTGCCTTCGATTTTCTAGTCATCAGTTCTTTGAGAGAGGTACTGAAAGGTAGTAGGTATTGGGTTGTCCTGGTTATCGGTTGGGACCTTTAAGAACAACTGAGAAACGAGTAAGGGTGATAATAATGTGATAAGTCTCGCTGTGAAGTATAGTGAGGATTTTTCTGCAAAATTCCAGATTTCTAGAAGCATCTGAAATTTGGAGCGATTATAGCAAATATATATGTCCTTTCGCTGGTGGAGATGTTCATTTGTCACGGTACAGAATGGTGTTTGGAGCAATCATTGTACAGCTCCACGCCTTGAAGTCAGTTTATGGCAGAATTTGGAGCGTGATGTCCAGGAAGTATGTATCCCTATTAGCCTGACCCAATGTTGCCATCTGTATTTTCCTTCCTTCTTAGCTATCTGCTTTGATTTGTCAGTCATTGACCTTTTAAGATTTATCCATTAAAATTTTTAATCCTGGAGTGACAGCTACTCTGGGCACAAACCTAATATGAAGCTGTTTGTTCATCTCTCAGACTGGGAGCAGAAAAATAACAGCGCATAGTCTGGGACCTCCAGAGAGGTGCAATAAAACTGCGGAATCATCTTGTAAACTGAAGAAGAAATCTCTTCTGATAACATATATTTGTCAGCCTGACATTCTTTATTGTTCTTCAAAGTCCAAACTATAATGGGGACTTTGGGGCCAGGAGACTTTATGATGACAAGTCAGGGATGGGTCAAAAGTTCTCTGCCCTCAAGGCTTTTGATGCTGCTTTTCCTGCCACTCCATACACAAAAGAGAGGAAGTGACACTGGAGAGATATTATATTATAAAGAATATGCTTCTTGGGTTTCTTCTGGCTTTTCTCTGATAAACATCAGAGCAAGCAGGCTCCCTCTACTTCTGACTCTCCCTCCATGCTCCTTAAATTGTATTGGAAGATGAAATATTTGTTTAGAGGAGAGACTGGCCCAGAAATTATGATTCAGGATCACAGTCTTAACGGTGGGCTTTAATTGGTTTGGCAAGGTGCATACTATGAGTTTTAGTGACAGAGGCAGTGAACCAGAACGAATTTTCCTGTAATACCAAGATTTCAAAATGCTTTTGCAATTCATGAAGCTGTAAGCACTGCTCAACGTAAAACGTGTTTTATAAGACTAGGCGATTTTTTTCCCTCCCTCTCTCTCAAAGAAAGTGTCAAAGGCTTCTGAAGCTGAGCATCCACAGAGTAGGGAAGGCCTGGGACTGATCTCAGTGGTCCAGATGTAAATCAGAAGTGACAACAATGAAGTCAGTGATGTGACGTTGGTGGAGGGTTAAGGTCGGTGCAAGTGGCGCTGGGCGATGCGAGTGCGTGGGGAGGTACACGTGGCCATTTGCCCCATGCAAAATTCAGCTCCAGCAGCAGCGTGTCTGCGCTACGGGAGTGCCCTGTGAAACCAGCTGGGTGAGGTGTGGAGGTGGAAACCAAAGTCCTGCTAAGAAAGTGCTTCTCCCCTGCTGGCAGGTGTGAGAGCAGGAGGGATGCTCCGCTGATGCTATGGGGTATTGGTGGCTATTTGGTTATCTGTGCTGAATTTGGAATGTGAGTATTCTAAGGGAGACTTGCTCCGAGCTTGACGTCTGTGGTACGTAGGGAGAGGGTTTAGATCCTGGGGAGAGCACTGAGAGTTTTCAGGGTGCAGAATCAGGGGGAGCTGGACAGAATACTGTAGAAAGAACTGTCAGGATGTTTTGGGTGAAGCCCGTGGGTGAAGATTGCTGCATTAACCCCCTCAGGACATCCCCTGCAGCCTCACATCCAGCCGTTGTCGGATTTCTTTCCCCTGCAGTCTTTCATCTTGATAGCACAGTATGAGGCTCAGCAGTTGTAATCTGGCTGCACTGCAGCTCACTCCATCGGTAGGCCCGTACCTGTGGGACACCTAGGCTCAAATCCCTATCTGGTTCCTATTGGAATGATTCTATACGTGTAAGTCATTACCTGTAGTAAAAGCCTCCAAGACAGACTTCTTCCCAGTGTCTCCAAATGTCTGAAGGATTTGCTGGGGCTAAGGGAGGGTTGGCTTCAAATCTCTGCTCAGCATCGGGCTGCAGAGGTGGTGAGCCTGTCTGCCCCATGCACACAGGGGCTGTAGCCTCCGTCCTGATGGTGATTTTGCATCCTTTCCTTGGTCTGAAGGTATCTTCAATGGCAGCCAAGACATAGCCACAGGATGGACTTGGTACCCATTCCACCTTAAAAGAAATGTGTTCTTCATGTCCTGGAAAGCATGTTTCCCTGCAGGACAGGAGGGCAAGGACTCCTTGGTATTCCTTTCCTTCCTCCCCAGAGGTGAAGGAGTCTTCCTCTCACCGCCAGCTCAGTTAACCCGGAGGACAGCACGTACCCTTTGCTCATTATACCTTAAAGTGTTATCAGCATTTTTGAAAACCTCATTTCCAATGTTTTCTGTGGTGGTATCTGTGCACCAAGCAACGAATAGCTAAAACCTTATATCCACTTTTAATCACACTAAATCAATGCACCATAAGGGGGAGGTTTAAAACCAATTTTTTATGCACCGCTGCTTACATTGAAAAGACTCATTACAACTGAAATCAATCAATACAGCCTGTAACTCTAAAGTAACTCCTGGATTGAATCAATGACGCTAATGAAGATGGGGGGTTGGAAGGATAGAACAATGAGAGGGAGTGGGAAGGTGTTAAACAAAACAAAGCCTTTTTGAAATATTTTGCCTTTCTTCTAAGACAGAAACAGCCTCCTTCAGTGTGTTAGGCTGTAATTTAGAAAGAATTTTCCGGGTCTGTAGAGGTCCCTTTTCAGATGAGATATTGCACAAGGACCACAAGAGGGCAATGGAGATTGGAGACAGAGCCATGCCCAGGCTCTGTGGAGCACAGATGTTGCCTCCTTGCTCTGCCCACCTTCCTCCAGCACCCAAAAAAATGCCATTCTCCGCCATGTAGAGAAAAAGATGAAGTGTGACAATAAGAGCGCTTGGGTTTCCAGGACTGCTTTTTTTGAATCAATGAGACATTATTACAAATAAAACATATGTCTGCTTTGTAGCTAATGCTATCTAAATCGCATTAAGCCCCTAGCAGCCTGTATGGTCTGTATATGTATTCTTAGAAAGGTGCGTGGAAGCGGTATTGATCTTTTGACTAAGTGTCCTAATGAAATACAAATCTGCTATCATTTAGAGAGCCATCTGTCATGATGAGACATAAAAAATGCTACAAGCAGAACAATAACTATAATTCAATTTGAGAATCCAACCTACTCTCAGCAGGCGCAAAGCATCCAGCCCCAGCCCTTGGCCTCTGGGATCGATTCTGTTTACTGTGTTAAACTTCGTCAAAGGGTAATAAAGAAATCAATCAATAAGGTATTAAAGAAATTTCCAATTATGGGTAAGGTACTTGTTGCAGAAGACCTCTTTAGCCCAGTGTGGTGATTTAAAATCCATCTACATGGCTCAAGTTTTCTAGCAAGTGGCAGAGTAATTTAATGCTTGTGGTGTTATATTGTCCAACATAATGGTAAACTGCTAAAAAAGAAGTAGTGCACAACTGCTGAGAAGGAAACTAGTGACAGCAGGTTAATGGAGAGGTCATTGTCCTAATACTCTCCAGGCCACTGGTGATGCAGGGCTCCCCTACCTGAGAAGTTTCAGGAAAGTTAATCCAAATTAACTTCTCAAGTGGGTTGGTTAAATCATATTAGTCACCTTTATGGACATGCTCATTCAGAGTTAAAATCGGCTTTATTCAATTTAGCTTTGTTCAGTTTAAGCTCCAGTTCATCAGAGCACTTGAGTATTTGCTTATGTCTCTGGAACATGGCTGAGACACACAATCTACAGAGCTGTTTTGATTAGGGCTGGATTTGAACAACCCTGTGGCAGTGAGGCAACAGGTAAATGGTCCAACGACGGCTCTGGGCCTCCTTTTTCAGTCTTTTCTATTTCAGTTGCAAGGCTTTGGGGCAGGGTCTTGCCTTAGTCCACAGCTGACAACATGCAGCACAGTGATGCTCCTCTCGCAGCCAAGCTGAGATATGGCTGTAACACATTTTTGAATGCACACTCCGGTGATACTTTCATGGCCCTTCGTGCCTGTGCATTTCAATTCCTCATAATCTTTCTTATCTGTTTCTTCACAATAGACTTGTGAGGGCAAGGCCAACTTCAGCACAGGAACCCAGCAGATGGGCCGTTGAGAGAGCAGCAGGCTGCTGGGGGCTGCAGAGGGGCCCTGGCCTTGGTGCCCCTGTAACAGGGTGCTGCAAGGGGAGTAGCTGGTTACCCCCCGAGAGGAGAAGGCAGCTGGCAGCTGCAGGAACAGGAAAATCTCTCCCCTATCTCCAATACCCTTTCCCCAATCCCTCCATCACTGCTTTGTCCCTTCTGTCTGCCTCTTCCTTTGTCCAACAACCCTCTCACCCCCCCAGCTTAGAGAGGCAATAAAACCTCATGTGGGCCAGTTTTTCTGAAAAGCCTTTGGCCGTCTATGTGGGGGAAATACTGTGATTGCCAGGAAAAAGGGATCTATGTCCTCAGACTGAGCTGTAGCAGACAGGTACCAAAATGCATTGAGAGCGGCGTCTAGTGACTTGCACAAAGCCCTGCGGGAGGGACCAGCGCTCCCTTCTGTGGCGCTGCCACCTCGCACGGCTCCGAGGGCCCCGTGCGGTCTGGCTTGCGTGCACATTGTGTGTAGCACGTGGGCACTGACATGACTTATCCTCTGGTCTATGCCCAGGTTTATTTTCTGAAAAAGCAACTTGATTCTTTTTGCAGAGGAGCCAAATGAGAGCTCATATGTCTACCGTATTGATAAACAGGGGACCAGAACACGGTGGAGAGGAAAAGCGGGAGAACCAGTTTGATTGTGTAACACACTGGAAGTAAACATGCTGTAGCCACAGGCTGATTCTTCTCCATTCTGTACATTGTTTTATTTCTTCCCTAGCCAGATACCTGTGGTTTGCAGTGGTGCCGCTCGGGCCATGACGTCCTCCTCTGAAACCACTGGCTGGGGTCTAGTGAAAAGCCATGGCTGTGTGCACTGCTGTATTGTCTGAGATAATATATGTCCAAATTATTTTTTTGGAACCTTTTCCTAAAGTCTTTATCTGCCAAGCTCCAGGCTGTGGGATCGATGTGCTACTGTGTACTTGTTCGCTTTCCGTCTCTGCTGCTTTTCTCCGAGAAAGGCTGTGTTGGAGCTTGGCTTGTTGCAGTCCCTGATAAGCCAGGTTACTGTTTTCTTTGACAATCATTTCTCCAGAATGTCCTGTGTAATTTTTATGGGTATCAAAGTTTGGACTCCCTCATTAAAAAAAAAGGATCTTTTCATATTAATGGAGGGTCTTTTTCATCGATGATGATCGATGATGATCAGTATTAATGGCCCCACATCTGGCAGCAATCTAGGCTGTTATTTTTGAACGAACCAATTACTGAAGATGGATTTGATTAATCTTCCTCTGACAGAGGAGAATCAGGTCTCTGAGCTTTGGGCTTTGGTGGATTTGTGTGATTTCAGCTACTTGGGGACTGATGGGACTTCAGGCTAGTGGAGCTTGCCGCGAAGTGTTCCCTCACTGCCTGGGAGATTGACAGGAGCGATAGAGCAGGCATAAAAAGCAATGGAGCAAAGTGGGGAAAAAATAACTAGAAAGACTCTTTGAGAGAGAGACTCCACTTTCCCCAGCCCTGGCAGAGAGCAGGCGTTCCTAACGAGAGACTCAGCCTGACTGCCTTAAAGCTCAAGGACGAAGCACCTGGAGCCCCAAGACGCTCATGTGGAGAAGAGAAGGAGCTCAGCTGTGCCTGGGAAGGAGATGCTGGGAAAGGAGGTCTCACACTGCGTGAAGATGACTGCCTGGCGTGCCAGTGTACCTCTCTGCCTAACCCCCAGATGATGCTTTTCCCTGGCAGGTCTACCACAGGAATAACTGCTTCTTAGATGGCGGTGGTAGTGCTGTTAGTGTAGGTACCACGAGGGCAGGATATCACAGCCAAACTCCAGCACCTCATACCCCTTGCAAGAGGCTCCACCAGAGGCAGAGCTGGAGGTATAGCTATACCATGGCTGGAAACTTCATTTAATTCCCTGTGTTGTTTGTAAATATTTTATTGTCTGGTATTAAGTGAACGTAATTACTGCAGCTTAAAGATGAGGGAAGCTGTTTAATGGGGATGCTGTCAAAGTATTTTCCCCTAAGTTTCAAAAGCTGTTATTTTTTTCTTTCCTGTCGTTGGTAATAATCCCTTGAAAGCTTGAAAGTGAATGTACTGCCTTCCATTGCAATTGTTTTTCTTTGTTATGTTTCTCAAAGAGTAAAACATGCACTTTCAGTCTCAGTGACTTTTATTTTAGGTTAAGGGAAATAAACGAAGAATGAACAAACCTTAAACTCTCCGGGAGAGAGAGCAGCCACATCTACTCAAGCCACGCTCACCTGGTTTGGGAACATTAGTACCTGATGCCAGCCAAGAGCTCCTACAACAACAGCTAGTGGTGATGGTGCTGCATTCAGATCCACCCTCACTGAATGCCCAAAAATGAAATATGCCATAGTGTAACACCTATGGTTTGGCTGCCCCCCATCTTCCACCTCCATTGGGCTGCTCTGTGATCCCATGTGCTAGATGCAGTATGGTCAGGGAGGTGGGGACCTGCAGCACCCAGGTTCATGGAATGGAGAGGCAGTGGGAGGAAGGATTGCAGGTGGAGGGGGCAGGATAGTGGTGCCTGGGACCCGTCCGTGAGGTCTCACTCAGAAGAGAAACTTGTACGTTCTGTAACAGTGAAGTGCCTCCTGTTCTTGCAGAGGCGTAAGGAGGGATCTTACAAGGCAGCGTGAGCACCCTCACAGAGAGCTTGGCTTGGGACTTGCTGACCCCCCCGCCCCCAGCGTGCAGGACGGGAAGGTATTTTCATCTGTGTCAGAACAGGAAGGAACTGTTGCATCGTTAGTGGGTCTGACTGCCTCCAGCCAACGGATGCTTGGTTGGTTAAAATGATGTTCTCGGCAGCTTCACAGCAGAGCTACTGGCAACGCTCTGGAAGTCGTCTCCCTCCTTCTGCTTTGTAATGACACTTCCTTCTGCAAACTGCATCTGTATGATACAGCTCACACTGGGTTTGGGTTCCTGGAGATGATGTTTGAGGAGGAGTAAATGCCACTTGCTCATCAAATCTCAGGGTGGTGTTCACAGAAGCAGCAATTAAAGCACATAATTCAGTGCAGGAGAAATTCTCCTGCAATGCAAACATTTCTTTATTCTCATCAAGGAGAATAATAGACCTGATTATTCAGAGTGTGCCGAGACCCAAACAGGACTCACTTGCTGTCAGTCCATCTCTCTGTTCCTCCTCGCCCAGCATCCTCCTCATGAGTGATAAGCATCACCAGCATCTCCACTAGTGCTGGCCAGGATTTCACAGGGTGAAATGTGCAGCATTTCAAGGGGTTTTGTTCCAGAAGTTATGTCAAGATATTGCTTGGAAAGACACCTCAAGAAACTTCTAGCACACTTTTGCCATTTACACGGGTCTTATGCAGGTCTTTAGCTGTCAGATTCTGATTATGTCCTGATTTCATTGGGGGTCTATAATATGGCCAGAAAACTGAGACTTCCTTTGGGCAAGATGATGCTTGAGGTCTTCTGCAAATCAACAGTTACCTGCTAGATCAGATACAGTCCGGAACAAGAATGAACAAACTGGTGGTCTGATCTGAGTGAGGCGGTGGTCTTCCTGTCAGCCAGAAGCTCTTGCTGGTCTGGTGAAGGCTGAGCTTGCAGGCAGGCTGTTTCTCTGGCTGCCTCAGGAGCACCTGAGTACCCTGATCTTGAATTTAGCAAAGTTCACAAAATTTGGTATCAAAGGTGCTGGTTACTCTGTTAAACCTAAGCATGTCTGTGTGAACTGTACCGGATCAAAGTGGGGCAGACAAGCATCTATGTCCTGTGCTGCTCCCCGCTGATCTCAGCCCAGGGCAGCTCTGCTCCTCATCTCTGTGCCCCACTCAGAGGAGTGCTGGCAGCTCCATCACCACCCTCACAGTCGCCCCTGAGACCGCTCCAGGGTTGTCGCAATGCAGAGCAGACAGGATACAAACCAGCTTTGTCCAGAGGCACGTGCTCTTTCACTTTGTGCGTTTTCTGGGCAGGAGGCAGTAACCAGCAGCTAACCCTGCAGTAACCTCCAGCAGGGAGGGCAGTAACGCAGACAGGGTCACAGCTGCCTTTCTGATCCTGCCCTGAAAAGCATGTTGAAGGCCAAGTTTGACGTTTCTGACTATGAGGAGAATGTGGTTTCCTCTCCCAACCCTCTCTTTTTCTAAATGGGAGCAATAAGATGCCCATCTGGTACCTTTTGCTAACAATATTTCAGCTCAGGTTAAAAATGTTATCGGTAGGGGTTTAGGTTGTAGGTATTAAGTGTGAGCTAACCATCCCTCATTAAAGGTTAAGAAGTCTGTCTCTGTCTCCCAATCTCCTGACAGCTTATTTTGAAATCCCCACAGATATTCCAAAGCTCTTATTTCTGGTACTCAGTTTTCTTTAAACAATGTTATTTCCATTTTTCTGCTGCTAATAAGCAGTGGCCTTGCTTTCTGGGTGCCAGTGGCAGGGACAGGCTTCCTCTGTTTGCCAAAGAACTCTTTGTTTCCCTCTGATTCCCTCCATCTTTTTACCATAAAATCTAATCCAATGATTGACAGCCCTATTTAAACTTATATTTAATATTGCAATCGAGTGATACTTTGTGTTTGCTTTTTGAAGTGAGGAGAAAGGGTAGCAGAATTTGCCTTCGTGCAATCATTTCACCCACAAAAGTGAATACATCCAGTAAAGTGAAATTTTGCTAGCGAAGAAGAAAAAGAAAAGGAGAAGGGGGGATAAAAAAGAGACGAGATTAACATCCTTTAAAATGTGGCTGTTTACTCCTATCATCTCAGAGCTAACTTTAAATAGGATAAAATGATCCTTTAATCCCCTTTATCTTCTTAAGAGCTGCTCTAAAAGATCTACTTGACATTTGAGAAATGAAAAAAAGTAGAAAGTCTCGTAATACTCATCAGAAATGGTGGATGGAAAGATTTGAATTTAACAAAACATGAAGAATTGGATCCTCAGCTGGGCTTAAATTATCGTAGCTTCTGCTGAGTGGCACCAGTTCACAGCAGTGCAGGATCAGCCCTCCCACTGCCTTGCTTGTTGCACACAAGCAAGCGTGTAATGCAGGGCCCGTTGCAGTGGGTTTGGCTCCTAATGCAGAGGGTAATCCTGGAAATCCATCTGACCCAGTCGCCTTTGCTACCCTGGTGAGAGGAGGCTGGGAGACTCCTTTTACATCCTTAGGAGCTCCTCGGTTGGCGCTGAAGTCTCTCTCTGTGCTATGTGCTGTTTTGCCTTTAAAAATCTGGCGTCTCTTGCTGACTTGTTATCTGCAGCCTCGTTTCCACAACATCTGTTTAGTCTTGAATAAATATGCATTCCAGTTACTTAATGGCCTTCTCTCAATTCTCAACCCAGAAAGAGTAATGAATCGTGAATAAGTTATAAGGAGCTACAGCACAGAGACCTCTAAGTTAAGCACTGTATCCTGCAATGTATTGCCTTGGCTATCTATGCCCGTCTACTGAAACGCTGCAAGAAAAGGAAGAGAGCCTTTCATTTGTTGTTCTCCCATTTGCAGTGAGTAATGAAAGAATGACAACCCCTAAAAGCCGAGGGATGTTTGCTCCAGAATGTTGAACTTCCAGTGATGAACTGTCCTACTCAGCCATGCTGCGACTAATGCTTGGAGTGATGTATCTGGACGTCCATGGGCTCATAACTCACAGCCATATGAGAGCAATGGTAGAGTTGTTTCAAGGAAAATAGACTCACCTGAACATGGTGCAAAGAGGCAATATTACTTTGCTTGGCTAAGCGCACACAAACGCTGCATGGCAGCTCGTATTAGGACATCCTTTACTGACATGGCTGTGGTGTTCTTGTCTGGGTGGGTGAAACCACTGAGATGATATAGCACAGGCCTTCAGAGTGGGGTGAGCTGGTGGCCAGGACACAGTAACAGGAACTGAGGTACCAGGAAGGGGATTCATCTGTTCAAAAAAAGGTATCTGTTTCAAGTTCTGTACGTTTAGGTAGTAGACTCTCTTTCACTTGAAAACAACATTACAAACCACAACAGGAGTTTCCTTCCTAATCCAGTTACGATTTCATTGATAACAGGAAAATCCTAATGTCATCCTAAATATTTTCAATATTGAGTGTTTATATATCATCTTGTATTTGTTACCTTCTTTGTCGGTAATGAGGTTCCCTGAGTGCTGAACTTCATTTTTTAACATATGTCCCAAAGAAGTACAGTTCCAGATTACTTTAGAGTTGATGCTGAATCTGCAAGCGGTTTTTGCGCTTACGCAAGGACAGGACACCTACCAAGAGATGTGAGCGGGGGTGTGTGAAGGGAAGCTTTTCTGGGGAGCAATGGGAACATGAGCGAGCTGGCTAAATTCCAAGGAAGGTTGTTTGAGTCAGCTCTACTAAATACCACCTAGAATTGTGGCATTGCTATAATAGTTGAAATGGACACATAAAAGCCTTTATACGAGAACAAAAAAATTCCCAGCACAGCAGCTCTCTCTCCTGCTCCCTGTGTGCAAACAGCACATTTGAAGTGCCGGTATAGCTTCCTCTATGTATGCATGCCCCATCTCATCTCACCCACTACCAACAGGCATTTCTTCAGTTTGTAGGTGCTAGGAGGTGCAGTTCTAAAAAATGCTCTTCCCTTACTTCTCTGTTCAGTTTCTGTTGTGATCCCACAATGCTTGAGTTTAGTGTATGTGTTTATACAGTGCCCAGATAGATAATCCTAGCAATGCTCTACCTTCATAAGAATTAATCACTGCAATAAACCTGTAAAAATGGAGTTGAAGCTATCTTGTCTAATAAACGAGAAGAGAAATTAAAGACTGGGTGGAAGGCACACAACCCAGCAAGGCCTGTGTTTTAACCCCAAAGCTGCTGTTCTAGCTGTTTAGTTACGGTTACTTGCAGATTGGGAATTTCAAAGGTAGCTAAAATGTTTGGGCACTAAAATGGATTAACCAGAGGCTTTACAATAGTCTTTAGGTGCATAGCTCTCTTAAGGACATGCTAGACCTGAAGCCATAGAAATAGAAATGTTCCATGTAGCTACATCTCTACCCACTCTACACAGCCAAAAGCATGAGGACATCTTAAATTCATTACTGATTGATAATAGTTTATTTTCACAAGCATAGAACTCAGCCTGGACTAATTTAACCTTCCAACAGGCATGAAACATTTCTGACTAGGTCAAATATTTCTGTACTGCACAGCTACTGCTCTGTGACTGCAGCAGAGATGTAAACTTAGGCTCTTTTGAAAATCCCAGCCTAAACTTCTCATTATCCTGGACTTCCGTATCTTTCTCTCTGTCCAGCCCAACTTGCCCTAAAATAAACCAGAAATAAAACAGAAACCCAGCTAATGATAGTGTGATTGCCGGTTTCCTTACAGAAAAGGGGATCGATTCTACATGGGAAACAAGCATTTCATTTAGCTCAGCAGACCCCTGTCCTTTATGGCAGTGGTCCTTGTGAGGACATAGTTCAACAGTAAGTACTTCAGGAGCTTTCTAATCCTCTAATAGACTGCGGATGGGAATACCCTTTCTTGACAAAAGGAAACAGGTCATAGCTGAGAACCTTGAAAAAGCTGGAGAAACTACCTCCAAACAGCTTGTTTAAGGAAAAAAAGGTTGTTGCTGAAATGAGACGGGATTTTTACCCTTTAAAGACAGTGCCACAGAGCTCTTGTGGCCAGTCCCCCTTCTCCTAACGTAAACTGATGGCATCTTATCTTTAGATAAACTACTCTCTGAAGCAGTGCTTATTGCTCAATTCCTGTTGCTTTCTGCACTGGAGTGATTATGGATTGATGGGAGGAGAGGCAACGTGGGGCTTTAACGCTAAAGGAAACAGATAACTAGCAAATACTCTTCAAAATCGTCCAGGATTGTCTTAAATGTGAAATGTGATTTTCTACAAGTGATGATGGGAAATTATCATGGGAATACAAAAAGGCATAGGGAATTTGGAAACTCAAGCACAAATTCAAGTGGTTTCAGAACTCTATTACAAATGACTTGTATGTTTATTTTAATTCCTGTCAGGAGGAGCATAATTGTTTCAGCTACTCGGCTGAAGACCAGAAACAACACCCAGTGATTCAGGCAATCAAAGGCATGTCACAAATAGCATACAATCAATGTAAGCTGTTCATGAACAACCTTCAGGCTGAAAAATTGCCTTTCCTAGGAATTCTGTGAAATAGTTTCAGATAATAAATATCCTTGAAGAAAACCTCTGTGGTGAAATCACAAAGGATTAGTAAACTGCAGAAGGAATCCCACAGCGAACTGGGGGGAACTTCAGGCAAGCCCAGATGGATGCCTGGAAGATGCTGGTCCTTGGAAAAAGCCTAAAGATGGGCCAATGGTGCAATGTTCCATCATTTATCCTAGGTTGAGAGGGCAATACAAAAATGTGAGAAACTCCAACTGGGTGTTGAACTTGGGTTTTGCTTTTGTAAATGCTGAGACATCAGGAGATTTGGCTGGAATCCCTCAGTGCTGATGATAAGCCCTGCCAATACAAGAGTCCCCAAGAGCAGGGGAAACCAGAGATATTTCTGGAGGGGTTGGAACTAGAGTGTCTTAAAGCACTGACTTGCACCTCAGAAGTGCTGCATAGCCACAGTTGCTTGCTCTGCATCAGGAACCGAAGGGAAGAGCTGCCCTTAGCCATGGGGTTCAGTCATTACCTTCCAGTGACATTGCCTTTTGTGTCATAGTTGGCCAATACTTCATGCTCCATTCCCCTCCAAAACACCATCTACACGGAGCTGACCTCTTCCCAGGCCAGTCTTTTCCACGCAGCCTTGTGATCATCGTGAAGCTGTTACCATGGCAACTGTATTTTTGGTAGCTCCACATTATTCATGCCAGGGGCCATAATGTGATACATACTGTATTTGTAATAAGCAGCAGACAGACGTCTGAAAGCACCCTACTGAGCCAGGATTGACACATTCTGCCTCTTCAAGGTCAAAACGGGATCTGATGACCTAGGTGCCATCTTGAATGGATTTAAATGCAAAATACTATTAAGAGGTAATGATGCCGAATGGGAGAAATGCATTTAGTTCAGACATATTTTCCCTTGGGATAAGCTGAAAAGTCTCACCAAGCATCAGTTTATATTCAAGAATAGCTTGTTCTGGCAGTTAAATACATATATATTATTTTTGCAGGCAACTGTGGAGGAGCTCTATTACCATTTGCATCCTGTCTGGAAAATAATAATTATAATAAAAACATCTTGATTCCATTATGCAGGGAAAAAAGAAAGTGGAGAGCCCCTTTCAAACCCAGTCTTTCTGCCTGTGGGTGCTTCTTCAGCAGGTTATTTGAGATGACTGACTGAGCTGCCTGTTTAGCAGCATGACTGCTGGCTTTCCTGGCTCTCCTGCTCTGGTGTGAGGCATTTTCCTTTCTCACTAGGCATCATGACATTTGTGAATTGAAGAAATCTCATGATTATGCTTTCACTGGGGTCTCAGGTTAGGAAGTAGAATTGTTAAAGCTGATAATCTGCTTGAATCTTGTCGATGCAGAGTACATTTGGCTATCAGTTTGGTATCTCTCCGCTGTGTTACCACTGTGTCTCCCATTCCCCAGATGTGGTAGGGCTTCCTGTGTTTTCCAACTCAGCTTGTGCTTTGGCGGAAGTCCTACAGGTACAGGCGCCTTCTAGCTAAGGATCTGAATGACCTGCCTTTTTTCCCTGTTCTTTTCAGTGAGGTTGTTGGGTGCCTGCTCTCTTCCCTTCCCTGCTCAGCCAGCCCAAAGAGCAGCAGCTCAACAAACCCTGCCAGAGAACAGAATTGCCGTGTAGGGATGGGATTTTGTCAGGAACCCAGCTGACCCACTTTCCCGAGTCCTCCGATAGCCTGAGAAAGCTCCGTGCCAATCCCGCAGGGGCCAAGCCCATGGGTCTCCATCCAGCCCTGCCTTGTCCCTGCTTCCTATGATGCCTTCCCAACTCACTCCTGCTGAATTAAGGATGCTGGTGCTGATGGCAGACAAAGACAGATGTTACAACGCAATGAGCTAAAGTATATCTCAGTGCAAGAGCCGAGCAGGGAGGAGAAATGCTAACACCCTTTTAATTCCCCTTTTCTTCCAAAAAAATGAACTCAATCAACACACAAAAAGGTGAATCACTGCAAATTAGGTATTGGTGTTTGCATGGAAGGTCTTTGAGGATGGGAAGTGAAGCAGAATCAGGAAACTTCATTCCCAACCTCTAAGCTCATGACATTCTCACTGCTGGAGCCGGGATGCTTGGAGTTGGGAAGCTGCTGCCCGTCTTACAGTCCCACTGTTTCAGTCCCTTCCTGGAGGCAGCAGGGGAGAGATGAAATAATCCTTTTATTCAGGAGACATCAAGCTAAAAAGAACGACCCATCGGGTTACTCAATTCAGCTCTGTGCTGCAGCATGTCAGATACCTGTGACAGCCTTGTCTCACGTAGGCAGTGGGCTATGCAGCCCTCAGGGCGACAGCAAAAGGACGAGCGCAGGCAAGTATAAGAGCTGGGGATGCCAGTGCCGTTGGCAAGAAAAGAAGACCCAGAATTGCAAATATTTAGGCTCATGAGCAATTTCTGTATTTATCTTGTCTCCCAGGGAGAAAGTTACTCACGTGCCTGAGCGTCTGCAAGTCTAAACCCATACGGCGTTTTAGAGACTGCTATTCATTATTATTTCACACACATTTTTACACAGTTTCTTGAAACAGTGAACAGTACACGATGAAGATGGAGTTTTCATTTCTCCAGGAAGATGTTATATCTCTGTGTATCGGCCAGCTGCTGAACTATTGCTTTGCCAGATAAGGATGGAAAGTGCCACAAGACACCTTCTAGGGAAGGTGTGGTTAACAGTAGGGCTCCCTGTGGACTTCTTCAGTAGGATATCCCCATCTGTCTGGAAGTGCAGGGATGGCTCTGTGCATAAAGGTGCTGGGTTTGAAGCCTCCAGACCTTATTCTTTAAAACATTTTCAAAGTGGGGGTCTTAGTAGAAACCCCCCTTAGTGAGTCAGATGTTTCAAGTCAGTCCTAGTTGGTCTTGATATTTGGTAATTTCCTGTATATTTTCCAAGCATGCTTACTTCAATGAAACCGTGATTGTAAAAATAGCATCATGGTGCTATTTTCTGCTCTTTTCCCATGTTTCTCCAGAGTTAACACTACTTAATTTATAGTCATAAGTAGATCTTTCTGTCTCATTTGTTTTTTTTTTTCCCTTGGTAACTTTGAGAGAAAAAAAACCCAAACAATCCATCATCTGTTCTTTTTCATTCATCACAAACAAAACAGCTAATTAAGTTCTGATTCCAGAGTCTTTAGCATGGCAATGACATCTTTAAGCACAACACTGACAGCTGGAATATTAGGTCCCTGAACTGGGTCTTCAGTGCTGCTGGGTGACATTTGGAGAAGTCTTTAGTCCTGTAAATGGAGGAGATTTGATATCTTAGCTACTGAGAGGTTAAATAAAATGGAAACTTGAAAATTTTATTTTCAAGGACATAACCCCAGTTTTGTAGTTTCTGGGTGAGCTTTTCAACTGCAGCAGTTTTGAACTCAGCACAGCTGGTAAACAAAGTGAATGAAATCCTCCTTAGCCATATTCTGCAATTTGACACAAAACAGGCAAAGAAAGGCAGAACCAAATATAATCCTACTTGTGAGGTAGATGTGGGAAGAATTATTCTGCTCTTTCACTTAATGATTTATTTGACTGGAACACCTTCTCCAGGTGAATAATTTTTTCCTCACATGTCAGTAGAACTGACCTAGCTGGGTTTAAAATATTTGCAGAAATTTGCTCCTCCTTGCCTAGAGTTTGTTTTCAGTGGTGTGCAATATGGATTTAATTTGACTCCTGTTGATGCCAACATTAAATTTTCTGTTGAATTACTGAGAGCTTTCGAAAGTGTCACCCCTAGGAGACAACTTGGTGTCCTGAAAGCTGATGGCTAAAAGCTTATTGATTCAACAATCAGGAATTTATGCCAAGTTTCGGAAGGTCACCCCCCTCACACCCTTTTAGTTCCCCTTTTCTTCCAAAAAAATGAACTCAATCAACACACAAAAAGGTGAATCACTGCAAATTAGGTATTGGTGTTTGCATGGAAGGTCTTTGAGGATAGGAAGTGAAGCAGAATCAGGAAACTTCATTCCCAACCTCTAAGCTCGTGACATTCTCACTAGAATAAAAAGATGACCCAAATGGACACAACAGTTGCTCTACAGAACATGAAGGGTAAGCAAGGGGTGGTGCAAAGATACCCCCTGGATGAAGACTTACTATTACAGGGCAATAAAATGTGAACAGTAATAGCTCACTGAAGCCGGGAGGTGAGGGCAAAACATGCATCAGGGCGTGGGGGTTAACACCCAATGCAGAGGCAGAAATGTCACTGGGTTCTTCTCTATCTGATTCTGCTTCTCACTGCACAAGAGCACACGTTCCCTGCACACGCGTGAGGGAAGCCTGGTAAACTTTTCAAAGACGAGCGGTTTTGACTCAGCTTTTGTCTGAAAATGCAAGAAAGTTGTTTTAATTGAAGCCATTCTCTTAACACTGTGCAGCGTTGTGGAAAACAGAGCAGGGAAGAGGGGAGGGGTAAAGGAGACGTTGCATCATCTCTGACGACTTGATCACATACTCTCCAATGGCTGCTCTTAATTACAGTGGATGATTATTTCACTTCAATAGCTGTCTGTGTTTGAACACTACTTGTGTTCGTTACTGGGGCAATTTGAATGCTTCCATTCGTTTTATAAAAAGCTTCTGTGATGTTTCTCAATAATTCATGATACAGGCTTCTTCCATCAGAAATACCTACGTGATTCCTCAGTGCTTTGTTAGGTGAGGGTTACCACAGTGCTCTGCTCACTGTGAGGGCACCGAGGGAGGTGCCGTAGCTCCTGTAGTGTGGGAAGGGGAGCAGATTTTCTGGGTTGACATTTATTGCAACTTTTTGAGAAGCAGAAGGTGGACTGAAAGTGTTGTGAAGATGAGCCTTTACATCCCATGAGAGGAAGAAGCCAGGAAAGAACCTTACCCAGCTGTACACATGGATCTAATTTACCACAAAGAGCTTAGATTATCTGGTGGTGTTAAAAATGGCACTGTCAAAATGATTAGACTGATAGTGAGATAGCAAGACAGATAAAGATTTGGGAGAATGTGTGAATGGAGTTAATTTCATACCAAAGGAGATTTTGAATTGCTAATAAATATATAGAAACACCATCCAGGCAGGGCCATATTAGAGATGAGAAACATTTCAGATAAGTGTTCTCTATCCAGTATGTGACTGTTGCTACAGGATGCAAAAAGCAGGATACAAAATTGAGAAGAAAGAAAAAAAGCATTGATACATCAAAATACAAGAAATTGTATTGCACGCAGAGAATGAACTGCTTGAAGATGTACAAATCACGGTCCTTCACACAGTTAGTGGAGCGTGGTGAGACTGGAAGAAAATGTCTTTGCAAAGAGGAACTGAAATCTCAGGACTGTGTAGCCAGTTGTTCCCTGGCAGTGTCCTGGGCCACGTGTAGAAACCAGAACAGGCAAATTAGCAGTGGAGTCCAGTAAAGGACAATTCCCGAGGAGTCTGTGTGAGTTTCCCCTAAATGCTGTTTTCAGCAGTCAGTCTACAGAGCAGAACCTCGGTGTCAGCTCGATAATGTCGTTTTCCCACGTCGCAGATGGTCCTTTCCCGTGCTTCCGAATCCTGTATTTAAAGGGAGCGAGCAACTGAAATTGCTCTTATTCATCAGGGGGACTTATAAATTATAGATTAATCCAACTCGGCGCCTCAAACTAAGGTACTTGCGACCTCAGAAATATGAGTGAATGCTCCTATTTTACAGTGAAATGCTTCAGTTTCAACAAATTGACATTTTGGAAAGAAAAAATATTTTATCACAGGAGTTGGAAGACGCAAATAAGTGTCTGGGGGGTTTTTTGGAAAGCGTTGAAGCAAGTTGAGGACTAACTTCTCTTTTTTTAAAATCTCATCTGGTTCCTAGCTACATCTTTCATTGCCTTGGAAAATTGGGTCCTTTATTAACAAGAGTTAAATTACATAATACTGAAGAAAGAATTTAAAATAATTACTTCCTAACCCCTTTTGCAAAGCCCTGAAGCACAAGGCTTTATTACCCTTATCTTAACTTTCTTAACTACTAATGTTTTAGTAGTTAGAAAATTATCCTTTCCCTTTTGAAAATCCAGCTGCAGTTATTTTTTCCACATTTTTATTAGCCCTCTGTATATTGATAATAATCGCACCATATTGAGGTGTTTCAGGAGAAGACATTAAGGCCAATCAAGTGAATAATTCAACATTTTAAAAATTGTCTGAACACAAATTTACACAATAGCCTGTGACAAAAGAATCTTTAGGGGACGATCAAATAAATAACACCCATTTTTCAAGAACACTGCAACACTATCAAAAGAATAATACAGACCTCTTTTTTAATGGTAAGCTATTATTATTCATGTATGTTGGCAATTTTAAAAGCTGTGAAGCTGTGCTCTGCAAAGTTCTTATATGCTACTTCGGGAAGAGGCAGTTACTACCAGCAGAGATCCCAGTTTGGATATCTCAGCCGCACTAATCTGCTGTGTCTCTGAAGGCAGCTTCCTTAAGCCCTGCACCTTACTTTTCCCATTTATGTGACAAAAAATATATTAGTGTTTCTTTATAATATGGCACATGTAAGAGTAACGTGTAAGTATATACATCCCACATTATGTTGACCTGGGTGTGTATGCATTCCCTGGAAAGCATTTCCCTCTTGTCCTTTTTACTACCATATTTTTCAAGCAGTTAGTGTAGAACACAAAGCTATAGCTTAGCTGGTACCGTGATTTCACAGGAAAAGTTTTTGGCTCAGTTTAAGCTTGGATTTTTCAGACAGTGCTTTTGGAGTACCCTGGCTTTGGTGGGCTTTCAGCTGCATCTCAGCAGCCTTTCCTTCAGAGTCCAGAAGGTAAAATGTCTCCATGCAACAGCAAAAACTACTCAACTATAAAAATCATTTCTAACCTCTTATGGAATGAAGCTTGCCAGCTGAAACCTCTCATTTTCCTGTAAGAGGATTCACCTGCTTACAGCCCCCTGTGGTCCACTCTGCTAAGAGGCAGAGCCTCCTTAAAGCAAGGAGACGAGCAGGATGGCACATTCCCATCAAGAGGTTTGAAGCCTCACCAGTCCTGCTCAGCCACCCCTGCTTGCATGCGTAAGTCTTCGGCTGCCGGGGTGGGTGCTTGCTTAGTGCAGTCTGTTTCTTTAGCTGTTTTTTCTTAAACTTGTTTTGTAGGGCTTTATAATACAAGTGGCTGGAGTCTTGATTTCCCCATACTTTCTGCTAAGAGTGCTTAAGAGCACCTTTTTTTTTTAACTTTCTGATAAATAACACTTTAAAATCTGGAAGGCAAGTAAGCTACTTGACTGGGATGGTGGTTATGCAGAGCTGTTCCCAGTGTGTGGGTTCCTACTGGTGTTGAAGTTTGCGCTGTTAGAGGCAAGGAAGCAAATGCGTGCAGATTGTACCTCTAAATCCAGAGAGCCCACGCTCCTGGGTTTTGGAGTTTAGAAACTTAATGGTCTCAGCATTTTATCATCCCTCCATCTCCTTAAGATCTGCTCTCCCCCCTGAAGAGTGTCCTGGAGTGACTGGGAGTTGGTGGGTGGGTGCAGCCTTCCTGGGCAAGCCCGTAGCTTCTTTTACTATCGTCACAACAGTCCTTCATGGCTCTGTGTTTTCTGAGGCTTTTCTGTGAACAGAAGTTTAGTTTGACATTGTTCAGTCGAGGCATTACTTCTGTATCGGGGATTGCAAGCGTCTGTCTGAATTATAGAAAAGAAAGCGGAGCTTTAGGAGCTCTGTCAAACATCCTGATGTTATTTGCTCCCCACCACTGACTCAAACCCAGAGTAAAACTGAGCGGGTGGGAAAGTTGCAGAACAAATGTTATCCCATGCAGAGGAGAATTGCCAAAGGGGTTTGTTAGCCAATGGCACCAAATTAAGAGTTTAAAATCTCTTTTCATAAACGGTTTCTTCAAATGACTGGCTTGTTAGATCCCTGTAGAGCTTGCCCTGTTGGATAGCGTTTGCACTTTTGAGCTGAAGCTGGCTGCGTTTGCAAATACTGCTCTGTACTTGCAAGGTGATTACTACCGCTGCCAGGGTTGTACCAAAGGCTGAACAATGCTTGGGTTATCAGACAATACTGCCTACATCCAACTTTGTCTTTCTGCAAGAAGGAAACAGTTGGAATTATGAAATGTGAGGGAGGTAAGACGGGTACTGGGCAGGTACCCCTGTTACAGAGGTTGCTGCACGGGTAGGGACAGTTGCCTGAGGGTCAGAAACCACTGTGCCAGGAGTGCCGCAAAGTATCCCGGGATGCGGGTGAGATATCAATACCTGGTTGGGAACAGAGGCACAGACAGATGAAGGGGAGTACCAAACCTCAGTGTCAGGCGAGGGCCCAGGGCTGTATCCTCTCACGTCCTCCCCATTAGGCAACTCCATGTGTTAGAGCCCTGCTCCCCTCCCAGCCCCCCCAATTCACCATGTCCGCAGCTGGTGCCCTCCACTGTCAAACTGAGGGACGTGGGAAGAGCTGAGGGTGGGATGGACTTTAACAGTGGCTCCTCTTTTCACTGCTCTCTATTTCTCTGTGCTGTTGATTTATTCTTTCAAGATTTAGCTTCCATTTGCTGAGGGTTTTTTTATTATTACTATCCAAAGAGTTTGGGGCAGTTAAGAACCATCTGTATGATCGTCTCTTCTAAGGCTGTCTTTGGTACTCCCCTACCTCATTTTTCAGAAGACAGTGGGTGTCACAAGATTCTGGATTTGGAACTTGTCACCTGGCTCCCTCTGCTCCTTGTTCTTCAAGATGCATACTCTCTGGTGATAAAAACCCATTAAAGCCTGCATGAACATTGGCTTTGTTATTTATTACTCTCTCCTAAATAATGTTCTGAGATTTGGCTGCCCTTCTTGCTACTGCTTAGCCTTCTAGCTCTCATTCTGAGCAGCTGGGACGCTACTTTTTGCCTCTTGTCTCCTAAGCCAAACTTCAGCACGGGCTATAAAATGATGATTTGATAGGAAGAGCACAGGTGACAGGAAACCGTGGTACCTCGGGCTTGATTTAAAGAAGGGGGGGAGGCAGCCAGCTGTCGCCTTCGTGGCCCCTCCCCGGGGCGCTCGGGCCATCGACTCGCAGACACCAATATGGTGGACGGCAAATGGCGTTTATTGGTAGATAACACGGTGTTATATACCTTGGGTTTACGACGTCACTTCCGCCTGCTTACTTCACACCTAAATGCTACTGGCTATTAGGGGAGGGGGTCCTATCTTTCCGTACAGCGCGATATCTTCCGGCCGCCTGATCCTAACTACCCACAGCCAGCCATAGCTGTGAGAGGTAGATTGATGGTTTTATCAAATGATGAGAATCTGCTGCTCCGTTAGTGAGGCTAAGCGCCTGGGGTCTGCTGTGCTAGGCACTGTACAAATCGGATGCAGAAATGCCCCCATTTCTAAAGAGCTGGCCTTATAATTATATGACAGATAAATGAACTAATTTGTTCATGCTTGTACTCAAAGAGATAATAGAGCCAGCAAGACCGCACGGCTTCCGAGTCATGGGCTAGAACCAAAGGCACCAACTAGCAGTACTTCTCCTGAATGTATCCTAGGGCTACTCTGTGCCCCACAAGGTATCTTATGATTTGAAGCAGCAGATTATTTCAACTGTTCATCAGTTAAATATGTGAAGGTGGCTTCAGGTCAGCTCTTGGCATTGTGGATCCTGTTGGCTTCACAGAGACCAGTGCTGCAAGAGGGAATTTCATGTATTTAACATAAAGCTCATCTTGTGTTTGGAAACCTGCTGGAGTCAGCACAGCCTCGAGAGGTGGGGGGAGCTGTGGAAGCCTGTATGCTGTTTCTGGTTTTAAGGACCTTGCTCCTGCAGACAGTTCCGAGGAGGTGAGCCCTGATCCTCTGAAATGCCTGGGAGTCCTCCTGGATCCGTGTGCTCAGACAAGAGGGTCAGGGCCACAGCGGACGGGCGGGGGAGCTGCACATCAGAACTGCAACCCAAGAAAAATAGAACAGGATGGTTTTATGAAGATGGCTGAATTAATCAAATCAATAGTTTTAAGCACTTAATACCTAAAGTGATTTGAGTGTTGGTTATAAAAGCCTGTGTAAACATAGTATATAAATACTTGGTAATTGACAGCTCATTCTGGGAAAATACATCTCCTTTAAGTTTTGTGTGTATATGCTGCTTGTTTGTATACATAATCATAATTTATATCTTTACAGAGTGTTCAGGTATTAATCAACTGTAACAATAATACACTGAGTTAGTGCTGAGTGCATCTCTCATAGCACCATCTGCTTGGATAGAGGAAAACACTGGCGAAGGAGCTGGCAAAAGAGCTATTTTGTGATTTAGCAGAAAACACTGTAGGAGGCTGAGCTTTGTAATAGTCAGAGCTAACTACAAATTAATTCAAATCTGCGCATTTTGTTTGTACCCTTATCACCCGATCATCATGACATCGTGGTCTCCACTGACCTGCTGGAACTGGTGTCTGAAGTGAACTTGAGCCTTTAAACCTAGGCTGGACAAAGTTAGAAATACAGTACAGGGGAAAATCCTCCTTTGCCTGAGGGCTGGCAGACCTCAATGCTTTTGTCTTTGTGATCCTGAGGTCTCCTGCTGTGATTCCATACTGATCCCGAGGTAGTGTATTGTCCTAGGAAGCAAGTATCGCTATGTATGTCTGTCAGCGTATGTCCAAAGTGCATTCAGAGCGGTCAGTTATTTGTACATCTGCTTGGGCTAAACCCAGTGGTGTCAACACCGGAACCACAACCAGCCTGCAGAAACATGTCCTGCTGAAATGAGACATGTCTCTTTCTGGGCACAAGGCAAAGTTGGAGCTTTCTCGCTTCTCTTTCCTGTTCTCAGTCCCCAACTTCACTCACTAGAAGACCATTTAAGCCTATGTTTTAAGTTTAGCCATAAATTTAGAGGGATATTTTCAAAGTCATGAATGGAAGCTAAGCAGCCCTTTAGCTCCGATGGATTTGAGTAGAGCTTGGAAATCTCCTTGATCCCTGGGATTTAACCATGTGCTTGAAGTTTAAGTGCATGCTAAGGCTCTGCTTCCATTTAGCTCCTTATCCCAGCAGAACGGTTTTCTTAAACGTCATTTCACCGATTGAGCCAGGCTTCCGGATTCTTCTCTGTCCCCAGGGGAGTCCTGGTGTTTCGCTGCTGGAAACTTTACAAGGCAAGGTGATGGGATACCAGCCTTTTGCATGCAGCATCTTTGGCTGTTTGGATTTTTAAAATGTTTATTAAGATAACTAACATAAACCAAGAAGATGAAGTGTTTTAAAACTGTACCTACTCCAGTGTTATGTCTGCTGGCTGATAAATCAGAGTACTCTTATCATCAACTTTTCATGCATTGCAATTGGCTTGGCAAAGATTAGCAGAAGATGAAAGCCCTTTATTACCTTCATCTTCAGACTTCTGAAATTCACACTCAAGGACAATTTCCCACACCTTATCTGGATGGAGACCGCATTGATTTAGCTTACATTAACCTTTTAAGACCTATCAGAATACGCTGGATACATTTCACCTGATAAGAATTTAACTCAAGTTTAGTCTCTGCCGTTTTTCCATGCAGCCAAGTCCTGTAGTGTTGTATTAATCACGATCAGGCAATCTGCTTCCGAACTTTCAGTGATGAAGTGTTTTTAATCACAATTTTAGTTCTAAAATTACTGACCAATCTTCCCAGCCACCTCACTCATTTTAAATCAGTCGTTCCTAGGAATATTTAACTTTCTAACAAAAAGTCTTTGTGCTACACTGTTTCAAGGCTAACTTAAGGCGAGTTAAGGATGTAATTCTCAGACCATCCTACTTATAATGTCCTGTACGACCTCATTCTCTTTTGTATCTCACCTAGTTGTCATTTTATCAAGATTCATGTCTTGGCTTTCTGTTTGGAGTCTGGGGAAGAATTTTGTAAGGTTAAGTCTTGTGGCAGGTAGCTGACTTCTTTGCACAAAACCTTATCTGGGCCTGCAGATAGACATAGAGAGCCTGTGGTATTTTATAAGAAACCTCAAGTAGGAGTTCTGCATCTTTCCAGTCCTGCTGAGGTCACTTCACAAGTACAATGGCAGGTGGTAACTGGAGGCTTTTTGTGTGTGACCCACAGGATGCATAAACACGCAACTAATGGCCTGAGCCCAGCCACGAAGTCACGCGGATGGCCAACGTGCAAATCCTCCCATGCAGGATGCCGTTTGCATAGCCTCAGCTTGCTGAGAGAAACATCCTTACCAGTGTCTGTGAACTCGAGTTCCCATCAAAGAGGAACTGCTTAGGAAGGAAAATGCAGTTTAGTACCAAACCTGAGGTTTCTGCACAGCTTGAGTGCCCGCTTTATCGTGCCTGTTTACCATGGATGACCCTACCTGGGGATCTGCTCTGCATGGTGATGATATGCAGCAGATGATAACTGTGTCATTATGTTAATAAGGTAGGAGACCTCTGGCACAAAACTCGCAGTTAGGTCCGGTACTTGTTAAAGCAACATATTTAAAACATGGTTTGGTTAACCCTGTGCAGCATTGTCCGCTCCTGCTGCTACTCCTCTCCTTGACTTAATAAACCCTGTCGGGAGAGATCTGGACTGAGTGAGGCTATCAAACTCCAGGGAGTAACATCGCGTGACATCTTGTGACATGTATATTACACGGCTTCTGGAAGGAAGCTCACATCACCTGGGAGAGGAAATGCTTTTCATACCCCTGGGAACTAATTATGTCAGTTCAGCTGGAAGTAGAGTTTTTGCACCACACTGTTTTGTCCTTTTCAGTATTTTGCGATTTGATTGATTACCTATTCTTCTCCTTTCACACAGATTAGTGAGGCCATAAACGGAGAGAAAACAGAAGAGGCAGCCCCATAAAAACAACCAAACACTGAAGAGATCAAAGTAGCACAGCACAGGAACATAACTATAAGTCACTGACTGCAGGTGGCATTAAAGATGTGGAGGGCTTGTTCTCATGGAGATTATAATAAGAATAGTAAATGGCACAGAACTAATCTTGGCTGAAGATAAAATATTTTCAATGACTATGGAAAAAACAATGGGGGTGGGTTGAGAGGGAGAATGGGACATAAATATTCCTGAGTATCAGGTTAAATAATTTTCCCTCAAATAATCTATGAACTTTCTATAGGCATCTGCTTTTAATAGAAATTTGCTGTAATTCCTAAGGGTCTTTGAGGGGTGGCAGGGGAAGCAGGGTTTAAATCTATAATGGTGGATTATATACTAGTATACATTGTCTGGCCCTGATGTGAAAAGGTATAGCACAGCTAAGACGTTTCCTCCCCAAAAGGCAAGTAGCTTGTCCTCCTCAGAAGGTGAGTGTCTTGTCCTTTCTGAGTGTCAGGAAGGTCCCTGGACGTGGACCTCGAGCTCTGCCCTCCAGCCGTGCCCAAGCGCTGCCCCAAGTACTGTGAGCTGCTGCCGTGAGCCAAAATCATCCAGGGCGTTCCTCATCTGCTAATGCCCTTGAATGTTTCTGCGTCAGTACTTAAGTTGATGACCTCTTTAGTGTAGTGGTAGATACCTAGTGAGCGAGGGAGCTGTTTCAGAGTTTAGCTGGCATTTTTCACATAGGTATGGCACCATTTCAGGAGCAGAACAGGGACGTAATCTTGTTGACAGTGCTCCCATTGCAGGCAAACAGGCTGGTATGTGCCTCGTGTTTCTAAATCCTGTGTGTGAAGACTGCTGGGCTTCTCCCAGCATTCAGGGGAGGAGAGGAAACCTAGGATGGAATAGTTTCTCAATTTACTAAAGTTTTGCAATTTCTAGCCGTTGGGATCTCCCTGGGCAGTTGCTTTCTTTTACCCCAGGGGAGTATTGCAATATGGTAACGCTGCTGGGCATGTTGTGTGCTGGTGCACGGGGGAGTAATAGACACCAAGTACTGCAGGCTGTTAGTGTGGCTTTTTAGGTCCTTCTGGATATATCAATAACTACAGAAATTGAGAGCAAATTAATTGAACATGAAACTATACTCTTGTCTGGACATCCTCTTGGAAGACTGAGCAGTAAGGGTTTTGAAGAAATTAAAGCTTTGGGTAAGCTATCTGTGCTGTTAAGAGTCAATGGAACAGATTGAGTGCTGCTCCTCTGTGTCAGTGCAAAGTCAAATTGCTGAGCCTCAAACATCACAGGAGGCTGGCATAGAGGAAGCCACCTGGGCAATTTGCACTGTCATGGAAGCACTTAGGTAATCTGTTCTGTTAGCTGAGACTGGTGACTCCTAGCTGCAGAAAATAACTTATCAAACAGCTTGAACTAGTATTAGAAGGGGACATTTCACCACAGCCTGCTGAAAACAGGCACTGGTCTGTAATATAGAAATTAGGAATTGTTATAAAACTTCCTATCAGTCCAGCCTGTACTAGATCTTTTTTCATCTGCAATGATTGCTGAGAGTTAAACTACTTGCCTAGCTACACTGGCCCTTCTGCTGCCTCAAAAACTTTGTGCAAGGGCAAATCTAAACCTTTGTATCTAAAATTTCAATAAAGTAAGAGAAGATGAACAAGAATGTACTAATCCTTGACTACTAAATTTATGAACTTGCTAGTATTAACCTTTTGTTTTATTGCCTTTATGGCCATACTATAAAATATAGCCATAGTAAAATATCTGCGTATTTGAACTATGCTGCCTGGAATGGTTTGATTCCTGAAGATGAAGAGCCCTTCCTCCTGCTGTGAGATACCTCAAGGGAGTTGTGGGAGGAATGACAGGGGTTTCTCTATGTTCAGAAATGCCTACAGCCGATATAAATGAGAAGGGTGATGACAGACTTCTATGACTCAAACTTGCTGCTTCTCATGGTCCACGAGGGCTTGGCTGTGCTATATACAGTTGGGGTATGCTCTCTGTGCCATCAGCTGCATGTGGATAGAGTATGTGACAAGTGGTCTAAAGGCTGTGAGAGGTAACTGCTGAAACCTTGTGGGGGGAAGGAGGGAAGAAGACTTATAAATCATGCAGTTTGGCAAGATCTCAGTGTGTTTCTGTGCTCACAGGTCTGAAGCCAAAGAGAGGTGTAGAAAAAAAATAAATAATGTAACTCCATTATCTGTGGTTGGATTTTGAGTTGCAGGTTTTCTGTGCTACGTACAACAAGGGCTCAGGTCTGCAAGAGCTCTGCATATTAGTTGGGGGATCCCATGAGCTGGGGTAATATGGAGGTGAGTTGAATGTAAATGTAGGTGTTCTTGAGTTCCTCACCCTGGCAAATGGTGAATTTTGGTTTCATGTCTCTGGTGTGTGTTGCTATTTACAACCAGCACTGTGATAGTGCTAAAAAAAACCATTATAGACAAGGTTGTCCTTGTTTCTGGAGCTGCGTCTCGTAATCTGTGCAAAGCACTCCTTGAACTCACGACACCAAAACTGGCAAAACCTCAGCTTGTATAAACCAAATTCTGCTGCTTTCTGCCCCAGCCAGCTAAGCAGTGTCCTCCAGAGCCCCTGATCCTGAGATGAGGGGGCCCTGTACGCAACCTGGAGAACCCCAGAGGTGATGGCAGCCAGTTTGTGCACATCACCATGGGTAGCCAGTAAAGCTCTAGTAATTGCTGTGGGACACTTGAATTGAATCAGAAGCCCACTGAGGGGGAAAAAGTGTGTTTCTTCTTCTACGCTGAAGAGCTAAGAGTTCTTTAATTGTGCCTTTTAGTCAAAAACAGTCAGAAAGATGCCCTCAGTTTGTCATGTCATTTAAACGAGCATGCAGGCAGTCTCTAACTTCAAGCACCTGAACAATCCTGACAAAATGAATGGCCTAGTCCAGGTTTCACACCTGTGTAAGTACCCAGCTGCACCAGGAGCCTATGATTCACACAGTAATGAATCTCCACAAATTTGCTCATCAGAACCACTTACTGTGATAGTTCTATGCCTTTTTTTAAATGGGGTGAGCTTCGGCACTAAGTATGGTACCATGTCTCTGGGCACTGTCCCTATTAATAGCTCTGGTGGGCTAGTAATGGCCGTGGAGGCAGTTGCTGGTGTGAGGTGGCACAAGCAAGTCTGAAATCACTGCAGGTCAGCTCAATTTCTGTGTGTTTTGTCATATCCCTAGCGCTATTTTACGTTGATGAGCTCGTTATAGAAAATGAGCTGTCGCAATACCCATCATCACAGCGTATGGTTAAGCAGAAAATAGGGCTTTTTTTTTTTGACAGCTTTTGGACATGATGGGGAATGCGTACCTTCACCGGATGTGATAAATTTGCAAGGGAAATTATAAGGCTACATGGGTTTTGCGTTATTTCTTGAAGCTGACGGGAGCGCTTTGCAAGTATATTCAACAACTCCAGTCACGTTGATTAGCAGTGATGGCAGTGTATCTAATGGCCTCATCAGAATTGCTTGTAAACCGATTGTCCTACTGGAGTAGTTATCTAGGAGCTTAAACAGCTATGATAGCATCTATTCTGCAAGCACCTGGCCATGTGTGAGTAAATACAGCAGCACTAAATGCTGGAGGTACTGTAAGCGGCAGGCTGAGAAATTCTGCTGGGATCCCTAAAATTTGGAACTGAGCATCCTGAGGGTAATGTCACTTAGCCTGAGCTAAGGCCCACTGTTGTCAAGGGGGGAAAAAACCATTCCCATTGACATTAATGGATTGTTTAGTTCTGGCCCTGTTTGGAGAGGGGCTTGATGTTATATGTACAGGCTTGAGACATCGTTGTTTTGGCTATCAGCTAGCCAAGGAGACCAGATAATCCTCAGTTTTTGCTTTCAGTGCACGAACTCTCACAAAACAAAGCGCTTAATGAGTTTTATCCAGGAAGAAGAGTGTTGCTGGTTTTTGGGGTTTTGGAGATAGGCTCTGATTTTTGTTGGCCTGCTGCTTGTATTGCAGGAAGAGGTGTTAAGAGCTGACGGGAAAGATAAAGTTAGTTCCTACGGTGACATGCAGTATCATCCAGTCCCTTGGATTTAAACAGGGCACTCAGATGGAAAGAGCAAAATTCGGTTTCCTTATCCACTGCAAGCCCTGGGAGCTTTAGAATAAGGCAAGAAGCAGGTTTATTTCAATAACAAAACCCTAGGGCTTTAATCTGAAACTCAGCACACAAGGTCCATCCCTTAGAGAGAGGGCATAGAGGATATAATTAGATGTGATTTAGTGTCCTTAGTAGCAAAAAGCATCTGGATGCTTCTAAAGTAAAGGCCTTGCTGGTTCACGCCCTTGTCAGCAGCAGTAACCTGTGGACAGTTCATCCTCGTGCTGCAGAGCCCCTTGCCTCCTCTCTCCTGCTCTACCACGGCTTAACCACGTGCCCTCCCTTGAGCTCTGTGCGTTTCAGTGCATTTTGCGCAACCAAACCATCTCACGAAGGGTGTCTGCAAGCTTAAAATCGTGTGTGTATTATAATATGCTAATTCCCTCCCTCTTCCTCCAGCCTTAACTGCCTCATTTTCCAAAGGGAATTGACTTTCTCTCGGAGTCTTTGAGGAATGTTTTCCATTTCTCTGGTAAGATCCTCTACACACATTAAACCATTTCTATTCATCAGAAACTCACCAGCTTGAAACTGATGCTCCATTTATCTCTTCTTTGAAGCCTCCACGGAGCTCACAAAACCAGGCCTGGCTGGCTCGGTTGCCGTGTGTCTGTGTTCTTATTAAAGTAGTGTTATGAGTTAGGAATGGGACTCTGGACTCTTAGTCCATTTATCTCCTCCTGCTATATCTTCTTCCTGAGTCATCAATATCTGTCTAGTGGATGGGCAAAACTCAGCATCAGCTGCTGTCTGGAGACCGTCTCGCTGCGGAGAAGCAAGTTGTGTTCAATTGTTCCCCATCCATCATCGGCTAATGAGTGTCCTGTGTCTGATTCCAGTAACTTCTCGTAATGTCCCGGGTGGCCTCAAGGATGGAGCACTGATGGAGGAGCCCCAGGTTCCCTCTCTGCTTTTGCTCTTTCTCTGCTGATGGACCACGGGCAGATTCCTCCCCTCCCTCCACCTCGGCGTCTCCCACTTCTGAGAGCAGAGGGGAACCGCAGGCTGTAGTGCCCGCGGGGACCTAGAGATGAGCAGCGCAAACAAGAGCCGGGCTCTTCTGCCGAGGCTCTGTATTGACGTATCCAAACTTACAGTGATTCCTGCATTGGCTTGGGACCCTACTGTTGCTGCCTCTTTTTATTTGGCCGTTTTTAACTTCGGAAAGCATATCTAACAGGAAGAGAGTTTTTTAAAAGCTGCAGAGCCCTTTTTTTTAATCAGTTATGAAGCTTGCTGATTTCCTAATTAATAGCAACAGTTTGCCAATTTGTGGGGGGGAAGGAAGCTAGGGATAACTAACTTTTATATAATAGCATGACCTTTGCCTTCTCCTAACACTGTTTTCATGCAGTGTTAGCTACTGGTGTTGACTGTCATGGGAGAAGAAAAAGACAAAGACCCTCATGTGCTATTGTTGTATATACAATATCATGCTATATGCAGTTATTTTAAAACCTGCTATAATAAACCCTTCTTCATGAATCCTGAAGGCTTCTAGGCTTGGACTTGCAGACCAGAGGAGTAATAAGTCGAGACAAGGGTCTGAAATAAGTTCTGAGGGTATCAGACCTATGGACTGTTTGGAACGGACCACTCTTGCCCAGCTGCAAGGTTGGAGAAGGAAGCCCTTAATGCAGTAGCATTTATATATAAATATAAATAGATGACAAGGAAGATGAGGAAGCCAGTGAACGGCTGCATCGTGCGGCACAGCCCACAGCATTAGCTTCCTTAGCATTTAAAGCTCAATGGTGTTTGATTACTCCACACCTGCCTGCTTTTTCAAGGCTGAAAGCAGAAAAAATAATCTCCCCTGATATGCAAATCCAGCAAATCTGGATGCAGTTGAGCAGAGTAAGAAATAAATCTGGAAATCCAAGTCACCAATTTCAAACCATTTCTTGATAGAGATTTGACTGATTTCTCCCCCTTTTCTCACTCAGAAAAGGCTGCATGAGAGAGAACAAGGACTTCTCATTCTTTTTGCACCATCATCTTGGGAAAAATATGTATGGCTTCAGGGGACTGTGCTATACTACAGTAGTCGGGCGTTTTCCGACAAATCTGCTAAACTTCTAACACCAAATGTTTTGAAATGAATGTTTCTTCGCATTGCTGTACCATTTTCATCAAGAAAGCTCCCCAGATCAGAGCTCTGTGTGCTTCAGAGTAGAAACACCTTCCACAGAACCTAATAGCTCACTTTGCCTTGGCTTGAGTTCAAATCCCACTAAACTTGAGCTGTTCCAGTATAAGTGCTGCTCACTGGCCTTTATTTTTTAAGGAGTTTCATTTTCTATGAATGAGTAGAATAAATAAAGCTTATTGGGAAGAGTAGGGGGGAGAAACTTTACATGAAACTGCAGCAGTGTTGAAAAGCAAGAACTGTCTCGTACTAATGGGGCTCAGCTTGCTGAAGGGCGTCTTCTCTGGTTTGTGTCCTTTACCTAAGGAGAAGCTTCTGCCCGTGGGGGAAACAGGTGTCAAAACAATGCTGGGAAAAAACAAAATTATCTTACTGATTTTAACTGAAGACTAAGGATTTTAAAGTTAAGCAAGTAGGTAGCTGCCCTGTACAGTAGAGACTTCACCCAGTTTAGAAAAATAGCAGGCATTGCTGCTCTCATTGGAAATACCCAGCTTGTCTGAGAGGTGCAGGTTCTTTGGTGCTGCTGTCCCAGGACTAACAGTCGGAGCAACCAGGTAGAGGCTGTGCTTTTGTTGAAACAATGGCTGACTCAATAGATCTGACAGTTTTGGGGAGACAGTGATAGAATGTATGCCGTCCTTAAAAATCAATAATAAGGATCTTGTCATCACCTGCTGTGGAGGTTGGATTTTTTTTTTTTACCCATTGAACTACCAAACCCTTTAATAGCTTTTTCTAAGTACGGTTTGGTCTTTTTAAAGCAATATTTTGTCATCCAAGTTCAGCACAGTCCTAACTTTTCTCGTATCAAAGGAGAAAGCCAGCCCAAAATGTATTAAATTGGATGTAAATCAAAAATGGCTGTGAATTTGTGTCTCATAATACCATTGAAAACACTCCCCAGCTTTCCTAGTCTTTGAACCAGTGCAGTGATACCGGCATTTCTCATTCCAGCTGGATTAACGAGTTCCTGGACCAGCCAAAGACTTCCTACGATTCAGGGGAGCAAGACAGGTGCGTCTTCCCTAATAAGTCAGGCCAGATGGAACGGGTGTCAGGCCAACGCTTCCCATGAAGGAAAAAATGTACCTTTTATGCCAAGGAGCATTGGTGCCAGATACATGGAAGGAGCGGGATGAAAAGAGCATACAACTGCAAATCGAAAAAGGAACTGTTAGCATCCTCATCGCAAGGGCTGCGGCACGTGATGACAAACGGTGAATGCCGCTGCCGAAGGCCGGCTGGGGCGATGAGCTGTGTACTTGTCCAGAGCATAGGGGAGATGTTTGGTCCACCTTGGTCTGCTGTTCCTGGCCCAGAATGACGCTTGGCTGCCTGGAGCCTGCCAGCGCCAGGTGAATGATACCCAAGGCTTGAGGCTGGTGCCAGATGTCGAGCTGCAGCTATCGGATTCCTGTGGCCTGCACCTGCCTGGCTAATTGCTCCTGGGTGGAAGATGTGCCTTGCTTAGAGAGCAAATGGCAGAGTCAGGAGCTCAAGGCAAAGTACAACACGATAAAACCAACATAAAAAACAAGTTGAGAGGATGTTGTGCTTCCAAAGGCAGGTCTTCAACATTACAGAGTTAACAATAGGCTGAGACTTATGCTGTGCAGGCAGGATGCAGGAAAAAACCACTGTCTGTAGGAACAGCAGCATAGTTGTCATCCCAGTGAGGCAGCAGGACAGAATCTTCTTCCCGCAAACCCCAGCAAATGGTAAGTTTACCGCAAACTCAGATCTTGGAGGTACCAAGCGTATCAGTGAAATTGGACTAAATGTTACTGTCCACGCTTAAAAAGGTAAGGGAAAGATTTTTGGAAATGTCAGCATTTTGCTTTGACTTTCATCACATCGTCTTGATTATTTCTTCTAACCAAACTCAATGTAAGGCAATAAAGGCTTTAGGGAGGAAAAAAGTCGTATCTCAGTGGGTCTGCAGTTTTTTGTTTGAGATTTTTTTTTTCTTTTTTTGTTCTTTAGTTGTTTTTCATTCAAGCTCTCTTAGTTCAAATGTATAAATCCTTGCAGAGTTGACTCATACCAATAGGCGTCAAAAAAACTGTACTGCAGGGAAGGAATCAGAGGGTGAGGAAAAATGTCTTCTCGTCCTGGCACTAACTCTGCTAAAGCGAGAAGTGTTGCAGGGGTGGGAACGTGTCCCAGGGTTTGGCAGCGGTGTTGGCTTGTGCTGGCCTGGAGCGTGCACAGCTATAGCCTCAGTCTGCCTGTGCTCCGTCTGTAAAATGAGATGTAATAACTGCATTTGCAGACATCATTTGTGAGTAGAAACATGCTTCCAAACAGCTGGAGTTGTAGAAGAGCACACTGTGAGCCAGTCCTCCCCAGCCGCACTGCTTGTGGGTGTGCTGCCTCACCTCCTTCCCCTCTCCTTGTCCGTGTTCAGGCTGTGCCACAGGCTCCAGTGCTGTGTCCACAGCAAGACCCAGGACGGCATAGGGTGACTCCTGAATGTGCCTGCGGTGTTGGAAGTCCACGTGGGCTTTGCATTGGTTTTGCAGAGCGACTGGAAAGGCTCTGCTGCGACTTCCCCTCTGCCATACCTCTGTCTCATGCATACCAAAGGAACTGAGATTTCACCCATGCTGTGTAACAAACCTGGGCCAGGGCTTGGGGCTCCAGATACACATCTTCGCCACGGTTAGGGCCCGACTGTGCTGCTGGTGGGGATGCACACTGATAGCCTCTCAGGTTTGGCCAGCCAGAGTACTTGCAAAGAGCAGGATCGCTAACCCGTCCCACCACCCGAGGACTTCAGGGCCTGGGCACACAAGCGCGCGCTGCCCTGCGACAGAAGACCTGGCTGCAGCCTCTCCCCATGAAGGTATCTGTTCGAGTCACAAGAGCTTGCCAATGTGATAAAAGAAACATACCTGGTTTAAGATTCCTCTTCAATTTTCAGTTTGCTCTTGATATTTTTTATGTGTACATCATTTCACTAGTTCTCAAGCAGTAGCAAAACATAATTACAGTTCATTAAGCACATGAAATATTCTGTCTTTTAAAAAAAAGACCACTGGCTGTGTTACTTACTTGAAATGAAAGTGTTTCCTTTGTGTGCAGTACTGAAAGTGTGAATACTTTAATATTTCTTATTTGAATACAATTTACTTTTGGAAATACTAGTTTACATTAACAAATATTAAAATTATATACTTAGGGAATGCTCCTATGTTCTCTGTGAGCCAATATAAACACTGTGATTCTGGAGGATCAAGTCATAAAAATGTATAGATTTTAGCTTTTTTCTTTTTTCAAAGTAAGAGTATCTTGGAAATCCTTAGGACTATTTTGGGATGGGAAACACATTTTTCCGATCAGCAATAATTTCATCTGACTCCGATGAAAGCAGTACTCCTTAATAGTAAGGCAGAATGGCTAGTATTCATTAACAAGACTTCAAAACCTCATCTCTCTGGTAGATAAATGATGTATATATTTTTAAGAGTGTTAATACACTGGCTTGACTTAGCATTTTTTCCTTTTTCAGCCTCTGTAAAAGATAACATCCAGAGGAGCATCTGGTAATTAACCCCAAAGGGCCGCATGCACAATTTTATTTCAAAGGGGGACTTCCATGCTGGAAAAAGATATTGATTTTAAAAAAAAAAAAAGGCTTTTGGCTTCAAAAAGAAGCCTCTGAGTGCTATATATGCATGTTTCCTGTTGCATGCAGACTTCCCTTCTCCAATTCTGCCCATTTGGGGACTACTTGGCAAACAGAAAAAACTTGGTACAGGATAGAATGCCCTGAATAATTTATTGTCTAAAGGTTGAGAAAAAGAAATTATTTGTTTGAACACCAGGTCTGGATCAGATAATCAAACTCATTTCTACCTGTTCCCAACCTGATGTTCTCTCTGTTGCATTTATGGAAGAGCTCAGCAGTTGAACTCTTTCACAAATTCTGCAGATCAAAAGAGCTGAGCTAACGTGGAAGTAGGGAGCGGCAGGAAATTCAAAGAGCTGAATGATACGGGATACCAAAGAGGAAAAAGGTAGAGCCACTCAAAGGTAGAACCGCTGTCAGAGCCAGCAAGTGAGAGACCAGCTAATTGAAAATGTGTATTATCTTCTGAAAGTATGTTAATTGATATGTAACTTGTGATAGCCAGTGCTAGGCAATTGTGCGGGTGTGGGGAGGAAATACTCCAAATGATTCTTGCAAGGTTATTGTATTAATAAGCTTCCACGTTTATTGCCTCTGTTATTTTGAGTTAATTACATGAGCGCCTAAATGTATCTCTCTTAAATCTCAATTAATGTCCTTTACAATCAATTCATATTTAATTAATATAAAAGGCTGATTAAATGTAAAGAGAATGCTCATTTTGCACAAAGTGCTTCCAGTCCTTTCTCTGCAACAGAGTAGTTGGAAAGTAAAACCGACTGATAGGACTAAACCTGACAGCTTCGGAGTTTGCCAACTTTTCATGTTATTTAAGATGGTTCAGGAAGCCAGCAACTGTAATTCAACCGGACTGCCTACAGGTCAAACACGCTAAGTCTCCAGCAGAGCAAGCCGGGGCTATAGAAGCCCATGGTGACAAATGCAAAGGCATAGGTAGGCATGCATATATATATATATATGGCCAAACTGGTGGAGAAGGTGACGGAAGGCCCCGGCTCACAGGTGTGGAGTCCCTTGCCCTTACTGAAACAGGGGCAGGGTACAGGCGGTGCTGCACACCGTGCCACCGGCAGCAGTGAGCGCACACGCTGAGCCAGAGCTGAGAGACGTGTTGGTGATGGATGCTCTGGTCCTGCATAAATCAATGCGACATCCAACTTGTTGAGACTTGAGGTGCTTTTCAGCTTTTCTCTATGCAGTCTGGGCGGATGCAAGATTGTAATGACGGGGTATGACTGATGGATCCTACTTAGGGACCATCTTGTAAAGCTTGTCTATACAGTGAGAAGGACTGCTGCTCCCACTGAAGGGAGTGACTGGTTTAGGTCATATGGCAGGGGCTTGTATTTTGAAGGTAGAAACTGCTTGATGCAGCCTTCAGCAGTGATTCAGAGAGGGGCTGATTCAATGACGCAGAGCCAAAATGTTGGGAGCTTCAAATGTCTAAAGCAAGTTTCTCCAATGCTGGCAGCTGGATGTGGATAGGTGCCTTTCTGGAAGCTGCACAATGTGAAAGTAAGAACCAGGTTAGTAAAGAGCCAAGTTTCTCAAAGTACAATTTGTACTGAAATTCAAGGGAGTTTCAGGATTGCCATTTCAGACTCAGGTGGCTAAATTCCACATAAATGCTGTGTAAAATCTCTTTGCTCACCTTCACTTCTAGCTCTGTGAAGCTGAAGGTCATGTTCTTCTCTTGACTCTGGAGGAAGGCTGTTCCTAGGTCTGTGGCTTGAATCTTCACAGGAGAAAGTCCCTCGTTTATCCTCCCTGACTCCCGGGAGGAGCGTCTTCCCACCCCTCTTTGGGCTTACTGGGCCTTGGTTATCTCTTGCAATTAATACAAGAATAATCCATGTTTTGAAATTCCTTGCCTGGATTAGCTACTGGCTGGAGTACTTAGCTCATGTACATACAGGATCTCTCCAAGGACTTGTCTTCTAGTATTTATTCTGATAACTGTAACATGCAGATAAGAGGAGTACACGACACTGGAAATACAGAATAAATTTACATTTTCAAAACTGCAGAAAGCCACATTCAGAGAGCATCCATGTTCTGAGGATAAGTAGCCCATAAAAGGAAGGAAATCCATAATAAAGGCTGGTGTCTCAAGCAGCAGCCTGCTAAATATGCCTGTGTTTTAGTTGATCTCAGGAACTGAGGCACTGAATTCAAATTTGGGGGCGAGAAACTCCACTCAACCCTAGACTTCCCCTTACTCAACAAGAGCCTTGTCTCAACTGGTGGCAGGGTAAGGTACAAAGTAGAGGGCAAAACTTCACAGAAAAAGGTGTTTCTTTGATTTTTGCCCTTGATTAATTCATCCCTCTTCTGTTTGCTGAAGATCTGCAAACAAATTGTGAAATTCATATGTGCATTGGATTGTCTGACTTTCTTCTCAAGAATTACTGGTCTGTGCCTCATGCTGACTGCGAATACCAGGACTGAACGTGTGATTTGCAATCACAAGTACTGGGCCCCTTTAAATTAAGACTGACTTAACAGCCACTGCAGATTTTTCTAAAATCGACAAAAGATGTGTTTTTGGCAAAGCTTTGGCAACTTGAATTAAACTTGCTTTAAAGTATTTGCTTTCCTCTACTTGGATTGTATGAACATTTGCAGTGAAAAAGCAGGAAGGAGCAAAAAAAAAAAGAAAACTACTTTCTAAAGCAAGTAAACACTTGTGGAATTTCTCTCCCTACATATATTTAATTCTAATCAGGTACAGCATTGCCTGGATAAGCAAGGAGTGGATTGTTCTCTCTCTCAGCTAGACTTACGATCTTTTTGGTTGTTTTTTTATGTTGAAAGTATCGGATTTTGTAATTAAGCCTATTTTTTCACTGACTTTTTAATCCTTCTGTGTCTGGAAGTGTTGAGACAGGAAAATACTGCAGTACTGTGGTTGTGCTAGTCTCTGTGCGCTTTGGCTATAGTATACTCTTCTCTTTTTTTGGAAGATGAAAAAGTAACTTCTCACATAATCGTATCGCTCCAGGAGCTGACGCTTTCAAACCTCAGCAACTGCATGTGAGCACTTCAAACAGTGAGCCATTTGTGTTCCAGCTGCCGAAGCTGGCAGGACGGAGGACAGCCCAACGCCACGCGATCTCTGTTAAAGCCCATGGCAGAAGCCCAGAAGACTTTAAAAGAAACAAGACTTCACCCATGGAGAATTCCCTCTTTCACTTGAAGCAGAGAAAAGGAAAGTTCCTCTTCAGGAACAATGCAGGCAAGAAGTCTTATCAGGCAGCCTTGTCTTCTAAGGAAAATTAAAGATTGAGTCAAAGAGGCAATGAGTAAAGAATTAATTTTTTGTCTTGTGAATTAGATGAAGAAGTGACCGTTTTATATTCCTTCAAGGGAAGCCTCTTAAATAAAAGGAGCAGGGAAAAAAAAGAGAGAAAGTGGAAGGAGGAGGGAGAGAAGGAGAAAGTGAAAACTGCTTGGAGCTATAATACAACCAAAGGCAAGAATTCTTCATTAAGAACTTCATTTAAAATCAGGTGCATCTGAGTAGTTTTGCCACCCTCCTGAAAGTTCATTTTCTCTCTGTACAGCACTTTTCTGAATGCATAAATCTTTAATAATCTCATTTTCCAGTGACCATATATGTATACAATTGGCTCTTGGTCTAAAGAGAGTATGTTAAAGCAGTCTCGCTCGGAGACCTCTTGTTCTGAGACCTGGAAGTAAAGAAGTTTTCAGCAAAGCTGTGATGAAACCTTCATCAGTTGGTGCCCTTGGCTGTGGGTGGCTTTGTTTTTTTCTTTGAGACTTTTTTTTTTCCTTGAAGTATGGAGCTTTTGTTTTGAACCGAGGAGTTTTCTGAACCAATTGAGGAGATGCTGTCACTGTGAGGTGTGCTCCCCGCTGAATCTGGAGGCACTGGCATTTGTACAAAGCAATAACTTTCTACCCAAACCACTTTTCAGTGGAAAATGTGTTTTCTCTCTGTGAAAAAAGAAAACCAGATTTCCTCTGAAAAGAGTTTTTATTTAATTTTTTTTTTTAAAAAAATAAAAGGTACTGAGTGCCTTTACATTTGGGATCTTGCCCTAAATTATAAAACTTTAAAAATTCAGGTGAAAGAATAGCTTTTTTCCTATTTAAAAAAAAAAAAAAAAAGACAAAAGTGATTTCTCTCAGCAAACACTCTGAATTTTATCTGAGAAAATAACCCCAATTCTCCCAAAACATGCAAACTGATTTTCAGGCAGAAGTCTAATTGGAATTTTAGTGAAAAACTCAGGTGTCTCTAATCAACACAACTTCTGGTCTAAGAAGACTTTGGTTAGGGTAGAAGCTTTGCAACCTGCTCGTCTCCAGTAAAAGTGTAGGAGAAGTTCCTTTGGCTCTGGATTCTGCATGTGGCGGCGCTAGGCTGAGAGCAATGGAGGTCCCCGTGCTGAAGGACCCTCTGTACCCTGGCACCATCCCTGGGTTGTGGCTGGTGGCACAGTCCTGTTGGTTTGTACCAACAGATCTTCTTGTCTGTGGGGGGCACCTCCACCCCAGAAAGTCCACTTTTCACCCCAAATTCCACAGAGGTGCAATGACCTCTTGGACTCTGGCACTTCTTACCTCTCAAGGCCTTTACCATGGTCCTTACCCTTTGTGTCTGCTCCATAGCCCTGTCACAGCATCTACGAGTCAGCAAACTCTTCGAAGGCTGAGGTCCGTGGATGCATAACTCGGTTCTCTTTGCTTCCGAGAGTTTTCCCTGTCTTACAGGGACTTGCTTCACTCTGCGGAGGATAGCTGGGGCAGAGTGGGATGCCCCAAAGGCTTTAGCACAGGTTCTTCCCAGCTCTCCTGGCCAGAAGGAAGGCCAGAAGGAAGGTGTTAGCAGAGGCTAGCACCCTTGGCACATCATTGCTAAGGAAGATGGGGAAGAGGGCGGGATGATTTTAAAACCTTTAGATTCATCTCCCCTCCCTACTGCCTTGCTTCCTTCTCTTGCAATGATGTATTTTTGCATCATCTGCTCTTTGTGAAGCTTTTCTTGACACCCCACTGAATGCAGAGGCATCTAAGGAATTTAAAAAAATAAAAATCTTTTCTTCCATTTATTGGAGGGAAAGGCAAAATAAGAAATGAAAAACGGCCCACTAGCTCCAAGAGATAAATACAGCACAGGTCAATAACTAAAAGCGCTTTCATAGGCCACAGCTGGATAGCATTGCTTGGTCTGATTTTTTTTCTTAAACTCTATCTTTGTTATATGTGCAAAGCTCGTGAAAATAGTCATTAGGATTGCAGCATTCCTGATCTTTATGCCTATCGACTGACAAATCCGCGAGGCATAATGGAAGCACCCGTTGTTGTGGCTACTCATGAAATAAAAGCTCTCACAGACAACTCGAGAGGATTTTTTAAAAATTTTGTTCTTAGCAGCTTTCCTTTCCTCCCTGCTAGTTAATGTGCCTCCCAGCAACAAGACCCAGAGAGAATTGAAAAACCACTGGCAAGGTGGCCTGTAATTAACTAGCTGAGTTTGTGTATCCGGAACAAAAGAGCTAAATATGTAGCCATCAGTTAATTGAAGGAAAAAAAGCACTGCTTTGAATTGCTCCACAGTGCTTCTGCCCCGATGGCTGGGAAGGGCTGTGGCATGGCGATGCAAACGCCCGTGTGTTGGGGATACCCTGCAGAAAATCTTAGGAGGCGTGGAAGCTGTCTGCTGAGGAAGCCAGCAGCTGTATAAAGGAGCACCCTGGATCCTGCGCTGCGTCTGGAGGAACTGAGTCTTGAGCTTAAGAATTTGGGAATGAAGTGCTTGGGTTTTGTTTCACTCCGCTGCCTCTTTTCTCTTTGTGTGGCACACAGACATGCTGTTCTCCATTAATTACCCGGCATGTCCCTGTCCAAGCCATTGGAGCAAGTCAACAGCAAGCATTGGCAGGGTGAGAACAGCACAAGCCTGCACGCACATCTGCAGCCAGATGTGATGGCATCTGCTGTAGGGGAATGCCTGCAACAGCCCTTTCAGATGGACGTATTGGACCACGATGACCTCCAGCTACCTTCTGGACATCACCTGGTGCCCTGAGGTGCTCTGGATGTGAGTTTTTATGTCGGCCTAGAGGCCAAAGTCAGCTGTGACTTAATGGAAGCAGAAAGTGTACCACGATCCTGGGGGGAGGGCGAAGCCCAGCCCGCATAGTCCTGCTTTGCCTGCTCCCCTCCCAAACCAGATGACCAGACTTTACTTTGCTTGTGCATGTGAAAGCCTGTAAGCGCTCTGCCTTACTTCCAATTCAATAGATGCTTCAAAAAGTCTCTGTCTTTCGTATTTAAAGTGACGTCACTCCTTGCAAGGGCTGTGGTATGCAGGAAGGGCGCATTGCTACCTAGAAATAATGTTAGACAATTTCATGCCGTATTTGCTGGCCTTTTCAGGAAAGCTCTGTGGTCAGCATTGCCCCTTCCTAAGACCAGGTGCTAAACAAAGGTCAGCCAAGAGCAGGACTCGTCATGTAAGATAGTCACCCTAAGGTTTCAGAAAGCGTTTGGGATCCTGAGGCTGTTCGCTGCACTGTTTGGAAACCCGTGAATGAGAAACTGAAGAGGGAGTTGGCTGGAGAAGAGACACTTGGTTCTTGCTGTTCAGATCAATTCTGGTGTCAGCGTTAAATTGGGGCTGGGGTATTAGGTAGGAACAATTCCTGGGGACCTGGGAGAAGGTTGCTTTACCGTAGACTTGGTTTCATGTCCTTGAGCCTCGTGCACGTGTGTGACACACGTGTGCACCCTCCAAGCACTGGTAAAGCAGGGAGGATTTGTGACCCATGGGATGTCCTTCTGCACAGCACAGTCCCAGGAGCCTCACCCAGTCATTTCTGCATCACGCCCTGGTGCCTCTGAGTGATTAGGTTCTTTAAAAATATATGGTCTTGTTTACAAGATTACTTCTGATGCTTTCATGTCCACTTTTCATTGCGAGAAGGGAGAAAGGAGTTGTAATGCACATTTGGAATATCATGTTTTGTGAAAGTGTGTTAGTTTTGTTAAACTATGCATTTAAAACTCTCTTTTTCTCCATAAAAAATGGAGAGGGTTTTTCTGACATTTTAAAATGAAATATTTTCAGTTCATCTTGTTCTCAAATTTCCTTTCTTTTTTCTCCTCTTTAATAATCCTTAAAAGGTGAGGAAACCAAGTATTTCTTTCAACCAACACTGCCTTTACTTTTGCTACAGTTCTGAGGTGGGGTGGGGAAAGACAATCAGTCCAAAATGATCTTTTAATTCATAAAGACTTGAACGTGTCTTACTGTGCCCTGACTTAACAGCTGTAAGTGATGGAAAATCGAGTGCATTCCTGGTAAATTGTTCCAGTGCTTAGTTACTTGTGCTGGAAATAAAAAGAAAATTCTTTTCTATCTTAATTTTTACCTTTCAGATCTTTCCTGAAGGCTGCAGCCTACAATTCTGCTAAGTATATTGGATTCTGAATGGATTTACTAAGTATAAAACCAGGTTCTGGGAGAATCTGCTGTAATATTCTCCAGCTTGGAATTGGAAAATTTATATTCGATAAAACATACCTACTGCTCATATTCAAAACATAGCCACACGTGGGACATGGGTGACAAGAAGAGATAAGCAGTCAGTCCCATCTTCATGCGTGGTCAGGGGTTGCGGGTGGTCATGGCAGAATATTTTAAGAAATTGCCCCGTCCCTACAAGAAACATCAGCAGAGCAGCTCAGTGTGTTGCAGTTTCTTAAACTATTGCAATTACATCTCTTGCAAGAATCAGACCCTTCCACCAGCCTCGCTTTTCTCTGACTTTTCGTCTTTAGCTAATCAGATCTGCTCAAAATGAAAGAGCTATCAGCAGGGTGGGAAGGAATGAATTTGCATCGCCTTGAAGGACAGGTGATAGACGGATGGCACAAATACAAAAGAGCGAAAAGTCTCCCTGTCAGCTGCTGTTGAAACCTTCCTGGGAGATAAAAACATCTTGGAGGGAGTGAAAAAAATAAGGTACTGCTTGCTCCTGGCTTCAATGCCCCACAAGCCAGTCTGCGAAAACGTGAGCTTAATGTCAGAGGGAGCTGCAGTTAATTTATGCCGATTCCTCCTTAATGAGGCTGACGTGAGACTGGCCTATTTGGAAGATGATAGGTAGCTTTTGTGAAATGAATCTCTCTTCGAGGGCTTTTCAGTGCTTTCCGGCAGTCTGATGATAGCGTTGTAATCCTGGCAATCTGAAGGTTTCCGCTGTCTCCGAGCCTCCGCCGGGATGCTCTGATTACAACCAATCGCCCAAACATCTATTGCCCTCTCGCCCCTTCCAGGCCATGTCCTCTCTGCGTCCTGGGCTCATCCTCTTCCCTTCCACATGTAGGAACAAATTTTCAAAGCAGCCTCCCTTACACCTCCATAGAAATCATACTTTTCAAAGTGAATTAGCAAAAAAAACCCCACCACCTTTTTTTTTTTTTTTTTAAACCAAATGAAGCGCAGAAGGTTTATTTCAGTGCAAAATGAAGTATGCTGTTTCAATTTTAACCCTTTTGGAACGTTTTAGGTGATGTTAGGTCTGTTTCTAAAAGACAGCATGTTTTCTTGTGTTAAGGTTGAAGCAGAACATTTTAACTGATCAGAAATTCACCTGCCACCAGAAGTTTTCCTGCCTAAATTTGTCCTGATTTTTGATCCATATGTGTGAGTAATCATGATTCCCCTGAAACTTCCATAATTTCTATTTCCCAAAAATAATTTATCTGGCTTTGTTCCTATTTAACGACCTTTAAATAAGAGACAAATTTTCCAATGTTTGCATTCTCTAGCACTTCACACAGAGATACAGCATGAAAACTGTTGATGTGCTTATGTTTCCCTTCTAATTACTCCCCTATAGACCTGAAAGCATTCTCTGAAATTCTTTCTTTATGGAAGACAGATTTTGGCACTGGTATGAATTAGCAAAAAACACCAATTTTTCCACACAATAGCCGTAATATTGGGCCTAATTCTGCTATTGCAGGAGTGAATGAAAGATGAAGACACAAGTAGCTGCAGGAATTTAAAAATTAGTTTAAGAGCCCTACAAAATCAAGTTTTTCTATTTGATTGACTGATTAATGAGCTGTTACCACCAGCCTGGGCATGTGTTGCCATTGCCAGCCTGTCTGGTAAACTTCTGGGCTCTAATCAACGTGAAAGGAAATGTTTATAGAACCTCTGCAAAGCTGAAATGCCGAGTTTAACGCACTTGCAGGGCTGTTTGAGCAGTATGGTTACCTCTGCTCATACCTCTTGCTCACAGGTACAGGCAGCACCATCTCAGGGAGCCTTTCCAACCCGTTCCCAGGGCTGGAGGTCTTGCAAAGTATTGTAAAGTGGGTCCCTGGGGTCTAATTTTCCTCTGACAGGTACTAATATAACACCAGCTGTAAACCTGTGGGGCCAGACCCTGAGCTGGGGGAAGGCAGCGCAGGGCTGGTTTGTAAAAGAGCCCCAGCTCCTTTATAGAGGAGGCTGCTGTTGTTGCCTGGTGGGGGTTGTAGCCTGCTGAGGCTGGTTTAAGGGAGCTTCGTCTCACCACCAGTCCAAGCCTGTGCTCTTTGGACCAGGCAGCTATAATGCAATTAGAAAGCTGCCCTGCTAAAACCTTACCAGTCCTGACTTTAATGGCTTTTTTTCTTTATGAAAAGCCGCAATCAAAATGAAATCCAAACAGTGTATAGTGCTGTGCAAACACCAAAAGACCCTGCCTACCCCAGAGACCACATTTCTAAGTACGGGTTACAACAGACAGAAACACAGTGACTAAAATAAGTCTTGCAACAGGTTTGGGGTAGGGCGGAGAGTCAGACCTGTGCCCTGGTTCTCGTGCCCTGGACCCAGGACCAGACATGGTATTTAGTAAGAAGAAGCTTGCAGACAAGAGTTTTCCAGACCCACCCAGTTATCCATCATGCAAAGGATTTCTTGATGTATTATAAGCAAGGATACCTTAGCCAGAAATCCCACTTACTGATATCTTGGTAAGAACCAGCTTGTGCATTGAAAATTCAGACTTGGAGCTTTTTCAGCAGCTGAACTTCTGAAAAAGCCAGTTGGCTGTTCAGTACTAAACAACTGCACATATTTATCAACTGAAAACTATACGCCACTGGATTAACAATTAAACCTTGCTGATTTATACTTCCCAATGCAAAGGGCTAGGAAACAGCTCTGTCTCCACATGTAGTTCTGCTGGCTTTCCAAACTGGCCTTCATGCTTCAAATCGAATCATCTCCAAAAGAGCACGGCCTTTGAAAAAATACAACAGTGCAGAGTTATTCTGGCTGCAGTTGTGTGTGAGTGTTTCAGTGCCTCCGATTTTGGTATGCAAAGAAGCTGGTTGTGTTGGAAACAAACATATGCTTCATTTAAAGAAATAACCAAGTGCTTTTACGTTTAATTCCTGACCAAGTTTATGTAAAATTAATTGCATCACATGTTCTGTGTATCTTTTAATTGCAAAACCAATTAACTTTAAAATGTTCTGCTTTGTAGTTCTGCTAATGGATGGCATAGTTTTAGTTGGCTTTACAAAATCCATCTTTTGTTGAAACTGGGCAGGCAGCCATACTCAGTTATCTCCTGGAAGTGAGTTCCCTTCAGCTGAGCCAGTTTCAAGCAGTTGATGCACTGAAGTTATTTTACAGGCATGGTTTTTTGGGTGAGCATCTGTGAAGAGACTATACAGCCCTTCAGGAGGAAATGCTGGGTTCCTTGGGGGAAGCGCGGCTGGCTATTTGAGGTTGCTGGTATTTGAAGCTGGAAAGGCTGATTCCAGTGGGCTCAACTTCCATCAGTGATGTTGTGATTGCAATGATAGCAACATCCAGAGCAGCCTCCAGCTTTCTGAGGCCAAGGACGGTACCTGGGGGTGGTAGCTGGGATGAAGAGCTGTCAGGAGGATCCTGGCATGCAGCACTTGCTCCTGCCTGGGAGACCGGGAGCAGCTGATGCTGCTGGAGGTCCCCGCTCCTCCAGCAGGAAAGCTCCGCAAACCCGGGTCCTTCCTTTGGCATTAGCAGACCTGTGGCTCTTGGGGGCTGTGGCACAAGCAAAGTGGAAAGGAGAGCCACGATTGCTTTTCCTGCCCTGGCTTGCTGCCTTTACTAACAGCCCGTAACTGGGGCCAGCCCTGCCAGTGCCTGGGCCTTGCAAAGGACACTTCTGCCCCTCTAGACCATGGGAAGCAAAGGGCAGAGCCCTACAGCCACATCCTTCCTTATTCCAGGGCTGGAAAGACAGCTGGCCCAACGACCCTATAGCAACGATTTGCTGGCACTCAGTCTTTCTCTAGCTAGTAGAGATCTTGGGGAGAAGGGCTGTACTTGGAAGAGCCGTCAGGGTGAAGCTTCAGACATCTGACATCGCATCATGATATCTTCTGTGAGCTGAGCTGATTTGATTTTGTAGCTATGAGGAAAAAAAATTAATAATCAGCATATAACTGAAGGTTTTCCTTTTAAAAAAAAGTTCTGAAACATTTTGCAATTTGCGCTGCTGTTGTCTTCAAATAGAGCTTATTATTTTTATTGTTATTTGAAGATTTTCACACTGTTTTCTGCTGTCATGTATGTCAGGGCTTTGACTTTTGTTTTTATAATTAAGACCAGCAATAGAAAAATGAAGCTTTGCAGCTTGGTTGTAGCTTAGAAAATGTGTCACTGCTGCAGAAATTTATTTTGTTTCCTGAGTTTCTGTCCCTTTGCCAAAGTTTGGGAATATTTTGGCATTTGAGATAGTGTGTTTGTTGGAGGAAATTATTTATTTAAGGGAAAGAAGAAAGGAGAAAAACCTGATCTCATACTATTATTATTGAGATAGGTAAAACCAACAGGAGAAAAAACACTCCAGAATATGAAATAGTATATACTTTTAAAAAAAAAAAAAGTTAAAATCAGTTTATTTTAAAAAACCCCAAATATTTCAATCTTATTGCAGTTGTCCTTCCATATAAGATCCTCTTTATCTTCTGAGTGAGGCAGATCTGATCCCTTCTTTCTCCTGGGCTGAACACAGGGCGCACATAGGATCTCCCCCCTCCTCCTTCCCACCTCTATTCCAGGTGCCCGTAGGAGCCTACATCCCCTGCCCGATTTGATGGATAGTGACCGGTGGATTCACACATACATACCTGCACACACAGAATCCTCTCATAAGCTTTGTTTGGTTAGAAAGCCAAGAGAAAAATAACAGGTATTTGAATAAACAGATCTTTCCACCTGTATTCTGCTTACCCCCAGCGAACAACGAGTACAGACACCCCTGCTCTCAGCTTGAGCCTTGTTATCTCACACTCCTCCTAATACAGGAATAAGCACAGTGCTTTTAGAGAAGCCAGTCCTGACGGATACTGCAAGATCAAAATCAATCAGGACCCTGGCACAGAAAATGAATCTGTCCTCCCAAAAAAGAAGGTCCATCCAATTCAGAACCGTGACCATCATTTCCGAAGGATGCAGGCGGCAGCCAGCTCCATCCCTTGTGGGGGCCTACGGCAGGGCAGACACCCCGTTCCTGCTCTGGAGGAGCTTGGCTGGACCCCCGTGAGTCCCCCGCCTTGGCTGGACCCCCCAGCCCTGCTCCCAGCCCTGGCAAAGGGGAGCCCAAGCTGTCCCTTTCCACAGGGGACTGTGGTGGAGGAGCTCTGAAAGCAGAGCCCCGGGGCTCCCGTGGGCGCTCCGCAGACCCACAGTACTGGCAGCAGATGGTTGCCTTAGTGCCACCCCTCTGTCGTTCCCATCCTTGTGGCTAATGAACTGGAACTGTTCGGTCCTTGGCTTTCTCTGGGGACAGACTGCACTCTTGAAAATGTCAATAGAAAATGCTGTGAATCTTTCTTCCCTCAAAATGGACAGGATACAGAAACGTGAGTCCTCAAAGAAGCATTGCAATTGCATCGTCTCGGTAGAGTTCCCGGGATGTATCTCTACAGCACAAAGATCCCAGACCTGCTTTGCCCAAGACTCTCGACTTTGAGAGCTGCTGCCTCTGAAAATTGCCTGTGCAGAAATACCAGGACAGTTGCCAGTACCGGGCCTTGCTGAGACCCCGGGTTCCTCGGCTGCCGTGCTGTGAATGCCACAGAGGAGCAGGCAGCTCACGTGGCTTCTTGTCAGGGTGTCCCTTTATGAGCATCGCTCACCCAGGTGTGTCTGCACAGGCCAGTTTCCCCCCTGCCCTTCCTCCTGCAGCTATTCAGTGAGTTCTGCCCAAGCATTTTGGTATAACCGACATTGCTATCAGGTGAGAGGTCCATGATTGACTCTGCCCTGGCTTCAGGGCTAGACAAATGCAGAGACCATGGTCCCTTTCACATCCGTCCGCCTACCCCCACAAGAATTCTTTTCCCTTAGTTTCTCTTTACTTCTTTTTTTGGGTATAAATTTATTCCAGGAGAACATTTCTGCTCAGCTCCACTTCATTCATGTCTCCCACCAGCAGATTACTCAGCCTCAGCTGGGCAATTCATTTGTTTTTATGAATTAAGTATTTTTGTAATGTGGCATGAGCCCTTTTTAATTTGTGCCCGACCGCTGAGCTGAAGTAAAGTGCTTCATGGAAGAACGGATCACCTGTTAGTGAGGGCTAATCCATGGGTCATTAGTTTGGACTGAATAAATAGACATTAAAGTACAAGCTGAACCCTACACCCATGCATACTAACCTCCTCTGTTGGCGGTGCTCTGCTCTCCCAGCCCAAACTGATTCATCACTGAGCAGGTGTCCACAAATGTCCATTGCTGCTTGGTTCTCAAGCCTGCTCCAGGAGCTGCTGGGATCACAGGCTGGCAAAGGCAGGAGGCAATGGCTAGGAGCCAGTCTTGCCATTTATTTAATAAAACAAATGGAAAGGAATGGACAAAGATGGGCAGAAATGGTTGGCTTGGATATCTGGGATCCCCAGCCAGCAAATGGTCTTTGCTAATGAAATCTGGTTCAAATAGCTCATTAGGGCTCCTGGTGTTAGCTCCATCTGTTACCCCATGGGTTCTGCAGGTTTATCTCATGTATCCTGGTTGGAGAGGGGTAACAGTAAGAAGTAGAACCCAGCAGAAAAGCCAGTAGTTTGAATCTGCAAGTTCTAAAATGGAATAAAGAAATCTTGTTTACAACAGACACTCAAAAGCATCATTAAGCTGTGCGACTTGGTAGGACACAACATTTGAGGAATCTCAGCACTTCACAGAAAAACGATTGATGGCCCAAGGAGGCCCCAGCTGTATTCCCTGTCTGCCACTGCCCTTCTGCACCCTGTGGCTCGGTTACTGCACGTGTCTGTTTATGCTGGAAACCTTTGGAGGCAAGAAGTGCCTCTCCATGGATTTGGAGGGCACCCAGTATGATGAGTTTTAATTTGCTTCCTCGGCACTGTAGGAATATGGACAAAAAATACAAAAAAGCATTTGGTCGGATAACGTGTGTATCTGCAGTTCTGAAAGACACAAATACTATAGGCTTGTAGATTAAAGCGCGTGATGGAAAGTCGGAAAAGCATTGTCCCAGGTAGCTCACTGAGTCACTGTCATGGGGATCGATCCCCTTCTGACCCTGCTGTTAATGCCTCTCTCCAAAATACTTTCTCCAAGGACCCTGAAAAAGATGTGTGGTGGGTCTCGCTCCTGCTTGCAGTCCCTGTGGCTTTAGTTGCTCTTTGATCCAGAATGGCCCTTTCCTCAGTGCTGGGGCATTGTCGCTCTTCTAGTAGCTGAGACTGTCCTGCAAAGAAAGATTTCTCTTTGCTGTCCACAGTCTTTTTGAAGACTGAATTTCGGTGGTGTCTAGCAGACCCAACTGAAATCGTGGCTGTCCTGTAGTGGATGCTGCACCGTGGGAAAGAATAGTCCTCATCCCTAAGAGCAGTAATCTAGACAGGGCAGGTCATGAAGCAGATTAGAGGACTCCCTGGTATTTTCAACTTCAGCAAACAACTGAAGATCAAAATATCTTGGTGAGTTGGAAAAGTACAAATATTTCCCTTTCTGATGTTTGGCATTTTGAAAGAAATTTGATTTTCAGTTTTTATTTTTTAATGTGGAAAGCAGACAAATTTGGTGAAAAATTCCATTTCATAAAGAGAAAATTAAATTTAAAAAGAAGTTTTGTTGGAACATTTTCAACCTCAGTGAAAGGCAGGAATTCTCAATCATCTCATCCTTTAGGGGACAAGATATAGACAGGGATGGACCATGAGAGGAGTAAGCAAATGAGATAAGAGATGTACAAAGGACTTGCTAGAGAAGTTTATGGCTGTGAAGAGTATGACAAAACCTGAAGCCGCCTGGTGTTATACTCTGTCCCGTTGCCTATGAAATTAACAGCCAGTAAATTTTAAAACTAATAAAAAGGCTGTTTCTCTTCCCTCTGTGTAGAGCTAGCCTGTAGAAGTTCTTATCATCTGGAGTCAGACCTTGCAGTTAGATTGGTAAAAGGGCCGGAAAACTTTATGACCGTAACGTGCAGGTTCTCAAACCTCTGCCTCAAAGCATCAGCCGCGGGTTGCTAGAAGCTGTGACATGGCCAGGAAAAAGGCTCCATCTGTTCATGTCCTGTTCCTACGCTCTCCTCCGAGCATCACCCCCAGCAGAGACAGAGGCAGGGTATTAGATGAGGTGAGTCTCTGCTGTGATCGAGCACTGCCGTTAGGAGATGAGCTGATGGCAGCGGGAGGTCACCAATGAGCTGATCCCGTTCCTTCTGACAGGAGCGCACAAGGAACTTTTATTAACTTAGAGAAGGGTTGTCTCGACGCGCTGTAGCAGCAGAGGTGTTACACCAACCGGGATGTATTGCCAGCCTGATGCAGTATTGTGCAGTCTCTCTTTTTTTCTCTAATAGGAATTGATTTTGATTCCCAGGTAACTCAACCAATTACAGGAGGGCGGAGGGCAGAGCTGGCTGAGGAGTATCCATCAAAGCATTTTACATTTAGCAAGAAGAGAAATACCTGATTTTATTTTTGTTCAGGTTGCTCAATGTTTACTGAAAGGATGAGATCTACTTTTTATATAACCCTCAGCCAAAACAAACCCAACCTGGAAAACAAACAGCCTCTCCAACAGTCAAGTGTCCTTAAAACAGTCAAGTGTCCTACTTCATGAAAAAGAAAACAGTGAGGGGGTTTTTTCAACTGATGCTATCAAAAAAAAAATATTATTATGTCTTCTCTTCCAATTCCAACAGTCTTTAAAAAAGCTAGGCTTTAATCTCTGTACAATTGTCCTTTCATGTAAGCCACTGACTATTCAATTTTGAACTTTGCTTTGAAGACTCAGAAGGTGCCAGCACTGTCACTCTGGAGCGGGGAGCCTGGGACAGCTGTGGGTTCCAGTGGATTCCCCAAAGGCCCAGTGACTAAAGCTGGGTAAATAATTTCTTGAATTCTTGACCAGTTTTAATAACTGAAAAAAGAGTTGTTTCAAGTCTTTTTCTTACCGATTGAGGCACTGTTTTCATTTGTTGTAGGTAAAATGCAAGGACATTTGTAAACAGAACAAAACAGTTCTTTGAACTAAAAAAAAGTAAACAGTTTTGCCTGTAAAATCGTTTATACTCTGCCACATTTTCTTTCTCACTGAAGCTTAGTGAAACAGCAATGGAGACCTCTGGCTCTCCCCAAATCTGCATTTTGGTCAGTGAATCAGTTCTGTAGCTGTTGACAGCAAAAATTCAAAAATAGGACTGTACTAGAGAAATCTGTTGATCATGTACATGGGCCTCTTTACCACTGTGTGTGTGGATATAGATTTGAGATGCTGCAAATGCTGATTTATTTTCCAGATTGTTGCTGGAATTGTCCAAGGCTGCAGAGGAAGCTGGTGGCATCCTGACCTGGGCGCTAGAAATTACATAAAGGAGTTGGGAATTTGCAGAGCAGGTTTTCCAAGGACACTCTAATCACACTATAATCACCTTTAAGTGCAACTAATTGATAATCAGATTGAATTAGCCAACTGATCTAGATAGGCTGGTTTGCCTGTGTTTGTCCCATAATACAAAACCCAAGTTTCGTCTTTTGGAGAAAACCTTTGTGGGCTGTCCAGTTTAGCAGTTTGCCCGTATCATTCAAACATAGCTCTCAATGGCAAAGTTCACATCCATCCACTTGATTGTCACCTGGCTTGTCTGAATTACCTTTATGGGTTTGTTTTGGTTTTGGTTTGGTTTGGTTGGTGTTGATTGTTTTTTTCCCTCTGTAGGCTACATGTCGTGGTTTTTATATTCAGAGCTGTTTTGGCAACGTTTTTCTTACTTCCAAGTGGTTAGAACAGTTTCCTTTCTTTAAAGAGCTGTGGGGAGAAAACTTGATAGACAGCTATTTTATTACAAATGTCACTAATTAATTAATTTCTCTCTGCTGTTTTACTCTCTCTGCTAATTTTAAAAATCAGATATTTGTGGGTCTGATGTGGGTTTCACTTCAGCTGGTGCAAAATCAGGAGTTGCCTCCATTAATGCCAGCAGTAATGTAAAGTTTGAGATCAAAACAAGAACCTACATGGCATTTATAATACTATCAGTGGGGTGCTGTTCAGCTTTGTTTCTCTTCTGTATTGAAGACGACCTGCCTTAAATAATTTGTAAAGGCATTTTTAAGAGAATGCAGAAGAAAAAGCAAGCAGCTTTACTGAGTTTCTTTATTTGAAATTCAAGAATGTCAGCAGGCAACGAACCTTGCTTTATAACTTAAAGATAGAAGTGCTAAGAAGAGAATTACTTTGAATATTTTAAGTACAGCTGACCAGCTTCTTATTTATATAAACAAGCTATTTTTTATCACTCTGGCAATACGAGGGTGTTTTAAAGGAAAAGTAAGTTTTTTTGATGCTCACTGTGAGGCTTTCTTGAGCCACTAGAATGGCACACAGCAGTCTTTTCAGTTTCAGGCAGTCAAAAGTCATGAGCCAGGCCCTGCCCAAAAAATTAAGAAGAGGCTAAAAATCATGGGATTTGTAAACAAATATTTAGATTTCTTCATTTTTGTCTGGAGTCATGAGGATGCTTCCAAGTCAGCCTTCCAATTTCTTTTTCCTGCAATCTAAAGATCCAGAAACCTAGTTATGGTTTATTTATTTCTCTGTGAAAATAGAACATTTCTGATCATGTGGCTTCCAGAAATGGAACATAAATATCCACCGTTAGCTATGGGTTTCATGATAAGAGACGTATTAGTTTGACATTACAGCTATCTAAACGTAAGTGATTTTCACACTTCCTACCTTGTTAATCATGTTCTCTTTCAAGGTAGGATGTCTCCATAAAAACACACTTTGCAAGTCTCCGTGTTCTCCCAGAGGAGCAAAACGAGTATCCCCAAGCTTGAGCTTTTAAGAAGCGTGCTCCGTTTTACCATACTCAGCAATGTTTTGAAAGAGCAAATGATGAGTTGGTGGAGAGATAGGACAAGACATACAATCGATGTCTCATCTGCTCAAACAAGGCTACGCGTTCCATCTCCGGTTAAAGCAAATGTGATCCAGAATGATCTGGCTGGCACAGCAGGGGCTGATGTAGACGTGTCCAGGGCAGTGTGTCAGAAAACGGACTGTCCAGCAGACTGATGAGGAGGGCGTTTAGCTGGCTGTTACCATCAGGGAGCCTGGGGAACAGGTACTGCCCAGGAAACAGAGCTGCAAAAGGGGCCATAGTTTCTCATGCACAGAGATAGTTTTTCCGAAAGGGGACTGGGCCTCCAAGATGGATCTGGTGTTGAAATACTCCATGTCTGTCAGGTTAAGGGAACTGTATCTGTTGTCTCGTTTGCCTTCTCTGAACAAGTGAAAACCCTGATCAGACTGCAGAGAAGCTGTCCTGGACATGGAGGATTTTTCAGAGCTATTCATACTTCATGGTTCTCCCTAGTCTTTGTGTCTTTTGCAACAAAAGTCATCCAAATCTGAAAAGCTTTTTCAGATCTGTTAGTCTGACCTGGGAATAATTAGCAGAAAATTCAGGTTGTGGCTAGCTTGGTTTTGAATCAAGAGCCGGCTCAGCAGTTCAAAGACCCCATTCATCAAATGGTTCATGTCTAGAGCAGTCACGCAGCCCTGGAGAAGGCCCTTGGGTCCATAGCTGTTGAAAAATGTTAACAATGCAAACTGAAGGGTTTTTCTGGGATGTGCTAACGGTCACCCGCAGCCAGCATGGATGCAGATGGTCATTCAGGTTGGGGAGGAGAAGGCAGATGGATGTAATGCTTATTACATCTCTCCCCTACACAGAGCTGGTTGTAAAACTGCAGCATCTGAGCCACCCTAGTCTGATGAGTAAGTCTGCTCTGGCAGCGCTTTTCCTTGCTTAGCGCTTGGCAATTGATGAAATTAAACTTAATTTAAAAAAACCCAAACCTACGTCTGCTATCAATGTAAAAAAATATAAAACTCATGTACTAACGGTAAGACTGGAGGCAGATGCAGTAAAAGGAAGAGACATTGGAGGCTGGAGGCAGAGAAGATGAAAATTCTGGAAAAAGTGGTATATATAATGTGGATTGATTTTTCCGCCCGCCCCCCCCCCCCCCCCCCCGATGCCCAAAGAGATTAAAAAGAGAACAGGTTGTGAATTGAGGTATGAGACTGACTGTACTGAGAACATTATAATGGTGGGGCCAGGTGGCGAGCAAATCAAAGAGGAGCCAGCACAATGAATAGGAGTACAACCACCGCCTGTACTAGGAAAGATGGGGAGGACACTACCCGTGGGGACATGACCAACCTGAGTTCCTTGAATAGGCAAGTCTGGTCAAATATGAGAGACGGCATTACACTGCTGTCTGAGTTTGTAAAGACTGAATAAAATGAGAGGAATGAGAAGAAAAGGAGGGGGGTCCAGTAATATGTGTGCATGTGTTCAGGGATGATTTTTTTCAATATCTAGTTCTTGTGATTGCAGAGAAGAGCTGGGTAATATGATCCAAAATGCTTAAGACAGTGCATATTCTTATCTTGTGGTTTGGGAATTCAGAGCTTTAAAAGACTCAATTTAACAAATGACTAGAGGACTGAAGGAACTTTTTTCCCCACAGACAGGGCACTTCAAACTATGTCATAAGCTGAACACTGTGCTTTGGGGGATAGTTTGCTGTTATGCTACTGTTGAATATTATATTCTTTTCCAGGTAATTTTGGATTTCTAGAGAATACAGTCCCAGTAACACAATAGGAAATGAATGGTTTATTCATTATACAGGTCTGTGTAATTCTAGACCCGGGGATACAGTCTCCCTAGAATACATTATAGCTCTTCACAGCACAGGGAGAGGGCTGCAGGCTTGCTGATATCCCTATTTCATCCTCTCTGTGAGACCCAGGTCTTTGTGGCAGCTGATTCAAATATAATGAACCTCAGGAGATTCAGGTCTAACTTTGGCAAGGGTAATATGTAGGATTGCTCTGATGGCTTCCTTGGAAATTCATTCTTTGGCAGAAAATAAGGATCAACATCAAATCTGGAATGAAAGTGTCTACCTTCCACTCTAGGTAGAACATTTGACTTTGGGCATGCATGACATTGCAATAAATGTGCCTCATGTTCCTTTTCTTTAAAGACCAGTCTTCCTAGTTGGATTTCCTGGGGCGCACAGATGCCCCAGGATGATACCTCTGGCCAGGAAGCTCAGCCTCTAGAAAGAAATGAGTGTGTAATAAAATCATGGCAGGTCCGAACTAAAAGATTTAATGTGACAAAGCTTCTGGGTCTTGTGATGTCTGAATCCACGCACCAAATCTCAGGACACAATTGTTTGTGTTTTCTCTGGGTTGCAGATGGGCCCTGAAATGCTTCCAAGAGTTGGTGATATTTCAAGATACTTAAGATAATTCAGCAAATTCTGTTAGATGGGAACCAAAAGTGAGAGGGGAAAAATGCTTGTAATGTTAAGTCATACCCAAACCAAAGGCTAACGGAAGAGGACTTTGCATCATATAAGCATATCGTAAGTATATAGTAGGCAAATATTCCCTGGCTGTACGGACCCCAGCTGCTCTCAACACATTCATCCAGTGATTATCCATGATTTTCATTTTTGCATCTTTGAGATAAGATGTAGTTCCCATGCTTTAAATTCCCTATTTCAAGTATCATCACTTCCACTTGACAGAATTATTGACCTAGGTTAATATTATAGCTGCTGAGACAAAGAGCAAAACAATGAGATTATAACAAATGATGAATGTTGGATGAATCATGAAAATTCATCCCTGCCCTAATAAAACATGGGGGGAAACACAATTAAGTTTAATAACGCTAGCTTGTGAGAATCAAAGTTATGAAGGACTATTTATCATGGAGAGCCTGACAGTAAATAGAAAATGAAATAATATCCATGCTCCATAAGAACAAGGTACTTTCTCTGTTTGTTTGTTATTAAATCACCCATCCTCAACCTTGTTCATTGCTTACCCATGATTTTGATGGATGATGACCCATAACCTGCCATTCAAGATGCTGCGAAATTATTTCAACCCTTGGAAATACAGGGAATTATATTTTAAATCACTGGGTTAAATCCCTCACTGAAGACTGCATCCCTGAAACCTTGCTCTGTGTTGACTTTATCGTTATATACTCAGATAACTTCATGCTTAACAGGTAATTTGAATGCTGGATTTAATCCGGTACATCCCTACCGCTTAAGCTCTTGGTAAGCTTAACCATGAGTGCTCATAGTTGTGAGGATTTGGGGATAGAATCTCAATAATCCTTCTCAGCATCCAAGACTTCTGGAGGATTCCCCACAGCATGGTGCATCTGCAGATGATGACCACTGGGATTCCTCTGATCAGATGTAGGTGCCTCCACTGCTCCCCGGTCCCCTTTTTGTAGTCGGTGGGGAATATAGGCACCTTATAATGCAGATGGATGAATTATGCCTTCCACAGAGCTGTGTGTGTCTACTGCTTAATGGAACAGAAAACTTAGCTCGCTGGGGTATGGGTGTTGACCTTGTAGATGTCTACTGTTAAATGGTGTTAATCCCATCCTTTGTGCTTTTTCCTGCAGGCCCCTTTGGGCAATGGTTGAATGAATATGTGATTAGAGGAACCCTCCCCATGGTATTCAGTGGTTGTGTTGGTGCCATTGACAAATGGCGTGAGTTACTTCAGGTGGATTTGAATTAGGCAAGAAACTGTATCCATGTCCTGCTAATAAAATGGTTAGAAAGGTGCAGATGTGACTTAAAGCTACTTTACAGTCCTTTGGTACTGAGCTCCCTTCTGCTGAACTCAGGACTCCAACAGTCATCAAATAGCAGAAGTTTGAAGGATTGGGCACTTCAGCATGGACCGCTGGCTTTGCCTTTGCCGTAGCTCCAGTAAATTCCATTGGGAATTCTCAAATACATTCTCCTTCTTACAGATCAGGACTTCTTACAGCTGCAGAAGAGCTGAGGGGCTTCAAATATCACCAAGGAGTTCCCAGCATCCTAAATTAGGGCTGGAGCCAGGGAAAAAAATCTCATTGTAGGATGAATGAAAAGAGCCTGGATGTGGAAGTGAGCCACTTCTGCACAGTGCTGAGCTGCTGTCCTGTGCAAGAGCCATGGAGCAGCTTCTCACGTCATAAGATTCACGCAGATTAACTCAATCATATGCCAAGTAGAGAAGCCTGCATAGCACAGTAACTGGTTTCTCTCTCACACAGCTGTTCTCAGTGATTTTAAACTTTCGATGAAACGGGGAGATTTGTCAGTAGTCCTCTGAATCTGAATTTTCCTCTCCATTTGGTACTTGCAGCTCCCTTTAATAAAGAAGAGGCAGTTAAAAACATTCAGAGCTGTGACTTGAAAAGATATGTTCCCTCAACAGGCATTGCTATTGATCTGATCAGAGTAGCCAGCCACTACTTCTTTGGAGAGAAGCCTCTGGCTGCAGTGATCTGTGTTGCAGTTAAACTTCCAACTGTGCACGAATGGAGAGTGGGATCTGCCCCACTTACTTCATACTCTGTTTTCACAGCTATAGCTATTTCCAGAAATTGCACGGGCACACGATGGCAAAAGCCCAACTGTGTTGAAGTCAGGGATGTCACAGAAATCGGGATTTCATCAGCACTGCTTGGTTCAGCTGAACTGAAGAGTTCCTGGAATAATTCAGGCCGTTTAGGAAACCTGTGCGTTTACATACTCCCTGTAAACTCTGTACACATCAGGTAAAGAAAAAATTCCCTTCTGTCTCTCCTGTGTTATCAGTCTGTTTTCTGTAATTTGGCCATTAGGTGTTAGTTCTGCATTTGCACCTTCAGGCAGCTGCTGGGGACTCGGTGCACCACCTACCACTGTGCCAGGCCACCAGCCGTGCTGGTACCAGGTAACCGTGCCATGCTTTTCCATGTCAGGTTGTCCTTATTGCTGTGCCTAGGCATAGTGCGGCCACTCCTGCACCAATACGGAGCAAACAGATGCAAACCAGTCCTGCCCGGAGGTGGAGAGAGGCAGTGGCATGCCAGAGGAAGACAGAGGCTCTTTGAAACTGGGGGATGTTCTGTATTCATATTATTCCATATGCTTTCAGATCACCACAGATGTCTTTGTACTGGGGCAGCAATTTAAAACAGCCCTGAGTGGTATTGTAGTTTGCCAGGTCCCAGCAACCACTGAATATGGAAGAGCAAATGTTCCTTCATCCCTGAGCAGAGGATGAAATCTGCCCCTGAATAAAGTTTGCCTTGAACTCTGCTTCCCCTGTTTTATACTTCATCGGGGGTTTTGGTTGTTGGTTTGTTTGCCTTTTTTTTCCCCCTTCACGTACTAAATGTTTAATGACTGCTCTAAGCATTCAGGCATCATGAAGTTTCAAAAGTTCTCACATTCAATGCATTTAAAACCCAAATCAAATGAAAAAAAAATTACTGCCGGAAGGCAAATCCATTTTACTCTGTCATAAATGGCCAGCATGACATGCAAAACAAAGGGACTTGATGAGTGGAGCCGTTGAGAAAATAGCAGCAGGGAGATCTTATTTGTGGGAGTCACAGATGGAAGAAATAACTTACTTGTGTTCTGATTAACAACAACAGTAACAAAAGCTGCACATGCAGCTTTTGTTGTGCCTGCCCTCCCATCCCTTAATACAGTAACTCCTGATAATATTTCATTGCTTAGTCAGCAGTTCCTGGAAACTACGCCTTGGCCCACCTCAACATCGAGAACTTCAGACCTGACTGTAACCGAAAGAGAGTGAAAGAGCTGCAAACCTTTACATCTTCCAACTTCTGGACGGTGGCAGATTTATTTGAGTGAAGTGACCTGCTGTATACGTGGGTAAAATGTGTAGATGGCTACATGTCCTTGCTGAATAAGAAAGTCATAGCTTAGATTTGGCTTGCACAAGCCTATCTGTCTCCCAGTAGAAAATATCTCCTTAAAAAAATCAGGGATTTGATATAACACATTGTGTTGGGAGCAGCCAGAGCGCTCACTCTCGTACTGATTTTTTCTGGGGCTAATCATCTTGTCAGAGTCAGAAGTGATAAAGCTGGGTGAGCAGACCTTTGTTTTATTTATTTTTCTTCTCCCTTTCTGTCCCATAGAGAGCAGTAGCTCTGCTCCACTGCATTTTTGCAGCTATCTCCAGGACTGAAGTGCCCTCTCGTTCTTCCAGGATTATATATTGACCTTCATTTCTCCCTGCGACAAGTCTCGCCTGTGTATGGCTTCACCTCTTCCAGGCTGAGGACTGCTCTTCTCCTGTACAGACCCTACTGTCCTTGGTTTACACAAGTCTTTGAGTACCTCTGTAGAATCACTTGATGGAAAAAGCCCTTTGGGGAGAGAAACAACTGATCACAGCGGCCTAAACACCGTTGTGAGTATTATCCTTTACTCTGAGCAGGTTTTTCTTGCCTGCTGGTCTTGTCACGTGGACTCAAACTGATTGCCAAACATGCAGCTTTCATAATTGGGGTGAATATCCTACATCACTTGTTCTCAGCAAATGGAGCTTTGTCCTCAGGCTGGAGATCTCTATTGTTTGAGATACTTTTGTCTTGCTCCGCATCCCTCATTTGATGGATATCTCTGGATATTACTTCTGCTTGCCTTTGTAGCAATTTCTTTCATGCTTCTGTGCAAATAAAGACCGTATATTTATATCCTGATAGCCTTGCTTGACTTGGGAGACTATTAAAAAGTGACATCCTCTTTCATTTTTGATCTCTTGCTCCTGTCAGAGAAGAAACAAGTGAGCTGGGGTGAAGTCCTTGAGTTTCATGGTGCTAGTAATCAGTAATGATTTCTCCAGGTTATCTGTGATAGCTGTGCATCTCTTAGGCGGACAGGTTAAGAGTGTGTCTGACATGACAGTGAAATGAGTTGTGTACTGCTGCAAAGACTTTCTTTGCACAAGATCAAACATTTTACACCTGATCCATTTCTGCATGCCCAAGATCGGCAGTAATGATTATTTTTTTCCACTAAATCTTGATTAGGTTTCTCTCATTCCCTATGAGTAATCAATGAACCATTATCTCCTTCCTTTCCTATGTCCATGCATTGGGGAAGTTGTTGAGCAACGAAGCACAGACATTCAGGAAGGAGTGTACAGAATACCTCTACTGATAGCAACAGGGGCTAAAAGCCAGCAGAGGATCCTTCACTGCCATTGCTAATATTGTTGCAAGCTAATTCCCGTGCCGACTGGCTGTCAAAAGGCTTGAAAACTTTGGATCATAAATTTGCCATGTCAAATGTTCTGTGGAAGATAGAGAGATCTGAAGAATTTGTGTAGCTGGGCAAGCTGGCTTGCAGACCTGCAGATACTGGGGATCTGCTGGGAGATGCGTGATGTGACCTCTGCACATTCCCTCTTTCAGCAGCTGTGTTTGACATCCAGAAAAACAGCAGGGCTGCTTGTTTCATAGATTTATTTCAAGCCATATTGTACAAAGTCCTTTAAGTTCAAACCTCTTTCTGCTAAATCTGACAATGTTTTCACCCTCCCTTTTGTCTATGGTTGATTGGTGAAGCTTTCTCTCTCCTTTTCTGCATTCATACAGATTGGAACCAGAGACATATAGGAAAGGAATCAAGGAAAACTACTATAACAGCAATATTTCAGAAATTCTAGATATCCAAAATTGTTTGATGAAACATTACCCAGAACATCAAAACTAACTGTCCATTTTGACACAGACTGTCCTGTGGTGTGTTGGATTTTCAGGATCAATCCCTTTAATGCTTATTAAAATGGATGTAATACAAAGATCAATGAATGAAATACAAAGTATAACAGACATGAAATAACTTCAATATAGGTATTAAACCAGAAACATATGAAGTACCTTAAATGTGCTCTGTATCCAAGCAATGCTTGTAGTTATGCCAGGTTCTGTGGGATCACCACTACTCAATCACAGTGAAGAGACTAATAATTTGTTGTTTCTAGTGAAAAGACAATTTTTATTGAATATCCACTTACCTGGGTTGAGAGGGGACTGTCAGAATTGCGGCGCTTTGAGAAAGTTCTTTGCAAACTTAGGACAAATAAATAAAGATTTGCACAGAAGCAGCAGAGCTCTGAAGGCAGAGTACATTAACCAAGGTGAGCGGGATTGTCTCCCAGATAACACAGTCTCATCCTGAGCAGAATCTATAAAATGACACTGACAGCTTCAGAGTCAGAGCTTTGCTCAGAGAAATCGCTCCTCTCCCAGCTCTGGGGCTTCTCCAAGGGAAGCATAAAGCCAGGAGCAATTGTGGAGAAGCAGGCAACCTTTCCAAACACATCGCTACCTACAAGGTACTGAATGAAGAGTACATCCCTTCAGTCAAACTGAATCAAGGACAGAATCAAGAAAAAACAGCCTGCTGGCTCTGTTCCCTTAAAACCCACGCTGGTTTTTTTGTCCCTTGGGGAAGAGCTGAACATAAAATGTTCCTCTTCACACCTTGTCGAGGTTCTAGCTGTCGTTCCAGGCTTCGGGATGTCTGTACCTTTGCCCAGGTCCCACTTCCACAGACAGATAACCACCAAGCTGTAGTGAGCCCTTCCGTATCATCTGCTTCCATCATGACCGTGACTACAGCTAACTTTCGTTAACCTGAGTACAGTTATAGGGCAAGGCAACGTGACATTCAGCATGAGCTAATCACCCGCTGTTCTCTCAGGTTTGGGGGTGGTTCAGAAATTTTACTGAATTTTGGGATGTTGCAGCCTTACGACGCACCTTACCAAAGCAAGTAAGTCCAAAGCTTGCATGGGTACGTCTGTATTAGCTTTAGTCAGGACGGAGGGACTGTAGTGTGGATTTATTACAGGCAGTGCTTTCCTCGGGGCAAAGTGGAGGTGGCTGTAGGGTGCAATGATGAAGAGGAAGGTGGGGAACCTCAGACACTATTCATAAAGGTAATTTTAAACAAATTTTTAACAACGGATAGGGTAGAAGGATCCTCATACACCTTTTTGCTTTCTGTAGTCTCAGGAGGCAAGGCACAATCTTCTTCTGAGTACATTGCGTTAAACCATGGACCAATGCCTACAAAGCCGCATTGTGATTTCCTTTATGTCTTTTTTCCTCCCTTTCTCGAACTAGAATTATCTAGAGAAGCTGTAACCTTAAGCAAAACTTAAGCATTTAAGTGCTTCATCAGACAGAAGGATGGAGTCCCAGAGGATGCCACAAGGAGAGAATCTTATTAAAGCAAATACTCTGTCCCTACAAGAGTGCTTGCTCTGTAGTAAATTCCTCTCCTAAGCACACTACAGCGAGCTCATGGTTGTTTCCTAATTATACAGCAGAAACTTTCCCTACCACACTTTCCAAAACACACTCTTACCTTTCGTTTGGTACACCCACAGCTCTTTAAACAAATGCTTGTCATTGTCTTTCATTTTTCTTTTTTTAGTCTTTAGGATACATTTAGATTCCCTCCAACTTCTCTTCTTTCTTCTAGTTCTCAACAGGAACTAGAAATTTAATTTCTTGGATATGCTAACACCTGCATATAATCACAGGACTCTGAAAGCCGATGCTTTCAAGGCTGTCACCAGCTATTACAAAGCAGGCAAAACCTGGTTGTTTTGTTGTTGGTGGTGTTGGTGGTGGTGTTTGTTGTTGATTAACCACAGCTTCCCTGCTTGTTAGTCCTGCCATCTCTTCCTGGATGACTCCTTAAAATGGGCTGGTTTGGAGCCACATCATTTATGGCGCCGTGGCCCATCTGAAGCCAGATGGTGTGAAGGTTGTAGATCCCAGTGTGAATGTGTTTCAGCAGGCTCAGCCTCGCGGGAGAGTGTCAGAGTGGGTTCCCACCCCCTAGAATTTGGCTAGAAGGAAATCATGGGAAATATTATTTAGGGCTTTATTTTTACCCTTGTTTGGATCATGCTGAGCCAAATTATAGAAGCAATGTGAAAATCAGTCGGTCTTTATTCTACTCCATGCATTGAGTACAATAGCAACTTTTTCCGTTAACTCTTTTAAAAAGCTCTGCTAACTTTTCAGAACAGCTTCTATATTTTTCAATAATTTTTCCAATTTTTCATTATTGTTTTGGCCCTTCTATAAAGAAGGATGAAAATTAAAACACATAAAAACTTCAGTTTCTGCAGTATGGATCTATTGGTAGATAAAAACCTGCTACAAATCATTAATTCAAGATGTAGTTTGAGATGCTGTTGTGAAGATGCCACAGTGACATTGAAGAACAGACAATTAATGAGATTTTCAGTCTAGCACAGATAATTAGATACCAGCTAATCAGCCGTCTAGCCAGCTCTGGGTGTATCACAGGACAGCTGAAAACTCAACTTTCCAGAAGGGCTTCCATTTATGAAGTGTAGATGAGACAAAATTCTGCTCGGAGGAATCTCCAGGGGCCCTTTGCACCTCCAGCTAAATTACCTCATCTTCTTCCCCATCTGTAACCTGAACAGAAAGCTTCTGTTAGCACCTGGTTGCCCTTTTTCTGAGAATGCTTTGAAATCTTTAGCAGAATTATTCTAAGGATGAACTTGTGTAGAAATTCATACTCTGGGTGGTATGGCTTAATAAAAACCAGAAAACTTGCATTTAACTTGATTTTTTTTCCCTTATACACACACTTTTCTCGATATCAGTGCCGCACTGAAGTTCTTCAGTCTCTATCTTCATCTCCCTGAACCTTTTCCCAGTATCATGTCTTTTCCTGGTCTGATTTGTATATGAAGGCTCTACAGGGGGAGGTAATGGCTCTCTGGAGACAGAAAAGAGGCATTTTATGATGATGGATGCTGTGATTGGCAGGGTGTGTTCCAGTGTTTTGCAATACTGACTATAATCTCTTATTTGATTTCATCCTCCTCCTTCAGATAACAGAAAATCATAGAAACCACTTAGTTTTAACTGCAGAAGAAGAGCCAGACATCTCTCCAATCAAGAAATACACGCAAGACCTGCGCTGGATGGCTTTCTTAACAGAACGCTACACAAGATTTTAAAATGTGGGCTTTGTTGTGTTAATTGCGCTGTTTATCTGAAATGGTACATAAAAATGTACTTTTATAAGTGTGTGTGTGTATATATCTCACCATGATAGTCATATTTAGAGAAAACGAATTAAGGAGAAAACACTCTAAAGACCTGTGCTGCTATATAAACACTGTAATGAGTGTTATCAGCGGTAGCTGTAGATGAATCATACTTTGCAGATCACAGATTCACTAATTTGCAAAGGGTCAAAGCAAACCTGGGCAGGGTGGTCACACGTCCAGATTCCTGATTAATGTCCTCTCTTTGGGCATGGCTTGGACGGGGCTATCTGGGAGTCCAAACTCCAGACTCCAGGTGGGCAGAGGTAGAAACGGGTGCTTTGCAGGGCAATACTGGAAGCTGCTTTTGAAGCAAAGGCAACAGGCTGGGGGAGCTGACTTGAATGTAAAACTGGTGGCACAGGCTGGCAGCAGCGGCTTCTACCCACTGCTCAGCAGGGCAGGTTTCACCTGAATATAATGTATTGTTTTACCTGTATTATCTGAACATTAGTGGTCCTGAGTAAAACCAGGGATCCTGGAGTGCTGAGCCCAATGTGAATATACTGTAGGGGGGAGCTACTGCCTGCAGGAGCTTGGACTTCAATTAGCAAGACACAAAGGCAGAGAGGAGGCAAGGGGATGCTCTCTGGATCACACAGCAGGGCAGTGGCAGGGCTGGCTTTTGAACCGGTCTTCCTTTCCCCCCGGTGCCTGCTTCACTGGGGGTGACGCTGCCACTCTTACCTGGCAGATTAAACCTCTCTGAAAGAGCTCTGAGCTAACAGGCAACATCGTAAGGGGAGGTGAGCATCTGTAACTGAAATTCATTCAGGCTGAAGTCTCTGCTGTTCTGAATTTCTCTCTCTAAAACCTGTAAACTAAACTCTCTGCCCTTGAAGACCAGGCCTGAAGCTCACCAACATCACAAGAAGCCCTTCAGTTCACGAGGCAGGCACTGACATAGGTGCACAGAATTCATTTTTGAACAGTTCAGTTCAATATAACACAGTTACAATAATTGTTACAAAATTCAGTTATAATACAAGCAGGATTTCAATGGCTGATCTCATGTGAGCTATGGGATAAAAGTCATGCAGTGAGAATAAGAGTGGGAGAACTTAAATATCATCGCTGCTGATAAGGAATTAGTTTGCATTTCCACCTTCCATTCTCTAAAAAAAAATGCTCAAATTGAGCTGACACACTCCCCTGAATCTTGCAAAAATGTAGGAAATAGGCAAATAGAAGAAGTTTAATATCATGGCTCTGTTCCCTGCTATAAGCATTGTTTGCGCTGCCTACATTAGAAGCCTAGACTTCATCTGTAGTCAAAGAGAAAAATACTTTCTTCAGCAGCTGACTTAGAGTATTTGAGTAAATCATACGTGGATCTGATATTGCTAGCCAAGATTTGTAGACTTCTGTGGTTTTGGGCAATTACATAGAAGAAAAAAAAAACCCTGCTTTTTTGGTGATTCTCTTATTCAATTGAACTACCAACCGTTTGAGGTCCATCCATCACAGCAGCATGCTCCATTCAGATAATCATGAAATGCAAGAAGAAACCATTTGAGCTATAAATCTGAAAATGTGGGCTAGGTAATATGATCTGCAGGCAAATTAAACTTGCTTTGAATAGCTGAGCTGTATATAATAATAAATGCTGGATAAGGACAGGTGAACAATAAGAAATAAGCAGCCAAAGCTCTTTCTGGAAACTCTAGTGCAAGAAGTTTTCTCCCTTGCTTCCGAGATAAGCAGCAAATTAAAACAGAGGAACTTCAGCTGTTGCCAATAATCAGGTGTGTGCCATTGCTCGAGCAGAAGATACAAGTACCTCCACCCAGGGCAGCCAAGGGCTCTGAGCTGGAGAACGGGAGACGAGCTGTGACCCAGGGCTTTGCTCTGGAGGGGGGCTTCTAAAAACTGTGTGTTGTGGTACCCCTCTTTTAAGGAAGCCGGGAGTTTTAACCTGCCTGTGTGACCTGCTTATCTACTACAGAGAAAGGAGCTCTCTGCTTCCAGAGATCTAAGGTAAGGACAGAGCTGCTGGCCCATCACTGTGGCCTCTGGGCTTGTGGGTGACTCCTCTTTTGGCTTCAGGCTTTAAGAAAGCTTCTAGATGATTCATGCAGCTGGGACGAATCCTCATATGGGGTTTAAGTTCTCTTAGGAAGGCCAGTTGCTCTAACAGCAGAAGAACCTTGATTAAAGATGTCAGGAGGGGGCAATTGCTATAGAACTACTTCAAGTTGCAATTGCTGAAGAGTTGAAAATAGCTGCAGCAGATGGTGAGGGTGCAGATATAACTCCTGCGTCTGGCAGGCAGTTTCATAGCTAAAATGCTTTCTGGTCACCCAGCTAAAAATGGTCTTGTGGGAATAAGATGCTTCCAGGAAGCATCAGCTCCTAGGGGAATAGCAAAACGCAGCCCTCCAGCCATGCAGGGGTGCTTGGGTGAGTGTAGTTGCGTGGACTGCTTGTCCCTTCACGATCTTTCTCCCAAAATGTGATTTCTGATTAGCCTGTCTGGGGGAGGGGGGAGTGTGATATGTAAGTGGAGAGACAAGGTACAGAAGTCCCAGATCTCATGGGGTTTTGAAATTTAGGGTCATCTACCCTCAGGGCAGGCCTGGCACTTCTCAAAATAGCTGTACGGCTTTTTAGGGGTTCTGTAGGTACCAATATGATGTAGACTCCCATATTTCTGGCAATGTGAAGTGCAAAGCTGTCCCCGTAAAATGATCCTGTAAATCCTGAACTGGAGAGCCTTGCACTGGAGGAATCCTGCTGCCAGCAGGGGCTAAGCCTGAAGCAAACATAGACAAAATGCATCAGCACAAAGCCCTTTTCACTGAGTATGTTTTACCTCGATTTTGCTGAGGGGTATTAGCACATAGGAAGCCTTTTTTTTTTTATGGATCAGCTGATGCATGGTAACTTGTTAAGCTACAGTAACTCTATTTCATATCTGAGTCTTTGTATTACTTGAATGTTTTTCAAGACCTACAGCAGGTCATGGGGAAGTGATAATAGCATTCACATGGTGCAGTGCACACTCTGCAAGTGTGAAGTTCAGATTCAGCAGCTGTAACCCTAATCTTGTAATAAAAGGCACCTGGACATCAAGCAATCCTTTGGCTTCAAATTGCAGTGCTGCAATAAAAATGCCAATTTAGTCCTGGTGAAACAGTTTTGCTTATCACAATACTTACAGTATTCCCTGCAGCTACTTATAGAAAACAGCAAGTCAATGGGTAACATTATTGTGTGAAGATAACTGGCAATTTAACAAGAGGTCCCCTCTATGGAGAACTCAAACACTTTTGTGGGATTTGGGGTTTTTTTATCCTATGGAATTGTCCCTGAGAACAACATGTGTCATCTGTCAGTGTCCTCTATGTAGGAGGAGGAAAAAAATAGCCTGAATGTACAATGCGGTGCTACCAACTCCATTTCCCTACTTCTCTTGGGGTAAGGCAGAGATAAGAATGTTACTTCTGCCTGCTGGTTTCCTAGCTAGAGGGTGGAATATGAGATGTAGCAATAATTTCATGTATAGTGTCTGTGGTAGGCTTAAATTCCTCTTGTTGACCATTGGAGTTGTACTCCATTTCCCTGGAAAATACTGATGTGCAAGTCTAAAGACAGACAGAAAGTCAGGAAGGTTCCCTGCAAAAGGATTTTGCTCATAAAGGAACTGCTTTCAAAATTTCTGGGTTAGGGTAAAATGGAGTGTCTCAGTTGCTGCACAAATGCCAAGTTTTCTGGATGTGAACCGTTGTGATAATTAACTAATGGTCTGCATGATGACAAACCAGGGCTTCCCAGCTTTGAGGCTGAAAAGGAGGAGGAAGAAACTTTCCTACCAATAGGAGAAAGGGCAGCAAGTAAAGGGTCTTGCCTAAGGGGGCTTTTGACTGCAGCTTTGGGCCTGAACTGTGAGTCCAGCCCAGCCTGCAAGCCAGCATGCCCAGCAAGCTGCGAACATGAGCCTGCCCTATTCCCCAGGTGGGTGCCTGGCATCCTCCCTTCAGAGTTTCAGCTCTGCCTCTCTTCAGTTCCGTCCGAGAGGATGCCTCTTCCAGACAGACACCTCCACGTGCTACTACTTCATGGATCATGAATAAAATTCACTGACATAATGACTTTTTCTCCTAGAGGTTAGAAAACAGGATCTGAAATCTGGTGTTATTGTCCTTCTGTGGTCAGGTTGGAAAGGTCACCAGAAAGCACCAGTCTCCTTGCTAGATCAGGACTGATCCTATAGAGTAGCTTTGAAAAGGCAGCACTGCTTCTGATCCCTATTCCCACCTCCACATGCTGCTGTGTTCTCTGCTATCGTTACTGCTTGGGACAAGCTCTTCAAATAGCCCGTGTAGTTCAGGAGCATGAGGCTGTTTGGCTCTCACGTATGCCAGCCCTCTCTCTAGTATTAGGTAGTTAAGGGGTTTCCAAGCCCTAATTACTGAAGCTACTTTTAATGTGGTCATTGCAAATGATAAAACCAACCCCCAAAACACTTTCAAAGAAAGGGAAGCTTGTTCTTGCTCAGTTTTACGCTGAGACTTGGGCAGTGTCTGTCCTGTCCCTGGCAGGATCAGCTGTGCAGCTCTGTTAGGGGGCTCTTCAGCACCATGTTACCCTTCAGCTTGCCGTAATATGTCAGTGTCTTGAAGGACCTGGATTTAAATGTAGTGTTTGGAGACAAAGAAAGCCTAAACTTTAATTTGCCTAGAACCAACCAGCTGTTAAGAAAGCATCAGAGAAAGAAGACAGTGGGCAAGTGGCAGGGGTGGGGAGGGAGGAGAAGTCAAACTTTCTGCATTGAGGCTATGAGGATGCAGGCATTCTCATAGCATGGAAACTCTCATGAGAGGTGTCTCAGTGCAGACTGCACAGTGTCAGCAGGTTTCTTTCCCTTGCACCAGAAAAGCAGGAATCTGTCACTGCCTGGGCTCTCCAGTTGCTGCTGAACCTCCCCTGGGAGAGCAGAGGAAGGGATCCTTGTGGGAAACCCCCTCCATATGCAAAGACTAAGGCATTGCCTGAATTTTCTGTTATTTTACAGCCTTGTGACACTGAGAAGGATGTAGTTCGATCCTGCTTCGAAGGAGTTGCAAGTTGTGTTTGGGCTCTCCCAGGCTGGCAGTGGGAAGGAGAGGTATGGGTCATGCACAGGGAAGTGGCACCACCAGTTCAGGAATCGACCCTGTGCGAGGGAGGCAGCTCACGTGGCGCAGGGGAGCACCGAGCTGTGTTTTCATTGCAAAATCAAAGCTGTGAAAGCCTGGCTAGGTGGGGAGAAGCAGCTCTTACAGCAACCCATGCCTTTTTCATTAAAGCAAAGGTTTAAGCAAAGAAAATTAGCAGTGTGAAGTGGCTTTTTGTTGTTGGGTGGTTTTTTATTAATTGAAGACTTCTTAAGAAATCAAGTGTCAGAAAGCCTTTAAGGAGATTATGTCAAAGCTTGAGTTTCAAGTGCCACTTCAGATGGCGAAGTGATGGGTAAGCAGTTGGTGTGGCTCTTCTCTGAATGCATGAGGAGCCTTATTTGTGGTAACAGGATTTGTGGAGATAAATTCCCAGAGTGCCCCTGCTGGTGTTTCGGCTGCATGGAAACTAATGTGACTCTTTGAACATAGAAGAATTTGTGGTAAAGCCTGTGACTGGGTATGGCTCAAGTCCATCCTTCTTTGGAAATCATGAAGGACACCAAATGTGGCAAGACAAAGGTGACTGTGGATTCCCCTTCCCCCCATACTGTTCATCGGTCATCAACTGATAAGTGATAGGCAATAGGACTTAATTTTTTCCTCTCCAGATCGGTGTTAACTGCTATGTATGTAGTGGGGAGCAGGATATGGAGCCCTCTGTCCATCGAGCAATCCACTTGTCCCGTTTGTGTGCTCCTTCGCACAGGCTGCCTGGAGTAATACTCGCTGATGCTCCAGAGCTGCCTCCAAAGCACAAGACTGATTGTTGGGCTCAAGGCTATTTAGTTAAAACAGTGATTCCAGTAATTTCATCATCTTAAAATTCAGCCTCAGGGATGTCTTACTGGCAGCTGGGTTGATCCTTAAATGACCAGGGAGTGAATATGGTCTAAATACCTTGAACGATGTAGAGGCAGGCAGCTGAATTACAATTTTCTGTAGAAAGAATAGTTTTCCTATGTTGGGTCTCGGCATCCGTTTTTCAAACAGTAGGGCTCAAATTCAAGGAACCTGGTGACTAGCTCTGGATTCTCTTCTAGTGCTGATCACCCCCTTCCCTAATGGCTATATTTTAGGGATGGTGGGTGACTGCAGGCAGTGCACTTCCAGCTTTCAAACCAAGGTTCCCCAGCTGTCATGTAGTCCACTGACTAGAGTGTTAAACTTCCTTGGAGAAGATAAGTCTCCGTGAACAACTGTTCTTTTTTGGAGGAGAGCTGTAACAACAAACTCACTCTGTAGAGTTGCTGCGGGGATGGCTGTCTTGCTCAATTCATGCTTTGTCTCTCTAGTTGCCATTTGAACTCTAGTGATAAGGGGAGGGCGTCATGACTGCAGGGATTTTTCTATACCGAACCATAAATCCTTTCTGTGGCCATCATCATGCTGCATGACTGCTCCGTTTAAGCTGCTCTTGCTCGTCTAGCATTTGTCCCTCTGGACTTAGCATTTTACACTTGTCTGCATTAAATTGCATTTACTGGCTGAGTCACCTAAAAGATGCAAATCCTCTGGAATCCGGGTGTATTGTGCTTGCTCTCAGTGGGAGAAGTAGGAGAGTGTGATGTAAACATATTCTTTTTTTCCCAGCTCTTCTGACCTAAGCTATGAAAAATATCTGAAGGTGTCATTGGTTTTTTTACATTCACTTGAATGTAAACAAATGTGAACAAATCCACAGCATCTTCTGGGGTGTAGATCCCACTCAGACCCCAGCTATAAGTCCTGTCTGGGCTCCAGTCTTTGCTAGGGATTTTCTTTTGCTTCTATCGCAGTATCTAAGAGGGGAGCCTGTTGTACTAGTCTCTGTAAATATTCACTGTAAGCAATTCCTCAACCACAGGAGGCTGTAATCTAAATCTGGAAGGATTAGCCTTGATTTGCAGGTGGAAATCTGGGACTAAGCAAGCCAGCAGCTTGCCTGGGGTTGTGTGGCAGCTTTGCAGGATTGTTAGTTTGGTACTCGCTCAGGTAGCTCTGTATTGCTGGCATGGGTTGCAAAATAGCTTGAAAACCAGGTAGTTCACCTGTTTTATGCCATCCAGCAGTTCCCAATCTATCTGGACTATGTCCACATAAGTGTTGGGCTAGCCCTAACTCCAGAGGCAGAAGCAAAGTTGGAAACTGGGGATTCAGAGACTGGCTCCACTGCTGCCTTCAAATGATTGTAGGCTTTATAGTTTATGGATTTTGGATTACTGATGTTGGATTACGTGGTTGCTGCACATTTTCATGCCTGAAACCTAGACTGTCTGAGGACAAGTGAGATTTCAGGAGTGTGATGTAACATCAGCTCAGTGTCCAGGATTAGTTAAAAAAAGGCTATCAAATGTTAGGCATTAAAAAAGGAATAATGGAATAGAGTACATCCTTATGTCACTGTATAAATCTGGGGTTTGCTCACGCTTTGAACTTCTTGTGCAGTTCCTCTTCCCACATCTGTGAATAGGAGTATTAGTTCAGGAAGAGAAGGACAAGAAGGATGACTATGGTCTGCAGTGGTTTCATTCTACAAGAGCCATCTAGGCTTGGATTCAGCTTGGAAAAAGAGGACTTTGCGGGTAAAGGTGTGTTCTACAGAGGTCTGTGATGGAGGTCTGCAGAGCCAAGTATGGTCTGGAGGTGTTGGACAGCAGTAGCTGTTCTCTTCTAACACAAGAACTGGGAGCTATCAAATGAAGTTTGTAGGAGCCAAGTTCAAAATGGACAAGAAGCAAGACCTGTGGAGGTGCTTGTCAAAGAGGTATTGTGTGTGCAACAACTGCATACAGACTGGAAGGCAACTGGGTGGCATTTGGAGGGAGATCCATGTAGGATCCACTTAGCCCCGAAGGTCTGCGGTATGGATAACGTGTGAATGTGCTTTTGACAGGGCTGGGGTCTGCCCTAACACAGGGCACCCTATGCACTGTCGGGGTGTTTCCCTTCTTGCTGTAGGGACCATTGGTACACAGCTATGTTAGCAAGTCTGTTAAATAACATTTTCCAGAACCAACCCCCTCTTCAGCCATGGAGATGTTCTTTCTGTCTCATGAGGATTGCATAAAGCAGCTCTGCACTTTCTGACAGTAACTTGCAATTCTTAATCACTCCTAGTAATTACAACTTTCTCTGGCTTATGCCTCCTCAACTCTAGCTGAGGACAGGAGCTGTTTCATATTTAAACAGTATTATAGCTGGATTGCTCTCCTGGGGAGCTATTGGTCTTGAAGGCTGAGGTTTAATTCTCTGCGCCACTAATTAGATCAGGAAAACAACTAGGAAGACGTAAGCAGAAGGTTTGCAGGGGTGTGTTAACAAACATGTCTTCTCTTGCTTCAAGAGCAGCGTAGCTGACCTGCTGTGATTCAGAAGTATTCATTTCTTGGGGAGATAAAGAGGAGGAAGAGAAAGAATTGGGTTTTTATCCCTAGATGTTGCTTCTACAGTAATGCAGCAAGAGAAGGAATTGGAAAGTACGAGTCCAAAGATTGCACTTGATTTAAAAGCAGAGAAGTTCCTTGGCCGGGAGAGACCCGACAGAGTTGGCAGGGGAGGAGGTCGTGACTGCAGTTTCATCAAGCTTTTGCTTTGAAATTGCTCTTGGTGATAACAGGAGACTTCGCTTTGCCCCACGTAGACTGATTAAATGTCATGACAGTTTGTTTAAATGTGTTTAGGCACCAGGATTGACAGCTCCTTGGAGCAGTCAAGCAGAAAAAACCCACAAGGGACACGTAACTCCGCTAGTTGTAAGCTGTGTACAGGACCTAGCTCAAGAGGTAACTACGAAACAGCCATTCGGTTTTAGAGACTAAATGTACTCAAATTCAACGCTTTGCACTAATGAAACAGCCAAAAAAATCCATTAAGGCAACACTGTTGATGTGGTTTTCCTTTTTGACGTGGAGAAAGCTTGTTAACGGGGAATGAGGAGGAGGGGCGGAGGGTAAAAGGCTTGTGGGAGGCTTGGAGGCTGTTTAAAGACATTGCGTGAGCAGTTCAGAGTAAATGTTTTACCACCTATCAAAACCATAGCTAAAGTACTTTTAAGAGAACAGCAGTGTGGTTAAGCAGCAGAGTAATGGATGCTTTTAGAAGTGGAGGGAAAACCATGCCCCTTAAAGAAACTGAAAGCTCTTAAAGAACTTAACCGTCGTTGGATAATATTAAAGTGTTAAAAGCTAGAAAATAGACAGAAGGAATGATAGAAAGTTATTCACAAGGTAGTTAAGATGCAAACTGAGAGCAATTATGGAAGGTGTCCCAAGGCTACGTAACTGGAGAGAAAATACCCAATGTTTATGGAGTTGCTTTTTTTCCCTTCCCTATTGATGTTACTTCTTTTATATGTGAGGATTTATTAAGACGAGTAGGCCCCATCAGTGTGGGGGGAAAAAGGATGATTTTAGTGGAGGGGAGGTGATGATGACAATATAAAACTTCTTTTAACCTGGGAAGAGTAAAAACTTGGTGAGAAGCAGGCTGTGAGGGCTTTTTTGTTGGAACTTTTTACAGTACTTGGAAGTAGTTAATTTAAATGATTCAATCGGCCTATTGTGCTCCTCATGACAATGCTTTCTGAGCATATGGTCATTAGCCTCTTCATCTTGTGAACTTACTTAAGTCCTGTCAGAAAGCTGTTGCTCGCTGAGGTGTGACTGTATCTGTTCCCTGCTGCCCTGCTGGTGGTTGCTTCGCTTGTGTGAAGATAATTAGAAATAACACATCGCTGTTTGGGTACTGGAGTTCTTCCTTTATGCCCATTTGATACCTAAAATCCAGCTGGTTTAAGCCATCATAGAGAAGCTGAAGTAGGCTGATGCTGAAACCTTGTGTCTGGTTCTGGACTTGCCCAGGGTCAGAGGGGTTCAGAGCAGAGAGGAGAGCTGATGGACTTCGGCTTATGTTTCTGTGCACAGAAGAGCAAGCATTTGAACTTTCCTCAGGAAAATGTAGTCAAAACCACTTTTGATCCCTGTAACAACTCCTCTCCCACAGTTTTCCCAAACTCTTGTCTTGAACTCCATGCTAGTGTGTGAGTAATCTGCTTGTGTGCAACTTTGGCATTTAGTGCGTGCTCTCACCCTCTACTCAGGAGCGAGAGCTGCGTGCAATGGATGAGATGTCATGGCAGGAGTTGCTTTTTTTCAATACGTCCAAGCTACAACTGGAGAACATGAATCAGATATTAATTTGGTTTTGCACTGTTATGTTCGATATGGACCTGAGGTGCAGGTGCTGGGTTCATGTTCTCAGACTGGCTCCGCAGAAAGACCCTTTCCTGTGCCATGGAGAGAAAGTCTCCAGCCCCAAAGAACGGAGCTGCAGTCTCTAGCGCTTGTCTCAAAGCTGTTTCTATTCTAAGCCATTGAATATGGAAGATAACATGCTTCTCCCTGACAGTCTGGGAAAATAGACTTTGCTCTGAGGCTGTCTTAATTGCTTTCCTTGTTCTAATGATGGGGCAGTGGAGACCCCCATCCCTGGTCCTGCAGTGCCATGAGTATCCACCCTTTGGTTTCCATTCTCCAGGCACTCTCTGCTCCCTCCGAGGCTGTGATCATGACTAAATTGCCTCCTTACAGCATACTTTTTTTTTCCTGAAGTCTCTTATTTTTCATGTCATCTTAAAAACACTGCTGCAGGTGGCACGCTTCCCTTCTCTTCCTGCCAGGTCGTGTTCCAGCCTTCATGGCAGCAGGTGTCTCCAGAGGGCAGCTCATTTGGCCTTCACCACTTTGAGATATATCATTCCCTGGAGCTGCGTATTTCTCACCATCAACTGCCTTTAATGTGAGCTAGTTCAGACTTAAGCACAAAGGGTTTTATTCATCTGCCCTAGTGTGGACATCTGAAAGTTATTTAAGTCTATTCTCAGTCAACATAAATGACACCCAATTCAGCCAGATTTAATCCAAAGCAATGCTTTTTACAGTGGATTTACCAAGTTCTTCTTTTTCAAGAGAAAAGAAAAACTCAGCCTTAACTTAAGGACTACAAGTTCCTGTAGAGAAGCCTGATTGCAGATGTAGTTTTGCATGAGTCAGTAATAGAGTTTGCATTTTTCTGAAAAATATTTTGTATGCTATGACCTTTACTCTCAATGGAAGGCAAAATATAGATCACCTCTTTAATGCGGTGCAATTTGAAACATTTGTCTTTTCAAACTGGGACAAATGGTAAATTGGCATTTGGGACACTTAAGGATCCATTTGCTGTGTGTCACAGCAGGACAGAGTCTGCTGGAGGCTCTGAAATACCCACCTGAATTGAAAAGTTGAATGTCAAGCTTAATTTCTACCATTCTGCAGCACAGAAGGCACTTTTTAACCCTCTGTACTTCCAACTTGCAAGACAAGCAAATTGGATACCTCTTTATTTTATTTGGTAATTTGTAAAGATTATTTCTGCTCTCTCTATTTTTTTACTTTTTCCTCTTGAGGGTGCAAAGTTTTATTCTGTGCTGCAAATGGGCTTCAGACTGAGATAGAAAGAGGACAATTTTGATAGAAATGCATGAGCCAGAAAACAAAGGAGAAATTTAGTGTTGAGCAGTAAAAGCAAAGAGGGAGATTTTTATTTAATAACCCCTAAATGACTTATGTAAAAGCTCTGAAAACACTGTTAATGATGGGTGGAAAAAGGCCACAGTTCTTGTCCTTAATATCTGTTTAGTATAGTGGACATCTTTAGAGAAAACACTATTTCCTTTAAGCTTTTCTTAAAAAAGAAACCAGTTTTCCCCATCAGGGTGGTGGTCCTGTTGTACATGCCATTATTCCAGTCTAGCAAAGGTGACTGTTCAGGATCTTGTTTTTCTGTTTTATTTTACTGTCCTGTTTCCACAGCAGGGGAAAATGTGCTTATAAAGAGGATGGCCAAGGTTGCAGGTGTCAAGAGCCTGAATTTGGGTCACTTTTCTTATATCAGATCCCCTCTGTGGCTTTTGGCCAATTCTTTAGGTGCCCCATGTTCCCAAGGCATCCATGGGAGTCAGGGAAGCCTAAATTCCCATGGAGGCACCTGGTGCCTTCAGAGGATTCAGCTTTCCATGCCTCGGGAAGCTGTACCTGTATTCCTGGTCTGCCCAGTCTTACTTCACGTGGAGATAAAATGAGCTTGTCTTCTCTCCACAACTGGAGTCGTCCTTGACTGTCCTGAGCGCTTTGAGCCTGTCAGGTCCTTCTGAGAAGGGGATCGTATTCCTCAGATGAAGCATATTACGCTGCTTCGTGTTTTCTGCGCTCGCTTTACAAGTGACAGCCTGGAGTTTTGAACCTTATTATTAACTATAAAACCCAATGATTAAATGCAGCAAGGTTTATTATTATTTAATCAGGATACTTGCTCCATGCTCTGAGGGAGATGAGATGTTGCAGGAACCAATAGAGAGCTAAGCGCAACAGTAATAATTCTCCTTTCCCTGCTTATAACTTTACTTTTCCACTAAGTTGCAGATCTTGCATCTTTTATGAGAGAGAGTGATGGTGGGAAAAGGGTACAAACAGTTTAGCAACTTGTTTCTATTATCTCTCTGCTGAAGAAGTTTCTTCTCCATGGCCAGATGGGTAGTGACGCCTGGACTCTTGATTCTCTCCGCAAAGGGATTAATCTCATTCTCTGGTCCTCCTGGCTAGGGATGAAGTCAAGGGTGGAGCTAAATAGTTCAAGGGTGGTAAATAAGCTCCTAAGATCCAGTCTCCTTACCAAGTAGGAATCCAGTTAAGGTTATCTAAGAATAAAAATGGTCCCATGCTGTCTTGGTTGTGTTTGGGTCCTTTTCCTGACAGCCATGTCTGCATTACATAAGAGAATAACTTGCGTTCAGTTCTCTTCTTTGCCACTCTTCTTGATAGAGTGGCTAAGACAAAAACTGGGTCAAAATGATGTCCTCTTAGCCATTTTAATCTTGGAGTGGTGAGAAGCCCCGAGTGGGTCAGTGCAGTCACTGTTCAGGCTGCACCGGGCAGTGAGAGCTGCAGCTCCCAGTCCAGACCTCCAGCAATTACCGGGTCCCTCCTCTTACCCAGAGCAGTATCAAATGTATTTGTCATCCATCTTCATGTAGAAGGACAGCAGCAAGCCCATGCCTCTAATTCAGCCCAGGATCAGTTCTGGATATTAAAGCAATGGTATTGCCCCTGAATAGGTATGAATATTATTTTTAATAAGTAGTGATTTAATTTCCAGCTTGGCCTTTACTAACACAAGGAGCGACTCTTCATCACAGTCTTCCTCTGAGTAATGGGGTTACTCTTGTTGGATATGACTCAGTTGGGAGGTGCACCTCTATCTTTTGACCCTACTGAAATAATCATGGGGAGAAGATGAATGGTTCCCCAGTAAATTGAAGCCCACGTGTTCTTTGCTAAATTGGAGGACCTGTAACCCATGGATCTTTGTTAAAAGGCATGGTCATTTAAAACTACTAAAAGTGGGTCCTGATGCCAAAGATAGCTTTGCAGAAATGATGGTGATGTATGGAGGTCAAGTCCCAAGTACCACTGGAGAGGGGGAGGCTGCAGGGTCAGGGGTCTTTGCCTGGTGCACAAGGGGACCAGTTTATTTTTAATGCTGCTGTTGCTATTTTCTGTGAAAGCTCCGAGTACCTTCAGCCTCATTGATCTGAACGGTCAGTGTTTCTCAATCCACCCGAGTCTCAAGGGATCAAACTTCCCAGTTCTTCTCTCTAGGTAGGCTAGAGGGGGTGGTTGGAGCTACAAAATACTGGTATTGAGTTTTTGCCCTGTGCAGTCTGGCTCCTCAGCTTTAGCAATCGCACGTTGTGCCCCTCTGTCTCTCCCACCCAACCTTTCAGCTGTCCGCCTTATTTCCTCTGGCAAAAAGATTCCAATGAGCTCTATAGCAACAGACAGCTGAGAAGAGGGACCCTGCGTATTTTCCAGGTAAGAAAAGGGTGTATGTAAGCTCACTCCCACGCCTGAAGCTCTGCATGAATTCCATCTATATTCCCACTACAGGGACAAATCAAAATTGTTGTTCACCCTTGAACACCAATAGTCAACCAAGCCTGAGAAAACACCTGTAACGAACCAGCCTTTTCATTGTGCTCCCCATACACTCGCCTGCCTGACCTTACAGAGACCTGGAAGTTGCTTGATTTTCTAAAGAGGATATTATTCCCCTCTTCCCTGCTACCACTGCTTTTTTAACTCTAACATTAGAAAGACTGTTATATTTTGTCACTGTTCTACAAAAATGTCACAGGCTTGAACACTTCCAGTGACACTTCGCACTATTGCAGAAGCGTTTAAAATGTTCTGAGGTGCTTTTAGGTGCCAAAAAATTTTAGTTGACAAAATAATAAGTAGTCCAGATCTAGCTAACACTTTTAATGAACGTAAAAGATCTGACTGAAATTCCTTTTACCTTTCTGTTCACCCCTGTAATGTCTATCTTCCCTTACTGCTTTGTAATTTATAAGATCTGAATATCTCTCATGGAAAACAAGGAGAGTTACTTTTTGGAGCTTTCTAAGACTTGTCCTTTGTAAGTGAGCTATGGTGCAAAAATCCAATAAAAACTTAGATGTTTTAATTTATAGTAAAGCTCCTGCACACCACTCTGGGAAGGTAACGCAGTCCTGACGTGATCATTAATTACCTGCATAGTTGCAGTAAAATAGTCTCATCCTAAGAGAGAACTAGAGTCAAAGTCCTTTTGATTTTTGGAGTGGGGAGCTGTGTAGATCAGCTTTAAACTGGAATACAGTTCTCCCAACCCAGTCTGTAATCTCCTCCTAGCTGTAACATCTGGAGTCCTCTGCTGAAATATTTCACGCTAGAGAATATGCGATATGATGCAGAGCGGTCACATCTGAGTTGTAACAAAAGAAACCCATGTAAAGCACTCGAGTGCCATTACGAACGTGGAAACCGCAGATCACTGCAGTACAGCTCCAAAGGCATTTCACTGGCTGCCGTTAAAGGGCTCAGAATTACATCTTCAAAATTCAGAAGAACATACAGCTCTTTTATTTTTATTGTACAGTGTGATTAATGACTCTAGGAACAAGTTTTTAAGCTTGATCTCCAGATGGAAGAATATTAAAAATATTGATTTATTGTGGCTTCTTGTGTGAACTTTGCTGAAATTGGACTGTGGAGCTGCTTGAGCCAATTTTGCTGTCAGCGTGGTCACTCAGTCCATGAGGCTTAGCGCTTCTGCTGTGAGTTGTTTCCCTATAGCACTTTGGGGGAAAAAATATCAGTTCTTTGCGATGTTTGGGGATTTTAAAAACAATATAAAGAAAATCCTATTCACACATATGGGAACTGTCAGTCACAGCATGCCTGTGAAATCCAGCTGCAGGCACAAGGACACCAGCTCTGACTTCTTAAAAAAAAATAAAAATCTTCCTTTGCTTGGAAGAAAGATAGAAAAAGCTGTTTAGGGCCTAAATCACTGTTATTTGTTGAATCTCCTCAGGGCTGTGTCCTCAGCTGGTGCCAGCTAAGTCCTGTGCACCCAGATTAAGTTGCAGTAATTCAAGAGGAGGATCTTTAATTAAGCAGAAAATCATGATCATAAAACTCTGTTCCTGTATGTACCTGTTTTATCCTAGGCTCATCTGCACATGTGATGGTGTCCTAGAAAGTCTGAGTCCCTAAAATAAAAAATACTTCCATTAGCTCTTTAATGAGCTTTAAACGCTGTTGTAAAAATTTCTTCACCTATCGGCACCTTGTGTTCTCAGAAGTGTATTAAGTCGGGGACCTCAGGAAGGTGTCGGGGACCTCAGGAAGGTGTCTGGTCCCTCTCCTGCCCCACCAGCCTCTGCAGCCCGGGCCATGAAAATCTGCTGCCTCCCCAGAAAGCAGATTTTGGTGCTCCCCTGTCCCTAGCCTTTGGAGAACTTTCCAATGTCTGAGCTGATTTTCTTCCTGCAGTCTCAGCACATTCTTATTATTTCTACCCTGGGCATCCGAAACAGTTATTACCTTGTTCATATTAATACCTCTAAATAGGTGCTTTCATAATGTCAGAAAAACTCCCAATGTTTTTTTTTCAGACAGAGAGCAGCAACAGCTTCTGGCTAAGCCCCAGCTCAGGACCCTGTTGTGAAAATAAGCAGCAGTTCAGGACTGACACACGTCTAGTTCTTGGTGGGCTCTTCCAGGCTGAATCTCTGCAGCTTCTCCTTTCTCCTCTCAGGAGCACTTTGGTGGTAATTAATCAAATATATTGTTCCTCTCTGCCTCAGAGCAGTGTCTTTCCTCTACAGACTTCCCCTTTCTAGTTTTCCTTCAGTCCTTCATCATATTCAGCCTGGAGTGAACACCTCAGAGTACCACCTGAGCCTGTTGGGGTGCTGGGGCAAAGTCCTTCCTTCTGTAACAGAATAAATCCCATAAAACCAGTGGAGGTAGATGGGGAGCTAACCAGCGATGGCCCTGGGTGCCCGCTGCATGGGGACCTGGAAGTCCCACCACAGTGGGGGATGATGCTGGAGCCAGCGCCAACATCTGGTGAAGCCTGGCCCAGCCTGGGGTCAGGAGGGAGGAGGTCTGGAGACCCCAGATTCCTCTCGCCCAGCTGCAGCATCCCCTGGGACCTCCCTGTCTGTGTCAGGCAGGGGGAGGAATCCCCCTGCAGATGAACAGGGGTGGGACACCATGGTCTGCTGATCAGATCGGTGTCCTGCTGCTGAAATCGGAAGGATGTGGGCCTTGCTTAAATGCCAGACTGAACTATGGGCCACCAGCACAGGGCCTCAAGTGTATTTCTCTTACCATAAATAAAGTAGCACCAATAGCCCAGGAAGCTTTTTAGAGGATGAAAAAGAGAACGGATAAAGCAATTACAGAAAAAGGCAAATTAAAGTATTAGAGCTCGAAGGGCTCCTTATTTTTCCTTCCCCTCTTCTCTTTGAATTACTTTTCATTTCATTCTTAATTTCCTTGCATCAGATTACAGCCCGGTCATCTGCCAGCGAGTGACAATCGCGCTCGGGCACCTGTCCTCGCCGCTGCCGCGCGGGTGGAAGGCGTCTGCGTGGCGGAGGGGATGGGGAGAGCTCTATTTCACCTGATTATCAGCAGCATGCTTTAATCTTCCCAGCACATCGCTGTTAATCTGGACGTAGGCAGGGGATTGCAAAAATAGAAAACAAAATGAAAGCCTAAAAAGCTAGCCGCGTGTGATAATGAATGAGATACTGCTGACCCGTGGGCTTTCTCTCTCTTCTGGATAATTACAGAGGAATAACTGTATAAATCTTAGTTGGGTTTCCTGCCCCCTTTTCTCTTGGAAATGGATGGCTCTGTTGTGTTTCTGTTCCCCAGGCTGGAGGATTGTTTTAATTTAAATGCAACTTTACGATGCTTTGCTGCTGTAGCAAGTAGAATTTAAGAAAAAAAAAAAACCCACCCACAAACCAAACAAAGAAAGAAAGAGTGAAGCTTTTATTTAACTTGGTCATTTATCATACTAGCTGGTAACTGCTGTTCTTGTGTCTGAACTGCAATTTGTTACACTGCCTAAATGCAATTCCCAGCAAGCTCTTGCCAAAGGGTTTGGATTTCCTCTCTTCTTTGGCTTTCTCTGGTGCAAAGGGGAATACTCCCCAAATTGTCTCTTTTGGTTGATTGACATTTTTGGGACAAGAAGTTGGAAGACCCTGCCGTGTTATGGCTGAGGGTATCTTTATACAGCGGCGACTTTTGCACTCTGCTGTTGTTCACCTGAGTTTGAGAGATCACAGCCAGCTCCCATCGACCAAGCGGGCAGAGACAGGTCTTACACCGAGGCTGGTGCAAACAGGGGGTTTCTCCATAGTGGTGTTAAAAGAAATGGTACTTGGGGTTTTTTTCTTCTGGAATTTGGTAATTATTTTTGATCTTTTAATATGAATGTTAAGCCAGTTAAGATCTAACACCTACCTTGTGCTGGTGCCTCTCACCCACTGTTTCACCAATGTATTAAATACAATACCTTTTAATACATTATATATATTTAATATATAATATATCTTTACTATATTTTAATATATATTATATATATTTTGGTTCTCTGTTTTAGCCCAGCTTTGCAGGTGATTGCAGCCACTCCTGACATCAAGGTATCTCCCATAAACCTGTTACAGAAAAACCTTTGACTTCTTGCAACGTTCCTAATTAAAACTAAAAATTACTGATGCTGCTCTGCAGCCCTTTCCCTCCTCTTGGCACACTACGTGTTACCCAGAGAGACCTTTTCACCTGGCCCCAGGAGGGGAAGACAAATACTGTGATCAGGAGCAGGATGAACCTGGGGCATGAAACAGCCTAGCTTCATGCAAGGTTTGTTATTGCGGAGCGCTGCTGCAGGCAGTGCTAATCCGCTTATTCCTTATTAGGGGCTTTGGGCAGTTTTATTGCAAACTGCTGATTTTAAGTGAGGCGGGAGAGTGAGTGCCACGCGAGCCTGAGAAGGCTTTGGCAGCTGGGAAACGCAGAAGTGAATTGCAACGGGATGCTGGGAGGGGAGAGAGTAACGCAGAAATGCCAGAGAACGTGGGATTTTGGCGAGCACCAAATGAAATTTGTCTGAATCCATTGCTGGGTGCAGACTAGAGCCTAGTCAAATGGCAAGGCTGACCCCGGGTAAGGCTTTCAGCTGTGTCTACCTGAGGATTTTAGGTTCACAGCAGTGTTTGTTTGCATGACACTGTTCAGATGAAGCTACCTTCAGGCTTTGGCACCCAAGGCCATGGCTCAAGGCAAGTCCATTATGTATAGCCTGAATTATCTGCTTTGGGATCAGGTTAGATTGCATTAAATCCCAGCGTAGGCACTCTTCAGAGTGGTCTAATTCAGTGTATCTTCAGATTCAGCATCAATTAAACTAAACCAAATCAGTGCTGTTCTAATTCTGAATAAGAAAGTGCCTATGAGAAGCCTTAATGCAGTTTGAGTAACCACTTTAAATTTACACCTTTAATTCCTTTAAATTTTTAAGGTGCTTAAAAGCTTGTCTACACATCGTTTGTGAATACTTTCCTTATCTAGGATGCTCTCTCTGATGGAAAAAAGGTTGGATACAGGTTGGATAAAGGTTGGTTGTTTCTGTGGTGCTGTCAAGTTTTATTTTAAATTGCTTTAGGGTATTTTTGTGATTTTTGGAGTTTAAAGCTTCTCAAAAATGAAAGCAAAATGAAGTGTTAGCATTTCTGGTCTAAGCAACTGCAGAGGAAAACTTTTTATATGTACATATACATATGAATGTGCTGTAAAATCTCTAAAAGCAGAAGATCACAATTATTTGAAGCATTTGATTCTAAGCTTATTTCTGGATTCTGAGAAGCATAACCATGTTTTCTGAATGCACAGAGGCCCCTAAACTGTGCTTTTTACCTCTCATAAAGATGGAATTTCTGATATTTCCATGCACCGAAGGGGCTAAGAAAGTCTTTTTTAAAAAACTTTTCATAATCCTTTCACAGGCTTCTGTTTTCCGCAAAACTTCCCATCTAGTCAATATGGCCAGATTCCGCTTAATTAACAACGTTGAACCAAAAACCCAGGGTCATCCCAGGCTGGGTGGCAACTCTTTGCAGATGACTGAGGGCATTTCTGCTGATGGGAGGCATTACAGCTCCCACTCCCAAACAAACACAACAAAGGCTGTAATTTCTCGTTTCCTAACAATATTCTGCTTGCATCTGCAGCTGAAGTTCTGGCTGTGAAACATCCAAAACCTGTTCATTGCATTTAAAAGATAACTATTTGCCAGCATGTAGAATATAAGTCTGTGTGTTTGAATAAGGAAAAGCTACTTATATAATCCATTAGCAAGCTGCTGGTCTGCAGTTTCTTGGTAATAAGATAGAGCATGGAACACCTTTCCCACAGTAACTGCAAATGCTCCCATGTGTTCTTCCCTCTTAAATTATATTTGCTTGTTGCTGATGGAGAATAACATCCTATTAGTAAGGAAGACCTGAAAAGCCACAGAGGGCAGCAATATCCAGGGCTGAGGGCCTCTCAAAGGAGCTGCACCTGGGCTCCTTTTTTGGAGGGGAGAAGAAAAAGGTATAAATTGCAGAGCCCAGGCATAGGAACCCTTTCCTGGCCTGCTGCTAAAGCGTTCCAGGAAGGAAAGACTTTTTCTGTATTTTCTGACCCAGCAACCTGGTTCTCCAGAGCTGACCAGCCTTCTCCAGAGCTGAAAGCCTTCCCTTTTCTTTCCATTCTTATAGGCAAATCTGTAAGGTCCAGCTGATTATTTCTTTTCTTCCACTACTCTTTTTCTGGAGAGGTTGGTCTATTTAAAAATTATGTTGTCTTATTTACTATAGAAGCAAGAACATCTCTAAAGCCAAATGCTACATGTGAAGGCAAGGAGACCAAAGTCTGTCAAGCTAAAAAAAAAAAAAAAACAACTTGCTTTACCTCTCTTTAAAGCCCTCTGTTTCTTTTTAGCCCCCTGACTAGCTGCCTCTTCCCCCAAAATATGGTGCTGCTTCTGTAGGGAGTCGCTTAGCCAGGAGCATAATCTTTCCTTCAAGCAACAAACCAGAGAATTGAGCAAAAGAGCATCTCTAGAAAATTATCCTTCTTTTTCCTTGACCTAGACTCAAATTGCATGCAACAAAGCTGAACAGACTCCAGAAGGCAGTGAAATATTCCTTTTCCAGCTTTCTCTCGCCCACCCCCTGTCCCTAGTCTGGGTCCTTGCCACTGTGCTCACTTTGGATCCAATTCTGCTTTTGTTTGGCTGAGCTGGAAGCAGTGCCTGCAGCTTTAGAGCTGTGCGTGCACCTTAAGGTCACAGCCAGCTACCTCCTCCAGGGCAAGGCACTTCCCAGCCTGCTCTGGCCCTAGGAGTAGTTCTGGCTGTTAGAGGCTCCACAGTAATCCAGACACCCCTTCCTTTTGGGGGGTCACATACGATAGCTGGTGCACGCAGCCAGAGACCTTGCATGGGGTGTCAGATAAAATTGCCCTTGAGTTTGGGGAGCTGAAGAAAAATACAGATTTTACTAAAAGCAAGAAGCTTTCACATGCTAGTATCTGCCTCAGTTTCCTCATGGTTCTTCAGCAATTTGGGGGATTCTGTGCATTTTGGGGGCTCACCCAGCTCTAGGGTAGCCTTTGCTTCCCAGTCTGTGGCATCTCAGCAGTCTAGTGCCTCCAGTTCTCATAGCTTCACCCGTAGGAGGTGTTTCCCAACTGCTCCATCAAATTGTCCTTTTTCTCTCCACTTGACTGTAATTTAGTTTTAAAATGGATATTAACACCTGGTTTCTTTGGTTTTGGGGGATATTGTGGCTTCATATCCTTCTGGCGGTGGGATCCTTCCTGCCAAACCACCCTCCATGTCAGCAGTGGTCTGCTAGGGCAGAGTCAAAAAGTTAATGCAGTGTTTTCTATGCTCTGTAGCTTCCTTCAGGCAGCAGTTTTAACAGGGTCTCTGCCAGCTGGTGACTGATGTATTGCTCCACAGAAGTTGGAGTGATGCATGGATTTCCTCAGAGCAGAGTTCCATCAGCTTGTCCCGTCCTTGGCTGCACATCTGAAGTGACATGAAGCTGCCAGGGAAGCTATTTTTCCTTGTGCTCTCCAGCAACAAGTGGAGACGCAAAAAGCTCTTAGAGTTTGGAGACGGGAAGGAGCATCTGAGAGAACTGGCAGTTTCCAAGTACTATGAGCCTGGCATCACTTTGTTAGAGGAGTAAATAGGAAGGGCAGAGCCCGAGCTGTCAGTTGTGAGCGAAGATGTGACGTGGGGTGGACGAGCATCTGCTTTAGAAGAATAATTCAGGAAGGTGTGGGGGGAAATCCACCCACTGCCAGGTTCTCCGTGGAAGTTTTTCCATCTCTCCCTACCAGATTCATCATCATCATCAGAGTCTGGTGATGAGGAAGGCAGATGAGACATAAATAATTATTTCAAAAAATCTGGGAAATGCTGCCCTTTGGGAATCTGTCATACAGTTCAGAGCTGTCATACATGATGCTACAGAACAAGGTCCTTTAATTTCTGCTTCCCTGAGACAAACATATAAAGGCTGGAGCAGGTTTTGCCTGGTATGTGGAGGGAAAGAAGGTGTCTCTGTTTCATCTCACAGCCATCCTTGAGCCCCCTTAGGTTAGATACAATCCAATCCCCACTTTAAAGGCAGCTTTGGAAAACTTTCCCACAGTTGCTTATAGCCAAGATTGCTTCAAATCCACTATGTCCCACTTCATTTCACATAATTAGGAGCTCTGACTTCCTTGACCTGACTTTGTGTCTTGAAATGAGATTTTTTTCAAAGCAGCAACTCACCAAGGAGAAATTGAAAGCAAACTGATTATCCATGTGGGATGGCTCTGACCTCCTGGTATTAAAGGATTGACCAACTTCTTGCTAAATTCACTTAATCTTCCTTTTTCCCCCCTCTCACTTTTTTAAAAAATAAAAGGTCTTATGCTTAAGGAGAAATACAAATCCACGTATGTATTCAGCACCCACCTTCCCTTTGCTTAGTGTAATCACTTTTGCATCCTGTGATCCTGAATCAGGTCTGAACTAAGAGGAATGGGCAGAGCTGGGTATCAACTACAGGTGCGAAAATGTTGGGCTTGAATCAGACCAAAGAGTCTCCCAAACACTGCAGCAAAAACAGCAGCAAACTTATGGCAAGGTGAAAATTGAACAGAGTTCCTAATTGAGGGGAATCTTACCTGTGTGCAAAGCCATCCTTTCTGGGAACTAAAGACAACAGCAGAGGCTTGAGCTTCTAGGGGGCAATGAAGCAAAACTTTGCGGCTCGGGTGCAGACCCAAGATGTAGAAACGTGATTTCTTCTGTTCTGACCGTAGGCAAATTGATTTTGCAGCTCTGCCTTCATGCCAGCAGTGTGAGCCTTGGCCGTTTGACCCTTTTCTCGTGCTCCTCTGCTGCTTCGCTATCTGCATCTCCAGCCTTGGCAAGGCAGGGACCTCCCCAGGCATACGTGGGGGTATGAGCCCAGGTTAGTGCACCACAGCTGAAGAGGTACCTTTTAGGAGCACTGCACCAAAAAGAGCCTTACTGAGAAATGGGGAGCACCCTGAGGTGACGGGCTGTGGCTCGGTGCTGGGAATGGGGAGCCCTGGTCACCCGTGTTTCACCCCAGCCCTCCGAGCCCTCAAGCTGGGGGCCAGCATGTACGGGGACTCAGACACCTTCCTGAAATCTGCCTTTCTATATTTCATGCAGGCACAGAAGAGAAATATATTAAGCACATTACCTAAAATTAGCAGCAGCAGCAGCAGCAGTTTAAGTTGCATATAAAATTAATCTGATTGGATTTTAAAGAGAGACTTATAATAAACAAGGCTGGGGCTGTTTACAAACCTCACTGCAATATAATTATATTTTTCAGCATGAGTTGAGAGCTACAAGAGTGGCTGGTCCAGTGGCAGCTTTATTATATTCAGCAAGTCCTAATGAATAGGGAGCAGATTGTAAAATATTGTATATTTTTATTGTTATTCATGCAGGTGTGAGTTTTGCAGCAAGGAGGTCACTGGCTTTATTGCTCCAGGTTCTTGGGGAAGAGACAAGTGCTTTGCCAAGATTCAGAAATTAGCTGCTGTCAAGGAAAAGGAGGAGAGACGGGTCTGCTCCAGCCTGAGATTCATTGTTTCATGGCAGGGGAGGTGCCCTGGGGATGAATTTGACCTTCGGGTCACCTTGGACCAATTTCATACCCTGTGCAACTCCATGGACTTCCCAGCTGAACTGTGCTGCTGCTGCTGACCTTAACTCCATCCCACAGAGTGCTACAGCAGCCCGTTAGGCACTCGGTCGCCCATACAAACGCTGTGATGATTCCACCAGGTCATCTGTCAGGTGGGACAAGATATGACCAGTTTTCCCCAGTGTGGGCATGGTGCTGGGGCAAACCACACCAGTTTGGCCCTTTAGATCACAACGGCAATTGGAAGTCGGAAGGATTTGGTCACAACCTGTTGGTGACTACACCACGATGGGCAGGATGAAATCGGGGACAAAACGCTCTGCTGTGGTACTCCCCATCTGTGAATGCATAGGTGGGTGTGCGTGTGCCCCTTAAGCAATTCTCTACGGTTGAATTGCCAGGAGAGAAATTGTGCCAGGAGAGAGAAATTCCAGTGTTGGCTGTTCCTTGCTGGCTTGTGTGCAGTCTGGAGAGATGTTTATTCCAGTTTGACCTGTAACAAGAGAGCCTGGGGAGGGTAGAGCCATGAGCAAGCAAATATTCAGGTATTTCTTACAACCTTCTGACAGTTGCTGAAAGAGTAGCAAAGATACAGACACAGGGATTACAGGTAAAATGCAAGCTGCAAATATACACACATATAATTGTGCTTATCTGCATTTTATTTTTGTTTTAATGAGTGTTAATAATAAAGTGGTAGAAGATCACAAAGGTTTTCTTCCTCAGGTGTTAAAATAGGAAGCAATTAAGGCTGTTAAAAGTTGCCATGGTGGCAGAATAAAGACGGTTTGGGGAGGCGAGTTGTTTTTTCAGTCTGATATCTGGGATTGCTTCTTCATTACTCTGATTTGCCAGAGCTGGGACAGTTTTAATCCGCTGCAACAGAACAGTGAGGAACCTTCGTGTGTACGTACACAGCTTTCTACTGTTTGTTGAGGCTGGGGGCACTGGTGAGGGACTTGCCTGCAGGATGGATGCACGCGTGGATGTACAGATAACGAGGGGACTGGGGGGTTGGAGGCTGCAGCTGGAGTAGGGTTAGAGGAGATGTCCCTTTCCGTGTGCTTCTGGCCAGACTGGCTGCCACCCACCCAGCATGGTGCAGGGACAGTTCAGGCTCATGCCCGCCTTGTCCCCTGGTCTGGGGATGGGATTCACGCGTGGCTCCCTACATACTCATCCAGAAGCAGCATAGATAAGCATGGAACTGCAACCTGGCTTTTTTTTTCTATTTTTTTCTGCTCTCCAAACTGTTTTCAAGGCATCAGATTCAGTTGGGTGGAGTTTATTTGCCAAGGAGCTTTTGAAGGAATAGGTCTAGGTCTCTGAGCTGGCTTGGGGATAGGGAGTGAAGGGCTTTGAGTTATATGTAACTCAAAGATCCAGTTTCTTGCTGTGTAATACCTTCCCTGCCAAACTGGGAATTCAGCAAATCGGCTTCAATACTGACTGGAAGATTTTTGTGGGTGGCTCTCTGTGTTACCAGACATCTTGGCTTTGCCGTCAGGGTAGTGGGGCAAAAGGAGGTCAAGTCTTAGACCTGCAATTGATTGTCTGGCCGAGACCGGGCAAATTTCCCAGCCTGAGCTCTCTGTAATTCCCAAGGTTGTGTCTCTGCAAGTCTAAGCTGATCTAATGACAGGCGCTGTTGTCCCACCCTGCCGACACGTTTCCTTCTGGCACAAGCTTTCCATCCAAAGCAGTTTCAGCTCGCTGAATTACCAGGAAACCTGCCTGACGGAGGGGTGGGTGGTTTCTGGTGGCTTGGTGAGGCTGGGAGGGCAGTCCTGTCTGCACGTGGTGGGTAGAGCAAGGCACCGTGCTTGGTGAGCAGGCTCCCGTCAGTCCAGCACTTCAGGTGAGATTTGTTGACAAGTTGGACTTCAGAGCTTGAACTCGTCATCCTAGGCTAGGCAGGGCTATTCCTCTCACGTTAAGACAAGTGTTAACAACAGGTCAGAAGAATTGCCCTCTAGCCATCCTTATTTCTCTCTATTAAGTACAGAGAGAAGCAAGGAAACTAGCTCAGTCTTAAAAATTAAACTTTAAAATGCCCAAAACCACGCAAGGTGAGTACCTTTCCGGGAGGATCCGGCATTTGTGGCTTTGCTGCTGAAAAACAGCTCCACTTCTTGTAGCTGTCTCAGAAATCCCTTCCTTAGCTCACTAAATCCACCATCTTTGGATGTGCGGTTTTGCTCGGCGGCTCTGATGGATAGGTTCCTCGGTGGAAGCCATGTGGGATCAATTTTAGCATCCCAATGAAATCCTGAGGTCCATTTGCTTTTTCTTCTCTAAAGCTTTGCGGTGCAGGCTGATGTCTCCTATGCCCCAAAGAGACTTATGTCAGCAGTGACGTGTGCAAGCAGGCCAAAATTACTAAAATTACTAAAAATTGGCCCAAATAGCCAGTGTTACTAGAAAGACTTCTTAAAGGCCCTGGTTTTCAGAGGGTTAATGTCTGAAACCGCCTTAGCACCAAACCCCGCCTGATAATGCTCTGAGAAGCTCCGTACACTATTTACCTGCAGGGTCAATCTACCGTTAGCATTGGTTGTTACTGATGTGCTGCTGAATTAAATGTAGGCCCACGCGCTTGTCCAAGTACCCCCGGTTCTCTGAACACCTTCGTTGCTCCCTGCCGTCGCTTATGTCCCCCAGAAGGTGCCAGAGCCCGGTTCAGGAGGCAGCAGAGGCGGTTCCCGAGGCAGTATGGATGATGGGGTGGGGAAGACTGCGTGGGCAGAGCTGTGCAGCGCTGGGGGATCTCGGGGCAGAGAGGGAGAGAGGTCTCTGGCCCGTTTTATTTGCTACTGCAGAATAAGCCATTAGGGTAAAACAATGTTATTTGGCTTGCTGGAAGGGAGGGAGAGGAGGAAGGCGTTAAAATGTGCATTACTATATTCCACCCCAGCATGCAGAATCATAGAGAGACAATCTGATTTTCCTTTTCATAGAACCTCTTAGCTGTTTAATACAGTTGAATCCCATAATCTCCAAGCTTTAGCACAGAGCGAAGAGTTTCAGTCTTCCCAGGGCTGGGCAGAGGTTAATCAGTCGTTCTCTGCCACATGCATTGCGAGCCGTAGATGGCAGGAGCGTGTGACAAGCTGTGCTGTTTGATTCCCGCGGCTCTGACTGCAAATGTTTTCCTAGCCTCAGGTTGCATGTTCCCTCTGCAAAGATCTGGATTTGGTGGGCTTTTGTTTTTGTTTGGTTTTCCTTTCCTATTTCTACTTTAAAACATCCTGATGGCGGTTGCTGCCCTCCTGTCTGAAGATGGCACTGCAACATCTTGCAAGCCGAATCCCCGGTATTAGCATCTCGCACCAGCTCCTTCCAGCCCTAATGACTACGGGGACTGACAGTTGAACGGACAACAGCAGAGAGAAATGTGCGGGAGCTTGGGAGCAGTCGGGGAGCGAAGGTGGGGTGCTTGGACATGAGCTGTGCAAAATCTGCCAGTGCTTCAGCGAGGAAGGGGAAAAGCAGAAGATTGTGGCTAAAGATGGAGAATTGTGAATTCAGCTGAGGTGCTGCTTCCTCCTCCTCCTCCCAACCCCTTAATGCTTTGCCACGGGTGGGATGCTGAAGCGCCTGATTTACATACAAGGCCAAATTCGTCACGGGTGGCTGGCTCCGTTCCTCTGACTTTGTTGCTGCTCACATCTGCTGGCTGAGGCTCCAGCACTACGAACTTACTTAAAATAAAAAAGGGGGGTGTTGGTGAGAGGGGGGGAAAGAAAGGAAATTCCCATTGACTGAGATGATTTAAATGGTAAAATTAAAACGCTGCAGACACTTCTGTGGCTTGCAGAAGCTGCTGGTTAGTTTTGTGGATTCTGCGTATGCGGGCAGAGGGGTGTTGCTTTTTAGCTGGGGCAAAGGAGTCTGAGAAAATGCAGACAAATATTTAAAAATAGAAGGAAAATAAGAAAATGGATATATATATAGTGGCTGTTTAGCTAAGATTCTTGTCTGCGCACCAGGGAGTGGGGCTTATGCTGTAGCGCTCATCTGCAGGTATGCAGGGGCTATTAGCAAGGGGAGGGCAGTGTCACAGGAATGGCTTAAGGAGAAATGGGAAAAGATGAGGGAAGCTGCTGCTGTTCCTTGCACACACAGCTCTGAAATACCTTCATCTCCTCCCACCTGGTCTGGTACAAATAGCTGCTCCGTAGACTCCCGTGGGGCCAGTTCTCCAGGCAGCGGGAGGGATGGGAGCCTGCTCGCTGGCTTCTCGCCATGCTTAAGAAACATGGGCACGTTGCTCTCCTGCTCACACTAGTCCACTGGCTCCCTGTTAACTTCGGTTAGAAATCAGCCTGGGTGGACTTGCCGCAGTCTGTTCCAAGGACCTCCTGCCTCCTCCGTCCCTCCGGGCATCCCTATTTATCACCTGGCTGTCTCAGTCTAGGAGAGCTCATCTGCACTGCGGGGCCATGGGGAGCAGCCCACCGCTTCAGACCCCGCGTAGCCTAGTGCAGCCTTGCAGAAAGCTCCTGTGTCGAGCAGGAGTGCCACGGCAAAGCAATCGGTGGGTCCTTGGGGTTCCTGGGGCCACTTTTAAGCAGGCAGAGGGGACATGGGAAAGGCAAGCCTGGAGGCTGAAATCCAGTACCCAGCCTTCTGCTGGAAAGTGTTCAATAAGCTGCAATCTGAGAGGCTGAAATCCATTGCAGAGGTGGGTGAATTCCACAAAGGAGGCATTGAGTTCGTGTTTATTCCTTTTTTTTTTCTCCCTCCCCCCCCTTTTTTTTTTTCTCTGAAAGCTTTTGAATGTAGGCAGCTCACAGGGACTTCAGAGCCCCTTTGTTTCTCCGGACCTGTGGAAACCTTTCTCTGGCATGTCAGGCTTTGCTGGGAACAGTAGGCTGCCTACAGCAAACCCAGCAGCAGTGCTGTAGCGTGCAGTACCAGAGCATGCAGGCGTCTCGGTAGCTCGTATGTGCCTCTTGCAGAGGAGGTGGATGCAGGCATTGCTGCCCATGTGGAGAAGGGGCTGCGGGATGTATATAGAGGTGTATATATATATGCCCAGCTGCTTCAAAGGTGCCAGAGAAGATCAATCTGCTGCTAAATGTGATCCCTTTCGCCCCAGCACCAGCCAGGAATTGGGTGCAGGATCTGATTAATAAGGGTCTTGTTGCTGTAGTACTAGTGTGTGTCAACAGGGATCTTTGGTACAGAGGCCTTCCCATAACTTAACATAATTAGCTGGAGATAATTGTGGTCACAGCACTGCCCTGTTCCAAGGAAATGCTGAGGTGTCCAGTGCAAGGGAGAGGAATTCCCTGGAAGGATGTGGAACAAGCAGAGAAATTTGGGGATACATCCAAACAGAGTCCACAAAACAAGGTCCCGCTGTCAGTGGACCTAAGAGCCGTGGGAGATTCAAACCCAACCTCTGAAGCTTTTATCACTGAAAGCACATTGAAGCGTTTCCAACAACTGGGCAAAGATTTTGAGATGGAGTGTGTTAGGCGAGTCCCTGCCCTCAGCTCCCTGCAGTTTCTCATTACTCATGTGAAGAGCCTTGGTCGAGTCCCAGACTTTGTCTTAATGCATAAAAAACTTTGTGCAGTGCTTGCCATGGGCCTTTCAAATGCCACGTGTGAGACCCAGCTCTCGCGTCTGCTCTCTAACCTGGTGCGAGCTGCTGTTACGGGCAATCCTCTTTGCCATCTCCTTTCATCGCTGCCTGAGACCTTTCCCATCAGTTACCCTGTGCAGCACTGAAACAGCAGGTAATCTATATGTACAGTAAATTGACTTTAGCTTTTGCCTTGAGCAGCTAAAAATGAAACAAGAAAAGAAAAGAGGGCAAACACTGATTAAAAACAAGTTATAACCTCTGTTGCAAAAGGGACAGCCTGTCATCAGAGCATCTTCTGCCATGCTCTGCTTCTGCACTGCAGAGTAAACAATTTTGTCCTCACTTTTGAATCGAAACACCTGAACTGTGTGGCCTCAGCTTTGACGAAATTGCAGGTTCATTCTGGGGAGGAACGGGCAATTTTCCTCTGAGAGAAAATTGTTAAATGTCAGTCATCCTCATGCGGTGTCCACAGAAGCGACACGGATTCTGAAGGTCTGGGAATATGTTTTGGCAGGGTAATGGACTGCAATCACAACGCTTAATTCATAAAGCAGCGTGGGAGAGGTGGTGGCTGGATGGCGTTGTAGGAACAACAGGACAGAGAGGGATTCAAAGGGATTTTTGTTTGCTGGGTGCACGGGACGGGAGGCTCGGAGGTGGGGCTGTGGGCAGGGAGTCTCCGCTCAGCGGGCTGCGGTGCGACTGAGCTGGAGTGACGGGATTTCTTGTGGGTCTGTTCCAGCCTGACATTGCCCTCCGTTGATACCGATGCTGTTAGCTCTTCTCCAACTCGGCTTTGGGGTGAGGCGAGTTTTATTTAGCGAATAGCGGATCCCTTTACCGAAGAGAGCTGTGGGACGGAGTGTTTCCCCTCGCATCTCTCCATCCAGCCCTCCCCATCGTGCTGCCCGTCCCCAGCGGTGCCGAGGCAGCCGTGCCGGTGGCTGCGGGCAGCCAGGGCCAGCCAGCCTATTCATTTCAGCGGAGGTGCACTTGCAATCAGACCTGCTCACTCTGAAGTGATTAGGAAGAATTATCCTAGATTTGTTTGTTTTATTCACTGTAGACCTCTGTATTTCTCTTTCCTTTCTAGCCATTGATTTGAACTCCAGACATTACGTCGTGGTGAAATCTAAATTCTTATCCAGGCTCCATCGTTCTTATGTTTAGCCATCGCATAGACATCCTTCTCGTCTGTTACTAGGAATTTAGCTGTGAAGTCTTTCAGAGAGATGTCAGCCCTGGGGGGGAAGTATGGCCTCAAGTGACCGAGTTAGAGCCGCAAAGAGATTTTACACTGACAAGGAGACAAAGTCTAAATTTTACATCCTTCAAAACAGCTCGGCTCATACCGAACCCTATTTAACAGGCGCCTCCATCCCGTCGCAGCTGTTTGTCTCCAGGAGAAAATGGGTTAGTATTTTCCTTCAGACAGAGAAGGTTAGAAATTCACCTTCAAGAAATCATTGAAGGCTTTAAATCTGAAGCAGAGAAATTAGCTCCTACTTGTGCTAAGCGAGCACCTAAATCCCAGAGGCAGGATTTGTCGAGAACCTCAGCCAGGACAGGTCTGTGAGTCTGATTCGGAGATCCATGCTCTTATATCAGGCAAGACAGGGAAATTATGGTATTTGAGTCCCTAGGGCTTTAGTGTTAGGAATTTAGCCCAGAACAAAGAGGATTTGAACCAGGGTCCCACAACAGCCTTAAAGCAAGAAAACTGTCTTTTACTTCAGGTTCTGATTCGTCTGATGTGTAGGTACCTCTGGGGGTATTCCCGGCTGTCACCATAAACTCAGATAAACCAAAGAGCGTGGATAAAGGGTGGAAGGAAGGAAATTTTTTTCTTTTTTTGTACTGTTAGGGAAACAAAGACCTCTGAAGCTTTCTTTAATGTTTTTGAATGGGAGATCTGTTCTTCGTTTGGGGTTTTGTTTTGTTCTGGTTTTGAGTAAACAAGCAGATGTGTTCACTTAGCCTATAGTTTCAGTTTCAGATGTGCACTGATGAAAATGTATTTTTCAATATAAAATGACACATTACTAATAAGTCGGATTTAGGTATCTTGTTCTGGGATACACTATATGCTCTTGCTGTGGGAGTTCTCATGCAAATAACAGGTTTTCAACCTGGACCACGACTACTCCTGGGGAACGTGCCAGGACAGGGCTATTAGGGAGCCTGGATCTGCCACTGGTCAATAAAAGTCCTTCCTGGACCTCAGGAAGTGCTCAGCTTGGAGCTGTCACTGAAATGGGTATGTTCCCGCAAAAGGCGACCGGTTTTGACAAATAGTCTCTTTCCAGCAATCATCTATTATTTTCAAAAAATTAATTAAGAAAGTATACAATAAATGATGGCTCAATCTCATGAGCCATCTCAGAGCAGTGGTGCTTTGATTTCTCCCGGCCTGGAGGAGCTTTCCTTTGCCTCCCGTGTAGTGGCCAAGCCTTTCCCTGCTCGTTCCCATTTATCTTTGCTGGAGACAGGGAGGAACCATCAGTCAGTGCACAGAGCTCAGCAGTGATTGATACCAACAGGCCATTGACTGTGCTTAACAGACAGGAATGTCTGTGCTGGCTTCCCTCCCCTTAGGTTTTCAAGTCGTTTCTGCATTTTGCTCAGTCTCTTGCCCCTGTCTCCGTACCATTAATGCCACATTCGGTCTGTCCCATCATCTTATTCTCCATACAGCAGGCACATCGCTGGCTGAGTGGAAAATATATCACTAGCTCAAGGGGGGGGGGAAAAGCGGGGGGAAAGGTGGACCATGAGACTGTGCCCTGGCCTCTGTGGAGTCAGGAGACTCTTCTTTATCTGTCCCTTCCATAGCATATTGCTATATGTTTTGTTTGTTTGTACCTCTGTCTTGTGTTTTCTCTCTCTTTCTCTCCATATCTGTGTCTTTATTCAGAATAGCCAAGGCATATGGGCATCATATTTTCCCACTTCTCTTGATACGATCTGCCAGAACAGAAATGTTCTAGCTGAGAAAGTTCCTGAGAAGCTCAGCACTAATATCAGAGGCAGCAGCTTGATACGGCAGCCGAAATAAAATTGCTTTTTCTAGGAAGAAACATTCTTCTGTGAAAGAGAGAGTGCTTGAGTTGATCCATCCCGGAATAAGATTAGATTGTTGTCAGAGGACTTGACATATTTTGTTGATCACAACGAAAGCTAAGGCAACCAAGAAAGAGTCAGCAGAGGAGCCGCTTGCACCTAAAGAGCTCGGCGTGCCTTACGTGTAACCGCTACCAGTACGGAGATGTTCCTCCTGCTTTCCTTTGGGTGGAGGGATGTCCGCCTCAAAAGAAGTGGTTTGAGGGGGGGAAGAGCAGATGGACTTCAGGAAAAGCTTATGCCATGTTGCAGAGCGCTCGGTTCCAGTGGGAGTTTCAAGTCTAAGTCCTAGAAGGAGTTGAAGTACCATGACACGGGGCGTTTGCTCTGAATGTTCAGTTCAAACCCAGAGCAGCAGAAGTCACACCGGAGATGAAGGACTCAGTTCAGCAGACTTGAATGAGGAGGGTATTTTAGCTAGACTTGAGAGAGCTGGCTTGAAAAGAATCCTCCTTTAGCCAAAGAAAATCTGAGAAACCTCACTGTACTTTTTGTACAAAATCCAATAAGAGACGCAAAAGCTGCTTCTTGCAAGGCTTGCTGATTTTGCTGTGAATATTTCACAGAGCTGTGAGAGGGTAAAACTCACCTCTTAAATCTAATTTTTAAGGTTGAAAGCATCTTCTCTTTTTACTACTTTTTATGAACATGAGGGTTAAATGAGCAGTGATCTGTCTTTAGTTTGGCTTTTGCCAGCTTGGAATAGACCAGTGATTTTCTGTCTTCAGGGTAAGGATGGTTTTTTTCTCTCTCTACGAATTTAATATTGGAGTTTTTAGAGAAAGGGAGGGTATCAGTAACTTTGCAATACTGTGTTGTTGGGATGATGAGACTTCCTCCTGCATCCCAGCTCAAGATCAGCTGAGACCCCGAAGCAGTCAGTCAACATTTATTCTAGCTGGTGTACCTCAAAAAACTACCTCTGTGAAAGGCCTGAAAGCATTCCCGGGCAAACGTGGCTTATGCCTAAAACCTCTTCTATAAAAACAGAAGATCAAGTAATTTTTCTTTATAAAACTATAGATTTTCCTAGCTTTCCAGTTTGCAAAGGGAAGGTTTAGCAGGTGATCTCCAGAGCTCTGCCTGGCTGGGTGGACAGCCTGAAAAATAGTTCCGAGAGGTTTGTGTGTCCCCGTTCACCCGAAGGATGGGTCAGTGCTGAAGCGTGGTCACCTGGAGAGCGGGGGCACTTCTGCTCTCCCACCGCAGCAGGAGGGTGAGGACAGGGCTCCGGTGCTACAAGGCGAGCTATTTTTCTCCAGGATCTGAGAATAATCCACCCCCTCAGAGCTGTTTACTAGCTGTCTTAGGCTTAAATACTCTGAATGAAAATCTCAAAGGTGAATTTATTTACAAAGAGGATGTGACCAATGCAATCTGGAAACAAAGAAACAGCCAGCTCTGAGACGGCTCCATACGAAATGTAAAAAAGCTATTAAATATCCTCTTTAAACACAGTGGAATAGGCCAGTGAGAACGGTGTGTCTCCTGACAGCTCAGATGGGGAACGGTTCCTGAGGTCAGCGAGCTGTGAAAGACTCATGTTTCCTCCCATTTAATTGCTCTGTAAAAATATGAAGTGAATAGTGCACTTTCCAAAGGTCACCCAAAAAATAGTAAAATCAACAAAATCTTTCCAGCTGGGATTCCTCCCCCTCCTCATCAGAAAAGATGTGGATGGACATGTCAAGGGCAGAGTCCTGCACCCTCTCCCAGGTCAGAGGAGCTGCCCCGTTGCTCTTTGCCCGGTGTGCCCTGCGGATTTATGTGGCTTGAGGGTCTAGGTGTGACCCAGAGAAGGGGTCTGGAGCTGCCCGGGGGTGTCTGGCTCTGCAGAGAAGAGCGATGTACCCGCAGAAATCACCGAGAGGCTGAGGAAGGAAAACGGGCATTGCTGTGAAATGGCTCACCCACCGGGCAGCCTTGGAGAAGGACCGTCAGGGCCCGACTGCCAGGGTGTTGCAAAGAGTTTGTCCTGTTGTCAGGGATGGCTTGTGCACCCACGCGCGGGGCTGTACGCGCTCCCGTGTGGGCGGTGAGAGGGGAGGCAGCGCCTGAGGGGTTTTGCTGTAGCCGGAGGTGGGCAGTCAAGCCATGATCTGAGCCCCTGCCGAAAGCCACCCCACAGGGGAACTGGGAACGAGCACGTGAGGGGTAGCGGCCAGATGAGCGGCTCCCCTGGGTGGGGTTGGCTGTGCTTTCCCCAGACGCGGCATATTTTGGGGATCTGCCATCTAAGCCGTGCCTCCCTGCACACAACTGTGCTGTTACCCAGTTTCTCTTAACCTGCTGCTTACCTGAGATTTCCTGCAAGATGAACCCTCGAGTGCCTCTGTTGTGCTGTTATTTCCCACCCTGACTGATTTATGGGCACAGGCGTGTTTTTCTTCTTCTTAATGGAAAGTTGATCACCCCCTCTGCAAATGATAGACGTTATCGCTGATCAATCGTGCGCTAGTAAAGGGGGAGTATAAGGGGAGATGGATGTGCAGATTTGCCCTGGGTGGTGTAAGAGGACAATGAGAAACCAAGGATTAGAGCTCAGGTACCTAAAGTCTTAGTTTAGTCAATTCGCTGCTGTATCCCTTTTCCTGCTCCTTTTCATTTGTTATTTCACTGCATCATTGTGCCATGAAGTCAGAAACATATGAAGCCTCCTCTGCTGCTCAGATGTACTTAATCTTGCAACAAGAATGCAGGGAAAATCCATGAGCTGTTACTTCTGAGGCATGAAAAGGAAAGGAAATTACTATTGAATTACCTGGAGTTGTACCAGAATGAATATTACAGAATCCATGTAAAAAAATCCAGGCAGGTTTTCAGGTGGATACAGGAGGTATTTGCAGAGTCAGTGGACTTAATGTTTCTTAGGATGGGTTGCTAAATAAAATTATACATAACTTAATGGATGTGGCCGTGTAGAAGATATCCCCAGTGGAAGCATTGAGAATAATTTTCTCTCTTACAAGACTGATTTCATTCATCTTTTTCTTAGTCAATTAACACAAAGCTCCACTATTAATATTAACAAATACAAGCCTGGAAGGTCCTCTACTTAGTTGAGAGATGATCAGGAGAAAATGGTACTGTTAATAATCTTTCAAAGGGCACCAGATGCTCACAAACTCAGCAACTGAGAGCACATACTTGTGTTTTGGTTTTTAAATTATTACATGCAATTTTAGAACAATTTGTAGTATAATTAGAACTGCTTAATTAAAGCGTGACTTGCTTTCAACATCAAACTGCACTTGTGCTTTGGATTTGGAGACGAGGTGCTGTCTGAGTGGGCTTGTACCCAGTAGCTGGCTTGCAGGGGTAGTGGGCATCGGCAGGTGCCAGCATGAAATCAAGGGCTCCAGAAAGTCCCCATTCAAGCCTGCTGTGTTGTGAAAAGAGCCGGCCACCTTTTTTGATGGCTTCTAATTATTCCATTTAATTTCTGGGGAAAATGTGCTCAGGTACTATGAGTCTTTACTCTCTTCACGCAGCGGGTATATACGCACATAAAAGCTTTCCTTGCGTTATTGGTAATGGCAACACTGGTTTTTGTTCTAGCAATAACCCTGGTGGGCAACGGTTCAGACCTTGACTGTTAATTCAAGAAGGATCTGCTGTAATGTTCTTTTTTACGCGATTTTAACGTGAGTGAGGTTTTCTTTTCTGTACTTGTTTACTTAATGCAATAACATGTTTCTGTTCTGCGGCTCCATATGGACGTTGTCAGTCTAGTCTGGCTAAAGACCCAATTCAAGCCCTCGTGGCTAATTTGGGCTGCATGGTAAAGACATACCAGAGTCACGTAGCCAGTCTGGCTAGGTCTTTGATTCACAGCGTGTTTCCCCTCAAAATATGGTTAAATGGGATAACCAGGGTCAAGGATAAAGCAAACTCTGGGACTCTAGCAACTTAATGTAATGTCTCTAATTGAAAAGCTTGTCAGGTGTCTCATTAGGCATGAAAGCATTGAGATTAGCAGCAATGCAATTGTATTAATCCACATCTTAATACAAGCAGCAGAATGTGGGAGCTTTTTGGTATTTATAAAAGAATTTATTTCACGCTGGGAAGCCTTTTTTATGCTCTTACGAAAACTGATGTGCCTAGTCCAAAACTAGCTCTGGCTTGACTGTGAGCTTTAGTGCTACACTTTCAGCATTGACAAGAGACCATAAGGATATGCCAGACTCAATTTTTCCTTAAGTTTGGGTCTTCACCTCTCGCCACCTCCCCTTCCCTCAGCAAATAAAATCTGTAACTTTAGTAACCAGTTGCTCACAAGAGAGAATGAATGTTGAGGATATTTTTCCACTCATCGTTTGCTTAGCAATTAGAAGTGATGAATAAAGTCAGCAAAGTCACATCTTGTCGCCATACATCTCCCTTGACTCTGTAAACGGCTTGAATCAATCGTCTGTTAGCAAATTGTTGGGACATTTACCAGAGTAGCAGACATAGCTGGAAGAGTCATCAGCAGGTGCATCCCATCTTCTCATTCCTAAATGTTCAACTGTGTAATGTGCTAGGATGCTCCAGCTCCAGCACGGGTGTGTGCTCCCTGCCTGCCCGGGAATACATTGCAAAGTGGCTGGAATATTCCTGAATGCAGGTTCCAGCTCAGCTAACCCTTCCTAACCCACATGGACTACATCTAACTTACAGGGAGCCATATGGTCACACACCTGAAAGAGAAATGCGGTCAGTGCCATTGTGTTTTGGGTAGTCTCCTGTTTGTAATTGTGCGCCTGAGCTCACTGTACAATGTACAGGGAAAATCAAGTACTTGAGAAACCCCACAGGCACAAGGAACGCCAACTTTTGTGGCTGTGGGGAAGATCTCGGGATGTTTGGATGTTGTTCTGATTTTGTGGTTGTGTGCGTACCCAACGCCATCAATGTCACAGCTGGAGAACTTTACTGATGGAGGTTAAACTGCTGTGAGAATTTAGGCAAGACTGGGGAAGCATTCAGAGAATTTAATTTGGGATTTAGCATCTTGCATGGCAAGAATTCACTTGAGCTGACGTGAGGTATCAGCAGTATGAATATCTACAGTTGAGCTAGCCACCATGGGGTCCCGGCGTCCCTTTACAGACAGTGGAGAGAAATGGGCACATGGAGAGAGAGATTGAAATCATAATTTTCAGACGTAGAGGTTTGAACAAGATGATGAGTGGCCTCAGTTCCACTGTCTGTATTTCCTCTGGGATGTACCTACGCAGAGAGGTACTGCAATGGCTAGATCAGATATAGCTACTTAAATTCCTGTGAATTCTGCCCAACTCCAGGAAAGAGTTCACCGCATGGACGTTCGTCAAATGAAGTTTTAGGCATTTAATTGAGGGACACCTCGAGAAATAGGTCAGCCTGCCAATCACCTGATCCGAGTCACCCTCTGGAAATATCTATTTATATCCATTGACTACAAAGGGAACGTCGGGCAACTGTGCTCCAAACTTAATCTCAAATAGATTACATGGAATGAATCCAGACACCTGTGTTTTTGGCTCCCTATCTAGCCAGGAATGTTTTCTTTCTCCATCACTTTGTCCACCTTGTGGCTCGAATACATGGTATATGCGGATCAAGAACACCTACTAGGTGCCCTAACGTTGATAGGGACATTCCTTAGACTGTAAAGGGAGAGGGAAATTTATCTTATCAAACTTCAGCTGTTAGTCATCTAATTTCACCTCCTCATTCGAGCTTCATTATCTGGCAGTAGTGTGATGCTGGTGCCCCCCTGTTCTGAGATAGGTGTCCGATTTTGGGCAGGATCAGTCACCCTCTGGAAGCGTCCCTCTGCCTGCACCGACAGTAGAGAGCCAGGTTTGCTAGAGGAGATTAGGTGTTTAACTTTCAAGCAAGGAATCTGAGTAGAGTAAAGCCACCCTCTGCCTCTTAGATTGCAGGTGATTTTTTTGTTGCACATTGGTATCTTGCCTGGCACAGCAGGATTTTAGTACATGAGTAGAACTCCTGTATCTTAACATAATACAAATGATAGCAATAATGTAATAATTACACTAAACTCCAAAATGGTATGTAACACAGCAGGTGTGCAGATCCTGGCTGTATCCCTAGTGTTCATTAGTCATGCAATTAAACCTTTTTTTTTCCTCCTCCTTGTTTGAGATTGCACAAGGTTAATTTTAAAATAGCCAACAAGATGATCGAAAGTGAGTATACAAGCTAGTCCTGAAGCAAAACGTCCAGCTGTTTCCTTCAGCCCATGCTCTAAATAAGCCTGCTTGTTCTCAGAGAAAATGCCACCAGTACAACTTTAACTTATCAAGTTGCAAATGTCAGTGCTGTAACAACTGAATTTAACACAGGGAGATGTTGAACAGCAGGTTACTGCGAGTTCAGCTCAAAAAGAAACCTTCACTGCTATTAACAATTTTACTGTTCCGTGAAAAAAGAAGAAGAACGGGATCAAATAGTCATTATCTGGATTGGCCAGCAAATGCAAGACGAGAGACCAGGCAGTTTTTAGTAGGTCAGCTATCTATTTAAAGTAATTTGAATTATCTAAGGATAATTGAAATCCAGTATTCATCCATTACTTTCACTTTCGGGTCTTAAATGATTATATCCATAGCTCTGCCTCACATTTATTTGGTGACCTATGAGACCTTCAACTTTCCTGTCTGTAATAGGTCACAGTATTATTTTCCATCAAATTATAACACATGTAGTCACAGGTTCTTAAATGCAATTGGTTTGGCTGTCTGACAGCTGGAAGGAAAGCTATTGCCTCAATCTTATCTGGGGCTATTTATATTCAGCTCTGCAACTTTAACACTCTTTTATTGGTGTTGCTCTGCCTACCAAGGAAAAAAAAGCAGTCCTCTTTTGCATGGGAGTGTTGGTTTTTTCTTTTCCACCATGAGACACCAACACCAGTGGTTTTGAAAAAATGTGCAGTGTTGCAATGTGTGTGTTTTAGTCACTTGGAAACGAGGTAAGCAAGATCATAGACTGTCCACAAGTTTCACCAGAAGATTTTTTTTCTAATGAGAGATCTGAAAGCAGGTAGCATTTGATTTAGCCCACAACATACGATTTACGCAATAAACTGCATTCAACTTTTATTGCCACCTCTTAAAAGTGAGCAATTAAGGAAAAGAAAGAAGCAGCAGGTCATATCACAATCAGCCGCAGCTGTACGATCGACACACTTCCCTGCAAAGCTAGTGTGATGTAGATTATGGAGCATTTTCCTTTGGTCCCATGAACAGCATTCACAGCCACCTGCATCAGCGACACAGAGCAGGAGTTTCTCTTTGCATTACTCAGTTAATCTTTTGCGTTTTTTGTGGTAGGTTGCACATTCAAGGTATAGCTTTGGGCCTAGTGTCTCTTCAGAGAGTCTTAAGTGTGGGCTAAGGCGGAAAATCTCTGATGCCACTCCAGGTAGATTTTTGGGACTGCAGCAAGGAGCTTTTAGGATGTGCTTTTTTAGGGGAGGAAAACCTTACAGGCTGATAGCAGAGCTAACTAGATGTTCAATTCCATCAAATGAGCGTTGCTGCTGATGGGAGGAACCGTATTTTTTACCAGCTGAAGACTCTTGGGGTGAGGTGTAGGAGCGCCCCAGCATGGGGACAGACAGTGAAAATGTCCATTACTCCCTCACCATGCAGGGCTGTAAATGGTATTGACAGGCTGTGATGTATGGCAACGTTGGTGTGAAGACCCACTGAGTCAGTATATGCCTCAGCTTCAATTTGTCTCACGCAGCTCATGGAGAGGGAGGGGAAGCAGTTTTAAAAATGAATAGAGAGATTTATTTCTCTTTTCTTCATTTTATTAGAAGGGCTTGTGCTGTCAAGGGAATCTGTCATTTGGGTCATCTCTCTCCTTGTCAGTCCTGCAACGGCACAACTGGGGAGAGGCAGAGGCAAGCGCACGTGTGTTAGCTGAACTGCTGCTATCCGGGGGTCTGCCCTATGGATCCTAGCTCTCTTCTGGGTTTTTGTTTTTCCTGGAAGGGACAATAGATAAATTTTTTTTTAGTTTGATTTTATGCTGATGGAGATATTGTTTGGGTAAGATTTATCACTGACTCCTGTAATTCCACAGAGGTTTGGCATAGCGGCGACTTACTAAACAAGCAGGACAATACAATATGATTTTATTAGCTACTGAACTTTAGAAGCCCATGGTATTCAGAAGGCTGGAGAATAGTCGATTGCTCACAATTTTCTTTTGAGATGATAGCAAAATCTGATCGTTTTTTCTACAGGACCAGCAGTATTTCCTCAGCAGCCTTAGATACGAACTATTATTACCTTTTCTTCCTTTAGGGATAAAAGACATAGAGATTACGTATATCTGTATTCTGTGTTAGGCCTAAACTTGAGCTCATCCTCAGCTCAAAACGTATCTGGCAACCACAGGATGTAGATGGAAGGACGCCTGTGCTCAGCCAGGAGCTATAACCAGAGGTCTGTGTCTGGTGTGGACACTTGTATCCGAGCTGGGTGTCCAGATTCCTCTTGGAGTCAGAGAATAGGAATGGGATAAAACTAAGGAAAGAAACCATAGGTGAGAAAGTGCTATCTTAGGGAAAATTTGAGATCTCCTAGACCTTCCTTTCCTCTCTTCATAAGATCTTTCCCCCTTAGTAAATTATTCCTGTGCATAAAGCGTAAAACATTTTACAGAGGAGGACGTGATTTCCATGTTATTGAAGGGATAAATTGGGCCACAAAGGAGTAGTAACCGTCATGATGTGATAGCACTGGTCAGTGTCAGCCTGGAGATTGGCACTTCTGTCTTTCTTCTTGGGACTTAGATCTCACAGAGCACTTCTTGTCATGCAAGGATTTGTCAGACTGCACCAACGTCTTGGATCTCTGCCTCCTTTCTCAAACGTTGACCCTGTGGGCTCAGTCCTGCCTCTTGACTGCTGTCCTTGACGCTGTCAGGGCCACAGGAGAACATCCAGCCTTGATCAGGAAAATACCTGGCATTTGGCTGAATGAGACCGTTGCAGGATCAGGAACGAACCCAGATAGGACACGCTAGGGTTAACTGTGTTGCTCACTGGAGTTAGCAAAGCCTTCTCACCCGTGCTTTCCTAACTGACTTTAATGTAATCCATGTCAAGAGGTTTGGCCAAGACTGTCTGAGCTTCATCATTTCTGAACACTTACCAGGTCCTTCAGGAGCACTTTGTGCAGGAGTAAAATTCGGGGGTCATTAAGTTTCCCATTAGATCTCAAGGAGACAGGCTATCATTGGGGCAAATGAGACGTAGCACATGATTTCTGGGTTTTTTTGGTTGTTTTTTTTTTTTTTAAATGTAAGATTTATTAAGGACTCCAAAATTCCAGACAAAAAGAGTTTCTTTTCTTACTATTGCACAAGAAATCAAAAGGTTAATCTTTGCGGGGTTTCAGGCTATTGTGTTGATTGCTCCAGCTTTTGTGAATCTTTTTGTTTATGGAAAACTTGCGAAATCATACGGAAGTGTTAAGTGTTGCAAAATGTCCATGTCTACTCTCTCACATACTTTATCCATCTTCCATAGTCTTTCTTTCCCTGTCCTTCTACATTTTCTATTTTTGCACAAAATAGAAATAAAAAACAGAGTAAAGAAGGTTTGAAGTTAAGTGTTGTAATTCCCAAATGATTCTCCATATGGTATTTAAAGACGTCTCCCTGCCCTCTGGCTTGCAGGCTATGTGACACTATTGCTACACCAGTATCATGGAATCACCATGGTGACCTGCAAAATGGAGATGCAAACCACACAAACTACAAGTCGCGTGAGCTGGGCAGGCGAAGCTGAAGTCAAACTTTTCACTTCACTGTGATAAATCAAACTGAACACATCAAAACAGACTTTCATTCCAGAATAAAGGGAAAAGCTAGTTTGATTTGGGGGATTTTTTTGCTATTGATGTGGGGCGATAAAAAGAAAAGGATATTGTGGGGTTTCATGTCACTACAGTAATGACATCCGTATTTCACTACCAGCTTCTCTACAGAGATATTTCTTCAGCATGGGCTTTGCTGAAGTATTTCTGTACTTCATCATGGAGTTCACTATGCCCAGGTCTCATCCGGTGAGTCTGGCCAGCTTTTGAAAGGCAGATTACCTCTAGAACTCCAGCAATCTGTTGAATTTAGAAGGCAATTATTTTGATATGTAAATGAAACAATGGGAGGAAAAAGGTGTCAGTTTTGAAATGCAATCAAGACCAAAGATAAAAAAGGTTTCTCGTCTACTCTCCAATAATTGTTTTTTAAATGATGCCCTTGGCATGGGATACGTGGCTGTTTCCTTAGCTAACTGCAAGAAAAGCCGCTTGTACCATTACCCCCAAGGCTGGGAGGAAGGTCATGTAATTTGCTTCTGCAATGGCAAAAAAATGGTGGTAAAATCTCTATTGAGTGCACTTAATGGCTCGACAGATTATTAATGAGATATGGAGCTTTTCAAATCTAATTCCCTAGGTTTAAATCCTAAAGCCCTGTCAGCAGCTGGAGAAAGACCTAAGGAAAATTAGTTTATGTTCTCGGCCCAGCTCCTGGAAGATGAAAAGCCGCACAACAGTTGGCAGTAATCAGTGCTTGTGTTGGCCCTCTGCGCCGAAATCCCAGAGCCAGAACGGGCCAGGGAGAAGTGAGCTAAAGCTGTGGTGGGTGGGATCGGTGCCTGCAGCAGGGGGTGGAGGGCCAGCGCGCTCTCACCCACAACACATCCTGCTCTCAGAGCGTGTCCCACCTTGGACATCCCGACTGGAGCTCCCTGGCTAGGTCGGTCCCTAATCGGGGCAGCCGCTGCCCAGGCACAGAGCACAAGGCGATCCAAAACCTTATGGTTTCAGTGGACTGAGAAAGGGTGGAAAAAGAAACCCAGACACAGGAGGGAAAGAGCCAGAGACAGGACTCGCCATCAGACCCTCTTCTCCTGTCCTCCCTGCCTACGTTCTCCTCCTGTCACCTTGTGCTGGCCTCTGCTTCTGCTCTCCACCTCTCACCAGCTGTAAACCTGCCTGGAAATGATTGCAAGGTGCATTTTTCCATTCTATTTGTGAACACTTATTTTACCACTCAGGGCAGCCTGGATCCTGCGCTAAGATGTATTTCCCAGCAGTGACTCCATCTTAGAGTAAAAACCAATTAGGATAATAAATAAAGTTCAATATTGTACATGGAGTTTCTTTTGTCAGTGGCACTTAATCACTCAGTTTGGGCTCAGGCCAGCCTCCAGATCCCATCTGGAAAGCTGGAAGGAGAGCAGGATGACATCTACAGCACTGCGGTCCCTCGAGTGGTCCAGCCGTATTCCAACCATGCCTAGCTTATCCTACCCTGGGTGGTCCCACCATGCCTCGCTGCATCGCTAGTTCTCAGTGGTCTAGCACACCAGCTCTGCCTTTACTGCTAAAAGAAATGAAGACAGACCTTGGTGCACATCCTGAGCCAGAGCTTTCTGCTCTCTGAAATCCCCTGGCAAGGGGAGAGGTATCAAACTGATCTCAATCATGCTGAGACAGGCTGGAGTGCGTCAGGCATCCGTCTAATTGGCTGCTCTTATCCTGTGCTAATATTACTTTTCTTTGGAGTCAAAATTTTGTCTTTAAGTAGTAATTATTATCTGTAAAACAAATAAATAAATAAATAAAAATCTTCTCTAAAAGCTACTACACCATGTTTAAGAGTGGGCAGTCCAGCTGCTTAGAGACCTCAGCCACTGCATTAATGCAAGTGAATGTCCGATCTCTTCTTTCTCCATTAATCTTCTTTAATCCACCGAGGGCTTGTAGGATTTCCAATTAGTGGTCATTCAATAATTTCTTCATTTCCAAAGAGGCAGAAGTCTCAGTCTGACTGGCAGTGCAAGCTATAGCACTGGCTCACTGAACAGAGCTTAGATTTCAGATTACGGGAGAAAAGGGAACAATTGTTAGGTCAAGGGAAATACCTTGCTGGCAACAGCGTATAATGTCATTCAACTTGCAAAGTTAAATCAAGGTTCTAGGAAGTCCTGGGATTTGTTTCGAAATCACGATGCTCAACATTTGCAGGTTCTTTTTACTTGACCTTTATTTTCTGAAGCTTTATGCAGCCGGTGCTTCATCCTACTTAACTACAGCCTTAAGTATCTAGCCTAAGCCCTTTATAGACTGTAGAAAGAAACAAGCACAGCCCGATCCACCTACCTTAGAAATGTATGCTGTCTTAGAGGGGAATGAAAGATGAGAGGATAGGAGTCCTGCTGACCGCGTTAGACTAGCTGCTTAAATTTAAAATTAATCCTATGCTGATGTTATTTTTTTATTATTATTAGTTTAGTCCAACTAGGTCTGATGCTGGAGAGAAATTTCTCTCGGAGCTGTTTTCAAGCCAGGCAGCAATATTAGACAACGTGTTGCTTTAGAATAAGTTGTCTATTTATGCATAGGACTGCAGCAATATCATAGAATCACAGAATACTTGGGTTGGAAGGGACTTTTAAAGGTCATGTAGACCAACTCCCCTGCTGTGGGCAGGGACATCTTCAACTAGATCAGGTTGCTCAGAGCCCCGTCCAACCTGACCTTGAATGTGTCCAGGGATGGGGCATCTACCACCTCTCTGGGCAACCTGTGCCAGTGTTTACCCTTATCGTAAAAAATTTCTTCCTTATATCTAGTCTAAATCTCCCCTCTTTTAGTTTAAAACCATTCCCCCTTGTCCTGTCGCATCAGGCCCTAAAAAGTCTGTCCCCATCTTTCTTATAAGACCCTTTAAGCACTGAAAGGCTGCAGTGAGGTCTCCCCAGAGCCTTCTCTTCTCCAGGCTGAACAACCCCAACTCTCTCAGCCTTTCTTCATAGGAGAGGTGTTCCATCCCCCTGATCATATTTCGTGGCCCTCCTCTGGACCCGCTCCAACAGGTCCATGTCTGTCCTGTGCTGAGGACCCCCGAGCTGGACGCAGCACTGCAGGGGGGGTCTCACCAGAGCAGAGCAGAGGGGCAGAATCCCCTCCCTCGCCCTGCTGGCCATGCTGCTTTGGATGCAACCCAGGATACGGTTGGCCTTTGGGCTGTGAGCGCACATTGCTGGCTCATGTCCAGCTTTTCATCCACCAGTACCCCAAATCCTTCTCGGCAGGGCTGCTCTCCATCCCTTCATCCCCCAGCCTGGATTGATACAGGGGGTGGCCCCAACCCAGGTGCAGGACCTAGCACTTGGCCTTGTTGAACCTCATGAGGTTCACATGGACCCACTTCTCCAGCTTGTCCGGGTCCCTCTGGATGGCATCCCATCCCTCAGGCGTGTCGACCGCACCACTCAGCTTGGTGTTGTCTGCAAACTTGCTGAGGGTGCACTCGATCCCACTGTCTAGGTCATTGATGAAGATATTAAACAGTACCGGTCCCAGTACGGACCCCTGCGGGACACCACTCATCACCAATCTCCATCTGGACATTGAGCCATTGACCACTACCCTCTGGATGCGACCATCCAACCAATTCCTCACCCACCGGACAGTCCACCCATCAAATCCATACCTCTCCAGTTTAGAGAGAAGGATGTTGTGGGGGACCGTGTCAAAGGCCTTACAGAGGTCCAGAGATGAGAGAATGTGATTCAACAGCGAAAGGTATGCTCAGGCATTTCTCCCTTCCAGTTTAATTCTGTTCAAGTTTATCCCGGATTTCTATACTTTTTAGGACCATGTTATTAAAAGAGGGTAACAAAAGCCAAAAAGGCTCTTGGAGCGGTTAGGACATTAGAACAGGGGGTTTTTTGCAGGGGTTTTTCACTTTTGCCTCAATCCAGAGCTCCTGGGCTCATATGTAAATGAAAGTGTAGCTCTTCTGTCAATGCAGTCTGTTCCTTTGGGGTTTTGTCACAGGTCTGTAGAGTATTTAAAAAAAAATCACAACTATAATATTGGTATTTTGGGAAGACCCCTGGGAATTCTGAGGGGCTCAGTCCTGGCTGTGAATGAAGGGCAACTGGAGCACGGATGGGTGAAGCTGAAGGGCAGATTTCCTAGCACGGAGACCCGAAATGGGTCTGTAAACTCTGATGATGTGCCGGAGAGGTTGAACTGTGAGATGAATTTTTGATTTAGCAGGTTTAAAAGCTAATGGGATTTAAGAGTTAGATCCAAGATAGCATACAGCTATCCAGCCATGAAGAATGGCGCAAGGCTCAGTTAGTACCATACAAGCATCTTAAAGAAAAAGAAAGGAAAAAAAAAAGCCCTAGAAGGAAAAATTTTCTTTTCTTTGCATCAGGATGGAAGGGAAATAGATTTTCTTGCTGTTGTCACACACGGCCAGATTGTCTGTGCTCTCTCCGGGCCTCGGTCCCCTCTTTCCCCAGCGCTTTGCCATGTCTGTTTAGACTGAAAGATCTTCAGGGCAGAGGCGGTCTCCTAGAGGGGTTTAGAAGACGGCAACGGCACCCTGATCTTGCTGGGGGCACGCAGATGGCACAGCAATTGAATCCATCAGGTATTTAGCTTGCAAAGAGGAAGAGAGACAGTATCTTTCAGCCAAGAGTTGTTCACCCCTGCTTTTATCGGCTCAGCTGGAAAACCGAAGGTTTCCTGCTCGTGCCACCCACGGCAGGGAGGAGTTTCCTACAGCCGGGACCTTGTGAGAGCACGTGGCAGCTGCCGCTCTGCTCCTAAACGCAGATCCATGGCCGCAGCGTGAAGGGGGAGAAAAGCATGGTTTGTGGTTAGCTTCTGTTTCTCTGCTCCCTCTCAGTCTCTGCTTTTGGAGATTCCTGTGAGATCTAGCTGTTGCTGGGGTTTGTGCTGGTTCTCCAGCCATTTTTTCCTGGGAACGGCTCTTTGCTTCCTTCTGAGCTGTGTCCCAGCAGCCAGCTAGGAAATAAACCCTACGGCGCTGTGTTCATTTGATTTGTCGCGGTTAATACTAAAAACTACAAGTGATACCCATGGGAAGTTTACAGGGAACATTTTCTGTAATTAAAAACAATGTCTGGGTGACCGCCTGTGGGTTGTGTTTCAAAAAAGTACTATTCCCTCTCTCTGCATGTGCAAATCAAGATTATAAAGTGAAAATATTAACAGTCGATGGATTGACTGGCCGGGGAGGTGGTTTAGTTGCTGTTTCATTCTACAGTGGCAATTATCTGCACCTGCTTTCACCAGTTGCTCGTTCAGGTACATTTGGGCAAAGGGACTGCTTGGGGAGATTCCTAGGGAACTGGAAAAAATGAAGGTGTTCGGGCAAACAAGAAAACGAGGCTGGTTCTTGAGCATCAAGTGGTCTTCTTGGCACTTACAATGTGCTTCTGCATGCTGCAGAATATCAGGTCCGATCCCTACCATCTGGACCAATAATCAAGGCTTCATTAGAAACCCAGATTTGTTGTAAATTAGAACATGTAATTAGAAAATGTGCCTGCTAATTGAGTCCCTTTGATGTAAGCTTCAAGATGTGACGCTGATCCCACACAGAAAGGGTTTTTAATGCCTTTTATTTATATACATTTTCCCTCATTTATTGTTATTTGCAGCTCGAACTCTTTGCTGATCAGAAATATTCAGAAATTCATCTTGCAAAGAGCAGTGTCACTTCGGCTATTTATAAATACGATGCTGGCACAAAATGCCATTCAGCAAATTCCTTTTTTTAGGTTGCTCCTTCCCCCCCTCCCCCCGTTTTTTTCCCTTTCCTTTATACTTCCAACTACAAAACAAGAAGTTTCTATTTTAGTTCGCGCAGAAACGTTCAAAGCAAGCCAAGTGTTGATGATTCAGTAGGTGGCACTCCTCCCTCTCGGTCGGCTCTCTGCCGGTGGCAGCCCTGGCATGATAAGAAGGATTTTGCCTTCCTAAAGGTGCTACCTCTCCCGAGCGGTGGGAAACGGACCCCCTGAACTCATGCGCTCACCCCGCATCCCAGAGCACCCTCTGCAAAAAAAAAAAAAAAATATCGAGGTGTAAAACTCAATGCCACGGCACATTTCTGCCTAGAATAATCTCGGTTTAGCTCTCTGCAATCCTCCGTGCCGTTTTAATTAGTGGCGGTGGCCTTTACGTATGGTCTTAGGAAAGTAGCACGTGCTCTTGTTTGGTGTTAAGTGGTTGCCACTGTGCTCTGTCTTTGCGCGGGGGCAGCTGCGAGGACTATTTCTGTTTCTGCAAAATGTTTTGGAGTTTCTTGAGAAAGGGAGCACTGCAGACATGCAAAATCTTATTACCCTTATATAAGCCAAAGGAATTAATTAAATAAATGCATAAAAATAACCTCTCAGAAAAACAGAACAGCTAGCATATAACTTAATTTCCTGCCATTCTCTAAAATCTGCTACAGCACAAAGCCGGGTCTTTCTAATGCTTTTCACCTTGTGAGAAAATATCTTCAGATAGAGAAGAAGAAAGTTTAACCCCTAAGACTCTGTCCTCTTTCTGTATTAGGGTGACAGCTTCATTCTCTGGATTTTTAAATACCTGTAAGATACAAAGGAATGCGGATAAAAGCACAGCACAGGGAGCCACAGCCCTGGAGGGTGCTGTGCCTGGTGCTGTACAGCGTGAGGCCGGTTCCGCACTCCTGCCAAGCACTGCTTTACCAGTCCTGATTTTTCAAGGTGTAGCAACAAGCTTCGCGGGACCAACACCGACTTCCTTACAGCCGCTACTGATCCAGAAGGTGAAAGGACCAGAGCAGGCTCCGAAGCAGCCCCAGAAAGGCGCAGGTGGCACTGCCCGTGTTGGCTGTAGCCCAGCACCGCTTACGCCGCTTCAGGGGAATGATCGCTGCGTTATACTAAATTAACGAGAGAGGAATCGGACCCGAAGGATTTTTGCAAAGGGAAGCTGGATCAACAGGATGGATTCACCACCAAACTCTGGTTGTTCCGTGCGGGCTTAGCTCACTAGCAAGGGTCTTTCTGGGACTGCTGCCTGGTACCAAGCAGAAGCAATTAGAGCAGACCAACATGATTATCCCAACTTGCCAGTAGTCCCTGCTGCAGAACATACGGTTCAAGGAGCTCTCCCTCCTCTCTAGGCAAAAGGCGATTGCTTTCCTGGATGTTGGACAGTCCTTGGAGATGCTGAACCTCCCCAGCAGTGGAGCAGGTATCCTGTTGGCCCCAGCTTGGAGGGAGCACAGCTGAAATAATGATACTGCTCTGCAGATGCTACGGGAACAGAAAACACCTCTCTTGGCCTGCTCGCTGGGGAACTCATTCAAAACCCAGCTCAGCTACCTCGATTGCAGGAATGGCTGAGGATTTAGGTCTCAATGAAGCAAATGCTCATGGCCGCAAACCCCACCGTGACAACGGGCTGTATGCTGTAATCAGGAAAAACGTATATTGCTAAAGACACAAGAGCATGGCAGATGAGTTTAGTGTTCCTAATAAAAAAATCTAATTCCCCTAATCTGTATCAAACACTAAAAGCTACATGCTACCAATTATTTTCTTCTAGTTTTAATTTACAACAATCAGTTATAATGGATGAAATTAATTCTTAGTTTAATTTTGTTGGCTGTGTGCTTAGAATCCCATTTTTTTCCATCTCTGCTTTTCCTGTTACTGGAAATTAGCTGCATCTAGCTTCAATGGTGCTAGTTAAGATGGAACATTGGTCCTAATTGTTTACTAATCATCACAACCTTTGGTGTAAATCACTGTTTGCTGCAGCTTCAGTGTGGGTTTTGGTCTCATTAGCTTTGCTTACCCTTTCAAATCCAAGGTTCTAAAATTGAAATGATAAACATCGCCATCTGTATCTTCCATCAGCACATCTCTGTTTTCATCACTTAGTCTGGTCTCTCTTTAGAGAAGCCTGTAGGGTTACCCTAATTTACGTTAGTTTAACTGCATCTTCGGACTCTAGAACTGGTCAGGAATCCTGGCAGCGCAGAGGTGCTTAAACTTCGTCTCCCTGCAGATGGGACGGGCACGGGGAGGACAGAGAAGCAGCCGTGAGCCTGCACAGTCACAGGGCGTTTTGCACATCGGTGAGAGAGCTCAGACGCTGTTTCAGAAGACAGTGTATCGTGAATGGCAAAATTATCCTCCGGGTTATAAGCTCTTGTGCTATGCAAATCATTGACAGCCTCTCCTTCTTAAATACACTCTGCAATTTCCTGCGGCAGCGGTGGATGGGAGCAGCTGTTGCATCGCAGAAACTCGGCGTCGAGAGGAGGGCCTTCTCCTGCTGAAGGGAGCTGCGAGGGGGGCTTTCCATCACGCTCTGCATTGTGCAGCGTAATTATCCCAAAAGACAAAGGTTGCGTTCCCCTTTTGCTTGGAGGAGCGTGGTTCATATTCAAGCCTTAACAACCTTAAAATAAAATAAACCCACCGAGCTGGCTCAGAGGAACTCTGACAGATCGCGTTCGCTTAGCACTTGTTGACGTGAAAATGTTTTCCAGATTTATCCTGATTTCCCTAGATTTTTGTCGTTGCGGAGAACTGGAGCAAAGTTCAGATGAAGTCAAAATGCTGGTATTTTTAAATACAACATCTCACTTTCTCCTTTCTACATCGCTTTTCATTTTGAATGATTATTTTTGCCTGGCAAGTGATAACGTATTACATCATCAAAAAGTCAGCTTTAAAGCTTGACACCCTGCAACCAGAATGTCAGCATTTTGGGTTTTGTTTTCTCTCTGACACCAGATGAAACCAGTGTGAAAATTGAGACCTCTGGGCAAAAAAAAACCACCACTCCTCTGCTCAGCTTTAACAACAAAGAAACTTAGGACGAGCTTTTAGCACACTCGCCTGGTATCATCGCTCTATCTGATCTACATGATGTGCTCAGGGCAGCGGGGAACAGGAATGCTTGTACTCTTGAATGCTCACAGAGTTAAACCGATCAAATACACGCTGCTTCTATTTGCTTTAAGTGACTGAGCTTATTTTGCTTTGGTGAAGATGCAGAGGTTGTTCCTGAGCTCAAATCACTCCTGCAGACTGGACGTTGCTGGCTGTGCTCCCCGCGCGCCCAGCACCGAAGCTGATTGACGGCATTGCCCAAGCTTTGGCATCTGAGAGATCAGCCTTGCCTGCCAAATGATGCCACGGACAGTGGGAATAGCTGGGACCTTTGACTTCTTATTTCCTAGAATAAAATGCCAGACACCAGGCAGTTTTAAGTGTAGCATCACGACCCCAGGATTGCTTCTGGATCATCCACTCGATACCCAGGAGATGTGTTTCTAGTATGGAAAAACCTCTGAAATCACCCTGTCACTGTGCAGAGCCTTGTATGCAGATGAACGGTTAATAGGTGCAATGCAGACATAAATACAGAGTTATAAGAGCTTTATTTATGCTCTTCACATTGAAGTGATATCACGCTATTAAATCTTCTTACCATTAGCTACTCAGTGTGGAAAGAGAGAGTATGTGTATAAGAGAAGCAATCACGGGAAAATTTTCTCATTAGTCTCTTAAGAACAGCGCAAGGCACAAAGAAAGGTGCATTCGTCAGTCTGGGCTGTTACGGAGGCAGGCAGAGGTATATTAAATACTTTGACGTTGTTCCTGGAGAGAAGTTTGCACACATTATTCTGATGAGCAGAGCGTGGAGGTCACCGCGTACCTTCCCCTCCTTTCCTGCACTTTTCCTGGCCTTGGGCACTTGCTCAGAGGCCAAGGGAAGGGCACGTCCAGGACAATTGGCCTGCTCGGAGCAACGGGGGATATTTTGCAGCTGGAACTTTTTTTTTAGGGGGAGAAAAGTGCAGATTTGGTGATAGCGGAATATTTCTGTTTTCACTGGTGTTGGTTTTGCCTGTGTTCTGCATGATGCAAGTGGAAGCAGCCTCCCCCCACCCCAGATGAGACGCTTCGCGGCAAGGGCTTCCACATAACAGGGATCACTTCAGAAATCTGAAATAATCCATGGGTTTGAAATTCCTTTCCAGCATGTTAAACCATATCAAAGCTGCCTATGGGTGAGAAGGACCTATTTATTTATTTACTGCTACACATCAGTGAAGTATTTTATTGAACTCAAAGCAGAAGCCTTTTGAGTTTTCTATTTGCCAAAAAGTTCTAAAACCCCTTTTTGGTTTAATTTTCCCCCGTTTTTTTTCAGAACTGTCAGCAAAACACAAAGAATGTCAGCCCTGTAACTCCATGTTCACCAGAGGCTACATGAAGGGTTTGCTTTCTGTTAAAGGACTCTTAAAATGTTCATTTGAAATTAATAGTAGAATATATTTTTATTATGTGCTGTGGAACAATAAACCCAGATGTTCATTGTGCAACAGAGAGCTTGCTGCAGTGATATAAATCTTTGAATTCATTTACTTTTTATCTTTTGTCAGATGCGTAAGGACAGTTTTCTGTGCATGTTTTATCCAACTCAATTTTTACTTAGGAATCCAAAATGAAGCTGTTTTGATCCCAAATGCAAATGTTTTAACCAGATGAAAATGCCCCCAAACCCCAGAATCCAAAAGATGAGCTGGGTCAGACCTCGGAGGTGCTCTGATTTGGGGCCTGTTTCAGGTGGTTTTAGGTTTCTAGTGACCTGTCTCCTCGATTAATACGGCTATGATAGATATCGAAGCTTTACCCTCCTGCTCAAAAAGTAAATCCAAAGGGAACTGCTGCTGCTGAGGCTGCTTGCCAGCTTCGGCGGTTGTGCTGTTTGCTCCCAGGCATTTCAGTTCATTCCTTAACGAGCCGGTGGCTCAGGAGTTCAGCCGGTGGCTGCTCTCCTGGGCAGGTGGGGAAGCCCACCAAACCCTGCACAGAGACACGCTGGTGCCAGGATGAACTGGAGCTTCCAGCAAACTGGAAACTTGGAGCAAGAGTAGTTTGCAGAGTTGTCTTGTGTACGTACAAGTCCTAATGTGAACAAAGAAAATTATAAGTGGAAGCACTCGCTGGTTTCATTTCTGCTTCCCCACCGTTTGCTTGATGTTTCATGTTCAGAGGAAAGTGGTACACACGGGCACATCCCAGCTACACAGGTGGGGGATGATTGTGTGGTCTCTTGCATGGCACAGCTGATCCACAGATCGCAGACTGTGCTCAGCAGCACCACATTTGCTTTGTAGGTGGGGAAACTGAGGCACAGTCTACTGGCTCTTCATCACAGTCGGGAAGAAACCCTAGACCTGAACCTAGCTGCTTTCTGCTAGGTCTCCCTTTCCTCTGCAGAGCCATAAAAGAGTCCAAGATTTTAAGAGGCTACAGAGCAGCTATTGCAGCCCCTGGGCTGTTACACGTTGTCGAGCTCGGCTCTCTGCGTCTCACAGCCAGGGCTTTTGGTTGTCACCTCCTTCCCTCCCCATCTCTATACAGGAAGACAAAGGGGAGGGGAGGAACAGCAGGGCTGGCACAAGCTGCACAAAAATGCTGGGTCAAGAGCAGTTCAGGAGGGGCAAAAAAGGAAGAAGGAAAGGCTTGTCGTCTGCTTCCAGTAAACACAATATCTGACACAGAATTAACGGGGGGATTATGCAGAATCAGCATATACATTTCTCAGAGTGACTTTCCTCAAGAAGGACACTAATCACACTTTCAGAGATCAAAGCCTTTAATCAACATTTAAGCATCTTAAGTTTGTTCCACTTTATTAAATGAAAATAATGACACTGTGTTTTACATTACGTTAAGGAGGAGGAAGATGCCCCAGAAAAGCTGCCTGTTTCCTCTCTGCCTAAGTCCTGCCCTTTATAGCTGAGCACAAAATTCCTCCTGTCCCACAGGGAAATGGGCTTGGTGGCAGCTTACAGAGCGTGGCTGGAAAAGGCGGATTCATCTCCGTCACCCGTAAATAGATCAGACGCATCTCTCGATATGTGGGGGAGGTGGAGTCCTATACCGTGGGCGCATCCACAGCAGCTCAGGGAGATGACAGGTAGTTCTGCGATGGGTTGGTGGAGTAAAACCTTTTTTCCACTGCAAAACACAGAGTGCCTGATTGAAGTCTTTAGCAAACTTATCCCTCTTCTGCTAAGTAGCTTGCGCTTGCTGGCTGTGCTTGGGAAGAGTTAGATGTGCCCCCTTGGAAAGTGCTAAAATGAAACTTTTACATTTTCCAGTTTGAGGCAGTCTTGCTTAGAATTCACCATTATTTTTATGATCATTTTTGAAAATGCTCAAGCTGGAAGAAAAACTTTCCCTTGGGTCTGCAATTACTTTTTTTCCCTCCAATTTTCCAAAGAAAAAGTTAAAAAAAAAGAGGTTAAATGGAATCTTTTATTTCCTATTTTAAATTATACAGCATTACCAAAGAGACTCGAAACCAGTTATTCAAACGGGTCTTTGCTTTCTCCCACACTGAAGGACAAATCCTGCCCTTGCAGTGGAAGAACGGCTCCAAGAAGGGGAGGGAAGCTTTGCAAACCTTGTCTCTCCCCAGCACTCCGGAACACGGGGGGAGAAAATGGGCCCTCCTGCATCACACTTACTACCATCTCATCTGCATCCAGCGCCAGTGCCACGTTGCAGTGTCAGAGCAGGAAGGTCTGATCCAGCTTTCACTCGCCATCCTCGTTAATTAGGTCTGGCTTTAAGGGAGGTGTAACGCCAGCCACCAGTTCTGCTGTGATTGCCATTTGCTGTCCTTCTCCGAGCCTCTTTTTCTCCACATTTGTCCACTCCTTACTAGTTTCCTTGTGCAGAGCGATGCGTTGGGTACCCCGCTGCGAGCAGCTCTTGGGAGCCTCTCCCCAGGTTTGCATGTGCTCCTGCTGGGCTCGCTCTGCTCCGCTCCCCAGCCGCTCAGCCTGCCTGGGGAACCGCCGCTGCCGTCCAGCTCGGTTACGTTTCTGTTCTTGCAGGAGATGCGGTGCTGTTGTGGTGGATGCCTGTTTTCTATTGCTAGGAGAAAAAGGGCTTTGTGGCAGATGGTTACAACTCCCCACCCCAATCAATAAATACCCAGTGACAGAGAGATGAGCAAGCAGGATTGCAGGAGTCAGCATCAGCTCAGGCTTCCAAAGCTGCTTTTCAGAGGGCTGTTAGCAGCTGCTCTCCTCCTCAACATTGCTGCAATGCTCAGCGCATTGGCAGAGCAAACACATCCCATGGAGGAGAGCAGCAGGGAGGCCGAGGCTCTGCCCTTCAAGTCCTGGTTTTGCCTGTGAGTCTCTGTATGACTTTTGGGTATATAATCTGTAAGCTGTCAAAAGGGTTCTTCCACCCTTGATATTCCAGGTCCATCCAACATCTCACCCGTATTTGAAAAGACCCACTTGTTTCCTTACTGGTTTAGGTGCAAGAATCTGCCAGGATGGTGTCTGTTCAGAGAAGTGTGCGCCACTCTCCCCAGTTCTTTATCTGTCACGGCAGAGGCTTTTGGCTGCACTTCTGATTCTTGGCCTGAACATTTCCACCTTGCCATCCAGATGGCTTTAGAGGAAAGGATTGGGCAGACATTGTCAAAACTCAGGGTTTCTTGGTTAGTAAGTCAAACTAACATTATCTTATTAAGCAAATTGCTTTCCAGGGCTTGCAGAAGTTTGCAACTTTGCTGTGTGTCAAATATCCACATTCATACAGTAAGAGGAAAATGAGAGCCGAAGTATAAATCTGTAGTTTCATCTTGAAATGATAACTTTTTCAATGTCTAAATCTTGTTTTCTTCAGTCAGTACAACCTCTGTCTAGACACACCGGTACTATTATCCCTCCCTAAATAGCCCATCCAACTTTTACATGTTGACAAGGTTGCAAATTCACTCTGCTCTTGCATTTTCTCCCATCCAAAGTCATATTTGCACTGGGTGGCATTGGGTCCTTCTGAGGTTTGTTTTTCATAAATGATCATTATCGCTGTCTTTCCTGCGATACTGAACAGCCTGATCTTTGCATGTCACATGCCATTAGGTTTAAAGTCATTTAGCAAAGACATTAGTCTGCAGCTGGGTGGAACTGTCTGGTATGTGCCACTTGATTTCAGCTTTCGTGGTCTGACACTCACTTCAGGGTTTAAGATCTTAATGTGATGAATCTGTGCCTCAGTTTACCTTTCTTACCTACTAATTTTATTTAAAAATAGAAGAAATGTGTTTTTCTTCTGATCTTTGCTGTTTCAAGTAGCAATGCACTAACTACTGGCAGCTGTTTGAGCCACAGAGACTTTTACAGGAGCACGAACAAGCACACACCAGCGCACACACCTCGGCCTCCAAGCAGAAGGAGATGCGTGTGGCTCTGCTGCCTGCCAGACCTGCTCTAGTGGAGACTTCTCCTGGAGTTCAGCCAAGCCTGGGCTTCGCCTTCTCCCCACGCACAGCACCCTTGCTTCAGAGAGCTATCATAAGGGTTAGCTCATTAACACTTGTAGAAGGCACCTGAAGTGGAAAATCGTTTATGAGCGTGCCGTTTGGGCGGCGGCGAAGAGCTGTCGTGCCAGTTCACTGCTTCCCATGAAACTGTCACCTCCATTTGGAGTTTGCCTTTTGCAGTGTCTGAGCGTGGACATGGATGTAACTCCCACCCTGCGCTACCCAGCGTCATCTGGGCTGGCTCTAAAGTTGCAGCCAGATTTTTATCTGCCTGAACTGGCAGAGTCAGAGTCCGGCAGGAGATTTGTCTGTGAAAGGAATGAGATAAATAATTGACTACAACAAACTCGCTGTACAAAATAGTCTAGCCTGGTGGCTAGAGCAGACTGATTGGACCTGAACAGTGGGGGCTGCCATCCGCAGGCAGAGGACATAAATTCTCCCCTCCTTTGTACCTATTCTAACCATGTGGGCTGGTGGAAAAAGAGAGGGGAAACGGTTTTCTCTCCCAGTTATGACAATCCTGCTCTTTGCCTCTGTGGCATTCATCACACAGGGCTCAGGGCAAAACGAGCCAAGCTTTCCATTTTTTCCAGCAATGCACATTTGTCTGGTTTTTGTCTCCCTATCAGTGAAATGACTGATGGGCGCACGCTCGGTCCCAAACGGAGACGGCAGCTATTGCTCCGACATCCCCACAAATCCCAGACCTCGTCAGCACAAATTGTTCAGCAGCTTCTGCCGCTCTTTGGGCAGCATCTGCGGGGACCTGGCCCGACAACGCGTCGAGCAGAGAGCAAAGGGCAGAGGCAGCGGTCTGTGCAGCCGCTGCTGTCGTTCCTTCGCGGTTCGCCTCTCTCCTTGGCAAGCGGCTGCACGCCTGTTAAAGCCGGTTGCTGGGAAGCGATGGGGTTGGTACACGCTGCCACGCCGACTCATCGTCACTTTTGTCACACAGTGACCTTGGCAGGTATCGAGTGTCTGGCAGCACTAAAAATATCAGGTATTGCTGTCTGTTAGGCTGCAAAACCGTGGGGCACCCATGCAGACACAGGGCCTGCCAGCGAGGTGAGGCTCTCCAAAGTCCCTCCTCTCCTCCTGGCAAGGCAACGTCTCTGTCTTCGTGTACAGCGACTTAGTTGTCTTTGAGCGAAGACCTTTTTCAAGGTGCAAATCCCCGTTTGGGGGAGGATGGGAGAAACCCATGGTGACATGATTTCAGACAGTGAGATGTAAGGGGAGATACAGAAAAAGAGAGGGGATGGATGGATGGACGGGCACGGGGCTAGGATGGCAGGAAATCTGAAGGGCAAGGGCAGCCGTGAAGAGACAAGATGGTCCAGACACCTCAGCAGTGGTGTTGGCAGAAGGCTCAGCAGGCTCCTGTGGCTCTGATGCTTTTTCACGCTGACTTTTTGCATTCTGTTCATGTTTCTTTCTATTTCTACACCTGGATCATGGCCAGAATGAAAAACAAGAAGGGGAGATAGAAAACTTAGTGCTTTTCAATTAAACAAGAAGCACTTTGCCATTGTAAGCGAGCTTATTTAGACATTAAATCAAAATCAAATGCTTGCACTATCAGTGCTACTTACAGTCTGATAATTAATGATGGCTTTCCCCAGTGAAAACTCTTCTGTGTTCTGTCAGCACCACTGTACATCTTTGATCGAAAGCTTTTTAAGTATTTTCTGAAGCTGGATCTGTAAAATAAAAATAACACTTAGTGGTAATTCTCTGCCCAAGAAATAAATAATAAAGGCTTGTAACATTTAAGTGTTGGATGTCAGCTAATCAACAATTTCAGCATCATTGCGTGGTGGTGAGCTGAGAAATGGGAGAATGAAGAGTTTTCTTTGCAGTTATGTGGAAACTCTTTTACATCCCTCTGACAGTGTGAAGGAGTTGTAAAGCAGATGTAAGTTATTTTGCCTTGGTTTCAGGACCTTTTCTATAACCTATGTGGTGGAAAGGGATCTTAGTGCTAATGAAAATCAAGCTCATTTCTTCTGGAAATACAAACCATCCCAATCGCATTTGCCCTTCCCCCTGCATAGTGTTGGAAGAGGATAAAAGCAGAAAGGGAGGCAAAACTGCATGCATTAAACTGTATGCATTAGTCTTTGCTAAGCAGAAGTCCCCAAGGTCGTACCACATCAGGGGCCCTCAGCAGCCAGAAGGTAACCTGGACACCTCTGGAGCTGGACGCATGAACTGCTGGGAGGAGAAGCTGGCTGCAGGTGTAAGGGCTGCAGGAAGGTCAGACCTCAAACTGGGATGTGGCTGGCAGGTCTCACCTCGCCACCAATTCCTCACCTTTCTCACGGAGTTTAGACTGGCCTCCATTCACAGATACGCCTTTCTTTCCATGCCTTTTTCCCCCCGCTCCCTTCAGGAGCACCTCGGAGAGCCGTCTCCTTTCCCACCCCTCCATCTGGAGGTAGAGTGAAGACCCACCTGATGCTCTTGAGCAAAATGTGCCTCCCCTCTCCAGTCTCAGCCACCACGGCAGCGGGTGCGAGGACAGCATCCCTCACCCTTCCCTCTCCCAACCTGTCTGCTGGAAGGAGTCTTCTCCTCTGCCATCAACGTGCTCAGCAGAGTAGACAGCTGCCAAGTGCAATAATTGGGCCTCACCTCACTCCGCCTAGCACTGCCAGCTGCTGGTACAATTAAGCTGCATTATTACTTTCTAAATTGAGAAACGCTTCCCCTCCTCCCTTTGCTCCCCTCCTCCTTCCTCCTCCTCCCCCCCGCACGCCGTGCGATTCGCGGTGGTGCAGCTTCAGCACTTCCCAGCCCGGGCGGGATGCTCGGTGCCGGGCAGGGTTTTGAGCTCAACGCAGGACCTGCCCCTCCGTCTGGGTGAGAAGAAAAATGGGTTTCGTTTGCCCCGCGTTGAGGAGAGGGGAGAGGAGGGAGGAGATGGAGCAGCGAGTAACCACCGAGTCTTCCTTGCAACCTCTGTCTCCTCTTATCACCTTCGAGAGGACCAACGCTGACCGGACTAAAACTCTTCCCATACATCCCCCTCGATCTCTGCCCTGTTCCCAGCCACGGGTTTGTTGTCCCGATCAACTCCACGAGCAGGAGGGTAGGGTCTGCTGGCACAGCTGCTTGTGTGATCATTCGCTCACCCCGTTAAGCCAACGTAGGCCAGAGCAGCACTGGACAGTAGATCTTTGTGATTTTGGTTCATCTGGGCTGAGAGTTGAAGTTCGAGCTCCCGTAGCAGATGGGTGTGCAGATAACGAGAGCAGTAGCATCTTCCAAGAGGTGGGGGAAGCCGGGGGTCATGCTGAGCCCCAGCAGCCGGAGGAGTGTGTGGACCTTAAGCCTTAGCGAATAACCAGGACTAGAAGCGAAAAGAAAACCCGTGGCCTTTCCCTTCATGTCTGCTGGCCTGCACACGGCAGAGGGAGGGCGCGCTTTCTGGTGACAATTGCGTGTTTCAGGTTGTGGCTGGGAGCAGACCCATCGTGCAATAAGGATGGGTTCATGTTGTTTAAGTGAGAGACACATCTCATCTGCCATGGAGGGCAGGCTGTGGCGGGTGGACTCCAGCATCTCCAAAAGAAACCACGTGGCCTGCCTTGCACAGAGGTGCAGGGCTCCAAGAGCAGGCTGACTGGAAATAGTTATTAAGAACAATCTCTCATTTGGCAGTCATTCCATCTCGTGCTAGAAAAACACAAAATGACACGAAGCTATGGTAAGCAGCCCATAAAGGACCTATTCGTTCTTCTCACTGTGGTTAGATTTGTTGTTAGTTTCCTTTTTTGATTCAAATCGGGTTGAAATAATTGGAAATCATTAAAAAAGCACGTTGGAGCAATCTGAGCAGAATCATGGCATGAACAGTTTGTCGTTTCCTCAGATTGCATGAGAGGACTACTGGGGGAATCTAAAGCACTGGACTTTGTAGAAGTGACAGCTTGGATGCTACTCACTTCTCCTCGGCATGTGATTTACGCACTCATTGCATCTGGTGTCTGGAGTACGTGAATTCTTTACAGTGGGGGTTGTGTGGTGCAATGGAGGGACAATAGGTCTGAATTTGTCATCTAAGGGGATTGTAATCACAGTAATTAACAGTATTTGTAGATTTTAGTCTGCCTGGCAATAAGATTTTACACGGTATATCTTCCGCAGAACGATTTCTATTACTTCAAGCAGATGAAAACTGACATAGGTTCAGAATGACTTGGAAAATCAATAAGCAATAAAACTTAGCATGAAAGCAAATAAATTAGCCCAATCAGAAAAAACACTGAGAGACCATCAAACTAGTTAGACAGATGAAGTCAAATGTCACTCCAAGAGATGAGCAGTTGTTAAGGCAGAGATGCCAGGCTCCTTTTCAAAATATTTTCTCAACCTCTTTCTCTCTTTAGGCTTGCTTCCATCTGCCAAACTCAGTCTGAATCAAGTAGAAAAAGATAGACAGCCTATAAAATACCTCATCTTCCTAGAAGGTGTTTTCCTTTGTATTACTCTTCATAGTGAATTTAACAGGGGCTAAAAATGCCCTTTGGGAGCTGGACGTGCGGAGGTCCTCTACTTACATCTCTGCCGGTAGCGGCTCAGCAAAGGGAACCGCGGGGCTCGGGGCTGTTGCACCGGCCCGATTTGAGGCTTAGAGTTGAAGGGGAAACCGAAGTTCACCCCGGCGTACCCCCGGAGAGCTGGGCTGGAGGCTGAGGTGGCGCTGGAGGGGTGTGCGAACCGGTGGCCGTCGGGGTGTCTCTCACCCAGAGAGCACGGCAAGACACAGGAGTGCGCCTGGAACGAGTCACCCTGCCTACGCTGGGAATGGGAAACCAACTGCTACGAGTGATGAACTAATTAAAATGCACTAGAACAATTGCAGTTGAGTGTCTGACTATAACCTTCAACTCTGGCTTAATTAGTACATAAACCTTGCTTTACGCCCTGTGCAAAGGAGTGAATTTAATGTGCTTGGACTTGTCTGTTCAACCTATCAAGGAGGTACCAACGGCTCACTCTGCTGCCGATACCTCCCCTCGCACGGCTGGACTGCGACCATCCGTTTATATCTTACGGGCACTGAATAGGTTTAAGACTAATGATTTTAAGTCAATACGGACTGGGCTAGGAGAACTGTCTCAGCCAGTTTTCAGCAGCAGAAAATAATTTTTTTATTGCTCATAATTACATGGTTTTAGCTAAATTAATCACTGGAGTGGATCTAGTATTTGGTTCAACAGAATTGCACCATGCTACACTTACTCTGCATTTGACCCTCTGGCTTTATGTGAGCTAAGTCTATGGATGTTAATCATGGTGGGAGGAAAGAATAATCCACTGGTTAAAGTCCAGCTGGGTGCTGTGGAGCAGAGCTGGCTGGGCTGTTGCACTTGGTGGCTATTGCAAAATATTTGGGGGTTGACTTGATACAAATTGTGTTTTCTCCAGCTTTTTAGCAAAAAGAAATTGAATAAGAAATCATTCCAGCTTGAACAAAGCATTTGCTTCATTTGGGGGAGATTGTGAAGTCTTTGTTGTTCAATTGTCTAGAAAGACGTTGAGTAATAAAATCCCATTTCAAAATAAAACATTACAATGTTTTGATAAGGGAATTTGAAGTGGGGGAAGGGGACCAGCAAGCTGAAGTGAATGAAGTCAGCACTAGCTCGTGACATATTCCAGTTTGACCAGAATCTGGGTTTTTTCAACATAAAACAGCTGAGCCCAGCTGTACTTGGAGGAGGTAACCTCAAGTCCTTGCCTGTCACAGGCTCCTTGATGGACCTCGGAGGAGCCACTTTGCCCTTTAGACCTCAATGAAGGGCAATTTCAAGAGAAGTTCCAGGGAAAAAAGTAAAAATCTGCGTTTTTCACAAATGGGTGATCCATACTATGTGTATGTGTAATCTAAAGGTTTTATTGAGATCAGTTCTTTTTTATTTGGACTTTTTCATCCTTAATTGTTTTCTCGCTTTGTAAACTAAGTTAAATTTTGAATTGGAAAACCAGCCTAAACTGAAAACCAGAGCTTTTAATTAGGAAAATGTCGAAACAGAATGTTTCAGATTTCAAAACTTTTTGAACACTTAAAATTACAGATGGGTCAAAATGGAGCTTTTCCTTTGAAAAGTTCTGGTTCCAGCACATCAGCATTTCTCCATGGGGGAAAAGATGGGGGAATTTCCTGGGCAATCTCTGAACATTCCTGGTACCTGCAGCAGCTTCTTAAAACCCTTTCATATACTTTCACTTCTACCCTCCCACACACACTGCTGAGAAATAAATCCTTTGGAAATGGAAATCAGGCTTGAAGTAAACAGATTAGTAATGGTTATTTGGTAACACTTTATTAATTAAACGTCCTAAATACATTTAAACCTAGGCATTTAATTTAGATTTATAGGGATAATTTAGATTTATAAGAATCGTTATTATACATTAAGTACAGTAAATGCCAATTGATTTTTATAGACAATATTTACTGAGGTGTAACTACACTGCAAAATTTAATTATCTTCATACTTAGTTAAAAGGACAGTACAAAGGTTTCAGAACCAGGACCTTGGGTAAAGGCTGGCAAGGAAGGGAGCTGCTCCTGCTAATCTCACCTTAGAAAGCCAGCCATTGCCCTGCCCCGTATCTTCTGGAGTCATTTCCATAAATGCCAATTAAAAAGCTCAACATGCACTTTTCAGTGGGAAGATCTTTCACTTCATTGTTCTCTGGCTGTCGGCTGCAGCCGGGCGGAGGGCAGCTGGGCGGAGGACCGAGAGGTTGGATGCTGAAGCCGGAGCTTGTCCCCTTCAGCACCCTTTTTGGTAGAGAGAAGTGTAACGGATCCCATCAAATATTTCCTGCCAATATGGTGCATCCTTCAGCTCCATTCCCACTACCCAGAATGCAAACTTAGTACCTTGTAGCATCACTCATCATAAAAAGGGCCAAGGTGTATGGAAAACAATGTTGGGGAAGCCAGTCAGTGGTTATGAGCAGAAGAGGACATGTCTGACTTCTGGCGTGGAGAAGCACTGATTTGTCGTTCTGGGACTGTTCGTGGGAAAGGAGCCATGTCAACACATCTCCATATTGGTAGAAAAATTCTAACGTTTTCAAGTTGTCATCTGTGGTTTCCAAAACGGAAAGTGTTAATCCTTTTGTTCCAAAGGACTTTTTATTTTGCCATTGTGTTCTTTATATAAACATACCGTTGCCATCTGAGCAGCTTTCGTTTTCTTGTTAGCTTGTGTAGGAACTTATTCATAAATCAGGTCATAAATCAGATATAGCTTCCCCTTCTTGGTGAGAAGCAACCCAGAAGTTAGTGCTTGTGTGGATGCTGGCCAGACCTGGTCAGAGGGACCCCAGTAGCCAGTTGAAGGAAAGCAGGGCCCCTAATTCCCCAAGCCCTGCTGATAAAGCCACATGCAGAATCAACGTTTGCAGCAAGGTAAAACACAGCCTGAATAACCGAGTCTGCGGTTTCCAGTCCTTCAGTGGTGGGGCCCTGCAGCAATATCATTTCCACTGCTGTCTTCCAGGATGGAAACAACATCAGAGCAGGGACAGTCTGTGTGGGATCTCTCGCTGTTTCATTTTGCAAAAATTTTTACAAACATTTCATCCATTGGCAGTTTAGGAAGGTTCACGTTCTGTAAGCTTCGCTTTGAGATTTGAGCAAGAACGAGCCCAGAATCTCAAGCAGAGGCCAATGAGTCTCACCTGTGTTCATGTCAGCCCCGTAAATCAGCCCAGACGCTCAAACAAGTTCATGAACCTTTGGGAAACTTTAAACAAACCTGGGCTGAATCTCCAGTCTAGATGCACAGTTCTCGTAAGGAATAATTCACAACATGCAGCTCAGAGGGCAAGATAATGATTTCTAAAGAGAAAATAACATAAAGCGTAGATATTATATGAGATAAACACATTTTTAATGCAGTTATGCTGAAGACTGCTGTTGTAATCTTGGAATGTAAATTTGCCTGCTCTGACCACTCTGACTTTGCCCACATTTTTCTCTCTCTCAAACATCGCAAGTACCGAAAGCCTGCAATTCTCATCAAAATTAACAGTAACCCCAAAAACCTCTTGAAAATCTCTGCAAAATCCAGCCCATGCTGTATATTCTGTATTGTATCTCTTTAAGATGCAATATTGCACATTTTCCAGATGAAAAGTGATCCACTGCTGTACGGGGTAATTTCTCCAGCTAAATTGCTCAGTGGTCGTAAGGAATAACAGTTCAGCTGCGAGCCAGTGCGTCAGGGAGGGGATGAGCATATGGCAGAGACGGCGCTTTGAGTGGAAAGATGTTGTGCATGGGGAATCTAGCAAGCAAATGAGATGATCCTGTTGAATCTGTAATTGAGATAATTACTTGGAATATGGATGTTGAGGTTGTGGAGGAGGAGCTTCTGTGTGTGCTGGTGCGTCTATTCATGTATTTGTGTGGATACATGAATATTTGAGCTGACTCACTGGTTGCAGTTTGGGACCAGTTGAACTCATGATGATGCTTTTAAGGAGGCCAGGCTTTTACTCCTAAAAATGTTAGTATTTGTATGTAATATTGGAGAAAGAGCAACTATTAAGGTGGACTTTAGGAAGGAGCAAGGCTAGGTGCCCACATCACCATCACCCAGTGGGAACAAGGCTCATGACCTGCTCTGGCTCCTTTGCAAATGCCTGGGATAACGGGGATGCAAGCGAGAATCGTAGTGTAAAATACTTCCTCCTAGATGTGCTCTGGCCATGAAATTGAAAACTTTTTCTGAAGTCTTTGGAAATTCAGAGGAATTGGGGTTTTACTTTGCAGCCGTGCTTTCTTGTCTTTGCGTAGTGCAGCCTGGGTGGGAGAAGCAAAACCTGGCTGTGCTCCAGAAGGGCTAAAAGTCACAGCCCCGTGTTTGTGCCACGCCGTGCCCGTGCTGGCCGGCCGAGCCGTTCAGCGGGCGGGCTCGGTGCCTGAGCCGCGCGAGACCGTGTACACAGCTGTGTAGGTACGTGCTCTCCTCCTGCGCTGGCACCCAAGGTGAGCTCCTCCGTGGCACAAGAGGAAGGAGAGCAGGAACCGATCTGTCACGAACGCTTCTGCGCCGTCTGCGTCTGCCATTCCGGCGCGATTGTCAACTAAAACTGCTTCACGTGGGCTTCTTCGACTTTACTTGGGTGTCCCAAAAATCCAAACTTTGGCCCAGGACGTGCAGGCACAGCAGTGGAAGGGTTAGAGCTTGATGGCTTTGCACGAGAGCAACGAGCACTGGTCCGATGTCTGGACCAGCCTTTTGCTGACAGCAATTTACTGCTCCCCTTGTCCTCTGGGTATAAACAAGCAAAAATGATACTTGGACAGGGCAGCGGCCCCAGAAGTGAGGTTTTTCTTTCTGTTGGCCTTGCAGAGAATGACCAGACAGAGAAATAAAAAGAGAGATAAATCTACTCACGCGCACAAATATTGTGATGAAAATGAAGACGGTTCTGTTGTGTGAATGTTTCGAGGAGTACAGAGCACTGGGAACATGTTCCAAATGTCAAATGGATTATACTCCAGCGCCCTTATTGTTTCATATAATTCTCATCTAATGTCACCCCTGGCAACAATAATACAAGTCTCAATATTCGCTTTGATGTAGCCTCACTGAATATTTTTAAGCAATGAGGAAATTGCCAGGGGGGTGAGAGAAGGAGGGGCAGGCGGGGCGGGGGTTGCTGTTGCACCCAACACAAGGGTGACAAAACAGATCCCTGAATTAAATCCATCAGAAAGATTGAGTTTGCAATTTCAGGGTCCCTGACGCCTGTGCTGCTGAAGCCTGGATAGGCTCGCGTTTGAGTTTTAATCATGAGGTTTGTCTCCATTGGAATACAATTAGGGAGCCCTGAGCTTGAAGCAAACAGATTGGAGGAGCACAGCGAAAGCAAATGCAGTAACATGAAGGGGGACAAATCATCTTAATTTTGCCAGGCTGAACAGAGCTGTCACGTTACAAGGTCAGGCCAAAGCGAGCTGATTTTGTGGGAAGGAAGGATAAAATGACTAGAAAGGTGGAAAGTGCCAAGAGGCAGCGTGGGCTTGTCCTCCGATATTTTATTACTCTTTTGACCCCAAAGGTTTTCATAAAGTTGATTAACAGATATAGCAGCCAGCCCCCAAGGCCCTAATACAACCGTTACTCCATCCTCCTTCCAGGCGCGCTCCGGCTGCTGCCTGCAAGGGCGTTTGCGCAGGAACTGCAGCCCCGTCACTGATCCGTGTCCACCCTGCGCCCAGCAGAAGCGGGGTGGCACGGTGCAAGGGGGGAGCAGGGGAGAGCACTGCTCCACCTCCTCCGCGGAGCACCAGGGGATCTGCTGAGCATCTCTCCTCGCCTGCCTTAGGGCAGTGACACCTCTCCCACGTCTGCCTCCCTCCAACCCAGGCTGGATCCATGGAAAGGTTTCCCAGATTATCTCAATGCCTCCTCTCCCATGCCCACACCACTGCACTGGAAGAGGAAGAGCCCGTCCTGTATTTCTGTATCAGAACTGGTGTGGCCAGCAGGAGCAGGGAGGTGATGGTGCCCCTGTACTGGGCACTGGTGAGGCCGCACCTTGAATCCTGTGTTCAGTTTTGGGCCCCTCACTACAAGAAGGACATGGAGGTGCTGGAGCGTGTCCAGAGGAGGGCAACGAAGCTGGTGAAGGGCCTGGAGCACAAGTCTGATGGGGAGCGGCTGAGGGAACTGGGGGTGTTCAGCCTGGAGAAGAGGAGGCTGAGGGGAGACCTCATCGCTCTACAACTACCTGGAAGGAGGTTGTAGCGAGGTGGGGGTTGGTCTCTTCTCCCAAGGAACAGCGATAGGACGAGAGGAAATGGCCTCAAGTTGCGCCAAGGGAGGTTTAGATTGGACATTAGGAACAATTTCTTTCCTGAAAGAGTGGTCAGGCCTTGGAACAGGCTGCCCAGGGAAGGGGTGGAGTCCCCATCCCTGGAGGTATTTAAAAGACGTGTAGATGAGGCGCTTGGGGACATGGTGTAGTGGGCATGGGGGTGTTGGGTTGGCGGTTGGACTTGATCTTAGAGGTCTTTTCCAACCTTAATGATTCTATGATTCTCTGATTCTATATCCACCTCCTAGAAGCTCTATTTCTGTGTGAGGCTTCTCTTTGAGGCTTCTTCTCTATGGGAGAGGGGACAATATTCTGCTTAAATGCTTCGACAGGCTGCTGATAAACACAGGAAAACTTGGGTTTAGGTCTACTAGGAGTTACAAATAAAGCATTTCTCCTCCTGCAGAACCTCATCTGGGAGGCACTTGGGTGTCCAGGCACTATAGATGGGACCAGGACAGTTGTACCCTTTTCTATCCAAAATTTCACTGGCCAGGGAGCCACTCAGCACAGGGTCAGCAAATCCTCTCAAGGGGCTAGACCTACATTTGAAGTAAGAGTAAATGGGAATTAGGATCATTCAAGCTTTACTCAGTGCGGGTTCTACCCTTCAGAGCATGAACAAAATCTCATTAAAGTCAGTCACAAAGTTTATGTCCTGTTGACCTGAAAGGAGGCTGGCTCAGACAAAATCTTTGTGCAGGACGAATGGAAAACATTTCAAAGCAGTTAAATCAGAGAGAGATGCTTTGCCTTTCACTGTGTTCTCTGAGGAGTCTCCTGGAGTAGATGCTGCAGTCTGTTTCAGATTGGTGCTGTCATGCCAGACACCCAGACCTGGGAATGGACAATTTTGGGTCCATAATATTTATAATCTCAGTATGTAGCCTCTCTTCTGTGTCCTGCTGGCTAAACTGATTGCACAGTGTTTGTCTTATTCCAAGAGCCATCATATGTGACATGGGCATAATGTTTCACTTCTTATTTCTCCCTTAAATTATAGGAGTTCACTGAGCTCTATGATTTGTGTGGTCGGTATTACAGGCATCAGTCACAGATTGCCTTTTTCCCTCCCATCTCTAATGCCACAAGGTTTCTTTCCTTCATTGCTCTCCATCCTACACAGACCTGGTGAGGATTAAAGAGGCTGTTGCTTGTGGAGGAACTGGAAGGACAGAGCAACATAAAGTGGTAAAGGTCTGGCATCAAGTGGGTGGCAAAAGAGCAAAATAATTTCAGCATGTCTGGTTGTAATCTGAATATCATCTTACGGTTATCTTCTCATGTTTCACTAGAGTGGCCATAGGACAGGGATTCAGGAGATGTGGTCAGTACCTGATGGGCTCCTGCCCTTGCGTGAACTCCAGCACATCGTACCCCCACTCATCCCCTTTATTCCCTCTCTTCGGTTACAATTGGACCAGTTTCTCCCTGATCATAAATGATTGGAGATATATGCTTTGTGTCGGATCTCTCTGTAGTGAAAGGAGACGCAGACATAACTATTTCAGGCTTGGATACCACATTACCAATATGTAGTGAGATAAATCCCACCCGATGTTCCCTCCTCAGCCGACGAAAACAGAAAGATGCCCTACAGAAGCCAACTGGGGTCCTCAAATAGTCTGACACTGTCTGAAGATACCCATCTCTTGCTGTTGACTACAGAGGCCAACTGGACTGACTTGCTGCTTAATTTAGGTGGTTCAGTTAAGTGCCAAAGTTGCACCTCGAAGGGAGGGTGAATGCTGCAGGCTGTGTGGGTCATACCCTGCAAAAGGGCCTTTGGTTGGAGTTGGGATCCCCAAACAGTACCACAACACTGATTTTCATCATCATAAACATGTACCAGATCAGACTACCGGAGAATTAGGATATAAGAAATCTAGTATTTTCTTTAGAGGGCAATTTCTCCCTTATTCTCCCTACTGAAATACAGCTGCTAGATTTGGCCCCAAATCTTCAGCCCACGATAGTTGATCAGAGAGAGGACTTGGAAAATTGTCCCTTGTGGTGAGTGGCACAGGATGATTTAGCTTAGAGTAATCCAGTGCCAGTGCCCAAAGTGATGTCCTTTCTGTGCCCTTGGTCCTGCCGCTGAAATGCAACAACGGGCAGCCATCTGCAACTTGTTTTGATGCTGCTGATATTTCTTGTTCTCTTTGCCACTGCCTGAGGGTATGCACCAATCTCTTAATACATATATAAATATTATGCTTGTTAATCCCTTGGAGAAAAATAATATCAACAAAACTTATTACCATTTCCTGTGTGGCTGACTATGTAATGTGAACCAGATGATGTTTATATTTAAAAAATGAAAATGCCAATAAAAAAGTGCTTTTAAAAAACTCACCTCTTGGTATTTTCCTATTGCAAATGGAGAAATAACAGACAGATGCTACATCTGCGTGTTAAAATTCAGCGAAGACAAACGGTCTTTATTACAGTACTCACAGAAGTTACAACCATGATGGTCCCATTTCAAAGTGGCACTCCTAATTTTAAGCACATACCTAAATTTTAAGTATTTCTGTGGTATGAGCCGAATAAATCAAGAGCTTGTGAACACTTCTGGTGGGAGCACGGGTCAGAGCTACCAGGTCTCAGTTGTACTGAGCTGGAGAGAAAGGCCTATTGCTGGGAAAAGCTGGTATAACTCTTTTTTGTTCAGTAAGACAACACTGATTTACATAGATTTACATAGTTCTGGAACTCATTCATCCATACCAACAGCACAAGATTAAAATAAGGGTGAAGACCGCCACTAAAATCACATTTAAAGCCCTCCAAACAGCACTGTAGCGGTAGGAATGACCCTCTGCATGTTGCACATTGGGCACCGAGGGAACCCATGGCAAACACCATTGGTGGTAATTCTCGTCCCCTGTAAAGAGACAAATTTATCTGATGCTTATTAGAGAATGTATATCTGACCAGATGTTAAGCTCAGAAAACTCTTTCCAATTTCCTCTTTTCACACCTCCATTGCTTCCCAAAGTTTTCATCTCTCAGGCTATAATTATTACTGATTGATCCCTTTCATTAGATGATTCCTTGTTTTTTTGTTTGTTTTGTGTCTTTGAATACTGTGAGCAAAATCCTTTCTGCCATTTTTGGTCACAATTATAAAAGAAAGAATCATCAAGTAGTACAAACTGAATGGCCAAATTATAAATCAAGGGTGCCCATCATCTTCCAAAAATGAGGAAAATCAGACCACTTTTCTAACATGATGAAAATAGAGCTCTCCATTGCCAATGTCTTGTGTTGCATCTATCAGACCTCAGCCTTGTCTGTAATTGTGAACTGGCTATCGTCCAATTACAATTCTGTTGCAATTCTCCCAATAGCTGAGGTTTTTCTTCGAGCTCCACTCCAGCCATTTGTGTGATCAGACGGGACTCTCAGCTCGCTTTAAAAAACCAATCAGTCATCTTGTCTTTATGGCTATGAAAAGAGTAATGTTTAAAACGCTGCTTCTCAGAGAGAGATAGACAGCAAGATGCTGGTATGAATTTCTCTTTCTCCAGTATATCTATTTATGCCTATCCACCTAGCTAGCTGATTGTCTATCTGTCTTTCTAAAAATTACAGATGTGTTTAAAAAGTAATGTAGAAGGGGTGACAGTCATGCAGCAGAAGGCCTTGCATCCCATAAATCTTATTCAAGCCTTTATGTGAGGACCAGAAATGGTTTAGGTTTAGTGCTGGCTCTGTTGAAAAGGGTGATTTTCTCCTAGTAAAAGCCCTATGGCAACTGAAGGGCTCAGCCAAGTGAACTTAGGACACAGGAGGATTGGTACCATCCTATTAGGACTAAACATCTCCAGATCAGGCTCTGTCTGTATGAGACTGGGCTGTGGACTGTGCTCACACACCTCCATCCAGCTCTTGAAGACAGCGTGGGGCAAAAAGCTAGAAAGGCTGATGGACATCCACGGTCTTCCTCCCCTTGCCTCATCCTCCCAGGCAGCTCCACCACCCCAGGCAAGAGCAGCAGGGTTAGAGAAGTTTCCTTCAGTCACTGAAATAATAAAAACTTCTCTGGCAGGCACACACCTCCGGCGTGCCATGAATGAAACAATTAAAAATGATAAAAGGTCTATCTTGGTTCTGAACACTCCGGTTGAGTGAAGAGATAAGCCCCCCTTTCATTCCAAGTCATTAACGGCTCAGCAATTTCAATGCCGTTTCCCATCGAAAAGTATGAATTTGTAATCCTTTAATTGCATGTTATCCTGAACACCACGTGTGCTTTCTTCTTGTTTATCCACTTGCTTTTGTTGTTACAGGTAAATGCTTTTTTGAACTCACTTTTAGGGGGGAAAAAACCACATTGTTATCTCTCCGCAGGAAGACAATGGGGGCTGCCGGCCTCTGCCGGTGAATGGCAGAGGAGGGGTGTCTCAAGTGACTTCTCCATTCGGAAGCTGCCTTTGGATGAGACGGGCTGCGATGGAGGCCGGTGAGAAAAGCAGGTTTTTTCTTCCCAGTCTCTGAAATGTCTTCCGTGATAACAGAAAAATTAATTACTAGGGAGATTACTGAAAGAAATATTCTGCCGATACGATAACTGTGTTCATTGGAGACATCTGTGTGGTTTTATTTCCGAAGAAACTCCTGTGTTTTGCTCTTGGAGCTGTGAATAGCTGGTAATACAGCTATTGTTGCAATAAATATGCATTCATTTCCGACCTCAGGAACATTTATGGAGCTTTGTCTACCCCGAGTTGAATTTTTAGGAGACTGAACGCAATGGTTCATGCCAAGACTGAGATCAAATTTTTTCCAAGTCTGGGGAGATTGGAGCCAGGGATTAAGTCTAGATCACAGGCTTCATAATTATAATAGGACTCATTTAATGGAAATAATCAGCAGAACAAACCATTCCTAAAACATCTGACATTTGCTGGGAGGAAAAATGGGCTGATTTTTCTTGTCATGAAGAATCTGTCAGTGGCCCATGGTGACACACATCATATTTATTTTTGAACTGTTTTCAGTAACTTTCCTGCTGTGGATATTTTTGTTTCTTGCCCATGGACTAAGAGTAAATAGCCTGTGAAATTCCAGCTGAGTCGCAGATTTTGTCTGAGACGCCGTTGCTCTGCCTTTTGCATTTTCACCTGTACTTTTACAAATTTGGTATAAAAAGCTGTTAAATGAGAACTCTGATGGTCTGCACTCACCTTGCACTTTGCCACAAATTGATGACATAAATTTCAGGCCAATGAATAATGTGGGCAATGGAGTTGAAGGCCAGAAGATATCAGAGGAATTATTTAGATGATTTCCTCCATAGCTCAGGTCACACATGGAGTCATTCCTAAGCTGGAGGACATTAGTCTTCCCATTACGCAAGGCGTACTGGTTCAAAAGGTCAACAGTTTGGCAAAATTCATGTATCGCTCTTGTGTCCTGTGCAAGGAGGGAGGATATATTTGGATCTTGCAAGAATACTTCTGTGAACTGAGTGCATGTGTCATAAATCTGAGAATTTTCCTCCATACTTGAGCCTATTCCTTTCTCTGAGCCAGACTTCTGAGGTTTTCAGAAGAATCTGAAATGTCCATGGAAGATGGAGGCCTGAGGGGATGGTGGTTGTTGATTTTCTTGCAAAATGGGGATGTATATTGCTGCTCTCTCCACACATTTTTGTTGGAATTGTGATGGATATTGTGAATATGAGTGTCGCAATACCCTCAGGGTTGTCACCTTTTTCTTTGCTTTGATCTGACGGGAACTGAAAAGTACCAAAAAGCTCAGAACTGTGCATCCTGGTCAAATTCTGCAGATTCAGCTAATCTATTGGGAATTTGGGTAAGCATTGGAGTAGTCTCTCGCAGGGATCTGAAAGCAAACATGCCTTATGAGGGCAGTTATGCTTCTGGCTAAATACTCTAATTGCTGAAATCAGCATCAAACCACCTGTTACTATGTTCTGTGTCAGGATTTGCCGTAACTAAGGTCTGAATTCACTAACATTTACAGTTTTTCATTGGTTTTTTGGCCAAGAACAGGGATTAGTAGCTGAAGCTAAAGGCTATGCTTGTTTTTTCCCAGCTTTAGTTGATCATGCATAAAAAAGCACAACATATGAAACTTCTGCAAGGCTCTGCCCAACCTTTGGAATACGGTTTTATTTTGAACTGGATCATTTGCCTTCTCTTACTGTGGCATCATTCCATGCAGTATCCGGACAGGAGTTGTGCCCTGGGTGTGAAGCTTGTGCAGATCCCCACGAGCTACTTCACATGGACCAGAAGCCCTTCAGAACAGGAGGGGCCTGGGCCTAAGGGATCCAGGAACACAAGAGAAAAAGAAATGTCTTGTGCGATTTCATAACGTAATGTCTCAAACACAACAGCAAAGGGCAAGCAGAAACATCCAAGGATTATTGCAGGTTCTGGACCTACCAGATGCCTTTTGTAGCCCTGCCTTTAATTCAGTCTGACACACACAGACCCAGTGATACAGGGCCAAGCCAAATCAGGTCCTGAGATCTCCTTGCTAATATCGATGGTAGTTTGCAAACCTCTTACGAATTCAAAATGTTAAATGCAATAAAGAAAATGTTTCCTTAAGCAAGCTATTCGCAAGTCAAGACCAGATGTATGCTTCACACTGGCTAATATCCAGCATGACATGGCTGAGCAGGTATACGGATATTAATGTCTTTGTATTAGGATGCACAGTAAATATGATTCCAGCAATATCACAGGGACCAATTGGCTATTAAGCTAGAGGCTAAATTTGTTTTTTTTATGTTGCAATAAATCTTACTTTTCTACAAAGCCTAGGCAAATATTAAATCAAATCCCTTTCTTCTCTCCCCCCTCTTTAGTTATTGATTGGGGGTATTATATATCAACTACCCACAAGGAGAGCATGCCATAACTTTGATTGATTGCCCCTATATTTCTGGCACTAATTCTGTGACAAGTGCATGCTTTGCTGCCCACCCTTGTCTGTGCTTTATGTCAGTGGCCTTCTCCCCTGGACGATTCATAGATTAAAAGATGGGAACAGCGTGATGTATGAGGTCTTTCTAGGTGACCTTCTGCCCAGGGAGCTGCGTGCCCTACTGCATAGGACAGGCAAATACTCACCCCTCTCCCAAAATAATGTTCCTCTGCAAAAAAAATTGCTCATGAAAACAGAAGGAAGGAAAGGAGGTAGAAGGTAGAGCAAGAGAGAGAGAGAGAGAGAAATAAATATAAACAAGAAAAGCTGCTAGGTCAGAATAGAAAAGGTGGAAACCTTCAAACACGATACGGTGAGTCCATCTCTAGGGTCAAAGAAGCCTCTGTGCAAATGCGGGTTGCAGCAAAATGCTTGTTACCATAATGCACTGAGAATATCAGTGGTTTGGGATCAGTATCACCCGCTAATTTATACGGCCCTTTTCCTGTTGCCCATCCCTGCAGCCCACACAATTAAATGTCCAGGATCTCATTGCACTTTGGTTCTGAATCCTTCCTACCCCATTTCTCCTGCTGGGAGGACCCAGAAATCTCCCTGCAAATGTGTTTTAGGTCTTTGTTGAGGTCAGGGAGACTGGTGGAGAAAATAATTTCTCTCACATGGTTATTTTTGCCATATTAAATAACAGAAGGAAGTGCTATTATGAATATAACATAATTCAGACTAATCCCTTAGCAGATTTCACTTTGGAGGGATAAATTTATCCCCGTCGGATTTCAAGAGCTGTCCACTGCTGGTTCCTAATGAATCAAACCAGCTCTGGATAACAATAATTTCTACAAATCTGCTTATCTGGGCTAAATGTTTATCCCTTTAGCTGCAAACCTCTTGATCCAAAATCATTGTTATAAAACATAAGCAGGGAGTGTCTGCAACAAGCAGGTAATTGAAAGGCACTTACTTGCTCAGTTGTTAAAATGTTCAGCAGAAAACCAGGAACAGGAATTGAAGTGCCTGTTACCTACAGATTCTCTTGTTTGATTCATTTCTACAAAATAGCACATGGAAGGCTTTAAAATCACTCCTTATAAAAAAAAACCTGAAGGTACTGGATGAAAGCCATTTGGTGAGTGTGGGACACAAGCAATTTGTGCAGTGTGATAATACGCCTGCTGGTGAGATGAACATATACTTTGAATTCAGACCCAAGAATACATCATCAGAGACAGGAAGAACATGGGAGGAAACAGAGACTCCAAAATAAAAGCTGTAGAAACATTACAGTGAAGCAAAAATACTTGGGCTAGATCGCTGTCTGATCTAAGAGCAATGAAGAAAAATGCTGACTATGGTCTGTAATTAATCTGTTGGGGCTGGCTTAAAACACCTCTTGCTTAAATTGCAATGTACGGAGTAAAAGGATTGATCAGACTGATATAATGTGATCAGACTCACATTATGGTATTTGGCCCACATAGTCATAGACATCTACTTCCAAGTCAATGCAGTGAAGGAGAATAAAAGGGGACGTTCAAAGTGGTATCCGTTAGCTGGCTATATTTGTGGCAATGCAGTTGTCATAGGTTGTTTTTGCAAAACGTCTATGTTGTCTGTTAATTTAAAGAAGCTGAGAAACAACGCGCTGTGTGAGCTCCTAAGAGCCTCCTGCAGATCCTCAGTGTGATACTTCTGTTGGTAATCCTAGACACAAATTTTTGCGGAGGCCCACCAGAAGGATGGTGTCTGGAGGAACCAGCTTAGTGCATCAGTGGGGAGAGCTTCAAGGGTTCTCTAAGTGAGATGGGGATTCCGAAGTCAGCCATCAGGCGGGGGATGTAACAGCTAAAGAAAAGCATTTCACTGAAAAATGGGGCTCTTGGAGCGCTCAGAAACGCCCGAGGCCAGCGCTGCTGCCCTTGTGTGACCGCAGGAGGGACCGCTTGGCTGTTCCAAGCCCGCTGGTCACTGAGAACATGACGGGAGGTGAAGTGGCAGATGGCCCATTATTTACCATTATTTCAAGTAGACTGGACTGATGTTATTTACAGCTCCAAAAACTAACAGTAAAACCTTGGCTTTCATTCATTTGTGTCACTTGGCAATTTGTCTACATTCAATATTGCTTCAGTAGCATTCATATAAACAAATTAAGGGAGGAGAAAGCAACAAATGCAGCTTAAGACTAATTCCCCTCCACCCACTGAATCACTGAGGGCCTTTAAGAGTGTTCAAAGCCAAATTACACTTCAGTGCACAGGATTTAATTTGCATCTGCCAACTTCAGAAGGGGGATTTAGTCGGATAGGGCATTTGCATTCCATAAAAGGAGTTGATCTCTAATTAAACTAATATCATGTTTGAGTTTCCACAGTGATAACTGGGAAGACAAAACATGCAGGTCTTGGCAAGAGGAAGGAGCAGGCTCGGTGCACAGGAGGAGAACGGCTCTCCTTTTAAAATGCCAAGTGCAAACAAGCATATTTCAATGTGTCGGGACAGGTTGCCTGCTGTACAGAAAGAAACACTTACCTTGTGTTTACAGACCCATACAAGGTCTCTGCACCGTTTATGTAGCACTTACACTCAGAAAACGCACCCAGCTCGCTCTGTTCGCAGTGCGTTCTGCCAGGCGTTGAGAAACTCCAGCACAGCCTGTGGCTCCGGAGCAGCGCCTCGCGGAGCCGAGTGCCTTGCAGGATCAGGACTCTTTCCTGGAAAAATAAAAAAGTCTTCTCTTCTGTTCTACATGCTCTAGCCTTTCTTTGTGTGTGAAGTAAAAACAACTTTCTATTTTTACCCTTCAGCCTTGATTAGGACACAGCTTGGTGTATGTCCACAATTTTAGTCACGCCAGTTGAGCGAGAGTAATGTGATGGCTTGCAATTAAATCAAGTAAGTCGGAAAGTGCCCGTGTTTCTCTGCGTACCAGCATTCCCAGGCCCACCCACGGGATGATGCTGAGTGGTCCTGACAGCCAGATTCCATTGAGCAAGTACAGAAAAAAATATATCAAACAGCTAAACAAAGATCCATTTAAAAATTTTCTTTGGTTATGCTGAATCAATTTTTTTTTTTTTTCCTAATTCCTGCTCAATGCAAAGAGGAAATTCTTTCAGGGCAGCTCAGGCCACAGGAGACAGAAGTATTTCTTACCTACCATCAAACATTCAGGGAAATCAGTAAACTCTGGCAATTATTTTCACAGATCAATAGATTTTAAGGCCAGATAGGAACACAATTACAACCATCAAGTCTGATTTCCTGCTGTACAATGTCGCAGAGCAATTCCTTTTCTGAGCCCAACAACATGGGTTTAAACCAGAATGTATCTTTTAGCAAGATGTCCCATCTTGACTTAAAGACAGCAGATGACAGAGAACGAACATCATCCCTCAGTAAGCCCTGTAATGATAAATTACCCACCTTGTTAAAACATGGGTATTTTTTTTTTCTTTTAATTCTTCTAATATTCATCTTCAAGCTACTAAAAGCGGTCTGCTGGGTTAGCGAGCTCCTATACATCTGATAGAGGCCATTCTCCTACAGCTTATTTCGGACAGTGATCAGATCACAGTTTACTCTTAGCAGGAACATGCAAGTCCCTTCTGAAGCCATGACTTCTCTGAGGACCACACGTCGCCTGCCCACGGAGCGAGTGTCTCTTGACATGATGCAGAGGTGCTGGGGCAGCATCTGAAGTCTTTGCTCAGTCAGTGAGTGTCTGTCCAGGCAGCAGGGAAGGGGTGAGAGAGCCTGTGATTTCTGTGTGCCAGCCCAGAGTGCTGGTTCTCCCCCAGACCACAGCCAACAGCAAGATTAGTAGAGCAGCCCCGTCAGGCACAGAGGGAAATCCCAGTCTCATTAAAAGCAAGGAGTTTTGCTTTTATCTCTGATGGGACTGACATTTCATTTGGGAACCTTAGAGATGAGAATATTCATAGTCTTGATATGCATGCTATACGCAAAACCTCCAGTTTCTGATGAAAAGCCCAGCTCCAGATCCCTTTTACATAGTTAATTTTAATATCATTTTTTATTTATTTCACAGTGGAGTGCATCTGGCTTACAATACTTACCCAAGTAAATATCCCATTTCACCTCTCTCCCAGGAAACAGATGTACATAGATCAAACCAAGAAAGACGACTGTTTATTTTTCTCCCTTGTGACTCAATCCTGTGCATATGCCACAGTGTGTGGCATTTTCCACTCCTCAAAGAAAGCAAAAACACACATGACATTAAAGCTCGGTTTTCTAGAAGTTATTGTTTTTAAGATGAAAGCACCCAAGTAAAATATCCTTTGGACAGAAATAAAACAGGTAACTTTTCAAGCTAATGAGATATTTGTGGTCAAGTTCTGATCTCCATTACAGTGTTATGCATCTGGGCTAATTCCCTACAGAAGATAAAAGCCCCTGCTTTTGTCTGGTGGCTAAAACAAATTTTCTCATGATATAAGCCAGTTTTTAAAAACTCCCTTAGCTATCAAAGCCCCCAAAACTCTTAGGATTTGCGTTTCCTGAGCTTCTTAAAATAGCAGTAGGGTGGTGTGCCCCTGGAGCTTAGAGGTCCCCCCTCCCCAGGTGCTCTCTCCTTCCATGGGGCCTCTCGGGAGAGAAGCTCCTGGGTCCCAACCTGCGCATCCACAGCCATCCCTGAGGGGAAGGAGGGTTTCCCCTTCAAATCTGCTCTAAGGGGAAAAAAAAAGAGCAGGACAAGCAGCGCTTTTTCGGTTTCTTGAGGAAGACAGCCAGACCCCATTCCCCTAGCAGCTAAAGGCAAAGCTCCCCGACTCCCACGCCGTGGGCTTGCAACTCAGACCCACACCACGGACCAAACGACAAGTGTTGCCCGGCACAGAGGCACGAGGAGCACAGATGCCTTTTCTTGCTTCTTCTTCCCCAAAACGGTGTATGGGAGCCAGCAAAAGGGGTGGAGAAAACCATCCTGTTACAGTGCCGCAGGGCAGCCAGCCTCGTAAATGGCGGTTTCTTGCTAAATAAATAAATAACAGGGGATTGTAATCATGGCTCAGCGAGCCTTCAAAACTATCCAAATATGCAAACTTCCTCATGAGGAACAGGGAAAAAAGAAAGGAAAAAAAAAAGGCAACTCATCAACATGCTTTGCATGCTAAGGCTCCCGTTGTTCCAGCAGGCTGCAGGCTGCTCTAGGAGATTATAAAGCCAGCTTGATTTCACAGCAGGATGCGGGGGGACGTGGAGAGGGGAAAAAAACCCTCTACCTGTGCAATTCCAATTAACATAAATTAGCAGGGTCTGCACTCCAGAAATAAACAAACAAACACGGCATTGGTGGGAAGAAAGGGCGGCGCAGGGCAAGATTGCTTCTTGTTCATCGTTGGGTGCAAAGGCTGGTGGTGTCCGTCGGGAGGAGAGGGGATGCTGAATCCAGCCAGAGAAATGCCTGCAGACCCCTTCAAAGGGTCAGCAGTTCGTAGGACACAGGGAAGGGGGTGTTGGGTGGCACATTTGAGCTCCCTGGGTCAGCCCAGAGCACGAGGAGAGTCAGCAGAGGTTGGATTCATCGCTCCTGGATCCAGCTCTCTGAAAACAGACCTCTACGTCAGAGCTGGGCACTCTCAGCTTCGTCGGTGGTCACGGGAAAGAGCCCGGGGCCTCTGGGAGGTGACATCTCCCCAGTCCCCTGCCAGACGCCAGATGAATCCCAGCCTTAGGGTCTGATTTCAAGGGCTGTTTGAGCACCTATAGCTCCAGCTGTAGGCAAGAAGATGAACCAGGCACGTTAGACATCCTGGATATAGCACCAGGCATCTGTTTGCATCTGCAGGTGCCTCAGCGCCCTGACAAACCTTGTCATCAGGTGCTCCAAGAGGCTGATTCCTCACTGGAAAGTGGAGACGGTAGCACTGCCCTTCTTCAGAGCAGGGCTAGGCACATAAATGCACGATGCGTTGCAAAGCGTGTTGGCAGCACGGTCCTGGGGCTGGATACATGCGCTGGAGAGATGGAGTTTGACTGCCGCTACGTGCCGGCACAGCAGAGGAAACTGAGCGCGAGCTGATGCTGGGGTTGTCACGGGCAGATGCAAATGACTGCCCAGATTTTGGGAAGGGCAGGGAAGCGAGGCAGGAGCTGTGACAGGAGGTGGCTTCCCGGACGGGCTCATTTTAGGCACTGTGCCTTGCCTAGAGCTGGGGCTCCTGTTGGGGTCTGAGTGGCAGAGTTTTGGAGGGTTTGTGAAAATAGATATTTCTAGTCTGGCAATCTAAAGATGAGCAGAAGAGGTTCATATTCAATTTGTAAAAAGCCCTAAAATTTGTAGTCGGATAGCCTCACAGCAGCCTTCACTCCAAAGGAACAAAATCCCATATATCTCATTTTCTGCAATATCTTATTCCAGTGCAGTTCTGACCCCAGCCCCAGCTTTACTCCACTAAAATCTGTGGTTTTCGGTAGCTTTATAGACAGAGCCCAGAAAATCAGGACAGCTCATAGAGTGTGCTGTTTTTCAGCCCTTGGTTCATATCCTCAGATGGAGACCTCAACAGCACTTTATTGATTTACAACCAGCAGGATTAGGTCTGCTTTTCATGCGTAAAATATAAAAATTACGGCTTTCACTACCTCTTGTGTTATCTCCAATTAGCTGCACTGACATGATTTGTTCTCCCATAGTCTTTGTTGCATAACTAATCACAGCCAATAAATATAAACACAGAAAATAATTAGCTTAAATCAGCTAGCCATACACACCAAGCACATCCATTCAATAACAGAGAAGACACACAAATTTCCTGAGATTATTACATTTTATTTTTATTTCCGTTTGGGTTTTTTTTTTTTTGCTTTGGGTAAAGTTAGGGGGTGGAGGTGCATCTGCAAGGGCTGTAGCTGTAGTAACGTACACCCAAATAAACGATGTTGGCTCTCTAGGTAATTCAGTGTTTAATTCCATGTCAGTTCTGTTTATCGCTTCATTCCAGAAGATCCTAACATTTTGACATTCCTGGAGCATATGTCTGAGAATTAATGAAATATTGAAAGAAGTCTCCAACAAGGGCTTTCACTTGCAAGGGGGGAAGAGGAGCAGAGACCCTGATGCTGCTTCTTATCCTTAATAGCACTAAAGATGCCACCCCAAGGACTAGATTGCTGGCACTAACCTAATAGTGGTAATTGATGGGGACATAATATTGTTTCTGTGAGACGCTCGAAAACGAAACTGAGATGGGCTGGCTGAAGAGGATTGGGGAGGAAAGTAATGGCAGCTTTTATCAGACTCCCAAGCGCTGCCAGGTTGATGGCTCGTGAGAGGGAGGGCGGGAGAGACGCGGGGAGGATGGGATGGTGCCCCGGGACTGCCAACGGCTCACCGAGCCTGGAGGGCCAGGGGCTGAATGCTGGGTATCAGAGGCAGGAGAGGTATCCGAGTCCTCAGGGCAGCTCTCGGTGACGATCCAAATACCCTCACCTTTGCCTTTATCAGATGTGTTAGCAGGATCAGCGTACAAGTTCTGGACTGTCACAGCTTGTCTGAATCTGGAGGCACAGGCTTTTTTTTTTTTAACTCCACAGTTGTGCTTCTGGGCAATTCCTGTCATCACCGATTGATGGAAAAGTATATTTATTACCTAAAAGTTTCTTGGCTGCTATGCTCACCTAGAGCACGAGGCTATCCAGCTACAAAACCTACGTGAAGCACTGCCAGCACTTATAATGCAGGCAGTCTTAGCTTTTATTTAAAAAGAAACAAGACCTTTCCAGCCTTTGTAAAGAAAAGCTTGAAAATTTGGGCGGCTGTACAGTAGTTTGAGTGTCTGAGACAGCAGATAAAGAGAGCCCTCTGTTTATTATCTCTGCAACTCTCCTGGTATTTCAGCAGCGCTGATGACTTGGAAGGTAGACACAAACTTTTTGAATGTGTGGGATTAGCGATGCTGCCCGTGAGATATTGTGTCTATGAGAGCGATCCTTTTACATTTAATTTTTAAATTTGCTGGGTTTGTGGTTATTGCATCTTACATCACCGTCTTTATTTCATTTGCTTTATTTCCCTGGGGCTGAGCTTTGCTAGCAAAGTGTCCACCTGCAGGAAAAACGCACCAGGAGCCAGGTGCAGGGATTGACTCTACTGAGGATCTTTCTGCGAGCCAGGTGAAGATTATTGGGTCACTAGATAATCCCCCCAAGTTTCTGAAATTGTACTTAATTCATACTAGAATCCATAAACCTGGGTGCTTCTCTGCACTGTCCAGACTCCCTGGGTCTAAAAAGCAGGACTAGAAATCTCAGAGGACAGAGCCTTTCTCACGAGAACCTCCGCACTTCGTGTGCTCCTTGTGATCAAAACTGAGAGGTGAAAGAAAGTGTAATGAGCCTGGGCATGAGCTCATCAACAGGGATTGATCCAAGGCTCTTTCAGATTGAATTCAGCTGCTGATGAGTTCAGGGCTAAATTAGCAGTGGTTTAGATGGAAGGGGCAGTACGAGGATGGGGATACCAAGGTTGACAGGGCTGCTACATGCTCTGTTCTGCAAGATATTCCCAATTAGACTTCAGAGGAGTTACAGCAATATCCAGCAATTAATGGGAGGTTTTTTCAGTGGATTTCAGGTACGTGCTTTGTGCTGGCCTAGTTGTGGGAAAGGGTTTCTCATCTCAGAGCAGCAGATGAGATCTCCCCAGATCTGCAGCATGTTGCTGTATTCAGGCAAATTCATTCTAGATGCAAAGCTGTGGGTTTGCAGGAAGTGCTGGGCATGTACTTTTGGCCCTGGTTATTTATGTCGTGCTTAAAATTTGGAGTTTTCTCATGCAGAATTGAAACATTGTGCAAATACGCCAATTTACACATAATTTTCTATGGGAAGTCGAATTGTTTCATTTCAGTGGTCTTGTTTCATTTCAGTAGTGTCCTAAATCTGTTGTTTCAAGACAGTAAATCTGCACTTTTTTTCTATGTTATTGTTATGCTTCGTTTCTTTTGATCAATTTTATTATATCATAATTCACATTGTCTCATGCTTCAGATTTCATATCGCAATGTTTAGGATCATCTAAACAACATTTTTATTTCATCAGAATGATAAGTTTTGAAATTACTGAACTCGGATGATGTAGCTGTGTGAAACAACTATCATGCAACGTCCAATATAGAAAATGTTCAGAATTCCTGTTCACTGGTTTTTGCATGATTATTATTCAGGCTTTTTTCCTGAACCAGAAGTTCCAATGGGAAGTGGCAACGTTTCCCAAACAATGGAAATCCCATTTTCAAACCAGTTGCAATCTTACCTCACAGTTTGTGTGGGATTTTGCAGGGAAGAAGCTCTCTTTCAGTATCAGTAAGGTTTGAGAATGAATCCTTGGGATCTCGCAGCGTATTCCCCTTTCCCCAGGTATCAACCTACTCACACATGGGTGTGTGATCATCCCATTTCCTAGATGAAGCACTTCGGGTTTTGACAGCACTCTTTTTATTTTTCTTTTTGCTGTAGCAACTTCATTTTCCATAATTTTGCCACCTGGCACTAAGAAAATAGGTAAACGGGCCTTAGAGACACAGAGAGCTCAGGGGGACTGTTGATCACAAGGCTGGGGTTTCAAAGGATCCACTTATGGATCCTTCCAAAATCAAATCCTTTGGGCAGTGTCCACACAGACAAGGAGCCCGGCTCTCTCGCGGACTGGACCCTGCCTCTTCGTTAGCACTGGGGCAATGCTTGCACATGTAACCAAAATCGTGCTATCAAATTCCTAGTCCTTCAGATTATGGGCAGACTTAAAAAATGTGAAGTCATCAGAGCTTTTTAGATTTTTATATTAGCAACTTGCATGCAAATACATGCAAATAGATGTAAATAGACAGACACTTTCTGCAGCCCAGGTTATTAAAGGAGCTGCTGCTCATAAGAGGATTTTCATAATAAGGCTAAGGATCCCACAACATCTATTAAAACACAGTTACTGTAAATTACACTAAATACGGGGTTGTTATCCTTGACAGAGCTTTGCAAAGGGAAGGAGCAGGCAATGAAGCTGTCTCTCTCGCATCATCTCCTGTCTCTTCTCCATTTCTTGCAGTAGCTGGTAGGGCAACTCAGTGCAGAGGAGAAAACAGTGCCTGTGGCTGCGATATTCCCTGGGACAGGTCCAGCCTGGAGGAAGGAAACAAAAAAAAGCCACTGGCTGGTTTCCACAGAAACACTCGGAGCTGATGCCCTGCTGGGAGGTCTGGTGGCCTCTTGGGCAGGAGCCCCAGGAGAGTGGGCAGAGGAGGATGGCCTCAGCCGTGACCCTTGCAGCATTATTGCAGTCTCACCTGCTCTTTCTGCAGCCCATTCCCTCCTACCTTTGGCCCGAAACAGGAACATCCACCACCAGCCCCAACACACGCTCCATCACCAACACCTTCTCTCTTCTTCCCGTCTCCCTGTGTCCTGTGCCTGTATGTTTGGAGGACTTGCCTCACACAATAACAGACTGGTCATACTTAGAGAAGGAAGCAAATCCCTTGACGGACCTTAAAATAGCCCAGAAAACCTTCCCTTGCCTAGACTGTGACTGCTCATTGCTCTGCAGTGGGGCTGAAGAGGCATACTAGCTCCAGCCCAGGTCCTCCCGGCATCCACTGGAGTGAGCAAGTGGAGAACCAGGACTGTCTTCCACTTTTTGTGTGATAATCCACCCAGAATAGGATTACATTGCCTCGGCAGGGCTCCAGGCTGAGTTTCCCCACTGTTCCTCCTGGGAGCACTGGATCCCTTTCTACTCCCATCTCCACGCCTCTGACCAGCGGCGTGCATACCCCTCCACTCGCTAGCGCACACCCACTCGTGACCCTTCAGCCTGGGGGCTGAGCGTGCCGCAGCTTGTGCCCGCTGTTACGCAGAGCGAAGCCTGCAAAACAACAACTTTAAAACAAAGCACGACTTATTCATCCCTGCAATGTGCAGAGGAAGCAGAGAGACCCCGCATGTGTTTTCCCTTGGCCAAGTTTAACCCCTCCATTCTGAGCTCAGACAGGTCCAGTTTGTTCCACCTCCCCAAGCCATGAGGAACAGCTTGTGTTCCACGCAACATTTGCTTTTTCTCCCTTGAATAACGTCTTCCCGGTCTGTCAGATCTTTCTCTAACGTATCATGGGCAGTTTCCGTCTCCAGCCAGCCTCCTACCCCCTGTTGCCTTTTTTACTGAGAGCTACTCACTGCATGGGGGAGAAATATCCTTTGATGTGAGGAAGGGGTAGGACACCGTGGTCCAGGTGGAGCTGGCCGTAAATCCTCCCCTCCTCGACAGTCCAGCCGGTGTTCTCGGTGCTCCTTTCAAGCTGTGTACCGGAGGCTGTTTTATCTGCATATGCTTTATCTTTCTTGCTAATTCTTCGGGAACTGTTTTGCAGCTTCCTTGGATTTAACTCTGACCAGTCTGGCAGTAACTGTTATGAAACCCAAGTAGGAAACCAGGTCATTGGGGATAAAAATGAAAGCGTGTTCCCCGGTTTGCCGTGGCTGCAAATGGCTCCCTGGGGCATGCAGAGCACTCCAGGCATCTTTCAGAGACAACGAAATTGGGGACTTCACCACCCCAGGCTACTTCCATGGTCAAGGGGAAGAAAGAGATGTCTCCAGAGGGTTATTCAGAGCACGCACTTTGACGTCCTCCTCTGAACTGCCCTCAGGAGAAGGGACTGAGCTGGTGTGGTGCACCTACAGCTGGCTGAAGGCCTGGGCAGATGCTGTCCTGCCCAGCAAGCTGCAATGAGAAGCTGCTATGAAGTGTCTTGTGCATGAGGTCATAGCTCTTGTGTCAAACCAAGAGCTCCAAAACCCTCCATCTTCCCATAGCGATGCGGGGGGGACCACATGTGCTACATCCTAGCTGTCCCGTGGGGTGGCAGAGGTCTCGGGCTCAAACTTTTGAGAGGGAGGAAGAAAGAGAGGCTCTTTTCTTAACTGGCATCCCTATTAAATTACCTGTTTCCTAATGAAGAGCCCGAATCTTTGGATTTAGGTGAGGATAGAGACATGAGGTGACAGAAGAGATGAGTCCGTGAGGAGGAGGAGAGGGGAAGGAGAGGAGGAGACAGCAGGGCTTGAAGTGACATTTAGTTCATTAGCTTTTATTACCCAGAGGCTTTGTAATGAGGAACGTGAAGTAGAGCACACTTGATCAGCTCGTTCTCCTCCAGACAGGAGCTGGAGCGTGCCCCACGTGTGCCCCTCTGGCCAAGCCCCAGACACGGCCCTCATCCAGACCCGCAGGGGGCTGGCGGGGGTCCAGTGCTGCACCCCGGTTCTTATTGCCCAATTTGGGTGGCAGATGGGACGTCGTCTGGCCTTCGTCTGTGCTCTGCCTTCCTCACACCTTCACAAGACACATTGGATCCTGACGGGATGAAGACATTAGCCTGGGTCTCCCTGCTGCTCTCCACGGGAGGCACAGCAGAGCCGTATGTTAAGGTATGGAATTAGCGCTGCGTGAGCGTCGGGGAGCTCGCACGTCTCTTACCGGGCGAGGTATCCGACAGCACGGCAAGATGTTACAGCGATACCAAGCTGTCAGAGGAACTTACTGCAAAATTGTGCAGGCGCAGCGGAGCGGCGGGAGCCACGCTAACCCGGTTAGCTTGCGGTGGTGCTGGGGCTCGGAGAGAAGGACCATCTTGCCGTTCCCAGGCATTTCCAGCACTTCTGTCCTGAGAACCAGACCAGCGCGTCATTAACAGGAACTGTTAACGGCCCATTGCCCCGGGGGCCGTGGGACTTGGACTGCAGGCTCTGCCCTTAGCTCCCTGCACGGCCGCGGAGCAAAACTACCTGCTTTTCAGTAGCAGACGTTTCCTCCTCCAAAACTATCCGATCAGTCGTGCAAATATGGACTAATCCCTGCGATGCCCTGCTGGGGCACTGTAAGATGATTTTAAGAGACATTGTGATCTGGTTGCCTTGGAGCCGGGAGTCCTGCCTGTGCCGCAGAGCTGCGGTGGCACCGGGCTTGCTTGGCAGGTCCTGTCCACTATCAGCCTCAGCAGGCTGCTGGTACGGCCACGTGGCTTATGGTTTATTCATGCCCACGAGCCCCACTGGCAAGAAGGGCTCTTCTGTCCGTCAGTGCAACAGCGCAACGGATTAGAGAGTGACAGGGAGGTTTCCAGGACCCCACACGCTCAAGGAGCAAAGTCAGAAGAATTTGCATGCTGGCTTTGTGCTTGCGAGGGAAGTCATCTCCTCTAGAGCAGCTCGACATTGCTCCAGCACGCCTGGCAATAAGGTGACCTCCCACCTCGGCTTTCTCCTGGAGCACAATAGGAAGAGCCACTTGTCTTGCACCTTTCCCCCCGTAGTTTAAAAAAGCAGCTGTTAGTGAAAGGGAGCTTTAACAAACTGTTGAAAGGGATCTGTAAATGGAAGGAGCATCTGCTTAGGAAGTTGTTGGATCACAGTCAGGCCCAGAAGCAGCCTTACAGCCAGGAGGCTGGGTTTTCTGGGTGAACCGGAACCTGTGACTACAGGGCAGCTGCCAAGGAGATTTACTTATCTGAACCCGTTCTGCACAGGGTCAAGAAATAGAAGAGTTTTTCTCCCACCCCTCAAAATACAAATTTTTTTTCATAGAGGAAATCGAGTGTTGAAAAATGATCAGTCAAAACTTGGAAAAATTTCTGTATAAAATGCCACTTTGATGTCCTGGAGCACTGTCACTATCTCAGCCACCCTCCTAGACTACTGAGACTCCCCACCATAGTCCATCCTGGGCATCCTGGCATGCTCTTGAAGACTTAGAGCGGAGTTCATGTCATTTAGCTTTAGCTACCTAAAGGTTAGGTGTTATAGTTGGTCATTTCAGACTCCCCCCAGAGCTGAAGGAAACAAGCGGGCAGCTCTGCAGGTTCATCCATCCTACGTGTGCTGGACATCTACCTGAGGATGGAAGAAGTCACCCTTTGGAGATGCTTTCATCTCATGGCCAACATTTAGCTAGTTGACCCTGGTAAGGTAAATCCAGGTAGATTCAACCTGGGCAGATAAATCTGGCTGGGGAATTACACCCATGGAGCGGAAGAAAGGGATGGGATACCCACATTCCCATTCCCATAAGGTGCTGCTGTGGTAATCGGAAGCACACACGTATGTTTTAATGCCTCTGCCTAGGTCAGCACTACAGGTGGATCCCACACCCCTACACACAAGCCCCTTCAGCCATCTCACAGACTACCTATTCAACAGGAAAGATGTAGTAGTAAATTTAAAAGTGTGTCAATTCATATATTTGTTGTATACAAGCAGTAGGTGAATGCGATATAGCTGATATTAGAAGTGGCTAAATTCTGTTTTATAAATGTTTGCCCTTGAGTCTTCTGCTAGTAACAGAAGTCATAAGCCTCCATACCTTTTTAAATGCTATAGGATTCAAAGACACACTGGCTTAACATGATTACCCCGACTTCCATTCCTCTTCTTTAATCACTAGACCTCACTCCCAGGGGCTATTTGTAATTCACAGTTGGAGTTTATGCACTTTCTTTGAACAAAGAAATTTGATTTTTTTTCTTTTAGTTTCCTCTTAAATCCTGATAGGTTTAAAAAAAAAAAAAAAGAAAAAAAAAAAACAACACATAAAAAAACCCCTACTGCTTTCATGAGAAGCTAAATTTCTCATGGAAAAGGAGATACTTCTAGCAAGCTGAATAGAATAATTATATGAAAGCTGAAGGGAAAATAAATCTTTGACCTGCTTTTGTAATTATTGTTAATGCATTATTGTTGTTATCATCATTGTTCAAAACAGTGCTCCATTGCAGCAGGCACTGCACAAATACAGAACATCAGCAAAAGTAAAATTACTTAATGCAGTGTACTGCATTCAGCAGCAAAATTAGAAAAACCTTTCTTTGTTTATTCAAGCACTTGAGCGCATACCCAAACTTCTATTTCCAGTGAAAAACGATAAAACTTCAAAAAAAAAAAAAAAATTCAGAGAAGACTTCAGGAAAAAAATGCCCTGCCTTTCTCCAAACCTGCCAATTAAGCGTGCTCTTTTGAAGTTAACTATTTCTGAAAACATTTACTGAAAAATTCCTAACTTGGAATTAAAACTGTGACACAAACCCGAATCCTGAGGCTGGTTTCGCCAACCTGCTCACCTCCCTTCCCACAGTACCGGTTCAGCTCTGGCAGAGTTTCAGGTGCAGCTGTGTGACATTTCCAAAAAGTTAAAATGTTGTTTTCAAAACAAGGCACATTTTTCAAACTGCATTCCTTGTTTATTCCAGCAGGTCAAGATTTGGATGTAATTCAGGTTTGATTACACTGCTGATTTAAGTGTTGGGAGGAAATTTCAGCTTTATTCCACCCAGAAGCATCGAGTGAACCATCTGGCCTACCTAAAGTACCTGTCCTAAGAGAGGATGAATTGCTCTGAGCTGCCTGATTCTCTCCATTGCCTATACGGGTGGCGTAGCTCAGCTTGGGTTTAGATAACCAAATTAGGACCAATAAATCTCAGCTTTAGTGATGCTAACTCAACCCTCTGGGCTGACAACACTTCTGCTCTACTCAACCTTGCTACCAGGTTGTTGGGTGCCCTCGGGCAAATTCATCACCTCCTCCTATCTCTTTTTCCTTCTGCTGTTCATGTCCTGTTGCAGCTTCCCTGGGGCTCCGTGGCGGGGGGCACGTCTGGGTCCCTTCGTACTGCAGCCATAGTTATAGCAGAAAGCTGGGGGGGGGGGAACAAAAAAACCAACTTGCTAGCTGAAATGTTTTCCCCACTCACCGCTGGTTATTGCTCAGGAGTGCAAGGATATGGGCCACGTTAGGACAGTGCTGGATAATCCACGCACCAATTCAGCTTTACCTCCAAGATATCCATATGACTCCCAAGGGCGTCCTATAGTATTGCCGTTGGTACCTACAGTGAAATATTTAGGCTGGCTTCTTTTCATATAAAGGATGTAATGTATTATTGCAAAGAAGAGATTCACATATATAAAGTATTACTCACAAGTTTGTTTGCAAGTCATAGGGGAGGCTGGTGTCATTTTACCAGTAAAATGGGGCCCTCCAGAGTGGAGGACCGCAGCCATCGAGCAAACGCTGGGCAGGGTGCAGCATCCCTGCAGCAGTTTCAAACCTGGTCCTGGAGTCCCGCTGGAGCATTGAGGTTAAGTTCTCAGCTACAAAAGGGAAAAATATTTTTAATTGCCATGTCGGATGAGGCTGCTTGGCCTTTGATGGCTTCTCTGAAAGATGGATTTCAGTGGCTCCAGCAACAAAACTCATATCTAAATACAAATGGTACATTTCAGTGTGTAATCGTGCATTAATTAAGGTAGCCAAGTAATGCCCACATTTTGTCAGCGACTAGAAAATATAACAAGCCTCTCAGGTAATGAGTTTCACTCACATGTACAGCAGTTCTCTGAAATAATGAGCTTTGGAAACAATCTGTAGGTGCTGACTAGATATTGATGTTATGAACTCAATGACCCCGTTCCAGGCAGGTTGTGTTTTTCACACAGCATCTTCCCTTCAGGTGCAAGCTTCCTCTCATCAGGGTAGTAATTCAAACACTGCAGTACACCGACACGAACGGAGACATCCTGCTTTGCTGTCGTGCCATACAGCCAGGAGCAGAACCTTCCCCCCAAGCCTTCGGCGTGGCGGGTGTTTTGCAGGATAAATTACAGCCTGGTTCTTAACTCCTCCCTCCCTCCCTGTGAGTTTTCACTGCTCAGATTAAACTCAATCACTGAGCAAAGCCAGAATTTAGAGAGGCCCCTGCTGTGTTGCAAGGTGGGATCGTAATTCTGCCCTTCCTTTGGTCACTTGGAAAATGATGCTGCAGATAAAAGTGAATCCAGATCTCTGTGGCTCCTCTTCCCTCCAACTCAGCCGGCTGAGCGCATGCCTGGTACGGAGGGACTTCTGCTCTGTATGTTGGTCCCTCAGTATCCTCAGCTCTTAAGGCTACGTTACGCTGAAGGCTCTTTCCTGCCTATTTTGCTTAACAGCATGCAGTCCAGGGGAAAGGCTGGAAAAGTCTCTTCTGCCCGTTTCCCCACCACAGTTCAACAAAAGCAACTCTTAAGAGCCACCATAAGAAACCTTTAGGAGGCGAAAACGTCCACTGGAATCACCAAGAGTGGTTCGATATTTTCCCCCACGAGGAAATTCAGATCCAGATGCTTTAGAGTCAGACACATCACCTGCCTCGCAGCTAAAATAAAGTCAGCTGAAGAGTTTAGTAACCTGTGGTGTCTGTGCCTGATTTGCTTTGATTTACTGCAAGCAGCTACTGGCAGAAACACAGACTTTGCTGCCATCTTTCCTGGAGTGAACTGATGCAGCTGTACGTGTGCAAGAGAAAAAGAGCATTAAGCTTTGGTGTGCTTGACCTTGGGAGGATGGATGACTCTCTGATCATTTGTGAACCTGGTTTCGCCCGGAGTGTCCTCGCTTCTTCCATCAGACAGAGGAAGCATTTGAATGTGCTCAGTGTGGATCAATGAGCGGATAGCAAAGGAAAAAGTCGGAAAGGGAGAGCGAGGCCTCTCCAGGATGGTGCTGAGCCTTGGCAAGCAAGAGGGGGAAATGAAAAATGTCACTCACAGCAGCCAGCAGCAGGGCTCAAACCCAGGAATTCTTGTAATGGGATTACACGAGGCAGGAGCAGATGGACTCTCCTGGAAAACAAAGCCATGCAACCAACGCTGAGCCTGTGCGTGCTCCCACGGAGAGGAGATGCAAGCAGAAGAGAGAGCAAGGGCTCTAATCTAATATATGGAGGCAGCTGGAACAAATTCAGGGCTCCTGACCCAGCGCCCAGCAGTAAGCAGGCAATATTTTTAGAGGGGCCTCTCTAACTTGTTCCCGCGATGTGTGTGTACCAGAGATAAGAGGGAGTGAGACTGGGATCCGTTTATTTAACTGTGTAAACAACTCAGCTGACAGCTAAAATTACAAGCGGCTAGAGAAAGCCTTGCCTTACGTGTTGATCCACCATATACCCGTCCCTATCTGCTTTCCTACTGTGCCCATAACAAACTTAAATAAAGCAAGAGCTAGAGTCCAACCAGCCTTCGTTACAAAGACCTACCTTCACTACAGAGGCAGGACTTGATTGCAAATATTCTCAAAAGATAACATATACTTTAATTTTTTTTTTTTTTCCTTTCCTGCACTACTCTAATCCACAGAGGCACCCTCAGCTTGGATAAGCTGCCTGTTGCTGTCTCTTTGTGGCACTCTCTCTCTCCTTTGCTCTTTTAGTAGGCAAAATAAACCTTTTCCAGCAACATTGCAGAGGATTATGTTAATGTAGAGACTTAGGGACTTTATTCCCAGCTGGTATAAGCAGAAATAACTCTGCTGACTTCAGTGAGGTAGAGCCAGTGTTGACCAGTTCAAGACCCAGGGATTTCTGCCTGTGCAAGGCCAGTCTAATAGGACACCACCACTCCCCCAGCATATCCAAGAGCTGGTGCTACCCTGTCCACCTCACTTGGCACCAGGGTCAGAAATTATTGCAGGGAAATACCTGGGGTTTTATCTAATGGGAGAGAGATGGACAAAATTACAGCTGAAAATGCATCATTTCTTTTGATTTCTACCAGTTTTCAGTTGGTTTACTTAATTCTCTTCAGGTTTTGATGGTCTTTCTCAACCTTGGTATTCTGCAAAATGCTGCTTAAGACTTAGTCCGCACGTTATCCCAGAGGTGTAACTGGTGTGTATATATACACCACTGGCAACAAAGGATTGCTTAACCTCCCTGTAAAGCCCATCGATGACGGAAATTTCACTTTCCCTAGGCTGCCTGTTCCAGTCTTACTGTCCCTGCTGTTAACAAGTTGTTCTATCATGAATTTCAATCCACTTTTGTTTGTTTTGTCAAAGATGGACAAAGAGATTAGATTGTTTCCTTCTTCTACAGCAGCCTATTTAGATGAAACAAATCAAATTCAACCAATTCTGAATTCACACTTTTTACAGGGAAGGGGTACGCCCTTCCGCATTTGGATTCTTTAGGAAAAAAAAAAGAGATTATGTTTTTCACCAAAACAATGAACATTCTTGTCATAGTTAGTGAGCATTTCCAAAAGGAAAATAAGGCATTTTCTGACAATGTCTCTGTCTTCATTCATCAGAGTTGCCAATCCAAAAGCTCTCTAACAGCAAAACGCGTATGGGAGAACAAAAGGCAAACCCTGTTTTACACAACACCGAACACAGATTCCGATTCTCAAGCAATGGGACTTTTGTTTGAATAAAGGTGGAAAATGAATGCAAGGCTTGTGGCACTGCCTGTGGTCTGGGCTAGGAGGCAGCCCTCACAGAAGCCCATTCTCCTCCTCCTGTGAACGTAGCTAAATAGGTCATGTCTCCAACAGCCAGAAGTTCATCGTTGAACAATGGAAGTAGCAAGTTGAAAGAGGGAATTTAATGAGGAAAGGAGGAGGGTAGAAAGAATTCAGATGAGTGAAGAGCGACAGGAGCAGCTGGTGTGTTGCAGCTGTTTGAGAAAAAGTGTTTTCTATCTCAAAATACATGGATATCTTTTGGACTGCAATTTTTTTTTTTTTTTTGCAAAACTTAAAATAAGCAAAAAAAACCCCACCCAACCAAAAAACCCTGCCTTCTTTTCCTGCTGGACTGAAGCCAAGCAAGAGGGAGGAAGAAAATGAAAAGAGTATGCAAAGAATCAAAATGTTCAGTGATCAAAATTGGAGATATTTTAACCCAAACAACAGCTTTCTGCTAAAATTCTCACTTTGGGTAAAAAGCTGTTCCATGCTTAAATATACACAGAGTAGGAGAGAGAGGGATTTTAACTAAAATTATTTTAACCAGTTCAGTATGTTTTCTCCTGCTGGTGTCTTCAAGAATTTGGAGAAAGATTTAAAAAACTGCAACGCCACAGAAATGTGAAGATCAGGTGAACTGGTTGTATTTGTCATTATTTGCCTTTATTGTGAAACAATCCTGACAGAAAACCACCTGCAACATATAATGGTGCAAAGAACGGACAGAGTATTAAGAATCCTATGTATCCCTCTGTAATCCAGTGAAAATCATTAGTGAGCACTTTAACTTGCCCTGCCACAGCTTTAAGTCTGCTAATCATATCAATTCCTGAGTTTTGCTAGCCATTTTGGAAACATGATTTATCTTGGGATTAAACTATAGCCATCCTCCTTCTACTCTAATTTTTAAAAAGCACCTCCTATGAACTAAGAACAAGAAGCCATTCTTACAGTTCAATTTCCCAGCCATTATTACATTAAGAAATATCATCTCAGTTCAAATGGCTTCAATTTTCTAATCCTGAATAACCTAAAGGATGAGGAGTGACCTTGCTTTATATCAAATCAAATGTGATGCAATGGCAGAGTTTAAATCCCAGATAGTTCATCAGCCAACTCCAACATCTCCACATTTATTAGTGAAATGAATGTCTAAAATTGTCCAAAGTTTGGAGTGGGGAGATGAAGTAAGTATTACACATTTGTCAGCAGAGACCTGGCAGTGGGGCAGGCGTGCCTAAGTTAGACATATCAAGGTGTGCCCTGTGGAGCCCCTGAAGATCATCTATCTGGTGCCCCGGGGCATGGGGCAGAGATCCTTCGGCTGCGCTCAGACCCTGCCCTGGGACTGGAAGAAATGTAAACAGACCGTTGTTGCACCGAGGTGTCACAGCTGCCCTGCCAACGTGGGCTATCGTGACCCGCCACCACCCTGAGCTGGCTCTGCCGCTCTTGACAAGAGCTCCTCTCGTCATTGCTGGTGCCCACGTGAACCAGGATGAGGATACGCTGCCTTACGAGACCCATACTCTCTCTGTGAACCTGCTCAGGCCTATAGTGACCTTTGTGAGAGGTAACACTGACAAACAGAGACATCCCACTCTTGGGCTGAGTTCAACAGCCATGAATCAAGACGGCAATCAATCCATGAGACCCGGACACTGAATCCCTAAAAGCAAGTACATGTATACAGGACACACAGCCCATATGCAGATCTGTGGTGAAGAGAAGAAGGCAAAATCTCCAGGCAGCCATTGAATAAAGATGAAGCGTGCCACCAAAAGAGTCTTCAGGTTCAAGAAGTAGCTGGAAGGACTATCAGAGAGCAAAGGGTTTGGATGGGCTGGAGTGAGAGAGTGTTCCAACAAGACACCAAGAAAAAACCCTGTTCAATTATCCCTGCATGTGCTCAGCCCAAGATGGGTTTGCATCAGCTGGACTGCATTTCCCTCTGTCAAATCCAAAGAGACTCCCCCTCAAGATAGCAGGAGGCACTGAGGTTCAGTAGCTCCATGGCAGTCTGATCCGCAGAGGCCTGCCTTACAATCCACTCTCTATCCACAATGTGCTTTGTCATCATTTGTATTTCGATTGGGCTCTTCCTCCTGCTCTAGAATTTCTGCCTGATGTATTTGCATGGCAAATTGTTTGGTCTAAGCTCTGACTTTAAGAATGCGTTTGTCCAGCACCTACTCCAGCAGCAACTTCGGTATCGTATCATCCATTGTCTATCTCTAAAGTGAGGTCCTAATCTTTAATTTATAGATCTGTAGAGAGGCCCTGATGTAAGCTTCTAGGCAGTAATGGCTATATAAATCATAGCAACATAAGCTTATTAACAACAAGATTTTCCTGATACTCAGCCTGAATTTTCCCTTTCTTAATTTAATCCCATAACTCTTCAAAATGCTCCAATGACCTGCCCCAGTTAATCCCAACTCTCCTTTGGGTTTGTGGCATACAATTTAGAGTTGTCCAGAAAACACATACTCCATTCAACAATATAATTACAGCTTCAAAATGCATTTTCGTTATGTGTTTGAACAGAAGGGAAACCGTCTAAACTTGGTATTGAAGAACCGAGGCAGGGAGAGTTATTATAGAGGGTTCAGCCTCTGGGCCCTAAATCGAACAGTCAAGACTTGGACTTCTCCCACCCACTTTCTCCCAAAGCATCCATCTAAGACTCCTGGCCCCAGAGCCAGCTTTACCTGTTCCCTTTGTCCAAAAGACCCGGTGATACAAAAACCACTTTTTTTGGTAAAAGTTGCAAGAAGAGCAGATTTATATTTATGTATTTATAACAAATACATTTCCTGTAACATTTCCACTTTAAAAACTTCTCTTTCTACCATAGAAATAAATGTTTCCCCAACAATTCCCCGCAAGTGCCACCTCATTTCTTCCTAACGCTCTTCCTGCCCTACCCCCATGACGTCCAAGAAAGCTATGCATACGCACTGCTTTACATTTTCCCTTTCAATTCCCGTGAGAATTTTTTTTGGCTTAAAAATAAAAAGAAATCCCCAAAGCATTTCCATCAGCAATATTGTGTGTTGTTCTGGGCATTGCATTAGGCAGAAAATGAGCAGAAATGGCAAAACACTATTACCAGCCTACGAAGAGTGATGAATTACCTGTATTTTCTAGATGCTTATTCAAAGTATGCCTGGGTTCTCAGACGTTTGCTAGGCATTTGCTCTCTCCTTACGCATTTCAAGCATCATGCAATGTTGTACATGTGCAATGAGAGGTGAGGGCAAGACCTGAATGTTTTACTGTAAAAATCACTTAGCCGGGAATTTGATTTCCTTCAATTTTCTGAATTTTTTTCCACTAGGGAGCAACAACCGTATTGTAACTGAACTGACAATCATAGTGTCTTACTTAAAATGAAATTGTCAAAATATTGTGTCAGGAATCCTGTATAAAGTGATTTCTTTGGCTGTCACTCATACTTGCCATCCTAAAGAGTCTGGTTACTATTAACAGAGATACTCAACATATAAATAATCTCAAAAAATAGATACAGCTAAAGTTAGGAATACCCAGAAATATTAATAGCAGCAATAGTCTAACCTTTGAGAAGATGTTTAGGGAAAAAAAAAAAGATGAAAGCAAGAAAATCCAAATTAAAGAATAATGTAAAAAACAAATCTTTTGAAACATACGTAATTTAATATTAACAATTAGCAAATGCCATTAACTCTGTCCTCATACACCATCTAATTATATGTTTGTGCTGTGCAAATAATAACGATGCAGTGCTCTCCAATTTGTGCCCATTTTTACGGTGTATAATATTACTACAAGAGCCGTAGCATTTAGAAAAATGAGATCTGCCATGTCTGTGTTAGTAGCTGAAGAGCTGGTCCAATACCCGTAACGCAAAATTGCAGTTAAAGGGATACTTGCTTTCTCATGGGCCTAACCTCAAGTTCTCCTGAACCTCTCTCTCAAAGCATTGATCTGAGCAATGATGAGGTTACGAGAAAGGGTTGCATGAAAAAAGGACCGAACCCAACAGCCCAGAGCTTTGTACAGGAACTCCAAATTGTTTTTGTAAGGTACTACCTTGTGTACTAAAGGCTTTGTTAAAAACCATCATTGGCAGATGAAGCTCTTTGCTCCGTGCTGGATGATGTTACACTTTGATCTGACTTGTGCCACTGCTAATCTGTGTGGTCTAAGGATAAAACCCTGAATGGAGAGAAACGTAGCCAACACTTGGACATGTGCAACCCACTGTGACTGCTCCGCGCTGGGTGTTTGAGGTGTGAGAGAGAAGCTTGGTTTTCTAGATCCAGCCGTAACAGCCGGTGCTTCCAGGAGCTCCAGTCCCGAGGACAGCGCCCACCGTAGCTGCCAGAATGAGCCTTTCTCCCATGCAAAGCAACAACAAAAGATGTCAAAATGCAGGGAGGGGGTAGCCTCTACCTTCCAGGCCTTCCAAGTTACTACACCTACAATGTTGTCCTATGAAGCCAACAAGATTTCCCCATCAGCTGCCAAGCTGACCTTCTTTCGGTCACCTTTCACCTTGGCGGCCAGTGCAATTTTGCTGCCTTCCAGCCGAAGTGGTGTAATAATCGTGCAATGTGATTTAAGTAATAAAGAAATTGCTGTACATGCTGTTTGGTTTCTGGAGAGCTGGGAATAGCAAAGGCTCAAGTTGCAGACAAGTGCATTAATCTTTTCAGCTTTCCTGGAATGAAACATCAGAGGCTTTAACCTATTCTTTATTGCTATTCCAATGCCCTGGATGGTACTTTTAAAAATAAACTCCTGAAAGAAGGCAGGAGGGGAAAGGGGAAGGATCTTGAAAGCTGTTCATTAACATACTGTACAATCCTCAACCTCTGAAAAATAGAGAAAATAAAAAATTTCTGATTATTTGATTAAGAGGCTGGCAATATTCAGTAGTCTTCTGGAAGCTCCGGCTCCCAGAGTCAGGGGTAAAAGAGATTTCAGCTTCTTATTTTAAAGAAAAGATAGTGTTTTGGACTCGCGGGACTGAAGAGTGAGACCAAGCAGCCCATGAAGGCCAAGGAACCCATTGGAAAGACAAAACTGAACCTCACTATTGATTTGTATTTATGAAATCTTATTATTTTTAAAGCACATTACCCTCATGATTTGAGGGCCTGCCTGAAGGTTTTTGAAATATCCAGACTGGTGTTTCCAAGAAAACTCTGCCAGGACAGAAACCTAATATACAATTTTCTCATTATTTTAGCTGTGTTTACCGCTATCGCTCACCCTGTTAGTATCAATGGAAATCATATAAAATACACTTCTAAGTACATGAAGGAGAAAAGAATTTATCTATACAACTTAGCCAACTTCGTGGGCTTCTGTCAATTTTATGGTCACTAGTGGGATTAAAATTTAAAACTTTCTGTTATAAAATCCCTGGCTTGAGCCACCAGCGTTCAAGGAGGGCTGCCAGCAGCCAAGCTAATATTAGTTCTGTAAGATCTGGTATGTATCAGCTGGTAAAAGGGGCAGCTCAGTTCCGTGGAGTGGGACAAGGTCTGTTCAGGTTATGTCGGGACAACACAGGCAAAATTTTACTATCTAAAAAGAAAGGCTTGCTCCTCTTTGGAAGTGGTGAAATGCAGAAGCTGGAAGTTCAGCAGCTTGATCTCTTCTGCTTGTGCTCACGTGCTACCACCACAAGACCAGCAAACCCTTGGGAATCAGGAGGGTCTTCAGAGAAGGCAGTCAGATCACAGGAGTTGCCACATTTCCTTTTTTAAGGAGAAATGAGAAGATGTGTGTTGGAGGGTGGCGAGAGTGAATATTTCTGAGCTTGTTAAAATTCCAATCCTCATCTTTCAAAGGTCTCGGTTACTGATTCAAACATCCATCAATCGCTCGGAATCGGGAGGTGTCGTAGCTGGCTGTAATTGCAGAGATGTGTTACAGCAATTACAGCACCTGGTGCACCCTCATCCAAGCAGGTGGAAGAATTGATGATGAGTGTGTTCTGGTTTTCCAGCTTCCTGGAGAGGTTTTGTAGAGGTTTGCTTCCACCAGGTCTCAGGGACTGTGTTCTGCTGTGCCATGCTGGTTGATATCCAAGAAGATCCTGAGTGGGATTATCTGCTCAGATCTGAATAAAATGCTGCCTGGCACTCCCTTGTCACCGGCTCAGTCTCAGAAGAGCATCTCAAGGAATGGAAAGGGAGTTTGCCATGGAACTGGAGAGTAAAGCCCAAGTTTTTGCCTGCTTTCCTCAGAAAAGGAAGCCAAGAGCAGAGAGGCAGAAGGGCTGGGACAAGCCATGAGATTTCTATCCCTAAAGAAGTCTCCAACTCTCTGCTGGAAGTTGTTTCCCTGTGGCTGAGATGGAGCAGCTGTCTTAGTGTTTGCTCCTAATCCATGCAAATGCAAAGTAATCTGGGGTCTCAGTGTCCCATCCTCAGTGGTCACTTGAAGCCCCCAGGCTGGACCCTTCAGTTGGCCTTGGAGGGTCACAAGCACAAATGAGTCTGCTCAGGTACCCCTCTGTACTTGACTCATCTCAGCAATAGGAGGAGTTCAGATCTAAACAGGGACACACAATGTCAGAGACCTCCACTGGGCGCTCCCCACACAGTTGGAGGCAGATTTTTTTGGTTTACAGGAGTCAGCTTTGCCGTCAAACAGTGGGAGGTCCAGGCTGACCAAGCCATACCCCTTCGTCAGTACAGATGGTACCTTCAGAGGGCAGCTTATCCGCTCCTCAACATAGCATTGGAGTTAAGTAGGATGAACTAGCTACCTTCTGGAACTGCTTATTTCTCTACTGGACGTTATGAAACTTCAGACAGCAAACCCAGAGATACTTAGATTTTAGGACACATTGATTGTAGTTGTAAATCACCAGTTCAGCAAGCCCACGGGTGTAGCTCCTACAGACTTTTTACAACAAAGCACATACTTAAGTCTTTCTAAACAGGGCTGAAAGAGTGAGTTAAATCTTTGCTTTCACCATCTCCCGGGTGAAGCTGAAGGTACCTTAGATGCTTGTTGTAATGGAGAGTGATTATGGGAAGTGAAATTTGCAATGGAATTATGGTAATTGTATCTTCTGTTCCAACAGGTATTTTGAGGAAGCCAGCATTTTAGATAATTAGTGTTATTTTGTGCAAATAGCTGAGAGGATACAGGAGGAAGCAAGGTGATTCTCCGACAGGCATGTGTTAGCTAACATTATGGGTTTGACTGAACCTACTGAAAAGTTCCCCCTTAGAAGAAGGGGTGAACCGGCACGTGACAGCGTCTCTGCCAGGCAGGGAAAGGGAGGGTGCATCCAGCAGTTCAGGTGTTTGATTTAACCAACATCTACTGTAGTGTGCTTTTTTCTCCCCTCATACAAAGCCTCTCAGTCTGACATTTTAGCTGCCTCAGGCCTTCTCCATCTCAGGCTCTTGCTCACATGTTCAACTGGAACGATTAAATACAATAGGAATGGCATTTTTACTGGTATTTCTGCCCTTCCAGTGTTGAGAATAAGAGAGACAGACTGAAAATAAAGGCAAAATAAAAGTAAAGGATTATTTTCATCTCTGAATCTCTAGTGAGGTTTGAATTGTGTTTTCAATAAGATTCCAGTCTGAACAAATCCTGCTCTTCCTACTTGATGCCGCCTTTCTCTGTAATATCATTTCACACTTCAGTTCTGTAACCTTGTCTTTGCAGAGGGTAAACGTGCCATGTGAACCACATGGCTCAGATAAGCCGATGGAAGTAAAGATGCAGCCTGTCCAGGACATTTTGTATTCACAAAAGGCAAAATTCAGCTTCATACAGAGAACAAATGAACTTTAGGTAGACTCAAGCTGACACCTCCCTGAAAGCTGTTGAGCCATGACAGCTCAAGGCATTGCCTTTCATCAGCTGAGCTGCGCAGGAGCTCTAAGCCACCCCAAGAATGCTGGCTTAACTACATTTTGTGGAGCTAACACATTTTCTTTGCAACGAGATGGACAAAGAACACCCAAACAGCTCGTTGCCATGTCTGTCTTGGTAGTCAGTAAACCATTAAGCCATGGTAACACAAGGACTTTGGTTCGTAGCCGCCATGCCTTCTGCAGGGAAAGGGCAGGGAATTTCAGCCAATCCTTCCCATACAAAGTGATGAAAAAACCAGTCCAGCAGTCACGCTTTGATGACTGTTTGAACTTCCCGTCTGGCAACATCTACAAACAGGAAAAATGGCTCAGTCACTATCTTTATTGCAGGTAGAAGATAAATAAATGAGCAGGAAGCACATGTGGGACCGTGAACCATGCAACATTTGGCATTAGAAATGGGCTTGCTGGGTTGAAGTACTGCCACATTTATATCATAAATCTCTTTCACACACACCTAGAAAAACAAACAAAACATCTCTCCCTCAAGCCTTCCAGATTTTGGAAAGATATTGTTTCCAAGCATGGCTTTAATCTGGCGCAGAGAACCTGATCCTCTTGTGTAAGTACAGAGAGCCTCTGGAGTTACAGCAACTTACTTCACGTGGGAATCTGCCTCCTCTGTGCTCATTCATAGTGGTGTGGTCCAGCTGGCATCGATAGGAGGTCTCCTACAGACTTCAGTTGTCTTTGACACTATCCCACTCGTTTCAGTGGGAGGTCATGCAAGTGGGACCTGAGGGTCTGAGCCAGAGGGCAGCCCAGGAACCACCGTCTCAAGCGTTGTGCAAAACTGGCAATTGCTGTCCCATGCGAAATTTTCGCTTTAAGCATCTTTCCTAGCTTTCTCAGCAGCTTGGTCATTGAAGTCTTTCAGGGTCTCCATCTCCAAGTGCTCTGTCATGCCTAGAAGAGCCTAAACCTTGGCTCTTTCTGTAGTCCATGGAGCTGGACCGACAGCTCACAGAGCCCTGCACCTTGTGGGTGGGCTAACATCTTCTGGTGGTACTCTTCTCTCCGCATGCTCATGGTGAGAAAGCCTATGGAGGCTGGACACCTCATTTAGATCCTGCAGCTAAATATATAATGTTACATGACATGAATCTGGGCAGAAGTGCAGAACCTCAGCCCCTGAGAAGGAAGTCCAGTGGATTTAAGAGAATTTCTGCATCTTGTCTCCAGCAAAAGTCATACTGAAATGCCTAAAAATCCTGAGAACATGTGATATCCCTGCACCCTTTTTTCATGGGTGTAGGCAGAAACAATAGGGGTTGAGTAGAAAGGAATCACATATATCTTGAAAATAAAGTTAAGACCTTGATATCCCAGGACAGCCTTTTGTTCCCTGGCATGTGCCACTGCAGTTAACAACACATGAATTGGCTGGAGCTCACCAAAAGGGAGATACATCTTTTAAGTCAAATATTTGTCATACTTGTGAGAAATTAATTGCTAGTTTTACATAATTAGCTTCCTAGCAGTCTGCATTTCTAAAAACAAAATGACCTGAGGGACAGTAGCAAATTTTAAAATTTTAAGTAAATAAGTGATTTCAGTTAAAGAGATCAATGAGATGAAATGATTCATTAAGGACCTATTTTGCAGATTTTCGAGGAACACTTGCTGCAAAAAAAATGAGCAATTAGGGTTTTTTTTTCTAATTTGGGGATGGATGGTAGCAAATGCCTAAAGCTCTGCAGAAGCCACGTCCACATCCACCGCTGGGTCCTACTGAACACCATGCCCTCTCTCTCCCATATGTATGGGACATGAGGAAGAGGTTGGGGAGCAGGAGAGCCTTTCTTACTCCCTGTAGGTGGTCGGGGGAGGCACACCGCAAAGGCAAAGCTGAGCTGATGGGGAAAAAAAGAACCAGTACTGACAATAGCAGAGTTCTCCAACTGGCATATGAGCTTCCTTCGCAGAGCGTGTAAGTTGTGATCTTCTATGCCAGATCATCAGCAGAGGGTGGGGATTTATGATTTTAGACCACGGGAGTTAGAGGAGTAACTCGATTACCTGGCAGCGTCAGTAATGCCCATGGGAATCAGCCACAGCACGGTGCAGGACACAGGCCTGTGTTTGGCAGCATTAAGATAAGCGTGAATAATGAAGGCATTTTTCATTTCATGTGCTAAAATGTATCCACAGAAGTATAGACAAATTGGATGGAGCCACATTTTATAATCACGGGGCCAGTTTTGGTAGGCATGAAGACTTTAGGTACGCACACACAGTTTTCATGCTTATAAGAGTAATCAATACATTTATAATTATCAGTCCATGAAATTTACTTTTTGTGTTATGGACTTAGTCACACACAGCCACTAATGTACACGTGCGCGCACGCGCACACACACACACACGTATACATATTTACGCACAGAGAGCTTGAAACATACTGGCAGAGATCTTGAAACTGTGTTTGCACTGTGTGTAAATGTATTGCTACCACTCTCCTGCTGCTTATATTCAAATTGTGGTTATAGGTCTGCGAAGAAGACTATGGTGTGTCAATTCCCAGCAGACCTTCTCTGTCTCTATCTTTAAATCACATCACCTGACTTTAAAGGTAGTTTGGCTTTTAGCCCTACAGAGCTGAACCTAGCAGAGAGTTACTGAGGTGATATCCCACTGTGCTGCTGCCTAAATTTTATATATCATAGGAATTTTCAAAACTGTCTAAGTGACTTAGGAACAAGGCTTTGCAAAATCTTCTGGAAGTCTCACTTGTAAGACACGGTCTACTGGCAATGAAGCCTAGGGCTTAAAAACCAGAGCTTGAATTTTTTAGATCTCATGAAGGAGAACTTGTGGTCCTAGAAATTAGGAAAACAAAATTCTGACCTTAAAAAGCAGTGCACAACTCCAAAATCGTAGAGGGAAAATTAATAGAGCGCCCTAGGATGCCAAGTGTATGGTCACTTGTTTTGGCTGTGTGCCTAAATTTGAAAAAGATCTATTCCAAGAATATCCTTTAATTAACTGCCTGAAGAGCTCAAAGCTAACAAACAAAGGAAAAATAATTTTCTCAAAGCTTTGTAATGGTTCCTTTTATGTGTCCTGTTAAACATTAACATCTGTTTGCAGAGCTGCAAGACCTCCTCCCTCTCCTCAGACATGATCCCTTCTACGTTCACGGCAAAGCCCTCCCTCTTTACTCAGTCAATCCCTATTTCCAGTGAAGCTCCACCTTTCCACTTAAACTCCATCTTTTATTTCTTGGGATCAACTGGTAGATGTCTGCTCCCCGGTTTAGTTTGGCCTTCCTCCAGCGAGCAAGAGGATTAATAACTGGAATGGAGATGTATCTCTTCTGCTCATGTAGTAAAGAATAAAACAAAAACTAATGGTTATTTTCAGATAGCCTGACAGTGATTAATTGCTGTTCCAGCAGACGCTCCAAATAAAATATGCTTTAGCATCCCTGATTTATACTGGGTGCAGTAAGAGGAAACACATTGCAAGGACTGGGAGGGGGACAGCACCTACCTCCAGCCGGTGCACAGCCGACATGCCAGAGGGGTAAACCACCACCATCGAAAATAAAAGTGAAGAGCGCAGGTGACTGACGGTTGTATCAGCCCTCCGGAGAGGGGGCGGGGGGGTGGCAGGAGAGGTGGAAGGTCTCAGTCCGGTTGATGGGAATGTGAAAGTGAGAACGGGGGGTAAGGAAGGCAGGGAGGACATGGGGAGCGTGTTACGATGGCATCAGTCATGTAATAACACTACGGCTTTTTATGTTTGAAGATGGGAGAGATAACGATCTGGGTTATGAATGGGGAGAATCAGTCAGACGTTGCCACTGTTGTATTAAGAATGTGGACTGTTTGCTTGATATAGTGTATGATTAAGCTAAAAGACAGGGATATCTAGAAACCATCATCTGGGCAGCCAACCATCCATCTTTCTGACTTGTGTGAGAGGCAAATTAAAAAGCCTAAGTCTTTTCTTCTTGTGTGTGTGTGTGGTTTTGCAAAAGCTGTCATGCTGGGTGCATTAGGCTCTGAGGTCTGATTTGAAAAGGTGAGGGGGAGAGCAACCCTTTGGGCAACGCTGCTGGAGCAGGAGAATATTCATGGCCAGCTAATGCATCAGAGCCCTAAGTCTGGGCGTGTCGATGCGGCAGCCCTGGAGGGGCTCGTCTCTACTGGCCAAAGCTGACCTCCGAAAGTGGAAGTGCTCATGCTCATCAGTAAAGGTGATTTCTGTTTTGACCGATCACAAAAAGGCGTTAGGTCCCGATTCCTCTGCCCGTTCACTCACTGCATGAAAACGGCAGGGTTCTCCATACTGAAGCTGAAATGTGTGTGTGTGTGCACTAGGGCAAAGCACGGCTCCTGATGGAATCACATGGGCCTGATCCAATGCCCAGTGATGCCAAAAAGAGGTTTTCCATGGGCCTTAGGTGTCTCTGCACGGATTCCTACTAGACCAGACAAAGACATCTATCAAATATCCTCCTTTCTCCAAGGCAGCTTTGCTTTTCTAACCATCTGTTTTATAATACAGTCATCCAGATTCTCCTTTTCCCTCCACTACAGGATTCTCATGATTGTAGGAGATAAACTATGGGGAACAAAATCCCTGTTTGACCATTAGAGCATTCCTAGGCTCTTTCATGAACATTTGCGAAAGTCTTTTTAAAAAATCTTTCTACCTTTGGAGCTATTTTCTGAGACCTGAAGGGTAAAAAAAAAAACAAAAACAACCCTATGAACGTCTCACAAGCACGCTCAAGGCCCCTATTAACTTTTCCACTTTCCCTGCAGTAATTGTTTCTGTCTGTTTTAATTTCACCTTGGCTGAGAGGAGCTCAGATGTTGCTGCAGACCGAGGCAGGGAGTTGCCACAGGCACAAACTGCAGAGCCCTCGCGGGAGATTCGGTGCCGGGGGTGGAGTGTGCACCGCGCAACTCACCCTGATACCTTGTTTTGAAAGTTCATTTTGAAGGCTGAAGAGTCACTGGCAGAGCCTGGCTCAAAATCCAGCTGCCAGGAGTTCGGATTTTGACTCTGTCATGACTTTATTGTGTTCGGGGCAATTCATTTCAGCAGTCCCACTCCCATAAGTTGGGAACTGCTATAGCCTTTCAAGCAGAGTGCCATACAGTACCCAGACAAATCTGACCGGTCTAAGGTGCTCCCTGCTCCAGTCGCCCATGGTTATGTGAGAACTGCTTGGACTGCTGCAGCTACATTTCTCGATAAAGTTTATCTCTTCCTCCACCTCGTTTTAAATGGCTTCTATTTCCTTCCAGTTACTGCAGCAGGCACTAGAATAAGCTTAAACATTCCTTCTGGGTATATACAGAGAGCTCCATATACACGGAGATTCTTGGTGAATCGGAGGCTCCATGTACATATACATATGTATATACATATACACGGAGATTCTTGGTGAATCTGAGAAACCAACCCTGTTTATCCATCTAAACTTTAGGGCACGGACCACCTCTTACAGGGTGTGCAGAGAGCTCCGTGTGCAACGAGACACTGATCCCAGCTGGGCCACGTAATCCCACACCACAGCTAACGGGGTAATGATTGCTCTTTTGGAGGTGGCTGAGCAAAACCTGCCAAGTGCTGATGTTACGTAAAACAGAAATCTGCACTAGTGCTGAGGGAGCTGCCTAATTGCATCAATATAATTAGATAGGCGGACAGATAGATTTCCTCTGAACGTTGCCTGGTAGGATGGGACTTTGCAGCCTTATATATTCTTGCCTCCGAAGCCTGCTCAAGGATGCTGCATACGCAAGAGCTGCCACGAGGGAGCATATTCACCACCTCCTTGCCTTCCCACGCTCCTGCAGCCTGCAAGCAAGGCTGGAGCAGAAAGCTCCCCTGTTGCCCCGGGGCTTGGCTCTGAACTTCATGCTAACGAAGGCAGGGTTTGTCCATCTCCCACAGCCCATCCAGTCTGTAGGTAGGATCAGAAATCACAACCGCCCCTAGTCTTGGGGGCTCTCTGGACGGGGCGGTGGGCAGTGTTGTTCAGGCGATGGATCCAAACATGGAAAGGGGGAGTTGGGACTGCAGCTTGGAGGTTGCCATTCATGAAGCAAATTCAGCGCTTCCTTGGCCTCGCTGCCCCTTCTCCATGCCAGGGTGGGTCTGGCCAGGGCCAGCCCCATGAGCCAACAGGACGAAGGAGACTGGGGATTAGCTGGTGAATCTGGGAAGGGCACCCCACCTCTCTGAAACTCAGTGACACTTTAAAACACAGGGAAAGCGAGCCCCGGCGCACAGACGTGCCAAGAGAGAGCAGACTGGGACTTCATCCTCCAAGTCTGCCTTCAAATAACTTCTTCATTTACTGAATACACAGAAGGGAGGAAAAAGCACAACCTCTCAGAGCTCTTTGCTAGCAAAGCCACAACCTATTCCTGTTCCCATCTGCTTTAATGTGCGTCTCTCACAGCAGAGCAGCAGGTACTTCACCAGCTCCTCTCGATCACTCTCAGACAGGGCAGGTTTCCATCACAAGCTATTTGACAATTTGTTTTTAATAAAAAGACCTGGCACATTACATTCATTTTTTACTGTGAGCCTGTTATGTGGCAGCCTGAAATTCTAATTGCTCCGGCTCTTTCTAATGTAGATTTACAATAAAGGTCTTTTTCGTATTATTAAAAAGGGACTCCCCTTTCCTATAACCTGTTCTCTAATTTTGTGTCAAGTTTATTTTATCAGGATCTGGCATAACTCTTCTTTTTAACTCCGATCTTTTCACTCCCCCCTCCCAGGTACCTGTTTTTTCCAAAACAAAACAAATAAAAAAGAAAAAGAGAGAGAGAAGTGATGAATTTTGCCCAGGCAAGTACATCCCTAAGCAGTTCACTCCTCTTCCCAAAACAGACTCTGCTCTGTAAATGTGAACTCTTGCTCCATGCCAAAGGGATAGTGCTGTCCTCCTGCATCTCCCGTCCCTTCCAGCACCCCTGTCCTTGCACCTACAGCAAAGTCATTTATGCGGTTATTCCCTTGGTTCCTCCTTCTCTCCGTCTATTCTGTATTTAATGGAGATCGGGGCATTAGAGAGCCAGAGAACCTAATGCAGATCAGGACTGCTGCTCCACCTCTGCTTGGTGCTCTACAAACTCAGACCAAGAAGATGTGCCATGGTTATGCCCTGATTCTGCTCCGCAGAAGCCAGTTGCCCAACTCATTAGCTCCAGTATGCGCAAGATAAACAGCATGACAGGAAATTTCTTGGGGACTTCCATGTGATCTGACCTTCTAGTCTAGAAGTTTTCCACACCACATTTTTTTTTAAAAGTAGTGTGCATGAAAGGAATGGGGGAAGAGAAAAAGGTTAGATGGAAAATAGAAGTACCCATCTATATTATTTTGTGATTGTAAAAGGCTCTTCTGTCTTCAGTCTTCTAACGTTTCCAGTAGGGAGGTGAAATAATAGCATGTCTCTTCAAGGACGTGGTCCAGCACAGAGGATGGTGTTCGCAGCCGTTCGGGTGTGGTGGACGTCAGCCACTCTGGCCACCGCGTGCCTGCTGATGCCAGGTAGAGAGGTTTGGGAAAGCTGCCAGACCTGTGCTCGGCTCTGCTGCGCCAAAGGGAGCAACGTTTGCAAGAACTATTAACCTGTGTCTTGCCCAAATGCGAAGGGGAAAGGTTTCTATCGCCTGTGATAGCACCAGCTGGGATGACTCCTATTCCTGGGACACGTGGTGGGGTTGCACACCTCTGTTAAGATCCTGACAGTTCTCTCCTGTGTTATCAAAGCAAAGAGATTTGTCCAGAAAGGGCAATAAAACAAGATCCATCAACCAACACAGGTTACCTGCCGGTACCGTCATGAAGGGGCTTTTATAACAATGAATTTCTGACAGATTGCTAAGGAAGACACTTTTCCTCCATTGTGAAAAATTGTGTCAATATTTTCCCCATGTTTGACCAGCTCTTTAAGGGCGTAGTAATCCAAACCCGGATTAGAGGTTTGAGCACTGTTTAGTCTCGGTTTCCATCCACAGACAAAAAGAGCCAAATGCTGATTGCCTGGTGCAGAAAACCAAAACACATTCAGGCTTTACTTTTCCAACAACCCTTTCTTTTTCCCGTCTGAAAAAGACAGAAAGGAAAGCTTCCATTTTATTAAGATGCCATTAGCTGTTGAGAAAAGATATTAGGAAGGAAAATAAGCGAGTAGTGCCCACGTCATGACCTTGTTGTCCACATGAAGACGAATGACCTGCTCAAACCCTGATTATACACCAGCTTCCCCTAGAGAAATGTGTTTGTTCGCTTTCACTGGGTGGACACAGAAAAGGGAGATCATGAGACAGGCCAGCAGAGAGAGAGTGAGATGAAAAAGCAGGAGCAGCTGGCTTCCAGTAAATGCTGTCAGACTCACATTTTCATTAGTCCTAAATTCAATCACAGTTTAAAGGAAGCAAAAGATAAAGAGCGAGGGAACATTTAAAGGATTCTTCAGAGGGAGAGAGGCTTGCTTTGCCATTAAAAACCTGACTAAAAGTTATTGTTATTATTCACATTACTGCTGTGCCCAGAGGCCTCAGTCAAGATGAGGTTCCCATCGTGCGGCACGTGCGTACGCTCAGCCCCGGGCTGGGCGAAGGGGGGTGGTACGCATCTCTACGTGGTACAGCTGGAAGCGCGGCGCTAGGAGAGGGGCTGCAGTCCTCCCAGGAGCTCAACGTGCAGCAAGGGGCTCTGCTCCCCATTTTTTGCAACTTAAATAGATACGAGTGACAGAGGGGTTAAGTCAGCATAGTAATAGTGATAGTAATAATAAGAGAATTAGTATTATCATCGCTGTCTTTGCAAGAGAAAGATGCTGAGCAGACGATGAGGTTTAGAAGTCTCAAGCATCCAGATTCCCATCACTGCTCTGCCCTGGTCTCTCTGTGGGTATGGGGATGGGGCAGGTCAGTGTCTCTCTGGTTGCCCTCACTTGCTTTCTCTGCATTCAGGCTAAAAGCCTCTGAGATGGGGACTCTCTGTGCAGCAGGTCCCAGCTTTGGCTGAGTTTCTGAGCACAATGGGTCTCTTCAAAGCGTGGTCACCTCTGTGCTCCCGGGAGATGGTGCAGAGTCAGACTGCCCAAATTGCTGATGGGTTGGAAACTTAGTCTGTCCAAAGAGCCCTGAAAGTCATTAAAGCAGCTACTAAATGCTTTTTAGTCTAGCCCCCAGGATTAAAACTGCAGCCCCTGCAACCTTTATCAGGATCAGACAGTGAATCAGTGGCAGAAAAGAAACCCTAAGCGCCTCGTGTCAGGCTGGATTCTCAGCACAGGGGCTTCCCACTCCAGAGGACGTTTGATGAACCCTCCTGATCCGTGATGTACAGCCGCCCAACACCAGTCTCAGGTGCATTTAGCCCCGCATTGCAGCAGCTCAGCCACCTGAGGTGTGGTGCGCTCACCCTCTTCACCAGCACAGGTCCGTGTCTTACCCAGCCCCGTTAGATTTGCTAGAGAGCTGGTTCTTGCAGTCCTGGTAGAAGAGAGGCATCCTAAAGCTCTCAGCATGCTCTGACACCCCTACAAGCCAACATGACCCTTGAGGTTGCAATGCAGTCGTCCGATAGATCTAACTGGCCACCGAAAGCTGTGGGATGGTCAAACCTGCGCCTGATATATCAGTCCTGCTGCCTGTTGGCATTTCTGTAGTTTCCAAGGAAACCTAGTGCCTCTGAGAGCTGGACAGATGGGTGGTGTTTGACAAAGGAGTTCTGGGATGCTTCTTTTTTAACAACGGTTGTTGTTACCTCCTTGGCCTTTCCCCTTTGAATGTGAAACGTTGCTGCTTTGCACAGAGGGGGCTTTCATGAGAAAGAGTGGGAAAATCCCAATGCTCTCGCGTGCCCCGGCTGCTCTTCCTTTCCTGCTCTCCGCACATGAAACAAACAAAACAAAAAAATGAAACCGTGGCGGCTGGGGCTGCTTCTAATTTAAACGAGGTTTCGCCTTCAAAGGAGCATCCGTCGCTGAGCGGCGAAGAGCAGCGTGCACCGTTCAGAAGCACTTTCGCGGGGACGCACAAAGAATCCTGCCTCTGAACCTCTGACAACTTTCACTGCTCACAGCAGAGATCAGCCGAAAGGATTTATTAGCCAGCTTCAAAGCCCGAAGTGCTCAGGAAGTTTTTGCTCTTGCCTTATTACTGGAGAACTCTCCAGGTCAGAAACCTTTATTGGGAGAGAAGGGAGGGTTTTTTGGTTGTTTTGTTCTGCTGGTTCTGGACATGCTAATCTAATGACATGACTAATGTCTTCCAGCCTGACAGGCGTCAGTGAAAATAGATGGGGGAGGATTCAGGGATGTTAGACTGACATTTGTCTTGAAAATGGAGGCTGGACCTGGTCCCTAGATAGGAGAGTGAAGACCATGCTATGCTAGGTGCAGAATGCATCCCCTTATCATTGCCTGCATGGAGGAGCATAGGTCAGTCCCAGCCGCCTGGGAGGTGAATGCTGGCAAGGTGCTGGCTGACATATTTCCCTGCAATAAGTTGCCAAGACAGAGGAGGTGTCCACAGTGACACCAGGAAAAACTGTACCTGGAGTAGCATGGAAGTGGCAAAGATCCCTCAAACACATCCCAGTTTCTGTTGCAGAACACAGGTCTGTCTGAGACTGGCAGCGGTCTAAGTAGGCTGGTGGTCAGTGGGATACCATGCCAGCATGTCTTTGTTTTCTACAGCAGGGAAACGGCATGACTATAAATCACACTTGAGTTTCTAATTTTCTGATTTTCTTTGTTCTTAATTTTCCTTAAAAAGACATTTTCCAAAGTGCCTTAGAAGCCCCTCTTCTACGCTTTTTCAGGGGTCTTAGGAACATCAATGGCAAAGGAATAGTTGCACATGCCACCAGTTGCCAGCTTCTTTGGTCATTGAGACAACTCTGGTGTCAAGACCTTGGGAATCCAGCCCTTGGACTCCTTTGAGAAGGGACTTCAGCTCATCAGTCATTTGGGGCTTTTGAAGCCCTAAATCTGTAATGAGAAATAAGCTGTTGGAGAGTAACCGAGCATCAGAATCGTTGGAGTTTTATCTTTGTGGTTAGTGTCTGTGACTGGACTCCAGCAGCCTTTATCAGTCCCTTTTCGCAGCCTCACTCTTTCTCATTGAGTCAAATGGACAATATTATATGGAAATTTATTCTGTAAACACAACCCTATTAGTCCTGAAGCCTCGGGGATCAGAGCAGGCTGTAATTACAGAGGATACCTTTAGGCGTGAGTTATCATGTGCTGAATTAGCAGATAACAGCCCTTAGCAAGATAGGTGAACCCATGCCGGTCCCCTAATGTCACGAATCTGAGGAAGGCTGGGTCCTCTTATCTCAGCAGCCCGTTTAGGAGGCGAGCATTGCACATCTGTTGCTTATCAAAGACAGGGGAGGGTTAGAGCACGCCTCTCTGGAGATAGCGCTTTGTCAGGTGGCTCTGGAAAATCAGCCAGGAATGATGGGCTTGCAAGAAAGGTGTGATTGTGGGAATCGCCTCGGGAATCACCACTCCACCGAAGCCACCACACTGTCTGATGTGACCAGAGCAACAGCTTTCATAAGGAAGTGCAGAAGCCCTTGAGCAGACTGCATGCACTGGGCTGGCTCTGTTCAGTCCTGCTCACATTAGGGCTCTCTTTGTTCTGGTATATATATATCGATCGATATCTCCAAAAGCCTTAGTCCCTTCTGGGGCAATGTAGCTTTCCTCATCCATACAGCCCAGAGGCAGCGCTCCACCCCCGCTCTCAGCAAGGGACCCTGGCAGTGAGTTCCACTCTTATATTTTAGCTGCTTAAAATCCTTGCCCTGTAAAATGGGGTAAAAGGCAAAGAAATAAACGTGATCAGAAATTTAAAAGCCCGAAGTGAGCAAATTAAGTTCCAGAATCGACAGAGTTAAGTTCCAAAAGCCGCAGAGTTCAGCTGATCAAAATCCACCACCAAATCATCATTGTTTTCCAAGGGTAGCTCTTAGGAACTTCACAGATTTTTCTCCTCTCAAAGCAACAAAACCAACTCAGGGTGCCTCGACCCTCAAACTAACTCTTAGTTTCTGAACACTTCATGGACATGGTGCCTGTCAGTGATTTCACTATAGCAAATTGGTCAACACTTCCTTTTCCAAGGAGGTCTGTGATCCTTCGATGTTCTCTGCAGGGTGCAGAGGTGACATCCTTCCCATGCACCTACTCTTAGCTCTGGGGAGAGAGACGTCCTTCCAATCTGCTTTTCATCTTCCAGCACAAGAGAACCGTCACTTTTTGTGTTGCTGTGGTTTATGCATCAACCTCCACAGGCCTCCTTGCAGTTCCTTCCTCTTCTCACCATTTTTCGCTTTAGGGCTAGGTGCATCTCACCTAGCATGAGATATCACACCTCAGGGTGTCTTCACAGCAGGTCAAGCCCTGTGATAGACAATATCAAGATGAGGCCTTTTGACTCCAGAAACCTCCTGGTGATGTACAATACACCTCTGCTGTGTCCGCCAGCAGCTGCTGTGAGTTTTTACAGCCAACATTAAGTGAATTTTGCCTCTTCACCTCAAGCCCTATGAGATGCTGAAGCTCTGCAGATCAGTGTCCGCAGAGCAGCTAACCTTGCCACAACTGCCCCGGTGCAGGCTTTCACTAGAACTGAAGATTTTGACTGGGTATGATGAAGCGTATGCATCTCGTGGGGAAGAAGGGCAAACACACACACCATGTCCTGACTTTAAATGCATGAGTAACTTATCAGAGGCGATAAGTGGGGATTTGAATTCAGAGATGTAACTTATCTCTAAATACACATCTTCCTATTTAGCTGTGTTTACATCCACCCGTATCTCACTGACTGCAATGTGCCTTATTATATAGCAGTGCTTGCCTTTGATGTGCTGAAAGGCTGTTTGTGCTAGTGAGGAGAAAAGCAAGGTAGAAGCAGGCTTTCCAGTGCTGGAGTTTTCTGTTGCATTCTCCTTTTGACTGTCTTTCATTTAATGTGTCTAATAAATGGTAGTTTACTGGAATCAAAGAATTCAAAGCTTCTGTTCTTGGTGATGAATACAAGGAATAAGAGGCTTTTATACTCTGTGAAATCTACAGAAAGACTGAGATATGGGGACAGCTTTCCTATACATGTCTCGTAAGTGAGTGCTTATCCTAAGATAGATGCAGTGATCTCTGCAAGAAAAATCAACGTTTCCAAGCAAGCACGGTGCTGTCGCTAAAGCTGAGTGAAAGTGGAAGTACTGCAGGATCTCAGAGCCCATTGTGTGCTAACCTGAAAAGCTTTTCAATGCAGTTAGAATGGGGTTTTTCAGGGGTGCCTAAGACTAGCACAGATCTGACTGTTATTTTTTTATTGATCACAGTTGAATGTTTAATTTAATGGGGTCTTGACAGTCTAGTCCTCCCCACCCCCTCTTGGCCCTTATCCTATTGCAGTGGGGTATCCAAAGCTGGGAGGGAAGGGGCATCAGAGCTGCTTTGGGGACAGCGGTGATCTGGAGTCAGTCCTAGAGGTGGGAGCTGCTTAGGGTGACCGAAGACTCTGGAAACCTTCATTGGCTTAGTACAGGTTCATCCTGAGCTTAGTTGCGTAATTCACAGCCAGTTTTGGGACATATCAGATCAAGAAATGATCACTCCTTCCTCTCATTTGAGATCAGAGCTCATCATGCAACTAAACAACAGAGGAGAAATACTATCCCTCTCATTTCACACGGAGAGAGTGAGGCTCAGGGGTGTTGTCCTGATGGGAGTAGGGTGCTGTTCCTGACCTGCTTAGGTCTCTTTTTGTTTCATCTTTGGACATGTCGGTCCCATTAGCAGAGACAGCCCGAAACTGGTCCTTCATACCTGGAGATCACCCAAGTGCCATCCGGCAGAATTGGTCACAGTCACCCCCTCTGAAGCACTTGACCTTCAGCACTGCTTTTCTGGATCGTGTGCTAGCTGGGCTGTTGAGCTACTCTACCATGGCAAAAACCATCCTAAGAAACAACTACTAATTTTAGTGCATGAATTTAGGGATTCGGTATGTATCTCAACTGAAGCAGGGGGAGAGAAGTTGATTTAGTCGCCTAGTTTAGTTGATTTAGTCTGGAGTTGAAGAGCTAGACTTTGGCGCATTGATGCCAGGACACAGACCCTTACTCTGTATGAAACCCATCTGCCATCAGGACAGACGTGGGGCCAGCAATGTTCAATCCAGAGCTAATTCCATCCTGATCAGTCTTGCTGTAACAGAGACTGGCTGACCAAATGCCTGTAAAACACACTAAAACATTACTGATGGGGAGGGAAGTTTGTGGCATTTCTCATTCCCCACAAAATTAACTTTAGATCATTTATCCTAAATCTAATTTTACAATAGTAAAATAGTTGGGTTTCTCAATAGAAAGATGAATGGCTAGATGGTATTTTTATGAACCTTCTCTGTGAAGCACGCTTTATAAATTATTTATTGGAGAAACAGAATTTGTACATTTAAAACAAAAAGAAGCAGCTGAAGAATTGGTATTGGCTCTTTTGCAGCTCTTATTTGTGTTCATGCACTGAGGGCTTTGTCTAGCTGTTGTACTTTCCAGTGACTCCAGATTACTGCCTCAAAGCACAAAAGCATTAACGCGGCAAGACTCCTTCTTAATAACTCTGCAGAATTGTTCTGCAAATGAACAAAGATAATGTTGGCCTGACAGGTTGAGATTGGGCGCTTGATGAAGGCTGAGGCTGAGAAGAGAGATTTCTCTGATAAGTCCCGGCATCAATCTGAGAGAGCAGCTGGAAAAAGAGTAATAAATATATTTTCTCCTTTTACATGTTGCAAGTTATAAATATGAAGCTTCAGACTCTTTGCATTACAGCATGAATTGAGTCACTTTATCCTGAAGCTATCTTGTTTTAAGCTTCTGCCTGCTGTAGTTATTCAGTTGTGGATCATCACACTGCATCGCAAATGTCAGCCAGAGCCGTCTTTTACGGCTGTCCTCATTTCTATGGTGAAGTCTCTTTCCAGAGACTATGAACACTCCGCTGAACCACTCCTGTCGTTTGGTGGTGTTTTTTGTGACCAGGATCCAAAGGGAGTTTTGACTTGGACAAACAGACTGTGTCACAAACTAAATGATCAAAACGGAAGGAAAGGGAAAAGAAAACTCATGCTTTTGAAGTAACTGGTGCTGCCGTCTGTTTTCTCAAGCCTGAAGCTTTTCTTTACACTGGCAAAAAGTCAGGGAAAACATTTGCTTGGAGTTACAGCAAAACAGGGGCCAAACTGCTGCCTCCTCCAGCAGCAGAGAACAAGAGCTCGTCCTCGTCCGCAAGCAGCGTCAGGAATGGGAGCAGCGTTGGCAGCAAACACGCTTCCCATGTTCAGGACTGGACCAGACAGACCTGCAGGAAAGGTTGTGGAAAGAATAGTGCTGAACAGGCCGAGGAAGAAGAGTTCAGGGCAGGGCCACCTAAAACTCCAGGGGATTCTTCAAAAGAAAAGATTTGTGGTACGTAGAGAGCAAATATTCACCAAGAACTGGCTGTAACAGAGGACGGCTGGTCTACTAAATACCTCCATTTTTTGAGAACTTCCATTTTTTCCCAGCTCACCTGTGGCTATAGGCATCTGCTGACCTGAAGAAAGGAGAGATGAAACGCATCACTTCTGCAGGGGCTGTGTGGGCTGGCGGATCTGGCCAGGACCATGCAAACATTGCCTTTTATTCCCTTCACAGCAGGTAAATAGAGAAGGACCCTGGAAAAATGCCTGCCAAAATGAATTTTTCAAGCAAATGGTAGAGTTCTGAGGATGCAAAGATCAATGGAGAAAGAGCCCTTTTTTTTCTTTATAAATAGAAAAGAAAAAAAATTTTAGTCGAAATTGAAGTTAAATTTTCTGCCAGGAAATAAAAACTCTGCCAAAATAGTGACAGATGTATTTTTTATTTTATCAAATATTTGGCCTGGAATCAGACATGCTGAGGATCTGTAATTACCTCCACATTTTCAGGAGGCTGGGTGAAATGCTGTTCACGAGTTCTTGGCATGAGCACACGTGGAGAATGCAGTATATTTTGCATTACTGTTATGTTCACAGCGACTGCCTCAGTTTCCCCAGCTGTTCAGTGTGCTGCCTTGCAGTGGAGCAATGCATTAATATCTTGTATTAGGCAAAAGTAAAAGTTATCATTAAGAAAAAAAGACAAACTTTTTTGGAAGAGCACAGGGGAGGCAAAGAAAGCAAATAATGATTCAGCCAAATTTTTGAGGACCTGACGATCCTCTTTGCTCTGGAACTGGTATTTTATCCTGGAGAAAACCAAGTGTGAAACATTAACTGGTTCTGGTGACGGTCTGTGCCAGGCCTGCACCTATTTCAGAGTTGTATGTGAAACCCCAAGCTGCAAGGCTTGGAGAAACCAGCTGTTGACTGTGTCATTCTGCTGAATATTACAATTGTTTTTCAAGTCTCATATCATAAAGCCCTTGCTCCGGAAGGGATGTGATTACAGGAGAATTTCTTCTCTCGTTAAAAGGAAAAAACCCGGCAAATGCAAAGCTTTCTCGTATGGATGTAGAAAAAAGCCTGAACACTTCATTCAAGTGGACTTATAAAGGTTTAGAAACCAAAGGAAATACAGAGAGCGGACAATATTTATTGTTTCAAATACTTTATGATTTTCTGAAGTCCAGTTCTTTCTTTTGTGCAATTCTCTGTTCTGTGAAGCTGAACCCATTTTACTTGATTTCAGTCAATTAACCCCAACATGCCTCTCACATCTGGCCTGACTCCCCAGCCCAGGTTTATCCCTGGAGACTCAAGGCAAAGCAAGAGTGGTTTTGTTGCTTGTACCTTTTCTGTATAAAACAGAAGGTTTGAGCAACAGTTAAGACCAAGTAATTACAGACAGATATATCACGTTACAATTCAAACCTGCACCGTAATGGCTCCATAAAGTCACCCAGCTTTAGATATACATCAAACCATTTTTCACATTGCAAATGAATACTTTTCTAAGAGCTATAACTTTCTGGGAGTTCATGAATTTCCTGGATTCATAGCCCTTTACTAGATGGAGGAAGGCGCAAGAGATACTGCTGTACAGAAATAAAAAGGAGGGAGAGTGGCAAAGGGAGCTGAGGCAGAGGAAAAAAATAAATCCTTAGAGATGAGATTTCCAAAAGCTGCTTGAAAAAAAAGCTGGGATAAATGTGTGACACGCTCAATAAATATCACTTTGCTTTATCACCGCTCCTCTTTCCCAGCCTTGCCCAGGGATTTTGGGAGCCTGATCTGAAACACGAGGCCTTTAATGGCCAAGAGCCTGTAATTCTGCTCTCCATCAGTGCTGGAGACCTGAACCAGGGCGTGAGTAGTGGCTGGGCTTGGAGCTCCCCGGCTGTGCCCACACTTACATGTTGGCCACGCTCTGCCTTCAGCCTGAAACAAGGCAGCTGGCAGGAGCCACCGTGACATTGGTGACAGCTCCAGGTGGGCATCAAACAGCCATAACCACGGTCACCTCACTGGGGTGGCCCGAGGAGATCTTTGTAAGGGGAATAGATGCAGCACCTTCTTCTTGTCCCAGGGGTACAGGGATGGCCAACCTCCTTGCCCACTTGTCTGGAGCACCCCATGGACCCTCTGGCCCACAGAGGCCTCCGATGGGTTAAGCCTAGTGCTGCAGTCCTTAAAACCATTTTTTTTAAAAAAGATTTTGGGGGTCCATAGCAGTGACGGCTAAATGAAAGCACGGGTAATTTTCTGCCTCCCTCTCCTCTAAACCCACTCTCAATCTGGGCCACACACCATGTCCTTGTGTCCTGGTGGCAGCGGAGCGTGGTGCTGCTGAGCAGCGGGGCTAAGACTTCTTCCCAATGCTCTTCCTAAAACTTGCTGTGATCAGATCAGACAGATGATGAAAGCAGGCTATTATTTTTGCATTTTTAAAGTGAAAGGGCACAGATATGTGGTGTTTGTGCTGTAATTTCCTATCCCGAAGAGCACTTTCAATCTGGGCAATTTTGGCAATTAAGGGAAACCTCAGAGAGGCACGAAGAGACATCCCCGTGCCCGAGGAAGCACAGAGCATGTGGCTCATGTTGTAACACCTCTCCGGGGTTGAGTCATTGTGCTGGCAATGCTGCAGCAGCAGCAAAGTGTCTTAAACCAGCATACCGCACGCCCCACAGTAGCCTGGCTTACACTACACGCACACACCAAGCCAGAAAGTCACGGACGATGCTCCTGCGTGCCTTGATGATCCTTTCCTACATATCGATGAAAGTGCTTTTACTCCTTTTCTAAAATCCCCTTAAATTCTCCTCCACCCTGTTGGCTAGACCAGCAAATCCATCTTTCTCATGCAGTTAAATCAAGATTAAGGGGGCTTGATAGGTAATTAATTTTAATAATAATACGCTTTTTTCTTTCTGAGTTACAGACATTGGTGTGCTATTCTCTTATAGGGTTGGGAACTGATTTCCCACTGATCTCAGTGAGAAGCACAAGCCTTCGTATCTGTAAGGATCAGAGTCGTCTTCTCTTTACAGATACAGACCGAACCATGCCTGCTTTATGAAGCCGGGACTTGATAAAAACTCACGCCTGGGAACCCTCACAGGTGCTCCAGGGAGCCAGCGAGGGCTTTAATCTGCTGCTGAGAATTTTGATTTTTCTAAATTCTAATTTGCTTAACTGAGAAGAAAATCTTTCACCTTCTTCTAGGGGCATAATTCGCTCCCTGGGCTGTGTAGTACTTTTTTTTAAACGTAATTTAGGCTATTTTCTTTTGTCAATTGACAAACAAAGGAGACAGGGAGAGCGAAAGAATCCCACAGAGGTGTAAAACTAAGATAAAGAGGTGTGAACAGGTAAAGTATGCTGATACGGTGAACGCGCTTGAATCTGTACATTTAACCGACCATGGCAAGAGGCATCTATCTTTCCTCCTCCAGCTTTTTCTAAATGTGCCCCAGTGTCCCTGGAAGAACATTGCCTTCCATGGGAGGGTGTATAATGAAATGCCCTCATCCTGTTTTAATCAGTTTTGAATGTGGAAAAGACAATCATGATCTGAGAAAGGCAGTGTTTCCCTTGCATGTGAATTATGTGATACTGTAGCTTCATTAACATGCTTTACAGTCTTATCTTTATTCATACTGGCAAATTAAATTAGCACCGTCTTTCAAATCTCTGCCTATTTTTCCCCCTAGGCAACCACCAGCAGCACAAAATAAATGACAGTAACGGGAGTGGATTGCTGTGCTCTTGACGCTAGTCCCTGGATTTTAAGCAACCATCCCTCCAAGAGATCACATTTGTTCTTGTTCCAAGAGCCGAGCTGCATTACAGCGTGCTTGTGGCAATTACAGAGCTCCACGAACTGGCACAGAGCCTGGGCCAGGCACGGGGCTCCGGGCTGTCGACGTGGAGCCCTGATGGTCCTTTCCTCTCCAGCCTCCCCCAGCGTAGACCGTACTGCGATATGCAGGCAGGTGCCTCCCTCCTCCCTTCGTGGTCCTTTCCCTCTGTCGGCTCCTTTGAGGTCTGGATGGGAAAAGCACAAAACATGGTTGTGGTACGGGTGGAAGATCAGAAGCAGAGACATTTTTGCTGGGCAGGGTGATTTTTCTGGATGGGAACGTTTTCTTCAGCTGATGCTGAAGCACGTGTGAGAAAATGTTTCTGGGAAGGTGTAGGGAGTCTATTACTAATATAACCCCAGCTGCTTTGGGGGCTGTTTAGAGGAAGGATCTTGGTGGAAAGGTATAAAAGGTGGGATGAGGTGGAAAAGACTTTCCCCACTTATATCTTTGCCACGCAGCTACCTGGGCTGGGGACTAGTGTGGATTTGTCAACTCCGCAGTCAGGCGTAAATCGAGCTTCATAGCCTTGCAAGTGCAAAGCATTAGGAGCAAGTGATTTTACATTAAACACTAAATATTGCAGCTATTAAAGAACATTCATCATCCACACAAGGCGCCTGAACAGAAATGAGCTGTAGCATCTCCTGCAACATTGACTGTAAACACATTAAAGCCATCACTGTGCTGTCAGTCAGTTCCATCTTAGGGGGGAGACCTGGCACTCAGGTGCACGTCAGCCCATCCTTTGCACAGCGTTGTGGGGTGACCTCTAGCTCGGCTTAGAGGGTACCTCCAAACCCTGCCTCTTTTTATCTCCTCTGGTGTTCTGCTCTTTAGCTCTGTCTCCAGTTGTGGTGTCCCAAAATGGAGCATCCTGTGACACTGTCATCCCCACTGGAAGAATTCCTGGTGAAAGAGGAGGCTACAGATACTACCCGGTGATTTGACCAACGTTAAATGACCACCTCACTGTTGCTCATAGCCGGGTTGTACCAAAAAGATTCAAGCCCATGGGCAACACTGTGCAATCAGTTGTGATGGAGATTAGGGGGACATTGCAGCTTTCTTCCCAAAACCTCAATGTGAATAAATCAAGGAGTCTTTGTTGCCTTTCCCCGAGCAATTCTTCTGGACTGTACATTGTTATCACCAATCCCAAGAGATGGCCCAAGCCTCCGACCTAACGAAGTTTTCATCTCCTTCTGCTTTCTTACCGCCAGGCCAGCCAAGACCGGCCATGAATTGCTCAGTTCAAGATTGTACTTCAGATAAGGGTTTGGATGATTATGATTAATACGACTGCTTTATTTGTCTGACAGGTGGACTGATAAGCAGATATTGTTGCTAGGCCTCTGTTCCTTCCTGCTACCATAAACAATACCGGCAGCCTGAAATGCTGATGTTTCTTGGAGATCTCTGAAACCAGAGGTCAGGGCAGTCTGTACCTTGCCCTTTGATTGTACTTGGATGAAGGACTTCAGTCCTTTAAGTGAAGAGTGATGATTTCATCACGACCCAATATGTCCTTAGTTTCCAGTAAGGAAAACAAACAAAACCTCACAGTTTTGAGAATATGGTCCAAACAGCGCTGAATGCTCATAAAAGGGCAGAGAGTTCACAGATCCAACAGAAAAAGAGGCTTAAAATGTCACCAGAAACTGTTACAATCATTGGTGAGGTTTTTTCCCCCCCTTTATCTGATCTCCATTTATCATTCTTTCTGTCTTTACCTGACATGAACAGATGAAATTTTGGAATTTCTCAGCAAGCGGATACCCTGCCAGCAGCCGCCTGGCGCGGGCTGGACTCACCCCCGGCTGCTGAACCCCCCTGCCCCAGGCGAGCACCAGCCACAGCTGCAGGAGGGTTCAGCCCCACCTCAGGAGTAGCCCCAGCTGCGGAGACGAGCGCGTTTTCTAGCATTTCTGATCCTTGCACAGCTCCTAATAACTGCATTGCCTGTCCTGGAACCAAGGGGACACCAACGTGCTCGGAGCAGAGAACAGACCAGCAAGCTTTCAGCTTCAGCCTTAAAAACCCTCTTGCTTCGCTTTGCATTACTAATCCATACCATGCATGCATGCATTACGGGGATTGACCCTCCCTGAATCCTCTGCCCAATCGTTGAGCCGCCCTCCCCCTCCCAAGCTATATAAATCCCGTGCAAGCTTTGCTGTCTGTTTGCCTGTGGGGGAGGCTGCTGCTGTGTTAGCCGATAGCTGGGGACCAGTGATTGGGAAGGTCTTTGTGCAAATTGCTTCAGAAATATGTGTAAGGGAATCTCACAGCAGCAGTTTTCAGGGACTGTGTTGTTAATCTGTATAACTCAGACTCCAGAGAAGATCAGCAGTGCTGATTATAACTTGCCTATCTCATTGAAGCAGCTCGTTTAATATAGGCTTTTCTTGCAAAAGCGTCTGGGAACCTCCCATTTCCTAATGAATTTTTCTTCTTAGTAGTGGAGGGAATGCTGATATTTCATTGTACTGATCAGGAGCTTCTAGAGATAGATAGATAGATAGGACCTCTGTCTATGCAGACAGGTAGATGAGGGGAAGCTGGAAGTCTGCTGCAGAGCTTGGGAACCTATAGCAAGACTAATGATGTGCTAAAACAGGCACATTCTCCACTCGGACCGGGCATCATTGCCTGTTGTCAAAATGTGAGCTGGTTTAGGTACTCTCCTTGATGAGGAGGAGTGGGTCTTTTTAGCCATAATTAAGGCGGTTTTTTCCTGAGGTTGATGGCCTCAGGATGAAATCAGCCTTTACCCATTGTGTGTTCCTCCTGATCAACTTCCAAAGATGCCTAGATGACTAGGTCTGATGTACGCACTGAAATTGGGGTAAATTGGTGCCAGATGAAAACCGACCGTGCACAGGTAAGCTCTTTCCTTCTGATGTGCATCTTACCCTATGCCTTGGGGCTAGCAGGGGTCTGGACAAACTGCACACTTTGAGCTAAGTAGCTTTAGGCAAGTTCAGGCTCTTTTGTGCTGTCTGGCTACTAGAGACAGGGGAAATGCCCTGTCCTTTCTCCGATTAGTTAAGGACATCAGTAACTTTGCTCTGAGGTTAAATAGCTTTGCAGCAAATGTTGGAACAACAAAAGGTTCCTATTTCTTCCTAGAAGCTCTGTTGAATATCCAACACTCTCCAAAGGTGGTACTGCTTATTGCAGAAAAAAATTACACGTGGTGTGTGGCAGTTCCAGAGAAGCAAGAGCTTTCCAGCCTGCACAGCAGCCTGTGTAGGGGGCCAGGCCACGGCTGAGGGCAGAGACCCGTCAGCTCGGTAGGTGTGCCTACCCCCAGGTGTCCTGTATGAGTTATTAGTTCCCACCCTGATCTCTGGTTCTCTGTTGATTTTCTTCCTATATTTCCTATCTGCAGCTGGAAGCCCAGTGTTTCCAGAAGCCTGTCTTTGGTTCCTCCTGCTGTCAAAAATGCCGGAGCCTGGGTGGGATGGGATCTGTGGCTGCAGAGTGACGTACGTGGCATCCTTGGCTGGCGCGTTCGCTCCACGCGTGCTCTGATTCTCAGGCACTGGTGACTGCCTAAAAAGCAGGTGACTGTGCTTTGGGATTAGGTGGAGCTCGCTGGGCTCTGTCCTTTCTAGCCTGCCCAGACACCAGCTAGACCCCCTGGAAGGAGTTGGGTGATGGGGAGAGGGGAGCAGGTTAACGTCCTAGTGCAGATCTTGCTGCCACCAGGTCTGGGATCGGCTTAGTTGCCCTCTACTCTTTGAACAGCTCAATCTCTCCCCTCAATCAGGCTTTAAGGGAAGATTAAATGTTCAAAAGCACTATTTGCATTTCAAAAACTAACCAGGGCCGGGTGTGAGATCAAAGTGAAAGTGGGGTTTAGGTGTATTGATCAGATGCCCATGATGCTGGGCCTTTCTGCTTTCCTGTATCTTTTAAAGGATCAAACAAGAGTTTGGAAATATAAGAGCTGTCAGCATGGTTATTTTTTTCTAGGTAAGAAGAGCTTGTAATCCCAGGTGTTTAGATGCTTGCCTCAAAAAGAAATCATTCCTTTGCGATATTCCCTGGATTAATTAGTGACTACACCTTACATGCATGGCACTTGTCCCTCCCCGCCCCAACCTCCTTGCAGAAATGCCGGTCATCTGCCAGGCCTGGCAAACAGCTCCAGTTCGTGTGTGGGATCCTGGTCTTCAGAGCTCACATTTTACTCTACCACTGCTTTTATGTGTAGGCAAAGCTCAACCCAGTGTCCTGGCTCTCCTCACCGCAGGGACGTGACATAGCATCATGCATCAAAACTTGGATGTATATGAGACTGTGGTGGTCAGGCAGAGCTGCACTAAAACTAAGCCTTTCTGAATGGCTTTCAAGAGCAGGAGGTGCCCAGCAGAGCATGAGCAACTGGTTTTGGAAATGGGATTGGGTGGGTTGGCAAAGATACCATCATCATCCCATGCTTCATCCACTGTACTGATAAAGAGGAGAAAGGTTGGGGCTACTCTAGTACGTATCAGACTCCTCATTTTGTGGGTGCATGCTTGAAAGCTTGGCAACATGATACCGATGGCTGTCAGGTGGCCACACACATGCACGGCCATCCACACCAGTCAGCTTTCTGCCAGAAAAGAAGCCAGCAAACAGCCTTGCATTCCCCTCTGTTGTAAATAGTAATAATACACCTTTACGCTTGTGGATTGCAATTTCTCATAGATAAGCTAACGGCATCAGGTTTGAGCCTCTGGGCTCGAATTGGCAACCGCTGCATGCACCAGCCTGCCTTTGCCACTTGCTGCCTTCCCTTCGCAGCACCCGCGTGTGGCTGGCAGCAAGAGACTCTGCAGGAAAAGTAGGACAAAGCATTCAAGTCCTGTTTATGTGGATTTTGGCCAAGCAAAAAACTCTTTCAGTTAACCAGTGTGACTATTCTCCTCCCAGCGCAAACTTTAAAAGTTTTTTTCCTTTGTGCCAGGCTCCTCGCACCTGTAAGTAAAGTCCCTCAAGGAAACAGTGTGTGGCAGGAACAAAGCACCGTGGTAGGCACAGCCCATCCCCGTGGCAGGAGATCTGTGGTGAAACTGCATTATCAGAGTCACTTGGAGCACGTGTGTGGAGAGGTTAGCAGAGGTGATTATTTAAAATCCCACAAAACACTTGAACCTTAAAAGACGCTGCCTTCTCCCTTGTTTGGCGACGAGTGGTAAGGCTTTGCCTGCTGTATAGTGTGCAAGGAGTCACCTTTTTGGTGTAAAGCAGTAAATGCAACTGCAGGGACGCTGCTGTGACTCTGGACGGGTGGCAAATGGTGCCAGTGATGCAGAGCGAAGGAGGGGATGGAGGATTTGACACGACTTCTAACCAACAGCCACCAGATGATGTTCCAGGAGAGGAATACCCCGATCAGTTCCCCATGCCATGCAGAAACAAAACTGCTCAAAGAAGTGTCCCTGAGACTCGACTGCACACACAGCACCCCTGAATTGGTCCCACGGCTGCGACTTGTAAATGTACTTGCCTTTCTCGCGCCTTCCTGAGAAAGTACGAGGAGTGACAAGCTTAAATACTACTAATACGCAGGAAGCTGTACGTGGCGTCAGGTTGCCGTGTGTATTAATCTGGTTTGGAAATGCCAGCAGGGTGGCTCCTATAGCTGCTCCCTGGAGATTAAAGCTCCTCAAATGAGAGTTTCAGCTCGTGAAACCATGCTCTGCTCTGCCTCTAAGAAAATGCTGCTGCTCTCTCAGATAAATGCAGCACTGCTGTGCCTGGAAAAAATATTTACTTGTGAATAGCAGTAGCAGAGAGTTTACCTCCTTCTGCAGACTTTTCATTGTGGGAGTCCCTCCAGGGGTTTTGAAATTAAATTGCTGCCTCCATCTCTGCCTGGGCGAGTGTTGCCAGCGAGGCACGGAGGAGGACATCAGCCGTGCAGGGAAGTGCTCTCTCGCTGCTGCTCGCGTCTCCTGGCTGCTGGGTTGGTTTCCCGCTGTGCAGCCGCTTCCACCGTCCATGGGCAAACACTCGCACAAGCTCCCGCTCCGCCAGCTGCAGTATCGCGGCCGTATCGGTCACAGGGACTGAGCGGGACAGGGACATGGGGCTGGTTGCTGGGTCACAGCCAGTTCATCCCGGGATGCTGACAGCAATCATGATTTCTAACGTTGGAGCCATTTATTAGAGCACAGACTGATCAATTTGCACTGGGGGAGATCCCACCCGCCCTCCCCAGTAGTGACTTATAAATCTCCCCCGTCTCAGAGACCTTCATCCCCTTCTGCAAAATCGTGGTGTGACTTTCCCCTTACAGGGGCTCCCGTGCTGAGAGGACAGGGCTCTCCAGTGTGTCCCCAGAGCTCCTGTGCTCTGGGCTTAAGCTGAGCCCCTGCCCTCCTCCTGCAACCATCCTGCCTGAGCCCCAGGTTCGGGCTGGGGGGTGGCTGCCCCCTGGGCTCGTGCCGCTTCCCAGAGGTCGTGAAGGATTCCCAGGTCTCAGCCCTCTCCTACCGCTGAGTAATGCTCGGGCTCGTGAAATGGTCTCCTGGTGTGACTGGTCACCTAACGGCACGGCACAGTTCCTTCCCTGGCTGGGTGGTCGCTGAACAGCTCTTCAGAATGACAGGCGCTGCGCTACATAATCTTGAACCCTCAAGACTGGGGGATTTATAAAAATAAATCTTTAGCTCTTGGAATGGTTTCTGTGATCAATCTCAGCATTGCAAAACCTAAAACCAGCCTTGGCCCTTCAGCCTCCTCTAATTGCACAGACTTTCTCCTTACTGTAACATCCAGTAAGCGAGGACCTGCTGGTCACAGAGGCTCGCAGACATATCTGTGTGGTCTTGCAACTAGTTTCTGATTAAATCTTGCCACAGCTGGAAAGCAAAGGCCGCAGCATCTGAGCCCCGGAGGCCAAGCTCGCACTAACCCTGCACCGGTGCTGTCAGCTTGCTCCGCTCCTGCTCTGCTCACCTGCGGAGCTGCTCCCCCAGCCCGCTGCTTTCCGTTGCAAGTCGCTTTGGTTTTTATGTAGATTAACGGAGACTTTGGGCTGTGGTTGAATAATTGATCAAACCCATCCAGGCTTCACAGACTTGAACATCACTTTTTGCAAAGTTTCCTTCCCACATGACACTTTAAAATCAAGGAAGATCTGAGCCGCGCTGCACCTGGGTGTTTGGTACCTGATCTTGTTGGAGCTCTTAAACTACGCATCATCTTCGTCAAATCTTCCTGTTGTGTTTTGTGTATTGCAGAGAGATGAATGCATTCAACAAGAGCTTTTCTCATATAAAAAAAGGACTTTACATTTTAGTCCCTTTCCAATGGGTTCCTTTGGGTGATTCAAAGGATGTTGACTTCTCTGAACATGATCATTTAAAAAAAGGCCCCGGTCTCTAGCTGCAGTGCAAGGCGAAGGTCTGTAGTTCCAGCACTAGCTCCAGGGGACAGGATTTCATGTCCGTTTTGTGTGGCAGGCTTTATAAAGAGCGCACTGAGGATTTTAGTCAGTCCTTGTAGGAGTTTATCCTCATCTTCACAGCTCCCCAGCTGCGCTGTGTGGGGAAATAAGCAAATACACCGGTGAATGTAGGGTCACATGTGGGTGTACGTATTCATACATGTGTATGCGGCCACGTCTCACCCCTGGCAGGGGAGATGGGGAGGGGGAGAGGGTGCCCTAAGTGACTGGTAGCATTCACCTTACCTCAGCAAAGCTTTTGGGCAGGTTGACACAACCTGCCCATCACCTTCCCAGTGCTGGGCAATGGGAGCGATGCAGGCACACTCGGATTCACCCGGGACAGGAGCTGGTGTGTAAAACAGCCCACGGATCTGACATGAAACCATTCGCCGACGGTCCGCGTTGTGAAAGTCCCCCTGGCAAAGTGGCTCCGTGTGTGGTCTGAACCATGAGGTATAGACAGGTCACGTATGTAGATGTACACGCTTGTTGAGGTCAGACATCTATAAATAAGATCTGTTGTGAACAACAGAAACACGAGCAAGACATAGGCATGAGCAAACAGCGTATTCTGTGTGTTATAGTGTATGTCTGTGTATGTAAGAACCACAGATCTGCACGCTCGCTGGGTTTTACTCCTGGCACGTAATTCAGGGAGGTTCGGCAGCGCTGGGAGTTTCACCCGGGGTCTGTGCGGGAAGAGCCAAGGCTCCCTGCGCCAGATGAGGGATGGTGCCCAACGCGGCCCTCGCAGCACCGCAGCCGGCTCTGCCGTCCGTGGTTGTGCTGCAGCAGCTCTGAAAAACGAGAACCAGCGTGAAAGCTCCCTTTATTCCCTGCTTAATCCCAACGCTGTCTTGTGGGAGACAAAAAGTATGAGCCATTGTAGAAAGGCTTGTTGTCCTTTCTGCCTTCTTACAGATACAGGCATAAAGTAACCACGTGGCCAGTGAAGGACAGGTATTGTTCCCCCGGCTGCTGCTTGGGAAGCGCACTGTAAAGCAGAACAAACATCCCAGTTTTCGTCTTTCTTACCTCCTACCGATCTGTCTTGCTTTTCCCCACCTACAGACACTAGTTAAGCGCCAGAAAGAAGCTTAGATCAGTGGTGACTTGTTGTTGCTCTTTAATTCATGCAAATGTTCTTTTTAACTAGCTTGGAGTCTTAAACAGCCCTCTGGGGAACCTTTTGTGTTTATGATTATTGAAACAAAAGTTTATTTCCTTTAAGCACAAAACAGTTGGGGAATAGAGGGAAAGAACCTGTTTTGTTTTCTTGCAAATACGGTAAATTTAAAGGTCAGGTGCAAGTTGACATAGCAGTGGGCAGCTCAACACTTGGAAGAATTCCCCAGAATAGCAATAAAAAGCATCAGCTTTGCAGCCTCACGACAGCACAAGGGTTTTTCGTCTGTCCGTATCTGGAGTCTTAAAGACCTTACAGGGTCTGAGACAGGCTTTGGTTTGGGCTGAGATTTCGCTGTTTCGGTACATGCGGGGTGTGTGCAGATACCCCACATCAGGTGCAGCAAGACACATGCGGCCGCTTTAGAGCTGAGTACCAAGTTTTACTAAAGGCTTGGGTACGGGCACTCAGATGGCCTCAAAATCCAGCCAAGGGTCAGGCTTGTGCTGCAACCTGGCATCTTCCCATAGCAGATGTGGCTCCAGATCCACCCATTCCTCATTTCATACATAGTCCTGGTCCCACCGCATCTCTGTCTTTCGTCTTCAGAGTGGCGAGACAGCACTGAAACACATCAGCGTGCTGGATCAGTCCTGAACTGTTGCCTGAACGAAAAGGCTAACTGGTTTTCCCAGCCTATCTGCTGCAGCGCTGTAATGATAGACGTGGTCTCTGAACCCTCGACCTCCTGCGATTGCGAGGCATGCGTTGGCTCTTCGGGGAGACTGCAGCAGCCGTTTTATCCTTCGGCAGGCATAACCCCTGCTCTGCGACATGCGACCCAGCTCTAGCTCCGTGCCGGAGTGCTAATAGCTTCCTCCCAGCTACATGGTGGTGCAACAACTGGAAATGCTTGATCTTAAGGTACTAATGCTGAAGGGCCACATAAATATACCACGAAAGGGTCGTTCACCCTGGGAAATGGATTTGAATCCTTTAAAGTGAAGGTCTTGGTAGGTTTAAAGCCAACCTTCTTCCTCTTGCACAGTGGAGTTAATGTGTTTGCAGGCTGAGCACTTGATCTGCGCTCCCTCGGTGGGTTTGGGTAAGGCTGAGGGTTTCGCGGTTGCTCGCGCGGTGAGAGGCAGCCTGCGCTGCCGCAGCATTGCCACTGCGGGACGTTTCTGCTCCGTAAACTGCCCCAGGTGGCCAGGTTAAATGTGCTCCCCAGCTGCTGCTGCTTTGATTTTTAGCTTTAACTCAATTAAGTTCGGTTTGGAGCAGCTCTCCTGGCTCAGGCTTTTCTCCATCTGACAGCGGCCAACAGCAGCTGCCAAGAGCAGGGTATGAGAGTATGGGAAGCGCGTGGTGCTGATTCCCCTGAACGCTCCCGCAGTGACTCGTGGGGTTTCCTAAACCGGAGTGACTTTGTGCTTAGGATCTCTTCAGGTGCTGTCTTCTCCCATCAGCTTCTCTAGTTCTGAAATCATGCAAATCTCTGGCTCCTACAGCAACCTGTGGCAGAGCTCCAAATTTTGTTACATATGTGAACAGCTTTCTCTTGTTTTCAAGCCTGCTGCCTGCTAATTTCAATTAACATCCCATAATTCTCTTGTTATGGGCAGCAAACACCTTTTTCTCCTTACCATCCATGCCTCTTGTGTTTTCACAGACATCTGTGTCCGCCTTCTCAGTTGTCTCCTTTCTAACCCTCAGCTGGCACCAGGAGAAACTGCATGGAGCCAATGTCCTAAACTTCCCGAAACAGCCACCGACAGGGATGACAATCTTCTTTTGCACCAAGTGAACTGGGCTCAGCATCTTGCCCTGTCTTCTCAGTATGCCAAAGTCAAAGACAGAGGCCCTTTGCTCACAGACCATCTGTGTCATAGATCACTCTGACACCAATTCACTTGTTCTTTGTGTAATAAGTTATAATCTAGCCATTCAGACAGACATGTAAAAAAGAAAACTAACATGGCTTCTAAAATCAATGAGCCAGTAAATAGAGGGCTATAAATAATCAGGAGAAAGGATTTAATTAGCAACAAAACTCACTTGCAGTACGCGGTCTGAAACCGCCTCACGTGCTCTGACTTATTCTGGCAGTCACTGGCGTGATCTCTTCTCATCCCATACAGACTAAGTTGCATTTTGGGAGCTTTTCGGGAGCTTTTCGCTCCCCAGCGCTACGCTGTGTGATGGCTGTTCTGTAGGGCTCTACGTTGATGCTGCCAAGAGTGGCATCAAACCCCCGAGAGCCTGAGGTCAATAAAAGAGCAAAGCTCACACCGGTTTGTGCTCGCACCTGGAGGCAGTGCGGTGCCCACTGCTGTCCGCAGTGGCTGTGCAGGTCCTGAGCTGCCCACTCCCTGGGCACAGTGCAGGCAGGGTGGCAGAGGTGATGCCTGCCCTCATCTGCAGGCCATGCCTGTAGGCTGGGTGTTGGCTCAACAAGGCTGCACCTTGAATCCTGTGTTCAGTTCTGGGCCCCTCACGACAAGAAGGACATGGAGGTGCTGGAGCGTGTCCAGAGGAGGGCAACGAAGCTGGTGAAGGGCCTGGAGCACAAGTCTGATGGGGAGCGGCTGAGGGAACGGGGGGTGTTCAGCCTGGAGAAGAGGAGGCTGAGGGGAGACCTCATCGCGCTCTACAACTGCCTGAAAGGAGGTTGTAGCGAGGTGGGGGTTGGTCTCTTCTCCCAAGGAACAGCGATAGGACGAGAGGAAATGGCCTCAAGTTGCGCCAAGGGAGGTTTAGATTGAATATGAGGAGAAATTTCTTTACTGACAGAGTGGTCAGGCCTTGGAACAGGCTGCCCAGGGCAGTGGTGGAGTCCCCATCCCTGGAGGTATTTAAAAGACGTGGAGATGAGGCGCTTGGGGACATGGTGTAGTGGGCATGGGGGGTTGGGTTGAGGGTTGGACTCGATGATCTTAGAGGTCTTTTCCAACCTTAATGATTCTGTGATTCTATGATTCTAAGTCCCAGGCACATGCCCAATGCACTTGACGTGCTTTTAGAAACCGATGTGGAGAAGTTGAGAGTTCTCTGCAAGCTGACAGTGGTCTGTGCTGCTGCTAGCATAGAGTTTTGCTTGGCAAAATCTGGATGTGAATCCAGACCCAGATGTGAATTACATCCAGCTGGATGTGATTCCAACCTGTGCTTGGTGGTAAATCCCATGACAGATCTGCTGGATATGGTCAAGGAGGGGATTTCTCTCTGCAGAGCATCAGAGCACTGGTGATCAGAACTGCTGTCTTCTATTCCTGGACTTACCGCTCCCTTCGTGCGGACATGGGCTGCATATCTGGGACTGGAGATAGGGGCTAGATTTCTGAACGTGGTCAGTTAAGAAGCTTTTTCACTGCTTTGCCTGCTGGTATCACAGCTTATTGATAAGACAGTAGGTAAAGACAGATCAGCAGAGAACCCAAAAAGAGGTTAAATTGTACCCAGAGTCTATGGTTTGAAGCGTCTCTGTCTTGAATTTAAGGAAAGGTTTGATAGATCCCTAGTGCATTCTGACAGACTATCCTGGAGTCTGTATCTCAGAGCTGCTGGCTGAAAAGAGATCATTTCATAAAGGAAGCTTTCCGCAAAGCCCTGTCTTTTCTTTATTTTCCACCTGTTTGCTTCCTTAGCCGTAGTTCAGTTTTCTCCTCATCAGTCCATGTTTGTGAATTCACGTAAGATTTTCAAATGAAAACGTGCCATTGAGCAGCAGCAACCCTGAACTCCTGAATTTTCTGGGAATTACTTCACTGATCTGAGGTATGCTGTATCATGTGTCAGTAAAGAGTAATTTTATTATTGAAAGAATGATTCCATTAGGTCAAACCAGATTGTAAAGATCCCTCTCCTGTGTTTTACTGCCTTTATTGAGTACCCAGCCATATGCCTCTTTAGTATCCACGTGCTATTTGGTTTTATTAATGCTTGCATCTGCTGGTGATTTGAGCAAGGGCCAAAGGTTCAAAATTGAAACTCAAGGACCCTCTACTACTAAAAGATTTTATTAGCCATAAATCTATTATAAAGTGCCTGTGTTGACAATAGGGAATAATATAATCAAACCTCTCTCCCCACCAGTGACAGCCCTACTCTGCTGCAAGGATCCACATGAATTAATCTGTCTTGTTAACCGTCCCAGAGTAAGTGCCTTTCAGGAGAAGAAAATACTTGAGCAAAATACAAAGAAACATCTGTGCTCTTACAAATACACCCTGCTTTCCATAGGGGCACTTATATAAATAGATGATGCTCTATTCCAGTACAAATCTCCCAGGCCGTGTACTTTGTGTAGTTGCTGTCTCTGGTGCAAAGCAAACTGCAAAATGTTTCAGCATAAGAATAGCGGCGCTGTGCTTGCTTTGTGCTGGTTAAAGGAGAATATGCAGGGCAAATGAGATCCCTCTTGTACCCCTGTCTTACTATTGCTTGTTTGGTTTGGGGATTTTTTCCTACCTTGGGAGAAGTTTGATTAACTTCAGTCACAGCTTGCTTGAGTAAAGTTAAAAAAGATAAAAAAACCATAAACCCCTGATCGTGAGGACTTCTGTGCCTGTGACCCTCTACACGTTCAAGAAGGGACTGTCCCATGCGTAAAGTCCCTGCTCCCAGGGGTATTGCAAGACTTGGGGGCTGTGAGGAGCTGAATTTCATGCTGATTTCCAAGATTTGCCAGGCCTGTTTCCACCTCAGCCACAAGCTCTTTGGGCAGCTTTTGCTGTTTATGCCTTGCATGTGTTTCGTTATTGGTAAAAGGACTGATCCCTGCTCCAAAAGGAGACCGTGAGACTGAACTGGCTAACGTTTGTGGTGCTTTGGGATCTCCGCGGGACATAGGCTAACTGGTATTTGCACCTGGAGGCTGCTAATTCCTTTTCCTAAAAGACTGTGCTATTGTTCCTACAAGGAAGGCTATTCCAGCTCGGACGGTTCCTCCTCTTCCCTGTAAATGTCATGGGAAGACGTTACCTTGCAGTCTACCTGCCAGCCCTTCACAGTTACCGTGCAGTATTGGCAAACCCTCTTTTGTCTCCCCTGTCCCTTCCCTTTGCAGTCTCTATAATCATAATCCCAAACTGGTGCTCACAACTGCATGGTATTCAGGTGCACACTGAAATAAAAGTCTAATTGCCATCAAAATTGGGGGAAGGAAGGTCTTTCTGTAGTAACAAAAGGAGAAATGACAAGAGGACTGAACACCGTTCTCAGTTACTCCTCTAAACACAGAGAACCTGGACATTTTAACGGCACTGTTTTAGATGTATACCAGCACAGCATTTTAAAAGCTTGCTTTAAGGAATTAAATGAACATGATTGTGAGACAGAAGGCTACCAAAAATAAAGTAAAATCCATTGCTACCTAGCTCTTCAGGTCCCACGCGCCAGGCTCAGTAGCAGAGCCCAGGCAGTCCTGCAGGGGCAATGAGCTGCCCCTCGCTCTCTGCGTGGGGCTCTCCACCCCGCGGCCACCATAGGACCAGTTTGCAGGGGACAAGAACTGTAATTTCAAACCTTTCCGGTCCTTTTATTCAAGTTTATGTTTCCAGAACAGCTCTGGAAACTACATCCAACACAAAAGCCAATGAGGAAAGCACGTATAGCTCAGAAACACAGACACAGGTGACCTCCTGCCAGCAGTGCAGCTGGTCACTCTGATGGAGCATATGGCAGCAGTAAGTTCATCTCCTTTCTCCTTCTACCTTTCGTGCTGTTATTGTGCGCAAGAGAAAAATATTTCATTGTCCAGTAGTAAAAGCTGACATTATTGTCCTGCCTCCATCTGTCCATTAGCTCCCTAAAAATTATGAGACGGAAAACAACATTGTGAGGCCATGGCAAACGATGGGTGGGAAGTACACAGGTACCTCCCAGAAAATTTTCTGCAAAGACAGAAGTCCTGGCACTCTGCCTCCAGCTGTTTGTAAGTGTGCACAATTAAATTTAAAAGTTTGTCGTGTGACTGACCACTTCTGCTCTTATAAAACCCAAGAGTTCTGTATTTCTGGCATGAAACTGAGATCTGGTCTTGAAATGTCATGAGCAATGTACCAAGACCCCGTTTCTTCCTGCCTGCTAACACTGCCAGCATCTCGCTGGCTGATCAGTTCTTTTTCTTCACTCTGGAAGACAAAATAGCAATAAAAACCCCCATAGTTTTGGTTTTGTTTCCTCTATGCATCATTTGTATTTCTCCTATATTAAATTTTGTTGGGGCCATTTCACGCGTAAACTTTATTATTCTTTTGTGCTGGAGAAAACCTGAGAAATTACTTAATGCGACTCCATTTATGAATCTCATTGTGACAGCAGCCTGTCATCGTTGCTTCGGCAGGGACAACGTGAGCGAGAGAGGGGAGTGTGAACTCTGCCAGTCAAAGGGGGAAGATAGGCTTGGGCTTTTGTAACATTTGACTGGGCTTCAGGAGGTTCATGGACTTTGTGATTTTGAGGCAGGCAGTCTGGTTTTATTTGCTCAAAGTCCTTGCTCCCCTTTAGACAGGAGACATCGGTGGCTCATGCCATTCGCCTCTCGCTCCTGGGGATGCAGAGTGGGAAATAAAAGCCTGAAAGCATTCGTGGAGGTGGGGGTGCAAAATTCAAAGCAAGACTCCCCAGGGTTAGGTGTTTGGTAGCTATGAGGACACGAGAGGGCCGGGGCAAGAAAGCCTAGGGCTTCTGGGGACAAGGGGAGAAGTGGATGGGGTTGGAGGTGATTAGGATATTGGCAGCATGTTCTGTGCTGGATGCAGAGGTCGTGGATGTTAAGATGTGCCTTGTGTTTCGATTATTCTCTAAGCTTTCAGCCACCCACAATCTCATGCTTTAAGCACCCTTTTGAGAAGGCCCGAGTGAAACAAGTCCATTGTATTTTAGAGTCACTTACTGCTGGGTTTCTCATGCCAGTGTTATGGTTGGAATATAAATGGATTCTCTTTTCCTTTTGCAGAAACTTTCAAGCACTTTCGGCAATCTTAAATGGAAGAATAGTTTTCAGACTCACGGTAACTTCTCTTTCTAAACCCTGCTTTCCCAGAATTACTCTCGACATGCATCTGAAAGGATAACTAAAAATAAAATATTGACAGTTTTGTCAATATCTTCAAGGTGTTCAGAAACCAATGAAGTGAGCTTAAAAGGGAGATTGTTGCTGCTATTGTCGGTGGACAGCAATTCAGTGCACTTCTCAGCAAGACCTGAAAGCTAACGCTCCTTGTCTCCGACTCCCACATAATGCTGTGTGCTGTAGCTGGGGGTTAAGCACTTACTTAAACTTATTTAACAAAGGCTCACTTTGACCGTTGACTCAGACTAGGGGAGGAAAGGAGGAACGTCTAACTTTCTGCTCCAAAAACTCTTGAAGTTTTGGGTTGTTTCTTTGCCAAAGAGAAAGCTATAGACTGGAATAGCTGGAGCTTTTAGCAGAGCTGGGAAGTTGGGAACAGCAGAAGAATAGATACGAACGAAATGGGCAGATTTATTAGTCATGTTCTGCCATCCAAAGTAACTTAATCTCACTACTTTTATCATCAGTGATTCCCTAGACATTCCGGAGCAGCCTCTGCTTCTTAGGGGAATTTCACAATTTAAAAATTGCTTATGCACAAAAGGAAAAAAAACACCTGAATTTTAACTTCCCACAAAACAAAGTAAAAATCACATAGCAAGTTCTTTTAAAAGTGCTTCATTTTAACTCTTGGTGTAAATTATGTTACGATTCTTTAGAAGAAAAATGTAATGTTGGGACAGGTGCTGTAAGCACTGTCTTTTGCCAGCACTAGCATGGACGCTGTAGGGTTTTTCTCCTCAAAACCCTAAGGTTCCCATCAGAACCTTTGCTTTCCCCATTTTTCATGGGGAGAAAGCTTTTAACTAATAAACTATTATCTATTTGGGAAAAGATTCCTAATTCTATGTTGTGGAAGAAAGGGATGACCCATTCCTGTATTTGAGGAGTTATAAATACCCATTTACTTTCACTACTAAGTAATCATCTTATTACAATTCATTTTTGGAAGTTTGCAAAATCCAAATCCTTGCTAAATAAAGCGTACGGTACACATCTCCAGTGGTTACCTCCCGAAGACTGCCATAAGCATAACCAAACCCAGCGAGGCTTCCGTTCAGCCCCAGGGAAGACGGCTCAGTGCAGGGGGCCATGCATTATTTTTTTCCCACATGCTTTTTGAGTCCAGAGCTTTTCAGGCAGATCTATCCAATTTGGGTTCTCGAGATGAGATGACATCGGTCTCACGTTTCCTGCTTCTTTGCTACTCCCTTATCGTCTGCTGGGTCAGCGATACTTAGGATCGTAACATTTTACTGTGCCTGAAGTCAGCCTTTGGTTTCAGTACTTTGCTGAACCTTGGTCTTATGCCGCTCAAATGCTCCTTGTCTACGGGAAGCCTGTGCTTCTCCTCTGATCCTTCGTATGACCCCACCACACATACCACACCCTCCGTGTACAGCAGGCCAGCATCTCTAGCCCATCTCTTTTCAGAAAAAATGCCCTGACATCTCTGGATGAAAAATGCTTTATAAAATTGTTGTTCTCTAGAGAGCAATAGAATTGAGTGAGAGCCTTTCTGTGGAATTTGTAAAGCCAACTACAGCGTTTAATGGCAAATTAAGTCTTTACTGCAGGACTCCATAGACTGGTGTATTACCATTCCCAAAATGCCTGGAATAATCCATTTCTCTAAAAGCCTTAGGACGCTAAGTGAACTGCATGAAACCCCTACAAATACAAAAATAGTCTAGACTGTTCTCCTTTCATTTATTTTCCAGTAACACAGGGCTTGTTTTCTCTTCTGTGTTGGCCCCTCAGACTAGTCTGCTGTAGCAGGAATCTGCTCTTGCTTTAAGACAGTTGCCAAATTCATTACTCCTCTGCAATGTCCTCCCCTCGTCACTGTGGCCACTAGCTTGAATCCTGACAGCTGGCTTGGGGTGTTGGGCTGAGCTCCAAGAATAAACATTTTCTAAGGCATTAATCTTTATAGTCATTATCTACAGCAACTACTTCATCTGGCTTTTGGAAATCAGTCTGGGGTGGGGCTTTTTTGTGTCTTTTGGTGAACATAATCTGATATAAAATTCATGGCTTCTCATTAGAGGGGTCAGTCCTGCTCTGTGCACAGACAAGATGAGTGGGGAGGTAGCAATCACTTGACCTGAAGATATTTAGAGGCTGTTTGGGGCCAGTTTTGATCATAAATTGGGGTTGCATCTGGGCTTGTGGACATGAGGGTACAAGGATAAATCCTCTCCTTTTAGGAGGTGCAGAGCAGGGGCTGCCTGCAGGATACAGGGAAATCCTCTAAGAGGAAAATTTTGACTCCCGTGGTCTTCTCGTTGCAGCGGGTCTACCCCAGAACACCCCTTCCCAGTTAACCCCGAGGGCTCTCCGGGCTCCATTATCCAGCTAGATTAAAGCAGCAGCCTAACCCACAAACCTGAATTCGTGTTGAGTTTACAGCCCATCTCTCCTTTGTGCACAGAGAGCTTATAGCACTGTATCCCATGAGATACCAAACTGCACGTGGCTTGCATCCATTTCCTGGTAGAAAATGTCGTTTATGCAGGATTAGAACTCAAAGGTGGTGCTTGGCAAAATGCATCCCCTTTGTCTTCACGGCAGTAGTAGCATCTTCACGTCTCTCGCCCCGGCAGCCTCAGCCTGTGAAACGTGGGGCGTTCCCTGTTGCGTCTGCTCACACCACCCAGTCCATCAGCTCCCACGTGTCTGCGCAGAAGCTGGAAGGCAAAGGGTGGATTTTCAACAACTGCAATATGGAATCAGGCACTTGAGCAATTCTTCTGTCCTCACTCCAGCATAGGAAAGGGAGGGGATCAGAGAAGTGGGAGGAGGATCATCATTTAAGTGCAAACATTAAAGCTGCATTTAGCACCTGTCTAATTTTTAATATGTGCTTAGCTGCGATATGATATTAGGCACTGAGGTAAGTGACAATTTATGCAGCATTTCTAGATTAGCTGTAGCATGGAGAGTAACTGACTTTTCTGGCTCGACAACCGCAATCAAAAATAAAATCACTTCAAGCCAAGCCAAAAAAAAGGTGTATATTTGGGGGAAGGGAAGGAAGATGTCTCAGGTTTTTCTGCCTTTAAAATGAAGGGAATTTTGAAGCCCAGTGTTTTGAAAGGAGAAATATCTTAGTCTCTGAAGCGTACATATCGTTTCATTTTCAGAAAGCCAAAAGTACAAGGAGGTGACCAAAAGCTGCATTTTTTCAATTAAGAGATGCTATCTAAAAAGAAAATTCCCAGCTTTCACCCAATCCCAGGGCAGCTTCACCGTAACACAGCACCTGCATGGCCAGCCCCCCTATTTTCACTCCTTCGTATAAAGTACATCTTAGGGACACAGCCTGGCAGTCTTTATCCCAAGGCGGTGGACAGATCCGTTCTCAGCACGAGGCACTAAATTAGGCAGAAAGCCACTGAACAGACGTGCAAGGGTACAGTTAGTGTCTAAGAGGACCGAATTGCTGCACAGTCTCATCACAGCACTGCGGCCAGCCTAACTTTGCTCAGCTCCTAAGGCAATACTAAATCCGGCGTCTTCCCTGGGACTCAATTACTCTCAATTACTTTGATAGCCTCTCTCCTGCTATAGTCCATCAACTGTGTGGGTCTCCGGGTACTTCTAGTTGGTGCACAGAGCGGGTCCGTCTGACGCCTTGCGCCCTAGGGACCGATTCTCTGTTATCTTCACTCTTGCACATTCGTTGACACGGCAAAGCACAGAGGGGTTTAACTGCTCACTCTGAATGGGAACAGCAGGCGAAACGTGGCCAGGTCCCAGCAGCCGCTTCTAGAAGATCGTCATTTCTCTGAGTCCAGCTTAGATCACAGAGAGGAGAAAACCATTGATCTCCTGTGCATGGCGGCTTATCTCGGTGCGCCATGGGGGAAATTTCTTCCTTATCTGAAAGGCCATTGAAAGACCCATGCACTGCTTGTTTCATACAAAACTTCATGGCAGGTTTCGGTCTGTGCACAAGGAGATTTTTTTTATTTCCATTTTTTTTCTAGCTAGCATAGAGAAAACAAGCCCCAACCCAGGAGCAGAAGATAAGCAACAGAACGCCCTTGCATTCTGATCCATGTCGCTTAGGTTTCAACTGAGTGACCCAAGGCCAGGTGAATATAGATCTGAACTGAAAGCAATGCTGCCCTGCTAATAACATCGATACACAATATCTAGCTGGCTGTTAACAGGAGAAGGGTGTTTTTCAACTAATAGGGATTTTTTTCACAAGTGTAAGATGCCAAGAGACAGCTCCTTTGCAGCGATGCTCAGTAAGTGTTTTGTCTGGCACAGAAGGCGCTCTGATGATAAAATGCCATTTCCTGCTCTCCTCACTGCCCCACTAAAATCTGTGTTTGATTAGCACCTACATCTCATCAGATGTAGGCACCACAGGTTTGAGAGCAAGGCAAAGTGCCACCTCAGCAGGTGGACATCAGCGCCAACGCTGCTGCCTGCACCAGGGGAGGGCTCGGGAGGTCTGCTGCCAGATTGGCAGCACCGGTCCTTGCTCCTGCCTTGGTGAAGCAGGTGAAAACTGTCTCTCTGCCTCAGCAGATAGGTTTCAGGTCAGCATCGGAACAAGTTTCTGTAGCCAAGCCATGACCAGGTCTGTTTTGGGACTGGGCTGGCCTCTTGCAGCGTGTGGTACCCTGTCATCCAGCATCACTCCAAAGGGCACCATGGGTGCTCCCTGTGATATGTGCAATAATTCCTGCTTCTTAAAAGTCTGGTTTTATGACCTTCTTGGGGAATTAGGACCACCTAAGAGACCCCCCCTTCATAGCAAAGGTACAAGAGAATATGCTCAGCCCCAAGCCATCCAAGAGAAGGTGGAAGCTTGCTCAAATTTCTGTCCAAATCCCCCCAGCCCTAATGTGGTGTGCCAAGGGACAGATGTCCAGCCAGTCCCCAGATGCTGCCCTGCCACAAAAGCCACTTGAGAGATTTGTGAAGTTCCTGGGCGCAGCGCTGGAGGTGTTGTTATCCTGAGCAGTGAAATCACACGTGGAGCGTGACTCTGCATCATGCTGCTTGCACACGTGGTTTGTGGACGTAAGCTGCCAAAAGGTAGAGAAAAACATCATTTAGGATCTGAGCCACCTGGGCTGGCAGAGTGCTTTTTGTACTTCTCCTACTCTAGATCAATTGTGAGGTTGGAGTGGGGTTGGGTGGAAACTGCTGTTATTTTGGGTCTCTTTGCCCTGTAATCACTGCAGCACAGCATGGCAGCAGTACGGTGAGAGATCCCCCCTTCTCTCTCTGCCACCTCACTTATATAGGCTCAATCATGTTCTCACTAAAGGCAGTCGAGCCGCATTCATTGCACAGTTTGTTTGCGAGCTTGGCATTTTTCATCATTTAATAATATGCAGCAAACAGTTTTTCACACTCTTAGAGCAGCCCCATAAAGCACCGCAACGAGCTTTGGCAGTGATTTTACTCAGCACATTTATTGCATCAGTTGTTGAATAGAACTGTTTGTGCATCTTAATCAGAAACCTACCCCCTATTTTGTTTCCACTAATAGGGTAGAGGGGAGAGGAAGACAAAAAGGACTTTCGGGGGGGATCCCCGTGGCTCCAAGTCACAAAATCATAGCTTTGTTGAAGTCACTAAATCTGTGCTGGAGATCTGACCCCTGTGTTTTAAGGTAGAGGGAACCCTGTTGCTAACTAGGGGCAGTTTTAGTCCTGTTTTAGGCAAGCGACCTCATTTTGTGTAATAGCAGCATATTCAGACAGGGCCTCCAGGCGGGCTGTGCCTGGGTATTAGCAGGTCTGGCAGGTTTTCTGCTCCCAGTATCCCAAACCACTTAGCAGTGCTGGTGCCAGGACTCGAGGCTGGCAAGGAGCAGGCGCAGATCTTCAGGCTCAGGCAATGCGTGTAGAGAGCCTAGTTCCTGATTCCTCAAATGGTACCTTTCCTCCTTCCAGAAGCAGCCCAGAAATGGAGCCAGCCAACATAGTCACTGCACTGCAGTGATCACAGGCAGGGAGAGGAGAGCAAGCTGGCTTCTGTGCCTTGGGATCTCGTTGGCTTGGGAGAAGGACGCTTTCAAAAGCGTATATGCCCGGCTAGGTTGGGGCTGCCTCAATTTCCCAACATTTCCAGCTGTCTCTGGAGTGAGTGTGGACGGGACTTGGTAAAACACGAGTTGTGTCCAGTTGGCCAACAGTGGGACGGGCAGCTGGGACCTTCTGGGATGAGCGGTGGGAGTTGCTATCAACCAGAGGGATGTCTTCTCCTGGCTGTTGTAGGCAGCTTTTACCCTCTTTATATAGCTCTAACCACTAGATGGAGGCACAGATTTATGCTCAGGGAGTGCACGTTCCACCGTGGAAATAACTGTAATCCCTCATTTTCAGCTTTTCCTCCTGGGGTCTCTCAGTTTACTTATGGGGTCTACAAAGCTCAGCAGACCTGTAGGATATAGGGACTGACTCACTCACTGGTGGGAGAGATTTGTGTTGCAAGAAAGCAAACAGCAAAGGCCAAAATGGCAATGCTGGTAGGGGATATTGCTGTGGGAACCCCTGCTCCAGCATGGCACCTGCAGTTAGTCTGAAAGGACACTTCCAGGGACTGCAGTAACATGGTCCCTACCCCTGTTCTTGCTTTCTCACCTGCTTCTGCGCTCCTCACAGCTGTTTCAGCCTACGATTGCTTCTGCACACTTCAGCGGGGCGGCAGTAGTGGCATCTCTGTCATTTATGCCATGGCTAGCGTTATTCTAACTCCAGGCTAGAGCAGCCCGAAGGGCTTTTACAGGGACATCCATAAAGCCGAGCACAGGCTTGTCGAGCTGCCTTCTCCTCCTCCCATCTATGTGAAGAGCGCGGTCTGAGCTTCGTGCACAGTATTTGCTGCACCAGCAGGTCTACCTGCTTTATTTGAACCACGTATGCTCCCGCTGCCTGCACCACCCATGTTATCCCCCCTCCAGGGTGACCGGCTGTGGGGTCCCTCCAGCTCTCCAGAGCAGAGCTGCTCAGAGCCCAACGTGAGCTGCAGGCCAGCTTGGTCCTCTCCTGCCCTCCACGACTTCTGACAGTTTGATGCATATCATGAACCTACAGCAGCACATAGCAGTAGGGGAGCCACAAAAATGATGAAAAGGTTTTGAGAATTGGGCCTGTGAGAGACAGGCAGGCTCAGGCTGGAGAAAAGATGACTGTACGGAGGCAGGAGTGCTGTTTGCAACTGGAAAAGGGGCTGTTACAGGGCAAGTGGGGAGAAATTATCCTCATTAGTCACTGACAACAACGTGAGAACTAACGGGCTGGGGCTGCGGCAGAGAAACTGCCGTTTAAGTGCTAGAAGAAACATTATAACTCTAAGCAAAACGGATGCATTTCAAGTGGGTAGAGAGAGTCCATGGCTTCCCTGCTGCTGGAAACGCTTAGCACTGGGCAGACCTCTGTCCTCTCTTAGAGAGAAAACACCAAGCAAAGCTCCTCTCAGACTCAGAAGACACTAATGGAGCAGAAGTGGCCTCCTTCCCTGCCCACACTGACCAGCGATGCCAGTACCAGCACACGTCCTGACCTGCTGAACGGCAGCACCCCATGCAGGAGTGGGCACCACGGCTGGTCCAGCCTGCCTGCTCCAAGGCAAAGGATCTCCCCACTCGGACTTTGCAGCTGGCTTCCTTTTGCCACATTTCATCCATGCTGCTTCGCTGCTTGTGGCCCGGTACCTGCTATTTTTGCTACAGAAAAAACCTCATTTAAAAGAAACTCCTGCTGCTGAAGTGCTGGCACAAGATGCTAGAAGGAGCAAGCACCATCGGTGGTCCGCGTAACCCCCTTCCCGGTCAAAAGCACTTTCCCTCCAGCGTGCACAAGCCTTCTGGCAACACTGGAATAACTGGGACTGAGATCTGGGCATTCCGCATGTCAACCCCAGCTGAACTGCGTTTGCAGCATCATCCACAGGATATTTTGGAGGAGTTTGGGGCCAGCAGCTGAAAAAGCTGTAATGCAAATGCCAGCCAGCCAGCCGGCAACTCCTACGATCCAACTGAACAAAGCTGACAAACTTCATTTTTAGCTCTCATCTCAAGACCGCATGCTGCAAAGCACAGGGAAATTAGTGTCATTAACAAGGAAACACAACAGGAGGACTCAGGCCAGTTGGGATATGAACTCTTGGCTCTGAGGTTCAGCTCTCTGGCGGTGTCTGGTAGCAGAGCCTCATTCAACCTGTGTCCTAAAGGAACATTTTATGCCTGTCTCCAAATCAAAGCTACACCTATACCTGTAAAGAAGCAGCGAAGTCTTGCAGAGCATCTGTGTTTCCCTTGGAATAAAGAATTACGCCAGTAGAAAGTATTTCTGTAAGGGAATGTGCTACTTGCATAGTTATTAATTCATTACTGGTCATGGCCAAACTCACTCCTCTACTAAGTCATCTATTAAATGAGCCAAATGAAATTTATTAACACAGCATTGATCATTTAAGTCTTTTAGCATAAAGCATAATGGAATAGAAGCAGAAGTAATAATTTCTTGCCTGGCTTCTGGTCCATGTCTTGTGCTCAGAGCCCTGTGTTACGGCTTCAATTGTTCCTGGAGCATCTTCCCAAACAGGCATGTCAGAGCAGCTGGGGGGGATTTTCGGGGTTTTTGTTTAAAGACAAAGTGAGTTTCCCTTTGGACTTGACCTGAAATGCCTCTGAAAACTGAATCGGAAAAATAGAAGCAAGCCTTTAAATAGCTCTGAGGAGTGGCTAGCCAGAAGGAAGAAGTTCTTATTTGGACAATAACATGGGTGTTGCCATATTTGCACTCAAAGAGGCCGGTTGCCCATCTCGGGCAGCACTCAAGCTCTGTTCTTGTAGGTTCTCACCTCTTTTTTGCACTTACTAAAAACAGAGGAGTAGAGGCTTCGGGGGGAGCTGGGGCAGGGTCTGGCCACACGGCAGAAATGAAGTCTCTCCGCTGGGCCGGACTCCGGCGCTGCCGGAGCCTCCACTAGAGGTTGCCCCAGTGTCACTTTTCCGGAAGGGAACCGCGCATCCCCAGAGGAAATTGTCTAATCACCGTTTTGTACAATTAGACTCAGACTTTATGAAGCTCTGATCATTTATGTTCGCAAAGCTAAGTTTGTTTCTACTGGAGATAATTTAGCCTCTAGGCAGATGGGGATTTTTGTGGGGTTTCTAATTCTGAATTTGTTTGATGGGGAAGTGTCCTGGTTTCGCCTGGGATAGATTAATTTTCTTCCTAGTAGCTGGTATAGTTACCCTCCCGCTGCCCCCCAAATTAGGAAGAAATCATAAATATACCTCTGAGGTGAGGCAGGTCTGGGGCAGTATCACTGTAGACCAAAGGCTCTCACCTTTGAGAGCCCCGCGGACTCAGAGATGGCAGCTAATGATGTTTGTGAGGATCTCAGTAGCATCTAAATCTTACGCATTTTACTACATAAAAGGACAGACAGGTCCCTAAGTGTTAGGACATGTCAAAGATGCTCAAAGCTCTCAGCTCTCAATGAAGTGAAATAAGAGTTAAGCTTCATGGGTCTAAATTACGTTAAATGGGACTTACAAGATTAAGCCGCGGAGACACGGGGGAGCACAGCCCTTCTCTTGTTCCCATCTTTAATTCAGCGTGGGGACAGAGAACAGAGACGGGAGTTTGCACAGCGGGGGCTCCGCCGTGTCTCCGGGAAATAAATGTTCACCAGCGGCATCAGTCGTACGGTGACTCACCCCGGCGGGGAGAGGAAAAGAGCAGCAGCATCGCCTGGCCGGGTGGGGAGAGCGGCAGCAACTTGGTGTAATAGAGCTATCACGGCCAGAAATTTCCGTCAGGTACCTGCAGTGAAATGTCATATTAAATCTAATTCGGAGGGGGAGAGGGGAGGGACAAAACACTGAGCACCTCCAAAATAAAAACATCAATTAATCCCCTGTTTTTGTTCGTGCGTCAGCGCAATGCCCAGGGGATCCTCCTCCGCCCCTCACCGGCAATCAGCCTATATCAAAGCATCATTAACCATTGTCAAGTCAAAGACATCTCAATTATAAACAAGTCCTAGCCCAGACTTAGAAGCGTTTTGCCATTCACACCGTGTAGTCCTGACATGAAACAAGGCAACACATGAATTTCTATCCCAGAGGCTCTGAGCAATGTTTGGGATTTACCCATTACCCCAACTCCTTTGCTGCTACCTGCAGTCAAATATGTATTTACTGATATTCAACAGATCATAAAATGCTAGGAGAATAAGACTGGAAACACCCTTAGAAAGGCATCTACTCCATCTCTCTATCCACAGCAGGATCAATGCTGTTTATATTGTCCCTGGCAAATATTTTTCCTAACTATTCTTACAGACCTTCAGTGATGGAGGCAGTACATTCTCCATAGGTATCTTTTCTTCACTGTCCTTACTGTTATCACTGTTACATGGTGTCACTCTCTGAATCTGTGTCCAGGCAATTCAAATAAGCTCCCTCTTGTACGGCTGATGAAGGATTTTGCATTTACTGGACAAGAGGGGTTGTCACAATTCACCATTGGCATATGCAGGTTTACATTTCACTTCAGTAGAGCTCATGTAATTCTGCAGTCTGAAACGAGCATTGATTTTTCATAGTGTGTCTGGGTTTGCTTTTTGTTATGGGAATACGTCTTGCAAAAATTGAACTAAGAATTGAAGTATTTCTCATAAGTATATTTATAAATCCAAACCTTTTAGCAGTTTGCTGTTGTTACTGCTACTGGACTTATGGATGACTTTGGTTTTTAAAAATAAGATATTTAAGCAGAAATTGACTTTTTCCATGGAAATTTTAATCATGACACAGCTTTTCTATTTCTTCAATCAAAACTTTTAGATGAAAACTTTTGACTAACAAATCAAAAGGGTCTACAGGAGTGGATACGTGTGGAGTATCACAAGTTTTCACTAAAACTTTCAAAAGTTAGAGGGGAAAGGAGGTCTCTAAATCCACATTTAGCCACCAAGATAAATAACCTGATTTCAGAAGTACCAGCCATGCAGGGGCTCCCTTCGGATGCCTCCTGTGAGTAAGCGCTCAAGAAGATAAATGGAGGATTCCCAGCCAGCAGCTTTCCTGACTTCAGAGAAGCCGCGCACCTGAATAGCTCCTTGATGAACTGGGCTTTTCATGACTTGAGCGGCACTTTTAAGAAGAGGGCTGTAAACATAAAATCCCCTCACCCCCTTCCCCCACACTCAGTGCAGCGCCTTCGGAGGTGAGGGCAGAGGTTTAGCAGCCTCCTCCCCATCCTTGGTTGAACGGTTGGGACAGAGGGATGGTTTATGCAGAAGACATTATGGTGTTCTACGGAGGAAATACGTGCCTGTGTCATGAGATATTGCCCGGGTGAAAACTGGCACAAGAGAAGCCAAGATATTGAGCCATGCCCCAGACAACGCCCAGACAGCTTCTTGTGTCCCACAAGACCAGTCTGAGCTCCCGCAAACTTAAAAGCCAAGGACCAAAGCTCGCACACTCATCTTCTACCTGCGGCTTTCTGCTGTTAGCACCAAATCCTCTTCCTTTGTAACCGTACCTGTGACAGCAGAATTGCAGGGAAACCTTTTCTTGAAAATTTTACCAAAACCACAAAAATAAGCAGAAAATCAGTTATTCTAAGTGGCTGGATTCTGGAGTGTGGAAGCTTGTTTGTTATTTATTTGGGTGAAATAAAAGCACATTGACATTGTTTCTTTGCAGTAATGAAGTGACAGAAACAGTCCAAAACCACATGTTTTCCCATCCGGTTGTTGAAAACAGCTCCTATATTTTTATTCCAAGATCAGGAATTTACCAGCGTGTGCAGAGAAGCTTGTGTTCATCATCAGTGAGAAAAGACTGGATGTGAGCAATTTCAGAAGCATCCCCTGAGTCTTACACAGGCAAATTTCCCCAAAGAACGGCTTCTCTGAGCTGCGGCACACCAGGCGCCTTCTGACAGTAAACCAAAATGCATGTGATCGTGTGCCTTCCTAGGTGCATTCCCATAACTTGTATTTCAAAACTGGGTGTTGTGCAAGACAGCCAGAGCTGGGCTAGTGTAGGAGGGATGGCAGTTTGTACTCAGATGATCACAGCTGAGATCATTTGGGGATGTAATTACCAGGGCTGGAAAAAGGACTGTGAAGCATCTGGCCTCTCTTCTGCTGATCTCCAAGCCATGTCCAGGTGGGTGGTTTGTGCTCAACCCCTCCCTGCCCAGGCTCTGCTCAGATCAGGATGAAGTTGGTTTTGGTTGGGAACTGGGGTTGCTGGAGCAGTAGCTCTGAGAACTGTTGGTGGCTTCCAGCCAAGAGCCTGGGGAAATGGGTAGAGAAGGTCCATCAAGGTGTCCATGGCTCAGGGCAGACCTTGGGGGACTCAATGTCTCTTCACAGCTGATACTGACCCTGCAGAGGGTTTAATATGTCAACAGCGTTCCCTACAGAATTGGAGGGGGTTATTCCACTCTTCCGCAAGGAGGGAGGAAAGACTGTCCCCTACCTAGCTGCTGGAATTGTGAATCCAACAGGTTTCACCAGAGGAGGCCAGGGAGGACCAAACCATCTACCACTGTCCGCAGCCCCATGAGTTGAGTTCATGATGGTTTGCAGTTGTGCGAGCTTGGATATTTTCAGACACGAGCTATTCCCTTTTGTCTAGGAAGATCTCAGAGGGTAGCTCACTGGGGGAGCTCCAGAATTCAGCCTTGCAGAGGAACCTAGCAGGAGACCCAGGCAGCACGTAAAACTTCAAAATTCAAGTTAAAGTCATCCCTAGGCCTGGGATGCTGCCGTGTGCAGGGAAGAACCGAACTGTCAGACACTGTGAACTACAGCACTGGACATGCAGAAAAAGTCCTTCTGACTTCAAGTGTCTGTCTTCACTTTAAATTCACCAGTTAAACTGTCACAGTTTGCTTTTCTCTGCGATTAGACACTACGATTAGAACAGCTTCCGTCACATAGCGGTATAAGGGCATGTATCCCTTTTTCCCCTTTATGAGTGTCTTCCACCTGATCCTTTCTTTCCATTTCAAAAATGGATTAAAAGACTCCTTTTGAGAAGCTGGAACATGTTTCCTAGGCTAATGCAGCCCCAGCTAAGTTGTGCTTTCATCAAGGCAGTTCAGTCTTCACTGCAACATCTCTGAGGCTTATTAAATCAGCCTAGTCTCCTGAGGGATATTTTAAATGGGGGTGAAATACCATATTAAGCAGTCCAGGAACTAATTTGATTTAATTTCATTTGTATTTAGTTTCTTTCTTTGTCTCCTCTTCAAGAAAGAAGAAAGAAAGATTTGGAGGTATTCTAAAGATGCTCCTTATTTAACCTTTTGGTGAATATAATAATTCAATGAAGCCTTAATAATCTGCCTCTCTTAGCACTCACAAAAATCTATCCTCCTTTCTTGCTACCTTTTCTCTTTCCTTCTGCTCTTACCCCATAGATGTGATAGCATAGAACTGTGACAATGTCTCTTGTTACTAAATGTTCATGAACTTCTGCAAAGTGTATAGTGGAGAACATTTGCTAGAATGCTGTTAAATAGGGTAAATATTAAAAATAAATTATACTTGTCAAGTAAATGAGCAAAACACACTATTTGATACATTACCCCGCTTTTTGCTAAGGGAATTATGGATGTGTACATAACAGATTAATTTGCTGAACTGTTGGATTTAGGGTTTGGATTTTTTTTCCAACAAGCTTCTTGATCATTACTGCAACTTGCTCAGATTGTACAATATATGCATTTTTTTAAAAATCAAAAGGAACCAAGTGTATCTTTGGGGGGGGGGGGGGGGGAAGAAAAAGAAGCTTTTTAACATGATTGCCTAAGGAAAAGTAGACTGTGCCGTCATGCTCTGCATGTGTGTGCCTGTGCCCATGCCTGCTTGTGCCAGTGCAGCGTGCGTGTCTCTCTCCATCACAGTTTTTCAAACCTCTTGGTCGGTTCTGAGAGAATAAGTTTGGTAGAGATAATGTTTATGATGTAGTGTGAGCCTATATTAGACATCAGAGAATCCACTTAAGAGATGGCTCGATAGGAAATCATAGTTTAGCTCTGCTCTTTCCAGAGTAACTTGCAGACACTGGGCTATTACTGACCCAGCCAGTTCTTCTGGAAATGATGCTGCAAAGGCCGTAGCAGGTACAGGTGGCACGGTCGGACCTGGCTCTGCCTCTCCGACACCCTCTTCCCACCTCTGGGTGAGGTTCTTCACTGCTGCATACTTCTGCCAGCCGTTTCCATGAGGTGCAGCAGGTCCTTTCTGCAGGGAAACCACACTGGTAGCGATGGGTACCCTCCTGATGTGGCTGGAAATCACAAGTCAGGGACAGTCCTGTGGCTTTTTGATGGGTCAGCATAGCCTGGAACTGCCTGAGAAGTGGAAGAGTAGGAGGTGGGGTCACTGGACATCAGTCTGTGGGGGTATTTTGCTGCCTTTTCTCTGTAGCCCCTGAATTGCCATTCAGTAGCTCAAGTGCCTCATCTGAATTCAGCAGGGCTGATGGTGCTTATCTACGTTTCTAAGCACCATCAGCCCAAACACTGGTTTCTGGCTGCTTTCCAGTTCAGATTAAAAGTGTCTCTCTCTCTTGCACGCTCACACCAGCCCGTTGGTGGACTTCAATATCTGTTAAATGCACACATGGCTTTGACAGCACAAGAACTTTGGCTCAGGGAGCAATATCCGAAACAAGAATGAGCTCAACTGCACTGCTGTAACCTGGGCAAGACCTGCCTCCTGTGAAGGACCAGAGGCTTTTGTTTCTGGGGCCAGCTGGGCCTGGATGACCAGTTCATCCTCAATCCTGAGTCTCAACAGCTCTTCTGCTCACCTCCCTGACTTGTCTTGCAGCAAGACACCATGGGTGCACCTCACTCTGTGGGGTTCCCGTGCCCTCCCAAGGCTTGATGTGTCTGCAAGGTGGTGGGGTGATGGTGCATGTTTCAGCCATTCCAAAGAGCAGTACAAACAAATGCATAAGGCATGGGCTTGAGAAGCAGGAAAAAAGACATGCTGCTCCAAAATCCTTCAGCAAATCACCTGCTGCTCTGTGCCTCAGTTTTCCCAGGTTTGGCCTATTTAAGCTCTTTGTTTAGTCTCTCTCCTTGCATGTTTGTACAGTGCCAAGTACAGAAGGTGCCTGATTATGCTTCAAGTTCTGAAATGTTTCCATAATGCAGACAGTAACTCTTCTGTGCCAGTGTTTTAATTGCCAGGATCCCTGAGGTTTCTCTGCATACCCCTAGCAGAAGCCAGCACACGGGGCTGACCTCTCCTAGCTTGCTTGTTCTGCCTGGCAGACTCTTTTCAATTATTTTCTCCCCATGTTGCTGTTTACATTTTGTAGTCGCATCCTCTGCAGCGTTTCCAGTCACCTTCCAGCAGCCTCAATGCCTCCTAATCTGAAGTATATTTCAGCCTTATCTCTATCAAAGCAGAAGGGTAAGGGAGTCATCCTCATTCCCAGCTGCTCTTCGGCAGCCTGATCCATAAGGGGCTGAAGCCATCAGCTGCTCATCTCAGCTTTCACGGGAGTTTGAGTAAGTTGCAGACGATTCTTCTGTCAAGAGCACTGAGGACAAAATGAAACTTTCTTTTTTTCAGGGCTGCACGTTAATCTCTTCTCAACGTGCTTTGAAATGATTGCGTGTCATGTTTCATTTTGGGCTGTCATTGAGTTTACTCAGTCCCCTTGCGAAGAGTCCTCCTGCGGCAATTCGATAGCTGTTGCGTCTGATCGTTGGAGGAGGATCCAGAGGGGCCGGGGCAAGAGCCCTGGAAGTGCTGGAAGTGCTTTGCTGAAGCAATGGGGTTGGTCTCCATTTACACCAGTGAAAACTGGGGTTGGGATTCACTCTGGTACCACAGGGAGAAATTATTTTGGAATTATATAGGAAGGAGCAGCAGAGCGGTTGCTGCGGTTGTTGAGCAAACCGATTGTGTTGGCTGAGGGATGAGGAGGGACCTAAGAAAACAAGAAAATTGGGTGGGCACCTCTGGCTAGCCTGGGTGCATTAGGGAGTCCCCCAGCCTGCTCCTCATCCCAGCACCCCCTGACTGCTGCATCTTGCATTTCTCTGAGCAGTCTCTTAAAACTTTGTGCTGCCAGGGATACACACCCTCCGGTCGGTGAGTCATGAGAAAAACGTGCAGCAAGGCAATAAGTACGGGAGAAAACCATGCTAGGCACTGAGCACAGGGTGTCCGGGGAACCGTGTGCTGCTTTCCCTTTTCTCTCTCTGTAGAGGATTATCTCAACTGCCTCTCATCTTTTCTCACTGTGGTTCTCCGTGTTCTTCTCTTATTTTCTCCACTTGTAAGTGGGGTTTAGGGCCACTTACTCTTCTGTTCCCCTTCCCTCTGTACAGACTCATCCATTCTCTCCCTGACCAAATGGATCATGAGCAATAAAAACCTGAGGGTCTCAGTGTTTTTATCCTGGACACAGCCAGTATGGGGTGTGCTGGTGGAAGAGGTCTGTGCCTGGCACCAGTGGGTTACAGAAGAGCCATTTCTATCAAAGAGCAGAGCAGAGCTTTGCGTCCTTATTTTCCATCTTCAGGTTTTCCAGTTTTTACCCAAATCCACAGGGTTCTGTTTATTGTCACCTGGAACCTTTGCTGAAATTTTTATATTGATTAGAGTCAGAGTTGCAGAAAGCCATTGCAAACAAAACCCCACTGTCACGCTGACAGTGAGAACTCACTTCTCTCAGGCAGCAATAAAAAAGAGGTGACAGAGAACTGAGTGCACTGAACATGCACCCATATATACACACATAACTCTGTAATTACTAGTATCATTGAAATGATAGGTATGAAGACCTAGTTAGCAATGGAGCAGGATCATTAGCATAAAAACTTCAAGCACAAAAATACACTGAAATGACAAATACAAGGAAGCCTTATGAGATTTGCATTAAATTAGTGACTGTGTGTGAGATGCTATTTAAATGGCAGGTGACTAGAAAATTCCTTTCCCTTTTAGTGTAAGAGGCTGAAATGTTCATTTTCATGGTAAACAGTAACTACGCATTGATTCCTGGCTTTAAAGCACCTCTGCAAATAGCGCTCACAGTAAGTGGGGTTGGAGTCACTGAAATCAGAGGACTGGCTTGCCCTGCACGTCTTGAAACTAAGCAGCACAGCTTGAATTTCTTTCATACACTTGTTAAAAAAACTGCAGTGACAACAGCAAGAAAAAACCAGTCACCCTGTGTCTGGGGGTGGTAAATCAATTCACATACAATTATTTGGGAAAGCGATCTGATGAATTATTTCAAACCAGAAACACCTGTGAGGAGGAACATCAGGAGCTCGCAGTGAGCTGAAGGTGCTCACTGACTGCTCCTTGTCCCTTGGCAGCACCCTGTATTTCCACAGAGCAGAGGAACGCGATCATATCTAACAGCTGCTGGATCAAGATCTCGCCTGCAGCTTGCAGATCCCATTTTTGATAGGCAACCAAGACCCTAGTGTATAAAGGCCCCCAGTGCCCACCTGTACCCTGACCATAGGAGGAAGCCCGCAGCCTGCTGGGGCTCTCAATGCTCCCAAAACTCAGCACAGAGCTTGGGACCCCCCCAGGTCTGGCCCAAATAGGCATTCCCAGGACCTCCAAGCTCTCACCTTTGCAGATGTTTTTAAGGAAACCCGATAACCCTTGTTGTTGCTGCACCCCAGGGAGCCCTAAGACCTTCACTGTTCTGTGAAGGTGCCAACCACACCAAGAAGAGCAGGTTTCTGATAAGAAAAAGCCTTGTTTTGAATGTGCAACTGAAAAATCCTTTTTCTCCCGGCAGCAGGGCGATGTCTGGGGACCCAGTGCAGGACAGAGGGTGCTGGTGAGGCTGCGGGACGGTGTGCGAGGCAGTGGCTGCTGCTGGAGAGGGGAAGGAGGGAGTTTCTCCATGACGCTTAGCCCTGTCCCTCGGTAACGATATGGCTGTTGTTCCTTTTCTGGTGTGCTGCAGTCACACCTTCACTTCTCACGGACACGCTAAGGATGCGCCTGTGCCCTGCAGCAGGCAGAGATGCCAAAACTTCAGCAATCGCCTTCAGGTGGTGCAGTGCAGAGCTGTTGCGGACTTGCCAGCTCCCACCCAGAGGCTGCATGGCTACACCAGCACAACGCCTCTGCTAATAAATCCGCCCTAGAGACCACTATCATAACGCCCCAAGGGGTGGAGGGCTCCTAGCCCAGACGTATCACCGCTGAGCGTGGCCATCCTCTGGCCATAATATAGGCAAGCCCCAACCTGAGAACTCATCACTCATACCTGAGAACACATGAAAACCGCGGGTTAGTCCATCCGTTAGAAGTTAATTTGCGCACAATTAATGGCACAGACGTAAGTTCAGTGTAAAGGCAGGCACCTAAATCCCAGTTAGGTTTATCCCTGGCGTATACTGACAGAGCAGCACGCACACAACAGGGCTTGCAACCATCGAGCTGTACTGCTATAATTAACTATCACAACTCCCTGACATAGAGAGGCTTTAAGTAAGAGCTTTTGAAAAGGTTATCCTTTGACTGAATGAAGTCTTACCCTAACGCATCTCTAAATAGTGCTATTTTTGGAATGAAAAATGTCACTTCTTTTCCCAAAACAGGCCCATCTGCAACTGGCCACTAGGCAGTGACATGTTAGAAGAAAGACTTTTTGCTCCCTGGGTTTAGCTGGTGGTCGCTGTCTAAGTTGCTCAGGTTCAGTTCGACCACATAATTTGCAGCGAATTGTTTGAATGCCTTAATGCGTTGTGAATCGAAAGAAGAAATTCTACTCTTGGTAATTAAGATGGAACGGGTAATTATTTTCCTCTGTCTGTAAGTTCACTTTCTGAAGAAGGAAGGAGAAAACTGAGCTTTCAAATGCCTTTATTCTTTTCGCCATGGAAGTAGTCCTCATTTGCACCCACAAATGTTTACACATACTTATTTGTGTCTTCCCTAGCAGGCGCAGAGTCCCTTTGAAAACTGAGCCCACCTAATGAGAGAAGGAAAACATGAGCTGGTGCCGAGCAGAAAACATGCAGCTGCTCTGCTGTATCTTTCTTCTACAGGTTTCTCCAAGTACTTGACAAATTTTAAGATCAACAAGAAGAAACGCTAAGGGGCAGGGAACTGTTGTAAACCATTTTTAAATGCGGGACTTAAAATTTGCCCTGAAAGGCAAAAATTACTTAAGTCACTTGGCTGATGATCAGAGGGTACAAATCGGAAGCCTTAAATACCCAGCCTGTACCAAGCAACTCTTCCAGCTAGTTATTCTCGACATGTCAGCGACACGTTTGACCGCACTGGTGTCTTATTTATTTGCTCATTCTCTGTAACCTCAGCCTGCCAAGCCATGCATCTGTTTGGGCTGCTGTCAATCAGACGTCAATTTTTATTTTACTTGGCTCAAATCAAAGCTGATGTTTTGACAAAAGGTGGGGGGAAGAGTAGCTGTCAAAGCGCCGAAGGCAAGAGAGAAAGGCAGAGATCTAAGAGGTGGGGGGGAGAAATGGGGTAGTTATTATCCATTAAAATGATGCAACATTATGCGGGAGAGGCGATGAGCAGAGAATTGCAGTGAGACCGGCGCTGTGAGTTTTGGGGGTGACTTGCTCACGCTGTTTTAGGAGGGTGAGCTGGGCTTCAGACTGCAGCAATGCCAGGAGGTCTAAGCAGGAGGGCAAGGAAGAATAATGTAAAAAGGCCAAGAAAAACCCCCCATTGCATTTCCCTTGGCAAGCCACTGCTTCGCAGGTTGAATTCGGGGGACGTGAGGATGGCTGTGGCCCCATGGCCAGAGCTGCTGTGCACCGGTCACCTCTGGCTGGTGCATTGGGGACCCCACAAACACAGCCCAGTTTAGGGGCACAGGCTAAAATGGGAGGTGTTTGGGTGCTGGTGTGTGAACCGATGCACTGGTGTGCCACAGGATGGTGATCCCATCGTGGCAGGGAGAGTCGCTGGAAGTATCTCACTTTACCTGGGTGACACCAGAGCCCCAGATCCATGCTGGCGGCGAGCAGCTTCCACAATACTTCATATAAGTTAAAAAAAAACCACATACAGATCTTGTATTGACTTGGGACTCAGGTGACTTTTCTCCTGATAGGGATTTTTAAACCTGTGTAGGAATTATTTTGCCCACTCTTGAGAGACTTCACAATTTCTCATTCATTTTTTTCAATTCTGGGATTGGGATTTTTTTCCCATATTTCCTGTAAATTCTGAGGAAATGCAATAGCTTTGGGCATCGCTCTAACTTTTTGGGTTTAATGACTGAAATGTCTCCTTCCTGTTTTACGTTTTAAAACTGAATATCATTATAATACCAATGGGGGGAAAAAGCTAAAATGAAAAATCACTTCAAAATGGAAAGTCAAAACAGTTCCACTCTGTGTTTTTTTCGGATAAAGTGTGACTGAAGTCAACATGTTCCTGAGCAACATCTCACTCATCATAAAATGGCATTTTCTGATGGAACAACATTTTTTCATAAAATGAGCACTCAGTCTGGGATTCCTGTATAATAACATTAAATGCAAATACTTGGCGGATCTGAACATAGAGAGGAGACACAAATTATAGCTAGCGTGGACCAATGATTATTCTTTTTTTCTATGCTAAAACAAAGTAACCTATAATCATCCAGAGTAGCCGGAGTCTTCTGCTCAATATCTTCACGAACACAGCAGATACAATTAGAAAGCTGTAGCCGTCTCTTGAAAATGGGGGTAATGAACCAAAACAATTGAACAAAAATAGGTGCCAATAAGAGCTAAGAGACTACACATTTTTTGGTTCAATGGCCAAATGGAAAAAAAAAAACATTTTGAGTTAACCTGAACTGAAAATTTTTCAATTTTTCCAGTGAAGCAAAAAGTTGAAAAAATTAATAGCAGATTGCTTTTTCTTTTAAGCTTTTTTTTATTTTCTGTTCCATTTCTTTTTCAACTACTTTTAGGGGAAGTTTCAGAGCCTATTTGATCAATCCCAACCTACAGTTTTGTAGTGGAAAAACCAAATTTTGCCCGAAAGTATTTTGTCCGTTGCCACGTGGTATGAGGAAAATTAGGTCAGACCTTCCAGAGGGGTGAATTGTATGAGCTGGGTTCAGAAAATAGGGTTGATTCGTCTCAGCTGAGAATCGGCCCCACTGTCCTTGGTGGGACCACGTTATTTTCTGCCTTTGACAAATGCTGGCGATTGTTCACCAGCGATGCTGGTGTTCCCGGGGGGTCCTTGCAGACAATTCCTTTGAGGACAGGACTCTCTGTTCTGGTTTTTGGAGTTCTCAATGAGGTGGTTGTTTTTGGAAACATCTCACAATAGAATAAGCCAGACCAGATGCCAGACTAGACATCAGGGAATTCTTTAAGACTGGTTTGTTTGGGGTTTTTTCTGCAAAAGAAGCAGATTTAGTTACACCAAAATGTTTGGTGAATCCATATTGATGTTACTGAACCTCCCACTTTAAAATATTCTGAAGCATTTAGAAACCCCAGCTTCAATGTTTGCAGAGCTTTGCTTCATCAAGTTTCCTTTCAGAAATTGTTTTACATTTACCTAATCTGTCATCAAAAGACTAGGAAGCAAAACAAAACATTTCTTTTCTAGATCACCATATTTAATTCAGAATTTTGAGTGCACCAAACATGCAAAAATTTTGATCAAACCCTTAACTAGATTATGTGTCAGCTTTTTCTAAAGTTATGGAATATCTGGCCAGCCAAAAGCAAAATCTGTTTTCCATCCAGATCTGGCCATGGGAACCGACAGGGTGAATTGAATTTTGTTTGCTCGCTCTAATCCCGGTGCATAAATCTGCCTGCAGCCCAAACCTGGCTGCGAGGGGGAAAGCGCAAGAAGCCCCAGGGAGTTAATCTCCTCCAAGTCTGACTTAAGCCTTGCGGTTTTCCACCACTACCACATTTTTAGCACTTAGGTTTTAGTTATAAGGCTAGATTTTCTTGCTATCCAAAGAAATGCTCAAGCTTTCTGCAAATCCTGCCTGGCTTTGTTCTTGAGCTGCTCCGTCTCCCTGTGAGGGCCAGGGTGGCTTCATGGCTCCTGGGAGATGGTGTGTCCCTCACACCCTTGATGGAGGGTTCAGGCAAGGCACGAGGAGCTGCTGTTCAACAGCGATATTTAGCAGTGAGCCCCAGTGGAGCAGAGGCACGCGGCAGCATGACTTCGCTCCAGCCCTCCTGTATTAGGTGGTTCTGTGGCTGCAAGCATGCCTAGATGCCACTCGAAGGATGCACAGTGCTGATTTTCATGTAAAAATTTGTTTCTCCAACAGACTTACTGAATGGCATTTGCCCAAATTGTCCCCCTCACCTTGATCTCTTTTCCACCCCAACTTGCCCCGCTCCCCCATAGCAATATATGGTTTCCTAGCAGATGACTCCTATGATAATTCACCTAGTATACGACTTACGGCCGAGTTTTATATTAAATGTTTTGTGTGGCAGGGAACATAATAGCAGGCTGATTTTGTTGTAAAAAGAAAAGAAAAACAAAACACCTTGAATTGCATGTGACGTGAGTGCTTTCTTTTCAGTAAATCAAGCCGTTATCTTTCCAAACTCCTTCTCAGCACCCTCCCTCCCTAAATCCACCAAGCCTTCATCTTTTTGATATGATATACCTTAGGGTACATAATTATCAGGAAGTTGCATACATAATTTAAACAGAGACCTTCTGATTCTGTGCCTCGATGGGCTTGTGACATTTCCAAGGGAAATTTAGCTGAACACCGGAGTAAAGCTCCCACTGTTTTTTGACAAGTTTAATAAGATCTTTATTGTTTGCAAAATAGCCTGACCTTAGCTTTACCCTTACCACCGAGGGGAAGGGGAAGGATAGCTGGGTTATAACAACTCCATGAAATAAGACTAATAAAAATACAGAAAAGGTACTTTAAGGGAATCCGTGGGATAGAGAAGCCCAAGGACTTGGGTGGTGGCTTCCTCCAAGGCACTAGGAGTAGGCAGGTTAGAAGTTTGGGTCTGGCCTGGCAGATGGTTCTGGGGTCCTCTGCTAGGCTGGGAAATATCTGCCCTAATTTAGGTGTCCAAACGTAAGGGATAAATTTTAAGCTAGTCACTCCAGCCTCTCTCTATAGTAAGTGGAGAGGAACTGAGACCTCCAAGGATTGATTCATCTCTCCTAATATTAGTGAAAATGTCTTCCAGAGTACCTAGACTGTGATGAAATGAGGATAAATACTATGTATAGTCATAATCCAGTGTTTGCTCCGAAGCTGGGCTCGAGCTAGTTTAAGAAATGGGATCCAGGGCTCCTTAGAAATGAAGACCCAGGTTTCCTTTGGAATGAGAGAGAGGCTTTCTTAATAATCAGGGTCTGGATGAGGGCTGGAGTCCAAAGACAGTAATGTGAGACCCACTAGTCAAGGCAATGAGGTTCAGACTTGCTTGACAATTGGACCTAATAAAACTGGAGTCACTTGGCTGGTACATAATCAGGAACTGGGATGCAGCTTATCCTGAAACTTATTCCAGAATTGCAACTTGAGCTCTGAAACCTAGTGTGTCTGGGTCTGCAAAGGACTTAGGAGTTTTTTATGTTTTTGAGTAGTTCACCTGATTTCAGGCTTTACAGCCCAGTTTTTCACTTAATCCTGTCCTGAAGTGGCTTCTTCAGACACAGCTGACATTTGGAAGGATTTTAACTTGCTGCTTTGCAGACTGTTTCTTGATTTTTTTTGTTTTCAGAGAGGTTTCCTCTTTATAGTATTTAGCATTTAAATGGAAAACGTAAGGGGGAGAAAAAGCAGCATTTTGGTATCTCACAAAACCAGATGCCTGAAACAAATCATTGCTTCATGGCCAGCTATTAGTAAGCAGGGCTGGAAAAAGAGATGGTGCAAAACTTCTAAGTCCCTTGGCTGCTCAGAATATGTTTCTGAGGAGCTTCGCAGCCTTTGCTGAGACCCACAGAGATGGGATAAAGTAGCAACAAGCAAGTCATTGCCCAGCAGGAACCCTGAGAGCAGCAGGAGACATAAAAATGAGGAGGGATGGAAGACGTAGGCTCACAGCTCCACCAAAACAGGCAGTTTTGACCAAGGTGCTGTACTTGCAGAGAAGCAGAGGGGTGCCAGGCACCAGCATTTGCCATATCGGAAAAAGAGGTATATGTCAAAACCAAAAGGGGGGGTGAGTCGCGTCTGCCTTGGGACCTGTTCTATATCTGCTGTCATCCGATGCGTTCTTTAACGACATGGATAGCAGAATAGAGACTAGGCTTCTGGAGATTGTGAGCTATATAATGATGGGAAGAGATCCAAATATGCCCGAGAACATGGTCTGTGTGCAGGGTAAACATGACAAATTGGAGGATCAAGCTAAAAAACTAGGATGTGATAGAATAAGGACAAGCGTCAAGCCTGCACCGAGGAAGGGTAATCCATAGCTGTGGGATGGAGAACAGCTGGCTTAGCAGATGTTGTGCAGGAAAGGATGGGGAATTTGTAGCTGATGTAAAGCCACTCATGATTCAGCAATGCCAGGCATAGAAAAAGAGCAAACGTATGGGGAAGTGTAGCAATATCAACCACAAGGCACATGGGCGATTCTTCCACCGCTAGGCCACGTGTTCATCTGGTTTTTAATGCTGTACTTTAAGAAAACTGTGGATCAGCGGGAGGGCATTCAGAGGACAGCAATAGATACTATCAGCAATCCTCAAAACATGGCATAAAGGTAAAATGAATACATGGGAACTGTTTAGCCTGAAGAAGAGATGGCAAGATAACAGTCTTCAAATATGAAAAAGGCAAAGAATAAGAGAAAGATTTATTCTTCGTGCCCCTAGTGAACAAGTGAAGAAGAAATGGGCTTAAATTGCAGCAGGAAAGATTCAGGTTAGACATTAGAAAGACTGTCTTTAAAGCTGGTATTGTGAAGTGCTGGAGTTGATTGCCCAGGGAAGGTGCAAAGCTTCCACTGCTGAAAGGCTTCGGGAGGTTACACAAACATCTGTCAGGAGTGGTTTAGGCAGCATTTTCTGGCTGGAGGCAGAGGAAAGACCCACTGACCTTCTGAGATCCTTTCCTGCCCCTTTTTTTTCTTGCAGTTTTAAGTTTCTGGTATTTCCCAGCTCGCTAGGACTCTTGGACAAAGCACTGCTGTCAGAAAATAAGCTCTTCTCCGCTGTTTATCAGAGGGAGCGAGAAACCACGGTACTATCGGAATTTCAAATGTAATTTTACCCAGCGGTCAGCGCCTAAAACATCTGAGGCTTAAATATGGGTTCAAACCTAGTCATTCTGGGTTTCAAAATTGCCATAAATGCAAATGTCCGCGTGTTGCAAACTGCCCAGAGAGAGTAACAGGCTTTGTTTAATTCGTGTGCTGTGGCGCACAGTTCACACTACACGGTACAGTTCAGTTTAAACACACAGAAATAGAGGTCTGAGCAAAGAGTGGAGCTGTACCTTACTACGGTACTACTCAGCCCTTTGTGGTCATGAAAAGGATTTTTATTTTGATTTTGAGACTTTTTTACATCTCTGTTTAACATACAGAGAGCTTCATTCTCTAATTCCTAACTCAGATACAAACCATTGAAAAAAATGTGGCCAAAGGTAGGAGCTCTCACAGCTTCAAAAGTATTCCCAGTCTGACCTATGACATTCCAGGTGGGATAGGGCTCTCTCCCAAATGTTCTCACCCCCTGCTATAGAAACATAAAGAATGGAGAGCTGAGAGCTGTTCAGCGCATCCAGAGAAGATGTGAATTTGCTCCAGATCTTGGTCACTAGACCCCAACGTCTACAGCAAACTATGTGAATGCCTATTTTTAACCTAGGTGGTGCAGCTGTCAGTTTTTATGTTAAAAATGTCGATAAAACTCATCCCAACAGCACTGGATGAATTCTGTAGAAATATTTGGGATTTAAGATTTGAGATCCATGGGAAGATCATTTTCCATGGGAAACTGATATTTCTGCCTTAATCTTTTTTCTGGCCATCAAAACAACCTAAAAATAATAGAAATGTGATTACAAACACAATAAAAAGCTCAAACTGGAAGATTTCAAAAGTAATGAAAATTCTGACCCTATTCTTTTGAAGTTGTTGAAGCTGCTCACTGCACTCCTGTTGAGTCATTTCGTTTTGATGAAGTCAGACCCCTTCTCGTTGAGCCTGTAACAGAAGGCTTCACATCTGAAATTCTACGTGTTTCCAACAATAAAGGGATCCTAGACAATAAAAGTTTAAAAGGAAACTAAAACAAAACCAGAAAGCTGTAATTAGCCATTCTTGTCTTGTCAAAGTACTTTGACATCTTTGAAACAAAATGAAAAAATGGAAACAAATGGTTTCAAAATTTCGTGCATTGGAAATGTAACTGCAATTGGTGTGTCCCCGTGAAATGTTTAAATTGTGGCAAAACTGTGTTTTCTGGTTAAAACTCTTCTGTCAAACCTCTTTAGACCAACACAAACACTGAGTTGTAGTGACAAGCTGGCCCTTGAGGGCTGACACCACTCTGGAGTAACTGGAGGAAGGATACACCCTGCCGTGGCTTTTATGCAGGAGAGACCCAAGTACAGGAGATAACGTGGGCCAGCAGAAGTCAATGACAGAGCTGGGAGACGAGAGAGGAAAGGTCAGCGGTACCAAGCATCATGAAGGGACCAGGCTGGGCAAAAATCCTTGCTCTCCACCACCTTCTGAGCATGGCAGAGGAGGTTCTTGGAGCGATGCAAACCCAGGAGCATCCCGCTGCCACCAATGCGGCTGCTTCCCACGCCGGGTGGTAAGGAGCCCATTATCACTCAAAAATCTCCTAGGAAGGCATTTTTATCTGTGGATTGGAAGATTGAGCTAAATGCTTGAAGCTATTAGCAGACAATTAAAGCTAATGTTGCAGCCAGCAGAAAAATCCCGGTTAGTCGTTTTACTCAATTTAAATCTTTGAAAATTTTCACAGTTCTAATCAAGGAATAAGAAGGAAAATACATATAGATGTGTGTGTGTGTGTGTATATATATATCAGAGCATTAACTTTCATTGTCAAATCAAGTCAAAAATTGCTGAATGAGGTAAATATGAGGAGAAACGTAATAGACTATTACCACAATATAGCTTGTGGCTTTCTTTTTCAGATGATATTCACACAACCCTCGCCACCACATAAACGCACTTTGGGATTAAATATCCCAAACAAAGGGAAGAAAATAGTAATGTTTGAGATGGATAAAATAATCAAGTAAAAGGCATAAAAGTCTGCAAAGAAACAGGTTTAGGGGGCTGGGTTTTAGGCTGGGCATTAGTTGGAGGATTAGTTTGTCGGAGGTCCTTTCTTTTTCTGGAGACAAAATAGAAGAGTATTGCATTAGTCTCGAGAAAGAGAGAGACTAGAATAATAAAAGGTAAATGTAAAAATAGGTAGATACATGGATAGATAGGTAAGAAGGAGAACACGTGAGTTGTATTTAAGGAAGATAAAAGGTGGTTAAAGGAATACTGAAGAAAGAGAAATGCAGACTAGTGCACATGAGAGCTGTTTCGTTAGATGAGCGGTTAGATGGATAAAGTAAAGACAATATGAAGAAAAGCAAAGATATATTCCACAAGAAGCTGACAGATAGGTAGGCAGCCACAGAATAATATGCTGCATAGTTCAAAGTTTTCTTTTTCATGTAAGCTGTCAAAGAAACAACCTCACTGCCTGTTTCCAGTGATTTGGGTTGTGGAGGGCATTATATTTGCTCATGAGCTGAGATGCTGAGGCACAGCCCTGTTTTTCCAGTATTTTGGCTCTCTACTATGGCATGACGTTGCCACCAGGAGGGAGATGTCCATGTGGAGGTCTGGCCAGAAAAACAACCACGCAAACAAACCCCGTATGTGGACACTCATTGTCTGAAGAAGAATGAGGAGGGTTTGCTGCCTGCGGTCTCCTGGGAGCCTTCTTTGAAGCAAATCAAACCTACAGAATTAACTGATGTTGTCTAGGAGAAAAAATATTGTCAAACTTGGCTCCTTTTCCTGAATAAAGCAATTCTGTTCTGGATAGCCTTGAGCAAGATACTTTACCGGCTTCTTCACAGAGATAGTTCTTACCATGCACCAAGCACACTGGAGTCCCAGTATTTTCTGGTGACTCAAAATGACAAGCTGCCTTGTCATTGATCACGGTTTCTTGCACAGGAGGTTATTTCTGCCAGAAGGGAAGGCAGTGCAGCCTGGCAAGAGCACTCATATGTTATAGCATCTTCTCCGGCACTTCCCAGGTGTCAGAGCACAGAAAGCAAGAGAGGAAAGATGGGGCAGTGCCCTCCAGCTGTTCATGCTGCATCACGAGCCAGTGAGACCTTGATGGGCTCCTGGAGTAGTGAATCAACACTGTCCACCTGATCCCTCCTTCCCCATCACTGACGTTCCTGGTGATAGCGTTGTCTTTGCAGAGAAGAACCAGGGAAGAGAGCAGCCTGTGTCTGCTTGACAGCCCAATGTGCCTGGCTCTCAGGATGCACGCCAGGCATTTTAGCATGAAATTACGGCTCAAGGCAGCAAAGAGTTTTCAGTGCTGAATGTCATTGCCAGAGTTGGCTGCTCCAAGAACCTGAATGTGGGCAGCAAAATACCCTTCCTGTTCAACACATTGCCCAAATGCTCTAGGCTTTGGCTTGGGCCAGGTTTACCATCAGCACATCATGCCGTGATTAAACTTCAGAAGCCTCTGCATAGGCTGAAGGTCACAATCAGAGCTACAGCGAGCAGCAGTGTCAGGGTCAGTGATTTTGTGAGACATAGGGGAGCAGGCTGGAAACCACACGAATGAGCTATTTGATCATTTCTTCGGAAAACACCACCTATGCCCGGAATAAGCAGGCATGAACATCAGAGGCCATCCCACACTACAGACGGGGCACCAGAAGCTTACTGGCAAGTCTCCAGTCTTCGTGGGAGGGATGCAGTTCTTAGCAGCTCTCCTAAGGAGCTGTGGGAGATGCAGTTTCATTGTATCAGCACATTTCAAAATGTCAGTGGCAATTGGAATCAAATGCTACAGTGCTGCAACAGGCACAGTAGTAGTATAATAATAACAGTAATATTATTACGGAGTTAAGTGCCTACATTAAGACACTGCACGCACAGGGCACACCTGCTTGAGAAGCTTGTGTTGCTGCTTGTTGAGAGCCTTTCTTTGAGACGCTAATGCTGATGTACTGTGCCTGGCCTTCAGGGAGGTGTGGACAATGCTGTGCAGGTGCTAAGTATCGTTCTGTTTGTTTCCTATCACCATCCAGCGCAATTAATTTGCCTTCTCTAGCCTGACCTGTCCTTCCCTGCCACCACCAGCTTTTCAGGGAGTTTATTTCTCAGCCTCTGTGAACGTACTCCCTGCCCCATGGAGATGGTTCCCCATAGCTCTGGGTAAAGTAGCTTGTCCCTTCTGCATCATCCTCCACAATCCTCTGAAACTCACTGGAATAGGACATCTGTGGCCAAAATGCATCACCCTTCCTCCCTCTTCGTACCCACTTCCAGGAAAGGAGCAGCAAATGTCCCACAGACGGTGCTTTCTTGTCATAGTCAAACTCAGCCCATGGCTTACAAAGAAAAACCATTCCTTTGTAAAGCAGGTTGGGGTCATCTCGTTTATGAAAAATGCTTGGGGAGAGGGACGCAAAAAGTATTTCTGTTTTAACGTTCCCAATAGCTCCCAGGTGTTTTGGCAAAGCAACAGAAGTAGAACTAAAGAAACAAAAGCAACAAAATCTAAACAGAAAAAAGTGACTAGCAGAAGGTGCAAAGAGATTGCAGCAGTTCTCCCATGTCCTGGTCCATCCTGCAATCTCTACCTGTCAGACCAGCTCTTCTGTCTCCCCCGGCTGGAGGTGGAACAAGAAAGGAAGGGGTTGAATGTTGGATGAGCAGCAGCAGAGGCATCTTAGCACTGCCGGTGTTTGGCGTTGGAGCGCAGGCATTGACTGGGTTTAGGGAGGTGGCCTGTACTCAGCACACAACACTGTCTCACCCAGCAAGCTCACAATTCATTTGAGAGGATGCCAAAGGGAAAAAAAAAATATTCTTTGGTGTGGATATAATGCTAACAGGGCAGACAGCTTTGAAGGGAACATACAGGAGAAATGCGTATGAATATGTTTCACAGCGTTAAGCTGCAAAACCACACACTTCACCAGATAGAAAAAGGGAGATGGAGCATCCTGCTGACCCATGATGGAAAGACTGTACTCAAATGTTAACAAGGGGGCTGACGGTTCTGCTATTAGCCAGGCATTTGAAGGGCAGGATGCATCTATCCTGCATCTGTTCTCCAGGTCAGCGACCTGCTGGTACATGCAAATGTGCCACGGAAAAGGAGTAAGTACCAAAGGGCTGCGAGAGAAGGGAAGAGGGATCCAGCCAAATGTCAAGGGCCGAAATGAACCTCATTTTCCAGGCAGAAAGGCTGGCAGCCTGAGAAAGTATTCTTATTTACACGTACAAGAACTGGTGCCAGACACGTAGATGATGGGATGGCTGGACACAAAGGAGTGAAGTATCGACCAGTGGATCCTTCAAAGATGGGAATAGCAGAGGCCCATCAATCCAAGTCACCAAGGGAAGGAGAGTTATTGTCTTGCACACGCTCTCGCTCACACACATACAGAGACACTTGCAATTGCTTTGCCAGTTTGGCTCCAGTCTTCCACTGCCTCATAATCCAGCTCCTCGATCATTTCTAAGTAAAGGGCTGTCAGTGCATCCCACCAGCTTGATCAAAGAAATGCTTCAGTCCCAGATAATCCCACCAAACCTTTCTGTTCATGCAATACTAAGATCAGGCTGTCTGTATTCCCTCTGTAGTCAGTGGAGCAAGAGATGACTTTCTCCAGGGGGTGACTGATCCTTTCCTAACAAAGGTGCTCAAGATATTGTGGCTGAACTACCCTTGGCATGTCTGGATTTCCCTAGAGAGCCTAGCTGGCCAGCTTAGACATGGGCTTGCATTACAGCAGTTGATATTGCACTCCAAGTGATGGCAGTACTCCTCGTTCAAGAAAATCTCTTTTTCCTGCTCTTTGCAATTCAGTGTAGCTGCAGGAAAGAGAAGTGTTGCTTTGGGGCTACTGCACTGGCTGTCTCGGAAACCGTGGATTCTCTTGGTAGGTTTTCCATTGTCTTCTCCTCTGTGTCTCTGGACTCTGCCATTACACAGCATGATGGATGTTCCCTTTTTCCCACCCGTCTTTTGTTTCCTCCATTTGGATGACATTAATGTAAGGCTTACTCAATGTAACCGCAAAGTTAAAGGCTCTTCTCTAACATTTTGGATGTCACAGCTTTGCTTTGCTAGGATCTGTGATTTTTACAGAAGGTAGCTGTAAACTGTCTAGGTACCTGCACCACCATCACTGCTCCAGGCCTGGTGTCCTTCTGGGCAGCAAGTCCCACTCATGCAGCATTTTTCCCCTGTTCTAAGCAAAAGTGTTATTCCTGTGGGATCAGCATACACATATCCTGAAGGGATATTATCCTCATAAAATAGCTTTTTGATATAAAGTCATGGGAGCAGACTGCCCAAAGTCACCTGGCCAGTGTGAAGAACTCCATTGACATCAGCCAAATCCACAAGCCACCTCATTTTGTTGATCTACGACAACACTTTCACTGCCAGAGACCTGCAAACTCTACCAAAATGGCAAGATCTGAACTAAGAAAAACCCAAAGTGCTACTATCCGTGTCTCCATTACCTTCCACTCAGTGAAGGTCTTCTGTACTTGTTCAAGCCTACAGAAGCAAGAATGGTCCCTAACACCATGAAGGAACCTGTCCTCGGACAAAACCTCCATTGGCTCAGCAGTTCAGCAAGGTAGCCACGCTCCACTGCCTGGGGAGCACGCTGCCATTTAAGACTTGCTGAGCAAGCCCTATAAAAATTAACGCATCTTGCCAGGGAGACAGTAGGGGATGATTAATGAACACAGCCAATGAAAGGGGGGAGGGTGGAATCAGGGAAATAGATTTGCTAAATTGACAGCATATAAAATGTTTGTTCCTGCCTGAAACAGCAAGGTTGGCAAACCCTATCATGGGCCAGTAACTTGGGTTAAGTGAGAAGGCCACGGACCCGTAAATTGTACATCATCTATATTCAGATGTACGGGCTTGTAGCCTCTCTGGTCCAGTGAGCCCAGTAATGAAAGACTTTAGAGCTGCCCGAGACATAAGATCGAGTGCCCCGGTTGTTCTAGCTCTGGTAAGATTTTAGATGAGGATTAATTTTGTTAATGACGTTTTCAGTGCATACCTCTCCTTCTCATTCAAGGATTATTGTGTATGCTTTCTGCAGAAGTGAGAACCTTGAGGGATGTTTGAGAGACGTTTATCCCACGAGTAAAAACAGAATAAAGCAAGGGAGTATTTGTTATCAAATCATTTGGCCCAAAGAAAGATACAGCATCATAAAAAACTTGCCCAAAACATTCCTAGTGCTATTTTTATCACTTTTTTTTTTTTTTGCTCAGAAAAGTTAAGAAGGAGGCACTTATTTTTCCCTCTGCTGTGTATAGCTCCAGTGGCTAAAAACTTTCTATCAAATCTTTTTCTCCCCGTTTTAGGAACAGACATCTCCGGGGCAGTCAGTGTGAGCAGATCAGTGGTGGTGTTAAGCAGGGTAGCTCAGCTGCTAATTTCTTGCTGCAGAGTGCTTCACAATCATGAGGAAAACATTGCCAACGCAAGTCCTCACCACTGCTCACAGCCCCTCATCCCTCCCCCTTCCTGCCTCCCACGGAGGGGGTCCTTGTCTGATGAAGCCCACGCTGGGCTGGTGGTGGTCCTGACCACGCTGATGGCTGTGCTGCTTCCTCCTCCCATCCCATGCTGGATGCTCCTGCCGCTGTCTAATGTCTTTCTGTGTGTTCTCCGTGGTGCAGAGGCCTGATAATGGTGCTGCTTGCTCACTCCTGAAAGCAGTGCCAATTCCCCCAGGGACGAAAGATTCAACAAGTAAACCCCCCCAGGTGTTAAAATGTCTTCCACCAAGCAGATCTTTTCTTGACTCCTGGAGGATGGGAATTACTGTCATTATCCCCGGCCGCATCTCTCCAAGACATCTACCTTCACCTAGTGACCGCAGGTTGGGCAGGCATTCACATCTACAGAAGAACGTCCCTGGGAAGTCAATACTCGGGGGCTGGAGGACTACCCCCTTGCATCTCTTATTGGCGATGACTTTCCTCATTCATTAAGTCTAACATCTGCTATTGATATCAATTACGATAATTAATGAAACATTTCACTGGCTGTGGCTGGCAATCTGTCAGCAGTTTCACACTGAAGGATGGTTGATGGTGTTAGTGGTAGCACAGAGGAGTTATTTAGGTAGCTCTATTGGATTAGGGGAGCAGTGGGATCAAAATATCTCATTGCCATTTGTGTTAGGACCCCCTGTGAAGAGGCAGATGGGAAGCAGAAGGAACCTGTAGAGATGTGATGGTTGGGGCACCTGCACTAAGGCAGCAAAGGGAGGAGCTCTAAGAAAATTATTTAAGGTCTTCCCCCTCCATGTTCTGCCTGTTTATGAAGTGTCTTACAAAAATCGCGCAGCCTTAAGTCCTAGGATTTTCAAACGAGGCCAAGTGCTGGGTTTTGATTTCTCCCAGCATTGGGCACCTGGATTGCTCAGGCACCTTTGAAGTTCCCTCAAGGTGTCTGTCTGCATCTTGCTGCACAGAAGTACCCTGACAACCTAGCCTTGCAAAATCAAGATGCACGCCTCTTCTCGCAGAGCAGTTAACACTGGACGTGCACAGGAGCACTGTCCTATTTTAAGAATTGGCTTAATCGCTAGGTGGGCTAAGGACAGAGAATTGCTTTTCTGCAGTGAAGTATATCTTGAACTCCCTGGGGTGCTTTTGAGAATGCTACACACCATTCCCTGCAGCTCTGTAAATCTCCCAACCTGTTTGTCTGCAGAGAAGCTTCCAGAGGAGACATTGTCCCTTGCCAGCACAACAGTTATTTGTTCCAGGAGCTCAGTGAGCAGCCAGGCCCTGAACTCTCCTACTGCTCTTTGTGTGGCAAACACAAAGGGCTGGTTTTAAGGTCCTTGCAGAGGAGAAACACATAGTGCGAGACTCCCCTGCATCTCAGTAGAGCCTCCTTGTAAAGAAAACAGATTTCAAAAGCATGCATCGTTCCTCTGGGCTCATCCTGATTATTCTTGCTCTCTTCCAAAGACAGCCCGCTAAACTGGGTTTGGGGATGTACCTCCCTCTCTGCACTGGGAGAGTGACCACCTCAGACGGAGACATTTCTGCTGTTGACAGTGGGGATGAAACAAACCCCACGCCTGGCGAGGGGTTGTCCCGTGGGACCTGGGTGCAGAGCACTGGGAGCTGTAAGGCACTGCAGGGCTGTGCATGAGCACTGGGAGGACGTGGTTCATTTACTATCGCTCAGATTAGGTGTACAGACTTAGGTGCGGTGCTTTGGTTCCTCTAAAGATGCTCAGCAGTTTGCTGCTGTATATAAATGAAGAGATTAGGAAGGGGGTCCCGAGACATCGAGGGGTTATGAAGCTCCTTCCATGTCCAGTCAAGGCACTTGTGGGTTCTCAGTTACGGTCTCCTTCTCACCGTATGAATGTCTGACGTTTCATAAGCTGCTTTCTCTTGACAGGCTAAGAGAGATAATTCTGAGTAATTTCCCATGAGAAGTGAGGGAGAGTAGGGAGTCACGGGGAGTTCTGGTTATTTGGAAATGTCTTGGAACATCCTAAAAAAAATGTCTGTAATTTCAAGCTTGTAACTCTCTTTAAAACTCTCCTGTCCTCATGACTTTACTGTTGTTTTAAAGTTCTTGTGACCTTTATTTTCTCTCTTTAGTTTCCTAAGTAATAAAACTGTAAGGAGCAATATGGGATTTGGGGGGCTTTTTGGTTTTTTTTTACCGCTTGAGACAGAATGGTATTTGAAGTCACAAGGTGAATGAAGCAAGATTTAAGCTGAAGAGACGCTGTAGCAGTCCTGGAGCTGACTGATAGCAAAACAAGCAGTCAGTTATTAGAAGACACAAATCACTCTAAAAGATTAAGTACTGAAAATAATAGCCATGCAAACCTTGAAGGAAGGGATGTCAGAGGCAAAGGTCATTAATTGACTGGTGAGATTTTTGGCTACAAGTTACTGTGGAATTATCTTTCCTTTTTTAAGCAAAGAAAAAATATATCTGGTTCCATTATCAGTGGCAGTGGTGGTGTACGGTGATTGCTGTTCTTGACTGTTTCTAGGTTCAGTGTTAATGCACTATTCCAGTGGATCCAAAGTAATTATTCTTCCTTGCAATTTTTCCATTTTATTTTATTTATGCACTTGGCATTTCTATAGTGCTCTTGCTCTCTATCTGAACTTAAAGCAAGATTAAAAATGCTCCGCAATTAAGAACTCCTGGAGATAAATGAAGCGTATTTAATCTCACAAACTGCCTGTATGTGCTCATCAGGTGAGATGGACGAATGGGTCAGGTATCTGGGTAGCAGCGGCACCTTTCAATGCCCTGCCAACACACACAGCAAAACCCTTCACTTTGCCACCACGCGGGAATAGCAAAGTCCCAGACAACACCAGAAAACACTCCAGGGGGCAGGGCTGAAAAGAAACTAACGAAAAACTCATTTTTATTGTTATTTTTTAAAGCGTGCCTTGCAGTATGAGGCTTGGGAATGGCTCAGGAGTCACGATGGCACAGATGCCGGAGGAGCCTCTCTGTTCTCACAGCGCTGTGGATCACACTCTCCCTATTTTGCTAAAGAAATGTAGGCCAAAATCATGGGACCTTGCAAAGCTTTGCTCAGCCTCTGTCCATCAACATACAGGCATACATCCGTGGTATAAATAAACGCAAACATCGACGTCCTCCAGACACCTGGAAATTCTTCAAATGTCTTCTCTTGCTTGTTCCCTTCGTGTGACATATTTCTTTGTTTTCTGCATCTTTTGTCCAAATAGAGATGATCCTTTTGATCCCTGAACAGGTAATTCTGCCCTGCTACACTACGGGCTCTGTTTTTCAGAAGAAAAGAGAAATATTAGACCAGCACCACTGCCCATCTAGGCTAGTACCTTGTGCCGCACAGCTAGCATCACCAGAAACTCCAGGTGAAGACATTCAGGAAATCGATTCTACATTATATGCCAAATACACTAGTTAAACTGTTTTAAACTCTTAAACTCTTCTGGCTCAACCCTTTTATTCAGAGCTGAGGTGGCATAAATCAGTGCAGTACACTCCAGTTCCAGAGGCTTTCTCTTCACAGCCAAATTGCAGCAAATGCAATGAATTTCTAGGACATTAGCTGCTTTGTAGGGACTCTCCAGAGTAAGGCCAAGTTTTGTGCTTTTACAGTAGAGTAAGCAGCAGAAAGTTACTCTAAAACACATGAAAAATAGCCACATGGAAAAGAAGTGCATTATAAGTTCACCCCCTCCCGTTCTCTGCATATCAGCCACCCCAAGGACAAGTGAGCTAAATTTGGGCCACTCTGCTCCTAAATATGAGTGTTTACACAATGATTTAGTGCAGTTTAGCTAATCTGCTTTAAATCCCCAGCCTTAATTAATTGCAATTATTAACTAGTGGATTAAATTTCTCAGCACCCCCTGTGGAGACGAACCTTACATGAAAATCTTTCAGCGGTGTTGTGTTTGTTCTGCAAATGACAAACGTGAATTTGCCGAGGGGGTTGACCAAAATAAGTCCTCCCAAACCTACTTCAAATGTCGGTAAGTAGTGCAGACTTTGAGATCTAGACAGCTTCTCAGGCCAGCTCCTGCAGTTTGTTGATATTCTGCTCATTGGGACTTTGATCCTCTTTCATTGCGCGTTAGCAGGTATTACCTGCCCCGCACTCCTCAAACGGCGTTTTCTATTGCTGGTGACAACTGACTTTTTCATTCTCCATATATGCATCTTTGGGTTTAGTAAGACCTCACATCTCACTCCTGGTTACAGTGTGTCATTAGCTGTCATTAGAAGTTGAAAAATAATTATTATTTTTCTAAAAAACACAGATGTGAACAATATAATTATAATTTAATTCTCATTTTTCATTTTGATACCCCTCAAAGCTTAGCCATTTGAATTAAAAAAATTACTTTTTGCTTCACTTCTCATTTAATCCCATACTCTACTGGTAAGGAGAGAGGAAAAAATAGAGAAAGGAAATAGAAACCTCAAAAAATCTTTGTTTTATTTCCTGCAAATCCATTTCAATCTAAATCTATTTTCTTTTTGTTTGTATTGAAACTGAAACGAACCCAGACACTTTTTTGAAATATTGAAACACATAGATTACTACAAATATTTTTTCTTCTAAAAATGCACATACTGTTTGTAATTCTATTTTTCATTGGTGAATCCTTCAAATCAAAGAAACTTGCCAGCTCCAGAGAGGCAAGTGTATGGTAGTTACATATTCATTTATCATTTCAGGCTGTTCAAACATGCACTAAATACTTTATAGAACAAATAAAAGATAGGCAGAAATGTTTGCCCCAGTGAAAACAGGAAAAACCCAGGGATTTATACCAGAATTTCATTCTGTCCCTGTAACAAAGTATTTCCAAATTAAGGCTCCTATCAGTGTGCACACATTGAATATGAGCCAATTCCCATCAAAGAGAATAAGGTCAAATTGCAGGACTAGGGCCCATGTGCTTGACAGTTATTAGTTCTTAGTCTGAAACATAAAGTATTTTCTATCCTTGCTAATACTGATAAAGTTGGTGATATGTTTGTTCAAATATTCCTCACTGAAAAAAAAAAATATTGAGGTTCACTGGAGCGTTTTCCTAAATCAAGTAGAGCTAATGGAATTGTTTTGTCTGGGAAATGTGAAAGCATTTTTGAAAAACTAAAAACGAAAAAAGATTTGTTTGTTTTGAATGGGTTAAATGTTCCAGGAATTAGTTTATTTTCAATTTATTAAAAAAAAAAAAAAAGAATAAAAGAAAATAAAAGAAAATGAAGCAAGACACTGTCTTCTTCTGTCTTCTTCAGCAGTCTTTGAGGATCATTTCTGGAGAGCGTTGCTGGTATGGTCACAGCAGGGCTGAAGATGCTTCAGTGTGGTTGCACTTCAGGTTGGTGATGGCATAAGAGAGCAGCTTTCTTCTTTCTCACCACAAGGATACAGCGGCAGTCATTACCTTTTTTTTATATCTAGTATTCTTCCCCACTCATCCTTTTTCTTTGAACTTCTGCATGAAAAAATGTAAAACATTTGAAAATGTTGTTAAGGGACGAAAAGAAATCAATGTATGTGACCTTCACTTGGCAGCCTTCAAAAGTGGTAAAAAGCATCACAACCAGGAGGCCTTTAGTGTGTTTAGCTGTGATTTGTAGCTGATCTCCTCAACTCCCAACTACTCCATGAGTTTCATGCATAATGCAGCAGCAGTTTTGATTGAAGTCAAAAAATCTGCTGACAGAATGTAGTATCAGACATCTGGGGAGATGTCTAATTAATTATTATAATTGACATCCACACCAGATGTCTGATATATGATGGTCTCTTTGTTGATAAAAGGTTTCGGTAATTCTGTTTGAACAGCTCTTTCAGAACAATATGTTTTCCATTTAGGTCACAGGGAAAAAAAATACGATTTATTTTTTTCAGGAAATTGAATTCTGTCGGATAGCAACATTCTTTTGTCTTGCTTTCCAACTTCTAACCAGCCTTGAAAATGCATGGGATGAAGGATGCAATGGAAAAGCATTCATCACAGTGTTGACCACTGATCAAAAGCACTTAGCTGGGAAGTGCAGGATCTGCCATCATCTTTTATTCTCTATAGGCACAAAGAAGAGTAGCTGATCTGACATCTGTAAAAAAATAATAGCAAAAAAAAAGTGAAAACCTCAATCAAAGAGCCACTCTCAAATGGAAAGCCAATATGTTAGGTTATCAAAGAAGATCAACAGCTTTTGAGTTCTTTCAAGTCATTATAATACTTCCAGTGCACCTCATATTGAGAAGGGACAAAGCACACTGTAACCTGAACTTTTTGGCCCCAAATTCAAACCAACTCTCAGCCCAGAAACTTTTAGTAGTAAGAAATAGCTTACCTAGCTTTTTGCCTTAGTAATCCACATTCTTCTGCATATCTTTGCTTTCCTTTTTGGCTTAGGCCTGCTGAGAAAAGGTCTTCTTATGGCGTACTCACTCTGGATAGAAGCAGGAAGTACAAATCCCTCAGAAAATCCAGTTTTATGAGCTTTCCACACTATTTGATGGATCTCAGAAGTGCCATTTCAGAAAATGAGCACCGTGCCTTAGGACATGGTTATGCCAACCAGATCTCTGAACTGTTTGAGGTTCATCCACTGCTAATGAACATACTTCAGTAACAGAAACTTGCCTTTTGCACATGGTTTCTTCACCATACCAGACAACTGCCTTGATGTCTGGCAGTGCTTGGGAAGCCACCCCATTAAGCCAGTAGGGCTCAGATGATGCTCAGTTCATCCTCATGCTTCATGAGCTGGTAGGATCACCTTCAACCATTCCCAGAAGCTGTCTTGGGCTCAGACGAGATGCGACCCTAAAGACAGCAGAGAGGGCTCCTACTTCTTTCCATCACCTGAAACTGCTTCTTTTTCTTACAACCTTATAATAGGTCTATGTGATTTGGGGGTTGGAGAGTCAGAAAAATTCTGCCTGTGCTTATTCCAGATGTGAGTCAACTCTGAAGCAGAACATGTAGATTGTCAGGCTAACATGGACCTGCACTCAGGCCAATAAGCACTACCCAGTTTTTAATCCATATTAATGAAAGTTTGGCAATCTGGATGCCTATTTTAGTGTAAAGCCTCTTTAAAATAAAATAAGGCTGTTACCGTGCCCAGTTCTGGGCACACCAGTTACTGACAAAATTTTTCAAACCATCTGGTGGATTTGACCTAAGCTTGGTGTAAGAGTAGAGCATAGTCAGATGAGTGCTTGCAATACATTTGGAGCCATTTAAGAAGTTACCTGCTCTCAGCTCCAAATTGCAGCTGCCTTAGCTGGGACGTTGTCTCTGACTCATCCCTTCTGGTGCAAAGTATGACAGATTGACTTAAATTGCCTCTTAACGTTCCCTATCTAGAAGTAACCAAATACACTGCAGATATTTCAAGGTATTTTGATGCCCAAAGAAGCAGATAGGCTCTAGTCATCGTTTCAAAGTCTGGAAGTGCTAATTTGCATCCTAGATACCCAATTTCCTTTCCAGATGTGGCTTGCAGATGCAAGGGTTTACAGGCATCTGACCTTACATAAACACCTAAATAAGAAATGATTTTAATGGGAATTCAGGCACTTTGTATAGGGCTTCATTTTCCCTTACTTCAATCATCTGAAATTTAAATGTCTTTTCTTAGCGATTTGTGAAGAGTCCCTTTACAGTTACTGAAGAGAGATTTATAGTTATTATGTTGTATAGTTATATATGATGTCCCCCATTCTTTGTAGAAGTGTCTTGATACCTTTGCATGTTTGTCCCTAAGGGTTTGCATCTCTTCTGGAAGTAGGACACAGGCATCTATGTTACCTAAACCTTGTGTATGTATTTTCTGAGGGGACCAAACTAGACCAAAGCTTAACATGAGAACAAAGCCCTGACATGAAACCAAAGCAAGAATTCACATCCCCCCCAGCACAAAGGTACTGAATTTCCAGTTGAAACAGCAGCTTTATGTTGAGTTACTAGCATTGCCTTTTTTGTTTTATGGATACCCTTACTTGCTTAACAGAATAAAAGAAGATAAAGTACTTGCATGGAGATGTACGCACTTCTGTTCTGTTGGTAGTGATTTGATACCTTCCACTCCTGTGATGTTAATGTCACTTTTAATATTGCAAATTTGCTAAGATGCCAAGCGAACAGCATTTAAATAATGTCTTTACAGGACCAATGCGTGCATGAGTTTCTGGGCGAGGACGGCTGTGGCTTTTTTACTAGCATCCTTGCAAAGCATGTAGTCTGCAGCCTCTTGCTTTAATTTCTGATATAAATGTAAATGGTAATTTTAACATTTTAGATACTAACTTGATTTCATCTGATTTTGGCAAGACACGTGCCATGTATTTTACAATTTAAAAATCAGGTTTGAAAATGTCAGCTTTCATGAGCAGGCGGGCTGTGTCATTTCCAGCACACCGAAGGCACGCGGCAGATAAGGCAAAGTGGGGCTGAGGAGGCATTTAGCGATTATTTGCATCAGAGAAGGCTGCTGAGAGGGAACGGCTACGGCTAAACTATAGGGAAACTGGCTGCCCTAATATGAATATCTAAATGAAATGCCGTTAAAACAGCTACTAGCTGTGCTAAACATTTAATAGTTGGATGCATCAGCTAGCATTAAAGCCTGCAAGCCCCACTCCTGTCTCCAGTGTAAGAAGTCCACCCACACTGACAGATAAGCATGGTCTGACCCCATTCTCCATCAAGAATCTCCGCTAACATGCAAGTGAGGAACGGCTGGAGCTCCTGAGCTCTCCCAGGTGTTAAAGGCTCAGCTTGTTCAATGCCAAGTCTTGTTTGTTCAGTTTGGATGGATCAAGCCCAGGAGGGCTGATCCCAACTCAAGCTGCTGGTGGCTGTCTACCACCACAATGGCCAGAAAGCACTTGGGCAATGGGGTTCAGTACATATCCACCTTCTCTCAGGGATGTGCTTCACCTCCTGTGTAGACACAAACGACCTTCTCAGCCATCTCCAGGAAAGGACTTCAGCTCCCTCTGCCTCTTCATCAGTCAGATGTTCCCTCCATGGCAGTGATTAGCAAACCCGCATCTCACAGCGCAGCCTGTGAAACAACCAAAGACCCTCAGAGAACTGTAAACGGATGACATTTTTCAAGACCCGGAGACAACTGGACGGTGTCTCCATCCCTTCTTGTGCATGTCTCCACCATCCTGCCTGTCCAATCCTCCTCCTCATTTCAGACCGAGGGCTCACGTTTCCAGTTGAATTTCCATGGTTGTACATGCTACTGGCAGCTGGGCTGAGCCCACCTGCAAGCACACACTCAACCCTTGGTGGACCTCGCACTGCAGCCAGAGCTTCAAAGAGAGCTACGTTGCTCTGCATTTCCTGAGCATTGCCTTAGGAACACAAGCATTTTGTTTCAGGATGGAAAGGGCTGTGTCATGGTGAGAGAAAGTCAATTTAAACAGCTCTAACAAACCAGTTTGTTTAGTTGTTCGTGTTTCAAAGGACTGGGAGAGTGTCCCTGAGGCCTGGGTGGGATGGGACTGGGGAGCACAGGTGGGACCAGGGTACCCATCACCCACCTTTCATGTCCCACTGATGCTGAAGAGGTTACACAGTGAGTACCGAGAAGAGGACAAGCAAAGATTCCAAGGGATGCAAAAAGGAGCAGAGAGCTCTTTTCCGAGCACAAGCGCACCGTCTCCCTGTCAGACAGTCGCTCCTGTGGAGTTTTGGTGTACAGGCTGCTAATTAAGAAACCAGAAGCCTGAAATCACTTGCTTTTATCCTGCAGTTTTTCTCTTGTAAGGATCTCCTGGGGTTCGGTTAGTCAGCACATTGAGGGGATTAGAGACCCCTGGGAGATACCTTCAGAAATACTAGGGAGCTAATTAAAGCAGGCAAGGGGAGCTGGCCAGAGAAACAGTTTCACAAAAACACAGGCATTCAAAGGCAGAGGCAGAAAATGCAAGACAAGGAGAAACCTGGAGCTTTAAAGGGAGACCGCGAAAGAGAGACCACCTGCGAGGAATAAGAATTATTAGCAACTTTCTTCTTCACCAGCAGCCATGTTTTCCCTCTAGATTTCGCCCACAGGAACAGCACTATGGCCATTATGGAAATTTTTCCTAAAACAACAGTAATCGTTTGCTCACTTCCAGTCATTAACAGCTCTGTTCCTCACACCCAGCTGCTGCGTGAGCACACAAGGCAGTGGGAGCTGGTAACACCGCCTTTCCTTTTGGTTCCTGAACATTTCTCATTATAAGATCCTGCTTTGCATAATTTGTTAGAGCACCAGAAAATTTGAAATATTTGGGCTCACATTTTCCTTGATATTTGTTCATTACAGGAAACAAATTGGAGTAAAAGTACAAAGTAACATTGACTATGTCTGAGAAAGGAGTCAGAGGAAAATAAATTGGTTTGCTGCTTTCTAGAAATATCTACAATGATTCATTGTATAGCTCTTGCTATTTGAGTAAGGAACCTGAGATTTGGAGGTGAAGTCTCCTTTGTATCAAAGATTTGGCTTTGCCATCCGTTCCGCTGCCAATGAGTTGTAAGCCAAAAAGAAATCCCATTCACATGGTCATAGTACGGGCTATGTCTGTCGGAGCCTTTCTGTCCTCCCTAGTGATGGGGAGGGCGATGTCGAACAGCCAGCCTTAAATCCAAAGGAGAAAGGGGCTTAGAAGTCCTCGGAGGTTTCTAAGACCTTCTTGAGTTGGCGACAGTCCCATAGGCTGGGCAAGAGACCTCCAGACATCCCTTCCCACCGCTGCCTCTAAGATTTTATTGTGAATAGCCGAGTCCCACTATTGTCTCTTATCTCCAGGGGCCGGTCTGCCAAAAAGATAAATGGCCTGGCAGTGCTGCTAGCTGCTCCCTTTGCCCAAACACTGCAACGTGATGGAACTGCCTGAGGCTTTAAAATTAGTGCTTAAAAAAGGTGATGGGGGGGAGGAATGAATGAACGTTGTGAAATATGGAAAAGCATATTGTTTGTGCGAAGTCAAATGCTTGAAAAAGCAGAAGCAGGAGCAATGAGGGTGCTATCCTTTTCCTCTCACGCTGGAATATTACACCAGCCCACAAGTGGCTCCTGAAGTGGTCTCGAGCCCGGTGCTGACGGTGCTATAGGTGAACCTCAGCTCCGGGGAGCAGATGAGTTGGCTCACTCTGCTCACAAAAAAATATGGCCATGACTCAGAAATGCAAGTTAGAGTACTCTCCATGCTGAGAAGGTCCAGGCAGCAGGGATGATGGAGAGCCGGTAGCAGCAGAAGGTCAGTGAAGCAAACCAAATTTGAGAGGAAGGGTTCACTCTGGAGAGGCTGAGAGAAAACAGCAATCATGGCAGTTAGCAAAATAATAAATAAGCCCTCCATTTTTTGTGAGAGAAATGGTCACAGCTGAGCAAATGCCTAGCAATGGGCTGTCTGGTGTGAATGATGGATAGAGAGAAGAACAAGGCCAGATGAGGTTTCATGAGCAAAGTAAATACATAAAAGCAACCACTTGGCAGGAGAGCTGCAATGAGTGGGATGCTTGGAGGTGGTTCTCTGAACACGTGCCCCTTAGCAGGGAGAGGATCTCTCTGCTCATAACAAGCCCATGGAATTACACAGATTCACAGAGGATAAAACCTTCTGGGTCAACTTTTGTAAATTATTTTGGCCAGAAAATAGAAATAAAAATGGCTTTCACCCTGCATTTTCAAACTGGAACATTTTGATAGTTCGAAAAACCACTCTTTTAATTTCAAAATGGACTTAGATGTTTGAAGAATAAAAATAAACACACAATTCAAGCTGAAATGAACAGGTTTTGTTTTGCGCCAGGCAAATGCTGACAGTCAGCTTTAACCTTCGTGAGGCTTGGAGTGTGGCCGAGGGCTGGAGGAGGGGCTGATTCACACACAAGAAACATCTATTTGTAATAAGACCAAGAATTAACTATCTTTGCCCCCTGAAATTTTGCCACAGAATATTGTGGGATTCAAAGGCAAGTGGGCAGATGAATCCATGAATCCATGAAGGGCTATTAAGTACAAAAACATCAATAGGCAACTGCAAGCTGAAAATGCTTGGGAAAATAACAAAACAAAGTACTCACCCTGTTCTTATACACATCTCTTGGTGTCCACATTAACCACTTTGAAGATAGAAACCTGGGTTACCTATACCTTTGTTCTGACCCATAATAGCTGCTCTTGCGTATCGTAAACGGAAACCAAAAATGCTCTGGTTTTATTCCTTTATTTCTAAGCCCAAATTGAGTCATGAACTGAGTCATTTCTGCTGCTATTCCAGCTCCTGCCACGATCAGACCTAGTTCCCACTGACCTCGCTCCTTGGCATCACTGCTCCTTCGAAGTTTCATCTCTTGTAGCAAAACTTACAGAAATAATTTAGTTTTTTCCAATGCATCTTTCCTCTTGCACCACTGCTAGCATGGTGAGTTATGAGCCATCACTGGTAGGTGCAGGTACCACATATGACAGGCCCATGGCTCAGCAGCATTTCATAGAATCATAGAATCATAGAATCATTAAGGTTGGAAAAGACCTCTAAGATCATCGAGTCCAACCGCCAACCCAACCCCCCATGCCCACTACACCATGTCCCCAAGCGCCTCATCTACACGTCTTTTAAATACCTCCAGGGATGGGGACTCCACCACTGCCCTGGGCAGCCTGTTCCAAGGCCTGACCACTCTTCCAGTAAAGAAATTTCTCCTCATGTCCAATCTAAACCTCCCCTGGCGCAACTTGAGGCCATTTCCTCTCGTCCTATCGCTGTTACTTGGGAGAAGAGACCAACCCCCACCTTGCTACAACCTCCTTTCAGGTAGTTGTAGAGCGATGAGGTCTCCCCTCAGCCTCCTCTTCTCCAGGCTAAACACCCCCAGTTCCCTCAGCCGCTCCCCATCAGACTTGTGCTCCAGGCCCTTCACCAGCTTCGTTGCCCTCCTCTGGACACGCTCCAGCACCTCCATGTCCTTCTTGTGGTGAGGGGCCCAGAACTGAACACAGGATTCGAGGTGCGGCCTCACCAGTGCCGAGTACAGGGGCACGATCACCTCCCTGCTCCTGCTGGCCACACCAGTTCTGATACAGGCCAGGATGCCGTTGGCCTTCTTGGCCACCTGGCACACGGCCGGCTCATGTTCAGCTGCTGTCGACCAGCACCCCCAGGTCCTTTTCCTCCGGGCACTTTCCAGCCACTCTTCCCCAAGCCTGCAGCGTTGCCTGGGGTTGTTGTGGCCCAAGTGCAGGACCTGGCACTTGGCCTTGTTGAACCTCATACATTGGCCTCGGCCCATCGATCCAGGCTGTCCAGGTCCCTCTGCAGAGCCTTCCCACCCTCCAGCAGATCAACACTCCCGCCCAGCTGGGTGTCATCTGCAAACTGACTGAGGGAGCACTCGATCCCCTCCTCCAGATCATTGATAAAGATATTGAACAGGACCGGCCCCAGTACTGAGCCCTGGGGAACACCGCTCGTGACCGGCCGCCAACTGGATTTAACTCCGTTGACCACAACTCTCTGGGCCCAGCCGTCCAATCTGGGGAGCAACACCACACTACAGGTACTGGTGGAAGTGAAATCTTCAAACGAGGAGCCCAGATTTCAGAACTGCTGATTTTTGATTCAGCCAGGGCTAATTTCCAAATCGCACTGTTAACTTCTGCCCCAAACTCTCCCTAATCTGTTATCTTCATCTTCTGAAGGAATGGTGAACTCGTCGGTTTGGCAGCCAAAGCAAGCATGCAGGAAAATACATTTCAGAGGAAATTAAATATACTTTCTAGGGTTATTGACAAAATACACAAAAACCTCTTTTGCTACAAGATGAACACGCTTGTTTGACCCAAAACATCATGCTCTGATGTGCTGGTAGCTTACTTAGCCCTTTTGTTTAAACTCTCCTTTTTCACTTACAACGTACATTTTTTCAGCAAATACTGTCTTTTACCTGAAAAAGCAAAGGAGCCCACTTTGAAAAAGCTGGAATGAAGCCTCCTCTCATGCAGCAACAGGCAGGCTAAAGAGCTGCAACCCAGAGCCCTGGAGTTGCACCGAGCCTCTCTCCTGCAACCTGTGAGTGAGCCAGAGCCACGGTGCTGCCTGCACCCTGCCTGCACCTCATCTGCCTGCACCTCACCTCCCAGCGCGTTGCTCTGCTCATCGGGGTATGCAAATAGCTAAACCGCCAGTTGAGATTCAGCATGTTATCTAAAATTGTTATCTCCCCGTCTTCCTAGTCCCCGGGACCTCATTTGCTGATGACAAGACTTTAATGAAAAGCCGTACTCATCTCTTTTGTTAAGATTAAAGAAATGGCAGAGTGTTGTATTCTGCAGCAGCACGGTTCTGGCGTGGTCAGGTGGAAGAGGGGGTGGCACGCATTAGCCTCTGGACCCAGCTGGTTTCTCATTCTCCTGCCCTTGTATCAGACTCCATAATAAACACTGGAAGGGAGTTTCGATAAGTTCTCGTGGCCACAACGGAGGACAGATGTCACGACACGGTCTTTAAGTAGAGGTAACTGTTGGACTCATGTAGTGTGTAGCTCTCTGGTTCATGTGGGTGAGGGGAGAATTTCCTCTCAAACACTGGGCAAGGTTATTTCTTGCCCTGTTCACATGCAGAAGTGAGTACACACCCCCACTTGTGTTATTTCGTATTATCCTCATTCTGCCTTCACGGGGTGGGGGTTTCAGCCCACTGCCTGTAGCTGCAGGACTTGCCTGAGACTCTCACTGATCACTTGACCTTTTTTGCAAGCCTGCTTGCTCGTGTGGATCCCCAGTGGTGTGAATAACTCAGAGCTCTGGTTTTGGGCTTCCCTGCTAGGAGGCTCTGCATGGGTCAAACCCTGCTCCCCTTGAAGTCAAGTCCTAGTGATGTTCTAGCTTAGGCTGATGGCCATGTTGACTCTGCAGTGAATGGGGCAACTGGAAGTGGCTTATGACATTTTTATTTCCTTTGCCTGCAAATTTCTTAGTTTCAGACCCTTTCAGGACATAGGGCATAGAAACCAAGGTATAGTTTATAACACAGTTCCTCCCTGTGCTTCTCCAACACCAAAGGATTTCACAAAACAGGTCTGTTTGATGAGGCAATTCCAGTCCTCCAAGGGAGCTATAATTCAGTAACCAAAATTCAGTATTGTTTAGGCAGCTGTTATTCTGAGCAAACTTTTGATCACTACCTTTATGACATTGTAATTTCAGCAAGAGTACGGTCGATATATGGCTGTACAACAAAATACCATAGCCTTACAAGTAATAGGATTGTAAATAGTTTTCTCAACACCCTAACCTTAATACACAGCTACGGTAAGTTCAGTTGTTACAGTACCATCACAGCAGCATGGTAGCAGGCCAAATTACTAACATTTGGTAAGTGTTACCAAGAGACTCACAGCAGTAGAAAAGTGTTATGTTTTTCCACGCACAGAACGGAACAGACGTCTTCAGCGGTGAAATCCCACCTGTGCTGAGGACAACACAAGCTGGCTCTGAATGCTGGGTTGGAAAGCAATGGTGAGGGCTTAAAATCATCTGTAACAGGTCAGACTCAAGATCTGCCCACGTCTTATCAAAGCCAACATTAGAGGTCTAAAGGGAGTATCAAAACAGGGTATGTATGAAGTGGTACTTCCCCAGCTTATCCTCGTGTCCAGCAACTCATACCCTGGGGATATCCAGAGGTAGGATCTTTGTATTTAGTAAGCCTTGATCATCTTTTTCCTTCCATGAATTTGCCCAAGAGCTCTTTGAACCCCTATATATCTGCATCCAGACCTTCTTGCTTCTACTTCCCCAGCAGGGCAAAATAATCCTTTCAAATAATTAGAGGGCTTTCAGCCACCTTCCCTCACCTATGCAACCATAGGTGTCAGCAGAGGGGGACATTTAATTTAACTGTGAGGTGAATGAGCCTACAGGTGGATGCATAGGTAACAGGTAGAGAAGGTCTCCTTGATCATGGTGGTTGTTAAAATATCCCCAGGGGCTGGCTTTAAAAGGAGACCCTTCAAAGGGTTAGAAGGGCAAAATACATCAAGGGAAGCTGATAGGACATGGAACAGTCAAATTCTCTTTTGAGCCATGCAGGGGAACAAGGTTTGATAACAATCAGAGCATTTACAATCTCTCAAAGGATTAGGAACGTCAGTCAAACCCAAGGCAGGAAGGCGTATTAGTAAAAATAAAATTAGAAAAAAAGTAAAATAAAATAGAAGGGAATAAAAGTAGGTAAGGACTGCTCTAGAGGAGTTTGCTAAGTGCTTTCATTGACTTCCACTTTGAATTGTGAACTGAGTCCAAAGTCTATATGGTTTTGAGAAACCATTTCCTTACAGAAAGCACAAATAGCAACTAAGAGATGCTATTCTAAGAAGTACTTGTCACTGTATTCATTCAAAGTTGCGACAGTGAGTTGTGCCAGGATTTTTTTTCAGCCCTGCTTATTCTCTGTCAGCTCTATCCTTCTAGGTATCTAGCTCAATCTCAGACTGTGAAACCGTTTAAGAAATTGAAAAGCTTTTGATTCTTAAAAAAGGCAGTAATACAAGTATGAAAAATATAATTTGGGAGTGGATGTAATAACATTCCTATAGGCATTCAAGCAAAGAAAACCCTTCTGGTGAAATCTATCCCTCTCTAGACTGGCTCAGGCTTAAAAAGGATGCAATTAGGTATAGCAGTTGTGCTGCCTTGGTCCCCAAAATGGACTTCACCCTTAATAGGGTGTAGGACCAGTCAAAACTACATTTTGAAGGAAAATTTATGTTTTCACCAGAACTGGATTTTTCAAATGACCAACCACCTCTAGCAGAAAATGTTACTATTTCATCAGAAACGCCAACTAATTTTTTGCCAGGAGGAGAAATATTACTACTCAGAAGAGTGTGGGCTGGCTTGAGTGGACTGCAGAGCAGGTGCTCTGGGACCCGCCACCCCAGCGCTCCTCCACCGCTCTTCTGGCCCCTGCAGAGGGAAGGGGATGGTGTCACGTCTTGGACCACCGCAACCACCCAGCTCGGATGGGAGAACAGCAACTTGCAGCACGGGGACTGTAACTCCCAGTGCAAATGAACTGGTTTCCCTATCAGAATCTCAAATGTACATATGTTCAAATATTTGAACACAATATAAAATTTCTCTCAGAAGTTAAAAAAAAGTGGCGGGGGGGCTAGTTTTAGCTAGCCACTTTGAGCAAGAAATCACAAAATACAGCACAGGTAACAGTGCAAACATATATCTAATATGTATAATAAGATATAATAATTATATAGACTAGTTGATATTGTACATGTACATAAATACCCTGCAGGTATTTAAAAGACGTGTAGATGTGTCACTTAGGGACATGGTTTAGTGGGACTTGGCAGTGTTAGGTTTACGGTTGGACCTAATCATTTAGGTCTTTTCCAACCTAAATGATTCTATGATTCTATGATTCTATGTAATAACATACATGTATAAATATTGATATTATACATGTAATAATATAAAAATATTTAGATAAAAACTATATATACAGTAATATAAATCAATATATTTTTATATGCAGTAGACAGTCAGGATTTCTGAGGCACCTAAGCATCACTCCTCAGATGCAGGGATGATCATAGGCCACAGCCACATCAGCCGATCCCCGGGCAGGGTTTGCTCTGAGTGCCTCCAGCCTGTTGGAAGAAAGACACACTGACACGTGTGCAAACACACATACACACGCTGTGCTCTCTGCTGGAGATTTGACTTTGATTTTTCCCTGTTTGCTTTAATATAAAGTAAAAGGTCATTTTAGAGTAACATTCCACAGCATTCACTGTTTATTCTCAGCTGGAGATGCGGCATCTCTCTTATCTGACATTTCCATGACAAATTAAGTTCCTCAGACACCTTTTTAGGATGTAAAATGATTAATACCTAACACAACTCTGAAATATAATAAACTCTGCCTATCACTCCTGCATCTCCGCTGGCATGGTTTTAATGCATTTCTCCTCAGGGCAGCTCTGTGGTAGGGCAGACCTTCTTAGTCTTGTTTTACATGTCAGGAGGGGGTGCACAGGCTTCAGAACTTAAAGAGGATTATCTCATTTATCTTAAACAGCACTCACCTTTAAAAACATCTTTCTCTACAGCACTTGAATATAGACAGGACTGGAGCAATAGTATGCATTGAATAACTCCTCTAGTTCTTTTCCTCCCACAATGTTCGCTACATCCCCCTACGCTATCCTCTAGTTCTGTCGAATTTCTTTGAACATGGTCAGGAGGCTGAAAAGTCAAGGAGACACCCAAAAATAGGGTGATCCCACATGACTCAGTTTCCTTAGGAAACCAGCCTGAAAACAGCAGGAAGCGTTTCCATGCTCCAAGCAGAGAGAAGAAAAGAGCAACAGCACCACAAGCAAACAGCACGGGAGGCAGCAGACCCCCACGCCTTGCAGCTAGGAGCTGGAAGAAATTGCCAACCAATCTTAGAAAGTGTGCAGAAACTCAGCAGCACCTTGGAAAAATTGAAATTAATCTTGCTGAAGTGATAAATGATCCGGCTAAGGGACAGCTCTGGAGCAGAGAGGCCAGGGTGGGATCCAGGATGCAGGTGTGGCAGGATGGGCTGCTCAGGATGCATCTGCCCTTCATTCTGGCTTGTCTCCAGCCTGGATCCAGGTAGCACTGGAATAAGGAGTCATGGTTAGGGCAATCGTGTTGAAGGTTAAATTGTGCTGTTCAGTGAGGAATAATTTCTTTTCTCCATCATGCATGCAAACAGAAGACTAAGAGTGAGCTAACACTGAGCAACCCACAGCAGTGACAAGTAGTGTGGCTGGCCAGAAAAATGTTTCCAAGCAGTGATTTTGGGTCCAAAATACAGTTCTGTTAAATTCAAAGCACTTTGCAGGGAAGACTTCAGTGTTAACATCATTTTCTGGGAAGAAAATCAGAAACTTTGGCTGTGTCTTTCTCACCTCCTTTTGAGGAGTTTTTGGCATTAGTGGTTCATTGCTGTGTCTCCACAGCATCTTGACACCACCGACCTCACCTGTGTCATTGTGGCTCATTAGTGTTGGCTTGGTGGTGGCTTCTGGACCAGAAGCATCTTGCTTCCAGGTTGGAGGACACATTCACACTAGGCATGCCCCCCCCCCCCAAATGATGGAGCAGTGGCCATTCCCACAGTGAGATCTGAGTCTCCATCCCCGAAACGGGCAGTGCTGCTGGAACAAGAGGAGGGGAGGGAGCACAGGAATTAAAGCGGATTGCCCTTTGCAACCCTTTGCATGTGCTTGACAGATCTTCATACTTCATGGCTATAAATAACTGCACAGGATGCAATGCAAAGATCTCTTGCAAAAAAACCCCTACTTGCTCCTGGTGGAGCAGGTTGAGCCCTTACAGGTTTTCGGTGGCTCCGGAAAAGCGTAACAAAGAGAGAGTTACTGGAAATGTTGATGGGAGCTGGTAGGAAGGAATACTGCCAGAAAATGGTTTTGAGGAGAAAGTCCTCCAGGCACAGCGGTCCCCAGTGCTGGAACACAGGGAAATGCAAACACAGCATCATTATTTTGTCTGGTTAGAGACAGAAGTCACTTGTCTTTTTTATTTTTTTTTTTCACTTTTAGAGGGAATCAGAGGGGTTTTACTATACAAATGAGGGTCTGTCTACCGTGGAGAGATTTGGAAAAGCTCATCAAGATTAATTCTTAAAATGGATAAATGAAAGCACATTAAACAACCTATGTAGACACACTCGTTTGGAATTAAAGGGTCCGTAATTAAGTTTTACTTAATTCACTTTTGAAGTTACTTGAGCCAAATTGAATTAAGGCCACTTTAATTTTAAATGAAAGTATCCAGACCTGGGTTTAATGTAATTTAACTAATCCACTTGCAATTCACACCACTAGTTAATTTTGGATTAATTTCCCCTTGTAAGCAAGCTCTTAAACAGACAGCAGGAACACAACTTTATTTTCCCTTTTCCATCTAGAGAGGGAGCCACAGAACCTCTCTTCCCCCAAAAATGCTTCTGCTCTGTGCAGTTTAACCCCTTTTTACCATGCCTGGGGTGAGCCTGACCCAGGGTGTGCCAGACGTCTGCTGTGACATCCTCAGCTGAAAGGAGACAGGGATGTTCCTCTGATGGTTCTTCTGAACCATCACTGATGTCCATCTCCCAAAAATGTTCCCTCTTGCAGGATTTCCAAGCTCACTTCCAGGAGAAGGTTTCATGTAGGGTAAATGAAATCTGGCAACAGGCTCTGGGAAGACACCGCTGAGGATTATTGGCCTGGCATGAGGGGGGCAGGATCCAGGTAGATGTTTTGGTGAACTGAAATAGGGCAGATCCCAAAGTGCTTTGGCAAACTCAGGAGAGATGGTGTGTGCGGCATGGTGGGACTGGAAAGACTCCAGACTACAAGCTCTGTTTAATTAAAGCCATTTAAAAAGCTGCAAAGGTCAGTTTTTGGGGCCTTGAACTGCGGCAGCAGCATGAGGATGGTGGTGTTTTTCTGGGTTAATTAAAATAAGGGCTCTCTTCGGAGCTTCTGACAATGACAAGTCATTAATGGAGCAACCAGCAAATGAACAAGCAATTGTGGGGCTGGAAGAGACCTCAGGCATTGAAGGAAAGAAAGTGTTTGCAATCGAGGGCAAGGGTCAGCTAATGCAGATGGCAGATACCCAAATCTTGCTGCTTTTGGTTTAAACTACCATGGTCCAAATGCGGTTCAGTTCATGCCAAGCCTCTTAAGGGTTTAAGTAACCCTACTGTAGGGCACATAAACCCCTGACAGCTTGGGATTCACCCAGATAAGGACTGTGCTCCCATCGGTAATAACAGCAACGATAGCTTCTATTACTGCAGCTTGCGGTGGGCATTGTCTGTTCACACAGGCTTGGAAAAAAAGATGCTCCCAAATAAAGAATCACAGAATCATAGAATGGTTTGGGTTGGAAGTGACCTTTAAAGGTCATCTGGTCCAACCCCCCTGCCGTGGGCAGGGACATCTTCAACCAGATCAGGTTGCTCAGAGCCCCGTCCAACCTGACCTGGAATGTGTCCAGGGATGGGGCATCGACCACCTCTCTGGGCAACCTGTCTGAATCTCCCCTCTTTTAGTTTAAAACCATTCCCCCTTGTCCTATCGCTATAAAGTCTGTCTGACCTACTAAAAAGTCTGTCCCCATCCTTCTTATAAGCCACCTTTTTTTTTTTAAAGAGAAAACAGTTCACTTCCAAAAACATTTTGAGAATCAAGTGATTCATCCACTTCTTAATCCCCAAAGGACTGCTAGATCCACACTTCACTTGCAACGTCTCCCCATAAAGTCACCTCGTGTAACACCTTGCATCTGCCAAAAGCACTAGTAAGGTCCTCTGGCGTCTGCCCATCTTGGTGACACAGGGGAATAATAAGTAACTCATCCAGGAATTGCATTTTCTGGAGTAAAGGAAACTTCACCAGGAATAGAGCTGGCAACTAAGCTCATACGTCTTTCATCAGATGAGAGCTTTCCTTGGTCTGAATTCAGAAGCTGCCTTTCTTTTCAGCCACAAGCCAGAGCAGTTTAATTGAGAAATCCTGCCAGGGAGGTACAGCTTGGCTCCAGGGTGCCTCCGCCCTTCCCTACAGCACCTTTGATTTCCTAAATCAAACTACACTTCCCAGAAGGCACTTTCCCTGGCAGTGCCTCCAGGCAGGCCCATGGCCAAGGCTAGTTAGAGTTTCATTTTTCAGGCATTTGACTTTTTCCAGCAAGACGAGGGAAAAGACACATTTTGTAAAAATATCATTTAATCAAAAGAAAATCGATTCTTATGGGAAAAGAAGAAAAAAAAAAAACCACCTCCGGTGAGATGGAATATTTTCAACCAGCCTAACGATAACTATCCCACAGCTCCCTAAATCTGGCTCCCTGCCTTTCACATAAGCAGCGAATGGGTAGGAACTCCTGCTGTCAGCATTTTACTTCATTTGTGACCCACCACCTCTTTTCAAATAAATTCCCATTGAATTATCTGAAGTGAGCAGAGAGCAAGGGGGGAAAGGAATTCAGGCTTGGAGGATAATACAGAAGTTATTTCAGCTGGAAGATCGAGTGCATTGCATCCATTTAAAAATCATTTAAAATGGTGAAAGAGGTGTTTTGAACTCAGTGGGAAGTTGATGACTGATTTGAATTCGCGCTTGCACACCCTGTTACAACGAAAGGCTCTCTGGAAAATAAAAGTCCCCAGAGAGATCTCCGGGGATGTGGTGAATGGTACAAATCAAAGCAAACTGGAGGTGTGACACAGGTCTTGCCAAAGCCGGAGGTGGAGGGTCTGGGCATCTGCCTTCCCCGGAGGGCAGAGGTGAAGCCGTCCAGTGCCTGTCCCACACGACGGCAATCCTCAACTGGCTCATCATCACTGGGAAACGTCCCCCCGGAAACGTGCGTGTCCCCAGGAGAAGGTGCCTGCAGCTATTTTTTCAACGGAGGCTGCAGGGTGATGCCCAAGGGGAATGCAGCGGGGTGTAAAATTGAGCAGGGCTTCGATGCATTTACCAGCTTAGTTTAGCAACAAGCAACAGCAAGGAAAGTACCGTGCCGCTAATTCCAGAACAGGGCCCTGCTCCCCCCATGGCCATTAGCTGCCTGCGTCAGCCCTTATTTCTGCCTTATTTTCCTACCTGTGGAAGAGCGATGATAAATAATATAGACCCATTTTTGTGATTGATCTGAGCTCTCTGGATACAAATTGCTAATAATGGCAAATACTCTTGAAGGTAGTTTAAAGAAACATAGATAATTCAGTTTGGTTTGTACTGTAGCTTACTCACACTGCTTATATACACATATATATGTGTTTCTATTTCTTCTTAAGATTCATTTCATTTTTAAGTGCATGTGAGAAGAGCCCAGAGTTCAGCTATATATCTCTTATTATTGATGGTTTTTAAAAGTAAGTAAGTGTATGCTATTATGATTTCATCTCCTGTGCAGGCAAGCAGTGCTCTGAGTGCGTATTACTCTGGGAGACCTGCCGTGTTTATATCCCTTACGAGATATGTCTTTGTTTTCTGAGGCGCAGAGAGTGTCTTCTCCATTTCACAGCACACTAAGGATTAACACCCAAACTGTAGCATTGTACTTCCACTGTTAATCTGTCACGTAAAAAAAAAGAACAACCACAAAAAAATCTTCACTTCACAGACTTTCTACGTCGGTGATTTTTTTAGCATTTTTGGAAGACAATTGAGTATTTCCAGATGGGTGATGTCCTTGGGGGTCTCCAGGCTGCAGCAGGGGTGATCCAAACTGTATATAACCTCCATTTCACACTGTACCCCAAAAGATAGATTCCTGGTAGCGGAGGACAGCCTTTGACTCAAGAAGCCAAGCCTGAAATCTCTGCTCTTCCTATATAAGCTTAAATAAATGAGTTTGTGCTGCAGTTCCCATGTGCAAGACGGGTATCATAGACCCCCTCCAGTCTCACCAGGGCTTTCTGTGGGGCTTGGATGTTAGGACAAAATAGGGTATGTAAACAGATAATACGGGGAGAAAATGCAAGCCCCAGCTGTTTCTTGTTTTTGAAAGAAAAGAATGCCTCCAGCTTAGGAACTAGCAAAAAGTTCACAGCATTTTATATGAGCCTGGATTCCCACGCGGGGTTCGGAGTGAATTTTACATAAAGTTTGTCTGGAAATATTCCAGCCTGCAGCTGAAAATAAAACTCTGCAAAGGTACCAAACCTCGGTGACTCAAATCCGATCCCAGGCTGAGATTTTTCAAAGCCGGACAGCAGAGTTCACATTAATTTTAATAAGAATTGGGTATTCAGATCCTGTAAGTGATAGCAGGGGCTATCAGCCTCCAAACCTGTACAAGCTCCAGCCAAGTGGGACTGCGTTTCTGCAGAGCTCTGACAGATCTAAATACCTGTTGGAGCCAGCAGAGACCCAGCGTGGCACACAACCATATGCATACACGTACACAAGTGCCAGCTCCCACAGCATTGCCAGAGCCTTCCAAAAGTTATGGGAATATTTTTTAGCATGTACATTTTGAGGTGGTATTTTTCTGCCTACTAGGAAGCAGGGTTTATCTGCAAAATGTATTCATACGGCTAAGCGAAAGCTATAAACATGCAAATTCCAGTTCAGCAAGTTTTTATGCTGATTGCTAGACCTCTTCTTTGAGCAGATCCTAGCAGCATATAGCTCAATGCTTAGGAATTTCTTAATGAGCAAGCTTCAGCACAGTATTTATGGCAATGCTGAGAGGTGCTCTAGTTATCAGGGGATGAAACTCAGGTTTAGAGATTCAGACTATTTCTTAATTCAGGCTTTTAACTCGGACTTGCACAAGTAATTAAAACACCGGTGAGTGCAAAACTTCTGTAAGAACCTCACATTGCCACAGTCTTTTAGTATGAGGTTTCTTAGTCAAATTTCATGAGAACTTCATTAGGGGTTTTTGGCTCGATTTTGGTGCTCCTGTTGCCCCCCATGAAGAAAGACATGGGTATATGTCCCAGCTGGCACTGATCTAAGGCTGCAGTAAGGGATTCAGCAGTGCCTTGCACTTGGTTCCTGAGTCCTACTGGATTCAAAAGAGGTCCTTAGCCACATCCCTCCAGTGTTCGGATTCAACATCAATAAATAAGTATGGTGGTTATTACTTTTTCATTTGTAGATGAAAAGGCAAAAAGGAGATAGTAGTGAGTATGCCTGTGAGTAAAGATCATCGAAGGTTTTCAAACTCATGAATGCTCAGTACCCGAGATGCACTTGAACATTTAATGAAGGGTCTGGTTGGTTCTTAAATCCAAGTTGGTCCAAGCCTGCTTAGGATTAACGTTCCACTTGATGATTTTTGGGAATATGATTTAGTAACAGAAAAAGCAATGAGACATTCCTCTGGACAACAAGAATAGCCACAGTAGACACACATGAGTCAAGCTGAAATTCAAGTTCTGCCTATAGGTTTCAGGGCTCTGCAACTAGCCTGACAATGCTCCCCACCTCTGCAGACCTTGAGGTCTTGTGGGGACAGCCTTGTGCTGGGACTCTGGAGATCAGAGCCTCCGTCCCAGTCTTGGCCTGTGTATCTTCTGTAACTGGGACAAGTTCCTTGGGCATTTAACCCTCATCATTCAACTGCGTCATCTGTGTGAGGCTCGTATCTCAGTTGAGGTCTCCAAGCAACTGCGTTTTCATTCAGATGTGAACCCTCTGAGTCTCCAAAGCTCACTGGAGCTTACTGGACTATTGCAACCAAGTGATTAAGGCCAGGTTCAAAGTGGTTTCTGGCCACACTTTTCCGTGTGGGTCATACACTGGGTTCTCCCCTCGCTGGTAGCAGGTCTGAGCATCTCCCAGTCTCCCAGGTAGGAGCAGGGAGAAAGGATCAAAAGCTGGAGGAGCTCTGTCCAAGAAGAGGTCCGTTCCTGGTCGGAGTGACCTGCCCAAGGTCAGACTGGGAGCTGCAGCCAAGGAAACAGCTGAATTGTGTTTTTCAGATCCTGAGCTAACACCTTAACAAATAGAGCATCTTTCCTTCGTGCTGGCACTTGCTAGGGACAGGTTATGTGGTACAAACCGCTCCAGCACTTCTTCTGATACAGCATTTACTGGAAAGCCACTTTCTTTGCCAAAAATGCTTCTGCTTGGATGTCAGTACTCATCTGCCAAGTTGTGTTGCCTTTAGATGTTGTTCATATACTTATCAAAGTCATTTTCCCCAGAGCTTTCAATCAGATAGCCCTGTGCTGAGCAAACAGGAGGAGACACTCCTTAAGTCCTCAATTACATTTCTTTTCTCCTCTTCAATTCCAGTACAGACAAGAGGTGATAATACCGAATCTTTCAAATATTTGATATACAAAGAGAAGAGCTTGTTAAAACGAGACCAATTAATGCATTTTTAATCCACATTTAAACACATGCAAAGATCCTGAATACTAATGCCATCATTTAAATTCCAAGCGGGGAGGGCTGGCGCAGGAGGCTGCATATCTTTCAATCTCTGCTTTCCTGCCTTGTTTGAATCAGGCAAGGTCGACTAGGCACTGCTGCTTATAATAAAAAGGCGTATTGAGGCTCTCTCCAGTTTTTTTTAATCACCTGACGATGTTCTTGCAGCTACTGATCATGTTGTTATTTTTTTTCCCCCTTCTTCTTCCTCCTTTTATTCCTGAAGTTCAAGGACATTTTGAATCCCCCCGGGTGTGCCTGCTGCTAGGAGAAAACAACCACACAAATCGTTTGAGCTTCTAATGTTTCCCTTAATGGTACAACACGTTTGCTTTCGACTGCTCCTCATGCAAATTGATCAAAACCTTGGTTTTCCATCTTCTTATCATCACTGTTGACACAGCAGATTGTTCAGGTGGGCCACGTACATAGACAAAGGTTATTTGTTTGAGGCGTCGCTCGTATTTCTGTTGGACCTGGTGGCCCTTGCAGCCTAACTTTCTGCATATATAAATTTTTGGCCTAGAGAGTTTATAGCAGAAAAAGGGGAAGAGCGAAAACAAAGTTAAGTTAATGCAGTCACCGATACTGACTGTATCGTTGCGTAGGAAGCTACCACCTGCCAGCTGAACTGCAGTAACAAATCGTGTGTGCTTCTGCACGGATGGCATTGCCAAATAGGATGCTAATTAAAGAGACCAGATATCTGCTTTAAAGAAATGCATTTCACTTTGATGCAGATAGGAGTGTGCACGTGGCCAGGGACTGAGATGCAGCTGATAACTCGTATTTCAGTGTCTCAATCGCTTCTGCCAGGGCAGTGCACCTGAAGATTATGAGAGGTGTCACAGAAAATAGGTAGAATTGGGAGAAGCAGCTACATCCCTTAAATCTGCGCCAGTCCTGCAGGCCATATTGTCTCCTGCTGTGGTTCAGGACATTAATGGGAGAAAAGAGTATGCCTAGGAGTCATTTGCCAAAAAAAATTTCATCATAACATGTTGATTCATCAAAGCCAGAATATTTCAGAGGGAAGGACCAATTTCAGTAGGTTTTACATTTGTGGAAAAATGGAGAAAAGTTTTTAAAATTATCAGTATGTCACCGTGACTCCTAGAAATGGAACTATTATATTTTGCTTCAAATTTGCTTTTTGCTTTGAAATGTAAGTTCAGGTACAGGACGAAAAGAAAGATTGAAAAGGAAATGAAACCTTTGGAAATTACCAAACTGAAATGTTTCTGTGAAACCAGATAGGGCTTTTTTTTTTTTAATTACTTTGTTAGAGTCTTCATTTTTTGAGCCTTCCTTTAGATTTCCAGCTTTCGTAGGACAGGATAGGGTAAAAACACTTCTAAAATCCTGAAAACGTTCAGTCTACAGGGAAAATGTTGAGTGTAACATCACTAGTGAGCGCAGAAGGGGCTGTTTCTCTGGTCCAAACAGATCTAACTGTGAGGCCACCTCTTTTAATCAGCTGCCCCCTGCTTCCTTGAGATGAGTGATTATCGTGTATTTAAAGCTTTGGCCTTGAACTTGCAGTAGGGGATGGTGTCTCTCAGGTTTTTTACCCTTTTCTTAATTAAGAAGCTGTATTAAATATTCAGAAATTCTGCTCTGTGACTTTCCTGGGAAGCACAAGGACATCCTGGAGAGACAAATCACTTTCTCATTAACACCTTTCCCTTTTCTCGGTCCTGGCTCTGGTCCTCCAGGGCCACAAAACTGCCAGCGAGGTGCCAGCAGCTTTTCCTGAGCTGGTGGAAATGCAGCAAGGGCTTTCATTGACTCCGGTTTGCACCAGCTAAAAGATCGGCTCTTTGGGCACGGGAGCAAAGGACACGGGAGCAAAGCTATTGGGAAGATGATGCTCTTCCAGGCACCTCCAAATGTTGCTGACACATATCCATAGGGTGGTTTTATGCAGGGGGGGCTTATGAAAAACAGGAGGAACTCGGAAATCCCAGCCTGAGCATCATCAGCGTGACAAAAATGACTACTCTGCTGTATAAGAGACAGCCAGCACATCCCTCCTTGCATGCTGCTTGTCACCAGGATCCTAACAAGACCCTATTGATTAGGACCATCGACATCGCTACAGCATCTGCAAGCCGAGAGCAAGCTCGCTGCATCCGCGCAGGGGGAGCAGACGGCGCGCTCGCGGCACAGCGCCTGTTCGGGGTGATTTATTTGCTGCCGGGGGCTGGATCAAACTGTTCTTTCCCTTTTGTTTCCCGTTTTGTTTTCTGTTGTGGCCTGTCAGTTCTCCAATACTGAAGAAACATTTTTCAATCGAGCAGGGTCCCCGACCTCCTGCATTTAATTACTAATCAGAACCACATGGGCCATCAGTAAAGGTGCTGAAAGGCAGGTCTTTATTGGGTGTTTGCTCATTTTTTCTGAAAAAGTGTTGGATCCTGGAGGTGATAGGTGCTAAAAGTTGCTGTCATGGGGGAAATGTTTTTTTCGTTAAAAAGAAGAAACAAAGAACCTCATAGGTCTCATTTTTCTGAAGAGAGATGGAGCAACCAAAGACCTCAATTTCTTGTGCTTCTTCTCTCAATCCCCAGGCAAGGGACAGGCCAGGGATTACCACCCCCATAGGCTAAAACCCCAAGCTTTGCCCAAAATTTTTAGCATTTCCATGTCCAGGGCAGGCAGCCAAGGTGTCCTGGCTTTTCCAGCCCCTTTCATTGTTCCTGCTGCAGAGCTGTGTCTCTCGGGAGCCTGGTGGAGCACTGCAGCTTGTCCTTTCCAGGGCCAAGAGAGCAGCCAGCCCTGTGCCATTAGCAAACCCACTCCATCTGTGCCTTGTTAGTCTTTCTTAATGAGACTAAATAAAGGCTTGCTGGTCTCCATAATGATGTTGGACAGAGGCAGTGGCAGCTGGTGGTGGAGAAGACAAGTATCCAGGCTCTGCAGGGAGGTCTTAAGGCCACTTCTATGCTTTTCATTTCCTGGTAAGAAAGATGGGAAATGGGGAAAGCTGTGTCATGAGGTGTTATGCAATTTGGCTTTGGAGAATAAATATTCTTGGTTGTATTTGAGCTTGTTTGCTGTGAGGAATCTGGGTGTTTGGTGCTTAGGAAGTGTGGTCTGAGAAAGGTTCACTGTAGCTTGGTTGAAGACAGTAGATACATAAGAAGGTTAATGGTGCAATAAGGGAACTTCATTTTAGGTTCTTTAGACTCTCAAATTTAAATGATGTATGTGACAGCAATAGGTTTAAGGCAGGTGTGCATTCAGTATGAAAGACTGATGATTGAAATGCTTCTTTCTTTTTTTTTTTTTTTTTTTTTTAAAAAAAAAAAAAAAAAAGCTGTTCCTGAATCCTTCCAGAGCAAGAGCTCGGTGGAAGGAGATGTTACAGAGAGGGTCCAAACATGCTGCACCATTATCTGCCAGCCTAAGGCCCTGAAGAGAGCTGCCCCGCTGATACGGGTCCCTGGTGCCTCTTACCCGGGACATATAGGGCATCCATTCCCCTTATGTGAGCTGGCAAGAAACCAGGTGGGGATGTGGTCTGTTTTGAGAGTTTATTAGAGGAAAACTGAGAAACCTGGCTCTGAATAGGTAGTGCCTGGCAGAAAGCACGGTTTGTGTTGCGGTACTCCAACTCTGTCGCAATGCGCTGTGCGGCACCTATCTTAAAATGTGCTGGGGAACCCGTGCCTTGCTCCACACGGGTCAGGGCTTTGTGCTTGCAAAGGGAACAGCCACAGTGACTGGAGATGTTCACCCCCGTATATGGTGTAGGGCATTTGATTGTCCCCAGAAGAAGCAGATGGGAAACGGTGTGGTAAGTGACTGGTGTTTCAGAATGTCAGCAGCTGTTCGATGGCTTTCTCTCGTGAATTGTTTGTACAGTGCTGGGAGCCATGGGACCTCGGTCTCGGCTGGGGTTCCTGGTGCTGCTGCTGCTCGCTGGCAGCGCAGGGGTGCATCTTCTGGAGCCCTGGATCTCGCAGGGACAAGCGCTGACCCTGCAAGGTCAAGGCAGAGCATCCACAGGCAGGAGCCAAGGAGGGATGGGGGAAGGCTTGGTGCGTAGGGCTGAATGCCAGCTGGAGACCAGCCTTCAGAGCTGTGGGGTTAAAAGCTTTTGCTTTTTTTGATACCCAACCTGTGAGGTCTTACAAATGTTCTTTTTCCTTTGCCGAGGTCAGGGACTCACCCTTGCTAGGCTATTTTGTCCTTTTTTACTGGTAGCTGCACAGTACATGGGACACCTCAGTCATTATGTGCAGGTTTGGCCACTTGCGGTCTCACGTTAGCTGCAAGTCCAGAACACTGATGCCCTTTTCTTTGCTGCTAGAGATAAAAGAGAAAATCCTCCTGGCCCTTCTCTGCAGAAGGGCAGAGGGTCTAGGACACCCGACGCAAATCTCATTCTCAGCAGTAGAGGACAGCAGCTCACAGCTTCGTTATCCCGGTGCTGGAGTCAACTAGCTAACGAGGTTGGCAGTCCCAGAGCTGCCAATGACATCCTCCTCCCCTGTCACTTCAGTTTCTTCTGCTGCTGAAAATTATACATGGGAATCGAACCTCGGAGCTGTGCTCGCAGCCCCGACGTGCGTTTCTTCTGACAGTCCATGTCCTGCTCCCACCACTGGCCTCGGCCGCCTGGGTGGCTCCAGCTGCCCTCTCCCCACGCTCCCCTCCTTGTGAGCAGCTGAATTTATTAATTGATCCGTGTCGCGGCAGGACTGGGGGGCAGGGGAGGGAACAGGCGTGCGCAAATGCAGCGATAGCATCTGCTTTGTACCAGGCAGCAAGCAGCGGGGTTATTGTTTGTTAATAGATTGCTTTTGAAAAGCTGCTCATATGGGACCAGGCGAGTTTCAGAGGTAATTAAAACTCTGTCTATGCAAAAGGCAGGATCTGATTATTTCCTTTCCAGAGCAGGCAGATTAAACTAGGAAGGTTTATTTCACCACTTCTAAGAGTGCAGGGTTGCTCTGAATGAAGTTCATAATATGGCATATAACAAATAAAACTCTTCAGCTCCTCTTATACTTTAAAAAAAAAAAAACACCAAACTTTTTTTTAAACCATCTTCCTCCTTGATTCTTCCTCAGATTTAAGCAGCTCCCATGAAGCAGAGGACATGTACACCCATGGAGTACTGCTGTTCCAAAGCTCATTTCTTATCTTTAAACCCACTTACTCTCATCTTAAAAGACTTTTCTGCACCAGGACTCCATCCTACCTGAAAGAGAAAAGTGATGGTGGGTTGGTAAAGAGGCTCAGAAATAGTAGCAAAGTCTCCTTATCACCTCTCCTTAATAAAAGGAATGAAGTCAAGTACCTTAAAGGTAATCAAGGCACTGTAGAACCAGGTCAATGTCTGTAATCTCAAACACTGTGAGGTTGCGGTGTTGCCTGTGGGATTCGGTCTCGGCACCGCTCGTGTCTTTAGGCTCTGCCTGCTCTACATATTTCAAAGAGCTGACCTTTGTGGAGCTTCAGGGAAGAAGAAATCTGGGGAGAGATTCATAAATCTGTGAAGGAGAGGGCTTGAAAAAAGCATGACTTAATTATCTGAGATTTTTGGCATTATTCTTGTAGTTTCCTCATCTGAGGCCTTGCTGAAACCCTGAAGGATTTACCTTGGCTGGGAGCTGTGGGTAGCAGAACTGGCTGGGTGGGTGAGCTCTGGCTTGTAGCTGGAAGGAAACATGTCCCGTGGAGCAGCAACAAAGCACGAGGAGGCTTCCCTGCGCTTGGGAGCGGTTCCCCCGGTGCCTTTGGGACAAGAGAAAAACATCTGCAGTTTCTACTGGCTTGGTTTTTGTGTGCTGAGATGGGGAGCCCATGCATGTTCAAGAGGAGTCAGGCCACCTAACACCATTCTTACCTGGGGGGGGAAAAGCCCTTTGCAAGCTCTGTGCCAGGTCTGCATGGGCTAAACCGCAGGAATAAGGCGGGGGAGTGCATAGCTGCCTCCTTCGGCGTCAGTCCTGCCCTGCGGCTGCTGGAGCTCGCTGCCTTTCTGCAATAAATAATCGTCAATAACAGTGAATGCATCGGGAGGGACGCTAGGCAGGCTGAAAGACTGCGGTGGTCAGTAGGAGAGGGAAAAGAAAAAAACTTGAAGAGGGGAAAAAAAAAAATAAATCAGTAGCTTATGCTGTTCTTCCTGGCTGCATTCAGCAGCTCGGAGACCAGGAGGGTTTGCCTGCAAACCCTTGGCGAAGTTGCCAGCTGAGTTTGTGCCCGAACAGAGCAGCTGACTGCGGTGGATTTGCAGAGGTGGAATGGAGATCTGGGTGCAGACCTCCGTCTCCTGGGTACTGAAGCCTGCCAGCAGTGGTAGATTTTTAGCTGAAAAACAAGATGGAAAGAAGGACTGTTCTATGCAGGGACATGTCAGCAGCATGGTGACTGCTGTCCCTACTTCCATGCCAAGGTCACTGGGGTTTGTGCAGCTTAGACAGTTGATTCTCACCTACTATCAGGTGTATAACACCAGTCTGGGTCAAGTGAGTTCCTGAGGTCTCAGTCCTGTTCCTAGTGAAAAAAAATCTTAGTTTCAAAGCTGTGGGGCAGCATTGCCAGCAGAAAAGGACCAAAGTCTGACCATAACAGGATCATAAACCTTTTCCACCCCTTCACCTGTGGGCTGTGTGTACCCTCCAAGTTGCATGGTGCAGATTACACGAGCCCTAAATTGGGAGTCACCCTTGGAAGTCCTGTCCACTGGCCAAGTGGGGGTATGCTCCATCGCGCAAACCCTCTTTGTCAGGGCTGGATGTCTCTTCTGAAAGAGGTGTCTTGATGCAGAAATTACAGGGTGCAATGACATGGCCCTTGTTTCATAATAGGTTGAACTAGCTGATCATAACAGTCCTTTCCGCTGTAAAACCTGTCTAGCATATGTAATACACTCACATATATTTTGAGTGCATGAATCTCTGTGCATGTACTTAAACTGAGCGCATGTATGCATGCATACCCATATTTTATTGCTGATAGGAAATGAAACCTCAGATTAAAAGACATTAACAAAGATAAAAAGTAACAGAATCTAATTTCAATTGTCTGTGGCAGGAACCCAATTTTCAAATTATAATTACAATAATTAAAAATTCCCTTATCAACCGAGACAAAAATGCTGCACGTTGGCAGGCAGAGACGTTGAACGAGGCAAGCACAGACTCCTCGGTGCTGAAATCAATTTTCAGAAGTTCAGACAAGCCCCAGAACAATTCCAGTTTTGTTGTGCTTTTTTCTCCTGGGGGAGGAAGAGGCTTTCCCCATGCATGTACACATATCCTTTTTTTTTTTTTTGTCTCATTTATCCACAAGGTCACATTAGCTGGAACAAAAATAAAAATCTCATGTAAACAAAACTATTTTTCTGTAGAAGTGCAGTATGGGGAAAGTTCAAAATCATATCAGGCCTTCCCAGTTCAGGCTTTGCCTCTAATTATGGATTATCTTAGTTAGAATTAACAAACATACATGCTCAGCTTTTGGAGAATTTGCCAAGGAAAGCTCTCAAAGCTCTTTGTGCTGAGCCATCATGAACTTGCTTCCTGATGCCGCCTTCTGCCATTGTCCCCGTTGTACCACTGGGGAGTTCATGAACAGAAATTGAAGTCTAATTAAAAAAAAAATTCCAGATGGACATCTGGAAAATGAACTTTTTTGCCCTGAGAAATCTCAGGTTTCTGTGCACACACTTTCCGAAGGAAACAGACTGCAAAAGTTGGGACTCAAGTTATTTCATGGAATAGAAATATACTGTATGGGTTTCTATTTTTTTTTTTAATGGTATTGTGATGTGCACAAACTAACAGGCATCCAGGCCCAACCTATCAAGCTCAGCGACACCCTCAGAGGAGAGGTGGGACTTCAGAAAGGTCTTGTTCTTCAGCCTCAGCAATTCACAGGGAATGGAGGACGGGAGAATCGCTTGTGACAGAGCAGAGCTTTCTGCAGCATGCGCAGTCGAGGTCTTCAGGGAAGTTCTCGCTTCAGCCTGATGGAGTTAGTCATCGCCTTGTCATAAACACTGGATCCAACATGATGTATTTATGAGGAGGTGACAATTCTCAGTGCATGGCAAATGCATTAGTGCTCTTTAAGCAGTTTTAATTGTACCCAATTAGTACAGAGAGTCTCCAAGCAGAAAGTTTGGCTCTGAAAGTCTTTCCAAATGTCTTTATCGTTGTGTATTTGACTTCAGTATTTAGGGCAAGCTGACTTCGTTTTGAGATCTTTTATTTGTGGGGGCTGGCGTTTCTCACATTTTTCTCATGATACAGTGAATTTGCCCTTTCCCCTGCATAAATGTTTGCGCTATCAGTTCTATACTGTACACGCTGGTACATCATACAGTTAGTGACTGCTCTTTCTCCTGGTGCCATCTAACTGGATCAGGAAAATCCAACAGAAAGGATCTCATTCCAGTCTGAATTGTATGGGTTATTAGTGTAACTGCTCCAAAAGCACATTAGTTTCATTGTGGCTGGATTCTATACGAATAGATTTTTGCTCCTGGGATAAGCCATTATTCACGTAACAGTCACTGAGAATTTTATTTATCAGTGCATGTACAGGAATGTGAAGACAGACAGAAAACTGTGACACCCTGGTTGTTTCCTTCCTGGTTTTGAGAAAAGTTGTGAGATCAGGGGAGGAAGAGAAGGGGGGAAAAAACATTGCTCGATTGAAGGTGGGCTAGATCCAACTCTATGCCCATGAATGAAGTGGGGACTTGTTCTGCCAGTGGTTTTTCTTGTTGGCTTTTTCCTCCCCAGTGGATAACGAGCCTAGAGACACATCTCAACCATAACTTCCCATCCACTTGGAATCAACCTGGAGCAAATATTTCTGCAGTGTGTGATTGAAGATGTATTGTTGTTAGTAACTTTTAATTCAAGCTTCCCCATAGCTGATCTGCAGCAGCAGACTCCCAGTTGGGTGATGCAGCCGAGACCATCATAAACTTCAGCTACACTCGTCATCTCTCTTGAGAGTCTCAAGTCGCCACAGCCTTAATGCCAGCTTTGAAACTTCCCTGCTCCCTCTCAGCAGCCCCAAGGTGAGAGGACAAGCATCGATGAGCCCAGCCCTGCCAAGCCTTGTGGCTCCAATAACGACCCGCTCCGCTGGCGCCATGCAGAATTGACGTCTTGGTGGGAGCGGCGTTGTCAAAGGGGGCAGAGCTCAGGGTGACCTCAATTTCTCAGCTCCGGTATTCAATTATTTCTGCAAGGAAAAGAATCTTTATTATTTAATAATGGCTGAGGCACTCCAAATTATTCATCAGCGCAGGAAGTGAGTTGCTGAGATGCACAGAAAGGATGTGGTTGGTGTTGGGGGGGTGAGGCAGTCAGAGCCTGGCTGAAGGGAGACCTTTGTCTGCTTCACCTAATGCCCCTTCCCAGCACAGGCAAAACCTCCTCTGTCTGGGGTCTTGTCCAGTTGCGCAACTTGGAGAAAGATTTTATTTCTGCAGGTATCGTGGGTTTAAGCTTGTGCATTGATTTTCAGGAGGAGCCCAGGTGATACCTGAACCTGACCCTATCAATGGGTGATACTGTGTTCTACAGGTGGTTTTTTTTCCTTTCTTGGGTGTTATAGGGTTGGGATGCACGCCAGGTTAGGCTACGGGCACATATAACCCGTATCCAGACTGTCAGTGCCTCTCCTGGGTTTTTTCTTGCTCATCTAGAGATCCTGACAGCAAGCTTAATCTGCAGTGAAGGTGTCTGCTGGGTTGCACAAGCAGCTCTGACCCACGCTCTTTCCCCAAATTGGCAATAATAAGCATCCCAATTTTTAGGCAGCAAGACATGGGGTTTCCACCTGGAGCTCCCCTAAATGGTATTTGTATGGCGGAGCAGTGCTGTGCTGTGAGATGCTGCTGAACCGGTGTGAATCTGTGCTGGTATAAGTGTCCCCCGCCCACACATTGCAAATAATATTTTTCCACTCGAGTCAGAAGATGAACCTGTAAAACGCTGGAAGTTGTTTTGTGAAAGTACCATACCTTCATGTTTGAAAAGAAAAAGCATCCTTGCTTGCATATTTAATTGCCAAATTATCATATAAATGTCACATAACTTAGGATGCCAGAACTCACTGATATTTTAAATGTTTCCATGTTTTAATTCCTTGCAAGTCAACCTTTGCAAACCTAATTACAAGGGGAAAAATTGTTGATGGCATTTTCTTCACTATGTTTGGAGCTGAAGGGAGTTTCCTGAGACTCACAGAAATTTTCAACTGTTTGTTTGGGTGGTTTTTTCTTTTCTTTTTTTTTTTTTTCCTTTCTTGATAGTGACAGGAGTTCTTCCTGCTGCTCCTCACTGGGATAAGGTGGATTACTGTCAGCAAAAAACATGGAGTAGCAACAACAGAACATGTTTGCATATTTGGGTTAGTTCTGCAAAATTATTTCTGCAAAATAACCCAAAAATAAACAGAAAAGCCCATGCAGAGTTGAAAACCTTGGGGACGCTTCATGCAAAACAGCTTTCCACTTCAACATTTCCTTCAATTTGATTGTAAAAGCAGCTGTCTAAAAAGGATCAAAACCAAAGTGAAATATTTCTGAGACGGCACAGAGTGGTTTTTGACATTTCCAGTGCATTGAGAACCACATGCTTTCAAGTCAGCCTAATATTTATATCAACACTTACAAACACACACTTGCTGATGTCCCTCTATTCACTTCTGTATACACCGAACCTATAGGTCTGTGGTCCTAGGACCTGCAGGGCAGTACTTTGTACCACCCTTTCCCAGTACTGTGTTAGAGACAGACCCAGCAGCTGGCTGCACTCATGATCTAGGGAAATCCTTCAATAACTGACCTCAAACGTGATGGAAATAGTTATGCTCCCTTAAGTCCTCTCTCCCAGAGGCGTGGGCCACCTCTTGGTGCTCGTTCTTGCATCTCTTCAATAGGAGTCAATGGTTCAGATGACTGCAAAAGGGTTTGAAATCCGTCTGTCCTAGGAAGTCCAGCCAGCTCTGTCCAGGTCTGGGGGAGGGGACAGTCTTTAGCCCCTCTAATGCTGTTTGGAGCATGGAGGGACATGCTTCAGTCCTCGGTGTAAAAGAAAACAGCTGGGGGATGATCTGTTTTACATCCCGTGGCTCACAGTGCTGTTTTAGCAGCTGCGTTTCAGAACCGAGCTGCCTCCGGAGCAGCAGATATTTCTGTCGCCTCTCCAGCATTATGTCTAAGCGCATTCCCGTCTCCTGTTTGCAAAGGGACGGAGAATAGGAGAGCAGAGGATGTTTAGTGCGGCAGGACTGGAAATCAGCTCCTGGTGCTATGGCTGCATGAGAAATAGCAGTGTGGGTCTGTCTGAGGCTGCTGTAGGGTTTTGCCCTCAACTTCAATCTCTGTTTCCCCTGTTGAAAGCAGAGTCTTGTTTTAGTGCTGATCTTCCAGAGCACCTCTCGCCAGTTTTAGCTTTGGGGCTGGAGCTCCCGATTTCCAACCTCTTGGTATAGCACAACTCCTGCTGCTAACCCTTCCTTGTACTTTCTAGGTGCAGGGTGGTAGTAGAGCACTGGCTTTTCTAACCTGTTTTTGTTTTTTCCTGAATTTTTCTAGCCTGAAGCAGAGGAAACAAACTCATATCCACTAATCCAGACGTTTAAGACTACACAGCCAAGGTTAATAATCCAGTGACATCTGAATTGCACGTACTGTAAATAATCAACATCTTTCCGAAGAGCTGCTGAAGGATTTAGAACAGGCTAATTACAGAAATATGAAAGGAAATGGCCCCATTGATTCAGCATGTTGCTGAACAGAAAGGCAATTTCATGAAAGACTGGGGGCAACACTCTGATGTGCAAAACTGTGTGTATAAAATGTATGTATGCAATGCAAAGTTTAAGAAGCAAAGGTGTTATTTCTGCTTTGATATTTTCTCCTTCTTAGTGAAGATCGTGTCTCAACTTCTTACTCTTAAAGAGCAAAACCAGTCCAGAGTGTTGACGCTCAAATTTCCACACAGTTTCACTTAGGTCTGTCCTAAGGTCTGTCCAGCCTACTTGGACATGCAGAGTAGAGACTTTGCTGGAGATCTGAGACTTGATCCCAGAGTTCTCAGGCCTTCTGGGCACCTTGATCAAGGCTCTTTTTTGTTTGTTTGGGGTTTTGTGTGGTTGTTTGGGTTTGGTGGTTTGGTGTTCTTTTTTTGCTTTCCCTCCCACCTCTTGTTGAAGCCACTGTGATCCCAAATCCCTTTGCCTCTGCTTGACTGCATTCCCCTTGCTGGGGCGAGAGCAGGGTCTCTCTCCAGCAGAAGGGCTGCTGCTCACTCTGCCCCTGGCCAGACCCTCACATAAACCAGTGCAGCACCAGCATGGAGCAAGTCCTTCAGCCTCGGCCCCTGAGCAGAGCCTGTATCCATCCTGGGGCTGGACAAGGAGCTGCGAGCTGCTCCCTCCTGTGGGACCATGTCAGAGGGGACAGGACCCCCAGCTATGGGATGCAATGGGGTGATGCCCCCCCCACCTTGCCTCGTCCCTGCAGATCAGGAAGCCGGGAAGGGGTCCAGGCTGCACCCTGGGCTTAGGCTCCAAGGGTCTGCCAGGCATCGTTCAGGAGCGTAAAATGCCTTCGTTAATGAAGCGCTTAATACTGCAGAGCCCGGAGGGAGAAAACTAAGTCTATATATAGCGACAGGCACTCTAAGAGCTGAGAAAGGGAATATGTCTGTTAGAAAATGCCAGCTATTGACTGCTGAGATGTGGAGGGTCAGACCCTGACCACTGATTTAAACTGTGACAGCGGGGAGGGACCAGCGCTAGCGTACCATGGTGTTTCCAGCCCCACAAAGAAGAGCTTGCTATAAAAAAAGTCAATGACAATAGCATAGGGAAGCGAAGGACCCAGCTGCTTTCACCCTGGGTCCCCAACCTCTGGGTTCAATTTGCACACCCCTGACACTGGCTTTGTGTCTTGGCCAGGCTGAGCAATGCTGGCTATGTGGGACTGTGCAGCTGCGACTCTGCACGCTCAGGCTTCCTGAGATAGTGTCCATAAATGTGGCTAATTATCGCATAATGAATAATACATCTTTGTGGAAATCTCATTTATAAAAATGCTGCATTATATATTTTTTTTTTCTCTTTTCCAAGCAGAATGTGTGACGTCTTTCCAAAAGCTGTACAGAGCTTGTGTTCACTTGTTCTGGCCACCGAGCTTTGTGTAACTCTGCGAGGACAGGTTGCTGTGAGGTCCATCTCTCAATGATGTAGTGAGTCTGCTCCCTCTCAGGCAGTGCAGAGATGGAGCTCCCAAAGTGGGGGACTGCCTTTGCAGCCCATCCCTCTACAACACGGCAAGCAAGATGCCTGTGGTTGTCCTCAGGATTTATATTGGATTATGGACGTAATGGAGCTCTGACATTTCAACCAAGAGCTGAGACATTTTAAGCTGTGTGCAGAGAAAATTAAGGTCTCTGCACTTTCCAGCAATGATATTGCAAAGAATAGGAAGCCAGGTGAGATTCATTATGGCCCAAAAGCTGTGTGCAAAACTTCACACTTCCATTTGCAGTTTCCATTCCATCTGTCATTCCAAAATGTTTGTATGAAATACAGAAAAGCAAGAAAAAAGAGAGCTAGAGAAATAAACCTTGCAAGCATACACACTTCTTACTTGGGCCTTTTCTATTCCTTTGCAACTCCAACAACTTCGCTGAAGACACATCTGAATTACAGAGGTCTGAGTGAGAGCAAGGGGCCCCAGTCCCTACAGCCCAACACGGGTTCTTGTAGGATAACAAAGAAAAATGCTCAGACAAGCCACAGAATCTTAGTAAGGCCAAGAATGAAGCTAGACAGGACATAAAACCAGAATATTTTTGCTCATGCTTGTTCCTATTCACATTATTACTGTGAAAACCTATTAATTACTGGAAGGAAACTTGTAATAGGCCTTTTGGTGGAATGCCGCATTGTTAGCTGCATTTGTACACGGTTTGTTACATTATGAGCAATCTGAAATCTCTTATAGAAAGTTCTTCTTTGAAATAAAGGGAGATGGAGGTGGGGACAGCCAGAGCTTTGTGCGACTGTCCTCGTTCTGCTATTTGATGGTCCAATGCTGTCAGAGACTTTGGTGCTATTGTTCAGGAAGCCGTAGCATGCGATCGTTGCATTTGCTTCATGGTCTAAGTTCTGAGGGGTCCTTTGATCCTGCTGGTGTTCTCTGCTCTGACCTGGTCTTCTGCTGGTTCAGCTGAACTTCACTGCGCCCGTTGCTCTGGCTTTGTCTGGCCCTGTGCTTCTCTGGGAAGCTATGTGGTCAGGGGACGTACCTCCCTAAGGACTGGGAGGTCAACCAAGGTCTTAGGAAGAAATTTCTCTCCCAAAAAGATTGTCTTGTAACTGTCAACCCCAAGCATTTCATGTGGTACTTAATTGGTACCCGCCCAGACCTCAGGAGTTACCTTAGCAAGGAGCAGAGCAGAAGGGTGAGAAATACCCTCCCGCAGCCCCTCCAGGAGCTCTCAGCTGGGGTACGGAGCCCAGATCCCATCCCTTCCCCTTCCCCCTCTCCCAGGAGGTCGTCCCACTGGCCTGGAGCCCGAGCAGTCTTGTGGGTCTGCACAAGACATGAACCATTCTGTGTAACTCAGTTTTTCAGCTGCTGTAACTTACGTCAGGCTTTCATCTTGGATGACAAAGACGAAATGACCCTCGAGTCCTTACCTGCTGCTTTCAGAGGGCCTCTTCTGCACCTTCGGCTCTGCAGGCTCAGTGGCAAACTGATCTTTTTACCTCTGCACAGAACGACCTTGCGTGGAAGTGTGGAGGGATGGGGTTTGTGCGGGACAGGGCTAAGCCGAAGGGAAGATACCTTTGCAAAAATCGGAGACAGCTGGCGAGGCAGAGCATGCACAGTATTGTGTCAAAGTCAGGGTGGGAGCCTGGTCCAGCCAGGAGGCAAGAGTAGCCCAGATATGAATTGCAAAGAGAATGAAACTTTGATTTTTTTTCTGTCAGCCAGTTTGCTCTGCACTCCTGGCACCCAGCTGATAAGCTTGTCTTAATGGCAATGGGATACAAAGCTATATTGACCGCGTTTCCAGGCTGCCTGTCTCAAAGGGAAAGCTCTCTGCGTTCCCCAAGTTTTATGACTTGAAGCTGTCAGGCACCGAGGGGGGAAGCTGTGATGGATTCATTCTTCTCCCTTATCCAGTGGCTACACTGCACCTTCCACAAATATCAGCATCTTGAAACACTGCGGAGAAAGACAGAGGAGAAAGAGCAAGCCCCAGATAAATCACTGGGGTTTGCAAGGCTTTATTGCAAACGACAACAGCACCTGAAAGGGTCTTTATTTTTCCCCTCGGCTTGACTCTGTTACGCTTTCTCCTCACCTTCCTTCTGTCCTGTTTCCACTCTTTGTTTGTTATTACCATTAACAACTATTAATTAGGAGACTTCATTATGGGTCAGAATTCACTTGAGCTTGGTGCTGCAGAAATTCAGAGTATTTCATCTGCGTGTTTCCTCCTTCCTTCTTCCCTCTGTATCGTCGTCTCCCTTCCCCAAAGCATCTCTGGGCGCCCTGCCCCACCTCGAGGTGCCCTCTCCTGAACCCAAGAGCTGCCCATCCGTGGGAGATGCCCTCGCTCAGGTCACGGCACAGACGCGGATCAGGAACGGGGCTGTTCGAGGCTGGATCTGGGCAGCAGGAGACAGCCGAGTTTTACAAGTCGTAAATCAGGCCAGCTCAGCACTCGGTTTTAGAAAACAGTCTGCATGGGCTTAAGTTCATCCTGGCCATTTTTTGAGTCTTAAAAACTTCAAATAGTCACAGGATTGAAGGAGAAAATGCTTTAACAAAAATAGGTATAAAAGCTGTGATGTTGGGGGCCTTTCAGCGCTGCTGTGAACTGGGGAAGTAACGCAGCGAGAGACGGGGGTGATGGTCGCTCCTGGGTGAAGAGGCTGTCCCTCGAGGGACTGCTGAGGACAGGAGACCCCACGGGAACGAAAACCCCAGGAGCTGCCGTCCCTGCACCACGGGGAGGGAAGGGGAAGGAAAACGCACGGCTACAAAAGCCTTTAGAGCTGCTGCTGTGAACTGAACTGCCTTTGCGGGACTGTCGGCTGCGTTACACAACTGGGGGTGGGTTTCTGTTTGCCAGGGCTGGATCCAGACTAGAAATCCTAAATGAAATGATTTATTTTGAAGCCTTTGTTTCGCCTGGGGAGATGTGTGTGATGTGTGGTTCTGCATTTTGGGGAGGGTCGCAAGGGCTTGGCGGCTTCTGTACTGCAGCACACAAATTGCTTAAAGCTTTCGTGTTGCTTTGTTACCGGAGGAGGATTGGAGGCAGATGAAACAAATTAGGGTTTGGGATATCGGATACCTGCAAAAAATAACCCAGGAAAGTGAAAAGGACCCAATTCTGTGAAAAGGACCCAATTCTGCAAAATGCCGAGTCCCTCCTCTGTTGTCTTTGCTGAGTTTCCAGGCACCAAGCTCTTGTCATTGGGGTTTGTTACAGACAAAAGCCCTACTGAAATCTCACTCCGGTTTGTTGAAACGCTACCCCTGTCTGGAAGGAGAGGAGATTGCTTTTCCTGGAGCCCAACTCCACAAAGTCTCCGGTGAAAATGGAGAAAACCGAGAAACATAAGGACTGTTTTTACCATCCCGAAAGCAGCTGGCGTGCAACAAGCTTAAGGCTGGAGCTGCAAGGAGGTTTGAGGCATTTGGTTCCTGTGAAGTCGTATGGGGTTTGGCATCGCCCCGGGCAATGGGAGAGGCTGGTCCCAGATCCAGATCTGTTGGCAGGTGGTCCGGGTCCACCTTTTGGGCTGCCTGGATCCGTCTTCTATAAAACCCAAGAGGCTCTAAAGCAGTTTTCAAATTTTGTAGGCAGGATTTGTGAGTGGGAAATGGTTTTCATTTGGATTAATTAGCATGAACTGTGAGTTTTCTCATTGGCTGTATCCTGTAAATCTCTCTTTTGCCTCTCCTTTTTTTTTTTTTTTAAAGGGGGGAAAGAAAAAAGTGGACTATAACCCCAGCAAATCTGCTTTAACATATGTAAATCCATCTCTGCCGTCTAATTCAGCAAAAAGCTTAAGCTCAAGTTAGAGTGGCTGCAAAATCGGACCTCTTTCTCACCCGCTCTTCCACTCAGAATTTCCTGACAGGTTTTGTTAATCGGCGCAGAGGACATGCCGCTTGCCCTAATACAAATACGCATAAATACGGCTTGCAAGAGCCGCGCGTGCCCCCGGCCTGGCTTGCCCCCGCTGCAGCCAGGACCGAGCCTTCTGCTTTTGCAATGAGCAGCAATTTTTCCCGGGCAGCGCAGGTGACAGTGCCAAGGAGGCAATGCGAGAGCTCCCGTAAAACAGGGTACATGAGACCTTTGAGAGGAGCTCGTGGGCCAGCGTGGCAGGTGGATGTAAAGCCACCAGAACTCATTCAAGTCAATGGTGCTATCCTGATTTACACCAACAGAGCATATGGCCCTTAGCACATGATACCAGATGGTATTTTATAAGCACAGGAATTATTTAGGAGTGTGGCTATTACTCCAGTACTAATGAATTACAAATAACTCCTCCAGGAAAGACCTTTTGCTGACTAAGAAACATGTCCCTGAGATAAACTAACTGTTGAGGTTTAAAGGGTCAGCAATTTTTAAAAAATATATTTTATTCCTAGTAAGTTAAAGGGGCCCAGAAATATCCCACTTGCCTCATTAGCAAATATTACCCCATTTTTCTTTCACAGTGTAGCAGGGGGGAAGAAAAGCATATAAAATAAACACCTGGCAGGAGTGCATAATCTGCATAAATTCAAGTGGTTACACTCTTGACAGAAAACCAAACCAAAATGAGACTTTCGAAGCTGGCAATGAGACCTCAGCGATGATTTATTTTCATGCAGACAGTGCACGGCTGGGATTTTAAAGAGTAGCCTTGCAGATCCTGGTGCTCCATTCCTGCTCCGTTCCCTCTGGACAGCCGAGTCAGCTGATGCAACTCCCCCAGCTTTTCTAGGTGCAAACCACCGGCAAAACGGGGCCAGTCCCACCTCTGCAGATCGCTGCGCAGCAGCGTCACATCGTAGTTTTTGGGCTCTTCCAGGTCAGTGGTCCATAAGGTGGGAGGTTTGGTGCTTGTTGGCCATAAGCATGCAGTGTGTGCCCCTGCGATGGAGCGGTTGTGCTACTTCACGTTTGGAGTTGGTTTGTTGTTTTGCGCCCCGCTAATGGCTTGCAATGCATTTTTTTGCTTATAGGAGCCTTTGGTATTCTCCTTCCTTGGGTCTTTTGGGGATGATCATCCCCAACTTGTGCCATTTCTCCATCAGCATCCAGTACCACAGTGACCAAGCGAGCACACCTACATGCTGCATTGGTTTGTAAGCCACGGCTTGCTGTGGCCAGCTGGCCGTGCCAGGCGGGGGTTACAGAAGGGACAGGGCATGTGACACTTTCTCCACTCTCCCCTGCATTGTAGCCCTGACAGAAGGTTTCTAGTATTTCATTCACCCGCTGGCACAAGAACCCTCTAGTTTCCCAGGGAAAAATGATTTGCCAAACTATTTATGCAAATCGGCATCAAACAACTTCTTGACATAATCTAGTGTGTCTGCCTGTTTTCATGCTTTCTTTTGCCTGGCAGGTGGGGGTTGTGAATTAGGAGATAATTCATACCATCTCACCCCATCCTGTTCTCTAAACTGAACAATATTTAGTGTCTTCCTACATCAGTGCCATGCTGGAGACCATGTTGAGGACCGCACCGGCCCTTACCGCTGGCGCTCTTTGGTTTCCCATATTCCCTTACTTTTCCAGCTGAAGGAGGAGGAAAAAGGAGTGGGAGAGATGGAGAAAGGTGTACGATCTGTGGGAGGTGGCAGGAGGGGAAAAAAGATTGATCTGCAAGGCAAGATGAGGTAAGCCTTGTGAGCTCCTGGAGGAGGAGAGCCTGGGGTAGGTGCCCTGCGCTGGTAGCTCATTGCACATTCAGAGCACGTCCGGATGAGCGACAGCCGTAAACTGTGCTGGTCCTGCATGGAAGATAAAAAGCTTCCTGCAGGCAAATGGCTGGGCAGGTTAGGACAGAGCTGGGAAATGATGTTCCCATTGCAGCTGCTGAGGACCTCCAGGTGCTGCGGGAATCTGCAGGCAAGAGCTTTGCTGTGTCTTTGCTCCGGGGACCTCAACTGAGTTCCCCTGGAAGGAAATGGAGGTCTTCACTTTTTAAATGTGTATGTGCATTAGGAAGGGGAAGAGCTGAGGGGGACAGTCGTGGAACAGACTGGAGAGGAGCCCTCACCATGCCAGGAGCGGTCATGGCTTTCTCCACATCTTCTTTTATGCTCAATTGTCTGAAAATTAAGCCCGCTCTGAGATGCTTCGATAGTATGAGGGGAGGGAAAAATGCAGAGGGATAGTCTCTAAAAGGAAAGAGGAAAAAAAAGCATGTTAGTGAATTTTTAATGCTCGATTAATTTTGGGTGCCAAACAACATATCTGCAACAGAGCTGGTCTCATCAGAATAATAGAAAATCCGTGCTCACAGACATAAATTATCGATAAGGGTTAACAGGGCCATATCCGTTCAGGATGGCGTGCCGAGTGGCTGCTTCTCCTTGTACATCTAGTTTTCTGTTTCTTTCATTCCCTTTTTTTCACCTTTTAACCCCAATATTTTAAACCACCCCCGCCCCCAGCCATGCCTTTCCTGCTGACAGTTTTGCCCTAGGAATGACTGGTTTGTTTTCTCCCCCAAGAGAAGGTACCATTCGAGGTGTCAGAGTGCAAACCAACATGTTAACAACCCAAAATACAACAAATCCGGCAGTCTGATGTATTTGAGACAAATTCTGGAGACTGTATTTAAGATTATGCATTGAGGTGGAGGTATATACACCTTAGAAACCTAAGGCAAATAGATTGCTTTTTTTAATCTTTTGTCTCCAACCAAGAAAGCTAGAAACCAGCAAAAAAAAAGAAAAAGGAGTGCTGAGATTCTGTCAAAATTGCAGCTCAGACTTGAATTTTAAAAACCCTCATGGAAAAATTGCAATAATTTTTTTTTTTTTTTGCAGCAAGATTAGGAATGATCACTTTGGAATGATCACTTTGAGATCAAATCCCAAAGGATCTTGTCACTCTTGTCACTCACTGGGCTTTGGAAACCACTAAATAGGAAATATCCCTGGAGGATCCTAGCCCTGGTTTTATTTATTTCCCTGCAAATGCCCCATAGGATGAAGTCCTTTGGGACTGCAATCACCTCTGAGCCAATCTCCAGCCACACTGAACACATAACACCACTGCTAGGTCTATTAATTTTGCAGCTTTAAGCCTAATGTTTTCATTCATCTTTGGTCCGTCCTCTAGTTTCCCATCCATCAATATGAGGATTAGGGCAGGGCAAGATGACAACTAAATGGCAACTTCTGGCAAGGATTTCCTCTCTCCCTCGCTTGGTGATGTGCTTCAGCAGGAGCAAACCAATTATTCCTTTGCGGCAGACTTCAAAGGACCACGACAAGGTTGGACTCGGGGCACGGAGAGAAATTGAGCTTGCTGGTGTCTTGGAGACCTAGGTGAGGAAGAGGATGTAGGAATGCTCTCCAGCTCCAGGGTTATCTCCAGGCTCACCCCAGATGGGATGATACAATGACAGGGCAATATGTCCCAAAACAGCATCACAAAACAAAATGGCCAAAGTGATTATTCATTAATCCAGCAGTCAGGAGCAACTGCCTGTTACAACCAGCACAAACCTCTCCTCACCCAGCACCATTTTGCTGCGATTGTTTTGCTGCTTCTTCCAGGCAGCAAAAAAACCTCATAATTGGCTTCTTCAAGGCAGGGAAGGAAGGTTGATTTCTTCTCCCCACATCCAAAAATCCATGTTTGAACAAAGACTAGGAAAGAAAAATTCATACAGAAACATCATCTTGCAATTAATCATAAAAACTAGCATAAAGTAGCAATGATTACTTAGCAAGAACAAACACCCACTCTGTTCTATCTTCTTTTTGTCATGAGTTGGACAATTTTCAAGAGTTAATAGGTAAAGCCTAGTTTTCAATAGCTCTGATTTTCCTTTTTTTCTTCTTTTTTTCTTTAAAAAAGCTCTTCTTTTCATTGTTATTACACATTCCAGTAGGTATTAGGCATTAATGTTTGTTTTCACATCAATTGCTGGGTCCGTATTTGAAAAGCAAAGTAGGTAGTTGGTAGCAACTACCTGACCCAAGGAGTTAGATGCAAACTCTGAAAGTTTACGGTGCTGCTGAGTGATTAAGTATGCGGATCAACGCCAGATGACACAAAATAGATGCATGTAACTTGTTTGTGTTTGGGGAGGGAGGGAGAAGAAAGAAGTGGGAAAACAACATGGATTTTTTGCCAAATCTGTGAAATTCCGTGCTGCAAGATATTACTGTGGCCCTCGGAGTGCTGCCTCTCCCCCTGAGCTGCTCTGTGTCACGCTGCAAGCTGGGCTTCCTGGATTTTATTCGTCACTTGTAAATAGTCCAGGGGAAAAAAAAGCCATTATTCTGGTCAGAAAGCACTTTGGCTGAAAGGCTGCATTTTTTATTATTTGTGTCTGTTGCAGTCCACAAATAATAAATAAAACCTTGGGTAATTCAGCTTTAATTATGCTCCCCGGTTTCATTGCTTTGCCATGTCCCAGGTGTGCCAGCTCCGTCCCCCTGTTTAGCTACTCTATCATTTCCAGAGAAACGTGCATCTGGTTGGTCACCCTTTGTGCTTTGGTGATGTACAACAGCCCTTTTCTTGCCTCTGCTGCCGGACTTTGGCTTTGCCTTACCCCAGGCTGGAGCAGCTGCAGGGGCCGAGGGAGCGGGGAGTGGGGGGGACAGAGCAGGTTTGGGGAGAAATCAAGCAGAGACGCTCAGGGAGTTTGTAGTGGACCTTCCCTTCCCTCCCTGCAGAAGTTTCTGGCTCTTCAACATCAGAACAGTTCACAGCAAAGAGTTGATCTCTGCATATCTCCCCCTTCAAAGATAGGGAAACATTGAAACATTTGAAATAACCCTTTTGGACCTTTTTGAAGTGAAAATATTCTCTCTGAGGGTCAACGTTAATTTCCATTTAGATGTTTAGCTAGAAAAGAGAAAGAAAACAGGATGGCTGACATCAAACGAGCCGCCTCTCACGCAGTGATACGGGTGCTCTGCGCTGACCCAGCTGGGAGGGAGCAGTTTTAGTTGTTTCATTTTTCTATTGATGGTGCCTCTCCCTCCGCAGCAACGATCTCTGCAGATCCAGGAGAGCAAAAGCTGGCAAAGCTCCATGTCTAACCAGCGATGGTTCAAACACCCCCTGTCTCCAGGGGACTCCCTGGAGCAATTGGGGATTTTTCCCTCCTTCAGGTCCATGGTTGTGAATATTTTAGGGGGTTTTGAATACCTTGGATGTATCAGCTGAAGCAAGGTGTGCTCGCACTGGGTATCACTCTCGCATTTTCCAAGAGAAAGGCTTTGCAGTTTTCCTACTTGCAGTTAGCCATTTGGATCACCTCACTGCTTTGGGAAGATTTCCAGGTCCCCTCAACAGAGAGCTCTCTGTTCCCAGCTGTGTCACCTTCCCTTCTTGGCTTTGCGAGCTGCCTTGTCACAAAGGAGCGCGGCTGTCGTGGTTGTTCACAGATCAAAATCCGCTCTTTGATGTAAGCTGGAGTTCGAGCCATGAACTGCATTGAAAATGAGGACCATGACCTTAAACTGGCACAAGCAACTGCCCAGGACTCGGTGGGGGAATCTGAGCCCAAATCTGATGTCCTTGCAGCAGCCTAAACCGAGGACGGGCACGCAGCCGCTGTAGCAGTGGCAGTTTGTGCACCAGCTGAATAATTGGAAATTTCCATGTATGCCATCTCTGGAGAAAGATCACAAAAGAGATCTTGAAAATGCTGCCCAAGTGGTGTTCGTATGGCTTAGACGTGAAGTCCCAGCAGTGGATCTGGCTGTCCCGCGTTGATGGAGTCGAGCGATGCGAGAGGGACCCTGGTGCTGTTTGTCACAGGGTCCTTTTGCTGCCTTTGTGCACAGCAGGATTTTCACGAGGTGGCACATCATGGCCATAAGGCTCAGGCAGGTGATTTGGGCTGAGGCGGGGGTGGCTGATCTGGTGCTCACCCCACGAGCACCTATGGCCACGTGTGCCAGTCTTGGGCTGGGGTTTGTGCTTCGCCTCATGCTCACGATGGAGAAGGGTTACCGGAGGGTTACCTGGCATGGGCACCCCTTCACAGGCTTTGCCAGGGAGTTTCTTTTTTCTGCACATACAGGCTTATAGGCGTATTTTGCGTGTGATGGGAAGATCTCAGTGCATAGCAAGTTAAGTACCAAAAGCTTTATGGGGCACTTAATCCAAAACCAGGTGGGAAACCCCAGCTCCAACCCCACTCCCAGCTACTTCACCCCATAGACTCAGAGCAAATAGATCTGGAAAGGAATTGTTTACCCTTTGGTGTCTACCAGGCAGTGGCTGAGAACTGAGCAAAGACCCCAGGACCACTTACAAAGCTCCCTATATCCAATTTCCAGCCGGTTCTGCCATTTTCATGTCCATGCCCTCAGTGGGGCAGTGCCAGGACCCACCACTGCACGCATTCAGCCTGGATCCACCAAGAAGCCATGAACCTCGCCTTGCCTGTGTCCAGGGAAGCGGACAGGTTGTGTTACTCAGGGTGTAAGTGCTGTGGGGTAGGGACTGTACCACTGTGCTTCATTAGCATCAGGCCCAAATGCACCCTATTCCTCCCTGGCCCGTCAGGACCATAAAGAGCAGGCTTAGGCTGGCGATAGGATGCGCCCGAGCCGTGTACTGGGAACTGGTGTCCCCTCCTCCATCAGCTCGGTTATTGGTGATTTCAAGGTGGTATTATTCCAGCACCTTGATCTAAACAAAATGAGCCTTGAATAAACATAATAGTAAGCTCCATCGTTCAGTGGTGCGATGCCATGCCTTCGGCAGTCGATTCCCATAAGGAGGCATCTCTTCCCCAGCATGCTGGATATAAACCTTAAATTTACATCTCTAGTTAAACAGCGGCTTCCAAGACTAAGGTTTCAGTCTCTAGTGACAATGAACAGAAACATCTCCCCCATTAAAAATTTCATCGTTGTTTTTCTGATGAGCAACTATGCTGTGCAGGCATTTTTATAGGTTCCCACAGAGATGGTCTTGCTGCAGTGTTAAATCTTTGCCATGTCAGGCTGAAAAGTCACTAGAGATGATGCTTAAACACCACATCCATTCCCCTGCCATTAAAAAATCCTTCCCTGCTGGATCGCAAGTGGGAGATTAAAATCGGTACAGGCCGTGCATCAAACAGGGAGGCGAGATGGTGGAGTGCAGCAACCGGGCGCTGCAAGCCAGCACGCCTGGGTTCCCTCCCTGCCACTGTCACCCGCCTGCTGCACGACCATGAAAAAGTCATTTTGTCTCTGCTCCCCGGGTCCATTTTTCTCCCCTGTTTATTGAAATGATAAATGGGCCAGAGCAGGGACTGTCTCCCTGTGGTGCAGAGCACCCACTGCGTGCCGATCCCCAGCACAAGACCAGTAACACCAGTGTGCTGCAAAACTCACGTCACACAGCTGTGCCTGGCCTCCCTCCCCTCTCTGTGGGCATCATAAAAAAAAAAAACAAAGCAAAAAGATGTTGTTAAAATAACATTGCTTATTGCTTAAACAGAAAAAAAACATGGTACTGCAGAATTAAAGGCTCTTATCCCCCCCTGTAACTCACCTAGCTTTATGGAGCACATATGGCAGCCCGGCCACCCACTGCTCCGAGATTTCAGCAATCCAGGAGCGCGTGGGGGTGGGGAAGTGAATTAAAGATGAAGTGGCAGCTGGAATTGTGAAGTTCCTGGCTTAATATCATTTTCGGAGGAGTTCTGTGCATTTGATAATATGTGCCATGCACATGGTTATTTCCTTGAATTAGATAACAGTAGATAACACAATGATCCTAATCTCCCCCCGTTACTTGAAATCTGGCATTACGCATCGGCAACAGAGTCCCTGCTTATCTTCTCTCCGATGGCTTCCTTGGGAGCGCTCACCGGCAGCTCTCTTTCTTTAGATATTGCCAAGATTACTGCGGATGGAAATGAATGTCTGCTGGCAACGGGTGTCTCCTGCAAGGTGTGAGGCTGGAGATAGTCAGCCCCGGTGCTGGTGCTGGAGACAAGCTCCTGCCATCTGCAAAATGCAGATGGTCTCAATGGGATTATAAGGAGGAGGGGGGCACGGAGGGGACAGCCAAGGCTGTATCTCCGAAGAAAGTGCCTGAAAAGCAGTGTTGCTGGGTGAGATTGTCTCCCACCGCTAGCTGACCCCGCCGGAGATCTCTCGTGCTCTAGGTGAGAGCCACTTGTCCAGGACCCACTTCAAAGCACTGAGAAACCGCAAGGTTTTGTTGGTTGGTTGGTTTTGTTTTCTTTTCCCCAAATTTCACCTGGGATCCTGCATTGGAGCAGCGCTGTGATGGTATTGCATCAAGGACAGGACCTCCCCGGTGGCCGCGGCAGGACACGTTTGCTGTGCCTGTCCCACCTGGGGTACCATGACATCCCGGATGATCCCATCCCATCACGGGGAGCCTTTTGCAGTGATGTAAATGGGGAGACCCGCATGGGAGGGCACTGGTTTGCTGCACACCAGCTAAAGGCTACTTGAGCTCAGGCTGTCGAGACACCTGTAACACTTCTGGTCTTGCAACAGGTCAGGGGCAGGAGGGCATTAAACATAAAGGTAAATCCTTTACAGCATCTCCTGATTGGAAAACGGGGTTCAGACATGCAGTAAGTAAGTTACCAGGTTTGCAGAGACAAAATCAAACTAGCACCTCCTTGTCTTTTGGCGTAGCGCAGCGGGAGCTCTGCCCATCGCCAGACCTCATCACCCCTTCCCCAGCCAAAAGCAGCGCTCTCTGCAGACGAAGGAGGGATGCTCTTTCTCTCTCTCTCACACACAAAGGGTAGCAGGATTCTGGTATTTATGTATCTTTTTTCCCTGCTGGCATTTAATGGGCGTTTTAGTAGCACAAATAGAAAATGCTGCATATTCATCTTCCATGTCACAGGCATTGAGATGGAGAGGAGTGAAGGGAGAAGCGCCTCAGGCTCATTGTACCAATCTTGTCCTCGGCAGCAATCTCGAAGATAAAGAATAACTTAATTACCGCATATCATTTCGTCTCCTTTATTTGCTCTTTGTTGCTCTCCTCCGATGCCTGTGCCCACACTCCGACACACAAGCGGCAGGCAGGCAAATCACTGTTTGATTAAAACGCCCAGTGGACTACCGATCCCTGACCCACTTAGAGCTCCCGTGGAGCAGGAGAGGGGCGATAAAATATGGGCTGCACCTAGAAAGATAAAGGAATGAAATCCATTACACTGTCAGGGGTGTTGACTTTGCAGAGCAGCAATCTGGCCTGCAATGCAATCGGCCGGTGATGGGCTGGCCGCTCCCGGGGAGCATCTTGGAGAAGAATAAGGGGATTGCATGTACATCTGTCTTGTTCAATTTGCTTCGAGAAGAGTGTGGGCGCTGAGTTCATTTGAATGAAAAAAAAACAGACTGAGGCCAGGAAGAGTGATTTTTCTCCACCCCCAACTCAAATATAGGAACCGGGATTGCTCTGTATGGGTTTTTCTTTTGAGCCATGTGGCACGAGCACTTGGCAGTCCCATCCAGGGCCCTACGTGATGCATGAGGTACAAAATGTGAAAAAAAAAGATGCCTGCAGGGACCTGAGGAAAAGGGGAGGCTCTGGGTAAAGCAATGCTTATGGCCTTGAGGACCAAAAAATAGTAACAAAGTTCAGCCCTGCAAGTTCTCTGTCACGCACAAGGCAGACAGGGGCACAAATAAAATCTGATGTTCCCTGCTTTGCCCTGAACAAGGACCCTGAGTCCTTCTGCTAAATCATCCTGACTCCGAGTGCTGCAAACCTGCACGGAGATGCTGTGCGAGGTCCAAGCCAGGCAGGGAGACAAGGGCAGCTGGAAGTCAGGGGAAAGCCGTCAGCCAGGAGATGCCAGGGTAGCATGGCTGAAAAACTGTGTTCTCTGACTGTCTCCAGCATTTCTGAGACATGGACATGACCTGGGAGGCTCAGCAGCTTCAGCACACTTGGAGAAGTGTGCATCAGAAGCAATTAATATGTTTAAAATAGCTTCACAACCCCCCCCCTGCAATTTTGCAAGGCAGGGAAGAAGCCGAAATCCTCCAAGAACAGGACCTCCATCGGCATGTCCACAGAGGGACGCTCATGGAAATGCTTTCACTGGTCTGGAGATAGAGCTAGACCCAGATATCAAATCCAAATATTACCCCCTTTCTTCCACAACATGTCATTTGCTTTCTGCCCTTGGAATGATATAATTGCTATATTAATTACCCTAAGAAAGTGCAAGGGAGCAAGCTCTCTGCTGCCAGGTACCAGTGAGTTAAAGGAGGCAGCAAACCGAGCAGGGCTCATTTATGCTTTTTGTCAGAGCCGTTCCCTCTGAGCATCCTGGTTGTTTTAGGTAAATGTTTCATTGCGTTTTGAACATGCAGGTAATGAAACCTTATCTTCATAGTTTTGTGATAAAAAAGAAACAGAGCTGTGCTAAATATGCCCTCAGTGAAGAGTCACTGCAACCAAGCCTCTTCACAACAAACATTAAGCGGGACAACTATACGAGGTCCTAGTCTGCAGTAATTTGATCAGAAGTATGAGGTCTTGGTGAAATATTGGTCTCATTTTGTAGAGTAATGTGGAGCTAAACAAAGCAAACGGGTAGAGATATCTGAATTTAGTGATGCAAGGATGATGGAAGAGGGGGCTTCGTGGCTTCCTTAGGAATCTCAGGACTCGCAGAGTCTCAGTCGGGGACCAGGGAGTGTGGAAAGAGATTAAATAAATCTGCTAGCAAGCTGCCCCTGGAGAGCTGCAGTCGCAGCAGCTGGGGCCGGAGGAGGCAGCTGGTGCTGCGCGGCGGCGGCGAGCCACGCTGCAGCAAAGGGGGCGGGCGGCAGCGCTGCCCTCTCCCCGGGCACAAGATGCGCAGGGGACCCAGGAGCTCCTGCACGTGTGAGGGGACCCTGCTCGGCCCCCTCTGTTGCTGTCCCTACTCCCAGGCAAAGACTGACCCCCCTGCTGCGATCATCCAGCTAACGCCTGCACGCCATAGAAAGGCTCCAGGACCAGCACCTCATCACAAACCCAAAACCAGAAAACCAGAAAACCAACCCTCGTGCCAGAAGATTGGTAAGACACAGCCGAGTGTGGCATTATGTTGTGGCTGGAAGTGTCTTAAGTTAATTATTTTAGAGAGAAGGAAAGGAAAGGAAAAAGGAAAGGAAAGGAAAGGAAAGGAAAGGAAAGGAAAGGAAAGGAAAGGAAAGGAAAGGAAAGGAAAGGAAAGGAAAGGAAAGGAAAGGAAAGGAAAGGAAAGGAAAGGAAAAAGGAAAGGGAAAGGAGAAGGGAAGGGAAAGGGAAGGGAAAGGGAAGGGAAAGGAAGGAAAGGAGAAAGAGGAGAAAGAAGTGTGTTCATTCTCTCTGACAAGTGTGAGTTTGTGGCTGGAGAAAAGAACAGCCCACCACATACTGCAAGTTCAGATCTGGGTGTTTAATTCTGCTGAGACCTCACTAGGGGGGACTGGAAGATCATTCAATCCATTCCAAGCTGCAGCTCATGTTGCAGTTTTATATGCATGCTTGCACAGCAGGAAGGCTCTAATGATTAATTAACGCTAGCACCATGTTTGCACACTGCCGTGGCAAAAGCTCTAGCTATAGAAGTTGCACAATGGTATCAACGTGCAGCAGATTTTTTGCCACGCAGACTCGTTTCAGACAAACAAAACCCACAAAGCATTGTTCTGACTTGCCCTACAGAAAATAAAAATAGTACGCTGCCTTTATGCCACATGTGAAAAATGACATGTGGGTAATTTAAAGTGTTCTTTGGAAGCATCTGGAAATATATTTAAAAGCATTGTAAGAAGGGTAGTAAATGTCATGTTGGATTTTATGCAGGAGAAGACGTGCAACCTGCAATCGGTGTAACTTGTTTTGTTGAACTCAAAGTGACTGCACTGTCCTCCAAACACCCAACCTGCCTCCCTGGGCTCTCACAGCTCAGAACTCTGAGGACCAAGATCTGTTTTATTTATTCCCTTCTTCTTTCCAGAAGAAAAAAAGGAACAAAAAGCCCGTTGCTCACTACAAAGCCATGCAGAAGTTAGTGTTTTAGCAGTTCTTTGGGGAGAAGACACCTTAGGAGCTGCATGGAAGTCAGCAAACACCATTTTTCACTGCAAATGCTCCTGCATCCTGGCCATTTGAGCATCTGGGCCAGCCCCTTTATAAGAGGTTAGTTAACGCAGTCCGGGCTCTCCACTACTGCACCTCATCCAGCACACATTATTAAAAGACAGCTTCCAGGAAGGCATTTAATCTTGGTCTGAAGTCTTTCAGGACATGAAGAATGCCCTGCTTCCCCAAGTCATTTGTTCCACTTTCTCTCCTTTAATTTAAGCCAGCCAATCCTGGTGACCACCAGCCTCGCAGGAGGATTGCACTGGGGCTGGCCGGGGAGCAGAGGAGGCACCCAGGAGCAGGAGCAGGCACTGTCGGAAGGGGAGCCTCTGCATTTAGCTCACGCTCTGCTCTCGTGGCCGTATTGCTCACACTACGAGCTGGCTGGTTTCGAGGCAGAGCAGGCATGTTTGCACGAGTGGCCCTGGCCAAGGAGCAGGGCAAGGGCATGTGAGGTTGCTCATTTGATGCAAAACTTGGAGCCATATCAGATGCAATTCTGGTTCGCGTGCTGGCCAGAGATCACTTCTTGCTGTCCCAGTACCCTGGGCTGCACGTTACTTTTCCCATGTTTCCCTTCCTCTTCTGCAGCTTTTCTTGCTGTTGTTAGATTGTGTGTTGAGGGGTTTTTAATCCACATAAAACAACGAGCAAATGTAAAATATTATGATATGATGAATATGATTTTATATTGTAGTTACCTCTAGGCATTCACTTTCTTATTTCATTGTGATTGTTATAGTTCTTTTATTCCTTTCATAAAGAAAAACATGTAATGTAAAAATAAAAGGAGTCATTATGATTTGGGTGAATTGCAATGCTCAAGGCTTTCCTCCACATGTGCTTAAAGATACGTATGCGCTTTAATGCAAGAGCCTGCGGAAGAAACACCTCATCTAAATCGTATCAAAGGCAGTAGGAGTTTGATCACAGAGCAGAAGACAACGGAGTGGCCTTCAGGTGGGGAAAGGAGGGGACATCGCTACCCTCACGGTTTGGCCCGAGCTCAAAATGTCTGCCCAGCCTGGGACATCCAGAAGGTCCAAGCTAGTTTGCAGACGGGGAATTCTCCTCCAAAATTCATTGTGGCTACAAACCAGCCAGCGGTGCTGGTGCGACCAGCGCTGTTGGAGAGGCTGCTGCAGTCTGTACCCATCACTGCAGCCTTTGTATCCTGTGGTGTAAAATCAAACAGATGTGATTAAATCTTGTGCAGAGGGCTGAGGTGGGCCCTGAGGTTTCAATGGAAGAGCGGCGTTAATCAGCCAGGAACAGGCTGAGCTCATCCACTCCTATATCCGCACAAGAGGCTCCATCAGGCCTCTTCCACAGATTTCACTCTGTTGGTTGAAAAACCCATTAGGCTTTAGTGGTGTGATTGCTGATGTATTTTAAGCCTTTCAGATAGTGTCTGTGGAAAACTAAAGGGCTCGGGCCATTTAAAGGGTCCTTTAGGGCCAACTTGCAATATGGAGGGTGAACACGCAGGGGATGATCGATGGGGTCTGGAACTGGCTGTAAACTTCCCAGCAGGATTTTTTCCCTAGCTCCGAGTGTGCTGTTTTGAGATCCTTGCTGAAGGTCCTCCTGCCCCTCCTCGCGCTGTTTCTCTGCACCAGAAGATTCCAAGGTCCCTTTTTGCTCTGCATGTCCTTCTGAATAAGATGAAAACGAATCTGAGAAAGAAGAAAAGCAGCTTCCCTGTGAAAGCTCGGAGTAGGAGTTGGTCTTTGTGTGGGGCTATAAAAATACCAGTGTGACTGCCTAGCAGCACCCTCGCAGCAGCCCCGCTCGGGCCGTGGGGGAGCGATTGCTCTCTGCAGCTTGCAAATCTCACCAAGCCCTGTCTGCCGAGGGGTCTGCACCGAGCAGCCCTGGCCCAGGGAGCAGGAGGGGACAATGAAACCTGCCCAGGGAACAACATCAGCTCTGTCAGTGCCTTCAGCCTGCGAGGGGTTGTCAACGAGACGATACCAGGAACCAGATGAGAACAGACCGTTAACCCCAGCACAGCTGTAAGCACATAAGCTCATTTGCACCGCAGCACAGGGGTACAGCAGGGAGCAGGATGGCCGTGGCAGCGGAAGGGGGTGTTGTCCCCTCTTCCATTCACTGCATCAGTAAATAGGCATCACAGAGCAGATCTGTCCAGCCAGGTGGCCTTGGAGACTTAATAATAATGCCTTATATTATGGCTAGTGGCCTCTTCAGGGCATGTTCTTGAAAGAACCATATAGCACCAGTAACTGCCCAGCATCTCTAAGGAGTGTGAGGACCAGGAGGTGCAAGAGCCAGAGAACCTGCCCTGGAGGGAACGGGGCTGCTCCTTTAGTGAAAGCCTTTCTGTGCCCAGGAGATCAGATTCGTTTCTTGGCACAAACACTTCAGCCAGAAAACATGACTTTTTTCCAAATCAAAGCTGCTTAGCAGGAAAAGTTCTGGGAGTTGGGGAGTTTGTGATAGGAACCAGTGCAACCAACTCACGGTGATCAGGAACAGGGTCAGCAAATCCTCCTCGGTCTGGACGCTTCAGAGTTGTCCCCAACCAAACAAGTGCCCCAAACACCAGGGGATAGTACTTCCAGAAAAGTATTTAAGGAGTTTTGTTTTCATCCCCTGTGGAGCAGGGCATTGCCAGTGCTAGAGATAATCCTCTGCTGGGCACTTCCAGCTGGGAGAGGCAGTGCCTGTGCCTTGAGAGCACGGCTCTGGAGCGCAGGGATGCACCCGAGGAGGAGGCTGTGGTTTCGAAACTTCTAAGAGACCGTCACAGGCAATAATAATCCTAATACAAAGCCAATTACCAACTATTTTTAGAAAGCCTTTGACAGCATCCCCTCTTCAAACCCGAGGATATTTATTCATTATATTCTAAATCAGCTCACTTACCCTGAGGTTGATTCACGTGTCACAGGCACATAATGTTATCAGCCTAGCATCAGCGATGGCACTTACCGTTCCAGCCTTCGCCACAGCGTTATTGACTGGTGCGGGTTGCAGACAGGTCACAGGCTATCGATATTAGCAGTGCCTTTAGTGGCAATTAAGCACTAAGTGTGCATTGGGCAAGATGACACAAGTTTTGGAAATATTCGGGTCACTGCAAAGTATTGATGGCAATAAATCCACATGTTCCTCATACAGTGGGAGCCACCTGGTTGGAAAACCACTTCTCCTGGGCATAAAGGGAGCATCAAGGTGAGAAAAAGACAGTCAGCCGGGATGTGCGTAACAACTGCGACGCGAAGGGTCTGTGGCTTCATCGCCCGGCGTGTGCATTCGTGTACCCCGGTTACTGAGTGGAATGGCCTTGTTTCATCTCTGCTTTGCAGAGGTGTAAACCGGCAGGGGAGGAACCAGCAGTGGAAAATAAGGTTGTTCAGCATCGGCACCAAGCGCTGCCTCCCAGTCAGCTTCGCTCCTGAGCTTGCTCCTATTCGCCTCGCTTGGGCCAGGACTCGCTAACAAAGTCCTGGAGAGGTGCACAGAGCCGTGTATGACCTCTTCCAAACTAAATTTACTCTCTATTTTTAAAAGCTTTGAGGCCCAGGGCCAAATTCAGAGATGATGCTCTATGCGGCATAAAGTTAAGACTCCCCTTACTCTCTTTCCCCACTTAGAGGCTATTTTAGGCTGGGAGTTATTTTAACTTGCACCTTTTCTTTGGTGCATAAATTACACTTATTTAGATTGCTTTATGCATCAGCAGACAGGGTGTAAGAAGTGCCCAGGGAGCCTTAGCAAACCTGAGAGGCTCTAAATCTTAGGCAGCACCACTGAATTTGCCCCGTGGCATCCCAGGTTGCTGCGAGCATCATGACTGAAAGGGCCAAGATGTGATATGGATGTGATTATCACCCCTCTCCTACTTTTCTGACCCATACGAATAGTCCACAGTGTCCTGGCCAGACCCATAAAGTCTCTGGGAATTTGTCCCTGGCTTTGGTAGCGGTGGAACAGAGCCCACCGAGGCTGCCGACTGTTGGGTTGTTGCAGGGCTCCTGCCAGGGGAAGCGTGGAGGTGTCACCAAGGCTGTACCATCACACAGCCGCCACGGGCTTCACAAATGTCTTACTGAGAAGGGGAGAGAGAGAGCTGGGTGTGCGAACCAGTCTGGGACATCTTTCTGCTGGAGGAGAAAGCCTGTAGGTGCAGCAGATGGTATGAGCAGTGCCAAGCAGGGATCCTAGCTCAGGATGCGCGGCTGCCTCTGCTCGGGCCTCTGCTCAACCAGAACTACCAGTTATCAGCGCTTTCCACTCCCTGCCTGCACCAGCAAAGCACAAACCAGACCAGCAGCTCCAGTGACCGGGGTTGCGATGCAGCTCTGCTGTGGCCCGTGGCTGCCCGTCTCTCCGGTGACAAGCGACGCAACGCTCAGGAGCTGGGTACAGCAAGCAGGGGGAATCGGATGCAAGGCTGGGAAATGAGAGGAGGTCTCTGCATAAATGCACGTAAGTGCCAGCAGCGTTGTGGTGGGAATCGCAACAGGGAGGTGCCTTGAACGTGCTTCTTAAAGCACTGCAGGCAGCTGCGGGAGGGGGAAGGCAGCATTTGTAACACGTTGCTGCAATCCTTTGCGGCGCAGACACACCACACGCTGAACTCTCTGTTGTCCCTGGCTCACAGAATATCAGGATGGAAGTGCTTGTTAATTAAGGGTACGCCAGCGTGTCATGCGTCTGCTGTAGTTCAGCAGCGATGTTACAGATCTGGCTTCCCAGCGCAGCTGTGTTTTCTGCTACGCTCTTCTCTAGCAGTGGAACAGCTCCGATCCCGCCCCTGCGAAAGTCTCAGCGAGTTTCTCAGTCCTGGAAAATACCTTTTTAAGGGTACAGGATTGTTGCCAGAAGAGACATCATTTTATTGCTATAGCTAGGCCCAAGCTATGCAGCAGAGATATCAGGGATGAGCCTGGTTTGAGGCTTTAGTTCCTGCAGGCTCTTCTCCTGCCGGGCAGGAGATGAGGGGGGCGAGGTGGGCCACCCTGTGCTGGAGCATTCACCCCAGGCTCTTCGATGCTTTGCCCTTGCCAGCAAAGCTCATCACGACCTTGGGCAAGCTAATTAACCTTTCCACCCCTGCCTGCAAAAAACCAAAAGGACAAAAGACACGTGATACCTTTAGTTTAAGGATCTGTACCCTGTTTTCCCAGCTGGGTGCCCAAGTTACACGCTCCATCTCTCCAGCCCAGTTAATACTTAACCTCTCCTTCGGAGAGGGCCCTGCCCACAAGGAGATCTAGAAAGCCACAGCCCTAAGTGTCAGCCCTGGACACAACCAGCTCAGGCAGTGACCCAGAGGAGCCTAACCACCCTCTCACGCTGCCATTTGCAGCCTGTGGAAGGGTTTGTGTTCAAATCCCGATCTCAGGGCGTGTTGTCGGGCAGTCCTGCGGTGTCGCAGGGCAGCAGCGCTGTGTGCCTGTGCCCACAGCTGGTGGCAATCTCGGTGAGGTTTGGTGGGTTCCCATACGGCTGCACCATCACCCACCCCAAAACGGGGTGAGAAGGTTCCTGCCCCTGCTGCCCAGGCTGGAGTTACCTTGCTCTGTGACATGGAAAACAAATGGGATGGGTTAAGGTAGATCTCAAGGTATATTTGCAGAAGAGAGGTGCATTAGGCTTAGATTAAAACTGCAGTGAAAGCAAAACCAATATGGCTTTTAATCCAAGACACGTCTGCAAAGAAGCTTGGAGTTGATTCCAAGCTAAAACCTCCTTTACAACCCAGTTGCTTTGTGTTCCCTTCTATTTTGCAGTAGCTAGTTAAATTGTAGTTAGCTGAGCCAAATTAATTAATTCTCCCCCTCAGTGTGCATCTTACCTTAAGGTGAAGATAAAGGCTCACTCTAAAGGCCTAACTCGGTCCTTTCCAAGGCTAGACCCCTATTATTTTCCCTGGTTAAAGCTCCGAGGGTTTGACCCTGGGATCAGGATTTGCAGCTTACCCTGTGTCTGGGCTTGTTTAATTCAGTGTGACAATTCCCAGGCACTCCAACAGACTTTGGATCGAGCCACATTACTATTGAAAGTGCTGCATCAATTCTTTTCTAACTGCACCCAAGTTTTAATGTTTAATATTTAAACATGAAAGTTCCTTTTGAGACGTTTAAAGCAGAATTATTAACAGCCCCATGTAGAACTGACAGGTTAACAGTGTGACAATTAAAAAGAAAGGTTAAATACATTTTCTTTTCAGACCAACTGCTGTTGCTTAAGACTAATAAATCCACCAGGAGATGGTTTTTACAGAGTGTGAGGGGCTGTGTGTCAGCTTTTACAGGCTTGAGTTTTTCAGAAATCACCACACTTCTCATTCCAGGCAGCTACAGGTTTCAGTCTATATTTAGCAAATGGGACTTCTTCCAAAGAGTTGTGTGAATCAAGTCAGAAAGAAAAAAAAGTTAGAATACGAAAAAAGCAAAACCTACCAGCTGTGGGATTTGCTCACAGCTTGTTTTGCTTTTTTAATTTATTGTTATTCTCTGTTGTCATGATGGCTTTGAAAACAGAGGTGCTGGAAAACAGCTGAAATTCTGGCCTGGGTCCTCTAAGGGATCAAAATGAGTGCTAAACTCCTGTTTCTCCTTTGGAAAATAGCTGTCCTCGCAGGCTGGTGGGGCAGAGCCCCAGGCACAGCAGGGGTGTCCTTCTGGGGGGCAGCTGGGTGCCAGCTGGGGCATCCAGGCTGCTAAATGGCACCCGAACCGCTCCTGGGTGCTTGTAGCCAAAGTTTGGATTTTTCAGAAAGACATTTTCCATATATTTGTACGTGTCTAATCATATAAATGTTAACTTAATTGTGTTTTTCACATGCTCTCTGATTACATGGTGGAATGTATTGCTGCAGGGTCAGAGGAAAAATAGATTAAAGGGTGACCCTTTAATCACCTAAAGCGAGGTGGTCCTGCCTGAGCAGGGGGTGGGACCAGATGACCTCTGGAGGTGCCTTCCAGCCCCAACCGCTCTGCGACTCTGTGAAAGGAGGGGGTAAGAGATGTTCATCAGGATAAACCCACCCGTGACTATTGAACATGAGACCCAAGAACAACCTTCGGCTCTCTGCAAACACTCGGCGCTGTAATCGCTGCAAGGTGGATAGAGAGACCCAAGAGGAGGGGGATCTGGCTGCCCTCTTTCCTATACCCTTCCTCCCAGGCATCCTCTTCTGGCCTCTCTCAGACCACACAGGACTCAAGTCCGACTCACTACTACCTTTCTTATAATTATATCACTCTTCCAGCTTCTCTTTCAAGCTGCGGGAGTCCGTCCTTGCCTTTGATGGACATTGATTTGGCCCCAGATTTGCAACCGTGAAAGGTCACGTGACTTACAAGTATAGAGGAATATTTGTTCACCCTGTGCTTTTAGCAGGTTAAAAAAAATACTAACTGTTGTTTTAAATGAGTTACCGACAGCAGTAGCGGATGTTACAGATTATTATAAGCACATCAGTGGAAGGTATTATAAGATGGCTATAAGCCATGGTTATAATCAACCTGGTTTTGATTTATTGGACTCTATAGCAACCCATATAAATTGATTAGCCATTTATTAAAATGGCTATTAATCATGGATTATCACTTTGTATAAATTTAGAAAACTACCTTGCTTACAACCAGACTGGAAGATGGAGCAGGAGAAGTCCAGCGTTAACACTTTGGGGAGGCAGCCGGGCTCCTTTTCAGGCTGCGTCTTCTCAGATTTCCCTCTTCCCACCCTCCTTCGGGCCATGCCGTAGTGAGCGTGAAGCAAGCACGGCCCCAGGTGCCGTGCTGCCAGCTCTGCCCACGAGGTCCCGGCAGCTACCTGGAGCTTTCCATCATACACGGAGACCCCACGGCAGGGACACAAAGCAACCCTCCCACTTAGCCTGGGACAGCCGGGGTATAGGATAGCTCAGCTGCAGCTCTGGCAGGCTCCTAACGATCACTCGTCATTAAACCAACTTTGGAGCTGCTGACGCTTCAGAAGCCAAGAACAGAGGGTCCCCTTTTTATTGTTCGTATATATTTTTTTTAAAGGTCAGTTTGCCAGTGTTATAATGGGCTTGGGGATATTCTGCTCTCTGCCTCGCCTCGCTCCTCTCTGTCAGCCTCACACTCTGGTGTCATCTTTTCCACACACAATATATCTTAATGCACCAGTCTGTACTGATCTTCCCCCCTTCCCCACATCCCCCATGAATATATAACCACCAAATGTGATAGGAAGAAATTACTATTGTAATAAAACTGGTTCATTACATCCTTCTAGTCAGAGGCGTTTAATGAGCACCAGGGCTGCCTAATGCTGTTATGTTCCCTTTGAGCCAGATGCAAATGTAATATGTTTCATCGTATCGTTTAATTTACTCTTTGAGGCTGTGGAAGGAAGCAGGCAGGTCCTTCATGCAGTGGGCACCAGTGGATTAGCCAAGCCATTAAGAAACGCCTCGACCCTCTGCAGCGTGGCGGTGGCTTGGGCGTAGTGCAACGGCAATTGGATTTCCAGTATGGAGCTGCTGCATATCCAGATGGTTCAGGGCATCTGAAGGTCTGGGCTAGTCTGCAATATAGACAGCTACTGGGATGCTCTGGCTCAACTGAGATCAGCACCTTCAGAGAGAGGATTCCTCCCATCCTAAAAGAGGTGTTTAAGTTGGGGCATAGGAAGGAACAATGCAGGTGGACCTAAATCACCACTGGGAATTGCACACCTAACTTACGGACACCATAAAAGCTGACCGAGACCTTCATTTGTTGTGGTTTGACTAAGAAGATCTTTCCCAATTTCAGGAGCTTTTGCACTGAGTTCTTAAGCAGGGCACGGTGGATGCAGCAGACAGCAATTTGCAATTCACTTACAAAAAGTCTCTCCCAAAACCAGACATTAGGGGTAGAAACTCTTCATTGAATTCAGATCAGGATGGATTCAACTGCTTTGGCAGATGAAAATACTGGACAAGTTCCAAAAATTACATTTGTTTTGTATTTTCAAAATGAATTTTTCATATTATATTTTGCAATGGCATTTGTCATTTAGAGTTTGACCTTCCTGAAGAAAACAACATTTCAAAAAGGATTGATAACCCCAATAGGAGCGAAACTCTTCACCTGGAGGGGCAGATAACTACATCTTGGATACGATGTCAAAATCTAGGACTTCCTCTCCCTTGTTTTTTTACTATGTTTTCCAGTTTGATTCAAAGCAACTTAACCTCTGAGCACCTTGGTCCTATCCCAACGCCTCCAAGAACCCAAAAGGCTGAAATGCACTCGTGATTTCACCTTGGAAAGCAATGCTGCTAATGCATATCGCATGCACGGTGTCCTGTGCCTCCCTCTGAGCATCTAGTAGCTCTGGAAGGTCCTCCGAGACAGCCTCCACCCATGGGCTTCTGCTCCCGCTCTCATGCTGACTTCTTGGTTGGTGTGGGACAACCACTATTGCCTCACTATGAGCACCAGCTAATTCAGGATGCCGTGGTTTTTCCAGAGTCCCGTGCATCTGGAGAAGATGGTTCTTTTCTCCAAAAGCCACTGGCAGTCACCGGCGTTCAGCCCATCTCCGCACATCGCAGCCCCGAGCCCCAGGCCCAGGCTGTGTTAGTTTAAAAGCCCCGTAGGGGATGGACACGGCCATCTGCCCCAATTCCCTCAGGCACATTTCAGCAGAGCAGGGTTTTCTTCACAAGGATATTATTCCTCAATATTTCCTGTTGTTTTCACCCAGCTTGTTTATGGCAAATAGACCCTTGAGATACAGTCCTTTTGCCCGGGAAAGCTTTAACGATCTCGGAATCATTGTGTTGGCATCAGTTTAATTCCAGCTGCTATAAGCTGGCAAGCTGATGAGAAGAGATGTGTTTATGGGATCTCCGGCTATTTTGCTAGGGTGCGCAGTGCTGTGCTAACACAGACTTACAGGGCCTCGCAGGGCCATTAATTAAAGGCACTCTGTAAAGGTATCGCGGATCGTCCTGCAGATATGAGAGAGGTGAGCCTTGGGAAGAGAAACCCTGCCTTGCAGTGGGACTTGTTTCTTTGGAGATGTCACTGTTTCCAGGCTGGCATCTGGAGCATTTCCCTGTGAAATCCCTTCTGGCACTGGATTTTATGGCAGCTTTTTCATCTCTGAGCTCTGGTGGCTTTGCCTGGCAGACTAGCCTGCCTCACTGAGTGCAGCATCATCTCCCATACCCCAGCTGCTTTGGGGGCTTGGGGCAGCCGTATAACCCAGTTGTCTCAAGCAATGCCGGGAGCTTTAATCGGGGCTGGATGTGAGGATGGGGAGGCTGGAAGGGATTGCATGCAGCTGTATGGTCGCTTGCCCATCATTTAGCTGGGAGCATGTACCATGGCATGAAAGAGGGAAAACAAAACACATCTTGGTCAACTCCAACCAGTTTGTCCCTATGAGCCACACGTGCCAAACCTTGGCTGCTGCCAGGCTTCTCAGAAGGCTTGTCCACGCAGGGACTCTCTGGAAAATTAATCTGAATTAAGCAAAAGCCTGAATTTCCAGTGGATTTGCTAAACTGCATTAAACCCCAATGTGAATTATGCTAAATGGAATTAAGACTACATTAATTTTAAGAACGCTCCCATGCGTGTTTGAAGAACACACTAATCATCATGAATATCTCTCTGCAGACCTGGGGGTGAAGCTGGGAAGCTGGGGGGTGCAGGCACCCACTGCTCATTACAAAATGTGGGAGTCCTCTGGGCAAAAAGGATGTGGTTTTTCCACCTTGAAAAGCTGTAAGGGAAGAAGAAAGCCTGGTAGCTCTGGACAGCGGGCCATGCCCAAGGTTTAGGTCTGAAGTAACGAATTCCAAAGCTCTATCGCAGTCTCTGAGGAAGAGCAACGCAGAGGATTTGCCATGAGAACTCCCTTCCCTAGTCCTAATCTGTGTCACTTCAAGTACAGCAGAGAACCAAATCTGACAGCTGTTTTCATTTACCCCAGCACAGAAATCTCCATGTGAAATACTCAGGGCTTTTAAGCCCTGTTTATGCCCCAAAGTGAAAGCAGCATTAACTCCCTGAGTGCAGAAAACAGCCTTACTGACATAAATGCACTTATGTGGGGGAGAGGAACAAGCTGTGTTGCTAGAAAGACTTTATACCTTCCAACTAAATCCACGCTTGCCTTTGTGCTGATACAACTAATAAGCAGTTAATATGCAGTCCCATCAGCACAAGGAATAACAAAGCCCTGTTTCCTTAAGATCTGCATTTCATGCTTGATTGCAAGCGCCGATCAAATTTTTCTCTGCCATTCGAATGGTTTTTTTCTAAATTCTCTACCCCGGTGTGGAGTCTTTGATGTCTGATAAGGTAGAAGCCCACGCTATGGCCTGTCGTTCAGACAAGAAATGCTGAATCGGAATATTTATAGGCTTTCTCTCCTTTACCTGACCACTGTTTTCACAGTATGTATAAAAACTTAATTGTATGTGAGGCTGCTTTCCTCCCCCATCAAACCTGCTTCAAACCGCCAATGGGTTCAAAAATTATTAAGGTCAGAATAAACATGCAGAAATGCACACGCATTCATTACATGATCATACGAGCTTAATTTCCTCAGGCAAGCAGGCTAAAAATATCCCACATGCCCAGAAGAGGTAATTATACCGGTAGGGTCGTGCTGGTTTCCTCCACTCTCTCCGCGGGTTGAAGTCGTGTCCTGACACATCCAGCGTGCTTCTGCCCGCCCCACCGCCCCACACACCTCCCACAGCCAACACGCATCTTCCACCCAGAAAGGAGAAAATGCTGAATTATTAATTTCCATTTGCATAGAGCGCAATCCTACCGCACCGTGCCAGGGATGGGCAAGGATGCGCCGAGCCCCTGAGGTGGCCCGGGGAGATGTCCTTTTATATCATCTCCTCACCCCCCTGGAACAAAATGTTTCTGTCAGGCTGGTTTTTGAAAGCAAAGTGCTCTAATGATGATAGACAGTTCCAGATCATCGCCTGCAAAGCCGCATCCCGGAGAGCTGGCACTTCTCACCGGGCCACCAAGAGGCTTTCCGAGCGATTGGCACGAAGCAAACGCAACGCCAACTCATGGGCAGCTGGAGCGTGGTTGCTCTCTACATCCCCCAGTCCTCCCCACCGTGCTCTCACCTCAGCAGGGTAGGGGGTCTCGTTCAAACGAAGACAAGTTGCACCAAAGCACTACTGAATTCAACTGGTCTTCCTTTTCAAGGAGAGAAAAATCAAGGAGAGACCTAGACTCATGTGACTACTTAAAAATATATATGATGATTGCGGAGGAAAGCCCACAAGCATGGTCTAAGTGTCCCCCTTCCCGAAAAGTCATACAGAAGAAAGCAATTATAATGAGTCCTAAAATTATTTTTAAGCAAAATAAGATGCCTCACTTACGATTTTGGAGTGTTCAGGGTTTCCTGTCCCTTTTGCCATGCAATCAGGGGTGAGAATAGGAGCCGACAAGAAGAGTGACACCTTCAGTTCAGACACCACATTTCCAGACAGAAGACTTACCTTTGCCCAGTGACCCTGATGAAGCGTTTGAAACATACCTCCTGGTTGAATGAGTTACTTCTTTCACTGGAGGGCTTTGTGCTCCAGCTGAAGGATCTCTTGGGACACAGTCCTTCTTACCAAGCACAACTGACCCTTTTCCAGGTCCTAAAGTGATAAATTTGCCATCAGAGGCCAAATCAAACTTGCAATTTGGAGCTACCCACAACATAGGTAATTAAGCTGGCTGTTTAATGCTGTTTCCTTAGGCAGTCCAACAAAGAGTGATTAACCCTTTCTGATGAACCACTTTCCCTTAACATCTGTCTCTTGGGCACCGACATTTAAACACACCACTTGCTGGCTGGCTGCATGAGGACCTTTTCCAGTTGCCTGGAGGAAACAGGTTAGGGAGTCTTTTCTTTTAGCAGGGCACATGCACAATTCAACTAAAGGGAATGATAAAAAAATTAAAAATCTGCAACTTAGCTATGGAAGAGATTAAAATTGGGCAGGTTGATTACAACCTGTCATAGTGACAAGCTAATGAAATTCCATCAACAGGGCACGAAGGACCCCGAACCTCGCTGAGACAAGTTTTAAGGCCTTTCATCTGAACTCTAGACTTTGATCATCTGCTGATGAGTTTTTGCTGAGCTCCCGTCAGCTGAAGACAGGCTCATTTCCATCCACCAGCACAGCACCGGCCGGGAGAATTGAACTGTTGACAAGTGAACTGGTAGGCGAAGGTCGGTGCGACAGATGCGGTGGGTCGGTGCCAGGCATGCTATTTTGGATGCGGCGCATCCCTGTTCGTGATGCTCTTTGGAGTTCAGTTCTAGCCACCCTTTGCATTTTACTGAGCTGTGCAAGTTCAATGCCTTGGGGGAACCTGTCCCGTGGCTCTGAAAACCCAGCGTGTTGGAAAAGCTTTCTTAAGCCTCATGAGGAACTATTTAAGGAAGATAAAGCTCAAACTCTGATCTTTTTCTAGGGAATTTCCATAAATCATGTTCTTTCTGAATCTTTTCCTCTAAGAATGAAGGCTAGAACAAGTCCTCTGGTTTCATCTTTTGCTTAGCAAGGCATTTTTTGCAAGTCAGCTTTTCAGATAGCTGGATCAGTTTATGTGATCGTACGGTTTAATGCAAAAGAGGGTCCTTGTATATGTGTGTGTAGTGAGGGCGGTATGTTAAGTTTTGAAAAAGCTGAACGTTGGGTCCGTCTCAAGGAACCCTAAGACCAGCCAAGCCCTGTACACTTCAGATCCTCTTTAGTCAAGGAGATCTTTTCACCCTGAAGTGAATTTAATCCCATTCATCCTATTGCCACCACATCTCCCAGTAGTGACCTCAACAAGCGGGGAAGCACTCAGAGGCCAAGAGACTTCCTCCTGACAATCACTAGTGCCACTACAGCATCAGTCCTTCAGTTTATGATCATATGCAAACCCACTGTGGATACAGGACAGTTCCCTTAGCACCTTTCCCAGCATCCCTTACTTTCTCCTTTAAATGTTTGGGAGCAATAATTTACGTGCAGAATGCAAGAACTAATTAGTGTGTCTCTTGCTTTCTGAGATGGAGCAAAAACCATAGCAAATGACATTCCAGCAAAAATGGCGTCAGCTCGGATTAAACTCTCCTCCCATTTATCTTTGGTCTTTAGCATTAAATTTACCATACATATTAGAAACAAATTTTAATTTTCCACAGCATTGGGCAATATCTTTTCCTTAAAGCCTAGAAGAACATTCATTAGCATCCTCTCCCTCCAGTTCAGTATGACTGTCTCCTCATTTGCACATAAATGTGAAGTTTGCTGCCTGGGCAAACTTGCCTGAATGACATCAAAGTTCCTGTATCAATACTCAACACACACGTACACACAAATGAAACTCCCACCCACACTCACATACCTGTCCTTCGCTATCCTGGTTTTGGAAGAGTGCCCAAAAGCACTTGCAAGAAGATGCCATTGGGAACACCAGAGTATGAGGAGACACCTCGAGAAATAGAAGTTCATGCATAAGCTGAACTTCCTATCTAATTAAAGTAGGCTTCCTACCTGAAAGTTAGGCCTTAAAGTTAAGCCACTCCTTAATAAGCAATAACATGAAAAGATATTTCCAAAGGGCAATTATCCCATCTGAACAGATGCTGTCATCATGAAGGGCAGCCCAGTGGTGAGGGATCTGCTCTCTGCGAGGAGCGATCAGTGTTCAATAACCTGCTCAGTCCCAAACTGCCCAAAGGTCACTTCAAGTCAGTCACTTAGACCTAAAATCTGCTGGGAATACCCCTAAGTCTTATTCCAATGAATGGCAAAGGTATTCATCTTACCCAGCTTTAGATATTTTTAAGGTAGATGAGAGTCCTACCTTGATAGTCATTGGACACACGTAAATACACCTAGCACATGATTCATATGGGCTTTTTTAGGTAACCACAACTGGCTGAGATGGTCCACACCTTGGAACTGCTGCTTTCTCTCCAAGTACGAAAGGACTCTGAGAGCCATCTCCTGTGGAGACAGCTATACAGTGGACTTCTGAAGAAGTGAGATGAATTTCATGCCCATCCCACTACAAACTACTACATTTTTAATAAATAAATATTGCCCTCTGTATCACTGCACCTCGAAGTGGGGGATCTGGGTCGTAGTGAAGTGTTCCCCACCTGTACAAGGAAGATCATAGCACTTACCTCTCCGCAGGCTTGCTACATCACAGAGAGCTAGGTGCTCCGGTACTGTGGTAACCAGGTGCTATCTCAGCACACCAGAGAGATAAGAGCCTACAAAGTACAGATGGCATTTCAGCTACAAATCCCTGGCCCAGTGGGCAGAGGCAAACTGTGTAAAATGAAAGCTGCCTGCTAGGTTCGTGTAACCCTCCAGTTTTAAGTCAGTTTTCAGACTTTTTTCCTGCTGTAATACCACTATAGGTAGCAACACCCCACTGTAGTGAAGGGGCAGCAGCTATGACATCAAGGGTGATTCTTCCAAAAGGCTAAAACAGCTGTAGCTGGTCCAGCCAATGCTGACATTTAACAACGTATTGACCCTCTCAACACCGTCCAACCGTTTCTTCTCCTGACTTCAGCAATACTAAAGCGAATAGGAAAATGACAGCAGTTTCTTACCTGGAGCTACCAGGGTGCCAAGTCTTTCCCAGTGGATTGCAATAAACTCCACCAGCAGTGACCCGCCTGTGCAGGATAAAACACGGTGTCAGCATCTCTTATCCTAATTTCATTCCCCAGCCTCCTGTACATGAGTAAATAGTGAAAAGAGGTCTCAACATTGGGTGCCAAATGCCCTGATTCTTCCCTTGCAGAAGTGAGGCTGGAACACAGAAAAATGATTAGAGGGCTTGAAGTGCTGCAGATTTGGAAAGAGAAAGCCTGGGAGGAGATAGCAGATAGATGAGATAAGCAGCCGTGTGCAGAGCTGATGGATAGAGAGGGAGTACGGTTTTCCTTTACTAGCTCGCTCTTTTAAATATTGATCTGGAAGCTTTCTTGGATCCGTATCAGTGAGCTCTGATTTACGTTCCCATCTCTGACTGCCTGTGTTCTTTTCCCAGTGGAAAATCAAAAGGCTTGTACCTACAAATACCCATTTTCCACTTGGCCAGCTAGCTGGCAAATGCGAGCACCGCTGCATGCCAGCTGTGCACAGATGTCCATGGGCTGTGCCATCTGCAAAGCGTGGGATGACGTTTTCTCCTCGCGTGGCACAGCAGTTGGAGCGGGTGGAGGACAGGCCGAGAGCACTTCTGATAAAGGAAGATTTTTTAAAATTTTCTTCACCCACTTTGATCTTTCTCTGGCTTGTGGTTCAACCCAAGGAATGTTGTTTAACTTCCTTTATGTGCCATGTCTGCAGGCCTATTTGAACTTGAGGAATTGGGTTTTTCGTACAACTTCAAAGCCAGGTTTAATGACTGTAAAGAGCAGCACAGCTGTGGCACTCCAGGTACAAGACTTCCTGTCTCAGGGATTGTCAGGCAATAATAAAAGCATACATGGTAGAGACATGTTGCAAGTCACCTGTGCTGTAAATAAATGTGCCTGCTGCTCTCAGAATTGACTTCTCTTCATTGTGCTCAGAATGATTCTCTGAATTGAAATGCTTTCATATCTGAAGGGAGGGGATGGGGAGAAAAAAATGTTCCCTGAAGATAAAAAGTGTAATAGTCTATTTTATTTTCCACTTTCCACATCAATAATGAAAAGTTATCCTCCAGGGACAGCTAGCAACATGCTCAACTCTACCTCTTACACATCAGCAGCACAAAGTATCCCTCAACATCAAGGCTGTGATACAAAGCGCCGGGCAGATCAGAGCTGGGGCAAGGAGGGGAAGCAGGGGCAAGGCAGAGCCTGCTTCCAGCCCGAGGCTGAGCTCCCAACTGACAAGTGTTACCACGGAGGTCATGCCTTGAAGCCGTGTCTACAGAAGGAAATGGAGGCAGAGTGGCTCTGTTAAGGTACCGTCAAAAAAATATAAATTAAATAAATACAGGGAAAAGAAAAGAAAATGGCATAAAAATCCAGGCAGAAGCTGTCAAACACGGAAACATTTCTTTTTAAGCCAAAAATAAATAATATATAAATAAGGCTTCCTGCTGCTTGCTGATACTAGAGTTGACCAGGAGCTCAAATACCTCAAGTAAATTGGCTCTGCTCACTTGATTTCTTCCTCTGACTACTCCTTTTATCCCTCTGTTTTCCTCTTTTACACCAGCTCTCCCCCAGCTCTCAGTCTGCAGTGACATTATACCCTTCTGAAAAAAATGACCCCCCTCCAGTTGGACCAGCACCGACTCAGCTATTGCTCAAGTTTCTCCTAAACAACTGTTTAGGAGACAATATCTTCAATTTGCCTTCTAGACTGGGAGCATTAAATGTCAGGGAGCAGGACAAAGACTGATAGGCTATGCCAGGGTCGTGCAGGGACTCTGTTACCTCTAAGGTCCTCCTCTACAGGTGCAGATCAATTCATAAGGCCATCAAGTCCACCCTGACAGCAGATGACCCCTCTAGCCATCTTCAAGCTTTATTTCCTCTAGTTGTAAAATGATCGTCTCCAAAATGGTTTCTTCCAGAAAGGATGATGCTCACCTCATCAGTGTCAGCATCCAGACCAGGGAACAACAGCACCGCACTCGGCCTCGGCAAAACTGGGACATGCCACTTGTTTTGCAAGAGTCCAACTTTGGGATTCACGGTCTTCACCACAGCCTGCCCCGTGGTCTCCTTTTTGTCCCCCAATTGATATTTTTCAGGTGGATGGGTCTCAGAAGCACGGTGACACACCATTAGCAGCCTTGTGCTACTTGCTAAACGCCAGTAAATTCGCCAGCAAAAGCAGGCAATCATTCTGGGCAGCCTAATCTTTGGCTGCTTAAATTAAGATCTTTTACAAGGGCTTTATTTTCAAGGAAAGAGTGATCAGCTTGTCCTGAAAATGAGATTCTTTTAAAGTGTTTCATCTGCATTACCCGCTTTTGACAAGTTTGACGTGATGGAAGTCCTGTTTGAGTACGTACTTAGAGGGCTTGGTGTAAATTCTGGGCAGGCTTCGCAGGGAATGGATCTTCAAGTTACTCCACAGTCAATTACTGACAGTGACCCACCTCTTCTGCTTTCCGCAAGGAAATAAAACCTGAATTTGTTCTACATTCCCATCCCTGCGTTTTTCTCTGCAATTAAGTGCTGCTTTTTTATGGCTGTGTCTAATGCCTCGGTGTAAAATATATCATTCCAAAGCAGAAGTGATCATTTCGCATGTATCCCTCGGAGTCACCAACTAGCCAAGAAACTGTCACACTGGTCGAACGCATATGGCACTTGCTTGGGACTTGTTAACCATGAAAGCAATCGCATCCTATTTTATCAAGGTGAGAGGGAAAGTTGATACCTTCGTGTTCAATAAGGAAGTTACAAAAATAATAATAGCTATCTGTGATGAATAACAATAACAGACACCCCACAAACAGCCTATCAGGAAACGCCAGCCAACTGGAAAATGCAAGTAACAAGCATTTTACATATTCCAATTTGTTCTTCCATTTTCCTCTGTTTAATAAGGGAGAGAAAGTGTGTGTGGAACGGAAAAGAGAAATCAGGCAGCAACGGTGCCTTTCCTAGTGCACCACTAGCAGATCTGTGATGGATGGAGCTCCTCCCGTGTCGCAGCAGGCATGACAGTAACTGTCACCAATCACAAGTAAAACTGAAGTAATTAATAGTGGGGGCACCACCATCTTTCACTCTCATGCAGTTGGCTCCTGTTTAAATAATGAGAATCTTAATTTCTTTCTTAACTTGGGCTGGGCTTGATTGTGCCTAAGATAATGCTAGCACAGCGCTGGAGGACCTCCTTGGGGCAAAGCTTAACCACAGGGACACCGATTCCTCGAGCGGGAAGTTGGGGACCGCTCCTAAGCGATCACTGTTGCCACAGCCAGGACCCTCACTGCATCCTGGATCCATAAATTATCTACGTCCTTTTTCCTTCTTTCTTTTTTTTTTTCTCCTGAATTAAATAAAAGCTGCAGCAACAAGCTCTAAATGTTGGTATTATTTATTATACCTAGGTGGGGGATAGACCTTCTTTTATTGCAGTGTAAGAAATACACATCAAGAGATGTGACGCAAATACCTGGCACTCCAAAAGCTGCACCAAGACCACTGTCCTCCAGAAAGCCCGGTCCAGGGGAGGACATGCTGCAAGAAATGGGATGGCAGATCTGGAGGTGGAGGGAGAAGGGGAGGAAGGAGTGAGTCAGGAAGCCCAAGTGCTGTGCCCCTGCCAGTCCCGTCATGTTGCTGAGATATTACCATGCTACAACGCACGGTGGGGCTTGTCCAGCGTGTTTCTGGCCTCCAGGGAGCCCAACCAGGGTGCTGAGTGTCCAGCCCTGAGGCCCATGCAGGGTGATGGGGCATAAAGAGCCTTCCCCTATGCAGAAGTGGGAAAGCTGCAGTAGATCAGCCTAGAGTGAAGGGAATTGCAGGAGAGCAGAGAAAGCAAGAGCGTAGCGCTGCCTGCTCCAGCACCGGATCCCTCTCCCCACCGATTGTGTCGAGAACTAGAAGTCTATCACTTCAGCCTAATGGAGCATCATCAACTTACCTCAATGAGGCACTTAATCGAAAGAGCATTTATACCACTTGGATTGCCAGCCACACTTTATGACAGCTCTTTGCGCAAGAGATGTCGTTGTGCATTTACTTCTTTGTTAGACTAGATTGGAGTTATCAGCGGTTGAGTAAACCCTGCCATTCGCAGGAACACCCTGCATACGTTTGCAGGACAGAAAGGAACAGAACAGGAAAAAAGACGGAGCTGGTAGAGACAGGCATGACTTTGGCGATAAGGAGAGAGGCAACAAAGCTATTCTCCAGCAAGACAAGATGATTTGGGCAATATCCTTAACTGGTGTAATCCCCACGATGAGGTGCTTTCACACCACCATTGGTGGTATCTGTACTTAAGCAACAAGTAAGTAATTCAGAGTAATTACCGTACAGGACTGAACATGATTCTTAATACAGTAAACAGCGATATCTCTATACAATTTTCTGAATTTGGCCCTTGTTTCTTGCTATGGGCTGTACAACAAGCTGTGGTTGACAGCTCTTTATAGCAGGTTTCTAATGTCCACATCAATCTCTTGGCCTGCACCAGTAGTAAGCATCCCACCCACCTGCAGTGCTGCAGTAGATGATCTGAATACTGCACCATGCTAACTCACACCAATCTAAGAAACGCCCCCCATCCAACACAGGCTGCCATCCAAAATAAGGTATAAATATCTTATTTACAAATACAAAGAAGAGGAAGAAAAAATCTCACAGCTGGAGAAACCAGCTCCAGCATAAGAGAAGGTTTGAGTCCATCCTGCCAATTCCAAGGAAACAATTAAAAAAAGAAGTAATAATTGGTCTTCCTTCCTGAAAGCAGACGGAGTCATGTCCTGAGTTGGAGGAAGAAAATTCACAGTGAGCCATTCTGAAGAGACAGAAGTTAGTTTCAGACAACGTGGTGGAAAACCTGCTGAGTTTAGGAGAAGAGAAGGCAGTTACTTTATTTACCTAAAATTTATACCTATTGTAGTGACTGGATTACACCTAGGTAAACTCAGAGTGAGTGCTGAAAAGTCATTACATTTGTACACAGGGCTGAATAATAAGCATTGCTTAATCCCTTGACAAACCCAATTTACACAGCAGAGTTGGACTCACCCTGTGGACTTACCTCCCTTCGTGCCGCAGCGTCAGATCTGATGTCTCTCCAGACCACTCTGCGCCCAGACGCCACCCGAACAGTGACAGCAGGATCCATCCCACCAGCATCAATAAAGAGGCACCTTCAAAGCACAGATCATCCGCCGATTTAGGATGGGGTGAAATAACCCTCCAGAGGGGCCTCTCCCTCTGTTCACCATTGCACCAGATGGCAGTTTTAGACAAGCACATGCAATTTAGATGGCAAAAATTACAAGCAATGGACAATCTGCGCGAGTGTTTGCTTCAGGTCTTACAGCCTCCAGGAGCCTGGCTAAGGCAGTGAGCAACGTCAGCCGAGGAGCTTCCTTCCACCTTGGGACGAGACCTCCGTTGAGCATCAGTGCCCAGCTCTCACGAAAGTCTTTTTGCTCTCTGAGCTCCTGTTTCTCCCTATGCTCTTTGCAGAGCCACGAGGTCTCCTTTCCGACAAAACCAACAGGTTTCATCTTCTGCTTACAAGTCCCTCCCTGCAGGTAACACTTGAACCGTCCTCCATCTCCTCAGCGTCGGCAGCCTGCTGCGGGGCACCTCTTCTAGCCTGGGGAAAGGTCTAAAACCAGGTGGAAAATGTGGATCCCATTTCCTTAGCACGGTGGAGAGAGAGGGAGGGATGAGGGAAGCATGCCTGGTGGCCCAGGGAAAAGCTGGGGGGAAGACAGCAGTTTTCACACTAACCCGCAGGGGGTTTATTTGCCTCTGTTGAAATCCAGTGTGTAATTAACTGATCTCTGATAACATTTGCCTTGTCAGGATATAATTCAGATCTTATCTTGTCTGACAGCAGCGTTTATGGTGTTAATGCTGGGAAAGAAAGGGGGAAGCTGTAATTGTGGAAACCCTATTTAATTTGAGGATTCTGTTATCTTGTCACACGGGCTGAGATTTCACTAATAGATTCTGACTCCGGGAAAATTATATGCTCAAATAGATGGGATTTTAACAGACAAGATCCCATTGATATTTATGTGAAAATACAGTAAGCTGCATTGAACGTTTAGAAATGTGGCTTTGCTTAGGAAACCTGTTAAAGCTAAGGGTGGTGAAAGGGTCCTACCAAGAGCCGTATCCTCCCGGGGTGGCCCAGGACGTGAACGGGGCATCACCAAAGCAGACGGAGAGTGGTCCAGGGAGTTGCGATGGGTCAGAGGGACCCTTTGCCCCCATGAATCAGTGAGCATGCGACTTACTGCCACAGACCAGAGAGCAATGAGCTTTACATGGAGGTCACATAAGCCCTCATACAAAGTTTCCAAGACATCAGCTGTGACTTGGTCACCCTGGCCAAGGTCCCACCATAATTTTGGTTTCATCTTGGATTCTTTTTTCAGTTTTTAAAAAATGTTTGCCGTTGCCATGCCTTCTCATGGAAACCCCTTCCTCTGGTTCACAAAGGGAATTTTGCCACCCTAAAATGAGGATAAAATTGTGAAAACATGCCCTGCCAGAGGAGAATGAGGGAAGACAAACAAAGCCCACTGCCAAGCCTGTCCCGTTCGCGGACAGCTCAGTGTCTATTCCCAGCACAGGATGGCAGGGGCGATGGTGGGTGCAGACCAAGGCCACCACTGCCGCCCACCCCGGGCTGGAGAGATGTCACTCAGAGGAGAGGGCCTGTGGGGAGGTGCTGGCAACCACCACGAATGTGTGAATCCCATCTACCACCTGCATGTCCACCCCCAAGCTCAGCTGTTTCCACATCCCCACGGCACATTAGCAGAGCATGAGGTGGTTGCATGGAGGGGCAACAGTCACCACCAGCAGACTCAGCATCTTTCTTTGACTCCTTCTTTGACCAGAGCAAGTATGATGGATCCCTGGTGTGGATCTAGCTTGGGTTTATAGGCAAAGTAATTTGCCTAGAAAAACAAATGCCCACAGAGTATCTACAATACCCTTTACAACCACGTTAACTAACGGATGATCAATTATTTCTATTTATGACAAAATCATAAACTCTAGACTACAGAAGCCCACTGCGTCTTCATCAAGACTATTGATTATCTTGCAGCTTGCTAACAACTATTCTTAGGAGACCCCCCTCCCTTCGGTCCAGCCTGACTCCAGCACAAATCTTGCAGAAACAGATTATTTGTGCGTGTCATATGTGCATGTGCATGTGCAAGGCTTTGAAAGACCCTGCTTGCAGTTGAAAAATATTTGCCTGGAAACCAAACTAGTGATAAAGCTGCCTGTGCTTGCTATCAGCCAGGAGCATGAAGCAGATGTCTGCTCCATAGCACTGAAATACTCAGGTCCAATAGCATAATCCAACCATGCTGGATTTACCCAACGTTTTTATCTTCCTTGCTGTTTTTTCCTCCTCCTCTGTGTAAGATAAGAGGAACACTAAAAAAAAAATAAAATAAATGCACAAATAGCCTTGTTAGTAGATATTGGAGGGGTTTTATCATTATTATTTTTTTATTTATAGCTGATTAATTCTTATCGGTGATGCCAGCTGTCAACAAGACCAATGTGACATCCCATTAACACCTGATTCCCCAGGAATGCTGCGCAGATGAATTGTGTTGTTTTGGTGAGGCACCCGTTTGGTTTGGCTCAGGTCCCCGAGGTCCTGCCTCTCTTGCTTCCCCGGGAGCACTCCAAAGCAGGGATGCCGAGGAACCAGCCCAGACCCCGCTTCCCTCTCTCCCTGCCTCCCCTATTTTCCCTCAAGAAGCCCCCGTTGAAATCTCCCTGCTCTTGGACAGCAGACGGGGATGTGAGAGCACGTTCTGTGGTTTTTTGTGCTGTGGCGTCTCTGAGTAAGGGCTTTGCAGAAGCGACAGAGGACGTGAGGGACTGAGCTCTGACAAAGCCCGACCGAGACTGGCTGGAGCCCAGCCCCAAAGCTGCACTCGGCTGAACTTCAGCCAGAGCTTCCCACCAAAGCTGTGTCCTCGTGACTGAGTTTTGGGGCTTATTCCAGCCCAAAAGAGCTTCTGAGGACCAGGAGTGCTAGAGAAAAGGGGAGGACAGATGCTGCCACAGCGCTGAATGTTTCCCGCAAGTCCTGCTCCACCTTTCTGAGCTCTCTGCTAAGCCGTTTTCAAGTCATTTCTCCCCGCAGCACCCTGGGGAGAGGGAAGGGTGCTCTTAAGCACCTGTCCAAAGAGGGAGAGCATATGGCTTGGAGGATTTTTTTCAAACCACCCCCTCTCCGGGCTATCTGCTGCTGTCTTACAGAGGGACATAATAGTGGCTGCTGGTAAGGTCAGCCCAGTGTCCAAGGACAGACCATGAAGGGAAGAAGCAGATGGGAACAAAAGGATTTTTTTTTTATTAAGTACCTGTGTTTCTGAAACATTTACACCCGGCCAGATTGATCTGTTTTTCCATTGCCATCATGAAAGTGCTGTAAAGCCCCAAGCCCGTAGGAGCATCATGTCACACACTCCTGTCTCAGCAGAAACCCGACCGTCTGCTTACAGCCCGGATCAGGAGTCACGGCTGCTCCGAATCAGGCTGGAGCACTGGAGAAGTCTGGGATCAAGGAACATGAAGCCATACGGTAACAAGGCTGGAATGGGCAAGGGTTCACACCCCGAATACTGGGATCAGCACCATGGGATCTTCAACAAGATGGGGCTCTGACTGCAAGGGATGGTCTCCGACTCTTTCCCATGCTATGTCCCGGGGGGACGTTGAGCTCCGTAGGGCACACCATCATGCACGCTCCACATTTGTCACTGCATCTCGTCTCCCCGTCCCCCATTTGAGCACAGAGATAACTGTGGCCCTCTTGCCACAGGCCTTCCCAGAGGTGACAAGTGTGACGTTGCCTTCAGCAATGGGAACATCAGCACTGCTGGGAAGTGCTGCAGGGCGACGGCTGCTTTCAACTCCCTGTGGCTTGTGTCGGTGGAGAGGGTGATACGGAGAGGGTGATACATGAATGCGGATGGCAGAGAGAGATTTCATTATGCAGAACAAGTCCCACGTGCTGTGTTGCTCCCACAAGTAATAACTTTCCCCTCCCGCCACCATCCCTTTTGGAGATGACAGGGAATGCATCTCCGTGAGTTACAGCAGGAGGAGCCGGGATAGAGGGATGACGGATTGGGTGAACGCAGTCCCCGCTAGGAAGTGGGAAGCTGCCAGGACAGCTCTGCAGTGGTTGCAGACCTTGTTTTGATTTTTTTTTCCCCTCTCTGAGTCTGTTTAGAAATGGCAGCTAATGGAAAACAGCTCTGGGGCCTTTCTTTAATAAGCAGTTTGGACTGATTTTTCCTTTATAGTGTAGCCCAATTTCTCCTACAAGAAGAAAGGAGTGGAGCACAGGTCTGGGCAGTGGACAGGGTCCTGCAAAGGGCAGCTCGCTCAGAGCACCCACGCTATGCCTCACACTGGCTAATCCTGTCAGGAATTGCTCTCCACTATCTCTCCACCGTCTTGGAGGGTGCTAGGAGGACACCGATGGATGATGCCAGGTTGTCCTGCTAGACAGACAGCTTTTGTGAAGACTGCAACAGAGAAACCCCAAGGACTTTGTGCCATTTGAGCAGATGTGATCAGGCTGCTCTCTAATTTCAGACAACTGCTTTCGAGCACATGCTTGCCCAAGCACAGGCAAATATAACTGGAGTATGGAGGGACTCCAGGCTTGACCGACAGCATAGCAGGAACATCTGACCTTCCAGGGCATCTGATCCTGGCTGGGGGTCCCACTTTGGGGCTGTGCACAAGACTTCCCTCCTCGCAGTTATCCCATGAGGAACCTGACAGCCCTGGAGATAACAGTTAGCAATGGGCTCTTATGGTTTGCTGGCCTTTAGGAACCTGGGCATAAAGCACCATCTCAAAACCGCGTTGCAAATCCCATCCTATGCATGGTGATGTTGGGCTGACATGGACCTCAAATTAATCTATAAGTATTATTTTTCTGATTCCTTATATGTCAATGGGTCTCTAATTCCCTTAGCCAGCTCTGAAAATCCTGAAGTCCCTAACTCCGCATGTTTACACATGTTCCTATCCCCCATCAAATCCAACTCCAAAAATTAGGCTTGGTTTAAACATTCGCTTTATGCCATGCTGAATCAGTCCTACTTCTTATGCTTCCACTTCTCCGAATCTCTAATTAGAAGACAAATATTCATCTTCTTCGCCTAGCTGCTGTGAAGCTTAACACCTTCATATTTGTTTGCAAAGTGCTTTTAGATGCTTCCTTGAAATGTGTTTTAAAAGTTCAACTTAATCTGTGTTATGATTCGTACATCCAGAGCCTTACAGATGGTGGTTAGAAATGAGATTTCTCTCAGTACAACGTAAGCATTATCCTAGCGCAGAGCCCCTCTCCTGCTGCACTATGCTGAGATACCACTAATGCTGCTGGTAAACTCTGTCTGGAGAAAATTTGGGGGCCAAATTTTCATACTGTCCCCCAAAAACATAGGGCAGCCTCCCATCTTTTCCACAGCCTGCTGTGAAAGTGGGCTGCTTCGCTTCAACGCTCTCTCCTACCTGCACACTACCAGGGATGTGCCCGTCCTCACGGTCTTGCCAAGAGTGCTGGTGGATGAAGGAGCTGCTGCCTCTTGAGCGAAGGCTTGAGACGACGCTGCTTTTGAAGGAGGCAGGTAGTCCTCATGCGTAGGGCACCTGCAGGCTCAGCTCCTTTCTTCCTGCTTTCCTTCTCACCTTGGCCTTTCTGTGGCTCAAGGAAAGACGATATGATGCTTCCCTTCATTGGGGTAACACCTTGGAAGCTCTAAAAAAAAGAAAAGGAAAAAAAAAGAAGTATTGCTGCAAACCCTTGTTGACACCCCGTTCACAGGAGGCATCCATTTAAGCCACTTGCAAGTCAACAGGACTTGGGCTCCTTGGCTCTCCAGCCACCGTGAGAAGGCAGTGCAGCAGCCCGAGCGGGACTCAGCGGGACACACGGCCGGGAAGCTGATCCAGGGAAGGGGAAGCAATGGGAGAAACTTCCTACGTCCTGCTCTCAGCAGTGCAAGGAGAGCCAGGCAGCTAAATTGTGTTGTGCTGTCTGCAGATTTTGTGAGTGACTTGCGTGTCATGGAGTGAGTTTTAAATAGCCTTGGGCACAGCAGTTATTTCTTTTATTGGTCTGAAGAAATCAGGTTCAGGATGGAGGTAGCCTGAACTGGTAAAAGGAAGGAAGCAGTGATTCACAGACAACTTAAGCAAGACGAGCTTTCATTTTCATTGGAAACATGTCAACATTTTGGCACAACATCCTGCTTGAAAACAAATAAAATGTCAACTGAAAGCCAAGGATTTTTTGTTTTCCCAGTGAAATATTGAAATTTGCAGCAGGAAGCAGGCAGATCTCATGGAAAAAAAAAAAAAAGAAAAACAAACCCAAAACACTCTGTCGAAAGCTTAACAAATTCCAGCCTTGGTGGGGAAACCTGACCACAATCCCCTCTCCAAATGCCAGTCCCATAAACCATGTCCCCCCTCGCCGCGGTGCTGACCTGCAGCCGGCGGCAGAGGTGCAGCTCTCCGGAGGAGGGTGCCGAGAGCTGGATCCCGCGGGCGTGAGCTCCCTCAGCAGAAAACCATCGCAGCAGCCTAAATGGATGTGTCGCAGCAGGCAGGCAAGGGTTTATGGGCAAACCTTCCAGGAGGTTGTAAGTCATATGTCTTCAGGCCGACTGTTCCTGTCTTTTTTCCCTTGGGGAAGAAAAGCCTGTTCGTTAAGAGAGTTCCTTCTAATTCCATTGAGACAAAAAATTATGTTAAACTCCCAGGAAAATCTATTTTGCTCCATCTTCAGCTGCTTGCTTTTTACCAGTTCTGTCTCTAATGGAATTACTGAGATACTTTTGAACAGCACAGAGCCTTATCTTAACCTTTGGTCTCTCTTTGGAAATGATTTAGTGCAGTTCTCTTATCTGGACAGAATTAAAGGCCTTATGATGTGTTTTTCTACCACTATCCACTCCTCCCCACCCCCTCCAAAAACGCTACGTACTTTAAATCATTAGAACAAAAAAAAACCTTTTGATTTTGAAAGTAGAAGTTATTCCCAAGAAAAGCTGATTGGTAAAATATTGTCCTTTTGCGAAGGAGGGTTGGAAAGTTAACGAGCCTTCCACAGGCGGCTGGCAAAAAACGTGGAAGGAAACAAAAGCCGCTCGTGGGGCAGGTCTGCTGGAAAGTCTTTGAAAAATGGCCTGAACTGCAGATTAACTCTGTTTGTTTTGTGTTCGGTATTGTCTCGCCTGCTTGCCGTGGGGGCTGATGAGGCCTTTGCTAAATGCACGGAGCTATTTGCTTAGCTGTGCTGTTGTTTCTCTAAGTCCTTCCACTTAAATGCCTCTGTTTTGTAACTTTTCATTGAGTGGTTTTTTTGCTGCGTGGCTTTAGCGCAGTCGGCATTGCTGTGGAGGCAGTGTTGTCTCATGAATAAAGCACTACATTCAAGCAGAATTTAAGATATGTACCTCTTCCCTTTCCTGTTTGTCTCCCTTATCTGATGGATCAGCTCTGTTATTGTACGGGACTTCAATTCTGAAATGCAACCTCCTCTGTTGCTGGCGAGAGCGACAGAGATTTCTGCAGGCGTTGCTCACCTATTCTCACTGCGGGGTCATAAACACCGCCTGAAAGCGTTTGACGTGCAGGGGTTAAACGACCTCTCTGCTCCTCGCTCCAGCCCTAACCTGCAGTGTGATCTCGGACACATCAGCTCACCTCTCTCCATTTCTTTTCCCGCACCTTTCTCCATTTCTTTTTGACTCTCTAGTTGGGAAATCCGGTGCTCTGGACTGTCACTTACCACTTGCAGTGTCTCACGTGGCCGGAGCAGAGCACGAGGGGGATTATCGTAGTGTGAGGCAGCTGTAATGAGGACACGGCGATGGAATACACCTGGGGCTCAGGCAGTGCCAGCAAGGTGCTGCGGAGCATCCCTCTGCCCAGGGCAGCCTCGAAGCCCGTACCTGCGACGGCTCGGTGAGGACCGCGTTGGGGATGCCTGGGGAGATGCTGGAGCCCCCCTGGAGCCAGCTCCTTTCCTGCCAGGCTGTGATGTCCTCCCGGATCAAGAGTGGGCTGCGTTCATGGGTCACCGGGCACCCCCTTGAAGCCTTGGGAACAGGCTTGAGCTCAGCTCGCAACAAAACAGATTTAGCATGAATTGAGGCTTTGTTTCCCACGCCAGGAATGCTCTCGGCAGTTCTACCGAGCACTCCCACGGCCTGCCCTCCACTCCTCTTAGAAAAACCCTTCTGGCTGGCAGCAGAGCCTGGCACCGTCCGGACAAGGAGTAGAGGTTTTGCTTTTCCAGCTGAAAAAAACCAACCAAGAGTTAATCCCATGCATTAATGCCCCAACCCTGGAAAGATTCAAGGTCAGGTTGGACGGGGCTCTGAGCAACCAGATCTAATTGAAGATGTCCCTGCCCACAGCAGGGGGGTTGGACTAGATGACCTTTAAAGGTCCCTTCCAACCCAAACTATTCTATGATTCTGTGAATTTTGCCACACATTTGCAGGATGAGACTTATAGAGAGGGGCTGAATACAAGTATCCTGCACCCACAGCCCCATTGCTTCGCCCCAAGTCCTCGTCCTCCCTATTTGCTCTCCCTGTCCTCACAGTTCCTCGTAGGGAGCATCATTTCTGGACATTTTTGTACAGCACTTAGCACAGAGGGGAATTGTGGAAAGTGATGGAAGAGTCACCACAATTTATTTAATAAATATTAATACAAGGAGGGTGGCCGCTGCGGTGTGATTTCACCTTGAGAGCTGACCCCTTGAGAGCTGCCGTGGTCGGGTCAGTAACGCCCAAGCGCAAAATGCGTGTGAAAACGGTCAGGAGAGTTAAATACCAGATGTCAGTAGATGCTTGATGGAGTCGTTAGTGAAAGCAGTGAAGTGGGCAGCGCTTGGGGGAATTAATGAAATCGTTCAGCCCTAACGCCAGGAAGAAGGGAAGAGGGATGGCGCCTGGGAAGGGATGATGTGAGATTTAGAAAGAAATGAGGAGTCAATGAGGTGGAGACGTGCGGAGAGGCCACGGCGGAGGTTTCTGCTCTAATAGCAAGAACGCGGGGTGGGAGATGGGGCCAGGACCCAGCCCGGGGGGTGCGAGGGGTGATTTGAAACGCGATGGCCTGAAACAGAGAACTGAAATGCAGCCTCACCTTGGGGGTGCTGGGGCAGCAAGGAGATGCCTCTGGGGGCATTGCACAGAAGCAGAACTTCAGAGAAGTAGAATAAAAGAAAAAAAGGCCATATTCAGAGCAAGTGGGACCCATTCAGTTATTAAATCTGCTTCAACTAGGGATGACTGACCAAGGCTTCTGTGCAGGTTGTGAATTATTGGGTTTTTTTAAAGAACACACCTTCACATGCACAGAAAACCAGCAAGAAAAGTTTGAGGTTTTTTTCCTAGAACAACCCCAGCAATTTGAATGATGACAGAAAGACAAAGGGCACAAATCCAGGCGGTAAATCAGTCCAGAAAGAGCAGCAGGGTGCCACAGACCTGTTCTCCTCTTGCCCCATTAAGCACTTTTATAGCCCAGGCTGGGGGCAGATGAATTTGCATTTAAACTTTCCTTCCCCCTCCAAGGTGGCACTTTCTACCTTACTCTTCTTTGAATCAGGAGGTGCAGAATTGCCAAAGGAAAATAAAATAAAATGTCATCTTTTTTATTTAATATTTAACTGCTGCTTAGACTCCTCCAAGAAAAGACCCTGATATTACTGTTTGGATTGAATTATGATGGCTCCGCCTGAAAGTTATATATTGCTGGTGCTCCATTATTCATTAATCGTAGCTTTTCCTGTCAAGATCAACATGTACTTCTCAGCTGGTGCCTTGACTGCGTAATGCCTCAGATAGGGAGGGAATGTAAAAAAGATGCCTCTTAATTGTTTGGGGATTTCAGACATGGCTTTTAAAATGTCAGTGACGGTTTCTGAAAGATGGCATCCTTTTCCCTATGAGCTCTAGATTGCCAACAGATGTTAACAGCCCCCGGCTCCACCCGATACTTTATGAACTATAAAGAAAGTAAACAATATCAGGATACAGGCAGCGAGGTCTGCTTGTAAATTCATTCCTGGGGAGCAGCAAAAAAAGCCAAACCCAGGGATTTGGTGCAGCCTGCAACACCGCTCGCTGTGCCAAGGTTGAAAAAGATCTTGGGCTTTCAAAGAGTGATGAAGCTGCCATCAGATGGGGAAGTTTAGGGGGAAACAAATAAATTTAGGGCATTTTCTGGGCTGCTGCAGCTCAAGGGTGAGCACTCCTGGATCAAAACTTCTCTCTCTGACAGATCTCACCTGGATGAGCCACTTGGCATCTCTGTGGTTCAGCTCCTGCACTGGGGGATGAAGGTATTGGAGATCAGACAGCACACATGCTCTGCAGGAAGGGATGCTCCATCCTGTAAATTTTGGACTTATTCTTTTGCATTTCTCCACCAAAATTACTCCTATTTCATTCCTTAATCAGCTCTTCAGGATACAGATTTCTCATCAAATCTTAACTTCCCAGATTTGGAGAAGTCTGGTTTCCAGCGTGAAACTACCAGCACAACTCACACCATTGTTCAACGAGGAAGAGGATGGAGGAGAGCAGGGTCAATGTGCCCGTGGTTGGAGCAGCTCATGGTTTCACCCGTGCAGCTGGAGTTGGAGGCCGGTGTGGGATCCCAGCGCTTCCCACACAGGCTGTCCTTGGGCAGCTCACCAATGTCGGTGTGTCTGTCAAGACATGCCGTGAGCCAAGAGCTGCTCAGAGGAGATATCCCACCCACCAGCCCCTCTCTAAGCTGCTGACCACAGTGTCAGCCTGTTGAGAAATGTTTTCCTCTGCTTTCTGCAAGCAGGACACTCTTCAGGACATAAGGTGGTGCAGGAAGAAAAAACTAAGGGTTTCAGCAGAGCTGGAGCGAGTTCATAACTTGTACTGAGGATGAAGAACATAACCCTGTGATAGCCTCCAAAAGCCACAACAGTGCGTGGGTCTGCAGCGTGTGTACGCACCAGTGCACGGGGTGTTGTACCTGCACGTGAGCGGTGCCTGCCTTGGAAATAGCCGTGGCTGGGAGCTCCTTTGCATGGCCATGGTGCTGCAAGGCGTGCAATCTGCTCTGCTCCATCCCCTGCCCCTCTGCAGGCTTTGCTGTCCCTGCAGGCAGCGATAGGAGGGCAGGGCTTAGCTGTGCCCCCTCCCTGAAGGAAAACATAATGTCCCCAAATGTCCCTTGGACATTGCGGCTATTTCTGCAGTCACTGAACATGTTTATTATAGGGCAGACGGGAATCTAGTATTCAGTGGCAGCCCTGTGCCCCCCTCGTTTGTCCTTCAGTTTAACGGGATACAGGCATAAATCATAGATGTGATACTGCACATGGGCTCTGGCTATATTTTTTTTATAAAGAACATTTGCTCTGATTTATAGAGCACTGGGTTTTGAATTAGTCTAGCTTGAAAACTGAATCAAATCTTTCCATCAAGTCTGGTTTTTTGCATTATGAATGGCTTAGCTGTTTAGTAATGGAATGCCGATCAGCCATTGCTTCTCTCCATAGGCAATGCTGAGAAGATCATTTCGGAACATAGACTCTGTGATTAACTGAAATGAACTGTAAAATTGTATTTTGTTTAAAGCTTTTTCTTTTGCTGGGAGATTCCTGAGCGGATTGTGGAGTCACCTTGCTGGTGGCACGAAGGGGGTTAAAGGAGGAGGGGGGCACAGAGGGAAGATGCATGCCTGAACTGGCCACCTTATCTCTGCCAGGGTTTTCTCATGTGTAAAACAAGAATGATCATTTCCTAAGTTGCAGGGATGTCTTAGCAGTTAGGACCAGATCTGAGATTTGGCCTAGAAACTTGCACAGAAGGGTAATAGCTTCTTCCTTACTTGAAGAGCAGACTGTTCTCCCTGCTTGGGGAAGGCGAACCGCGTAGGCTTGGCACTCCTGGCACACAGTTTGCTGGAGCCAGCCATCATCTCTGTGAGCCTGTATCGCCTTGTAAACCTCAGCTGCACTCGGAGCTGCTTTCTGGCTTTGCAAGCAGAAAAAGATGCAACACAGACCCGTACTTCCCATGCAAGCCGTGCTGAGCGCACCGCCCTGCGCGGGGCTGGTGCAGCTCCTTGTCACAGCTATCTATAGATGCCTGGGGACAGGCACGCTTTAGACAGCAAGGAAAAAAATAAGATGCATGATTACTACCCCCCCAACCACTCTCAAAGCCTGGCTTGATAAAGAGCACTCTCCCACGGATACATACAGTGGGTGGGAGCTGACCCATGACCCTCAGACAGAACTTTCTGCACCAACCTCAGAACTTCACTGGAGCTCCAGCAGCCCCTGTGGAAGACACATCCCACCCTAGCATGGAAGATGACAAATGCTCAAAACCCCTCCGTGTTCCCAAGTCAGTCTGCCTGCTGTTAATTACTCTCCCCAACAAAAGTGTGTGCCTTCTTTCCAGTCAGAATTTGTTCAGTTTTAATGAACCTTTCTCCATGGAAGGCCCTTGACACCAACGTGTGCTGGTTTTGGCTGGGATAGAGTTAATTTTCTTCATAGCAGCTGGTGTGGGGCTCTGTTTTGGATTTGTGCTGGAAACAGGGTTGATAACACAGGGATGTTTCGTTCCTGCTGAGCAGGGCTTACACAGAGTCAAGGCCTCTTCTGCTCCTCACCCCACCCCACCAGCGAGGAGGCTGGGGGGGCACAAGGAGCTGGGAGGGGGCACAGCCGGGACAGCTGACCCCAACTGACCCAAGGGATATTCCATACCATATGACGTCGTGCTCAGCATGTAAACCTGGGGGAAGAAGAAGGAAGGGGGGACGTTCGGAGGGATGGCGTTTGTCTTCCCAAGTCACCGTTACGCCTGATGGAGCCCTGCTTTCCTGGAGATGGCTGAACACCTGCCTGCGGTGGGAAGCAGTGAATGAATTCTGTGTTTTGCTTTGCTTGCGTGCACAGCTTTTGCTTCACCTATTGAACTGCCTTTATCTCAGCCACGAGTTTTCTCGCTTTTAGTCTTCCGATTCTCTCCCCCATCCCACCGGGGCTGCGTGGTGCTTCGTTGCTGGCTGGGGTTAAACCACGACACAAGGTGACAGAGCTCTACACCTTCAACTCATACTTTTGCTTTGTCACATACACAGGAGCATAAATAAACTGTTTTTCAATCAAACAACCCAAGGTTCTCCAGATCTTTCATATTCAACTGGAGTGAATTATTCAGTGAATTATTTTGCTGTATTTAATGAGTTCCAGTTTGATTTGACTAAGTATAACTTTACAAACACGTTCTGTCTGCTCCCATCCATCTCAATATCAGCTTTGAGATATTCCTTTAGAGTCATGTTCAGTGGCTTTAGGTTAGGTCTCATTAATACAGTAATGATTTTACTAAAGAGCTCACATGCTAAACCCACTCTGCAGAATACATTAGCGAAATCACTTCAAATGGGCTGAAATAAATAAATTTCTGGAGCTTTTGTATGCAGCTCCAGAACATCTAAGCTGATATATAGTCGAATGCTTAAATGAAATCCATGTTTCTGTGTCGAAAACTGATGTAATTCCACGTGAGATAATGTCAGGACAGACACAGGGGCATGGTTACAGGCTGGCAATGGGGAGGAAAGGGTTCCCGTCTCATCTCAGCTACTCTGACATAAATTTGGGCATTTTGCCTGATGTGCGTGGTGCCTCGGTTCCCTCTCCCACCCTCCGTTCAGCCTCCCTGCATGGGTGCATTCATTAGAGGCTCACCTCCACATCCCTACATACATACATAAAAATAGTAATTGAGAAAAATCAGGAGGACAAAAAAATAGTTACGTGAATATCAGACTCCAAGTTGCCAGGTTTCCTGCAGATTTGTGTCTCGTGGGTGACTCTTGAGACTTTTCATGTCATGAAGTCTCCTCTGCCTTCCTCCCCGCTAGCCTGTGCCGCGGCTCTGACGTCTAGTCGAGTAGGTGGTGATGCTGCAAGCTTCACTCAGGTCATTTGTGGGCACTTTCTCCTCTGCTCAGCTGCTATTGACAGGAGATGGCAGAAACGTCGTAAACCTCTATTCCTCTGTCAAATTTGCTTGAAAATAACTAACACATTCAAAAGTTACGGAGGTAAACTTGGAAAATGGACTAAACATCTGCAGAAAGTTTTCCTATATACAAAGTCATATCTGTGTGTAGGATCTCACTGGGAAGACCGTGTTGGTGGTCAACTGACAGGCACAGCAGCAACGAGTGGCAGTGCCCCTGCCTCAGTTTCCCTCCTGGCAGGGTAGGGATGGTGATGCTAACCCCTTTTTTATAACTTATTTTGAGAGTGACATATGGAAGAGCTACCTAAGAGCAAGGCACTCAGTATTAACTCACCGGTAGCCAATTTTGTACCTGGGAACAATATGTGTTTGATTGTGCCGGTGCCAGTAGATTGCATTTCATAAGGGTGTCCTTGGAAGGAGCCAGAGCTGGGATCTTTCTCAGTGGGAACAACCATGAGCTGTGATGTATCGCTTCACTCTGGAAACATTTATAGCATGCTCCTCACAGTGGGCATCTGCAAAGCAGCTTCTTAAGCTTTTATCACAGCAGGGTAATATTGACAACCAATGAACTTTCCCTTCCCGTAGCAGTTAGAGAGGGATAGGTATTAAAATCCTCCACCCACTCAGCTCCCCGTTGACTTTCATCCGTGCTAAGCAACTGGCTTATCATGGGGTTATTTCTCACCAGGAGAGAGGTTTTCAGCAAGGCACTGTGCCGGAGGAAAGCGTCCAAGGGGACGCAGCACACCAGTCCCAGCCATCCCAGCCGCTGCACACCAGGGGACAGTGCCCTCGGGGTGGGGGGAAACACCCACAGGTTTCCCTAAAGCAGGGAAAACCACCTGCAGCTGCAGTGGTTGCAGCACCCACCTACCCACCTTACACCCAATAACCCTATTGCAGCACCCACCTTACACCCTGCCCAAACTGGTGACTGTCAGGGTGGGTCCACTGGACTGCGTGGGGCCGTGCCAATTTACACACCCCAAGGCGCAAAACCGCTGGTGGGAGACAAGTAAGGGACCACAAAGGTGTCCTTTTTCCTAGGGACTGACAAGCTTGGCACTGGGGCATGGGAAGGAAGAGGCTATAAAGGTGGAATAAAATAAGTTCAGACAGACACGGTATGTCCCTTTGATACTTTGCCTCCACTCCGTCTGTCTCTTCTCTTTGCTCATGACTTCAGCCAAAGGTCATTAAATCGATAAGCAGATTTCCTGGTATCCAAACATTTGGGGTCAGGATCTTCTAATACAAGGAGGGACTGTGCCCCTGCATATGAGTGCAGCATCCAGCACATCGCTGTATTTATTATCATGATCGTTATTATTGAAATATCACTCACAATTCCTTTATCGATTTTGGCACACAAAGCGGGGATTCAAATCTGTGTTAAAATAACAGCTCCGCTGCAGTGCTCGGTATTGATGGACGGGGAGCAGTAACACTTACTGGAATGAAAGGCTCGGGGTGCTGCGGGGTGGCACAGCAACGCTGTGATAGTGAAGTGTCCTCATTTTGGACCAGACTCCATTGCATGGTTTTGGGAAGGGGTCTGGAAGAGGAGAGGACCAAGAGTTGGAGGGATGTCCCGAGTGGGATGCCTGCTGGAGATGCATGGCACAGCACTCGGTTCCTAAACATCTCTACATTTGCATCCTTCTCCCTAAAAAATTGGGGAACCTACTGTTTAAAAGCTCCTGGATCACCACTCCCAAGACAGAGCGAGGCTGCCTCCTTTCCAAAAGCCGGTCAGCGAGCTGTTCTTCTCGCAGATGAGCACACGCCTTCAGGGTCAGCTCCTGGAGATGTCACCTTTGGGTGGCCGCAGGCATCTCGGGGACAGAGCAGGGCCTCGTGTGCGTGCACGCGGGAGGACCGGGATGCACGGACTCCAGCTGTCCGGTTTGATTCATGTTGCAATTTCAGAGGCTCTGAAATACGGTGTTATTTGTATAGAAAAAGCCAATGCAGTGACTTTCCCAATAACTTTCTGTTGAATGATCCCGCACTCAGGCCCGAGGAAAGGGAACATTAGCAGCTGGCAAGGCAAAAAAAAGATATTTTTAATTTTTTTTTCCCCTCTGAAATATATTACCTCCAAAGGCAGAGCCTGAGCGAGCAGGGAAGAGCGGCGAGGTTATCAGCAGCCCTCGGCGTGGCCAGGGCAGAGCTGTGACCTCGCAGGGAGCAAGGGCAGGACAGGCATGGCTACTCCAAAAACACCACGTCCTTTCTCCTTTGCATTCTCCGTTCCTTTTGGGGGTGAATATAACCTCCCTCTCTCCACACTATCCTAAATTCTTTCTCTATCTATCTCTCTACTTAGGTTTCCAGCTATTTATCTGCTTGTATTGACTAGATTAGATAAAGATTTAGGTGTAAGGATGGATGGAGATGGATTGGTAGAAAGCTACCCAACCATCCATCTGTTCCTCCACCTATCCATCTCGCTTCTTAAATCCTGATACATTTCCCATCGTAGAGAGCGAGCTTTCCTCCTAGATGAAGACTGAGGATAGATAGATGGATGGCTAAGTAGATCTTTATTTAATCTATCCATCTATCTATCCTCCCAGACTGACCTATCAGCCCATCTTGCCTCCTAATTTTTTCTCTGCCTGTCTATGCTTAGAAACCCTGATCCATCCAGCTCCCAGTTAAGGATTTACTACAGCTTCTCTCATCAAAGAGCAAATGTGTTTGACCCTTTTCATTACCCATAAAATTACTTGCATTGCTCCTTGTTTTTGCTATAGTTTTAATGGAGAGAAGCAGAGCCTGAAAGCTAGCAAATACCCAGGCACTCTTCCCAATTAAAGACCAGGTTAATCATCACCAGCGAGTCAAGAGCGACATGCCTGCAGCTAGGCAGGGTGCAGCCGAGGGTGCACGAGGGACCCCAGCCCAAAAGATCATATAAAAAAAACCCCATAGCTCCCCTAGCATCAGTGGATCACATCCATTTGGATAGCACCAGCTTATAAATTGCTGGTTAAAAGCAGCCTTCCACTGGGCAATTTTCCCATGAAGGAGTGAAGATTTGGTTCTGCAACTTCTTGATGTGGGTCTGATTAAACACCCTGTTTCCATCCTCTCTCTCTCACGCCGTGCCGGGTAATTTATGACGGCTCACAACACACTATTGTAAATGTTCCCTGTTGCTCTGGCAGCACTCTTCCCTCCCTGGTACACTATTCCCCCACTGAAGAGAAATGAGCTCGGCTAGTGACGATCGCTGCTGCCCTGGAAAAGGTTCCAGCGAGACTATATCACACCTTAAAAACCAAGACAATTAAACGGGGAGGAGAAAAATATTGACCTGGAGGCCAATTAAGGCACAAGGAGGAAGCTGGGACTTTAGAAAATGACTATTTGGTGAAACTGAACTTTTGCACAGAGGAAGCTATATCAAGCCCCCTCCTTTCTGCCTGCCTCCGGGACATTTTCGTCTTTGTTCATGTTTCAGCCTTGATATTTGCAAAATAAAAGAAATTTTTGGTTTGAAACAATTCTGCATGTTTCACAATGTTGAACTGATTATCGTGAAATTAATTATTACAAACATAAAGTTAACACGGCAGAAATGGAAACAAAAACCTCCCCAAAATTGCCAAGGGAATTATTTGCACAGATCAAAAGCAATTTACTCTGCCAAGCTTTCACATTGCAAATGGTATTTGAAAGCTCCTCTTTCCATTCCGGCATGGAGGAGGTTTGCTGAACTCAAAACATTTGGCAGGGCAGGAAAATTTTTCCTCGCGCAGTTTAAGTGTCCAGCTCGTTACTTCGAGGCAGAGCGGGTCTCAGCAAGCCAGGGAGCAAGACCCAGGGGCAGCCCCAAGAAAATGCCAGGGATGAGGCACCAGCATGTTCCCACGTGCACGTCTAATATCCATATTGCAAACTAAGGACCAGGAGCTGAGGATGGGACTGCCTGGCTGGACGAGGCAGGAGCATTGCCCAGCAAGGGTGAGGTGCCTTGGGTGCAATTTTTAGGGAACAGCCAGCAAAAATGCCCGGGCAGGCTGGAGGGGCCAGATCTCCCACCCCAGGCAGTTTGTCCTTCATTTCCTGAGCTACAAATTCTCTTGGACACATGTTCTGAATTTAGAAACAAGCACATTCAGTGGAATTCATATTTTATGAGGCTCCTTTTAGGGGCATATTGTAAAAGAAATTACTAAATCTGATTTTTCTGTTCTTTCCATTCTCTTAAAACTAGCTAACGAGCGTCAGGAAACATAAAAGGACCTGCTTAGGCTGCGCTGTGAACCAGGAGGTTCAAGAGCCCGTGAACACCCCAGAATTTACTATGTGCCAATGAGGCATTAAGGATCAGAGGATGGCTTTTCCTCTCACGGCAGTCCAGGAGAGCTTTGCCGTTATCACCCCCAGCCAGGTTGGGGAAGGAATCAAGTTAAATATTGTAGACCTGGAGATCCAGGAGTGTGCTCCACCCCAGCTGTGTGGTCCTGGCAATGGGTTTTCCATCTTCTACTTTATTTTTCATTTACTCTTACAAATGGCACACACAGAATTACATTCAAAAAGGTTGAGGCTGTAAAGTCCAGCACTCAGACCTTTGACAGCTCAAATCTGCCATTTTAATACTTGTAGATATAGAGATATATGCGCATATATACACTTAAGCTGTCCACTTAGTACTGACAAAATGTCAGGGCCTTACCTTTTCAGAAGTGACTCGTGGTGTTTCGGCTGCCCGAGCGGATAAACTGGAGAGACACGACACAGATGTGCTGTGGGTGCAGAAAGCAGCAAGAAAGCCCCGCTGGCTTCCCCCAAAAGCTTCTCCCTAGAAATGGAGGGTCCTCAAAACGACAGCTCCCTGTCGAAAATAAAGGCAATATTTGTGTCCTTGGCTATGTCTGCATTAATGGCTACATTATATGCATTTGGGGGTGTGCTTTGGACTGGCCCCAGCCCTATCCCATGCTCTGGACATGGCCGGGATGCTCCCAGAGCACACCTTCCCATCCAGGGGCATTGGACAGGATCCAGTCCATGGTCACCTTCCCATCCAGGGGCATTGGACAGGATCCAGTCCATGGTCTCCAGGATGGCTCCAGGCTGTGAACCAAAACACAGCCGATGGGGACGGCAAGGAGGATCCCTTCACGGGCACATCTTGATCCCACTAAGACACTAATAGAGTTGTCCCCAGAGGGCCAAGTCGCCATCCCTCACCCCAAGCCAAAGCTCAGAGGTTTGGAAATTCAATTGTGCGAAGTTTCTCTCCGCCCACTGTAATCTATAAATCATCCCCTAGCCATTTGTTTTGGGGAAATATATAGTTCCTGCCACAACCACTGTGAGATAAAGCATTGTAAGTGTTACAACATGCGGCTAATCCCTTTAATAGATCTCTTGCTATTAATTTCAGCACTTGCTTTGGCTTTGCCAGGGCCTGTCATTATTCCTGTGGATTATGTCTTCAAGGTGGCCTATCTGCTTTATCCAAATACTTTTCATATTTCAAACTCCAGAGCGCACTTAGCATTCAGCACAAACCAGCCAAACACCTTGCAGAGCCGCTGAACTAGCGAGGCATAAATCTGCCACCCGTCTCACGGCGAAACAAATGGCTGCAAGTGAAAAGGAAGAGGGCTCCGTACTGTATCATTTAGCAGTGATGATCTCCAATGCAGCTGCAGTTAGGTACAATTTGCTCATTCATTGAATATCGGGAAAGCGCATTTTCTCAGCAGCCTTGTAGGACAGTTCGGAAAAGAGTAGCGTTGACCTGAGAGTCACCAGAACAAATCTGGTCCCGTTTGTGCCCTTATAATTGACCTCCTTGGGCATACTGAAGGTCAAGTGGCAAAGTTTCCTTTCTGATCTAATCACAGATGGATTTTTAAGAGACAACGGAGAACAATTGAGGAGCCTCTGTGTCCTTCCCAGAAGTTAACGGGCCCTGACGCCTCTCAACCTGGTGCTGAGACATCCGAAGTTCAAGGCTGAGTATCCAACTGGTGTCTCCCCATAGCCCTCGTGGGTCCCCGGCCACCAGCGGGCTGCATTCGCAGCCCAGCATCTTTCATCCACGCAGAGCGTAGGGATGGGAAGAGCCACGCTGTTCAATGACCGTGCCTGCCGGGGAAGGATGCATTTGTAGCGATGAATTCTCCCACCTCGGCTTGAACTTGTGCCCAGCAAAGGTGACCACTGCCCGAGGAAAGGGCAAATGAAAGAATCCAGCGAGGATCCGGAACGCAACCTAATAGCACATTGCAGTCTGTTTTGAAACGACCACGTGCGCTACCAACCAGATGCATCCAGCAAAAAAGCTGTGCCGCATCAATTCACAGGCAGCTCAGCTTGGTGATATTGGTCCAGGCAGAGAAATTGACCCCTGGACCCCCTTTTTGAGTCCCTCGTCCCTCACTGCTGCCTTTGTTGGGATGCCAAAGCCGATCGGGAGATGCTGAACCTCCTTGGCTTGTGTTCATTTCTGGTAAGTAATGACTATTAGTATTCAGGCCAAAGACCTCGCAGCATTATACAGTTCAATATTTTCTGCCCCTGTAACAAAGGCAATCCATTTCGCATGCAGAACGCGGGAGTGCAACCTTTTGTTACTTGAGTTTCTTAAATTTTTATCTCAAAAATCAATGAAGGAATTGGAATTCCACATCTCATTTTATGGTCAGGAGAAAAAGAGGGAGAGCACAAGGGAAAATGATGAAAGAGGGGAAAAGGGGAAAAAAAAAAACCAAGCTCATCCAGATATGCTCATAAATTATTTAACAATTTAATTACTGTGCATTTTGTGCTTTGGTTTTAAAGCTGTGAATGAGGGTTGGGTTTTTTTCTTGTATTTTTTTTTCCCTGCAGAGTCTATAGAATTGCTTGTCTTTTGTAGTTGATCTTCTTAGAGAAAGAAATTATTCTCCATCCAATTAATCTAATTAGAATGTAATCAAGTTGTAGAGATCTGTGCAGCAGTGTGAGTGATTAGGAAAAATTACCTTTCCGCAAAGAGTTTAAATTTAATTTTAGTTCCATAATCTAAGGCCCAAATAAAGGAAAGTGCAATTTGCACTGCAATACTTCGTGCCGTGCTGCCTGTTTGCTGGGTGGAAGAGCAAATTTCAGCTGTATTCACAACAAACCACCCTCGTGTTTCACAGCTCAATCTGCGTAAAAACAACGTTTTCCATTTTCCAGAAGGAAATGGGAAGACACACTCTGCTCAAGATCACGCGACGGGTGGTTGAAAGCAGAGTTGGGTTTTAAGTGCTCCAGTCTAGTGTTTAACTCATTAGACCGTGGCCCAGAGATGCTGCCAGCTGGTGGGTTACTGGCACGAGGATGCTTTTGCCAACTGTGACCATTGCCGTAGCATTCAAGTGAGAGCGAGTGAAAGCCTGCAGCAAGGAAGAGTCCACAGGAATTTTCTTATTGTCTACATTGTCTCTCCAAATCAAGAATAAAAATTAAAGACCTCAAATTTATCTGTGCAATGAAATATTTTCCAAACACTTGCTTTCCACCACATCAGGAGGTTTCCAGGGCCATAAATAGTTCAGGAAATAGGAAAGAATTAAACTGGCATTTTTCTGTAATTTTCTAAATTATTCCTTCGGCTTTCAGCCTTCCCATTTCCACTCAGCTGGGACATTTCACTGCAGACACAGCTTTTCTTTCCCTCTGGGAAAGGTTTCGGGGGTGGGAGGTGTACCACCACTCATCAGTGCATCAGCAAAGACAAAAAGTGTTGCATTAGGCTGTATTAAATCTCACTGAAGCTGGTGACCAGAAGAGCTGCCTTTCACATCAGACAGCTGTAAGCCATTACGAGCACCTGGATCTCAAAAGAGATCTTTAGAGACCTAGCCCACCCAAAATCTTGCACCAGGCCCCTCCGCTCTATCCCACTAGCTAGATACAAACCACCCTTCCAAAATTCAAGTAATTGTCTTCCAGGAACTTTCAGGCCCCGAAATCACATCTCTGCTGAGCTTGGGTCAGCTTCTTAGACAATATCATCACTGAACTGCTGAGCTCCATCCTTGAAACTCTGTTCCTGTGTTCACCAGCCAAAAACCAAGCCACAGAAATGTTTTCGTGGTGGACCACAAAGATAGACAGATGCTTGCATGCATATATGCACACATGAGTAGCCTAAAAGGCTAATGAGGGCAATGATTTTTAATACATCCCATGAGAAGTTCCTACTGTCCTTAAGCCAAGATCTGAGGCTAAGAGGTGGAGATGAGGTTAGTACCCTATTAGTTGCAGAAATATCCAGCCAAGACTCATTCCCATTGCCTAACCAGGGCAAAACAGGAAAAAAAGGGGGAAAAAAATGATTTTGTTGTTATAATTCTCAAATTTATGAATTCCAGAACATTTTTAACATTGCCTATACTTCCCACCCTTTTCTTCTTTTTGCAACATTCTGAAGCATTTTTGGGGTGTAAACCTTTATTCAGCAGAGCTGGGAGCAGTGGGGTGGCTGCTCAGTTGCTTCCCCTTCACGTGACACTGATCCACCCCCAGCCCTGGCTGTAGTAACAGCGATGGCGATGAGGATGTTGTCCCCTTAGGACCCCCCATTGAGCAAGACATGACCACTCCCCTTAGCCCTTGAAGAAAAGGGGTGAAGGAAAAGGGAAAAAGAGACGGTGGGAAGGAGAAGGAGAGAGAGAAAGAAAAATGAATTCCTTAAAACTTCTATTACTCTTCATTACCTTCTGCTTTATGTAAGTTCCAAGGTTCATTTACCAGCTGTAACTAGCCCGGTGCCTTTGTGTGTAAGAGTTGTCATGCCCATTGCTCCCATTAACGTACTGCGCGAAACTAAAGGTAGCTCGGCTGGTGCTGCGAAGCCAAATCAATGTAACTAATGTACCTCGTGCAACAAATCCGTAATTGTCCGTTGTTGGACTAGATGGATGGGCTTCGAGAACAGGGACAGAAAGGGAGATGACTGCCGGTGGGAGCTGGAAGCAATGCTTCCCCTGAAGCTGGCAAGATTGCCTGGAAACCTTTCCTTTCTTTGGCGAGCCATGGCCAGGTGATGTGGTATCAGTGGCCTGAGGGGTTCATTTGAATGAATCGGTCGTTTGTTTTTTTTTTTTAAGATTAAAATGTGCTTTTTGCAGAGAATCCTCAGGATTCCTTTAAATCCGCTGTCTCTCTGCACAGACCCACTGGTTGGGTATGGCCAGGACAGCCAACCCCCGGGTTCTGTATAAAAACAGCAGTGCAGTGAGATGACATGGACTGAACACAGAGGAACATTCATAGTTTACCTGAGGGAATATAATTTTTTTATGGATTTTTCCTAGCACGTATTTGTAGGCTTGCTCATGCCCTGAGCTCCATTCCCACAGGAGGCAGCTTGCAGGGTTTTTGATTTGGGCCTCTCTTAAAAAAAAATGATATTTTTTTAAAGAAAATATGGTGTAGCTTGATATTCAGGTGTGGAAATGAGGGTGGGAGCTGCTGGCAGTAATGGGACAGCCCGGATTATACACAGACCCTGGCTTCTCTGGGTTTGAAAGTTGCGAACTGAGGTCTTCATCCTGCCAGGAGCTCCCCAGGGTTGGTGAGGTCTCGGGTTCACTTCCCAGCTTCCTACTCCAGGTACAGCCTTCAGGGAAACGAACTGAGTTTTCTTGTTTGCGGTCATCAGAATATATATATAGAGAGAGAGGATTACTCATGTCTTGGAATACGTGTTTTAGAGAAACAGTATAAATATTTTGGATTGTCATTCATTAGACGTGTTAGAGTTCGCTGGGAAGGGAGGTTGCAATAGGCATGGTCTGTGGGCCCCTGAGGTCTGCTTTTGAGAAAAAGTCTGACTCTCCCATGTTTCTTGCCTGTTTTACTGCAGACCCCTCCAAAGAAAGGCTCTGATGAGCCTCTGTGCCACGGTGTCCTTCCTTCCCGGGCTGGGGGGCTGTGCTAACGTGCACCTCACTCCTGTGGGCTCTTCTGGAAATCCTAACACTATAGCAGCAGCTGTGATCTAATTCATGGCCCATACGTTGTAGCTGGCCATATAGAGCTATGTTACACGCAATAAAAAAAAATAAAGTATTTCCAAGTCCACTGGTTGATCTGTAATGTTCCTGGATGAGCCTGGTGTTGTGTGCTTGAAGGACACAGCAAAAACTGGTCCCTGCCCCAAAGACCTTGAAACCTAAATATATGAGAAGTTCAGAGAGCGATAAGCACTGAGAGGGACAGTGATTTATCCAAGGTCACCCAACAAATCAATGGCAAGGGGTTTTCCAACCCCCACAGAAGTCCCTCACAGCACACAAATGTTTTCTTGTCATGCAAAAAATCCTCTTTTCTATATTTAGCCGCAGAATTACTCGTGGAACACGTTAGTTCTCCAGGCTCCTTGGACAAAATAATGTTATTAGACCGAATGCCAGTAGAGGCAAAGATGATTTGACATTTCATTGAAAATTGCACCCAGGACTATTAAGGAAGGGGAACTTATTTGGATGCGCTGCAGGCACGAACTTTTCAGATTTACACTTTTCAGTCAGAGCTGCCTGCAACCCTTCTGCAAAATCGGAGGAGAATTTCATACTTTTTTCCCCCTCTCTCTCTCTTTACCCTGAGACAAATCTCCAGGAAAATTCATTACGCGGTTTAAGTGATGGGATTTATCATTCCATTCAGCTTCTCCAACTCGGAGCTCTCCTTGCTGTCACACCAGCGAGGCAATTCTAATTTGTTTCTTTCATATTTCCCCCATGAAGTTCGCCTCTGAATGACGGGAAGAAAATAGAGATGAGAGCCTAGAATGGCTCGGGGCTATATGTAGTGCCGCGGGATGATTTTCTGCCGGCTGCTTCGCTGTCTGGGGCTGGGGAGCCTTCATAAAAGGGGAGACGCTCCAGGCCAGTTCATGGGGACCTAATGCAAACCTCGTAGCAGGGCTTCTGCAGAGCAGTGGTGCAAATCAGAAGCCCAGATGGGTCTATCGCCTACCATGGAGGAGATTTCTCCACCCTGAAGGAGGGCTGCTGGCTCAGCTGGTCCTTGTGTGTGTTGCATTTCTCTGAGATCTCCCCATAGCCAGAGCGCTTCCCATCCAGTGCCTCCTCCCTGCAAAGCACAAGGATGAAAATAAGGCCCTTCACTCGAGGGACAGCTTCACACCCCCTCTGTGCAACGAGAAATCTCCGCTGGGCGGTCGGCGTCACCAGCAGGTCACCATCCTCCTGAGACAGCACCAAAGGTGTCCCGCAGAGCAGGGAGGAGACGGGCAGTGCCAGCAGTTGACTTGGTCAAAAACACCCTGGAGCATCACGAAAAAGCCACCAGAGCATGAATGGCCCCAAGGCAGCAGCGTGCCCGGGACAGATCCAGCATCCTCTCTCCTGTCCCCCTATTATCGCTCAGGGTCCGGGTCCCATCTCAGCTGAGGTGACAGTCCCTGCGCCCCGCGCTCACTGTCCTGCCTCCCTCCCCAGCCCAGGCTCGCCAGGGGTGGTGACCCTCAACAAGGCACCGTGCAGCCGAGGAAGCTCGGGGGGGGCATTGAGCATCTATTTTAGACAGGACCCTAAATCTGGGACCAAAGCTCCATTTTAAATGTATAAGTCCTTTATTAGCTCTGACATTTATCTAGTGTTAATAATAAATTGATGGTGTTTCCTATTAGCCTCATAAATACATCTTTGGTTAAGAAACACTGTGGCCATATACCCAGAGAGTTTGTTTCTATCCGCCTAAAGTTATCACCCCATAAAGGAGAAGCTGCTCCACACGATCATCTAATTGATATATTTTCCTTGATTCCCAATAAGCTATAAAAAGGTACGTTCATTGTGGGGAAAACTACAGTTTTTATCATCTTCTGCCTCATTTTAAGGGAGGATGAAAAGAAGAAATCCACTTTATGTTTACTAAAATATTTAGAACAAGCTGTAAAAGATGGAAAACATTCTAGAATAACTGTAAGTTCTATTAGTATGATAGTCCGTCCTTGAGAATAAAAAGTAGTCATAGGTAGGTAGATAGCTATTAAAGAGATAAAGAGATCTTACTTCAAATTGACACGTATCTTATTTGATTGCAGCACCATTCCCGTGCAGTTTTAATGTTCTTTCTCCACTAACACCAAATTAATTAATTTTGATTATTGTTATTATGGCAAATGGCAAAAGGAATTAAGAGTGATGAATCAGGCGCTTACTGCAAAGTGCGAGCTGGATTTCCCACCTCCCGTTGAGACGCAACGAGACCTGCGCACGGTTGCAAGGCTATAAAAATGATGGAAGGAAATCATCTGGCAGATTAAAAAGATTCCTTGCAAGGTAACGTCTGCCAGACTGCACAAGACCCAAGATCATCCCTGTGACCTACAAACAGTTAGACAGAGGTATTTTTTTCCCTGTTGAACTCATTTTTGGCTCAAGGGAGGGCGGCGTGGTCGTAGCGAGCGCCAGGTCTGAGCCTGGCACCGGCTGAGCAACCAAAGGGCAATTTCTGCAGCTGCAGGAGGTTGCCCATTTGAAAGGCAAATTTCAGGAGCAGGGCTTCAAAAAGCGAAGCAGGGCTGGAAAGCAGCCCCAGGGCTGCCGAGGGGCTGCGGGGCCTCTCGGGTCCCATCCTCTTGCCCGTACCACGTTTGCAGTGAGCCCCGCGACTTCTCTCCAGCTTGACTTGAACCGGCTCTGGTTTTTTTTCCCCACGGCATCACTGGGATAAGGGAGGCACCACTCACACTGCTGAAGCTACCTCTGTTTTCTCCACTAATAAGCTCCAGGAAGATATCAAATGAACTACCTCACGCCCCAAGTTACAGCCTGATTTTCTTGTATTTGTCAGGCCGGTGGGAGCTCAGCTGAAAAGCAAAGAGATGAGAAGCAGCTCCGCTCATCTCTGCAGCTCTCTGCACCAGTGTCACTGCGCGGGGGGTTCTGGCATCACTGCTCAGGTACGTGGGGAAAGCACCGTGCTGCATTTCGGGCAGGTGCCGGGGGACTTGGATGATCTATATTCAAGTCCCACCAGGGCTGGAGAATCCCGCATGTTTGGGGGATTTTATTCTGGCCTGGAAAAAGATTGCTGGCATTGGTAAGTCAAAAAGGACTGTGGGGAGAAAACAAAATCGCAACCCTGACTAACAAGCATGTTGGCAAAAGGGGGGGGGAAAAAAAAAAAGAAGCCAGCCCTGCACAAATGAAGTTTCCCCTCACTGGAGCATCCTAAAGCTCCAGCTTGTTCAAGGAGGGGGTTGAGCTCAACAGCTGAAGAAGTCCCCACGAGAGGGCATTGCTGCAATGGCTCTGTGCGAGGCCCTGCGTTTCCCTGCTGCTGTTAACCCCTCTGCAAGATGGAGATGGCAGTTGCAAAGCCTTTCTCCCCACACCGTGTGTATCTTGGGGCTTCTCAGAGCCACAGCCTGGATCTGCCTCCGTCAGCTTGGCATGGACCCCTTCCACCTCTCCCCATCTCTGACATTAACACATGCTCTAACACACGCTCATCCTAACCTGAGCTCTGGAGCTGCTGGGATAGAGCCCAAATTTATGTGCTGCCCTGCTCTGCTTTCAGGCAGGACAGACTGAGCATAAGTGGGAGCAAACAGCACTTCGGGCACAACACAGATCTCGCATGCATTGAGGCGAGGGGGTGTTGCCTGGCTCGGTGGCGTTTCACTCGCTTTCCTCTCCACGCTCTCAGGTTATTTGGCAGTGGGAACAAGACCGTCGGCGGGGGCCTGACGCCTCCTGGCAGCTCCCAGCTTCTGGCGGAGACTCCGGTGGCATTGCTGCGAAGTGCCCTGCAGTAACGAGCGTGTTGGGTGTGCAGCGTGGCACCGGGGCAGTCACTGCACGCACGCGTTATTATGGAAAGTGTCACCCAGGCAGGCTTTTATTGGAATTCCCATAATTAATGTGCCTCTACCCTGAATCCCAGCCAGCACCTTGCCAGGGCTTACGCTTCTCTTTTACATAGCTGTTAGGGCTTGACGGACTGAGGCTGTGAGCTGAGAAAAGTTGAGATGACGAGTGTTGCGTAGGGAGCTATGCCACTTCTGCGACGCTCTGGGGCACCCACGCCACCCCTCAGCCCGAGGTGGCCAGAATGGCTCAGAGGTCAGACCCAGGGTCTGTTCAGCAGGTTTGGGCTCTGCCAGGGATGGGCATTAGCTGCTTCATACGGACAGGCAAGAAACTCTGAGCTTCACCAGAGAGATGGGCAAGACCCAGTGGTTTGGGTTCCTGCTCTGCCCTGGGTGGGTTTGAGCCTCTCTCTGCCCTCACAACAGAGGCTCTTGCATTTTCCCAAGGACGTATTTTGAGATTTTCAGAAAAACAGGCAGCAAGAAAGACCCACCTGCATGCCAAATTCATTTTGAAGGGCTAACACAAGGCACAAGATAAGACCCAGCATGAGCCTTCCCCCAGCACAGAGACCTGACCCCCAGCACCCCGTACCTGTTCCTGCAGTTATGGGTCTGGCAGCCTCTGCTATGTCTGGTGCTGGTGTTTCCAAGGCTGGGTCCTTTGCATGGTCAGGATCATCTCTGTCCATCCAGGAGCTGCAAAACCAATGAAAACTTTGAGAAGTTAAAGTCATCACGGAGCAGACACCACTTATTTGTTTATTTGTAGACACCAAGAAGCGATGCAATACTATTAGCATTTCAAGTCCTCAGCCATGCCGAGCGTGCACAGAAATAGCAGCGCCGCGTCTCCCTCTGTTTAACTCAGCGGGAGAGCAAGGGCTGCTTTAACGGGGAGGCGATGCGGAGGTGGCTGCGCAGGAGGGAGCGCAGGGAGAACGGCATCCTGGCTGGCAAAGGACGTGGTCCCCCACGTGCCAAGGCCACCGCCTGTTCCTGTCCCATATTGGAGCCAAACTGGGGGTCCCGAGGTGCAGGGATGTGGGAAGGAGGGGAGGATAGTGGGGTCGGGAGATAGGGGCAGGGGAAGGTACATTCCTCATCCCAAGCGTGACGTTCCTTTGGGGTGAGATTTGAGAGGGACTATTAACTTAGGGGGTTTTATTATAGCAGCGGCAATACTAGCAAGCAGAGTTTGGGAGTGAGGGAGGGGGCATGCCCACATCTCCCATTTAACAGTCTCTAACCAGGTTCAGCATCGCCTAGGCTGACCCAGACTGCTTCAGCAGAGGTTTCCTTGCCATCCTAACCACTTCGGGGCTCCATCTTCCCTTCCCTCCGGTGTAACTCAAAGCCTGTTGCTGCCCCCGCTTCCCACTTCTAAGGGATGCAGCTATTTCTGTATTACAGGGAAGTTTTAGGAGCAGAATCCATTAGGGACTCATTTACAGCCATGCCCTTAGGCAGACGCAAACCTCGCTTCACCGAGATGATAGACTAATCCATCAACCTACTTCACCTCTGGCCTGTTCTGTCTGGAAATGGCGTTACTGAGCACCAGCACCTAACACCAGCCCGCGCCTGTCTTCTCACTCTCTTTGCACCCTGGAGGTGCTCAGGTACTCCCGGACCCCCGTGACCGACAGTCCCCAGAGAAAACCCACGCAGCACCATGCCCAGGAGCCCCACGGCTGTGCTAAAGGGAGGGGGTTTCTCTTCCACGCGCTGATCTGCAGCTTTTGCAAACACGTGGGCTGTATCCTCACAGTCGGATCACAGGACCTAGCAACAAAGTCAGATCCAAGCTGAATTTCCTTCCAGCTCCCGTTTTGATCAATCTTTAATCATTTAGCTGAGGCCATTTGTGATAAGGGGATAAGAAGAGCTTCCTGGATCAGATCGAAAGTCCATCTAGGCTGGTCTCCTGTACGGCCAGCGCGGGAACAGGACAGGCGTGCGGCCATAAACCCTTCCCGATTCTGGCAATCTGCAGCTCGGGGCCTTCCTGAGCCAGAAGATCTATCTGTCAGTAACTGGTATTTAAAAGCCCTTGATGGCCCTTTTCTGCACGTATTTGTCTAATGACTTCTCGAACCCATTTCTGCTTTTGGTCTCCACTGGCCCTGGCAGTGAGTTTCGCAATCGAATTAGGCATTGTCTGAAAAAGTCCTTCCTCCGTAAGGGGAGAGATAAAGTTATCTTGAATTTCATCTGTTGCTGGCATCAATCTGAACTCAAATCTTTCTTGAATCTCTGCGAGGAAGCGCAAGTCATGCCTGGCCAATGTGTGGCAGGGTCCGGGTGCCCAAGGGATCCACGAAGGAGCTCTTGGTCTACCCAGGGCCATCTATGTTCATAAGGGGCAGCCTGTCCCTAAAATCTCCCTAATTCTGGATAAGCGTGTTCCTATTAGACCATCCCAAAGAGCTGCACTTTCAGGCCTATTAAGCTTTCCCATCACTACCAGGTTCCTTCTAAATCTTTTTCCATCCACTGGTCTAATGGGACAGGAAGGTTTTATTTTCTTCCAGAGGTGGAGAAACTAAAGCAATGAAGTTACGTTTTTCAAAGTCATGCATCAAAAGAGGCGCTTGTACGTCCGTATTAAGACATGAAAAGAAAGCCAACCCTTTCTAGAGGCTGGTACCATCAATCCATTTTCAGCTGGAGATGGGACAGCTCTGTCACATTGGGCTGGTTTGGCCAGATTTGACCACGTCAGCCTGGCTTTCCAAAGTTTCCACCAGGCTTGTGTCAAAGCAAAAAATAAATCACAGGTTTCTCAAATGCTGTTCTCAGCCTTCTCAGTCAGAGATGTTTGTGCATTTGTCCAGACAACTCTGTCCCCTTCCCCCTGCAAATTTCCAAAGGAGACTTCAGCACTGGGAAGCCTACATTTGATATCTTTTGCTGATACGGACCTTATCGCTATTTGGCTATAAACATAGTTTTAGTGCTGAATGGTGATGCTTTGTTTTATTGGTGCTCTCTCCACGCACCCCAGATGGTGACAATGTTCCTTTGGGTGGTTTCTGAAGTAGATGACAAGAAAGAAAAGACTGGGAGAAATAAAAAGAAAGTTCCTAACAACGAAAAGGGATCAGCACACACCTCCATTCTCCTGATGTTAAACGCTGCTGACACAGGCCCTGCACTGCACAAATCTGTAGCTTCCTTTAAATTAGCAATTCCACAGACACAGTAGGAGCTTGCATAAGAATTGTCCATAAAGGGAAGAGAGTCACAATATCAGCCTAGCATGAAACCCTGGTTTCTGCTTTTTAATTAAGATTTCAAGCTTGTGTCTCCCCTGAGGTGCTGCGGAAGGTTTTGCCAGATACAATAAGCAGCCGGGGTCCCTCTCAGCAAATTGGCTTTTCATAGGATCCTAGCCCTGCTCACATACCCTTTAGCGCTGAATTCTCAGTGCCAAATTTGGGGTACAGCATCCACAAGAAGGTAAGGCCCAGAAGTTGGGTACCGGACTCACCTCTGCAGGCTCAGGTCCTTTTATGACTCCCTTTTCTCAGCAAGGTCTTGCAGGCGATACAGGGAAGCAACGGGACATGAGTTTTTGTACAAGTCACTCAGTATTAAACAGAAACACAGGAACTCTTAGAATGACATTTCCAGTGTGAATACCTGTGTTTATATATTTTAAAAACCATTCTCTGCTCTTCCATGTTCTCTTAGTATTCTCTTGGAGCTTCTCTTTCCCTAGTTGCTCCTGCCTGCCATGCATCCCTGCAGCCGGAAAATTAAGTCAGAGACATGAACAATCAAACAAGTTTTCTTCCAGCATTAAAGGCAGGTGTTGGCATTTGCATTTGTCCTGGTCCATTCCTCCATCACAACCCTATTGCCCCACCTGTAAGTGCAGAGCAGAGCCCAGTGGATCATAAACACCTCGAAGATGAAGCAGTAGCAAAACCGGGGCTCCCTGCAGAGTGCCAAAATAACCTCGCAGACACAGGAGTCACAACCAGATATCCCTGTCTCCCTTCCCTTTTACATCACTGCCAGTTTAGGATTCATTTAGGAGGAAACGGAGACACCCCGGGTACCCCAGCGCAGCTCTCCCCTGGCTATCGCGGTTTCGGATGTGTCAGGATGCACTCCTGTGCGTATCCATCATCCCGGTTAGCGCTGCCCCTCCGACGGCAAACCTTTCCTGAGCAAACACAAGCTCGCATCTAGCAAACACCGCATCTTCCCCTGCCTACCCCTGCCTCCCCGCAGGCAACGCTAGACCCAACCCAGGCAATCCCCCAGAGCAGGGACTTTGCTGCATTCGCCCGGGGGCAGCTGAACGGGGTCCCCATCAGACACTTTTAGATGCCACCTGCAACGGGAAGGGAGAGGAACCTCTTGAGCAACGCATCCCACTGCTGGCCGTCACCGTGTAGAGGGGACAGTGAGGAAGATTGCACTGGAGGCACTTCTAAAGGTTTCACGATCACTCTCATAAAGCATTTAATGTGCAATAAAAATGGCAAGTAAGTTATCAGGGGCTGGTGTGGAGAAGGAAGCTAATGCCTTGCCCTACAGATGTTCATAAAATATTAAGTAACTTTAAAAAGAAGAGGGAAAGGATTCAGTTCAATAGACCACTGTTACAAGTAGGTCCATGCTGACAGGCAGTGAAATGCAGGATTTCTTTAGGACTCATTAACTCCTATGCCAGCGTTAATGGTCCTGTGGCCGTTCATTCCTCTTCCTCCACACCATGCAAACGGCTTTATTTAGAAGCTGAGATTGGAGCCCAGCTCCGCAAATAACGCTTGCCTGGATGTAATTAGGCATCAGCAGAGCAAAACTCTCCAGCCAAGGGAGAGTGGAAATCCAGGTCAGGCAGTTCTCTGCCTGCAGCTTGAAAACAAATGAATTTGGGAAACTGGATGCCGTGGCGTGGACTTTTCAAGTCCCCACGTTTAACTGGGGGAAAGAGGTAAACTGTGTAGAAAGTTTCTTTGGAAGAAATGGGTTGGCTGCCCTTGGCGGTGAGCTGGGGGCTTTCATGCCCACCCTGCCATGGGGATGGACCAGTTCAAGCCAGAGCCACCCGAGGAAGACCTGCCCAGCTCCTCATCCCATCCTCCTGATGGATTTGCACTGGGGTTTGTTCGGGCAGTGCTTTTTCCCCACCGTTTCCAGATGCAGGCAGCAGAAGTTAGACCAGGCACTGGTGGGCAGCTCTAGGCAGGGCTGTGCTGCCAGACCCAGGCAGGGAGGAAGATTGCAGAACACTTGCCCTCAATAAATGAGTAAAAAGCAGGTGATTTCCAGGCTGGTGTGGAAAAAGCTCTCCTGGGAGCAGTCGGGAGCCAGGAGAGAAGCTGTCTGTCTCGCTGCAGCGCAGAGTGCACCCGATCTGTCGAGCCTGGGTGATACAAGGGAGCAAATCAGTGCATCATCAGAGCGACTCAGAGACAAGAGGTAATAAAAATCCAAAACTGATGTTTTGACATTTGCTTGTCCCAAATGAGGACAGAAAATTCAAAACAAACGGGGGAAAAAAAATGGCAGAATTGGAATCCCATGCAATTTCCATTCAGATATGTCAAAACAGCTCATTTTGGCACAGCAAGACATCAACCTGCCTCTGCCCACGCTGCCATTCAGCCTGGGAAGGCTGTGGGACAGACACGGAGGCTGGGCTGGCACCCCAGCAGCCGGAGCCACAGAGGAAAAATAGCCCATGGTCCTTGAGCCAAAGAGGAGGTCGTGGTCTTGAGCATCTCCCTTGGGGCATTTAAATGCCTGAGTTCTCATTTGGCTGCAGTACAGCCAATGAGGAGAAAACCATTCTGATATGAATAAAATCTATTCTTTAGAATAGATTCAGGTTTTTTTATATACACGTGTGTGTGTGTTAGTGAAAAGGAATTAAGTGTCAAAAAAAAAAAAGAAGTCCTTCTGAATTAAGGCTCATTTCATTTTAAAAATGTTGAAAGGCAGAACGCCAGGTGTTGTGCAGAGGTTTCTTTGTTCGTTGTAACAATTCAACATGAATTTGCAAAATACTTTGACTAAATCCATTCTGATTTTTCTGTCAGAAACATTCCAGGTGACAATTTTTACCCAGAAAGCTCCACTTGTGGCAACTCAGACAAAACAGTTTAACATCAGCCTAGAGGGAAGTATTTCATTCTTACTTTCCTGAAGAAAAAAAAAATGAACACTTCCAACAAAATTGACACTTACAAGGGGAGATATTTTGCAGAAATCTCAATTTTTACAGAAACCCAGCAGAACAAGGATGTTTTCATGGAAAAATCTCGGTCAAATTCAATGTATCCCATGAGCTCACCCAAAGCTTGTCCTCCCCAGACTAAAACATCTGTTTTAAAGCATTGGACCAGCGTTTCCAAACGCAGGCACCGAGGTGAATGCACGAAACCATTTGCAGACTCCCCAGCTCCAGAAAGCTGGAGCCAGCGTTCAGCTGCCGGTACCCGAGCGGGGCCTCAGGAGCTGAAACCAAAGGGCTGGTATAATCCAGCATGTGTTTCCTGACATTGATGGAGTGACGTTAATTTATAGCAGCTGAGAGCCTGGCCTGCAGCCCTTCCTTGTGCTCTGCTCCGTGCTGAGCACTGGCCCTGGGTAAATCTTGTCCTCTCCCCTCCATATGTCCCTCTCTGTCTCCGAGAGGGGTTATTTGCTCAGATGGGATGGAAGGAGAGACGTGAACATCTGTGCCAGCCACAGCTTTTGCAGCAGGGAGGACCATCTCCCAGCTACGCAGCAGCACCCCAGTGCATCCCCCCTACGAAAAGGCTGAGAGCTGATTTATCGCCACCAAACCCCTTTTCCAGGAGAGCCATTCTGAACTCACCCCTCCAGAGCAATAAACTCCTTTTTTTCCTTGAATTCTTCCGAGATGGCAAGACCGGCTGTTGCCCTCCAACCTCAGCGGGTCAGACCTGCTCCAACGGTACCCAAAAACCATCCTGCGCTGCGGCGAGATGTGCTCCTCTCCTGCAGGACCTCAAGGTGATGAGACCCGAGGAACCCAGAGCTCTTAAAGTTGGGGGGCTCAGGGCTTCCTCTCACACTACTGGCTTTACTTGATTTATTTTAACTCCTTATTGAGGTTTAGAATTTTTCTTCTTTTTCTGCTGCTAGAATTTTACATTGGAAAAGCCAGATTAGACTTGCCTCGTCCTTTCTCTGCATGTTTTGGTTCATCTCATTCCTGGGTGCAGTCCAGGTCTCTGTGGGGTGGAGGGAAGGGGGATTCACCTCCCCGGCTGTGGACTCACAGCTGAGGTATCTGCATTAAAGGAAATACCTACATCAGAGAGCGATGGTGCTTGCAGGACATTATCGAGTCCTTTGTGGGGATGTTTTTACCTGGCATAAATGTGCTTTTTGGACTGGCAAAACAGGAGCACTTCCAAGCTCACTGTGTGGCTAAAGAGGGCTGTAGCCAAGTGATGTAAATTAGAGCAGACCCTAAGCTGGCCTGATTACAGCAGATCTGCCACCAAAACAGTGCTGGCATGGGAATGAGGAGCCATCCAAATGATCTCTGGCAGTGCTGGACTCGCCTCAGCCCGCCTCAGTCTTCCCAGGTTTGCACGATTTCATTGCACATCTTGGTGGAGAGGCCCATCGGTAGGAAATGGGGAGTCCACATGCTCCAAACACAGCAAAAGTCTGAATGCAAAAGCAAATGGAAATGCCAGGGTTGATTTGTGCTCTAAGCACAACCACAGAGCTCGGCTCCCCGGAGCACTGGGAGATGTCGGACTGGGAGCCAAACTTCACAGCTTGGCCTGCGTGCTGGGAGGAAGCGAACTGCCAGTGCGCATCGATGAATGGTCCTTCCAGAAAGGGTTTACATTTTTCTTGGCTAATGGCCCATCCCATGATTCGGGTTGAGCCAAATCCTAAACTCTAAGAAAATCTCCGGCATCCCCCTTCTGTTTGAAGGGAAACTGCCAACTTGTCTCACCAATAATCGTCTGAATCTAAGGAGAGACATTCAAATTTATGACGGGAGGCAGACAGCCAAGTCACATTGATCTTCAGTGAAAATCCTTCAGTGAAAAATCCCTCATCCCCTGTCACTGGTGCGAAGAGCTGGGCTTTGCCTGCACCGCCTGTTTGGTTCTACGGCACTCATCATCAGGTCTGAATTCCTATTGCTATCCTATTATTATCTCTGATTAAGCAGGGTAGAAGAGGAAATTAAGCGATTCCTGTGTACTCTTAGGCTTGCAGTGATGTGCCTTAACAAGTTCTGTTTAACCCATTTGTTACCTTTAAAATAAAGTTTCCTGGGAGGGCTTTCACGGCTGGACTGTAGTCTCTAGTCTCCCCCTCCTGAACTTAGGCATGAGCTCAGGCACATCACACGTGGGTCAGGGTAGTGACTCACTTTCAGCATTTAAAGCCGGCCCAATAAATCCCTACATGACTTTCTAACTGAGTAAACTCCTCAGAACATAATCAATGCACATCAACAAAACGCTGGGAAGCTGAGAAGTTCATGGGGGGCGGGGGGTAAAGCACATACATGAATCTTTCCCATGTTGTTGTATCGGGCAGGAACCTCCAAACCCCTTATTGCGGTTGACATATATAGATGGGAAATATTGTCTAAAGCCATTCATAGGCTAGCCTGGGTTTTCCAAAGAGATCTGTTGGACCAGAAAGGTCTAGGCCTGATTTTTTTTATGGTATATAAATGCCTTAAGATTCAGGTGCATACAAAAAGGGATTTTTACATATGTCAGAGAATCACAGAATAATTTTGGCTTGAACAGACCTCTGGAGGTCTCTAGTCTGACCTCCTTCTCCGAGGAACTTCATCCAGCTTCAGTGTTAGCTCAGGACCTCGTCCAGTCAACTTCTGAGTATCTCCAGGGATGGCAGCTCACCACCTCTCCCGGGGGCTTGTCCCAGCGCTGCACAACCCTGCAGGGCAGAGCCCTATGTACTGGGCAGCTTTAGGGGCTTCATGACATGCAATGGCACTCGAAGGATGCCCACTCCCCCACTCAGAGCTTGTGCTTAGTCCTCCCCATCTCCTGGGGCTCCACACACCAGAGGACATGCCACTGCATGACACGCTGGGCAAGAAGGTACTTAAAAGACATGCTTGCTTTTTTTTTCTCTGTATGTCAGCAAAATTAGTCACTTTTAAACTCATTGTATTAGTTTTACACCTTAAGGGGAAAACGGGCCCTTCTCTCAAACCCAGACTTTGGATGAGTTTCATTCACCCTAACCTGTGCACTGATTAAGCACTTAAATCAAAGTTATACACCTTCAGCTCTCTCCATAATCCTTACGGAGAAAAAAAAAACAAAACAACCAACAAGTTCTATGATTATCTCATACTGCAGTCAGCTCTAAGGTAAACACCGGGAAACTAGCTCAGACTTGAACACATATCAGTGTGTCAGGTTAGGCCAGACAAATCCTGCCCCTGGACCACCGTCAAGCCCCGAGGTCCAACCAGGATCTCCAGCCATCTCATTACCAGCGTTGTTATGGGATCTAGAGGTCCTGATTAGACTCGGCGCCCTGTTGTGCTAGGAGCTGCACACAGACAGAGCCAAGTCCTGGCCCAAAAAAGACTGCAATAAAAATAGACAAGACAGATGGAGGCACAGATTTACGGGAAGTCGCACAGCAGGTCGGAAACAGAGTTGAAATGAGAGCGCAGGCAAGTAACAGGTCCGAGATCCCTCAATTAATGCTTTTTCTTTGGCACTAAGGCACAAACCATACACTTCAAATTGCTCTAGCCCAGGTGCTCTGACCACCTTGAATTCAGACCCAAAAAGCTGCAAAGCCTGTTTCAGAGAGAGCTGGTATAGAGCCATAATGTCTGAAAACAGCTACAGCCCCGAACTGCTTCTCCCAAGACCCACAATTCATTAATGTCCCCGGTTTTCAGTCTCCCATGACAATTTTCTCTGAAGCTGGGCATCCTCGCCAACTCCCACAGCTTTCCCTGGGCTCTGACTCATCACACTAACCTTTTCCCAAACCCTCCTTCCTTTGGAAATCAAGATGCGTTGCCATTACATCATTAGTTGTAATAGCAGATAGTATTACTGATAGACGTCCTTAACTATTAGACCAGCAATCATGCTAAGTATGCTTTGTGTTCATTATTACAGTGCTATGTTTGTGTTAATACAATACTTACAAATAGTATTAATAGTAATTGCATCAATAATAATACTACAGTTGTGAAATGTTTGTATAGCATCCATCTGCTCAGAGATCCGCTGTGATAGATAACGCTACAACCATCTGGCATCGCTGGGTGCGTTTGGCTCGTACTTATCAGTATGGCAAGGAAGGCAGCCGTCTCCATCCCAGGAGCTCCCACTGGTTCTGACTCGCCAGCAGCAGTAAATCACCTCTAAACTGCAGCCGCTGCTGGAGAGGAAGACGGGAACCCACAGGCAAAAGTTGGGAGCACCAAGACGTAAAGCAAGAGAGCTTCTTGCTGCAGCGTGCAAAGAGGCCCTGAGAGGGGAATCTGCAAAACCACAGTGAACTGAGGAGAGACACATCACTGCAAAAGCACAGCCACTTTCAGAGCAGCTATCGTTTTAGTTTCAATTGCTTTTAAAAGTAGCACTTGCATGCTTTTGGCTTTGAAAGGAATCCCTCTTTTCCTGGGCCAGTGGGTACTGCGCTAACGAGGCCCTTGCACGGCAAACACAGCACCCCACAGGATGCTATTATCCAGGCTGTATTTAATGCCTGGAAAACATCCCATAACGTAGACATGTCACCTGCCTCTGTGCAGGCTGCCCCCCATCACTTTATCAGTCTCACTGCAAAAAGAAGAGCAGGGCAAGGGGGGTTCGTTCCTTCCCCAACCCCCACCGGCAGGGGCAGGGGGTGCAGATTTGACAACGAATCCTGGACCCCTGCAAGGAACCCGCGTGTACAAAACACGCAGGTGCTGAATTAGTAACAAGCAATGGGTGCACACACATGAGCATGCCAAATGCCTGGTGGACATGGCTAAAACCACTCAAAGAGCAGATCTTGTTCAGTGTCCCCCTTTTTTCTTCACCCCTGTGACCAAAGAAAGAGCTTGAAGGCAAAAGGAAGAGTGGTTAGGCCATGTTCTCCCACCAGAGGAAACCGGTTCTTGTCCCACAGGAGGAAACTGTTGGAAGAAGCCACTGAAGCTGCAGCAGTAATGTCCTGGCCAGGGAGTTTTGGTCTTCACCACCGTGTTGTGAGCAGGATTTCAGTTCAGGAGGTCTCCCAACCAAGCAAGTCTGAAAAACACAACTCTTGGGAATGGTGTGTCAAAAGATTAATGTTCACCTCTGCTGCTCATCAACCCCTGAACACCCCCGGAGGAAGATTCTCTTCTGGAATTCAGCACTTCTACTCCTGCCGTGGCTGTGCAGAGCCGCGTGAAAATGAAGAGAAACTTGCAGAAAAAAATTGCGGGCAGATTTGGGCTCCTCAGGCCGGAGATCCTGCAGGGATGGACAAAGTGGCAGAAAAACCAGCCCCCCCGGAGGCTCAAGATCTCCACACTGGCTTGCATGTAGCCTTGGAAACCTCTGATTTCCTTCCAACTTTGAGATCCCCAAGCAATACACTGATTCCATGCACTAATTCCCCTAGCTAGAAAGCAGGGACGATGCTGTTTACCTGCCATTAGGAAGCCCTCTGGTTCTACCCGGGCAAGTCGTTCAAACAGCACTTGCAATTTTGGAAGATTCACTTTTACTTGCTGTAGCCAAGACAACCTAAAAAGGCCTGATTGCTGGAAAACTCCCAGCCCCTGGCAGCTGGAGTCACACTCCATCGCAAGCTGGGCGCCCACTTTTGATAATCTTGACCTAGAGAGCTGCACCACAGCAAATCCCAAGCAGAGCCTTTGTGCCAGGTGGAAAGAGACGGTCTCTGCGTCAGGAGCTCCATGGGATTTGCCTATGAAGAAATCTAAAGCAGAAGAGCTCAATTCCAACAGAGACAGTGAGCTACTTCAGGAAATAGCAGGAATCAGCAGCAGAAAGCTTGTATTTACAAACCTCACATGAATTCCTTTTGTACCCTCTTTGGACCTTTTTTTACAACAAGTTTTTGGGGCTTCCACAAGAATTTCTATTTTAAGTCCAAAAATACCCTTTCTTTTCTTGTTAGACCTGGCATTTGAAGGTAAAAGGGTTCACTCCAAGACAAATATCTTTCAAATATCCTCATCAAACAAGGAAAAAGATTCAGACAATCTGGCATTTTTCTTTATAGAAAAGACCAGTTTTGACCACATAATCTTTTTCCAATGGGAATATCTTTCTTGTGAAAGTATGTATCGTTCTCTCAGCCATGTTCCTAAACACAGCACGTTCAGGAAAAGCAGCAAGACGCAGCTCGTCCCTGCTCACCAGACACACAAAGGTTCTCCAGCTAAAATTCAGTGAAATAATGACACATGTAAAGAAAGAAAAAAAGTTTCAAATAAACTCTCCTTTTTTCGCTCCTCCCAGCTCAACTGCAAGCTCTTCAAAGTTTCTCCTCTCATTGAGTTGAGTCATTAGTCTTCAGATAAGTGATGCTTGAGCCTTTGATTAAAATTACTGGGGAGCGTCTCTGCATGATTAAAGAGAGATAACACAATAAAAAGAAGAGGACTTTACACCATTATTATGGCAAATAAGTGCAATTCCCAACCTGAGAGCTGCATCAACTTGTCTAATGTAATAAATGCTTCCCCTGTTGGAAATGTGTCAAATTAGACTTCAAGATGTCAGCCTTCGGTTTTCAAAGGCCTCAAAGCTTTACAGGGTGCTGTGTGACTGCAAGCCTGATATGACGGAGAGCTGAAAGGTGACGCTGTCCCATCGAGCAGGGCACGGGGAGCGATACGTGCTCGTTAGCGGCTGACAAACACTGGAGCAGTGTCTGCTATGTCCAAAAGGTAGGAGAAGGTGCAGACAGACGTGCAGATGCATGGTGGCAGAAGAAGGAGTTTGGCGGGGGGGTCAAGATTTGGGATCCAGGAGAGGCATGTTGGGTCTGCTCTCATGCAGCAATGCATTTGCACATGCAAAGGTCTACCCAAGTCAGAGCCACCAGCTGCAGGTTCCTTGCAGTGAGCCTCTTTGAGGACTTGGTCACACAGCAGGGGACACACTTTTGTCTAGGGAAAAAGCATCATTTCCAATCTTACCCAAAAAAGAATAGTTGTTCTGAGGGGAAAAAAAAGTAATTTTCAGCCCAAAGGGAATGTCTACCCAAGAATTTATTTCAGAAGAACTACAACACCTGACTCCCTGATGTAGACAAGCTGTGAGTCTCTGCTCTCCTCCTGGAAGAAAGGATCTTTCATTCCTTCCCCGGGCACAATGTGGAGCTGCATTCTCTAACTCAAGGAGTGAAGATACTGTAATACTGCTGGTAGCTTGTAAAGTGTAGACAGATAGCTCACAGAAACATCCTATTTGTGGCTTAAAATATACTAGTTTATCATGCAAATGATATGTCAACAGAATAGCTGTACTTGGCAATACTTCCCGAAGTAAATTAAGCAGTTAAACGTGCCATGTGTAATATTAAGGAGGTTATGTGTTACATATAATAAGCAGACGAAGCCAAGTTGTCAGGAAGCCAGGTTTCCTCAGAAATCTGAAATTCAACTCAAAGGAACCGAGGTGCGTGCATCTTCCCACTCGCGCACCGCAGAGAGGGTGACGTTGGGGAAAAGCGGGGTCACGTTTCTGCCAGGACACCTCGAGGTGATGTGGTCACAGCTGGGGCCCCATCGAGGTTTTATCCGTGAGGCGAATGGTCCAGTCTCAGCTCCCGGGTTGGCGTTTCAAGAGCCAGTGCACGCTGAGGGCTTGCATTGTGCATTTTTCACAGCTTGAGTTCCGTGCGTCTGGGAACTATTTGCAAGGGTAAAAATAATGCATGATCCAATCTTCTCAAGGCTTTTCACTTCCTGGAGGGTGGAAATACCAGGCAGGGGAAAAAGAAAAAAAAAAAAAAGCTCTTGGATTATTTCAGCTCCACAAATTGCTCCCTGAGGCAAGCAAATGTTGTAAAAAACATACACAAATATTCAGATTCAAGTTTAACCAAATACCAGGACATTTGGATTTATTCAAGTGTCAGCAGCCCCCAAGCTCTCCTAGTTATTTCAGGCTCCCTTACATCAGCAAATGTTTTCTGTTTCTAGAAACTCAAAGTCAAACCTGGGGGCTCACAGGGCCCGAAAGAGTCAAATAAAAACGTTCGCTGCCTGCCCCATGAACCAGCTCATTACACTCCAGCCCTCACACTGCTCTCCAAAGTGAAAATGGCTCCAGTGATTTATGGAGAATCAAAGCTAAAAATTCCATTTGTTTACAGACGTGATGCTTGGCTTTAGGGTGTTTTTTTAAAGGGATGCAATGGAGTGAGACATGGAGACGAGTGCTCCTCAGTCCCGCCTTGCCGGGGATGATAGTCCTACCCAGACCCCAACCCAGACCCCCTCTTCTCCAGCACCTCCAGCCTCTCCCAGGTCCCCTAACCCATTCGGCACCCAGTGTCTTCATGGGCACCTTGTTTTGAAGGGAAGGCTCTTACCGCACGCTCCAAATTTCAAGACTGCTGTGAGCCTTTAGGCTAATATTTTTCACACATCCTAAAAAAATCTTCCCTCCCCCTGCACACAGGTGCGCACATTCCTTATGGTCTGCTTCCCCTCAGGGCCCCACGGGCCTGAAGAGACGATAAAATTTCAGTAAAGTGGGTGTTTCTTAGGCATTTTCTGCAGTTCATGACCCTGTTTAAACCCCTGTGAGGATGCATCACATAACTCTGAAAAAGGATGTTTTTGAGTTAATTGCTTCCAAAACATCCAGTGATGAGAAATCCAGCAATATGACCAAATCATTCCCTTCGTTGTTAAAAAACACCACCCTGCTCCCGGGCTGGGCTGTCCTGGCAAAGCCGCCCAGACACCGATGCTTGTGCAGCTTTTCCCTGCCGTGTTGTGAAGCTTTCCAACGCGACCGTCTCTCTTCCCTGCAGGTGTAATGGTGCCATCAGCCAGCTATTACCCTCTCTTTGCTAAATTAAGCAGATCACACTCCTTGATTTGCTCTCCGAAAGGTATGATTTCCTATTCATTAGTCTTTTTCTGGCTCTTCTTTGAATCTCCTCCAATATTTCCACACCCTTTTTGAACTGCAGATACTGTGCCAAGTACAGGGGTAACGCAACCTTCCTATGCAAAACTGGCTGGAGGACCACAAGTTGCTCGTCAGTGACCTGCTGTCTCCCCAGGGCTTTCCTGAATCATCAGTTACCTGATCCTGCAATTATTCTCTGCATTCCCTGGCTCCACAGCTGGGCTTCCTTCCCCAGCCTTAGCCGTCTAGGAGTTACATGTTTTAAGTAAGCTACTCATCTAAGTTTTGTCCACCATCAGTGGAGAGAAATAGATGTTGGCCAGAGGCAATTCATCCCACTCTAAGGGATATCTAAGGTACAATGAATAACTCATGCTCTGGAGGTGCCTCCACCCCTCCTAGGACTAGAAGTGGACCCCGCATATCTAACGTTTAGATGGCCTCAGTTAAGCGAGATGAATGGCCTGACATTTGACCATACCAAAATACCATGTTTACTTGACCCAGGGCTGCTAAGCAAACCCGAGGCCCTGTATCATTCACCAGGGCTCTGCAAGGGCCGCTTTTCTTCCCCAGACTCGGTGTCACTTTCAATATTTATCAATGAGGATTTAACAGATTCTTCTCTTTTTTTCCCTGGCTCATTGCTGGCGACATTAAATGGGATAGGGTCAAGACCAGCCATTTAGGGTCTCCACGAGAAACAAAGCTGTTTGATGTGGAATCTCCTTTTAGGACTCCATTTGGAAACCAATTACAAACCCCATTTATTTAATGTGCACCATGTTGATTTTGGATGGCTCCACTTTATCCATTTAGGACGCCGTGTGATACGAAGCCAAATGCTTTTGAGAAGTTTGACCAACTTAAGAATAAGTGTAGAGGGTGACAGCTGGCCGCCCTGAGACTGATGGGCTTTGAGGGCAGAAAGGATTATCACGACCAGGGGTCTGACCTCCTGAGCAACATTGGCTATAAAATTTCATCCATTAGGCTCCTTTGAAAATCCCAACTATAAATCTTTCAGGTCCAATTCTTTCCCTACACAGCCTCCCTGGAAGCACCACAGCGGCTCAGAAAGCTCAATAGGATGCTGGTGGGGTCAGGGAGGGAAGGGTCCGGCTCCAGCTGTACTCAGGTCTCTCCTACCTGGGTTGACCTAGCAGCAGACTCCCAAAAGGATTCATATTTTCCACGCTGCTAATTTTAGGCCTTTGCTTTCCAGCACCCACAGACTTGGAGACACAGCCCGCTGCCTCGCTGCAGCTTAAATGCTTTCTAATGGCCTCAACCCAGAGATTTACACTGAGCCAACTCACTTTGAAACCCTTCCATAAAAACGCCTTCTGCAAACAGATTTGTTTCATTATCGTTGGGCCTGAAAGTGCCTGAAGTAACAAACAACTTCAAACTCCTTCAAATTTATTGTGGCCCTAGGTTTGCACTTCATTTAAATCCTGTGTACCTGGGTGCATGTCTGGTGGGGGGACAGGCAGGAGAGGGTGGGTGGAGAGCCCTGGTGCAAAGTATCAGTGATTACGGTGCAATAAATATTGGATGGATATTGGATATGATAACATCTATTACGGCTTTATGAAATATTGATAGCGTCTGAATACATATTGCCTCCTGAACAGCTCGTTCTGGAGTTGTTTAATGAAAGACATCTGTCGTTTTATCCTTGAATCTACATGCAGGCAAAGTATAGTCTCTATCCTCCCTGTGATCTCAGTAAGGGCTTCCAGAGCTGTAAGGAAACGGCATGAAATACTCAGGCTCACCTATCCAGAGGGGTGGAGGGGAGAGAGACAGAGACTGTTTTATGGACACGGAGTCTTTCATTTTGGAAATGAATTAACTTTGTGCTCCGCTGAAATCAATCCCTGCACAGACAACTGGCTTTAATGGGACCAATAAAAGACTGCGTAGGCTGCCGCGGCGAAACGGTGGGAGAGAATGGGGACTCCCAGGAAAATCAGCTCATCCTTCACACTTTTATCCCTGATGATGCACTTCTCGCCATTTAACCCTGTGTGCGGCACTGGGGCACAACACCCCTCCCCTGCGTGATCCAAACACACTAATCCATGATACAAATTCACCCCAAATGTCCAACATATTCCCAAATTAATGACATGTGGTGTTATTTCTCACCTTGTAAGGTCTCTCCAGGCATGCCCGCGCATACGTACACACAAGCACCCCATACGCTTGATTATTTTTATCTTTACACCACAGAATTCACTTTCCTTTTAACACGTCTGCCTGCACAAAGCCCAGCCTCCCCTGCTCAGCTCCTCCCAGCACAGGGAAACCAAAGCACACCATCTCCGTGCACCTTTCGCGGGCGGAGCTCTAATTCCCTCTTTCCTCACGTACAAAACCCAAATGCCCCATCACACACAGCTGTGTGGAGATGCAGGTCTACGATAGACAGCAGTGACACCCCCCAAAGGGGGGGGGTGTCTAATGTGTGTGGTTCGAATGTGTGGAGGTTCGAATGCAGCCCCACACACAGCTTTCTGCTGCCACTTGCACACTGTGCCATCTCCTCCATTCTCCTCTTGGCCCCTCTTTCAAACTAGACAGCTAAATTTGGGGGAAAAAAAAAAAGAAAAATGTTGTTTTCCTTCCATAACCCCCTTCTTACTCTCTTGGGGAAAGAAACATTTCTCTGCTTGTCCTACAGCATCTTCAGGAAAGACAGGCAAGCCTTGTATGAAGATATGTCCTGAAATCCTGTCCCAGGGACAAAATTCACACAGGCTTCCCAGGGATGGGGAAATTCCAATGCACAACAGTGACCCTCTTTGTTCATCTCCTGGTTGTGTCTAGAGCAAACCCAGAGACATTCCCCTGGCAAAGGACACACTCCCTGTTGATCCTGGGAGCAGAAGGTGACCCTCTGCTGTGAAGACAGCGTGGGCTAGCACCCAGAAGAGAACCAGTTCGGCACCCGCTGCTCTTGGCCAGGTCAAAGCTCCCACAAAGGGCAGGGCACCAAACCTGTGTCGAGCAGATTGAGCTGAACCTCTTATTCCTCATTTTCTGTTGTGGTGTCAAAGCTGAATCAAGAGGAATGGGAGGAAAGTGTGCTGTCCTCAGAAGCCAGATATAATTGAAGAGCAGCGACCTTTCCTCACCTGCGGAGAGAAGACGTACCATGAAAGCGTAGTACAGGGCAGTGTTGGCTCAGTTGCTGTGCTTTGTCCCCGTTCAGTCCTCATCGAGGGCAGCCTTCACTTTATGGGTCCAGCTGCTTGCTTTGCAGATGGGAACACACATTTCTGCCATTCCTGCCCTGAGCCACAGCCCCGGGTAACGGGACAGACCTCCCAGGCTTGACCCCAGCAGCTCCTACCCAATCCTCAGCCCAACCCGATGACTAAAGCAACACAGCAAAAAGTTCTTGGAAACCAGGAACCGTGTGTTTTTCTTTCCAGATTGGTAATTCTAGACGTTCACACCTGGGTGCTGCTAAATAGGACAAAGCCAATGGGAGCATCAACAAACAGCCTTTCCTCTTGCCTGGGCAGAGCCTGCAAAGCCGATTTCACCCATTTAACCCCAGGTTCTGACTGTAAAACTGGTCCATGGACCTGCCTGTCAGCATCCTCCCGTCCTGTCCCTGCTCACACACACTCATCTGGAATGAATCCTTTCACCTTTGGTCTTAACTAGAAAGGATAAACTTAAGCCCGGAGACCATCAAACTGAGCCTCCTCAATTGTCTCCCCAAGGACGAGAACCCTCATGAAACCTTATTTCCCAATGTTTATTTCCCCCCCAACACAGGATCCTTCCACTGAACCATGGGACACGCAGGGCAACATCAAAAGAGGAATCAGAAATGATGTGATACCTCAGACGCACGTTTTCTGCAGCACCTCATAAGATCAATAGCCGCTTACAAACAACGCTTCCCTGGGAACATTTTCCCCCACTGTGAACCGACTTATCCATCCAGCAACTGCCAGAGCTGCTGAGGAACAATACAACAGCTCTCCCACAATTTGTTACCATGTAGGAGAGTCTACTGTATTTACAAAAACAACACGCGGCACTCCCCTGCTCTCTGAATTAATGATGGGTGCGATTGTGTTTCTCTTTACTTACTCAGCAGGAGGAATCCCAGTGCCGGAGCCATCTCTGCTTTTCATGCAGGGAAGCATCTCCTCCACAGTCTGGGCATGAGAAAAAATACAAAGTGCTGTAAAAACACCATCAGAGCTGTTTCTTGGTCCTGTCCCTTTGCACTCGTTCAATTTTCATCTATATGGGCTGTGAGGCAGGAGCAACATCTCACTCCATGCTTGTACAGAGACCAGCCCCAAGAAGATCTTAAGAAAGGCATGAGAGTACAAATGTAATGCAGGTGATAGATGATAACCCATTTTTGTTGGGTTTTTTTCCTAGTCTCATTTCTTAGTCTAAAATGTGTGTCTGTCTTTAGTGAAAACTCAGCTTAGCATTATAAGCTTAGCTTCTTAAGAAATTGGCTCAATTTTAGCACTATTATTTTATAAAAATGAGAGTAAGATCTTGCCTCTTCCAGTAAATTATACCACTCTCCAGTTGAGGTTTCAAACCAATTCAGTGAACACCCTGAAAGCTCTTATGTGGACATTTCTTACTACGGTAACTTAAATGGGGTATCAAATAGCATCTTTAGCTAAATCAATGCAAGTTTAAATAGTTGTGTAAGAAAAATAAACTCATGCTCCTCCTGATCATTTATCCACTCCCTAGATTACTTTCCCAGCCCCAATTTGGGAGCAAAGTGCTCCAGGCTCTCAGCTCACCCATCTCCAAGCAAGATCAGATGCATGCGGTTAACGGCAGGTTCAGCACTGATGTGGTGTTGCCCTTTCCCCTTCTCAAAGAGACGGGTCCATAGGCTCAACTCATCTCTGCCCAGCCTCTGATTAAGGTTTTCTGTTTGAGCATGCACACCATAGAGACAGCAGCTGAAAACAACCATTCGTCCTCTCCCATCCCACCCTCCTTCACCTTCCTTCTTCCGCGACAGCGTATTTCTTCTACCTCCCTCTGTCAACCCCTTTTCAATGGCATTTCCCTCCCTGCTGCCAAATGGATGCTTAGGAGCACGGAGACAGTAAAACATTGCTCTAATGTCCCTTGCTGATGCATAGTCTCCTCCCATTATTGGTACAGCAGCATCAGGTTATACGCTGTTAATAGCCTTTCCACTTGTTTATAGCTTCTCTGGCATCCTTCCTGGATTTAGCACTGCTGTTTTATTTCCCCTCACTGCTTTGGGGACGACCTCCCCTCAAGCAACGGGACTCGCGTGTCATGTGTGCAATGCGTAATTCAACATGCAGGAGCTGGTGGGGGGCATTACCAGCAACCAGCACATCAAAAACACATTACAACAAAGCCGGCGAACCTCATCTTGGATGGGGTGGGGGTTTGGGGGGAAAGGGATTTTTAATTTTTTTTTGTGGAGTGAGTGAATAATTCATAGGCAAACCATTGACATGATAAATTCCTCCATTTCTCCTCTTTTGTGAATTGACAGCGAACAACTTTCCAATTCCTCCCCTCTGCATTTTCATTATCCAGAATTATTCACTAAACAATTGCTTGGAATAATTCTGGGGAGCAAATTCTCTGCTGGGGACATCAGCACTGACGTCAGTGGAATTAGCACCAGCAGGAGCTTTGGTTCAGAGGCAACGGGCCGTCCACAAGCCTTTCATCACGAGGATTTGGTCTCTAGATTTTGAGCCATGCTGATTAGCTGTGGCAGAGCAGAGAGGTTTTCTCTTCCATTAGAGAAGCAGAGTTCTGCAAATCAGGTTTTCCACCGTGAATACTTATGTTTACAAATTAACGGGGGTTGAAATTGCTGAGATGCAATGATATATCGCATTGGCGCTTCCAGCAGCACTTCTGCCAGCGTATTTCATCTCCAGCCCTGCAGGACAAACGGGAACAAAGTGGGATTTCGACATTTCCATTTCAACTGCTGCAAATGAGCCCTGCCCTTTCCAGGAACACTCCGCACAGTGCCATACCGGCGCTCTGAACCCACCACCAGGCTCACCGGTACAGCTCGCTGCCTTTGATATTCATGGGAAGTGAAAGAAAACAACTGAAAGTTTGCTTTTTAATTTCATGGGAAATTTTGAAAGTGGCTTTTGCTCGCTTCTGCACTTCATTTATTCACTTACGGACTGACCCAAACCCCACACGAACAACTGAATGTCTTCAGTATACCCCAGCTCTGACTCAGAAACTCCTTGATATTTATCTGCCTGCAGTTTCCAATAAGTTAAAGCCGGCTGACCTAAAATACCAAATTCCGAGGGAGCTCTCTGGCTGATGACTGCTGGTATCTGACAGCAATTGTCTGGGGTGTATTTTCTATATTTATTTATTGTAAATGAGACAGCTGACGCCATGAGATCATAAGCAATTTCCAGCTCTCTCCAAATCACCAGTAGGGTTCCAGTTCCGAGCCTCAAACAGCATCAATTCTGCTACAAAACTTTCTGTGCTGATTGTCAGTAATTTGTAACGCAACTTGGAGGGAGAGAATTGCCTGCAGTTCTCCCCTTCATCTTCTCCTGAAAATCAGCCCGTGTTGGGCAGGCCAACCAGACTGTCATGACCGTAAAAAACCTACAAATTTGGGGATCTGACTCTGTTCTTTGAAATGTTTTAGGTCAGTGGCAAAATGTGAATGTCATATCCCTATTTCCAGTTCTACCTCGGTGAGGATATTAACTTCTTTGGTCATTTCTCTGATTCAGCATCCGCTTTCCCCACATCAGGTCCCTGCATTTGGATGTAGATTAATTCCTGTCACCATCCTAGACCTATGTGTTTACACAGTTGACAAAATAATTTCCCACAAGTGGCAACTGGTTCATAAAGGCAAACCTGATTTCTGCAAAATTCGGGATCTTTCCTTGCTGCAAAAACCCTCTAGTTAAAAGTTCTCCGACTGCAGAGAGGAGAATTTCACACCAAGGAAACACAATTGCAGACCAGCAAGCTTTACTTCTGCGGTGCTCAGACAATTGCCCGAGCAAGCTGGAAAAAGCTTCCTGGACGTTTTCCTCTTTAAATCATTCCTTGGGTGCATCGCTTCCACCCCCTCCACCGCCTTCAGCAGGGCTGCATGAACATTGCTAACAATTTGGTAACCTGTTCCCCTTAGATGCAAGAGTTCCTCGCACGCTCCCGTACCGAGGGCAAGCGTCCCACAAGGGATGCCGTGCCTGCAGACCCCGCAGCCAACACATAAACCTGCTCATCCCGTATTTTAGCAAAGGATCAAGATGTATCCATGGGTTTATAGTTTCAATCTCACTCTTTTTAAGAGATGTGTACTTCAGAATGACTCATTTCTGGTACGGGACAGCTTTTCCTGCCCACCACCCTCCCATTCTGGCGTTGTGGAAAATCCCAACTCAAGTTCAAGTCCCCCAGCCATGTCATTGACCATCAAACGCTATCTACGCCTTCATGCTTAAGCCAAACAAATACAAGCCTCAAGGACAGAAAGAGAGAAAGAAGTGAAACCACCATATTTAGTCCCAGACAGCACAGCCGTGCTCTTCTCTCATTCACACAGGCTACCCCAGGTGCCTGGAGCGCAGCAGGGTTGGGGCATCATCTGGGATCAAACTGCTGCCTGGAAAAATGCAGTTGGCTGATGCAAACGTGGTTATCCCTTAGTTGTTTTTTGTCTGTTTGTTTGTTTTTGTGGGCAGTTGTGGTGTTGGGGTTTTTTTCAATAAAAATAATATATAGAACCTAATGCCTCGGTTTCCTCATTTGGGGCAGGTGACACGGTGGCTGAGGTGGGGGTGAGAAGCTTAGGGACTGGCAGGAAAGTCTAGGCACACAGAGATAAAGCCCAGATTTTTTTGACATGTAACCCCTGCTGACTCTGAGGATGGGTAAAGCCCTTTCAAACCAGCAGGACCCGCATTGTGCTGCTCCGTGCGGTCACCAGGGCTAGAGCCAGAAAGAGAAGCCACCCCCATCGCTGGCAGGGTGCTATGGGCTTGTTAGAGACACAGGGCTCCTCAACCCGGCCACAGCACCATGCCAGCATGGTCACACTGCTGCCGAAAGCTAACATCTCAGCACAAGGTTGCAATGCACAGTGCCAACAGACCCTAAATTGAAGCTCACGGTGACACCGGGAGCGGAACCCGGAGCAGCCCCCAGGCACGCAGCTCTCCGCTCCTTCCCTGACCCCCACACACCCAGCACCGTCTGCAGGCACCGTCCCCACCAGAGCCGCAGGTCTGACGCGTGCTGCGATACAGCCCGTCTGCTACGGGAAAGCAGGAAAAACACCTCTCTCACCCGCTCCGCCGGGCCCCGGAGGACAAATCTTCCCCGCTCGGGGCAGGAGATACTCGTGTGCCTCCTGGCCTCGCTCGATGTGTTTGCAAATCCTCCTGGTGTCAGCTGGCTCTAGGCATCCTGCAGCAGGGAGCGATGGTCTCCATCAATATTCAAGACACACAGAGACACAGGGAGAGAGGAGACAGGCAGGGAGAGAGGAGACAGGCAGGGAGAGAGGAGACAGGCAGGGAGAGAGGAGACAGGCAGGGAGAGCCTCTCTGCCACAGCCAGATGAATGAATCTTGCTCGGAGGCAGAGCAGGAGGGTGGTTGTTTGCAGGGTCTGTGTTCTGCCGCGGGCACCAACAGCCTCCTTTCGTCCCTGTCCACGGCCACCACCGGCATCGAGTCCCAGCCCAGGCCCGTGGATCGTGACCGGGGGCCCTGGAGCCGTTCCAGGGCTTTGTACACTACAAAGAAGCCCCGGTTCTTTTAATTAGCCGGAGAATGTAAATGAGCACGGCGTGTGCCCAGGCCCCTCCTGCAGAGCCCAGGAGAAAGTGTCACACGCTTCTGGGATCACTGTCAGTAGATGAAAAAGCCATTTGGCACCCAGGCTGCCGCGGGGGGCTCGCAGGCAGGCGCCGTGGGGCAGCATGAGCAGCAAGCACCCGCTGCAAGCGAGACCAGCCAGCTCCCACACCCGCTCCCAGGCGTTAAAATCACCCACCCTCGATCAGGGACCACCCACCATTGCCTGCGGGGTCCACGGAGGAATCGTTCCCCAGGACCAAGACCGGTGTCCTGATACCACCACCATCTTCTCCCCATCCATCCCCACACATTACTGGCCATTGGTCCCACCACCCATCCTTTCCCCTACGTGCTCTTCTGTCCATTTCTTTAGCCCCTTTTCAGTCGGTCTCCACTTGTTTAAGATCAGAAAGTCAGCGTTTGTCTTCTCTCATCCACTCGGCAGGGGTCCCTCCATCTCGGAGGGGATAGAGGAGGATGCAGACGAGCATCCTGTGAGAGCAGGACCAAGCAAACTCACCCGCCCTGTGCCTGGGAAGGACCCACCAGCTCCCGGCAGAGAACAGAGGGGGCAGGAAGGGCTTTATTAGGGGGTCCCAGGCTGGGACCCGGGGCAGCCAGACGCCCATAAGGGCCCTTTCAGAAACATCAAAGGGCTCTTGGTTAGGTCCATACCAGGTTCTCCTGCTGCTCGGAAAATGGTAGGTTTATGCGTTGCTGGCTTTCAGCTTCAGTTTAATCCTCTCCGTTTGTTGGTGTTACAGAATTAAAAGCGACTGGTGCTGCAGAGGAGCAAAGAATGCACCAGAACGGAGCCAGCGACTCATCGAGCGCTTGAGACTAATGAATATAGACCCTAATTATCACTGACCCAAGACAAAGTCCCTATCCTCCTTTTACTGGGTGCAGTTCATACTACTCCAAAAGGCCAGGCTGAGCCATAATTTACATTTTACTTACCCAGCAAATACCAGCCAGGCACCAGTGCTGGAGCACGGGGCAGAATAGCTCAGTCTGGGCACTTGCCCGAGCCCTGGGCTGATGTGGCAATGCTGGCACAGGCAGTGCCCGGGTATCATCATCAGTCACTGCAGCATCTTTTGATTCAAGCTCTACAAGACAGCATCCTTCAAGGAGGCCAAAACAGCAAGGGAGATCAGGCAGGACCTGGACTACAACCTTCCCAGCCCCAACTCCCCGCACCGTCCTCTGAAACAGAGACCACAAGTCAAACTTTGCCGCTTCCCCCTCTCCGCCTTACACCCTCGCTCCTCTCAGCTCTAATTAAAAGGAAGGAAAGTACATGCTCGAAGCACAGAGATGCATCCTGTGGTGCAACGGGACCGAGATGCCTCATCGCCCGAGGGCATGGTCCTCCTGGGATCAGAAGGGTCCTTCTGGTGGCACAGGGAGAGAAGAGCCTCGGCAGCGAGGTGAAGCCACGGCGTGCTCCGGCAGCTTGGCTGGCTCTCCAGCCCTCATTACCGTGTCGTGCTCCGGTTGGCACCGCTGATGCTGTGGTGCTCTGGAGCACCCTTATCTCTCCAAGAGAGGCTCTCATTGCAGCCCTTGAGCACTAGGAAATGAAGATACTCAACCCACTGATACTGCTCTGCAAATCAATCAGAGGGGGAGGATGGGAAGGGGAACAGCTTGTCCCTGCCTGTCACTCCATGGAGGCTTTGCCCTTCGCTAATGACAGCTGATTAATTCCCAAGCAAGCCTGGGCAAAACTGGTGCCCCCGCCTGATGCACAGCAGGGAAACCACCAAGAAGTTTAACTCCTGCCTACAAATGACCCACTGTGGAGGCAACATGGGGGTCCCCAGGACACAGAGGTCTTGGATCACACTGTCCATGGGTACGTGAGGTATGTTCCATGCCATAAGGGCGGTGAATCTGTGAACTTGCATCGCCAAGAAGCTCGCTGCAGGCTGGGCTGGCCGTTTCCCTTGGGTAAGAGAAGGAGCCATTGCCAATGCCCAGAGCCGGCAGTGCCATCCCCGCTGTGCGCAGGAGGAGGGATGGCAGCAGATTGTGGGAAGTCTTGGCACCTGGAGATGGACCCACGCTTGCTGTGGTCCCAGTGCCATGAAAACACGGTGGCAAGATGGGCTCCCAACCCCACGGCGGGAGGCTCCAGGTGGGCCCCCCCAGCTCCTGCACCTACAGCAGAGCTTTTCCCCAGGCTGCTCGGGTGGGAGAAGGACACCAAGGAGGAGGGGATAGGAGATAGGTGTCTGCACGCCTGGCGCAGCCCCTGCCTCCAGACACCCACGCAGGGCTGCAGGGTGCCCCCTCCCTCCTCTCCCCTCCCGGCAGCGCAAGGCACCAACCTGCCCTCCTGGATGCTGCTTTTCTGCTGGCGGTTTGTGAGTCACATCATTGATGTCACCTCTCCGCGTCACCGGAGCTCAGAGATGGATTTAATGAGCCTTTGTTTTCTTCAGCTAAGAAAAACCTCCAAGAAGCTTAGTCTCAAGCATCCTGAGGAGCCAGCAGGTCTCTGCTACTGCCGCTGTCCCAAAGGAGGACAGATATCACTGGAAGAGGGTCCAGCAGGCTGGCCGACAGCGAAAGCAGAGCGTCAGAGATCTGCGGGACAACGTGCCAAAGTCACACAAAGATGCCTTTGTCCTCACCAGAGCCTGCTACAGGCCACCCTCCTCGCGGGACGTGGCAGGTGACACCCTGCTATGCCTTGCGCTGCCCTGAGCGAAGCCACATGCTGGGACGAGGGAGAAGAGGCAAAGCGGTGGTGGCCGTCGTCCGGGGACCCGGCAGCACCTCTGAGGGCTTCTACACAAGAAGCCGAGGTGTCGGCCGATGCTCCTGGTTGGCATTCGTACGCGCATGCTGGCACTTACCCGCTGACACCGTGCTCTTGTCCTGCAGTCTGGGGCCACCAGACCCAAGAGACAAGACCACGCTAGCGTCTTTCTTGGGCTGCGGTTTTTGTAATGCAATTCACACCCGGGGAGCGAATCCTGATTTACACCAGTATAGAGGGAAATTTAAGCCTCTAGTGTTTTAAATCCAGAGGAACAAATCCTGGCAAAGCAGAAGGGAACAAAATTCATTTATAAAAATCAAGGGAAATGAGAAGCGGTTTTTCTCTCTTTTATGAAGGTCACTAAAAAGGGAAGCATCACGTGAGGTCCCTGGGAAACCAGTAATGTAAATAGTCAGTGGACAGAGGGCATCTTCTATTAATGAAGGTGTCTTGCCAAAATACATAGGCATCATATAAATTATTAGATAATGAAATTCCAGTTAATTTGCTGCCTGGTCAGCCACAGCCCTCCTGCCATGCTCCTGAGCCCAGCCAATAACATCAGGAAAGGATTACACTGGTACTGGGGCAGCTGGTCGACGCCGTTCAGAGACAGCACCTTCTCCAGGACGAGGCGGGGTGAACGCTGCAGCCCCGCGGCTGGGTCACGCCCCGCTGCTCTCCCACGGCACGATGGGTGTCCGTGGCTGCAATGCAGGTCCTCGAGAGCCAAAAGCGAGGATTCTCCACTAGTTTGAGGACAAGGAGCCAAATGATTTTTTTTTTTCCCCGAGGCTTGCTTGGTAAGTCTCACTTTCCCAGGGGCTCTAGAGAGCTGCTGATGTGCAAAGTCCCTAGCCGGTGGGCGTCTGTCACCTCTCAGCACGTTTTAGGGCTGAAACAGGCTGGAGTCATAGCGCTGCAGCCCAGAAAAAGGCCAGAAAAATCCAAGGCAATTCAATTTTCCTCTATCTCACTGCCATAACCTCCAGCTGCAGGCTCAATGCACCCATTTCATCTCAACCAGTGTCCTGCCCTCAGGAGCGGCCAACGGCAAATGCCTTGGGAAGGACACAAGAAGGGGATGACTACGGAGGGGCACTTTCCAAAAAGTCTCTTCCAGCCCTTAGGCATTTGCAGCTTTGCAGTGAACAGCCTTGGACGGATCCTTCTGCCCAGTTACTCTCGGACTCCTCTTCCCACCTTGCCCACAGCTCTCCCCTCTTTCCTTCTGGGACTGCAGACAAGGACAGGGGTTGTTTCTGTTTACTGGGACCTGGAGGGGGTTCCCAGAGGACCTGGAGATGACAACCACCCCCCTTTGCTCTGGTGATGCCTTGATCCCATGGAGAGAAAGAGACCCAAGAGGGGGAAGGCTGGGGGCATCTTTCCCTTCCAAAAAGGCTGCAATGATTGAAAGCAAATACAAGGTGCAGGATCAGGTCCTGCACCTACAACCTGGGGTAGGCTTCAACTACAGACTCCTTCCCATTACCCTTCTCCCTCTGCTGCTCTGAAATATCAGTGCTTCGTAGCTCCAAATATTCAGCATGCTCCATGTAATTTTAAAACCATTATGTAAGCTGCTCTCTCCCCCCATCTCTTGATGTCTCCAATTGGTGTGTCAGAATGTAATTAGCTTTTGATGGGATGTTAAGATTTCTTGAGCTCCTGTGGAGAGGCAGCATGGGGAGAGGTGAGGCAGCGGATTGTGATTGTCACTCCCCATGGTAAGTGCTTGAAGACCCTGGAAGACTCATTTACAAAAATATAAAATAAAATAAATAAAAAAAATCCAAAAGCAACAGACCCAGTAGGCTTCAGTTTAATTGACTGAAATCACTGAGATTTTTTTTAACTCTCTGCTTTCTCCTGCTTGGAGAAAAATGGAAATTAACTGTCTCGTGACCGACAGAAGAGTGCCATGCTGTGGCAACGGTCAGGGCTCTACTGCAAATCCAGCTCCTCGAGAGGCTGAGAAAGTCCTGTCTGAGCTGTTCATTCCTGCATTTCTGACCGAGGCTATGCCGTAAGCTTTGCTGCTGCAACCAATCTCATGAGTCCTCTGTCCATACCAGGACTAAGTCCTCCAGCAGTTCACCACAAACCCACCGACCCCCAGCCATGCCACCAGCTCCCTTGCCAGGGCGGGACGCTCCACCCAAGCAGCTGTCCTGGTTTGGGCTGGGATCGAGTTAAATTTCTTCCTAGTGCTGTCTTCTGGATTCAGTATGAGCAGCATGTTGATAACACACCGATGTTTTAGTTGTCGCTAAGTACCCTGCTAGTCAAGGACTTTTCAGCTTCCCATGCTCTGCCAGGTGCACAGGAGGCTGGGAGGGAGCATAGCCAGGACAGCTAGCCCAACTGGCCAACGGGGTATTCCATACCGTATGACGTCACGCGCAGTATATAAATAGGAGGCGTGGTCCAGGAAGTAGCGATCGCTGTTTGGGCATTGCTAGGTGGGTGGTGAGCAACTGCATTGTGCATCACTCATTTTGTATATTCTATCATTATTATTATCATCATCATCATCTTCCCTTCCTTTTCTGTTCTATTAAACTGTCTTTATCTCAATCCACCAATTTTACTTTTTTTCCCCAATTCTCTCCCCATCCCACTGCAGGGGGAGGGGAGTGAGCGAGCAGCTGTGTGGTGTTTGGCTGCCGGGTTAAACCACAGCAGCAGCAGAAAGGGCAGGGGGAGGTGATAGTTTCCCGCAACCACATTTGCAACAGCACATCTGCTCATGGCAAAATGCGATCCACAGCCTATCTCCAAACAAGATGACACTTGAAATCCAGATCTGCAATTTAGGGGTAGTTTGGTACCTCTGAACAGAGTGGCAATCTCAGCTGCCATCGCTGCTGGGGCTGAGCTCCTTCGGTGCTTAGCAAATCTCCACCGCAGTGAGGCAGGACAGCAGAGTTACTGCATCCCACAGATGGGAGACAGACGCACCAAGACACGAGGTGCTAGGTTTTCACCAGGAAGCAGCACTTACCAGCAAGGCCAGATGTTTCAGCATCTAGATTGTCATCCCTGAGTCCTTCTGCGGCTCTGGCTGTGGGATCCCGTTGGAAGAAAGAGGTCACGGGGGTTCTGCAAAAGGACGCAAGTCCTTATTCAGGTAAACCGTGTGGGAGATGGGTGTTTCGGGGCTTATGGCCCCAGCCTTAGATGCTGCAACATAGAAATCTGTCGTGGAGCTTTTACAAAAACAAATGCATGTTGGTGTCACTTTTCCAACCCCACAGAGAGAAGATGATGGAGAGCTGCAGGACCTGTGCCCTAACCATCCATGCAGGAAATACCACATTTTCAGAGACTTCTCCACACTCTTCCCCACTAGCTGAACCCTGTGAGGGTGTAAAACAAGGCTGGCAATTCCCCCAGAACAAGTTTTCGGCAATCTGGCCAGGCCTAAACTTTCACAAGAGCATCTGCCCCGGCCAGCGACAGCACATCGAGCATTTACATACCTACAGATGGTGCTTATATCACTGAGCAGTATGTTTGTCTACACACCAGCCCTGGCCCAAAGCCCACTAGAGTCATCGGATGCTTTTCATTAACTTCAACGGGCTGCGGATGAGGTCTGTTTGGTCAGAGTCTCCACCGGCGCAGGGGCACTCAAATGAACCCTACAGCTCAAGCACGCGTGCGTTCGGATCAGCCACATAAACACTTTCCAAAAACAAACCTGCCACACACTCCCTGTGAAGGCATGTGGCCCGATATTAATACACCTCTGGTTCTGAATTAGTTGATGATGTGAAACACAGACACATCCAATACAATAACGAGCCATTCCCATCAAATGCCAATTCAACTGGATAATGGGCCATATTGATTGCTTCAAGGGCCAGACCCATTTCACTTGTCCTTTCAATGATTATTATGACATTATCTATATTATTTCTGCTCAGCAAAATTAATTCCTCTCTCCCCACCCCTGTCCCTCTGGACACGAGTCCATTCAAGTCTCCATTCCTGCTGAGACAGAAGCTAAAGAGACCTCTGCAAGGACTGGACCTAAATTCACTTCTAAAGTGTTGTCAGGCAATTGGATTTTTTTTTCTCTAATACTGCCACTGGCATTAATGGAAAGAAAACAATAAATGTATCTGGTCACCTAAGTAGTCAGCCTCCCCTTTCATAGCTCTGCTGACATTTCTGTCTCCAGCCTGGACAGTAATGCATTCCATTTTAATTTTAGCAAATGCTTTCTTTATGATCAGAGACATTTTTCATTTGTACTTGTTTGCATCTCCCTTAAAATTCAATATTTCATTTGGGGATGCAGCGTTATTGCCTGCTCCTCAAAATAAAGCATATGTGGCACAAGGATATTTCAAATTATTTTCTCCGGTTTCCTCCACTCAAGAGCAGCAATTGCCTTTCCAGCCACTGCCAGGAGCAGCCGAGAGGAATCCAGCCTCTGTACACTGCAGGGTGCATCTCACCAGTGGGGCCACGGGGGAGACATGGGACTTCTTGGGGCTGCCCTATACAGGATCACCCAAAAAAAAAAGCAAAAAGAAGGGCTTGAACAAGTTTTTGTTACCCTGGGCCAAACACACCCGCAGCTGCATCTGTTCCTGTGAGCAGAAGCTGTACGTCCCCGCAGTTTCATCCATACAAAACTCCTACAGAAGTCACGCGTGCAGATGTAGGCAGTCGCTGTTTCAGGGACAGCTCTGTCCTAACACACCGACCTCCCCCATCTGCCCGAAAACCACGGACATCAGAGGCTGGGCGAGCTCAGGACTCCTGCTGGCTTTAGGTATTTGTAATTCTCAGGTGCTCTGAATAAAGCTAATGAGATTGCTTTGCAGCAACCTGCTCCTCCCTTCCCTGCCAGGTTACCCCAAAGAGGTTTGGGCAGGAGCAGGTGGAGCTTCCATGGCACGTGCATGAAGGGGGTGCGATTGGGGGACCTCGATCCCCAGTTTTGGGGTCCAGGTCTGTGGCAGACCCCAAAAAGGCATCAGACAACATGTAAGCATTGTGCCCCAGAGCTGTTCACTATCAGAAGTAGTTGCCTCAGAAATATGTGGTACCTTGACACTCAGACGCTCTTAAAACAAGCACCCACCAGTCTTACAACCTACCTGGAGAAAATGGGCAGGCGGTCTGCAACGTGCAGCATCTCCTCGGGCCTGGGCAGCTTACAGCAACGCGCCATGGCTCCTCTTTGCTGTGCCCTTCCCGAGTGTCCGCTCCAACCCCCATGCAATAGCATTTGCTGTCGACCTCCCTTCCCCAAGGCAAAACCCCGTTCCTTTAAAGGTTGCCTTTGGGACCCAGGCGTCTTGGAGGATAATTACCAGATGCTCTTACCTGAATACCCCTCTGATCTCTGGCACTAAATAAGAATTGACAAGAGAAGAGGGTTGGATATATACATAGCTATTTTCTAATTTTCTGAGCAAATTTGGTTAAAGCTGCTGAACAAGAAAGCCTGAAACCTCAATAACAGAGCAACCAGACAGGCAGAGGAATGACGAGAGCTCTGAACTCAAACATGGTTCTGCCCTGACCTAGAGGGACCATTTGAAAGGCTGAAGGAGATGTTTGTCCTCCCTTGGCCATTACGTCAAGGCTGAGGAGAAAGGCTTCCCAGCAAACCGTTTTTAACAATATAGTTTTATCTCCGCCGGGGCCCAGCACAAAACTCCTCAAGTGGTCTGAATCCATCCCTTGATTGCCTTGAGTCAACAAAACAGAGGGAAAGGTTTTGCATGCGGGCTGCTAAAGGTTTTGTGTGCTGGAGGCTGTGCCTCCCTGTGCATAAACACCTTGAATAATTATAAAACATTTGCAGGTAGGAGGAGCCCCTTTGGCAACCTGTGTGCTTGCACGGGGGATGGAAAGAGACCTTGGCTGGATGTATTTCTGCAAGATGAAAGCAGCCAGCACTGGAGTTATTCTGAGAGCAGGAATCAGCACAAGAGCTTGTCTCCCAGCTTCTCTGATCTCCCCTAACAACAGCACAGAACAAAAGGTTTTGTCTCTGTTCAAGAAAGGGAGGGGTGTCCTAGTTCCTGCATACCTGCCTTGGGAGCTGCAGCACTGGGACGCGGCCGCTCTGCCTCGTCTCTCCGTTGACTGCTGTTGCCTGCAACAGGGCTTTGGGAGCAGTAAGTGGATCAGCTTGAGGAAGGTCCTGGGCAGGGGGCACAGATTCCCTGGGTGCACGAATGAGAAGCAGCCCATGGAGCTGCTGGGGCAGTAAGGCACTGCTCGACGTCAGAGCAGCAGGGCCTGCCCAGAAGCAATTTTGCCCTTATTATCCACATCGATGGATTTCCGAACACGTGCGATGCGGCAGCTTGGCTTTTTCCCAGTAAGACTGACTGTTGCTCAAGCAGCCACCAGAGCCACCAGCCTGTGCAGCCCGTGTCGGCGGGCCAGATCCGCCCATGCCCCGTGTACGTGGCTGTAGCACTCTTAGCTGAGGAAAGATCTGGCAAAGCTCCCTTGAAGCCATGTCTTTTGTGCTGTTCTTTTGCTTAACTCATTTCTGGTAGCTTTCCAGGACTATTATCATCTTACTCAGGGTTTAGGATTCATCTAAGATGCTAGGATTTGTAACCTCCTCTCTTCTGCTGTCTTGCTTTCTCCCAAGCCTGGCTTTCTCCCACCCACAAATATCTCTATTTTGGTTTCCAGTACTAGGAATTTCATTTTAACCACTCACCTTCTTCAGACACAACAGATGTCATTCGGTTGTTTAACATTCATAGATCCACTAGCTCTGCTCCTTCACGTATTTATTAGGCAGTGCCAGAAAACACCACCCATCGTGACCCCGGTTTCAGTGCCGTGCACTGCCTGGTGCATCAGTCCCTCCGGAGCACACGTTGAAGGACATCTCTTCTGATCAATGAGAAGAGCCTGGCAATAACAATCCATAAAACTAAACTGCATTAAGAAACCCCCTAGACTCATCTTCCCATACCTAATTAATTTAATGCTACTAACTAGCCCTATTGTCCATCCTTTTCGTATTTTATTACAAGCTTTTTAATGGAGTTGGAAGGAAAATTGACTCTCCCTTGGTGGGGGTAAGTGACATGTTAAATATCAGTCCCAAGAAAAGTCAGATTCTCAGTGTTAAGAAAGGAAAATAAATTGGAAAAAGAGGAGGAAAGGCGAGAAGACCAAATGAAGTCTCCAATGATGGAGAACATTTTCTGTGCCCACACTGCCAGATAAACCCAATTTGAGCTCCTGATTTGTTCAAAGCCTGCCAAGAACAGGCTAAGAGATGAGCTGCCTCTTAATCAAATCAGCTCTGTCTCTCCTGCAAGCCTGGTGACACCAACACGTGAAAACCACGGAGATAACAGAGGGTTCCCAAGGGCACGGGGCTGACAGCAGAATTTCCTTGCTGTCTTGAAACCGCACCAATCAACAACCATTTATTCAGAGAGGTTTGTGCCTTCTGGCTTTTGTCTCCATGTTCTGCTCTCATCTACATCGTCTCCTACGCACTGAGGTCCCTCGCTGTCGGGCTGGCCCCGAGGAGCAGGACTCTGGTTGCAATGATGTGGCTCCAGAACACCGAAATCTAGGGATGAGGCTGCCTGCCCTGGGGACACAAACATGTATCAGGAGATGTTCTTGCTGGACAGGCATCAGCAGACGTCCCCACTTCATGCCTTCCTCAAGCTGGACAAAGCCACATTACTCAGCCCTGCTATAAGATGTACTCTCATAATTACCATCACCTTTAAGTTGCTAAAAGTTTTAGACATTCCTCATAGCTCTCAGGTGCTCACAAGCTTTTGCCTAAGAATATTGATGGGGTTTTTTCCAATCCTAAGCCTAGGTATCTCTGGAAAGTTTGCTGACCTTTACTTCACCACCTTTTTTCAGCTGGGAAGCTCTCTCCCCTGCCCAAATTGGCCTTGTCCTGGCTCTTTTGTTAATGCAGCTTTCACTGTCACCTCTCTGAGAAGCACACTTACCTGCTTTATTAATCTCTGAATGTTGCATTCACCTTCTCTGGGCAGCTTGTTAAAAATGGATCTGTTGGTTCTTCTATCGATTCCAGGTGCTATTAACACTAATCGCCCTTCCTGTGAGTGGATTTCACACTGCTTTTGCTGAATACCTGTTCCGCTCCCTCCGCGCCCGCTTGGTGCAGGCTGGCGGGGGGTCTCTCCCATCAGCGTGTGCGTGCCTCTAAGTTTAAGCAGCTTTGTGTTCAGGATCAATGCTGGAGGTGCGGTAGGTCTGAGCACAGGTTTAGGACTGGTGTAAACTGGGAGCAACATTGCATAGAAGGAGATGGAGGTGCAGGAGAGGAGAGTGAGACCAGCACCTCCGATAAACACCCGGCGTTTGCTTTGCTCTGAACTTGCTTGGATCAGAGAACAGTGCAGGCTTGCACGGAGGGATTTCTTCCTGCTTTCTCATCCCCGAAGCATCCCAGCTCGACAGGCACTGAAATCCTTCGCTCTGCAGCCCTGCTACAGCACCAGCAGCACCAAGGAGGTGCGTCTGGAGGAGAGAGGCAGAGCAACAGGAAACCTGGAGATCAAAGGGGATCTTCTTCCAAATGCCATGGTCTGGGCTGGGGGAAGTCCAAGAAGAGCTGTGGAGGTGGTCAGAGGGGTAGAATGAGCCTAGAGACCCCCATATCCATCCCTAGCCCAGGGATCAGAGCCAGGATTAAACCCAGCAGCTATGCACAGGTCCCTGTGTCTGGCTGCTTGGATGTCTTGGGAACCACCCTGGTACTTTAAGGTCTTGGGGTCAAAACAACAGCAAGTCCCAGGGCATCTCCACTCTAGAGAGCAAACTGCTGAAATGGCAACGTGCGCTGATGTTTAAATATTAACAAGTCAATATTCATTAAATCCTGATAAACACCCAGATGCAAAACACTAAATCTGGGAAACTAATAGGATTATTAGTGCAGTAGGGGGCTTAACTGCAGCAAAATTTGTCGACCTGTTCTGCAGCTGTGTTTAGCTGGGTCTGAACCATGCCCAGCCTGAACAGAAAGAAGAGCTGCAAACCAGGGAGCTTGCCTGTGCCCCAAGCCCCTTTCTGCCCTGTGCATGTGCGCATCTTCTTCCCACTTTTTACTGTGCATCTGTAGCCCAAAGGAGTGGACTTTACCTTTCTGAAAAAGCCCCTGACACCTCCATCCCTTGGAGGATCCCTCCTGCCTGCATGAACTACGCACCCGGTCTCAGTGAGGAGGAAACCCTCTCCCTGCACAGCACCCACTTGCTTGCTAGTGGCCGTCTCACAGCAGAGACAAGCAAGACACTCCTTTACGTATAAAATGTTCCTCCAAGAAAAGACGTGAGCCTGCAGGCAGCCTGCTTCTGGCCCTTTCCACCTGAAAATCCTTGACTACAAGGTGCTGCACCAAACGTGAGCCTCCACCTTCAGCTCACAGGCACAGTCCACAGGGTCAAGCACCCAGCCCAGAAATGGGTCCAGCATGGCTGGGACGCAGCTAGTCCAAAGCTTGAGAAGCCATTTCTCGCTTGCTAGCTATGGACTCAGAGCCACCAAGTTTTCGTGAAGTAAAAAAATATAGTAGAAGAGTAATACCTGGTGTGAGAGTAGCACACGGTGTCCCCAAACACACAGGTATGAGCCTAGGTCTTTCTGAACATACCTACACTGTGGGGAGCAGCGTCCTAAGGAGATGTAGCTACTCTGCAGAACATCTCGCTAGCCTGGTTGCACTGCTCCTGAGACCTCCTGCAGCCCCAGCTCCAAGATTCCTGCCATCGGGAGATGGGAGCATGCCGGCATGCTGCAGAGGGTCACCCCAAGAGTTTCCTTCCCAGGAAAACTCAGTGGCTGCAGAGAGCCAGCAGTGTGAGCTGGGCAAGAGACATTCATCCACGTACCGCATGCACCTTCAAAGAGGAGGCAGCCTGTTGAGAAAGGAGAGCAGAGGCAGCAACGTTCAGCTCGCTGGAGTGGCTCCAGCTCAGTTCTTGGGGGTCAGACTGTGGGCCCCAGGCTGACACACAACACTCAGCCTTCCCTCCCACAGAGGAGCTGTGTCCTCGGGTTGGTCTCACTGCTCACATCATGGGCAGGGACACCCAGGAAAAAGCACCCCAGGGAAAATGCGAGGGGGGTGGGATGCACCCTGTACCGGGCTAGCACTCCTCCAGCCTCTCCTAAATCCGCCTCTGCCATCCAAAGAACAGGCTCCGTAGGGAGCAATGCAAAAGCCGTGTTTGCACGGCTCGAAGAGAGGCTGAGAGCGACTATACATTATATCAGCAATAAATGTCAGCAACTAAAAACAGGCTTCAATTTCTAACCGTTGATTTTCAATAAAAATAAAGGCTGAATCCTATCAAGCCTAGTTAACTTGCAGGCAAGCTGACAGACCCAATCAGCTTGGTTTTCTTTAAACACCGTGGTATGCAAGCATCTAAGAACTCTTACCTCCTCATTACAGAATAGACCCTCGTCAGAAGTGGATTTCCCACTTGTGAGCGTGCCCTTTCATCTCAGGATATAGAAGAAACAAGTCAAGGTCAGACATCTTCCAGTGCAGGAGCCTCCTTATCCCCCAGATGCTCTCATATTTACAGCATTTCTCCCAGTATTTTTTTTTCCTACTATTTCTGTCCAGCCCAGATGTAAATGACTAAAGTAATAAAGCTCCCACCATTTCCCCTGCAAGATTATTCCATGGTCTAACAGATTTTGCCATTATTTTTTTTTTTTTTCCCCTGACAGCTGAAATTTGATGCAGTTTAATTTCATCCTGTTATGTCAAGGTATGGAAAGAAATGAGAAAAGCCACAACTGTAGAGAAGAATGTCTGAGAGGGCAGAAGGACCTAGAGCGAGGACCCAGAACGGTCTGGGCAGGATGGGGCTAAGAGCGACAGATCCTGTTATAGTCCCAGCACGGCCCCCAGCCTGGGGTAACACGTCGGATAGTCCATTTCTGTCTTCTCCTCAGTGTCTGTTTTGCCCATGAACTGCAATAACAACCAGTTATTCCAGGGCTGCTCCCCGCAACTGCTGGCTGGGTGGGATAGACGGAAACCCACATAATTTTGCATGAAAAATTCATCTTTTCTGAACTCGAGGGAGAAAAGTTCAGGGCACTGCAGCTGTAACAGAATACACTCCTCCTTCCCTAATCAGGATGTGTTATTGGGGAACAATTAAAAAGAAGTCAGGGGTAATTAAAGGTAATTAAATGCTCTCAGTGGGGAGCAACATGCTTGTGGGATGCTGCATAGCTGACAGGCAGAGAGCTGTCTGCCTGCCTGGCACGTCTGCCCTCCAGGAAGGTTGTGAGAGGGATCGGGATGAGGTGTGGGAAATGCACCCCCAACTCTGCACCGGGGATCAGGGCTCCCCCAAACCACACGGGAGCCAACCCTCCAGGCCAGGCAGGCTCAGGTCTTTGGTTTGCCCACGTGGGACATCTTTCCCACTGCAAAAGGCAGGGAGAGGTTGCTGATGGAGCTGAGCAAGGACTGGGCTGGGGCAGGGGGAGAGCTACGGGGGAGCTTGTAGCTTGACCGAGCCCTGTCCCCAAAACGCGACAGGATGAGACCGCACTGCCTGCGACAGCTGAGCAGACACAAACAGGATCCAGGAGGGGAATAAAGCAACTGGTGGGACTGGAAAACAACTGGTTGCAAATGAGAGTTCAGCCTGAAGAGCAAAAGCTTTCCCAAAAAAGTCAGCAGTCACTCTCCGGCAGCGATCATCTTCCCTGGGTTATCGGGAAAGGCTGATAACTACGGATTTATGCAGCGTTCCTAGTTAGACATGCGAGAAGTTTCATAAATGTCTGCGTACAGTTTTATATGAATTTCAACCGCATCCGACCGTGTAACAATAGGTGGAGCTAGAGCTGCTGTCAGCTCACAGGAACGGGAGCAGAGCCATGTGCTAAAGCCAGGTCCACAGCCGAATCACGCCCGAGTTCCAGCTCGTGGCGGCAGAGCCAAAATCCTTTGCGTGGGAACGACTTCTGCTCTGGGAAGGACGTTCACACTGACACAGCACGGGGACATCACGGCCCTTACTACAGGTTTTGTACCTGGTTGTGCCCACGCAGCCGGCACTGCCGAGCCAGGACTCCAGACTTGGATGTTGGCCAGTTGTTCCAGGAAGGCCAGACCTCCAGCTCTATAATTCCAGTTTAAATCGAACTGGAGGTGCACAACCGGCACCAAGGCATTTTGGGGTCTTTGGGGTGGATTACGCTGCCTGTATCGATGTTATCAAGGGATGCTTTGTTCAACCAGACCCTCACACGCACCGTCAGAACTAGATCAAGTAAATTGCCAAGGAGTGAAAACAACCCTGGACTGTGCTCAGGAGGGAGAGCTGAGAAGAACAGTATTTCCAGCAGCACAGAAATCCCTATATCTTCGGCAAGGCAGGACGGAAAAGACCTGCCATCCCTAATATATTCCCTGCCCCAACATGTTTTCCCCCTCTCCCATCGACCGAGAGCTGGCCGACGGGATGCTGAGCACGTGCGATGGAACATCGCGGCATTCACGCAGCAGGAAGGTGCTGGCCAAGCCGCTTCGGACCGCGACGGGAGCCAGGTTAGCCTTTGAGGCACATCGGTACCCGCATCCTCACCCACTCAATTTGTCTTTGGAGCCTCACCCAGGCAGGGCTGCTGCTCCAGCTTTGCTCAAACCCGGGTGACAGCTAATTGGCTGTTTAGCATAAATCCAAACTGTCTCTCCTGCCTTCCCTTGGGATGGAGAGAGAAGGGTTTTTCTTCGCTACAGAGAAGCTAAACAATCTTGTGCTGGAAGGTGGAGCGAGGGGGATGGGGTAGGCTTGCAGCAGCCCCCGGGTGAAGGGGCATTCAGGATGCTCTCCCCTGCTTCAGCCCCAGGTCAGAGCCAACTCCAGGAGCAGACAGGGCTGACAGTTTTCCCTGGGACATCTCTTGCTATAAGGAACTGCATAACACAAACCCTGTAGCTGAAAGCCAAAGGGAATTACAACCCCCTCCTGCTCCTTCAGAAGCTGAAGAAGCAGCTCCTGAAGGGGTGGGCGGAGGAGGAGACTCAGCCCCACTCTCCCAGGGGCACAGCACCCGTCCTACCTGCTTGCAGGCATCGGTTATCAGCTGGGCATGGACCTTTATTCCCCTGCCCCCCCAGACCCCCTCACCATTTCTGCACCACCATTTGCTGAGCTGGACCAAGCCAAGGAGCAGGGGGGCATTTCCCCACTTCTTGCACCTCCTGGTTGCTCCTACAGCAACTCTTTAACTACCTGCCCATGCTCAGGAGGGCAGTTGGACTCTGCCACTGGGTCTCCCACACTGCCCAGACAGCCCTTCCCCTCCACCTTCAAGGCAGAAAGAGGGAGGGGCGGACAAAGTCATCTGCAAAAGGCCATCCGTGCACAAAGCACTTCTCCCAGCCACAAAGTGCAACCACCTCTGGGCTGACTCCCAGCAACAGCAGCGGAAACATTTAGCACAGGTTGAAGAGGACGTCTCAATTATACTGGACAAAGAGCCAGAAATACAGGTAAGGAAACAAACCCTGAAGAAATAAACAGCTCGGAGGAGCCCAAGAAATGGCAAGGGTAGCAGCGTACCTTTCTCCTCTCCTCCTCGGTGCTGCTGCTCCTCTGCAGGGGGACCGTCTGCTCCCCCAATATCGCAGAACCCCAAACGTCACCGTGGATCATCTCATGGGGCTGGGGGAAAAGCAGAGAAGGATTTGCTCTCCCTGGGTGATTGCCATTGGTTTAACTGCAAAGCAGAAGCACCGAAAGGCACAGCCAAACTGAGAACCCTGCCTCCCGCACTCCTGCGGGCAATGGTGAGAGCAAGAAGTTACCAGTCATTAAATTAGATTTCTGCTTCATGGATGCAAATGCAAGCTAGAAATCCTTGGAAGAAGCCTGAGACAACATAAAAGCTGTGGATCATCCCACGCATTTAACTCTGAAACCTAAAGGCATCCTACAGAGGGATGGCTCAGAGCAAGGTAGAGGAGAGCAACATCCTGAGGACCCACAACCTCCCGTCCCTGCTCGACGAGCCGTGCAGCTGAGGTTGCTTCTGGCTTCTGCACATGTGCTGGTCCTTTGAGGCTTTCCCCTTTGGGTCATACTACAAAATCAGTCTCGCTTCAACACTTCATTACAAAGCGGTCAAAATTACAGCCAAAACTGGATCCCGCAGCTTGTTGACTGGACATAGGGCAGGGTCTCAAACATCCCGGCTTGGCTCAGACAGGCGTGAGCCATTGCCATGAAGATGATTCTGAGTCGCACAGGGCCACGCAGGAAAAAAAAAGTGAGTTGCAAACCAACTGCTTTGATTAAAATTGGAGCTGTTCTGTTAAGACACAAAACTACCCACTTTACGGCAAGAGCTCTGTGCAGGAGCTGGTGGTTGTAAAATTGGTTTCTCATCTGCTCTGAAAGCGGAGCAGCAGGGCGATACCTTGAGAGGGACAAGAGTTTCCTTCAGCCGGAACGAGCATACCTGAAGCCCCCATTCCAGTCCCCCTGTCTTGGGCTGGGGACATTTGCCAAGGGCCCAGCTGGGAGCAAGAGTTCAAGCTTTCTCTGCTCACAACAGGCTCCTCCAGAAAGCCCAAAGTCACAAGCAGGATGGAGGCACCTGCACCCACTATTGAGGATTTGGGTCCAGGGGCCAATTCTTTCCTCTGGGTAAATTCTCCCGTGGCAAGATTCTTCAAGGAAATTCATGAAATTTAAAATTACACAAAGGTTTGAGCTCCTTACCAAGGCTGTGGCATCAACAAGATGCTTCATCTATAAGCAAGCAAGGCGACCTCTCCGGTCCTCCACGTGGCTGGGCCACCAGGACCTTCAAACATCTCCTCTCATTCGAGGGTTTTTAAGGCAGCACTTTAAATGAGAGCCTCTTCCCTGCTACCTTAACAAAGGGCAAAAAACCTCATTGCCAAGGAACATTAAAACTCCTTTAAAAGCATCAGAGGCAGAAGCCTCTCTCCAGGCTGCAGAGCCGCTATTGAAGCCGGGCACCAGTTGCCCCAGTTGGCCGGGCTGGTCCCCGAGACGCTGCGGGCAGCAGCAGGCAGCTGGGGTCGTGCTGGTTTTAACGGGAACCTGTTCACCTCGGCCGTATTCAGCGCACGGTGTCAAGTGCCTTCTTTGTGAGACGCACTAAGTAATCCTGGCTTCCCGGTAAGATAATTAAGTTCCACTCGACGGTGCGACCGCTATGATTTAAAGCACATGTGCAGAATGAATAAAGGGTTGTGGGGTTTTTTCCCCCTAATAAAAATAATTGGCTTTTACCAGTTGAGGGTGTTTCTTCTCCCCTTTTCAGCAGCATCGCCGTGGCGAGCTGAGCCCACTCAGCGCTGAAGCTTGGGCCGTCCTCTCTACAAGACCCCGTGAAGGCGGTGCACCCTTCACGGCACCCACCGGATGCACCCAAAGGAAGACGTGGTCCTTGGTTCTGCAGAATTCATAATTTAGATTAAAAAACCAACCACAGCAGAGCAATCTGCCTTCAGGAGCATTAGCTGATGCAAAAACAGAGAATTACTGGGATGACATCCTTATGCTGCCTCCGTTTCTGGAGCGTGTTTGACATACCCATGGGAACAACGCCCCGGGAGCTGGCCCTGCTGTTGCCCGCACCGTTCCGCGGTGACAAATGGAGGCACAACGGCAGTGCCCCGGGATCCCTGGGCTGTTGCATCCTCGGGCCTGTCTCCATGCATCCATATAGCTCTGGGAGGCCCCATATGGCAGGGGCTGCTGGCACCCGCGAGGTATAAGGGCTACTTGGATGGAGGCTGGCTCCAAATCCCATCTGCCAACGTGGGCTGAGCCCCTCCACGTAGGATCAGCACAAGGAGGAGCTATTTCCATCCTGGATGAAGCCTGGAAAGCCTGAGCATCCAAATTCAGGAACCCATGACATTTCTAAGCTTTGGATAAGATGATTGTTGTCTTAAATTCCAACATTTTCACCTGCAGATCCCAAAGCATCTTGTAAAACACTCACCTGCTCCATCACAGCAGCAGCACATCCCTAAGTCAGAGAGACATCAGAGGACCTACCCAGCAGCCAAATTCGGGCTATTCCTACCCAGTTTCTGAATCAGGCCCATCTCTATAGATCTGCTGCCAGTTCTGCGGAAACAGAACTATGCATGTGAGCATCAAGGATTAAATTCCTAAGTGAGCCGGTAATTATGTTTTTACTGTAGTTTAGAAAGGCCATTTGAGGCCCTACGGAGCAAACATTTTCCCTTTTAATGACACCGTAATAGATTAAGAGGGACCTGTCTCCCAGCAAACATTAAACAAAGGAGATGGATTACCCTGGCGACCGGAGCGAGTCGATCTCCTGTGCACAGCTTGTGCGTGGAGAGATCGGGAAAACAGCTGCAACAGCTTCGGCACAGATGTGGCGCAGGCAGGTCAGCACGGGTTTCCTTCACTGCCCCTTCTCCTCTCCAGACAGCCACCGGGGAAATGAAGCTGTGCCAGGAAAAAAGAAAACAGAAGGTGCTTTTGGGGTGGGAGGAGGTGTTATTGCAGATGTTTTGGTTATTGCAAGATATTGCCTGGGAGGAGGAGTGAAGGGGAGAGACAGCGGGGGAAAGGAAATATTTATCGAGCTTCAAAAGAAGCAGATGGTTGCAATGGAAGGGAAAGCGCATGCAGGATGACTCCAGTGGGAGCAGGATTAGTCCTGATCTTGTCAAGGTTTTTAAGTGCTCCCTGCTCCAGGCCACCACATCACTGCCAAAACCCCAGGGTGCTCCGTACTAATCTGGGTGCTGGTGTCTGCCCAGTCATCGGGGCCAGCGAGGGGTCCCAGGGGTTTGGGAGTATCCTCCATCAGCACCGCCAGTGCTTTGCTCTAAGACGGGCATCCAGCCAGGGCACACGTTCCCCGCGCTGGCCTTGGGCCACCTCACCATCCCAGGAGGCTCGGCTGGTGCCTGGGCTGCCCCCGGGACACGAGCCATCTCCAGCCAGGACTGGTGGGGGGGACACACTGACCCCTTCCACCACCCGCAGTGGGATGCTAGCCCTGCCGGGGCTCGCCGATGGAGCCACCTCCAGCAGAAGCGCGTGCGACTGGCAGGATGGAAATCTGCCTAATTAGCGCCGGTAAAAGCAGCAGCAGCAGCAGGGGCCCAGGCAGCCCCTGCCAAGCAAACATGTTCAAATCAAACTGCAGCTTCTTTGCTCCAAAGTTTACAAGATGTTTCTTTCAAACCCTCATTAAGCCCTTCTGTCGTCCCCTCTGCACCGCCTGGCCCCCGCGCCGAGGCTGAGATGCTGTCACACACAGCCGCCGCTCCAGCCCCGTTCCTGTTCCGCTCCTGCTGCCGGTGGGGATGCGACTGTCGGCACATTTGGCACGGGTGGCGTGGAAGAGCCCAGGAAACCCGAGGGACCAACTTTTCCTCTTTCTGGGTCATCCTCCAGACACAGCCGCCTCTGTAAAAGGAGACGGGATAGGGTTTTCAAAGTGCTTTGGGAGTCTCAGGCAGCAGGGTGGCTTCCCCTGAAGCTGTAGATGTGTGAGCCCGCGTTTAAACCTGAGCTGGCCAGCCAAGACTCCAAAATGCATGCAGAGAAACAGGTATCTCCAAGGGGCAATGCATGGCGGACTGGGACAGGTACGGCAGGAGGCATGTCTGCTTGAGCCTGACGAAGGACCCAGCTTGTAGGGAAAGGCTGGGAAAGTCATTGACCCTAAAGGGAGGCTGGCAGGGAGGTCAACGGGGAGAGAAATTAAGACAGGTGATGGACATGTTAGACACCTCACCACGATAGAAAGGAAGGGTCTCCACAGGGAGGAGGCCAGTCCCCAAGGATGGATGCAGGTGGATCCGTGGGGATGGAATGGGTAGACAGCTAACTGGGACACAGTGGGCTCAGCAAGTCCCTCGCCACGGAGGACGTTGCGTGCTTACCTTGCTTTTATTCTCTCCTCTTGACTTTTCTGCTGTTGTTGGAGACCTGGGAGGATGGGCTCACAGCTCCTACACACTGCAGGCATTTCCTGGTCGGTGCAGCAGCGAGTGGCGGTGGGACAGAGTGAACCGGAGCTGAGCTGCCCCCCCCCCCCCGCACACATCCCTGGGCAAAGCAGGCAGGGATGCAGGCAGGGCATGCAAGTACATCCCTACCAAGCTGTTCCTTGGCGTCGGCAGAGGGCTCTCAAATGGGAACGGCCCACGCCTTGGACACAGTTTTTAAAAATAAGTTAATTTCCTTGGACTCAAATGTTTGGCAGCAAGTCCTAGCTCTGGGTGAGTGCCCAGGCACCTTCCGGCATTACAGCGGCCTCGCCTGCTGCTTCGCTGCTAATTGCACAGCCCAAAACCGTCCATTCACCAAGCGGTGCCTCAGGTGTTGGGACACAGCACCGAGGAAAGTGCCAAACTGCAAAGCCCCATGCTCTGCAAAAAGCTTTTCCCTCCCGAATTGCATACCCACCCTTCATCACGAGCACCTGGGTGCACCTGAACAGGGGTGGGGGACCCCAAACTTTGTGCCAGGGGGATAGCATCCCCTTGGCGTGTCCAGCCTGAGCGTAGTCAGCCAGGTCATGCCACACGGCTCTTGCTGTGCAGAGGGAGCACAGAGGAGCCCAGCCAGCACCGCACCGGGAAGTGGGATAGTGGGAGCACTCTGTCAATATTTATTCAGCATTTTGAACAATTAGTCCTTTTCTTTTCCTTTTGCTGTGCTCATGAATGTGTTAAGTGCAGTTTATAGGCAGCAAGACGCCCCACAGAGAGCCTGAGAGGCGAGGAGGCAAACATCGAGAGGGGAAACAAGATGGAGCAACTCACGCCAGGTCCCCAGCCACAAAGAAAAGCAGCCCTCCTCCTGCCCTACGCACAAGCACTCAAGTCCTCCTCCTCTCGGAGTACCGCCGGATTTTCACTTCGTTGGCGGGATCAGACAAGCGCTTTCCCACCCAGTGGGGCATCCCCGCAAGTATCGCCCCGTGCCTGGACTTTGCAGAGGTTCTGTAGCTGGCCACCTCCATCGCTTGCAATTAGCAGATGATAAAACTAACAAAGAGTTACAATTCAATTCTGGCCTATTCCTGGCCTCCCACCACTGCTCATTACTCATAAATGGTCAGGGCTCCTATGCAGCCATACCCATACCCTCCTTCAGAGCAACCATAGCAGAATTCATTGCAAGAGAGCACAGACATTGAGTTGGGGTGAAAACAAGCAGCTGGGGGACAAGCAGGTGGCGAAGCAGAGCCACGTGTGACCGGCACAGTTTGCAAAACCTGCTGGGCGAATCCCCAAGGCATTTGCTTGTGCTGAGGTTCGCTCCACTCCAGCGAGGCTCCTGCCCATCCCAAGCCAACGCGTTTGGCCAGCCCTGCCATAGACTGCCGGGCGAGGGCGCGAGCCCCGGCGCTTGCCAGGAAAGCGCCGGTCGCGGTGGTGTTAGCAAGTTGTGGAGCAGGGGCAGGAGATGCAGCTTGAGGGGAGGTCCAGCCTCGGTTAAATTGGGAGGTTCATCCCTTTTGTTGGGCACGAGCAGGCAGCCCGGCTGCGCACCGTGTTGCGCGGCATCTGCACAAAGAGACGCGTGCTGATAAACCAGCCACCTAACGACAAGCACAGCTGTAACGGGGATAGCTGGCAGCGCCGGCTCCAGATCAGAATAAACGCCAACAAAGAACACGACAGAGACTGGCAGGCTCTCGGTGCTGCGGGGTAAAGGGTTTCCTCCCCCACCGCTGCTCCCTTCCTTGCGGTGCCACAGCCCACCCTGGGCCACCGCGGCCACCTGCAACCTGGCTTGCAGCACAACAGCACCGTGCAGCCGGGCTGGGGCTCGTGCTCAGCTCAGCCCTGCCGAAAGAAAGGAGAGAAGGGACTTAACAAGGAGGCATGGGCACAGGGGGCTTGGATACAGGGCAACGCAGAAACCAGCCCCACAGGAATCTGTCTATGCAACTTCGTTGGAAACGCATCCAAAAAACTGTTTGGGTTTTTGAGGGGGGGGGTTGGGGTGGGGGAAGGCCAGGGAAAAAGCACTGGAAAACATCAGGTTTCGACACTCACACAGTGTTGTGTTATTCCCCTTTTGATGCTACTTTTTATTTTGATTGAAAAATATTTTGTGGTCTGACACAAACCTCACTCTTGCCTGAAGAGCCAATGTCAACATGTGAGCTCCTCAAAGGGAAACGTTTAAAATTACAGAATGAAAAAAAAAAAAAAGCAGCAGCATTTTCCTAGCTTTGTCTCTTCCTTCCCAGGGACTTCCAACGTTTTTTGCTCTCTTTTCCCTATGAAACAAAGTCACATTTTGGGGTCTCAAGTTTCCTGCCACACCACTCAACTTCAGCAAAGCCCAGCTCCCAAGTGGCAGGGCAGTGCCCAGACCCACTCTGCTCCCACTCCAGGATATCTTCCCAGCGAGGAGACCCTGGCAGGCTTTTCCATGCAAAATCATTCCTCCTGGAGCCAAGTCAAACACCTTCCCCTCTTGGCATGGCATGCAGAGGCCAGCTGGGCTGTCATTAGTTATTTAGTTAATGCTAGAAAAACCTTGGACTGGGAGAAAAAACAGGATTTGCCCACAGAAAAATGCAGCCCCCAACCCCTTCCTCTGGTCAATTAAGGCAATGCTGCTAATCCATCCACCCATCTCACACCCTTTCCTTGGCCAGCAGTTTTCTGCCCACCCATACACAGTCATTAGCCAGCCTCTCCCCAAATGAAAAAACCTGTGAAAGCCATGAAAAAGCTTGCAAACAACTTCAGCTTCTGGATCTTGGCAATATATTTAATTTCAGCCAGAGAAACTCAAACCAAGGGGGGTTTCTCTATAGGGCAGCACATGCATGGGTGTTTAAGTCATTTGTACCCCACCTTTGCATTTGCTCTTGCTATCGCTGCGTGGAAGGGGAAAACCTGTACGTGCACATGCATTTTTGTATATCTGAGTCTCCATATAGGCTTCCTAATGCATCTGCCTGTGTGGATGTGTTTCAGGCTTACTGGAGGGTGTGAGCTTGATTATTTGTGTCTGTTTATGTATCTGCATTCTGGCTGTTTGTTGGTATGGGCTGCATTTCCCTCCACATATGTCTCTGTGGCTACGTGCCTGATTGCGTAGGAGAGTTTCCCATGGCTTTTTGGTACCATTCCCAGGCAGTTCTGACAGCAAAAGGCACATTCTGCAATGGGAAATTATTAGACAGCAGGGGAAGAAGAGGGGAAGCACTGAGAAATGGTTAATTTGCAGAGAAAAGCCAAGTGGGGAAAGGAGGGCCCTGGAGGGTCTCTTTGATGGCTCCTCCCAGACACACGATGTTTGGGAGGGGATGCTGGGGTTGCACAAGAGGCACCCGTGGCCAAGCAGGGTGAAAGGGAGAACCACAGCGAGGGAAACGTGTTGCAGGTGCCCCGTGGGATGGCTTTCAACCTGCATCTCACTCCTTCAGGGTTTTAAAGGGATGTTTCCCACTCACCTTTTTCTGGCATCTAAACCAAGAAGCATCTGGAGCAGCATCTGTCTGCCAACATCTGCATGGCTCCGAGGAGTACCATGCCCATGCCACTGGTGTCCCACACCACCGCACAAGACTCTTCCCAATGGAAGGGTCCTCCAATTCCTCCCGCAGCGACTCCAAACACAGCAGCCTCCAAGATAACCAACCTGAATAGCCAGCTCTGCAGTTCAGACACTGAAACGAGACAAGGACACATCATACGCTGAGCTGTGATGGCCCCAGGAGGTAAGTCCTTGGTGCATCCACACTTCAGCACCAGGCTCCACCAACCCAAGAGCTTCTTGCTTCCCAGGGCTCTGTATATGAACATTCCCTGGCCCTGAAGTCCTGCCCTCCTTCATTGCTATCACCTGTGAAACACCTGAGACGTGCCTGCCCTCGCTAATGAAGGTTAATGACTTAATGATTCATCCATCCTTCAGCCTCCTTAGGAGCCTCCCTCCCCCTGTACTGACAGGCTGGGCAGCTCTTCCCTGCTCTAATGGACTTACAAGAGGTTTTCTGGTTGCTTTGGGCCCCTAATGCTGGTCTCTTATGGTCCCTCCACACTGTCTTCTGGGTTTCCACCACTCGTGAGCAAATTTCCCTTTCCTGGGTGCCTTTTTGCACGTGAGTGTGCAAAGCGTGCCCTCCTACCTGCCTGCTCACCCCCACCAAAGGTAGTAGGAACCACTGACACCCTCCATGTGGAGGCTCAGCCCCATAGCGAAGAGCAGATCCCCCCTTCACGAAGGGATTTGGCCCTTCTGATCCCAGAAGGTGCTCAGTGACCAGACTTTTACCTTCCAAATCTCCTATAATGCCCGTGGGGTAACAGAGAGCAGCACGTGAGGAAGCTGCCCTTGGAGGACCATGGGGCGCAGGTGGAAATAAGCCCCCAGAGCAGTTTGCAGGCCCTGAGCGATGTTGGCTCTCTCTTCCCCCAGCCAGACCCACGTTGTCAGCCCCAGGGTGGACCACCCCAGCTCTGCCCCATCGATCTGCACCCCTTGCACGGAGACCAGCCCGTGGCACGGTGGGGGTGCTGGGCAGGGGCTGCTCCATCTGCACAGACCCCCCCCACACACTAGCTCTTCATCCTCTCTATTTCCAAGACATTTAGATTCAAGCTTTCCTCGCATCGCACGAGGTTTCCCTCCCATCCGCAGCACAGAACAACCCACACCGGCCGCTGTGTAGAAGCATCGCTTGGGTTATCTCCATGACAAAGGTCTCTGGGGGTCCCATCTATTACACTCCTATCAGCACCCCTCTTTGGTTCATTTCTTTAACAAATCTTCCCTGTGCATCTTGGTGGAAAGAGCCCAGAGATAATAACAGCAGATATGCGTTGACCTATGGGATTTCTGGAGTGATCAAACTGTCAGATAACGGAATAAATCTTTCTCGTGGGCTGGGGATTAAATCAGAGAGTGTTAGCTGCTGCGGCTTCTTATTTATTTCTCTTCTCTTAAATTGCATTTCCCTTCCCCCCATGAAGAGCACTTGCTGCCTACAGCTGTAAATTACTGCAAACCTTTATGGTAAGTTTAGACACTGAGTCTCTTAACCTTGCAAACATCTCTTGTTTCCCTTAATGGTCTCCAAAAACTCTCGGGAAAGAGAAAGCAAAAAGAGGAATATGATTTGATAGTAAACGCATACCTTGGCATTGCACAACAGCGTGACCCGGTCTGAAGATCTCCTGAAACGCTCGGGCTGGGTGCGTAACTCCTGGCTGTTTCATTGACCGGCTTCATGACCTTGGATGCAGCATTTCATCTCTGCTTCGCCCAGCCCTTCATCCGTCTCTGTTCCCCGCAGCCTCTCGGGGCTGAGGACGGTCTGCACCCCACAAACGGGGTTGAGGGCACGGCTCTCGTACACAAGCGCGTCCTTCCCCCAAAATGGAGCGATTCCCCATTTGCTTTGGCAGGGGATATCTGGGCATCAGGCAGCATCTCTGGGATTTGGGTAGAGGTGACCATGACAGCTATGGAGCACAGGACTGCCGGGTTAGCTCCGAAAGAGTGGATGGAGAAATACCCAAAGGGGGTTCGGTCTCTAGTGTCTACTCAGCAGAAATTTTTGATGTGGTGGAATATGTTCTCCTTCCAAAAACAAAGAAAGAAAAAAAAAAACAAGAGGAGAAAAAAAAAATTAAAAAAAAACAAAAACACATAAGTGTGAAATTTGCTGTGAAATGATTCCTCCCCTGGAAAAGTTTCTATGTTTCAGTGCTTAAGTCCCGGTTTCAGAGGAGGCTCCTGCCCGACCCCCTGCTGCCCCTCCACCTCCCCAGGGTGAGCTGCCCCGGGTCCCTACGAATTCGCAAAGCAGCTGCCTCCAGCACGGTGGAGACACCCGACGGGAAGCACGGCTGTAAGACCCTGCTCTGCCTCCAGCAGGATCCGGCCTCTCCTGCCCACCTCCCCGCAGCCCATCGGCTCCCGGCGGTACCCACCCCCGCAGCCAGCCCTGCCCCGAGGATGGGGCCGGGAGCCGGGAGCGCTGCGCCAGTCACACCAGACACCACAAATCCGACAAAATGAGTTTGATGGCTGGTGCTATTCAGGTGCAAAAAGATTTGCAGCAGTGCCTGTCCTACAAGGGAAAAATCTCATCCGAGCTGACATTGCGGAGGCTTCACGCCGCCGTACCGTGCTGCAGCCTGGCCTGCGGCGGGGGGGACTGACACCAGAGCCAGGCTCCGCAGGCCAAATTAGGCTGGCGGCCGTTATATCGGTGTGGAGATTGGCAGACTGATATCAAGTCCAAATGTGGCACATTAGCTTGAAAACGCCTTTGCTCTAGGCTGGGGGAAAGCAATCAGAGAGGAGAGCAGCTCGTCGCACGGTGCTGCCTGCTCCCGCAACGCCAGCTCTCCTCTCCCTCTCCCCGGCAATTGTCACCCGAGGAAACTTTGTTTGCATACGAAGCGACGTTTCTCGAGTCATTTCCAATCCTATTTGCACCGGCCGGAGGTGTCCGGGGCCAGCTCTCCTTCCTCCCTCTGCCAGACGCGCTCGCAGCCAGATGCGGTTGGATGAAGAAGAGGCAGGAGGGGAGAAGGAGGGAGGCAGGGACTGACGCAGGGGTGGGTGACAGTACAGACAAAAATCTCTCGCGACTTTCTAATCCTTCCTTGGAGCAACAACTTGCCGAATCCCACCCCAACAGCCCCCCATCCACACGCTCACCAGGACCTTGGTGAATTCCCAGGGACCTGCAGAGCCACCGGCATCCTCGGGCCGAGCTCGGGGCCAGCCGTCCCCTTCCCACCCCCTGCCCAGCCCTTCCCGCAGCCACTCCAGCCTCCCTGCCGCGATCTAGACGCTTCTCGCTGTAAAGCTAGTCCTGGCAAAAAAAACCAAAACAAACTGGCTATGAGACCTAGTTCCCAGCCAGACATTCCTAATGAGTTTTGCTTTTATAAAAACAAATATCCCGGAGACGCCGAGTCAGTCGATCCCTCTTCAAACCGCGTTAATTGTCCCACAGAGCAGGGAGAGACGAGCTGCTCCATGTTCCCCCCCTTTTTTTTTTTAAACACCATCTATTTAAAGATGGTGAAAACTTGATCAATAGGCAGCACCGGCGTGGGCTGCCCGAGGTGCTCACGTGCTGTTTCATTAGAGGATGATTGCTCTGCCGACGGGCTGCAGCCACGAGCCCGCACCGCGGCCGGCGGGGGACGAGCAGCCAAGTTCAACGCCGGCCCTTCCAACCCACCCGCTGCTGCGCCGCGGCGGAGCTCGAGCCGAGGAGGGGGGGGTTGAGGTCTACGGAGCAAAGTACACGGCCCGTCGGGTGCCGGGGAGACGGCGCTGCCTTTCACGTCCCAAATTAGAAAACAAAATAGTGCAGGCACCCCGGGGGAGCTGCGGGAAACTTCCACTGGAACGGCAGCGAAAAAGTTTCAGGGCTCGGCGCGAGGAAGAGAAAAATCAGTGCGAATGGCAGCCGAGCGCTGGGGGGACGGTGGCGGGGGGCTGACAGAGGTGGGGACGTGGGCTCGGCTGGCCGATGGACGGGGCGTTTTTCTGCACCTCCCACCCCGCCACGGGGGAGAAATGGGTCTGAGCCCCGCAGTGCTCAGCCGAAATCCCACTGCTGGAGGCAAAACCTCCCCAAAGTCACCTAAATACGCAATTGCCCCAGGCACCGCTCCTTTGGTGATTTTTCAGCTGCAATTCTAGGTTCCCGGCAGAGCACTTTCCTGCGTCCCAGGGACAGTTCCACTCTGCTGCTGACCCGGCTGCAGCCCCCGTGCATCCCTGCGGGGATGCTTCAGGCCCTCATTTTCCAAAGTCCTTGGTAATTTTGGGTGCATTCATCTCTGACTGCCTCTAAGAGAGGCCTGAAGTTCAGACACGGCTGAGTGCCTCCTCTTTAGAAATCTGGCAGCTTTACCAACCAGCTGAGCCCTTTTTAATGGGCAGCAACAGCATCCCAGGCGCCTGGAGCAAGTCCTGCTTCGCTAAGCACTGTGCTGTCCTTGGCCTGGAGCTCTGTCGGAGCAGGGGAGGGCAGGAGGACGGCAGGATCGTTGTCCCCAGGGTGACAGCGAGCGGTGGGAGATGCTCTGCCCCGTATGGGGGACTGCCCTGAGCCCTTCCCCAGGGATGCCGCACACAGGGGAGCAGCCCACGCACTCCAGCTCAGACCAGGTCATCCCGGTTTTAGGAAGGGAAAGGTGAAGCGCTGAGAGATCTTGTCCTGAAAGTCCCCCAACAAAACCAAGCAGCCGACCCAGATCCCCTCCACTCTTGCCTTACCCAAAGGACCACCCTCCAGCCCACCAGCAAACGGGCAATTTTTCAATCCACCGGCACCACCAACGCGGTCTCTTTGGGATTGAAAGTCCTCCCATGACCTTCTTCACCTCCCGGGACTGGATAGAAAAATGTCACTTGGCCATTGACCCCAAGGAGCAGAGGGTCTGGCACATGGAGACGTGGGTCCAGCACACGGAGGTGTGGGTCCAGCACATGGAGATGTGACTCCAGCAACCATTAACATGGAAGGGCAGCTTGAGGACCCATCGTTGGCCATCAGAGGTCTCCTATTGACTCAAAGGGCTTCAGGCTGCCCAGGGAGGGGAGGATCAATTAGCCGCTGCCGTTAATCTGCAGGGACACCTGAGACCACAGATAAATCACAGGTAAAAGCTGTTCTACCTCTTCCAGTAGGAATACCTTCCCTGTCCTGTAAACCTCAAAGACACGACACTAAGAGGGAAGTTAAATGATTAATTTGTTTGTCAAAACCGCGTCCTGAGAAAAATATCGAATTTTTTATCCGGAGGAAAATTCTTTTGGCAGCCTGAGCCCCCGTAAGCTGTTTGGGAGTTCATTTTAGTTGACTGAGGTGCTTACACATCTGTGATTAGAAAGATTTTTTGTTAACCTCCCTATTTGTAATTCTCCCCAAACTTCCCGAGCGGGATTTTCTTGTCCAACCATTTGTATTTTATATCCCTGCTGAAATACTGCTTTATAAATAGCGAGAGCTTTATCTTGACTCTAACCAGCAACCTCAACTTAAAGCTAAATGCATAATTTACTGCAAATTAAACTTAATGGGACTGGAATAATTATGTTGACTTTTGGAAGTACTTAAGGATAAATACATGATTAGATATTTTGCACACCGTGAGGAAATATTTATTTCGAAATACAAATTCTTCCCATTGAGCCTTTTGATGGAACATTTAGAGGTGACACTATCAGCATATAGATTACAGTACCATTAAGGCTACTTAAATAAATTACCCTGCTGCATTTGCAGCACTGGAGAGATGGGAAGTCTCCAGCGGAGTGTGGTGTCTGTGCCGCCGGTTCGGCGCACGGGCATGGGGAGCTTGGCACAGCCCTGGGCGAGACCCTTCAGCCTCTGCTCCCCGTGCCCATCGCGGAAGAATTGGGAGCAGAGCCGGGCTGTCCATGGGAACGGGGTCATCCCGCAAGGTAATCCCACCCAGGGACCCTCCACACACTTCCTTCCAAAAAATGAACCAAGCAACATTGGTACTAACTCGTATTTTCTCCCCAGGAGATTTGGTTTTTATGGAAATGGCTTAGTTTTAGAGCTGGTTTTCTTTTTTTCTCCTGCAAGTCAAAAATTTAGGGAAATTTCAGCAGGAGGAGAATTTGCAGGATCCTTATCAGCAGTTCATGCTATAAACTCCATCGTGACCACAAATTGCTCCTGCTTTTTGCTTGTGTTTTAAGCTCCAGCTGCTCTGAGCTGCCCAAGAGATGAGCGAAGAATTTTCAGCAAAGTATTTTTCCAATGGGAAATCCCGGCTCGCTGCTGTGCGGGTTAAGGCAGCCCCGTGTTAACAACCAAAACAGCGGGTGGGGGGAAACATCAAGGCAAAATGTCTCACCCTCCTCCTCCTCCTCCTCCTCCGGGCTCTGGCTCCCACAGCCGCTGCTCAGCAAAGACATAAATCCCCAGCCCGGACCAGGCTGCTGCCGGCATCGCACCCCGCTGGCACGGGACATCGGGCACCGTCCTGGGTTTAAAACAAATGATACTGGATGTGAGGGCTCTTTTTTCTTTTAATAACGTTAACAGAAGAGAGCTTTCCTTTTGCTTTTCCTGGCTTTCCCACCCCATGAGCAGCCCAGGTGAAACACTGGCTGGTTTGGGGCTCCCCTGGATTGCGGGATCGTGCTCCGGATGGACCCGGGAGCTCTCCATCCCCGCACACACCCACAGGGCCAAGGGTTGAGAATAACCAGGCTGTAACCTAAGAGAAACCCAGTGATATCTGCACGGGACGGACTGAGTTATGGAGGTGAAACATGGTACGTGTTGGATGGGGGGGTTGGTGCGGCACCCCGGCTCGCCCAACGGGACCGCTCCAGCTCCCAGTTTCGGACATGAGCTCTGGTGCTGCTGCTGATGGGAGCACAGAAATAAGAAATAAACTGGGGTTAAAACTTTTCAGACACGGGCCCTCTGTCAGCACACGCCAGTGTGTAGCCTGAGGAGCACCTCAGAGCCCAGCGTGAGGAGGGCATCTCCCATCCGCCCGCTCGTCCCCAGGGCCACATTTTGGTGCCATCGAGACCAACCACTCGTGACCAGCCCAGGCTGTTGGGCTTATTTGCAAAGCAAGGATGGATACCTGTCCTGGGGACAGGAGCATGACACGCTTGTCCCCATTCCAGTCCCATGGGATGAGCTTGGGAAGTGTTGGTGCCTGGCAGGGTCTCCAGGGGCTGGGGATCGGAGGATGGAGATGATCTGCCCAACCTGAGCCACGGACAGCACTTGGCCTCACAGATACAGCACAGGCGATAAACGGGCCACTGGAACTAACTGAATTTGGGTTTCGCTTTAACGAATTGATCTACCAAGGTTAATTTGGAGGGTTTGAACACACCCTTCCCCCAGCCCTGCTTTTGCCCTCACCCTTGACTGAAGACAACCTTTAAAATGCCACGTAAAAAGGAACAAGCCAAAACTTGAGAGGGTGAACTGCCATGAGCTGCCGAGAGGGACAGGGGTGGGGAGCCCCAGGTAGGACACCCACGCCAGGAAGGGACCCGCTTCACCTGAAGCACTGAAGGGGAAGAGGGAAAAGCAAGCCCTTGCTCTGCCCACAATTCCTTTGGCTACCTTGGTCATCTCCCTTGATCACTGAGATGGGTGGATGAGATCTGGGCACCATCCTGACAACACTCCCCACATCCTAAAAACATGCTTGGGTTGCAGGCTCTCCAGGGGCTCTGCCCGCAGACCCTCATGAGCCAAAGACTCCTGGGTGGTATCTTAAGTTCATTTTTCCTGCAGCCCCCACCACCAATGGTGCCACCACCACCTTGAGCAGCCCCGAGGACGGGAGTGTTGGTGCGAGGAACAACCTCCCTGCACGCCCCGTTACTCGCTGCCCAGAGAGGAGAAAGGAGGGGAACGTGGGTTGCTCCTGCCCCAGGAAGATCAGACCTTTCTCCATCCCACGACTTCGTTGGACATCACGCGCTCCAGCCGGGTCTTGGCACAGAAGTAGCTGCTGCGGGAAACAGGGCCGTATCCAGTGATAGGGCGTGGGGAACACCAACGGATGGTCATGGTGGGGCTGGTGAGGACAGAGCAGAGCACTGGGAACACCAGCCCCTCCCGGCAGGTCGATGGGGACAGAGTCCCACCTGCCACCTCTGCAGCTACTGCTGGACACCAGCCGGGGGCTGGAGCCGGGCTCCCCGGCACATCCAGCGCTGTCTGTCAGCCTGGATTAGGGAACAAGCCCATGAACGGAACAAAAATATCCAGGTCACCTCCAACAATACCATGACATTGGCTTTGGGAAATTATTACCAGCTCTACCGGGGTGTGTGCGCTGCAGATAACAGCACAAAGGAGGCGTTGAGTTGACGAATAATTCCCAAGGGCCAAAAGTTGGGCATTGGACGGTACGTTTGGATTAGTTATTGAAATGCAAAGTGCTCCTTTTAAATGCCTGTAATCCGTCCACGCCTGGCAGAGAGCGGCAGCGAGACCCGGGCACCTGCGGCCGTGCCAAGGCACTCCTGGCTCTGCAGACCGGGGAAGCAGGCGTTTCGCTCCATCCCATCCCACCCCCCAACACCTCACTCACCAGGACACGCTGATGAACCAGAGCTGGGACAGGAGGGACATCTCCATGAGACATCTCTACGGGACGGGGACCTGGACTCCCGCCCCGGCTCCGCGGCACGGTGCCGGTTACCTGTTGGCTTCCCTGGGCTGTCCATGCCTCTCCGAGGTGTTGCAGGGACAAAGCAAGGCAGGAAAGTGATGCCACCCACCTCCCCGAGCTTCTGGGGCCTCAGAGAGCCACCAAACCCGATCGCCACCACCCTTGTCCCCGCAGAAACAGCTCCTTTTTTTACCTTAATGGGGCATGGTGGAGAAGGGGCGATTCATCGATCCTGGTGGGAGCAGGGCCCCAGGGAGCAGCTGCTGTTTCTCTCTTCATTACGGACCCGCCGAAGGAATGATGGCCCTCATAAAACCAGGGAGAAAGGTTTTTTCATCATTAGCGGCTGGTGACAGCAAGTGCCCAACGAGCTGTGGCTGAAATACAGCTCGGGAAGAGCGAAGCGCCGGCTCCGGCGGAGAGGGCACCGCGGGGAGGAGGGTGACCGGGCACCGAAGAAATCAAAAGCAGCTGGGGATGGACGAGCCACCAAGCTGGTGGCCAGCCCGGCTGTGGGCCCTGGGGCCAGGCTGTTTGCTGCAGGGGAGCTGGGGAAGCCGGAGGCTTGGAACCGCACAGCAATAACCTTGCGGAAGGCTCTCTTCCCCTTATTTTTTAGAGATGTGAATTTATCAGATGCTTTCCAGTTTGGTTTGGTTCCAGGGTTGGTTTTTGTGCACCCAGGCACCACCACGGATAGCAAGCGGGAGGGGAAAGGAACAGGCAGCCGTGGGACGTTGCTGATGGCTGGGGGGCTACGGCTTTGCTGGGAAGCTGCTCGGGCGTGGACCCTGCCCCGAGCAGGGCCCGATGTCCCCAAACAGCCCCAAACCCCCCCCCCAACCGCGGGCATTGGAGGTTGCAGGGCTGCAGGGGCCAGCCCAGCTCGTGTCCCCGGTCACCCGGGGCCACCCTGCCCTCCAGGGCAGCACCCGCGGGGCTTGGGGACAAGGAGCTCGCCCCCAGGGACACCCCCGCCAAGGGCTGACCCCGCAGCCCAGAGGTGATGTGCGGACCCAGAGCCCTTCTCAAGTGCAGTTCTTGGTTTTAATTTGTATTATCCCTCTTTTTATTATTTATTGGTAAAATGTAATTACCGCATCCTTCACAAACCTTAATTAAAGATGAAAAACAGTCCTGACAAGTCAATTAGATGGTGGGTTTTTTTTTTCCTTGGTCTCCATTAAATTAAGACTCAAGTGTTACTGGAAGTGTTTAATATCACAACAGATTAAACTGAAGGCTGCTTTGTAATAAATAAATCACCGAAGACAATGCAGGAGCTTTCTTCTCCAGAAGGCTTTTCTTACAATAGGGTTTCATTTTCCAGCTGGAAAATGCACTGAAAGTTTCTTCTTCCTCCGTAAGACCTTTTCCAGCAATGGAAAACTTCCACCAGAAGCGTCGCAACAAGTTGTGGGCATCCAGGTTGGTCGGCAGGTCTTGCCCGGTCCAAGATCTCACCGTGCTGTCATTAGGAGGAAACCCACAGCAAAGCTCTGCACGCACAAGGCAACCCCGTCTCCTCCGCCTGGTGACGGGCGAACGCGGCTCCTCTGCGCCATGAAGGTTTTGCAGTCCTGGAATTCAACCCTGCAAAGGTGCTCCCCCAAAATACCCTTGAGAAGCAAGATAGGGCTGATACGGGGGGCTTTTCTACAAGCTGCCTGGTGGGTACCTGCATCGGGGCTCCCTCCACCACAGCTCCCGGACCAGAGCCAGAAGAAATCCAGAGGCCATCACAAATTTGGAACATTTATTTATGCAACTGATTTTCTCAAAAGGAAAGAAAGCCAAAAATAATTATAATAATAATAATAATAATAAAAAAAAACAGTTGACAACAGCTGGATGTGCGTGGTACAATCCACGTCGGACGTGTCCCTCCTTCGCCAGCCCTCCCGCGGTCCCACCACGCCGTCCCCCTCCACGGTGGAGCTGACTCGTGGTACCAGTCCCTTTGGCAGCAGCGCTTGGATGCTGCCAGCTTTCGGGGTCACTTTTTCTGCATATAGACAAAATTGTTCCAATTTGGTGTTTTTCTCAGGTTTTAATTTTTTTTCCTTTTTTTTTTTGTTGTTGTTTTGTTTTTATTAAAAAGAAAAAAAAAAGCACCACTCCAATCTGTAATACCAATAAACATTATCCATCTTAAGAACAGTATTTATATTTTTATATATATATTTCTATATATATTTCTATGTACAGGATGTCCTTGCCTCATGTCATATGAGCAGCTCAGTAGCAGTTAGAGATCAGTTGGTTTTTATAGCACTTTGATTTCAAAGTCTGCCCTTCAGAAGAGATGCCCTAAAAACCCAGAGACATCCAGCAAGGAGATATCAAAAAAAAAAAAAAAAAAATCATCTCGCTTTTAAAACATATATACAGCTTCTCCAGTCTCTGTTGTCTCGTTAGGACTAAATGGGGTTTCAATTTTCCTTTTTTTTTTTGTCTTTCGGACAATGCTTTGCCTGCGGCGCACTGGGGGATGCTCCCTCCCTCTGGACCGGAGGGAGGATGCAGCGTCGTCCCTCCAGCCCCCAGGCACTGGGGCTGAACGGTGCCACCAACATCCCAGCCCCGGGAATTTCAGAGGTTCAGCTCAGCCATTTCCACACAAAACCAAACAATTTCTGCGCCCTGGGACCTCTCTGCACCCACCACACAGCACCTTCCCTGCAGCATCCCGGGAGAGCGTGGACACGTCTACGGAGAGATGGGGATTGGGAAAAGGACACTAATTTATTCCAAGTCAAGGCTTGCGATGCGAGTACTGGTGTTACCAGGTACTGGTGTAACTGGACCGTTTTGCAGGCTCTGGTGGGGTAAAAAGACTATTTGGACACGAGACAGCATTGGCACACGGCAGAGTTAGACAGCAGGGATAGAAAGAAGGGGAATAACGTTGTATAGCCCTTGGAATAAGTTTGGCCTTATTCCTCCTTTGGCCTGGAATTGTCAGGCCGTGTGAATTATCCGGCAAGCCCGCGGGAACGTCTGGGCAAAACCCTCCGACGCTCCCGAAATCCTCACCACCACCCCGGCTGTTTGCAAGCCGCGGGTGGGACATCCTCCAAGGTGGGGAGCGGGCAGAGATTTCTCTTGTTGCTCTCCTCCACCCTTGGAAGGTGGATGGAAATATCTGGGTTTGCTCATCCAGGGCGCAGCCGTTTCGGCTCTGTGGCCTTCGTGCTGCAGACCGGTCCGGCCAAACGGCGTCTTCCAAAGCTTTGAGTCGTGGGATGGATCCGAATGCAACTCCCCGAGGAGAGGGATCCCCAGCCTCCGGGCAGGCAGGGCGGGGAAGCTCCCCCTGCCCTGGGGAGATGGGGCTGAAGGATGGGGGGGCTGAAGGATGGGGGGGATGAAGGAGGGGGGGGGATGAAGGATGGAGGGGATGGAGGGGGGGGGATGAAGGATAGGGGGGGATGAAGGATGGGGGGGATGAAGGATGGAGGGGATGAAGGAGGGGGGGGGATGAAGGATGGAGGGGATGAAGGAGGGGGGGGGATGAAGGGGGGGGGGGGATGAAGGATGGGGGGGGATGAAGGATGGGGTTGCCCACATGCAACCTCCAGCGTACGGAGGACAGTTTCTCATCTGTTTTGCTCCGTGCCCCAAAAAAATGACTGTGAAGGGTTCTGCCTGGCCCTCGAGACAGAAGCAACCTCACCTCGGTTGTCTCCAAGGCAGACTCCAGACCTGCACCCCTCTGGTTGCACCTTCTCGAGGCCATTTGCAGGGAGGGAAAACCCTGGCCACAGCTTGATCACAACCAGGCTCTCCCCCGCAAGCAGAAACCCCTGCAATTATCACAATATCAAACAGAAAAAGCGACATCTCACACCCGACCAGAGCAGGATGAAGCCAAAAAGTATCAGGCACCTTCAATCACCGTCCCCATACGCTTGTCCCCGAGTGGCACCCGGGGTGTGGGGACCTCCCCATGCCCAGCCCCGCAGCTCTGCCACGGCTCAGGGCTTCATCACCAAAACCGACCGTCCCGCTTCGCCAACCCCCGCAAACGCCAAGCAGCATCGACGGGCAAGTGCCTGGGGGAGGCATCCGGGAGGGATACGGGGTGGACCCGAATGTTGAGGATTTTTTTTCTGGGCGCCGAAGGTGTTTCACGTGCAGCGATTCACAAGGGAAGGGTTAAAAACGGACCCGTGGGCTGGTGCCTTTGGGTCAGCCCAGGAGGAATTAATTGCTACAGATGGAGAAGACGGTGCGGAGATGCAGGGGAACCATCGCTTGAAAAGCTTTGCAAAGGCGCCAGGAGGGGTCCGGGTCGGTCCCTGCAGAGGGACATCGCGTGCCCAGTGCCTGTCACGTCCCACGTCCCCGCTCTGTCCAGGGCTGGACACACAAAGGGTGGCAACTCTCAGAACTAAAAAAAGTGAAGATCAAACTCAAGGTGCAAACGGGCAGAAACTCAAGAGCTCCTCTCAGGGTCTTTGCTCCAGCTCAGAGCGTGTCCCCACCAAGGGCAAAACCTGCCAGCAGCCGTCTGGGCTCCTCAGAAGAGCAGCTTCAACTCCACGCACAATTAAAAAAGCAACACCTCTTCTCCAAATATCCATCCTTCCCTGCTGGGAAACGGCCTCGACTCCTTCTGTCCACCTCCTCCCCTCCCTGGCCTCCTCTCCAGCTGCTTTAGAAATGCCCAGGCAGCGCCGCGGGGCCGCATCCTGCGCCCACCGACCCCACGACCATGACTCAAAGCGATGCCAGGACGGGGCATCCAACCCACGGCCGCTCAGACGCGCTCGGAGCGGGAAGAAAAGATGGAGAGCGGAGGATGAAGACGGGGAGCGGCCGACACGTCCCCACGTCCGTTCGTTTTTCTTGATCTGATGGGTTTTCTCGTCGGGTCCTTTGCTGTTTCCCCTCCTCACCTTCAGCACTAACGCAACGTCCGAGTGCGAAACGCACGGTTGGCACGACCCCTGCGCAAGCCCTTGCCGCCGCTCTCCTGGCGAGGTGCTATCTGGTCTCCAGGGACTCCAGATATTCCAGTGCTATGTCGTAGCAGAAATGATACTGCTCCTGTTCGGAGAGAGAAAAGAGGTTGTTATGATCCCGAGTAAACCATTTCCCAACGTTATCCCTTTTTAAGGCAAAATAAGTCTCAATAGCCCTAAGGAAAAGCCTGCGAGGGGCTCTATGAGGCCAACACAGGCGTCACCCCTCGCTGGGGCTGCGTCCCTCTCCTGTCCCCCGTGACCTGCTGAAGCGACAGCCGGGAGAACTCCACTGTCGGCAAACGCCACCCGTTGCTGGGGAGGGGGACAAGCCATCCCCCGGATCCAAACACACCGGACACGCCGAATTCCCTGCATTTCGGAGGCACGCGGCACCTTCGCCTCCCGCGAAGGACGGAGAAGGACTGCGACGTCCCCTTACCGCAAAAATACGGTTTATTCCCTACAAACCAGTGCGGGGCTCCACTGACCAGCCTCACCCACGGAACCCCCCTCATCACCACAGTGATTGACATCTGTCAATCAGATGGTAGCAGAGCCGTGGGAACGATGGGGTGTCCGAAATAAAACCACGGGCGTGAAATGGAGAAGTGTTTTTATTCTGGAGTTCAGCAGAGGCTGCAAACAGGGAGCGTGCCCAGGCGAGTGCCGTGGCCTCGCTGCATCCGGAGACACCCTGCCCCGCCTGCCAGGATGTTTTTCATCACAAATTCTCCTGCTACAGAAAAAAAAAAAAAGATTGTCATTTTCCATCCCTGGCAAGGATTTGGTCTGGATGTTTGCTTTGCGTGGGGGCGGGGAGAGGCACGAAGGAAAGTCCCAGGAGGTTTCACTTCCGAAAATCCAAATTTTCCAAGGGAAACGCCAAATAAATGAGCATTTTGGTGCTGAGGTCAAAGACTGACCCGCCTGCGACGGCCGCGCCGGAGCCAAGGGGTGTGAGTGGGAAAGCTCCTCACCCAGCCCGCGGCAGGAGCGAGCTCACCCTCCCGTCCCTCTCCTTTCCTCAGACACCTACGGACGGTGTCGGCATCCTCCACCCTTTGCTCCCCCCCAGCTGCACAAAGGGAAAGCCCAGCACAGCCGGCTCCTGGTTTTATAGCAAAAATCATCGAAATTGGGCTTGCGAAGGCAGCCTCGTCCACCCTTGTCCTCCTTTACGGGACCTGTTCTCGCGCTCTCCCGTCTTCGTACGACTCGCAGCACAAAAAGCTACGGGGGAGCTCGGACCTTGGAAGCGCCCATCCCCCTGAGATGTTGCTCCTTCAAGCATCCAACGAGCAAAACCAGCCGGAGTGGGGAAAAAAACCCCCAAATAAATCAGGTTTCTGATGCTGCTGCGAGTGCTGGGACATCGTGGGAGCATTCCGGGTGTGAGACAGCAGGGAGGGAACGGGGAGAGCTCATCTCCCGAAATCCTCATCGGCAGCTTGAGCACCGGCACGAAAATCCCGTTATCCCCCCCCGCGGGTGGGCGGCTGCTCGGGGACCCCAGGTGGGAGCAGGCAGCAGGGGAGAAGGGCTTCAAAGCGAGGAGGCTGCGACAGCTTAGATTGAAAGTACCTAATGCTTTTTGGATTAAGAAAAGGGATTGTTTCCATTTATCATCATATAAAAATAAACCCCACAGGCGAACAGTGGGGGAAGAGGCACGGGCAGCGGGAAACGGCTACGCGCCGGCTGCTCTCCGCTGGGCTGCGGCTCTTTACACCGGGTGAGGATCCGGCCTCCCAGTGACTCCGGTAGATTGGGATTCCCAGAATAGACGGTTCAGGTTCATTTGAGGCTGGAGGACGCTCGTGTCCTGATGTGAAATGTTGCCTTTTTTTAATACCTTTGCAATTTAGCCCAATGGGTCTGGTGGCTTCATGCTTGTCACATCATCTTTTCATTATCTGCATCCCTCCCTCTGCTCCCCGTCCCCTCCCTCACCTTCCCCTCCACTTCAATTCCTAATGCAAATCACATCCCCTCCTCGAAACCATTTCATTTTGCAACGTAGGGATTTTATAATCTACACCGGGTAAACATTTCCGGCTGACTTGCTTTTAAAACATCCCTAGGCACTTGGATTCCTCCACCAGGACGATGGACAGACGCCTGCTCCATCCCCTGTCCTGTTATCGAGGGCCTAAAACAGGGACGGGCTTTTCACCCCGACCCACTGCCACCTCCAGCCTCCCCGTCATGAAACGTGGCTCCACCGCTGCCCCCAGCAGCTTCTCCACCAATTAATTTCACACAAAACACAGTTCCCTTTTACATTTCCAACAGGAATTTGTCTGACTCCACCTCGGAGCTGCTCCCGGCGCCGCAAACCCTCCGAAGAACTGCAATAACATCCCGTGAATTCACGCGGACCTGCCTTATTACTCCTGGGCAGGATTTCCGACAAGCCCAACGCCGACGCCAAGGACATGTCAGCACGGCAAGATGAAGGCAAGCCCGAGGCTCCTTTCAAGAGCTGCCTCGCCTCCCTGTCCGCCGTGGCGTGGTGCTGGCACGCTCACCCAGACATGCTCTGCATGAGGATGCCCATAATACGAATTGGGATTTGGGATGGGAAAGGAGGTTTTTTGGGAGGTGAGCATCCCCCGGCACCTCTCCTCCCTGCCGGAGGGATGCGCGGGGACCAGCAGCCGGGGTGGACACCGGCGGTGTCTGGTGCTTACCAAGGTCTCTACCATATTTGGCTTGTAGTTACGGAGGGTCTTTGCAGCATAGAAAACATCTGCCATGTTGTGACACTTGATCATCTCCAGGATCATGGTGGAGGCACAGAAGGTGCCACTCCGGCCACCTCCGTTCCTGGTGGGAGAAACACAGGTGGTGGTGGTGAAAAGATGGCATTAGAGTTTCTTCCTGTTCCCTCCAATTCCCCCTTTCTCTCTCCATCCCAGGAGATGTCCCAGAGCAGGGGGTCATACCCCAGAGTGCCCCCAAACTGGGGGACCTGAACCAGACCCACATGGTGGCAGGAGCTGTGATCCTGCCCTCTGGTCCTCCCAAGAGCCACAACAGAGCATGAAAACCTCTTTTTGGACCATCGGGGCTGGATCTTGGACATCTGGGCTGTTTCCAGCCCTGCCATGGACCGATTCCTCGTGTGACCTTGGGGAAGCCACTGTGTCCCTCTACCACCCCCTTCCCATCTGGAGGGTGACGCTGGGCTGATGACCCGTTGGGTAGTGCTGGCTGGAGGAACCGTCCCACGTTGGGGTACCTCGCTGGGTACCCCCCCCATCCTGGGCTGAAACCATCCTACACCACCACGTCTGATCCCTGGCAGCAAAGGGGACCGGGGAGAGGAAGAGAGAACATGATGCCATGTTTTATAAAGCATGTTCTCAAATTACCCTTCGGCTAATGAAAACGGACGAGGCTGTAATTAATTTTTGATTAAAGGCTCGCCTGCTGTCTCTACCAATCTGCAAAGGTGCTGGGTCCCCTCCGAGGAGAGCACACATGGGTGTCTGTGTGAGCCAAACCCAGCTGGGAAGAGGGGCGTGGAGAGCACATCCACCTCGATGAGAAGCAGGCGGCGGGAGATGCACAACTCCTGTTGCATCTCTTTGGAGCCTGTTACATGCACGGGACGTGGTGACAGGGCTGGGACCTCTGCCGAGCCCCGCTGCAAGGCAGGGGACCGGTGTGAACGGCGGGGTTGCTGCTAGCGGGCGTCACTCCCACTGAGCATCCATCTCATGGAGGTTTGACATGGTGACCACAAAGCACCTCACCCAAAACTCATGTTGTGGGAGAGATAGCACCATCTGGGGACAAAGTCACCCCGGTGAGGGCTTTTTAGAGGATTTCCAGGCAGAACTGTGGACACACGAGCTGGTGGCATCTCCCCCCTCGCCAGAGCCTGCTCCTCTCCAGTTGACACTCACAGGCAGTGCACCACGGTCCTGCCATCGCCGCTCTCCTTCTGCCACCTCTCCACTTGGGCCAGGAGGTGCAAAAAGGACTTCTTGGAGTCTGGGGTGTCTCGGTATGCCGACCACCGCAGGTACTGGAAATGCCGGACCATCAGGTGCCCCTCCTGCAACTAGAAAAGCAAACCTCATCAGCACGAACCCATGGGCTGCCCTCATTTGCCTCCACTGGAGGTTTGATGGAGGGCAGGAGGGGTTTGCCACACGTGAATAGTAGAGGAAGAGAGGAAGACCCTTTCTGAGTGCTTTAAGATGGATGGTTCAGCCCTCTCCTCCGCAGCTCACACTGGTCCCACCACCCCATCCCACCTGAGGAAAGCTCCACTGACATGGTTTATCCTAACTCACAGCATCTTGGACTGTCTGTGTACCTCACAAAACCTGTTACCAGACCCCTGAGCCTCCCCAAGGCTTCTCCATCACGTCCTCGTCTTGCATGCAGAAGATCCCAGGGGATGCGTTTTGTTGTGTTCGCTGTAAACCAGGAGGCTGATGAGAAGCTGCCACCCACGGAGGCGGGGAGCGGTGGGAGTGCGCCTTAATACCCTGGTAATCTGGTTAGTTTTGAAACCTAATCTGGTTAGCAGGCTCCAGGAGGAAGATTACATCCACAAAGCTAAACGAGGCCAGGCTTTAGCCAGGCAGATGTGGGGCTCTTGCTCCGAAGTACTGGGGGCATCGGGAGTCCCTGATGGGATGAAACCACGGGTCACGCACACCAGCTGCACCTCAGGGCTCGGCGGCACACGTGTGGGGAGCGCGCATCGGAGGAGAAAGGGGGGATCAGACGCAGATGGGGGATCCCCAGCTCTGGAGGGCTCCATCCACCTGATTTCAGATGCCTGATGCGTGGGGCGAGCACCAGACCTCTCCAACCAGTGGGACCAGGTATTGCTGTGGCTCTGCAGGGACGCCCCAGCCTGCGGGGTGGGTGTTGGGGGCATTTGGTGCCCACTCCAACCAGCACACCCCAAACACACGGAGGCTTTTCTGAAGCTTTTCGGGAGCTCCAATGTGGGTCAGCAACGTGGCTGGGATGGGCTGACCACCCCGGGCTTGAGCTTTTGCTTCCAGCTGGAAGCCAGGAGGGCAGAGCGGGGAGGTGAAACAAGTAAGTGGAGTTAAACCAGGAGAAAACTCCTCTGACAGCCCGGGAAGGAAAGCTTTGGGATCTGTTTTGAAGCTCAGGTGAAAGCTCTGTCTGGCTCTGGAGGAGTTGTGACACCCCCCAATGCCCGGCTCCCCTCCAGCCGGCAAGGCTTGGCAAGAAGCAGCTCCTTGCATTTACCAGCGCTCCTCCAGCGATCTGCTCCCTGGGGAAAATCTCTTCTTAGATCCAGAGATTTCGATCACGTGGCATTTTAATATAGCACGGGGTATATTCTACCACCTGGGAGCAAAGCACATTTGGTGAAGGATTTTGCGCTGACACCCAGGAAATGTCAGATGCTTCCCTGGGGAGCACAAACCAAAACCCTCTTTGTGTGAAGAGTCCAGATAATCAGGATTTATCTCCTCTGACCCTGCTCCCACGCTGAAACACCCTTCCCAGTCGGGCGGTCAGCCAAGACGCCTGCTCCCTTCCAAGCTCCCTAATTCTCATCTGCCCAATGACCTCCACTGGGGCATTGGCCTCAGCCCCTTGGCAACCCTCAGGAGATTTAAAGCCCTCAGGGATGCCACCTCTTCACGGCCAGCTTTTGTAGCTAAATCGGCTTTTTTTTCCACATACAGTTCTGCACCCACGCAGGCTGTTCATCGCAGTCCGCGTGTCTTCCCGATTTCACTGCGTTTCTCTTCATTTAAAGGCAAGTTGAACCAGCCAAGTGTCAATGCAACAAGGACAACAGGTGAAAACCTGCGCGGATCTTCTCACCCTGCAGCAAAAGGGCTCTGCTGGTCCCAAGGGAGCCGCCGTGCCCATGTGGGAGTCTCCATCCTATGATATATGCATGGCAGGGCGGAGATGGACCTCCGGGCAGGATGAGAAAGGTCTTCCTACAGAGTTACCTAAAATCTTGCAAGGAGCTGTGAACTCCAGAAAGATTGGATGGAGTCAACAGCACTTTGACAGGCTCCTCTCTGCCGGGACGGGAGCTGGGGCTGCATCCTCTGGAGGAGCTGGATTAGGCTGAAGAAGACACCAGCATCCACAGCACCATTCAGTTAGTTTATATGGAGGATTACCTGGCCGGGCAATGCCAAGCTCTTAGGACTACCCGGCCTCACTAGAAACATCATCCTGCTCTCCGAAGGAGATCTTCACCCATACAAAGAAGCTCTGAGCGATGCCCCAGCCCTTCCCCAAAGCAGCAGCTAACAAAAGCAAGCACATGAGCTCACCCAACCCGGACCTCTGCACTGGGAGGTGCCTGGGGAGCACCTGGGTACAGACATGCACGAAGCCCCCCCTGACCACCCTTTGCTGGCATGGACCCAGAGGAGAGACCCTCACCCGTGTGATGTTCTGGACTCGGAAGAGACGGGACACGATGTCCTCATCCACCGCTCCGGAAACGTACTCCACCTCCATCGGGCCGTACTGCTGGAGCCCCGGCTCAGGCCAGTACTGCAAACAGGGCTGCGGAGAGAAGAGGCACTGTGACTGGGGACATAGAATCACAGAATCATTAAGGTTGGAAAAGACCTCTAAGATCATCGAGTCCAACCATCAACCCAACACCCCCATGCCCACTAAACCATGTCCCCAAGCGCCTCATCTCCACGTCTTTTAAATACCTCCAGGGATGGGGACTCAACCCCTTCCCTGGGCAGCCTGTTCCAAGGCCTGACCACTCTTCCAGTAAAGAAATTTCTCCTAATGTCCAATCTAAACCTCCCCTGGCGCAACTTGAGGCCAAGGACATGCACTGGGACACGGGGAAAGGGCACCATGCATCACAGGCAACATCGAGCAGAATGGAGTGGTTGGCACTGGACACCGAGAGGGGCTGCTGGCACAGGGGGTGGCCCCAAGATGGGACACTGGACCCACAACGCCATTACTCATGCAGGACCCACGGCACATTGCCGGGCGGCCTCAGCGTGTTGAGGGATCGAAGCTGAAGGGTCAGGTCCATCCCCTTGGCACCCACCTAGGCCTCTCCCCACTGCACAAACACAACAGCTGATGCTGCCGGCGATGGGCTTTGCCGGTCCAGAAGAAGACAGGATGGTCCCTGCCCCAGCCCCAGCAAGCACAGGCCTGAGCCTGCACCATGATGGAGCAGGGCTCGGCTGCTCCAAGTCTGCTTTCAAACCCCACCGGCTGCAGAAGCAGCTCTGCCATCAGCAGCAACAGCAACGTGGGATGACGGTCCCCCTGGCCCCATGGCCAAGACACCCCTCCAAGTCAAAGCCACCCCAGCTTGCAGCCGAGGGAAGGGCTGGGGAGCGAGTCCTGCTCCCCCCGCCGTGTCCAGCACGGCACTGATGGATGGCTGGGCCCAAGGGTCACGATGGGACTGTTTTCACACCGCGACAGCTGGGAAACCAGCACCGACACAAAATATATGATGTTTGTCACCGCACTTTAACAGGGCATTTAGCATTTCAGGCCATCTAACGGCTTGGGCCTAACTGCATGGCAAACGTATTTGAGAAATAATTGGTTATTAATAGGGGCTATAAATCTCCAAGATCTCTAAGCCTTCCAGACTCAGAGCTATAATTTGGATATTAAAACTTCCTTCGGCAAGACGTAGTTCAAGTGAGGGATATACCCTCTAAGTCACCTTTCAGAGCTGCCTGCTGTAAAGGTTGATTTATTACCTGTTGGTCCTAAACTGGTAAACATTTAAGATCCAGCTAAATATTGTAACACAGACATCCCTGAAGAACAGACGGCCAGAGAGAGGCAGGGCTCAATAATGAAGAAAAATGGCAGAGTCCCCTTGGACGGTGTTGGGGGACAGCGGCCGCTGCAGGGGACGGGGAGCTGGGGGAGGCTGGCACAGGAGCAGGCAGCTCCCGCGAGGCTGTAGGGCATTTCTGGACCATGGAATGAAAGAACAAGTTGAGAGAGAGAAATAAAATCAGTTTTGCTGCCTCCTTCCCTGCCACGGTCCGCTGCAGCTGGGCTCAGCCGAGTGCTGCAGACGGGAGGTGCCGGCTGGTCCCAGCGAAGGGACAGTAAGATGGTGGCACTGCTGCAGCGCTGGGTTTTTGAAGGGGCACTTGGTTCCCCGCAGGATTCTCAGCGCAGGGTGAGGGTAAATGTGAATCAAGGTGAAAAATGCCCAGGGGAGCATCAGTCGCCCTCCCCTAGCCGGACCTGCCCGCTGCTCGGGCAACGTGGCTGCTCTCCCCCGCAGCCACGCTTGCAGGCAAAGCCCTTCCACCCTCCGTCCTTCAACACCTCTCTGCACGCAGAGGGAAGCCAGGCAGGTCCGTCCCATCGGGAGCAAAGCCCACGAGGCTCGGGGCAGCCGTTGCTGCCAGCCAGGGCTCGATGCAGCAATGTGCCGAGCCCCGTCCTCGCGCCGGGACCGGAGAGCCTGCCCGCCCAGGCCAGAGCCACCCTTGGGTGCCGGGTCTGCACCGACACCCTCGGCTCTGGACTTGCAGAGGCACAGAGAGGCAACAGCCATCACCAGAACCCCCTTCTCACATTTGCAGTTGAAAACACCCTTCCTGGCTCTGCTCAGAGCATCTCCTGAGCAGTCCACGAACGGCCGCTCACTGTCTCCTGGGCCACAGACCACAGCTAAAGCCTTTGTCCTCGTTCCTGTTTTCATACGGTGATGGACTCCAGTAAAGCCAACACACTCGGTACGTTACTTGTATGAGCTACTGGGAAGAGAAGCGCCGATTCCTACAGGAGCTAAATCAAACCTTTTCCTTACTGAAAAAACCACACAGTCCTGCAGAGAGGGTGTAATTTAAAAGGTTGATAGAACATCATTGAGTTTCCTGGGTTTGGTTCTAAAGGTTCACCAGTAAAGAAAATTAAATGCCCTCCAGCTACTCCTCTCCCAATTTATCCTTGTACCTGGCGTCACTCCCTCCCAGGTGCAGAATCCGGCATTTGCTCATGTTCAGTTTCATGCCATTGATGATTGCCCAATGCTCCAACCTATCTGGATCCCTCTGCAAGGCCTCCCGTCCCTCAAGAGCGTCAGCAGCACCTCCCGTTTGGTATCATCAGCAAAGTTGCTAACGGTGCACTCAACTCCTGCATCCAGATCATTGATACAAACACTGAACAGAACCGGCCCTAGGATCGAGCCCTGAGGAACACCGCTGGTGACTGGTCCCCAGCTCCAGCTCCCCTTGGAGCTCTGCTGTCCAGCCAGTTCTTCACCAGCACACCCTGTACCTGCTCATCTCACAGTCGGACAACTTGTCCAGAAGGATGCTGTGAGGGACAGTATCAAAAGCCTTATTGAAATCCAGAAAAACTGCGTCCACCCCCTTCCCTTCATCCATTCAGCGAGTGATCGTATCGTAGAAGGATATTAAATTAATTAAACAGGACTTTCCCCTGTGAACCATCTTGACTGTGCCCGACGATTGCATTGTTCTTTAAACGCCTTTCAGTAGCACCCGCTATGACCTTCTCCATCGTTTTTCCAGGTACTGAGGTCAGACGAACAGCTCTGGAGTTTCCTGGGTCTTCCCTCACACCCTTCCTGTAGATGGGAATAACACTGGCTCACTTCCAGTCAGCAGGGAGCTCCCCAGGCTCCCAAGACCTTTGGTAGACGATCGAGAGGGGTCCTGCCATAACATCCGCCAGCTCCTTCAGCACTCTGGGATGAAGCCCATCAGGCCCCACGGACTTAGGAACATTCAGCTGACACAACTGGTCCCTTACAATTTCACTGTCCACAAATGGAAGGTCACTGTTCCCGCAGTCATGGTCCTCCGACTCAGAGGACCAGGTTGATAGCTTGGCAAAAGGTTGAGAGAACATCATTGAGTTTCCTCGTTGGGGTTCTGAAGGATCTATAGCAAAGAAAAGCAGAGGAACACAACCCAAGAAAGGGGTGGGGTGCAGAGCACCAGTTTATTTCAATTGCAAGATGTATTGGGGTAACGTTTCACTTATACTTCATTCGAGGGAGCAGCACGGAGAGCCTGCTGAAAGCTGAGAGCGTCTCCTGGGTACGGGGACAGCCACGACAGAAGCAGCGCTACTGAAATCACAGGGCGGGGGTTGTTCCGTAGAAGGGGGTACGGGCATTTCTGCACGGGGGGAAAAACGTCAGGTCTGGGGCTCTGTGGTGCCCAGCGCCGCAGCCTGCCCCATCCCTCCCTGGGGACCAGCTCCCGGGGGCAGCGGGAGCAGCACTGCCCTGGCAGGACACACCAGAGGCAAAGACACTTTGGTTCACTTCTTGGCTCAGAACAGCTCTCTCCATGACAAGAAACCAGGGCTTTTCAGCAATGGCATCTGTCCTCCACTTCCTCTTGCCAGCAGACGGGCGCCACGCTGTGATGTCACCGTGATGCAACACATTGGAGAACTCCCCGTGGTGCTCCCCAGGCAGCCGGCGCCACGGCCCTTCATCCTGCTGACCGGCAGGACCAAGCCTGGCTGGTCGGGGAAAGGGCCACGGCTGCAAGTTGCAGCCAAGCTGCAAAAAAAGGAGAGAAAATGGAGCCGCCTTCACCCGAGACATCCTGGGCTTCTGACACGGAGGAGCCAGGTTGGTGGGTGGCTTCAGCTTCTCCACCTGACCATCCAGGAGGTGATACAGGAGCACCTTGGGATGCTGCCACCGGACCTCTCGCAGAAGAAAACACCCTTCAAGGTTTGCCTGAAGAATCCTGGGCCCCCATCATATGCTGGGAGGAGATCGGTGCCAACACCAACCAGTCTTCAGCCTGCTCCTTCCTCAAGAAGCTCTGGAAGATCGTCGGCAGCCATCGCTTCCAGTCAATCTGGTGGGGCGACGATGGAAACTGCGTCGTGATCGCGGAAAAACTCTTCAGAAAGGAAGTGCTGGGGAGGAGGGGACCCCTGAAGATCTTTGAACCGAGTCCATGAGAGGCTTCGTTCTCCAACTTGACCTCCACGGCTTCTGCAAAATGGAAGGGGCTTCTTTCTCATCTGCCTCCATCGAGGAGCTGCAAGCACCAGCAGCAGCAGGGTCTGCTCTGGGCAAGGTACGTCGGTTCCTCCGCACACGAAAGAACCCTCGGGACATGCAGGGGGAGAGGTTCACGTTCAGATCAAATAAGCCTTTACGAGGTAGGAGATGGGGATGGGAGCAAATGCCCCATTTTGTCTCGTGGGTCATTTTCAGGAATTCTCGATGCCGGATTTCGCAGGAGCAGAAATGCTGACAAAATAGATTTTGGTTATTTCTGCTTACTTTGAATCTGTGGGGCGGAAACACAGTCCCATCGTATCGTGCTTTTTCGTGCTTGCTCTGTATCTGGCTGCACCAAAAGGTTAAATCTTCTTGGGGCATCTGCTTAACGCTGACAAGAGACACGTCAGCATCAGCATTATTCCCAACGTGTCCATCCCACACTGAGGTGCCTGAGAACCAGTGGTATTTGGGCTTCTCCGTCGGTTTTTAGCCTTTGAAAATCCTGCACTTTTCTGCTCCCAAATGCCGAAAAGACAAGGGTGGTTATTACTTAACAAAACCCCATCCCAACATTTTATTCAGCCTAAACTTGAGGTTTAAAACGCCCTGGAGAGTCCTTTTTAATGCCCGTTTTTGTCTTTTCTGATGCCGATGCTCAGTTACCGGATCTCTGTCGTTCTCCTTCTTGCAATGATGGCAACTAACTCCTCTCCTTTGCCTCTTATAGCTGCTCTTCTACTGCGACCCCTTTTTGAAGAGAGATTGCCCCAACCTCCTCGGGACGTGCACACAAAGTGCTGGTGAAAGGAGGAGAGCCCCAACTGCATCCCCGCTGGGCGCCAAGCTGAAGGAAGAGCACCCGAGAAGAAGACGGCCTGATGCTCAGCCGGCGGTGGGAGCTGCGGAGGAGGAGAACGACACCCAGACATCTGCAACCGCCAGCTCCACCGCGACCGAGCCCCGGGCTGACACAACCGCCGGACGGGCAGTGCCGGTCCATCCCCACCGAAACGGCCCTGCAGCCCCAGCCCCGCGGGCACCCAGGAGGCGGCTCCTGCTCCGTCCACGGCTTCTCCACACCGTGTCACACCTCCTGCCCCAAACAGCCCCTTCGCACCAGCCGTGGGGCTCCCCACGCTTCCATCTGGGCGGACAAATTCAGCTGCTCTGCAGGTCCCCAGGGCTGGCCTGCCTCCATTCTGCGCTCCATGGTTTGCGATGGCCATACTGGCAGCAGCTTTTGCCGCTCCCGTGCCAGGGCCACCGCACGGCCAAGCTCCAACCCACCACCACTGCCCAACCTGCGCCTGCGGACCAAGCACCGCAGCTGCTGGAGCGGGGTTGGACCCCGACAGGAGCTGGACTAGGAATAGCGGAGACCTTAGGGAGCAAGTGAGCGTCATCGAGGTAGGAATACATTAGTATAGGAATAAGTAACAACACACTGATGTTCTCAATAATAAATCTTTTCAAGTTGCCTTGTCCTGTCTCCAGTCTCACAGTCGCTGTCTCGACACCCGGGGCAGGGGGTGCCTCCAGGGACATAGAATCATAGAATCATTAAGGTTGGAAAAGACCTCTAAGATCATCGAGTCCAACCGCCAGCCCAACACCCCCATGCCCACTACACCATGTCCCCAAGCGCCTCATCTACACGTCTTTTAAATATCCCCAGGGATGGGGACTCCACCACTTCCCTGGGCAGCCTGTTCCAAGGATTGACCACTCTTCCAGTAAAGAAATTTCTCCTCATGTCCAGTCTAAACCTCCCCTGGCGCAACTTGAGGCCATTTCCTCTCGTCCCATCGCTGTTACTTGGGAGAAGAGACCAACCCCCACCTCGCTACAACCTCCTTTCAGGTAGTTGTAGAGCGCGATGAGGTCTCCCCTCACCTCCTCTTCTCCAAGCTGAACACCCCCAGTTCCCTCAGCCGCTCCTCATCAGACTTGTGCTCCATGAAGGGTTTGGCTCCAGCCCGGAAAAGCCAAAGGCCCCAGGCACTAGGGCTGCACCCAGTAAAACCCAGCAAAAGGCCAATCTGGGGCTAATCCAGGAGCTGCACCAGCACCCAGGGCCACTCCAACCAAACCAACCCCTCACAGCTCTTGGGGGGTCCATGCCCCTTCCTCCCCCAGCTCAGACCAGGGGCCGGGGGCAGCGGGGCTGCAGGGAGCAGACGGGGCTTCTCCTGCCCATCCTACATCACATCGGGGATAACTACAGCATTGCAGCTGGCAAAGTGATAGATCTGTCCTACAGGAGTCACAGCTTGGACTTGCTGGAGGAAGAACCTCTCCCATCAGCATAGAATCATAGAATCATAGAATACTTTGGCTTGGAAGGGACTTTTAAAGGTCGTCTAGTCCAACCCCCCTGCCATGGACAGGGACATCTTCAACTAGATCAGGTTGCTCAGAGCCCCGTCCAACCTGACCTTGAACGTTTCCAGGATGGGGCATCGACCACCTCTCTGGGCAACCTGGGCCAGTGTCTCACCAGCCTCGTAAAAAATCTCTTCCTTATATCGAGTCTGAATCTCCCCTCTTTTAGTTTAAAACCATTTCCCCTTGTCCTGTCACAACAGGCCCTATTAAAGAGCTTAAAGTCCCCATCTTCCTTGTAAGACCCTTTAAGCACTGAAAGGCCGCAATAAGGTCTCCCCGGAGCCTCCTCCTCTCCAGGCTGAACAACCCCAACTCTCTCAGCCTTTCCTCGTAGGAGAGACGTTCCAGCCCTCTTGTCATTTTTGTGGCCTCCTCTGGACCTGCTCCCACAGGTCCATGTCCATTGACTAAGGCTTCCTTTGGAGAAGAGGCTCTGACCGGAGCATTTAAACGAGATGGTACAGCACGATCCCCCTCCTTCCCACGGAACAGGGAATTTCATGTCTTGGTGAGAGCAGCCCTGTAACTCCTGCTGCGGAGAATGATCCACACTTCATGGACATTTATGCCAAAAAATCACAGGGCTCCTGAGAAATTAGATCAGGAGTTCGTAGGTTGGCAGTAAATCCACAGCGCTACACAGCACAGTCCGATCACGGACAGTTTCCCTAAATTAGGTCCCAAGGTAAGGGAGCCGCAGGTGTGATTCCACCTCCCAAGCCAAGCATCCCTACGCCAGGAGAAGAGGACAACAGCCATTCCAACCGGGAAGCAGCAGACAAATGTATTTCATCTCCCACCCTGTCCCGATGACTTTACAATAGGTATTGCTGCATGGGTGGCTTGGGTTACGGAAATTGGAGCTCTTCGGTAGCACCTGGGAGCTTTCCAGGTCTGCACAAAGTCACTTGAAGCAGATCAAAGCAGGAACACCAGTTCGAGCAAGGTTTGCAGATGGAAACATAGCCGCTGAATGTTGGAAACGCTAATCCAGAGAGGGGGATGTCACCTGTACCCAACCAGGTGCTGAAGACTTCTGGGCTTGTGACAGGGTCTGCAGCAGCAGGCACCCAGGTCGTTCCTCACTTAGGTTTTCTAAGCCAGTGGTCTCCAAAGTGGGGTGTGCACAACGGTCCGTCGGGATGCGGGAAGGAAATATTTGAACTTCCGTTTGTTTTCGTTTTATTTCTATTTTCTCATACAGAGATGGCATATTCTCAACAGCCAATGACTTCTTCACAATCCATTGGAATGAGACGGGGAGCAACCGTGAAAATTCCTCGCACCACACGGAGATTTGCTGCTTATCTCGCAACGAAGGGCTTAAAAGAGCTGTCGAACTTAAAGGCGTTTTATTTCACAAAAAGACAAGCGTTGCAAACCTGCCGATGAGCAGTCGCTGTCAGTAGTATGCTACCTAGCAGTTATTGTCCAAAAAATAAACACACTTCAGGTGCCCCTTCAAGGTGAAGGTGCCTTTTGAACAACGAGTGAGAAAGTAACTGCTTTTTGAAAGAAACTCGTGCTGCGGAGAGAGCATTTGCTAAAAACCCCCAAATGCACCAAAAGTCCTTCTCTGTTCGCAAACAGGTCCGGCGAGGCGCCGTCCCTAGTTGGCTCCCTCACCAGCAGTGCCAGGACGTTATCTTCCACGAGTCCAGGAACCTCCTGGACTGTTTCCTCTCCGCTGTTTGTACTTCCAGCAGACGTCTGGTCAGTTGAAGTCCCCCATGAGAACAAGAGCCAGCGATCGTGAGACTTCTCCCAGCTGCTTATAGCATATTTCATCTGTCTCTTCATCCTGGTTGAGTGGTCTCTAACAGACTCCCACCACGATATCTGCCTTGTTGGCCTTCCCCCTGATTCTTACCCATAAACACTTGATCTTTCATCACCATCAGCAAGCTCTAGACAGTCAAAACAGTCCCAGCTGCTGGTGCTGGAACAACCCCGGTCACACAAACCTGCTCATTTCAGCGTGTCCCTGGGCGGATCGCTTCGTTAAACGTCAACCTGATCTAAGAGCGACTCCTCTAGTGAGCACACGAGCTGAGAAGCTCTTTGGGGCCAGCTCTGCCTCCTCTCCCGGCAAACCTCCGCGGGGCAAGAGACCCCCGCCCAGGACATCCCTCGATGCTCAGGATCTGCTTAATGTCACCCCATGCAAAGGTCCTTTGGAGCACGTGGCATTAGCTCAGCACGGAGGGAGGCGTGGGTGCGCTCCACAGCTCTGCGCGTGCCCGGCATATTTATATATATAAAAATAAATACCAGTGTATTTACAGACAGCTCCGTACCGGTGCAACATCCATCTGCATCCTTGCGACGAATGGTACAACTGCCGTGTTGGGTCATTTACATCGAGTATCAACTCGTAAAATAAGCCAGCTAATGAAGTCTTCTCCAGACATCCATTAAGAGGCTATAATGCTAATTTTATGTAAAAATCCAGTTTTCTCATTGAATTAACATTACAGACCTGTAGCGGACTTTTACATCCGCTCCGGTTGTGGCGGGAGCGCTCCAGGCACCCCCCCGGAGCAGTGCACCAGGAGAGCAAAGCGAGGTGAGGCTGAGCATGGCCCCCTGCTCCCCGCCTCCTGTCCCCTCTCCCTGGGTGACAGGCCACCTCCCCTCCAGTTCAGCAGACCTGCACATCCCATCACACCATAAAACCCACGGGACAGCTGCTTTGCAACAGGCTGATTTGTAAAGTGGCATTCACAAGCCACCAGCGCCCTTGGAAGATGAACGCAGAAATCCCCTGTGCCTCAGTTTCCCCTTTGTAAAAGGAGGATGCAAATCAGTTCTTTATAACAAGGTTATACTTGTCGTTAACCTTGTATCTCCCTGGGGCACCTACAAATATTATGGTACAGTAAAGCAACGCCAACGCAACGCCAACGCAAGGAAGCCAGGCTGGTTTGCTGCTGCCACGTATCTCTGGCTCCAGCTGGCCAGCCCTGTGCTTACAGGGGATAAATCCGGGGTGCTGCAACCAGTCCCGTCTCCCCTCGCAGAGGAGAGGGAGCTGAGCGAGCAAGGCAGGGGCTGCAGCACATCCAGGGCGGTGGGGACGGAGCAGGACAGGGCCACCTGCGGGGCCGACACGGTCCCCGGGACGGCAGCACTCACCCAGGCGGAGTTGGACTGGTTGAGCTGGTTGAGCATGACGATGGAGGTGCAGCCGTAGTCATACACCAACCGCCAGAAGTCGGTGGTGGTGTTCTGCAGCGGGTGCAGGGTGACGATGAAGGCAGCGCTCTTGGTGTAGCTCTGCAGAGAGGGAAGATGAGCACCGTTAAGGACATTGAGGCGGCACTGAAGCCACTGCTGTCGTACCCCGAAAAACCAGTGCAACCAGTAGATGAATGCCACCAGAGCCATCTTCCCCATGGTTGAGCAGAGCTGGCCTCCCTGGCACAGCCTCGGTCCCTCCATGCCCTGGGGAGATCTATAAAACAGGTTCTAAGTGATCCCTGCCCTCAGTGGGGACCAAAGCACCCGCTTTCTGCTCTCTGCCCTCGCGGGGAAGGGTGCTTCACACAAATAACAAGGGAAAAGACGTCACCATTGAGCCAAGCAGAAGCCGTGGCTGCCAGATGGCCCCAGCCCTCAGCTCTGCACCCTGGTCCTGAGTGAAAGCATCACCCACAGCAGCACCCCCACAGTGCCCCAACACCTCCAGGCACTGAGACCCGCAAAGAGACAACGGGGTCAATGGTCTTTTCAGGGAGGAAAGAAAACCCGAATGAAAGACCTCTAGAGACTGCGAGGAGGAAGGGGGAAAAAGAAAATGACTGTACTTCTCATTTGTGCTTTGAATGAGATTTGTCCCCTTGGTCATCCCGATGCCGAGGGACGGGGAGCCCACGGCCGGGCTCAGCACTGCATCCATCAGGCTTTTAAATTAACACACTTTAGCTCAAGCCTCGTCAGATACAGGAACAGAGCAGAAAATGCTCGGTGCCCGTGAATTAGCACAGCTCCCTACTAACGGAGAGTCCTCTGGCTGCTGCAAAACCTCCTCAATTAGCTCATGGAAATGCCCTTATCAAACCTTTCCTCCTGCCCTGTCGTGGGGCGACAGCGAGACCCCCGCTTTCCGCCCTCCAGGAGGGCGATGAGAGCAGCGGGGCGAGGGGGGTTTCATCAAGCGTTGACCAGGCTTGCCCTGGCACCCGCAATCCTTTGGCACCGGTGTCAATGACGGCAGCCGGTGCGGAGCAGAGCGCGGCTCCGCCAGCCTGCCACCAGTACCAGCACCGCCGCAGCGCTCAGCACCGGTGACGGGCAGCACAGACCAACCTCATCTGACAGACGAACGCACTGAGCAAACTGCTTTAGCACTTAAAGAAAATGAGCTTTTTTTTTTCCCCTCAAAGAGGGAAATGGGTTTTATCCCTTCAGCAAGAATTTCATCCAAAGGGCTTTTTCTGTCTGTAAAGAAATTTCTATTCTCTGACCCTGTAGCAGAGATTAAGGGAGGCTCAGTGGTGTACAAAAATAAAATGCAAACACCAAGAAAGCTGAAAACAAAGCTCCCATCCCACGGTACCCAAAGCCCGTGGCCCTGGGGTGCGGCTCCCCAGCCACCAGCAGCCACCTCTGCTTTACAAACTGCTTTTTGCTGCGAGAGCAGGGAGATGAGATCTGCACAAAGATAAATCACCACCCGTGAGGTGAAAAAACCAGGGCTCAGCCTGGTGCCAGTGCTCAGCTGCGACCAGGAGGGTTTGGGGAAGGTGCCCGGGGTGCGGCGGGGCTCAGCGCTGCCCATGCAAAGCACCCCGGCTTGTTTCGGGCAGAGAAAAGTGGTTTTGGTGATAAATGACCCATCGCTCGGTGCGGGCTCGGAGCCTGCAGCATCCTCTCTGCTCTGCTTTGCGGTCGTCAGCAGGTAGGAAATAGCTTTGCCATCACGGGTGTCCTTTCTGACTGCACGAGGGGGATGCACGGTGGCTTTGGGAGCAGTTCAGAGCCCCCTGAATTGCACCGGGAGGACGGGCGGGAGGATGCACGGCAGGGTGCTGGCAGCACACGGAGGGGCTCGGTGCTACCAACCCCTCCCAGAGCTTCCTCTCCCTCCTGCGCTCCATTTTGCGATGAAATAAATGAAGCCCCTTTGTGTGCGGCTTGCGAAAGCAGGCGAAAAGCTCTTTCAAGACCAGCAAGATGCTGCTACACAAAAGAAGGGTTGAAGGATCCCGCTACGCCGCTCCCAGCCCTGCCTCCCCCCCGCACACGGCTGCCACGTCCCTTCGTGCCCTTGTGCAAAACGGGGCCGTAAATTCAAACCGAGTGAGGTTTTGCCGTGAAAAGTTGCCCAAGACAACCCAAACCGGCCCCTTCCCTCCCCGCAGCGCGCTCACATCAGTTAAGGCCGCGTTGATGTAGTTGTTGCTGTCTCCGTCCACGGAGATGAGGAAGGGAAGGCATCGGTCGGGCGGCAGGACGTCCATGCTGCGGTTCCTCTCCCGGTTGCGGGGCAGGAGGGCGATGCTGCATTCCTCCACGTCCAGGTGGGGAGTCACCGAGTTGAGGGTCTACAAGTACACGTGTTCCCCTTAGCTCCCTTCCTGCCTGCACCGGGGGCCAAAACCCCTGCCTGCTGCTCGTCAGAGCCTGCTGGTCCCAGCGGTGGTGGGCAGAGGAGGGTGAGGAGCAAGGGGGTGTTGCAGGGGGGATGCAGGGGTTTTGGGGCCGCTCACCTGGAACTCCTCCCGTAGCTGCGAGGAGTTGCTCTGCGGCTCTATCCTCACCATCTCCTTGTAGGTGGGCTTGAACTCGCTGGCGGGGATGCTGGTCTCCCCGCACAGGCAGGCTTCCAGGATGGCGTCGTGAATGAAGATGTACTGCTCCTTTCGGGGGGGAGGAAAGGGGAGAGGGCTGAGCCTCCGCGACCTGCTGGTGACAGCAGCCCCACGTGTCCTCCGGCTGTTCCCGACACCCGCTCACCTCCGTCTGTATCATGTTGATCCTCCGCGAGCACAGGGTCTTCACGCAGTTGTAGATGTCCACGACGCCCTCGCACTCGGCCATGTCCAACATAACATCCAGGACGATGTAGCAGCCAGTTCTCCCCGTGCCGGCGCTAGGGATGGAGGAGGAAAACACAGCAAACACATTCCCAGTCTGCACGGCACCCACACACAGCCCAAACTGCCAGAGGGTACGGAGCAAGGTCTGTGTGGGCAAGGGCTCAAACAGCCCCTGCCCAGGGATGCGGGGGCAGCCGGGGTGCAGGCAGGGCTGCCAGGACCTCGCACACCTCCATAACCACAGCCCAGTCTTGCCTTAAACCACCCGCCCCACCACCCGCCCAACACACGGCTACAGCAGCCCGGGGGCTGCAAGGTGGTCAGGCGGCGGGTGGGAGGGTGGGCACCCACATCTAAGGTTCATTTTTGCTTTAAGACATGAAAACACGGGCTTTTTTTGCAACAAAACCAGCAGCTAAACCATCTGAGTGCCAACAGTCCTCTGGGACCCCATCCCAAAAGGGCTGACGGAGGCAGCGGGAGAGGAGGATGCTCAGCACCGAGCCCTGAGAGCGCAGGGAGGTACCCCCAGCGCAGAGGGGGTCTGAATTCCCCTGGGGGGGTCCCTCGGGTTAAGGCTGAGCCTAGCAGGACGCCTGGAGCCAGATGACCCAGCAGCGGCGATATCCCAAATCCTGGCACGCTTGTACTCACAGCGAAAGAACTCCTGATGCGGCGACCACCCCCGCAACGCGTCGGGAACAGAACCGCTCCCCCCGCTCCTTCCCTACAAAGTCTTTTCCACTGAAATACTAATTTCTGGGGCTGATGAATCGCTCATCATGATTATCAGTGATTACAGGCTACGGGCACTAATCACACTCGCTGCTGCCGGTGAATGAATACTGATGAGGCAATTGACAGGGAGAAATCAAATTAAAAAAATCCCTCCCGTTCGTCAGCTCCTCCTTGTTTGCCCAGCGGAGGAAGAGCCATTAACCCATCGCGTGGGGACGCCGGCTCAGGGGACAGAAAGCCACCGCTCCCGCTCGGACATGCCGCTGGTGTCCTCCCAGCTCCGGTGTCCCGGTGGCTGAGCCCCGCGGGGACAGCCCTGTGGGTAACCCTGGGAACGGGGCTGTCCTGCTGTCCCCCCCCGCCTCTCCCTTCGGCCAGACCCAACGTCCTGACCATCAGCAGCGGTCGAGCTGCCCGTCCCCCCCGTGCCACCCTTGCCCATGGGGACAGAGCTATGTCATCAGTAACGGGTGCTGGGGCAGCCCCCAAAAAAGTGCTGCTCCCTGCTTGCCCCCCTGGACCACCCACAGCCCCCCATCCCTGAGGCCACCAGCCCAGTGGTGACATTTTACAGCTGGATGCCATCGCAGAGGGACGTCCAACCTCACGCCGTCAGCCCTGCCGCCTTCCCTGCCTCAGCCTTTCCTTGTTATGAACCCAATTTATACATTTGATCTTTCCCTGCTGAATATTTTAGCATCATTTGGAGCTTTTGGCATCATTCGGAGCTTTTAGCATCATTTGGAGCCAGAGGCTGAGCACCCACCTAAGACACAGCGCTCTCCCCCCCGGGGACCCCCACCAAACCCCATCCCGGCGGGAGATGCCCCCCCGCAGCCGGCTCTGCCCCATGGCCACGCACAGACCTGCAGTGGATGACGATGGGGCCGGCGTCGGGCGGCGTGGATGCCTTCACCCTGCGGATGAAGGCCAGCAGCCCCGTGGCGTGGTAGGGGACACCATGCTCGGGCCACGACGTGAAGTGGAACTGCTTCACCTCGTGCCGAGCCGAGTAGCCCCGCTGCAAGGGAAGGGTGAGATGGAGTCAGGGTGCAGGGGGAGGGCAAAGCCACCCAAACACCTAATTTTCTTGGGAATCCATGATTTTGCCAGCTCAGCAGCCAGCCAGATGGACCACAGAGCGGTCGGCTGCTTTGACAGCCCCACCGCTTCCTCCTCCTTGGCTGCAAGAGGGTTAAAAACCAGCCGAGGAGGAAGAGGAGGAGGCGGCAGCAGCCCCGGGTCTAATTCCACGAGCATCTTTGCTACCTACCCTATAACTAGACAGTAATTTCACATTCCTGTAGATTAAGGGGTAAATCGCACCGGCTCCATCGCCAGGTACCGCGCTGGAGAGTAATGGCCACATAACCCGCACTCCAGCCCCGAGGAGAAAAAACATCCTTCACCCCTCTTGCAATTACACGGTGCTCCCACAGAAATTAAATACTCGCTCACTGCCGAAACCAAAGCGGGGCTGAGCCACTCGCCCCGGCGGAGGGTGCGGAGCCAGGGAAAAGGCAAAGGAAGAAGCTATCAGCATCCCCAGGGCTCAGAGGTTGCACCTCAACCGGGGGTGAAAGCCCCATGTTGGGGTAAATAAACAGGGTACTGGCATCAGAACTGGTGTGGCCAGCAGGAGCAGGGAGGTGATGGTGCCCCTGTACTGGGCACTGGTGAGGCCGCACCTCGAATCCTGTGTTCAGTTCTGGGCCCCTCACCACAAGAAGGACATGGAGGTGCTGGAGCGTGTCCAGAGGAGGGCAACGAAGCTGGTGAAGGGCCTGGAGCACAAGTCTGATGGGGAGCGGCTGAGGGAACTGGGGGTGTTCAGCCTGGAGAAGAGGAGGCTGAGGGGAGACCTCATTGCGCTCTACAGCCCCCTGAAAGGAGGTTGTAGCGAGGTGGGGGTTGGTCTCTTCTCCCAAGTAACAGCGATAGGACGAGAGGAAATGGCCTCAAGTTGCGCCAAGGGAGGTTTAGATTGGACATGAGCAGAAATTTCTTTACTGGAAGAGTGGTCAGGCCTTGGAACAGGCTGCCCAGGGAAGTGGTGGAGTCCCCATCCCTGGAGGTATTTAAAAGCCGTGGAGATGAGGCGCTTGGGGACATGGTGTAGTGGGCATGGGGGGTTGGGTTGGTGGTTGGACTCCATGATCTTAGAGGTCTTTTCCAACCTTAATGATTCTGTGATTCTGTGATTCTATGATTCTAAATGCCAATCTAGCGATGGTTAAAGAAGCCCAAGGTGGTCGGCTCTCTGCCTGCGAGGGCAGGGTCGGGCAGGTCACGGCTGGCAGGGACGGTACCGTACCCTCTCGAGAGCGAAGGTGCGGACGGCGTACTCAGCCAACGTCTCTGACTTCACCAGGGTGATCTTAATGTCCCCGTACATCTCGGAATCATCCGGCCAGTACTTGGAGCATTTCACCTGCAAGGAGAGGACGGGATGGGGTTTTGGCTCTGCGGAGGAGGCTTCTGGCAGAGCCGCAGCCTGGAGGGAGAGGGATGGGATGGGGTCCTTACCCGGCCCACCTCCACCAGCTTGGTTATCATCACGATGCTGGAACAGTGCTCCTGCCACACCATGCGCCAGAAGTCGTACACCATCTCCTGCTTGGGACCTGCGGGATGGAGGAAAGGCCATCGGGGATGGACGGGCAGCGCCAGCGGAGCCCGGCCACGGCACCGTCGCGATGCCACCGCGTTTCCCCTCCTGCCTCTGCGGCACCGACACCCCCGCAGCATTTTAAGCCCCCTTTTCCCCCAGGAACACACGGTGCCGTGGGGCGGCAGGAGGGGTGGGAGCTGCTCCGCATTGCTACCGCCCCGTTCGGCCCCGAATCGGCCCATTCCCTCCCCTTCTTGCCCACGCAAGGTTCAATCCCACCAGGGACAAAACCCGGCTGCTAAATCAGGAGCTGCTGAACCGCTGGCCGAGCGGGCAGGGGGAGGAGGCGGCTCACCTTGTGTGGCTATGAAGTGGTTGGACCTGTGGTAGCCCTGCAAGAGAAGCAGAGGCGTCAATCCCAAGTCGGGGGGACAGTCGAGAGCTGGGGTACAGCCCCATAAAACATTTCCCAGTCACCCAAGTGGTAGCAACTCCCCACGTCCGCCGGGCCAGGTCCTGGCCACCGGTGCGGTGCTAGCCACCACCGCAGGAGGAGGAGGAGGAGGCTCAGCAGCCACCCTGCACCCGGCGCACCCTGTCCTGGGAGGGTGCACGTCCCACATCCCATGAAAGGCTCGTAACGCCCAATCCTCATCCCTGTTCTGCACCAAAATCCCCAGCAGCATCCCGGGGTCTGCCGGCTCGACCCCGGCTCCTCTGCCGCTGGCATTGCTGCCGAGCACGGCAACGCCGTCACGAGAGCCCCGTTAACGGTGTCCCATCCCGCAGCAGCCACAGGGCACCGAGCAACGGCCCCGCTCCCCTCCTTCATCCCAGCCACTTACCGGGACCATTCCCAACTCTTAACAGGGACGTGCCAGCCCAAAGAGCACATCCCAGCGAGGCCACTGCCAAAGTGACCGGAGACCTGGTGTCCCACACCTTGGCCACGGGTCCAGCAGAGTTCAACCACGTCGCGTGCGTGGAGGTGATGGCAGCTTCTCCATCCCCCACAGGTCCTTTCATGGGGGATTTTTGTGGGTTGAATTCAACCCCTCCTCCGAGCAGACAGCCCGTGCTCTCCATCACCCCAGGGAGGACGTGCCACGGAGACCTCGCTTTCCCCTTCCCTGGACCATACCCAAGTTGATCCACACATTTTCCCAGCCCGCCTCTCCCAGATGCTATTTAACACCACGCTGCCCGGTACGACGCCTGGGAGGAGATGGGAGCAGAGAGAAAGAAGGAGAGGGGAACCGTCTACTTACTTCTCGGTTAATCCGAATCTTAATGATCCCGTTGGGACACAGGTTTGAGAGAAAAAGATCAGAGACAGCGACATTAGTGAGGCACAGCTCGAGAGACAGATTAGAGCACCGGCCCCGGAGAGCCGGGGGGGAGAAAAGACACATGGGGACAGGGGACAGGCACGGGGATACTGCTCGGGGACAGGGAACCCGTCACGGTGGCATCAGGCCACCACTGCCAGATGACATCCCCTGGAAAGGAGGGAAGAGGGGAATTTGCTGCTGCTGCTTCCAGAAGGTGCTCGAGCCCTGTGCTCCCCTGGTGTCGGCATCGCTGGAGGTGACAGGGGACATCACTCTTGGGGGATGTGGCTCTCGGGACACCAGGGCCAAGCTCTGCCCAGACTCACATGCACCGACAGGATCAGGGGTCTATCGGGTTTGCGTGGCAAGGTTCTGGTAGCGGGGGGGCTGCGGGGGGGGCTTCTGTGAGAAGGTGCTGGAAGCTTCCCCCACGTCCGATAGAGCCAACGCCAGCCGGCTCCAAGACGGACCCGCTGCTGGCCAAGGCCGAGCCCATCAGCGACGGTGGTAGCGCCTCTGGGATAAGAGTTAAGATGGGAAAAAAACTGCTGTGGAACAGCAGCGGGAGAGAGAGAACATGTGAGGGAAACAGCCCTGCAGCCCCAAGGTCAGTGGAGAAGGAGGGGAGGAGGTGCTCCAGGCGCCGGAGCAGAGATCCCCCTGCAGCCCGTGATGAAGACCGTGGTGAGGCAGGCTGTCCCCCTGCAGCCCGTGGAGGTCCACAGTGGAGCAGATATGCACCTGCAGCCCGTGGAGGTCCACAGTGGAGCAGATATCCACCCGCAGCCCGTGGAGGTCCACAGTGGAGCAGATATGCACCTGCAGCCCGTGGAGGTCCACGGTGGAGCAGATATGCACCTGCAGCCTGTGGAGGTCCACGGTGGAGCAGATATCCACCTGCAGCCTGTGGAGGACCCCACGCTGGAGCAGGGAGATGCCCAAAGGAGGCTGTGATCCCATGGGAAGGCCAGTCTGGAGCCGGCTCCTGGCAGGAGCTGTGGCCCGTGGGGAATGGAGCCCAGGCTGGAGCAGGTTTGCTGGCAGGATTTGTGCCCCACGGGGGTCCCACGCTGGAGCAGTGCGTTCCCGAAGGACTGCACCCATGGAAGGGACCCACGCTGGAGCAGCGCGTGAAGAACTGCAGCCCGTGGAAGGGACCCACGCTGGAGCAGTCCGTTCCCGAAGGACTGCACCCGTGGAAGGGACCCACGCTGGAGCAGTCTGTTCCCGAAGGACTGCATCCGTGGGAAGGACCCACGCTGGAGCAGTCTGTTCCCGAAGGACTGCATCCGTGGGAAGGACCCACGTTGGAGCAGTCCGTGGAGGGCTCTCTCCCGTGGGAAGGACCCACGCTGGAGCAGTTCGTGGAGGGCTCTCTCCCGTAGGAAGGACCCACGCTGGAGCAGGGGAGGAGTGTGAGGGGTCCTCCCCCTGAGGAGGAAGGAGCAGCAGAGACACCGTGTGATGGACTGACCGCAACCCCCGTTCCCCGTCCCCCTGCGCCGCTGGCGGGGAGGAGGGAGAGAATTTGGGAGTAAAGTTAAGCCCAGGAAGAAGGAGGGGGGGCGGAGGTGTTTTAAGGTTTAGTTTTTATTTCTCATTACCCTACTCTGATTTGATTGGTAATAAATTACACTAATTTCCCCAAGTCGAGTCTGCTTTGCCCGTGACGGTAATTGGTGAATGACCCCTCCCTGTCCTTATCTCAACCCAGGAGCCTTCCGTTGTATTTTCTCTCCCCTGTCCAGCTGAGGAGGGGAGCGACAGAGCGGCTTTGGTGGGCACCCGGCGTCCAGCCAGGGTCAACCCACCACAGGGGGGTACCCCAGTGTGAGCCCCCAGCTGGTCCCTGGGCCACTCAACCTCTGCATCCTCCACCCAGGGAGGAGGAAGATCCATGGCCACAAGAGCAGGCGAGGGGAGAGGAGAGGATGGAAAAGGGGAGGAGAGAGGGAAGGAGAAAGGAGGGATAGAGACGAGCAGAGAAGGGAGAGACGCAGCGAGCAAAAATTGCTGATGAACATAAATAAATCAGGCAGGATTTTCATAGCGTGTCTCAGGGATGCACAGATCAGCCCATCCTGGGCTAAGCTCCTCCAAACGCTGCTGGACAGACCCTGACAGTCCACGGGGTCCACGGGAAGCTCCTGTCCCAGCCCAGACCCCCCACGGAGCAAGGCAGCGTCCCCACTTACATCGATGTAGTTGGCGTTGATGTAGTCCGAGTTGGGATCGCCCAGCAGCGGGTGCAGCTTCACTCGGTGACGGTCGTCTGGAGAGCAAGGGGAAAAGGGACCATCAGCACCCAGTGGGATAAGCATGGGGACGGCACGTCACCCCGCCGGGTCCCAGGGCACCCCTTGCAATCGTTTTGCACCAGGAATCTGCAAAACGCAGGCAGGTGGGTTGTATTCAGCGGCAATAAATACAAGCTGGTGGAGGTCTTTCCAAAGATGGTGGCTTAGACCAGCAGGGACACGGGGGAGAGGCTTTCAGCGCGGTATCTCCCTGAGCTCTGCCCAGTCCTGCCAAAGACAGAGGCCACCCACCCTCCAGCACCCTGCTGTCCGCCCCGGCAGAGCACCAGGATGGCCAGAGCCCTGACAGGTGATCGGAGAGCTCTGCCCAACCTGGGGTGTCCCCCAGGGGCCCCGGACAATGCTGGAGTGGAAGGGATGAAGCTGTGGAGCAAAGCACGTGGGAGGTGGAGAGCACCAGAGCTCCTGGAGGGCCAGGCTTGGTGTCTCCATCCCTGCAGGAACGTCACCGGAGATGCAGCATGGAGCAAGGTGGCCGTGCCACGCTGTGGAGCATCCTCTCTCCTAGGGGGTCAAGCCCTTCCCCAATCTTCTGTCCTAAAACTCATCCTTTAACCCCTTTGTCTCATCCTGCATGTCCACACTAGAAGCCCCCTGGGGCTTGGCTGCAGTTTCTCCTAAATCCATACAAGAAAACACACCCCCGGTTATCTGGGGCCTTCCAGCACCCCCCAGAATACCATGGTGATGTTACCATCACCCCAAGATGTCCCACCCTCAAGAGTTATCCAGCTCCAGCCCTCCTATTTGCTCCAGTGTCCGATGCCCAACAAGACCTCTCAGGCTGGGAACCCTGCACTGAGCAAGGACCCTTCTGCTGCCCTTGACCAACCAAACCCCACCAGTTTATTCCTCGCCATGGACCACTCACCTACCAAAAAAGCCCCCAAAGCCCTTCAGAAAGTTTTTCAAGATGTTCAGGGTGTCTAAGCCTTTGCTAAAGGCACTCACATGTCGACACATGATCCTGTCTCCCTTTGGTCTTGTCTTTCTTCTTCGAAGCATCCCAGCCTTCAAAGAAACTCTGTAAGGAAGGGATGGCTGTCACGAACCGCGGGCAGGACTCTGGGGTCCCCCCCAGCCCCACAACCTTCCCGGGGAGCCGGGCAGACAGGGTGGTCCCTCCACCCCAGCAGCCAGGTCCCGCAGCCCCAGCTCCACCTCCACAGCACGCTCCGCCAGCGACGCGCTTCTGCTGCATACACAAAATGCCCCATTTTCCAGCGAATTATATACTGCCTGGTTTTTTTTTTTCTAGGGTTGGTTGTGGGTTTTTTTTTCCTAAATCTCCCCAGCCCCTTTCTCTCCCCAGCACAGAATAGGTTTGTGTGTAATAACAGTAACGTTCAGAGATTGGCGTAAGAGGAGGAAAAGTGGAAGGAAATTACATGTTTTCTCCCCTCCCATAATATCTGAGTGCTTTCAAATGACTAGTTCCAAGAACATACAGCAGCTTTTCAAGGAGCACTAATGATTATAGCAAGTCCTGGTTTGTCCAATATATGAAGGGGGGGGGGGGGGGGGGGGAAGCTCCTGCACTTGAAACAACTGAGCATTAAATAGTAATTTCACTGAGAAATTTCAATCGCCAGACCTGTGGGACACCAAGGAGTCAGGAAATCAACCCTGCTGGGCGCGCTGCGGCAGAGACGCGCGGAATAACGCGCTCCGTTACAAGCGCTCCGGCCCAACGAGGTGGGATGGGCACGATGCGGCCAACGACCCTTGGGAGGGATTCCCCTCCCTCTGGGATCACCCTCTCCCGTGTCCTCTCCCTGGGGTCTTCACGGTCTCGGGAGCTGCCAGATTGTAGAGGATTTGCTTGTCCTTAGGCTACGGCCATGCTTGTCGGAGGACAAGTGTTGGAGAGCAGAAGAACATGACATCGTGGTGCCCAGGAGGACCTGAGAAAGGGAGAAGCATCCCCGGCCCTTGCAGAAGAGACGGGATGACGCACTGCGGACAGGAGAGGTGCAGGCTGGCTGGCAGAGCTGGTTTGGCTCATCTCAGGGACCTCTTCAAGCTGACAATTAAATCCGGAGCTGCCAGGACCACAGATTTGATCCAGACCCAGGGACACCCCACGTGCTGATGATGCCTGTCCAGAGAGCTGTGAGCTCCGGCTCCTGCTGTCCAGAGCACTGCAGCTCCAGGTCTGGAGCATCTTCTCCTTCCACACAGATCCTGCCCGTGCCACCTTGTCCATCCTACCTCCCCGATACACCCACACAAGATGCTCTCATCAAGATGTTCTCACCTCGTACTCCTGCTTGAAGCCGTAGCCTTCTGCCGTCTTCATCTGGTTGATATGCTGGAGGAGATCTGCCACCCGCACGGCGGGATGGAGCTGCCCAGTGTGATACGGGGACCCTTTGCGGCCGCACTGGCGGCGGGGGGAGCCCCCCAGCAAGCTGCTGGACTCGTTGACCACGCTGCTGCGCTGGTCGCCTGCAGAAGGGGAGGGAGAACCAGGGGCCGTCAGGGGAGCAAAGCCTTGGACCGCATCCCCATCACCTCCTCGCACCCACAGAGGAGGGACAAGAGGGCACCTGGGAACATCCCCGGGAGATGCTGGTGCTGCAGCCGGTTTCTCTCCGGGGGCCACAAGTGGTCCAGCCCCCGCCATGCTCTCTGCAGCTCTTCCTACCCCACAAAGCCAAAAACGCCCATTAGAGCCTCTTAGGACCACAGCAGATGTCTTAGAAATCAGTGGGCAAGACCTTAACGGGGTTAATAAGCTTATTTCCCATCGATTGGAGCAATTAACTCCCATCCAGATGAGTAAGAGCTACGTGCCCAAATATTACACGAAGTCCTGACTTGCCAAAGTCTCCAGTTCATTTTCCTCGCTGCTGGATACCGGCACCTTATTCCTAGCACTGACACAAATGGAGCTCGCTGCTGTGTAATGGGGGAGTTTATGCAGTGTTTACCTGGTTTGTGCCTTTGCCGTGTAATTACCAGCAGAGCCAGACTAAGACCTCGCCGGCGTTTGTCAGGGCAAGGTCCCACACCGGATCCTGAAATCTGGCTTTGCACAAAACCCAATGCTCTCCGCTGCTGCCAAGAGATGCGGCAAGCACGGATCCTGCGGCGGGCAGGCACGGATCCCGCAGCCCCCAGCCTGGAACACCGTCCACAGGCTGCTGGGAAGCAGCTTTGCAAGACGGTGCATCCTGGATGTGGTTTCCCCTAACAACACTTCTAAAAACCACCCTTGCTGGCTCGCTAACAGAATTCCCAGGCTTGTTTTTTTTTGGTCTACTCGAACCTCACCCCCTGCCTGCACCTCCCGGCTGCCCGTGCAACGTGGGTGCAACATGGGTGCAACGTGGGTGCAGCACACGCGCAGAGCAGGGTCTCCATCAGGCGTCACAGCCTGCAAGGAGACGATGCTCCAACCTTTGCCACCAGAAACACCTCCCTTGCAGGCTGCCCACGCGGGGCTGACCCACCGGGAGGGCGCGGGAGGGCCACGCTGCGCCCCGTGGCACGGCTGACGGCCGCACCGCCCGCGGGGTTTCATCACAGATTAATTGCAGGTGTTTGCAAGGTGCCGACAGCTCCGCGCAGCCACAGAGGACCCGCTTGGGATTCCATGAGAAGAATTAGTGACTTTGTGTAAATGCAAGGAAACTGAGGCATGGGGGGGATCAGCCCCCAGCCGGTCACGGAGCAGCCCGTTCATTTACCTTCGTTAATTAACGATGCTTATAGGCAGGGGGCGGTCGCAGTGAAGGCTGTCCCCAGCTGCGGCAGAGAGCCCAAGCTCTCCACATCTCCTCCTCTACCAAGCAGAGGGATGAAGAGCAGCCAGCAGCAGAGCAAGCAAGCGGGTGGGAGCAGGATCCAACCCCTCAGCCCCCTTCCCAATAGAAACCGAGGACCAGCAGCCCCAGCTCAGCCCCTCAGCGACCCACCAGCCTTTGAGCGGTTCGAGGACAGTAACCAAAAAATACTACACCTAGCTAGATGTATTAAGAGAAGGAAAAGTTTGCCCTCTGGGCTTCTATTATCTGCGAGACAATGCCGGGAAGCGTTTTAATCCCGCAGCCAGCGGAGACGAGCTGTGGGTAAGCAGCATCTTGAAGTTACTGTAACAGATGTTATTAGCATATGGTTGGAACTGGGGCATCCAACGAGTTATTTTACAACTAAATCAGCACCGAGATGCATACTCCAGTGGGTGTTAAATTATCAGTCTCCCTCTGATGTGAACGTGGTGGCTTTTTAACCCTTCGAAGCCCAGGGCTGTGCAGAACACCGTGGAGCAAAGCCACGGGCGAAAGCTGGTGCAAAGCTTTCAACCTCAGCGTATGCCAAAGTGTTGGGGTTCACCCAGCTTCAGGGGGCTGCAGCCAGCGTTTGAGCCCAGAAATGGCCTCAAACCCTCCCAGCCACCAGCTCAGATCTCCGCTTCGAGAGGTCGAGATGCAGGGACCCACCTCAAGCTGCCCACGAGTGTTTTTCCTTCAGCAAAACCTGGGTGGTAATAAAAGCTGCTACAGACACAGATTAGATCGATGCCCTTGGAGGTTTACACGGGGCATGGAAAAGCCTGCAACGTGCCACACACATCAAGCTAAAATAGATGCAATACCCGCTACCGAGCCTTGGATAAATATTTCAGCTGTTTCTGGGATATTTAGGGATTATCAGGGACCCTTGTTGCAGCTGGATGGGAGCAGGGGGGATGCTGCTGCCCCGTCCTTACCCCGGTTGCCGTAGTTGTGGGTGTCCATGAAGGAGAGCCCCAGGCGCTCGTCCTCCTGCAGCGTGCTCTGGTCGGTGAAGCTCCTGTCGATGGCACTCATCATGTGCGTCTTCTCGTGGCGGTAGTTAATGGTCGTTTTGGTCATGTTGACAGGTTTTCTGCAGGGGGATGCAAAGGTGAGGAGGGGGAAGAAGCGCACGTAAGCGCGGCTGACCCGACAGCGCGGCAAGATCCACCCAAAGCTACCGGGCTTGGATTATTTCGGGGAGCAGGATGGATTATTTCCACCAGCGGGCATCATGCTTTGGTTTTCTGGTGCCCCAAGCCAGTTGCAGCCCCACGTGGATCATCCCTCGCTGGCTGCCGCAACTCCGGCTGCTCATCCTCGATGTCCCCTCCTGTCCCCTCCCCAGAAGCCGGGAGCGCTCCTTGGGCAAGCAAAGGCTCTCCTCGGCCGGCTGGCGTGGCAGAGCCCCAGCTCTCCTCCAGCTCCGTTTCTCCAGGCATCACCCACCCATCGCCCCACGCCACCTCGCTGCAACACCCAACACGCCACGTGCATCGCTGCGCTGCACGGTACGAGCGCAAGAAGCAGAAGACAGACATGGACCTGTTGGAGCGGGTCCAGAGGAGGCCACAAAAATGATCAGGGGGATGGAACGACTCTGCCATGAGGATTTTTTACAACGAGGGTGGTGAGACACTGGCCCAGGTTGCCCAGAGAGGTGGTCGATGCCCCATCCCTGGACACATTCAAGGTCAGGTTGGACAGGGCTCTGAGCACCCTGATCTGGTTGGAGATGTCCCTGCCCACGGCAGGGGGGTTGGACTAGATGACCTTTAAAGGTCCCTTCCAACCCAAACCATTCTATGATTCTAAAACCATGCCGGGGGGCCAAATCCATCCCCCACGGATCAGGCTGGACCCCCTGACTGCACACATGCTCAGCACCCACTGGGGAGGTGTTTCTCCACCATGCGAGGTCCCATTAGGCGCCTAACGAAGATGCTGGAAAAGCCCAGGAGCTCTCACTGGGACAGAACCTCCCACCCCAAATCCGAGACATTTCAGAAGAAAACCGATTGAGTGTTTTTGAGAGGCAGCCTCAGGGTCCCAAGAAGCCAGAGCAGGGATTAAACCAGGAGAAGGATGAACAGGAGATCTGAGCCCACATCAGCATCCTGGGGGGGCCGGGGCACCGCAGGACGCTGCCAAAATCCAGAATTCCACCCGGAGTCGCTGACCCTCCCCTTTTACGCTGCCTTCGGTCTGTAACGAGCTCGGTGGCGTTATTTTCCCCAAACCAAAGAGGCCCTTAAAATGTCCTCGGCAGAGAAAAGGACTTGTTGGAGCAGCAGGGCAAGAGGGTGGCGGGGAGGGAGGGGGAAGGGGAGAGACCGACAATTACTTACGGGTAATAGGAATAAGAATAGTAGTTCCTCCTGGCAAGCATGCAAACAAAGAGAACAGCAGAAATTGCATAAGCAGCTTTTCTCCGGCATAGGGAAGGGGGGTTACGGGGCAACTCGGCTACCGGAAAATTAAATGCACCATAAAGAAACCTGGCTCCCCTTTTGCATCCGTAGGTTATTTACTCCGGGCAGGAGCCGGCGTCCCGATGGCAGAGGCCAAGCACTAGCTCGCAGGGTGACCACGGTCCCCGCGCCGGCGGTGGGGTGTCCGTAGCACCCTTGTTTGAAGGGTTATTCCACGATTTTGAAAACTGAACAGCAAACGTGTCCAAAATGTAGGGCATTCCCCGGGGAGCCGGTTAGGGGCCAGGCAACCCCAGCGGGGGAGATGGGGTCAGGACGCCGTGTTTCCAGTGCACCATTTATTAGGGGCGAGCGTATTCTGGGGGCGCATTTCCATTCCACCACGTCAGTGTTTTCCCCACAGCAAAACGCTCCAGAGGAGATTTATGGGCTCATCCCAGCTTCCCAACAGCCCCGAATTCAGAGCCCTCGGCACCGGGTCTGATTTGTGGCTCTGGTTTGTCCTTCAACAGGTTCACCCTGGGGTGCCGAAGCAAAGCTGCTCCTCCTCCTCCTCCCGCTCCGCAGCACGGGCAATGGGAATGCAGCAGCCGCACTCACGGCTTCCTACCCGCGTCCCAACAGCATCAATCCCAAAAACACATCAGCCCCGCCGGAATTTGCTCCATCCGGGACAGATCCGATGCCGTACGCAGAGACATCGTCCCAGAGCAACGGCGGTGGGGAGCCAGGAGCCAGTCCTGCACCCCTCGCAGTGTGCAGGGATGCTACAAGCTTTGCTTTTCCAGCTGGCGTAAATCAGCAAGAAACATTTAAGGGAGAACGAAGCCATAAAGAGATCTGCAGATTTACACGGGCTGAGGTTGTGCCCTGCTATTTTTCTCTCCCCCCCTGGCTGTTAACGTACTTTCCTCCCATCATCCCGAGCCCTGCACGGGGAAGGCGTTTAATTGCTGTCCTTTCTCCCCTGCTTTCAGAGCCCCCCCGGCTCGGCGCCGCCTCGAGCCCCGCGCAGCAAGAAGCCGCTTTCCAGGGCGCTGCACCCGAGCGAAAAGCAGCGGCCGCATCCCCAGCGCTCCCAGGGATGAGTGTCCCAAAAAGCCCTCGCCCTCCTCCCTCCCACCCTGCCGTGATGGCCACATCCATGCCACCCGTGCTCAGCTCCCCAGAGAGCGGGGACCCCTGTGGGGGTGGGAAAGCAGTTTGGGGGTCCCCAGGGACCATCACCCCTGGGAAAACCTCCCCTCCAGCGTGCACCCAAATTTTAACATCTCATTTTGAGCCAACTGGAGGCTCTTAGCAAGGGATCGCTGATGTTTCACTGGAAGGTCAGTGGTTCCCCATTAAAGCAAGCCCAGGAGGATGCAGGATGGTCCGAGCACCCGCACCCCAGCCCCGGAGGAAGGGGGTCTGCTGCTCCTCCCAACGCTCCCGAGGAACCGGAGCCCAGGACAAGAGCCAGAGCCTGCCCAGGTACTTCAGCAGGACACACCACACCGCTTCCCAGGCAAAACCTGTGGACGGAGGCTTTGTCTGGCCAGCACCCCAAAACCCAGCACCCCCAGGGCTCTGCTCCCCCCGGTGCTGGGAAGCGCTGGGCGGTCGCCTGCCATCTCGGGGGGGCTCGGCGGAGGGGCGAGAGTGAAAACGCCTTCCCTTCCTCCCCATCTCCGGGAACACCGGGTTGATGCAACGGCCCCATCCCCAACGCACCCCGCGGCAGGGTACCAGCACCGGGGGCACCTGGGCCAGCGCCCAGACAGCAACGCTCACCAGGACGGATCCAGCCCTGGGCTGGCCAAGGCAGCGGGGAACCCCAAAGACAATATCTCAGTGCAGATTAAGGTGATTTTTGTAATTTCAGGCTGGAGGGGTGCAAGACTGCACACCCTGGGGTCCCCCGGCTGCTGTTAGCAAGGGGAGAGCTGGTGGGACAGGGACAGCCAGGCTCAGCGCCAGCCCAGGGCCCCTCCGAGCCCGATCCTGGCCAGAAGCATTTCCATCGATGCAGAATCAACAGAGCAGCACGAACCCAAGAAGCAGCAGAAAAAGAGGCAAAAGACTGAAAAATACAGGGGAGAGGGACAGCGGACAAAACTGCAGAGCCCCGAGGGCAAAGGGACATTCCCAGGACTTTGCTCCTTGGTCCCCAGTGTCCCCAGTGCCTCCTGCCATGGCCGGTGTCCCAGAGCAAGGAGGGCACTGTGCCCGGCGGGATGCACAAGCGCATGGAGGCACAGCTCAAAAGAGGGTTTGGAGTCTGCCCAGCACGGCAGTATCACCACCAGTAACTCCCAGTTAGTGCTGGGATGGTGGAGAAGGGCTGAGCTAGGAGGAGGGGACGGATGGAGGCACCAGCCGCCACACCGGGTCTCCTTACCCTTTCCGAATGACGACGATGATGGCTCCCAGGAGGATAATCAGGACGATGAGCCCTCCAGCACAGATCCCCAGGATCAAGCCCATCTCCTCCGAGTGCTGTGACACCTCCAGGGGACGTTTGCTCTCTTTGCAGGCAGCTGCCAGGGGACAAGGACAGGCAGGAGGGGTCAACGCTCAGCTCCAGGGGGGGGTTGGCAACATCAGATGGGAAAACGTTGGGATTTGTCCCATGGGATGCACATTGCTCCTTGCACGTGGTTTATTCCATCGAGAGGTTCTGGGGCTCTGCAGTGCCACGCCGTGACCGTGGGCGAGTCCCTCTCTCAGTTCCCATGGGGTGAGACGGTCCCTTTGTGCCACCTTTCATCACCAATGTAAGCTTTTCCATCCCCGGATTCGGCATCCAGCACCACCTCCCACCGCAACCGTGATAACGGCATTAAGAGGAAAAACTCAACCAAGGGAAAAACCCAGATACCAAAGAAAGTGGGAAACAAGAGCGCGGGATGGGACTGGAATAAACCACCGCGCGCACCCCGACCGCCGCCAGCGCCGGTAACGACACCCGCTGGCACGGCCCCGCGCGCCGGAGCAGCCGCAGGTTCGGGTCCGCAGCCTCGGTGGGATCACGTCGGCTGGGAAAGGGAGGGCTCACCTTTGCGGGCGATCCGGACGCAGTTCAGCCGGGTTTCCTACGGAGGAAAAAAAGGGGGGTGAGTGTGGGATGAGCACCCCGGCTGCTCTGCTCCCGCTCTGAGCGAGGCTGGGCGGACGGCAAAGCTGGGCTGTTGGTGCTTTGACCCCCAAAGCGAAGGAGTTTGCAGGTGGTTTGTGCTGGGGACACGCACCCCAAGAGATGCTGCTGGATGGTCTGTCCCCAGCGTCCCCTAAACCTGCATCCCCAGGTTTAGCCGAGGCCATCGCTCCTGGCACAGAGGGGACGGCAAAGCTCACGATCATCGAAGGAGGGACCCAGCAGACCCAGCCGAGCTGCAGGTCACCAGCGCGTCAGCAGCTACAGCTGAAACACTCCCAGGTCATCGTTCAGAGCTTCACGGGGACTTTTTATCAATCAAAGTTTTCAAGCCCCAGCCCCAGTGCTCTGTGCGTGCTGTCAAGGTTGCCGTGAGGGCTTCCAGCTCAGGTCTCCAACGCTTTTAGCATTTGCATTTTTAGAGATGGGTTCAGCTAAAATATTCCATCTTTCCATATATCCAACTTCTGTTGCAAAATAAAAAGCACCATTTCGGCAGAACTGTCTTCTTCCCCGAGCATCCTCCACTGGGACACCAGTGCTGGCAACGCTGCTCCATCCACCCTCGGACCGAGATGCCACGACCTGCCCGTGCAGCACGCCTGGGGCAGGGCCGGCTCCGGCACCGCTCTCCCTGCGGTCTCCAGCTCTTGTTTCTCCTGCTTCTTGCTCCATTTGGCACAAAAACCACAAAAAAACCCAAGCTGGGATCCAGCTTTTTCACAACGTCTGACAGCAGCCGGGACAAATCCATTGCCTCCCAGCAGGAAGGCTATAAAACAGTGTCAGCCACCAGTTATTATCCAGCAGTGCCCAAGCGAGCCAGAGCCAAGATCCTCCTCGTCCGTCTCGGCTCTAATTACAACCCAGCGAGGTGTGAACGATCCCGGAGCTGAGGAAAGGATTCAAAAACCGGCACCTTTCCGGTTAGATGGAGCCGAGGAGGATGAAGATGCTGTCGTGGTCCTGCTGCTTCGCTTTCACAGCTCAGCCTCTCCCAGGCTGGGATGGGAGCCGCCGGAGCAGGTGAAGCCAAGAAGGGTCTCCAGGGGGTCCCAGTGGTCCCTTGGAGGAAATCAGGCCGGGGGGACGCGGGGGCTGCTGTTACGGCTTCGCCGAGAGAACAGGCAGCAGCAGGCAGGGAGAGGGCAGCCCGGGAACCCGGCAGCTTCCCAGGAGCTCTCTGCAGCAGCCGCTGCGTCCGCAGCGGGTCCCAGTGCCACACACGAGGTTCTTGCTGCCCAAATGGTCTTTTTCCACCCCAGGGTGGTGGTCTCCCCCACGCCGGCGCTGGTTGGGGTCCCGGCCGGTACCGCGGTGGGTGGCGGAGGCTGAGCTCCATCACCCCCGGTACTGGCACTGGGAGGGGGACAGGCACAGCCCGGGGGTGCCAGGAGGAAGGGGGACACCCACCCATGATCCCAACGTGCCGTAAGGGTGGCCCGGAGCACCAGCTCCCCCCCGGGCAGGACACCGGGGGTGAGCCCAGAGCGTGGGGCCCAAGGGAGGGGGATCTAAAAAAAGTCCCATTTTTTCTGACCACCCCCCCAGACGGGCTCCTGCCTGGTCCAACCGGGACCCCAGACAACCCAACTGGATGGAGAGGGGTCCCACGGCTACTCACCCCTTTGAGGTTGCTCATGGCTTGGAAGTAGATGAGGTACGCCTTCTTGGGCTCCAGCGGCGGGTTCCAGTAGCCGCTGTAGGTCTGGTTGTCCCCCACGGTGAAGGGTTTGGCTTCGGTGAGGCTGCTGGCGGGCAGCTCAGCCCCAAAGTAGTGTACGGAGCCGCGGGACACGGCGTCATCGAAGGTGAGCGGCACCGGGAAGCACTCCTGCCCACCCAGCTCCCGCTTGAGCTTCTTGGGCCGGTCTTCTTCTACGATGACCTGGTAGGCGCTGGTGAGGGCCAGGCGCAGGTTAGCTTCGTGAAAAAGGATGGTCCTGCCCTTCCCTTGGTGCTCGACCCCGCCGTCCATGCCGTGCCACCCTGTTTGTGGGGGTCTCGGCCTCGTGCAGCCCCAACCTACCTGATGGGAGCCCCTCTGCCCTGCGCCGGCCGCAGCAGCACCGTGATGGTGCTCTCCGACTCGCCCAGCGGTGACGGCATGTCCCCGTAGTCGAAGGTGGGAGCTGCAAAGGGAGCAGGGGAGAGCGGGCAGGGGTGAGTCCTGGTCCCCAGGGATGCGCTCGGGGCTGCACCGAAGCTCAGGGGGGAAACTGAGGCATAAGCAGCCTGGCCCAGGGCAAGGCATCACCAAACGGTGTAATGTGGATTATTACAAAGAAAGAAGACCCCGCCAGGTCTCGAGTAAACGTCGCAGTTGGGAGAGGACACATGGGTGTGAGCTTAGGGGGGGTGATCAATGCCGGTCTGGCCAAGGGGAGGAGACGGGAGCAGGATCCGACCTCGTCAGGACCCGAACGCTCCAGCCTGGAGATGCACCCCAGGGACCGCACCGCCGGCACAGCGCGAGCAACCCACCCAGGGCAGAAGCACGCCCAAACCCGCCCAGCAGCACCCCCAGACCGAGGTGGGGGATCCCCCTCATGCCCGGCACAGCCCTGCGGTCCCCAAGCTGTCACCAGCAGCCGCCGGGGTCCAGCTCATGCCGCTTTGCAATTCCGGTGCAATTAGGGCTCATCTCAGCTCATTTGCTGCAGTTAATAGCGAGGCCACAGACGTGAGCCAAGAGCCCCAAGTAGTCCAAGGTTTATCAGTGAAGCCCAATTAATCCCCCACTTGCACGCTGATAGCTCAGACAGCACCGGGCTGGCCGGACTCCCCCACCAGAGACCCCACACTCAGCCCACGGCACGGCTGCCACCACCAAGAGCATCCATCACCAGGCACCAAAATCCACGGGAGCGCACCGGAGGCCGTGCGGAGGAGAAGCCCTGGCACCAGGTGTGGAGCCTAAGGGAACCTACCGGAGATGTTGGTGGTGATCTCGGTGAGCGCCGTCTGGCCAAAGCCCTTGCCGGTGCGGGCCCGGACCGAGAAGAGGTAGGTGGTGCCGGGGTGGAGGTTGGAGAAGACGTGGTAGGTCTCGTTGCGTAGTTTGGAGACGGTGCGTCGCGGGCCGGGCACGTTGACCGCCGGGTCGGAGGACTCGATGCTCTGGTAGCTGATCTGTAGGGACAGGGCAGAGCATCACCAGTGGGAGACGGGAGAGACCCCGGATCCGGGCGGAGAAGGGGTTAAAGGGATAGATTCAGAGGAGGGGATTGTCATAGGGGCAGCCTGGGAGACAGACGCTTTTTGGGGTAAATCAAAAGCAGAGGTTCATCAGAAAAGCCCTTGCTGGATAACACCGGTGACCCCGAAAGCAGGACTCCCCAGAGGGACAGACCCTGCTAGCAGGAGGATGAACGCAGGCTGGACCCATGCTCCAAATGAAGGGCTCGGGGGCAGCAGTAACACCGCAGCCACCCCTAATCCCTGTGACCAAAAGCGGTGGTTGCCCCAGATCCCGCCCCACTGCATCCCCCCCGACGGGACCCTCCCGTGTCCCCGTGGGTCCCCCGCGGGTGCCGCAGCCGGCCAGGACGTACCTCGTACTGCGTGATGAGGCCGTTGGGCTCCACCGGTTCCTCCCACTTCAGAAATATCATGTCCTCCAGCGGGGTGAAGGTGAGGGACTCCGAGGCGATGCCGCCAGGCACTGGGGAAGGAAAGGGGACGTGCTCGGATGCAGCAAGAAACCAGGCTGGAAGGAGAAATCCTCCGGGAAACCCCTCCAGGTGGCTGCGGCAGCTCTCCCTTGTGACCGAGCCACCGTGTCCCCTCTGCCACGTCACCCAGCTCCAGCACGTGCCACCAGACGGGGCTGGTGGCTCCCCAGGGTGATGCTCCCCAGGGCAATGATGCTCCTAGGCCCACTGGTGACCCTTCGCCACGGGCAAGGAGGTCTCCCACACCACACCACAAACCCCCCCATCGCTGGCATCGCACCCAGTTTCCGACAGCAAAACAGCATCACCGTCAGCGCTCGCCCGAGTTCATCAGTGCGAGGAAAGAAAAAAAAAAAAATTCCCTTTTCCCACACAACCCAACCCCCCCGGAGCCACCAGCATCCTCGGGAGACGGGGCTGGCTCTGCCCCGGCGAGCAATAACATCCTCATCTGCAGGTGGGCTTGGCGTGCCCCAGCCTTCCCCTCTAATTAACACCACCCCAGTAATAACCGCAAACAATAACAGCGATCGACAGCACTGGGACCAATACTCGCTTCTTTACCGTGGATTTCTTGACCCGAGGGGGTCAGTGAGCCTCTCGATTCACCAGCAGCATCCTCCGCTGCGGGCTCGAGTACCCAAACCACGCACCCTCTCGTTGCAGAGGGACGTCAGTTCTTCTCCTCTATTTTTCTTTTTTGCAGCTTTTGTTCAGATCTAATTACGGGGCCGAGAGAGAGGGATCGCCTTCCGTGTGCTTCCCACCGTGCAAATACACAATTTCCACTTGATTTACAAGCTAATTTAATCAGATGCACCGTGTCCTACACGTGTACACAAGGCACTTATTAAATTCGCAGAGAATTACGGAAACCTTTAGGGCAAGAATGTGTGTACCTCCGTAGATATTTTTATATATATAGCCTATATATTTTTATATATATAAGTATGGGCACCACACGCTTGTGCATGCACCAGGTTGAGACCGGCAGAGGCGCACAACGGCTCCCAGGTGTGCGTATACCCCTCTGCCATCCATATACGCACGTATATATTTCTTTATGTATTTATATATATTTATTCTGGCTGGCACTGCACGCAACCTGCCTGCAAGGGAGAGAACCGGCTCCCTGCACGCACCTCCCCGCAGCACCAACACGCTGCGATGATATTTCCACGGGCACCTGGGATTGAGTCTCATCATTTCGTGCAGACATAGACCAAAATCTCCAGCCGCGGGTCACCGACCTTCCCTGGATCTATATGGGGCACTTAAACACCAGCTGGGCAACCTATGGATCCGGCACCCTCTTCTCTCGGTGCCCTGCCCACGCACCCAGGACCCAGCAGGACTTTGCCTGGGGTCCAAAGGGGATGCTGTGAACAACGCCCTTGGTTTGGGCCAGTTATTAATGCCCCAGAAATGGGTCTTCCAGCCCAAAAACAGGGTTTACCGCCTGGGACGGGGGTGCAGCCCACACCAGGGCCCCCCCTCCACCCCAAGACAAGCCCCAGCGCTGCATCAGCAGATGCTGCAACCGAAGGTGGCCCCCTGCCAAAATAAACCACAATCAAGGGTCCTATTATTAACGAGCCTTCGCCACCTTCGCTTAATTGCACGGGTGGCTGCTCATCACCCAGTTGTGGGAGCTCGAATCCTCATCACCCAGGCAGGGAGACTCCGGGCCAAGCCTGCGTGTAATATTTGCAATATATCCATAGGCAGATATCCATCCATCGATCCCACCCGAGACCGAATGTATACGTGGCCCCAAGTTCAATCCAAGGGGGAAGCCGCAAGCCCCGGTTAATTGAGGCATAGGGGAAAGCAGCTGGAGTGATTACAGTATAGCACAAAAACATCTGGAGCTCCTGTATTAATATTCAATAAGCAAACAGCTGGAGCAGTCACAGCACAGTGCGAACAGCTGAAGCAATTAGAGCCGGAAAATAAAGCGTCAGGAACGTGAAGCTGGGTGCCCCCGGTCTGGCAGGGTCAGGGTTGGGGATACAGAAAGTGCTGAGGCACAGAGAAAGGTGCCAAATTTAGGCTTTAGAGATGAAAACGGGACCCGGAGACCCTCCCGGCTCCGCTCCAGCTCTGCAGACTTTGCTTTCCAGCCTGGGAAACGGGAGCGATGAGCAACGCACACACAAAAGCTGCACGTCTCGGTGGGTCCCAAATCAAGGTGAGTCCCACGCGGGGGGATTTCATGGCAGGCTTCTCCTTGGGGGTCGTCCAGGGGGTCTGGAGCCAGCCGGATCCTTTGCAATTATCAATTCTTCCACCTTAATTGCTGATTCTTGATGCTAAAAAGTGCTTCGGAGATTAATTACGTTCTTGCTTAACGGTAAGCGCTGGTGACTCTCCAAGAGTCAAGGATGCTCCAGCCACATTCGGCACCCAGCACCCACCCCAGGGTGCAGCGGCTCCTTGTGCCCCACGCAAGCCCCAACCGCTGCTGCCCTCCGCGGTCCAGGATGAGACCCCCTGGCCCCACCAGCCGCAGGACCAGCGGTCAGAGCTGCAGCATTCGGGGGCTGCCCCGCTGTCCTTGAAGGCGGCTGAGTCGTCACAGCACATGGAGGAGATGCTGCCGGGGCAGCGAAGAGGATGGGACGAGTGGAAGGGGTCGTTAGCGGGAGCTGCCAGCCCTGGATGTCGCTGATGGGTGGCACTGGAGACACGGAGCCGGCTCTGCCCTGTACCTCCTGCCAGGTTCACCGGCTCTCCAGAGCCCGAAATGACCCGAGCACGCTGCTGACGGAGAGCCGCAGCCGGGGACCGCGGTGCAGGGTAAGGCCAGACCTGGGAGACCTCTCCGGTGGCCTTGGCTCCAGGACATCCTCGGGGAAGGGCTGGGCAGGAGCAAGAGATGCCAAACCCAGGAGTCCTGGAGCAACGCTGGAGCCTCCACCAAGGACGTCGGTGCCGGCAGCAGGGACCCAACCCCAGGGCACGGCCAGGACAGGGAGAAGAGAAAGAGCTCGGCTGTTCAGGAGCAACGTTGTTGGCAAATAACTGGGGCCAGACACCCCTTATCAACACACGCTCATTCACAGAGCTCGTTTGCACAACCCGAACCCGCCCGAGAGCAAACTTAACTGGGGAAGAGCATTGGGGAACCCAAGCAAAGCTGCACCAGGCTCTGGTTAACAGCGCTTTCCCAGTGGTGCAGCAATGCTGAATTAATCAGCGACCAAGCAGATAAAAGATATTACCTAAGTGCAAAGCATTGATTGTTTTAATTGTTATTATTATTGCTGCTAGGCTTTGGTTCCACACTAAGGGATAAGCGAGGATGACTCGTGCTGGGAGAAGCTGGGCATCAGCCAACTGTTGTGCCCTTCACTGGACCGGGCACGGCTAAAACGCTCGACTCGAAGGACCAGGGCAGCGTTTCTGCAGCAATGTAGGATGTTCCTCCACCGGAGCAACCGGTGCTGCCCCGTCCCCACACAGTCCCCTCGTCCCTCCAAAGCCGCTCCCAGCATTTCCCTTCCCAAGCCCCCATCACTGCCCCTTTCTCTCGCCTCCCCTTGCACAGCCCTGGGGCTGCAAGAGCCTTCTCACCCCCCGGTTAGCGCCATGGCCGCAGGAGATATTCCCATCATGCCCCTGGCCAAGAGCCACAGATGTGCACCGTGCCACACCCCAGCCACGGAGCCACATTTTTGGGGATGATGCACCCCCCGGGGCAGACTCACCGTCCTCATCCGTCTGGAATACCACCTCCTTGCCTTCCTTGCGACCCTCGGGGTTAGAGAGGATGAGCTTGACGTGGATGTTCTTGTAGGGCAGGAGGTTTTTGATGGTGTAGCGGTTGGCGTTACGCTCCATCTTCACGCACTCCCGGAAGGTTTGGTTGTGGCCGGTGCCCACGAAATAGCGGTAGCAGAGCGAGACGGTGTAGGTGTGACAGCGGGTCAGGTTGTAACCCAGCGGCTCCCACTGCAACGTCAGCTGCCTGGACTGGATTTCGGAGAAAGCCAGGCCCTTGGGGGCCCGCATGGGCTCTGGGGGTGGAAGAGAGAGGGGGAGAGATGAGCGATGAAGCAAAACATCTCGTGGGTTTATGTGCGTTATCAGGAAAAGCCCTTTCACAGCGTAGGAACAAGAAGGGTGGGTGTGGAGAGCAACCCTGGCCCCAGGACCAGCCCCGGCACGGGATGTCGCTGCCCTGCAGACAGGGCTGGGGACACCACCGGCTCTCAAAGCCACCAACCCCGCAGGATCAGCAGCCCCCGATGGCTCATCTTCCCCTGCGGAGGTGAAGCCGGGCACCAGCCCCCGGCCAGCGCAGAGCCACGGTGGGCACCAGGAGCATCTGCACCGCGAGCAGCCCCCAATAATCAGATAAACGTGCCCGCGCGATGGGAGCCCTCCTGTGTTTTCAGCGAGCCCATGTAAAGCTCTCCAAAGGACAGAGACGGAGCACCGTTGCCGGGAAGGAGTTTAATTACCTCTAATTGGCATGAACAGGAGAAGTTGGATTTAATGAGGAGTCGAGCTCCTCTGCCAACAGCACACGCACACAGGAGGTTTGGGTTAATGGCAGTAAACGTCTTTCCATACCCACGCCTGGTGGGAAGGACACCGAGGGGGAAGGAGGGTCTTTGTCCACCCTGTCCCAGAGCTGATCCCCCAGGCGATTCCCCTGGGATTTGCACTGCGGAGCAATTCGGGCAGCTCAGGGTTGCAAGAGGCTTTTGCAACGTCAGCGGATGCTCCTGCAGGTTCCGATGCCCTTGCGGGACCGTGCAAAACCCCAGCTGGTTTTCGGGGGGGAGGAAGCACAGCGGTAGGCACACAGCCCCACGCTGCAGGCACCCCAGCCTTAAACCCATTGCCACGTCCAGCTTTACCAAAAAAACACTGAACCTCAGCCCCGATGCCCACCGGCATCGCTCCTGTTGGGTGGCCAAGGGCACAGGGACCTCTCCTGCCGCCTCTCCCTGAGGCCTCCAGAGCCCCCCACACCTCCCTGGGCAGCACCGCGTGGTGCCAGGCTTCAACCTTCCCCTCTCCTTTTTATTCACAGAATCACGGAATCATTAAGGTTGGAAAAGACCTCTAAGATCATCGAGTCCAACCGCCAACCCAACACACCATGCCCACTACACCATGTCCCCAAGCGCCTCATCTACACGGCTTTTAAATACCTCCAGGGATGATGACTCCACCACTTCCCTGGGCAGCCTGTTCCAAGGCCTGACCACTCTTCCAGTAAAGAAATTTCTCCTCATGTCCAATCTAAACTTCCCCTGGCACAACTTGAGGCCATTTCCTCTCGTCCCATCGCTGTTCCTTGGGAGAAGAGACCAACCCCCACCTCGCTACAACCTCCCTTCAGGTAGTTGTAGAGCGATGAGGTCTCCCCTCAGCCTCCTCTTCTCCAGGCTGAACACCCCCAGTTCCCTCAGCCGCTCCCCATCAGACTTGTGCTCCAGGCCCTTCACCAGCTTCGTTGCCCTCCTCTGGACACGCTCCAGCACCTCCATGTCCTTCTTGCAGTGAGGGGCCCAAAACTGAACACAGGATTCGAGGTGCGGCCTCACCAGTGCCCAGTACAGGGGCACCATCACCTCCCTGCTCCTGCTGGCCACACCAGTTCTGATACAGGCCAGGATGCCGTTGGCCTTCTTGGCCACCTGGGCACACTGCCGGCTCATGTTCAGCTGCTGTCGACCAGCACCCCCAGGTCCTTTTCCTCCGGGCACTTTCCAGCCACTCTTCCCCAAGCCTGCAGCGTTGCCTGGGGTTGTTGTGGCCCAAGTGCAGGACCCGGCACTTGGCCTTGTTGAACCTCATACATTGGCCTCGGCCCATCGATCCAGCCTGTCCAGGTCCCTCTGCAGAGCCTTCCCACCCCCAGCAGATCAACACTCCCGCCCAGCTGGGTGTCATCTGCAAACGGACTGAGGGAGCACTCGATCCCCTCCTCCAGATCGTTGATAAAGAGATTGAACAGTGCATTTACACTCCCCAGGGGGGAGCCGGCAGTACGGCACCCAGGGCCGATGACGGCAGCGGGACGCGGCTGCGTTGGGAATCTCCCCTCGCCCCGGGAGCTGCAGGATGCATCTACCCAGCCGCTTTTTCCAGGGTCCCCTCCCGGGCCAGGTCCTGCAAAGCGCGGGAGATGCAGCGCTGGGCAGAGGGGCTGGCGAGGCTCGGAGGATGCAGAGGATCCAACCGCAGCCGCCGTTCGGGTCGGGGAAGGGTGGCTGCGCTGCCATGCGCAAACCCGCCCTGACCCAGGGGAAGCTGGGGAGAAAAATACTTCGTTATAGCACATGGGAAGAGCCGGGGGAGCCTGAACAAGGTAGCCGTAGGATGTTAAATATGGGGCGCCCAGCGTGTCAAACAGTGCCCGTCATCGGCTTTAAGGTAATACGGAAATCCGGGCTTTCTCGCAGCACCTCTGAAAATGAATCTGAGATGAAAAGCTGCCGCCAGCCCCTCGCCACGACGCCTGCGTCGGGGTTTGCATCTCCCCCTCCGCCCGCTCTCCCCGCACGCCTCCGAAGCTGACCCCGCACGTGGGCTCCCCGCGGCCAAAGCCACCGGGGACACCCCGCAGCCCTGGGGACGCGGCCGTGTCCTGCTCCGCTCCTGCCACGTGTAAGGAGGATGCACCCACCGGTCCCTGTCTGCGAGGCGATGCTCCCGGATCGCTCCCAGCTCAGACCTCCACTTTTGTCGGGTTGGGGTTTTTTTTTTTCAGTGCAGGGTCCCAGCCCAGCGTCACGGCGGTGCCGGGTCTCAGGGTGAAGACGGCGTGACAATCCCGTGCCTCCGTCGCGCCGCCTCACTGCCTTCGACTTTGCTCAAATACCAGCAGTTTAACGCCGGCACCAGGAAGGCGGTTGCCACGGAGCATCTGAAACGCCACTGCCAGCCCTGCCAGGGACGGGGACGTCCCCCAACCCAGGTCACCCCCCGAAGGGACGTGGGGTCAGACTCCCCTGAGAAAAGTCTTCCCTGCAGCCCCACGGTGCCGGAGAAGTCTTCTCCCCATCACCCCCCAGACCAGCAGCACGGTTGCACCGTGAGCAACTGTTGGGGCATTTTGGCAGAGAGAAACCCCAGCTCCCACCTTCCCTGGGGACACCCCAAGGGGGTTTTGGCAGGAATTACCCTGAATTACCCCCAGGTCATCGCAGTGCGTGGGAAGGCAGCCGACCCCCCCAGCCAAAGCAACCACCCCTCCGGCGTGGCACGGGATTAATGTAGTTTTAGAAGAAATATTTTGAGAGGCTCAAAACCAGGCACTGGAGAAGGAGATGGGAACCTCACCAGGGAGGGCCAAGGGGCTCATCCTCAGGTCCCAAGATCTGGGGATGCCCTGAGCTGGGTCCGGCCCCGAGCCTGCGGCCCCGGCGGAGCAGCCATCTCCTGCCGGCGTTTGCCCGGCTCCAGGGATGGAAACCAGCCTGGCAGCTGCCAACCCTGCGCACCCCGTTGCTGTGCCTTCCTGCACAAAAGCCCCAGCCGCGCTCCCTGCCCGGGGCTCAGGGTGGCAGGGGACCTTGCCCAAGGCCACCCGGGGTGGCAGGGGACCTTGCCTAAGGATGCAAAGCGGGACCCACCTGCACACTTGGTGCGGCTGATGAGGGGTGGCCCCGGTTTGCCAGTGCCCCCCTCGCCGGGGCGGGTGAGCAGGACGCTGATCTCGTACTCCGTGTCCGGATCCAGGTGCCAGAGCTTGTAGGTCTGCATGTTGACGGCGTGGACCTCCGACCAGGGCCCCGAGGTCATGCGGTACTCGATCTCCTTGCGCACGATGGGGCCGTCGCCGATGATGGAGTTGGTGTTGAGTTGGATGATGAGGTAGGTGGAGCCGGCCCGGAGCAGCTGGGGGGGCGCGATGGGTGTGGGGGGCTCTGGAAGAGAGCGGGGAAGGGGGAGGTGGAGCATCCCCCTCCAGAAGCAGCTCCACAGCATCCCCAGCCCAGCACCGGCACAACCACACATACCACTATTTACTTTTTTTTTTTTTTTAATTAGCTACAGTCGAGACATTCACAACATCTCTTCCCAAACCAACCCATCACCTTCGGACTGCAGGGCACGGGACAAACTCGGATCCCCCATCCAGAGGACGTGGGGACTGACACCGAACTATGGGAAGGCACCATCCAGTCTTTAAACTTCAGCCCGTGCATATGCCCTCCATCGCTTTTAGCGAGGCTTTAACAGCTGCAATAGGGTTTCACCCAATCAAACCTTAATTACTGTTGTAAGATACACTGCCCAGTGTGGTGCTGCACAGTTTCACCACAATTAATTAATTCCCACCTATTGCAATCAAAAATAAATGATCTAAGGCCACCGGGAAAGGTAGTTTCCTGGTTTTATGTTGAATCATCCACGTGTAGCGACTCGTTCCCAGTGAGAAACTGCGATCCCACCACCCCAAGCATCCCACCGCCCCGAGCATCCCACCTTCCTCTTCCTCTGCGAACAGCAGAGCAGAAATAGCCCATCCATGACCCAAAAATCCGGCGGGCAACAGCAAGTCACCCACCTTTCACAATGAGCTCGGCAAAGTTGGAGACGCCCGAGCCGCGGCTGGACTGGGTGACGCAGCGGTACAGGTCCTGCTCCTCCTTGGACACCTCGTCCAGCTGGAAGGTGGCCAGGAAGCGCCGGTGGCTGATGTGCTTCACCGAGGCGGCGGGGACCACCTCGCCGCTCTGCCTCTGCCCCACGGGGAGAGACAAGACGTTACCAGGAGGCACGGCGTGACATCCAGAGCCACCAAACGTGTCCCCAAATGATGTCTGCTCGGCAGCGTCTTCTCCCAAAGGGGAGGCACAGAGGCGTTGCGGAAGCGATGCCCGGGGTTGACGGTGGAGATGGTGGTTTCACCACCGCCGTTGCTCACCTGCATGAGGAACCGCTCGGCCTCGGCAGCCTTGCCGGCGGCCACGCACTGGAAGGTCGCATTCTGCCCTGCGTTGACTTCCACGTCGCCCAGGCGGGAGAAATGAGGCGCTTTCGCTGCCGAGGAACGCAAGCGAGAGGTGACGAAGCGGCCGAGCTCCGAGGGAACCCGCGGTAGCATTGCTGCAAAAACCCCACCACAGCCCAAAATCCCACCCAGGATGCCAGGGCTGGAGCCGAGCTCCGGAGGGGCTGGATCCCCATCCTCACAGCTCGGCTCGGAGTCAGGAATTTGTTCCCGTCCCCGTACAACCAGCCGGTGTCCCAGGGAGGGCTGCAGCCTTCCCCTCCAGCATCCCGCAGCGCTGTCACCCGATACGGGCTATGGGGCTGATAGAGGGGGGCAGGTCTCCTACCCCAGCCTAGAAGAAATAGGGGGTGAACCCCAAGAGCCAAGGTGTTGGGACAGCCTGGGATTTCAGGTCCCCACCAGCCTGGGTGGCCCCCCTCGATGGGGATGCTGAGGCCACGTGTCCAGTCTGCACTTCTCCGAGGTTTTATAAAAACTCCGTGATGGAGATGGAAAAAGGAGCCCCAGAGGTACCCAGGAGATGGAGCTCCACCAGCCCAGGTGCCGACAGGACACCCAGATGCCACCAGGCTGCATCCATCAGCTCTCCCCAGGACCATCCCAATGGACACCAGCTCCGAACCCTGCTGCCCAGCCCGGCTCAGCAGCACCCACCACCCCGCTTGCCCTTCGGGGTCCCCCACCCTCGGGTCCCATCCCGTGACACTCACAGCATGGATAATTCAAGAGCAAAATATCATCCAAGCCAAGATAGCCCCTGCGCTCGCTGGAGACCACCGCCTCGAAGAGGACCTGCGGCACCAAACAGAGGGGTCACCCGTTGCTGGGGCGGGTGCGGGTCACGCAAAAGGGGTCCAGGTCGTGCAAGGGGGGGGTCTGTGCCATGCAAAGGGGGGGTCCTCTGGGGCTCACCTGGTACTCGCTGGGCCAGAACAAGCTGACGGCCAACTCTGCCTGGTGCCACTGGTGGCCGTGGGAGCCAGAGGCGTTCCAGACAGCGCTGCCCACCGGGCCCCCCGTCACCCGGACGTAGGCGCTGAGGGTGCCGGGGCTGTGGCCGTCCCGGCTGTACATGAAGTAGCTGAACTGGAGGCAGTGGGTGTCATTCTCGCTCAGCGCCTGGAAGAGCAGGTGAGCTTTCTGGCCCGGGGCGTGCTGCGAGGAGTTCACCATCAGGTAGGAGCCTGCGGCGGGAGGGAGAAGGGGGGAGAGCGTGGAGTAATCCCCCTGTTCTGCATCTCCTGAGCTTTGCCGGCAGAGATGGAGAAGGTGGGGGATGCAAGATTGCAAAGATGCACGTGACCTGGCAACGATGCTCGGGTCCCGCTGGGTACCGGTCCACGCCAGCCCGCAGGGACGTGCAGGGGAACAGGGATGGAGTCAGCGTCAGGTGCCCATTTGGGCAGCAGCAGGACACCAAAATGGGACCTGGCTGCCGGACGAGGAGGGAAGGATGAGACCCGCTGCCTCCAGGATAAGCTGCTCACAGCCACGGTCCCCCAGGACACCCCAGGGTCAGCGTCGGCTTCGATGCCACCGCAGCCCCTCCGCTGCTTTCCTTCAATGCTCACAGCTTCGGCTGCGTCAATACTGCCCTCCCCAGCCGGGCCCCAGCCGTTTAATTTCCATTCCCATCGCCTCGATTCATTTACCACGCAGTTGTCGCCGAGTTTAAACTGTGCTCAGCAGGCGCTCGCAGAGGGGGAAAAAGCGCTCGTCAGCTTAATGAGCGGCAGCACCGCGGCTCTCCGGGATGCCGGCACAGCAGCTCTCCGGGATGCCGGCACAGCGGCTCTCCGGGATGCCGGCACAGCGGCTCTCCGGGATGCCGGCACAGCGGCTCTCCGGGATGCCCACCCAGATGTGGCTCTCCACCCGTCGCACCACCGGCAGCCGCTGGTACCCCATCTCCCATCACTTAAAATCCCCAGCACTGAAACCAGGAGTCCTGGCGCTTGCCCCACTGCAACCCCGAGGCCGTACTTATGGGGCAGGCAGGCTGAGAATCCCAAAGGGGATCCCAAAGGCAACATCCTTCCCTGCCCCGCATGCTCCATCCCAGGCGGTCCAGAGGCAGGAGGGGGATTCAGGAGTCCTGGCTCTTCACAGCAGCTCCCAGAGCCATGCGGCACAGCCATGGGGCCGGGACACGGGGCGGATGGGAAGCCACCCTGCCAAACCCTCCCCAACACCAAAGGCGAGGGGATTATTAATATCCTTTCCATTTTAATAACGGCAGAAGCTGTAAGTAACAAAGCCAGGCCATTTATTCGAGTCTACCATTGTTTCCCTGACAGTAGGCGCTTAATTATTAATAGCTTTCACCGCCGGTTAATTTAAAGGAATTCACGCGCTTGCCTCCCATCGGCTCCCAGCGAGCGGGCACCAAGAAAAACCCTAACGAAGGCAGCGGGGGATCGTGGGGGGCACCCATCCATCCCCTCCAGCGTTTGGGAGCTGTGCCTGGGGGGGGACCCCAGAACACCCAGGGGGTCAGAGCATCAGCTGGGGAGATGCGGTGCCGGGTACCGCGCTACAGTGCATCCTCCAGAGATGGGAGCTGGGACAGGGGAAAGAAAGCACCAAAAAGCAAAATTTTCACCGTGTTGCCGATCCCCGCGGCCGCCCGGCCCCTCCGGGCAGATACTCAGGGTGAATTTATTTTCTTATAGTCAACACAGCCGCATTTCACAGACAGAGGGGAAGGCACTATGTCCATATTCCGTCTCTTTTTTTTTTTTCCTTCCCTCGGGCAAAATTATTTCCGCACTAACGAGAGCGGCTCCATTTGGCCCAGGCGACGGCAGCGTGGAGAGCGAAGGCCGACCCGCCCCGCGCCAGGGGACATCTTCCAAAAGCCACCTCCAACCGCTCAGTCTTCCAGGCTCTCATTAACGAACGCAGCCCCTTCTTCCTCCCCTCCCTTTAAAAACAAAAAGCCAGAGGACCAAAATAAAGAGACCAAGACTAAAATTAAACCACTGACAAGTTACTTTAAAAGACGGAGAGTGTCCATTAAGGTCAGCTGGGACCACGGACACGAACGGGTGGCAATCCACCGGTGCATCGCTCATCTGGCAGAGTTTCCCCCACGCGCTCTTCTTCCCCCCTTAATTTTCTTCCCAGCGTTGCTGCATCGGAGAAACCAGGCTCCCGCCGCTCGCTTTTGTGCTAATTATATCCTCCTCCCCCATAAACGACTGGTCCCAGCTTCAGCTTCAAATTCAGGGGGTTTTAACGCAGGAGAAGCAGAGGTACTTGTCCCCGTGTTGGGGTACTGCACCCTGCACCGGAGCATCCCCTGGCACGGACAAGGTCCTGGGGCAGGCAGCCAGAGGTGGCTGGGGGTTACAAACTCCCTCGGCAGCCCCTGGTCTTTTTTTTTTTTTTTGCAAGGGATGTTTTTGGTTTTCAGTGAGGTTTTTTGGTTGTTTTTTTTTTTTAACGCACCCCAATAAAATGCCAACACAGCCCCGCCTGGGTGCTCCCACCAGCAGCACTGGGGCACAGGGAGCTCAAGGAGGCAGGGGGACAGCCAGCTGGTGACAAAAGGGTGACAAAAGGGGTGACAGCCTGCACACACGCTGCCACCACCCACCCCGTGGGTCACAGTCCCACTGCAGGTCACCGACCTGCTCGTCCCTGGTCTCTTGATCCTGGGGGTGCTCCTGGGGGGCAAGGGGGCTGCACAGCCCCCCCCAGGGTGATAAAGCAGGGACCCAGGGGTCCCCCAGACCCCTTCCACTTGTTCCCACCACCGCTGCCAGGGTCCCCCCTGAACCCCCACCCCACTGGGTGCTCAGTTTCCACCAGGATCCGGCAGCTTTTGCAGCCAGGGCAAGAGCAGAGCTGCAGCAAGAGCTATGCAAGCTGCCAAATTCCAGTTTTTAAAGCTTATCTTAATTCCTGCCAGGAAAGGGGGAGATAGGGATGGAGAGGAGGGGGTGTCCCAGCCCTGCTGCGTCCCAGAGCTGTTGTCGGGGGGACAGGCAGGACCACTGCGGGCAGCCGGAGGGTTGATGCACTGTCACAGCTCAGCAGCACAGCTGGGGTTAGTTTTGAGCCCTGTCCATACATTGGCATTACAGTAAAAAAATCTGCTCCAAAACTTATGATGGGGAAAATCATTTCCAAACCTGCCATGAAATAGGAGCCACAGAAACAGCCCTGGGGCATCCCCCCCCGTTGAGACTTCAAACCAAAGGACGGGATTCAGGCGCACATTGATACCATGCTTTGCACGTTAAATCCTTCCTCTGGTCCTCAATTTAAGGTCGGTTTGAATCAAGATGCCGGTCCAGGCGAGCTGTCACCCCTTTGTCACCGCAAATAACAAGTCAGCCCCTCTGTGTCCCCCCCAGCTCGGCTGCAGCAATATAATTTAATTTAGTTTTCAGGTGGGCTCTTAGAGAAGAGCCCAAGTGCTCTGTAGAGAAAAAGAAAAGACTCAAAAAGCGCTAAATAATATTTCAATCAAACAAATGAAAAGAGAAACAAGTTTTCAGCAACATTCCCTACGGGAAAACCATCAATTTGCTACACAGAAGTCGACGATGCGGTTTAAACTGCACAGAAAGCCTTGTACCCACCCCAGCAAAGTCCTCAATGCGGGGTCTCCAGCCGCATTTTCCCACTTGTGGGATCATCAGCCCTTCCTTGGGATTCAAATCAGGTCTTCGAGGATAACTTAGCACCTCCGATAACCTTGGCCGTGAATCTGAGAGCAATTTGCTCCCAAGGATTTTCTCCCCAGCTTCGGGCTGAAGCCCTGCTCGCCCGCAGGGAAGGAGCTGCCCGTCCCGAGGGTCCTGCCTGCATCCCTCCGGGAAAAACCCGAAACAGCCCAGCAAGAAGAGGAGGGAAGAACCCGCTCTCCCCAGCCTCCCTGTCTCGACGAGTTTTTCCTCCTACAAAACCACCGAGAGATAAAAATAATACAAAAAAAAAAAATAATCAGAGAGCTATTGAAAGGCAGCAGAAGGCAGGATGGCAGCAGAGGGCGGCACTGCCAGCCCGGAGGTGCCAGGGGAGCAGGTCTGAGCGCTGCAGCATCTGCCCCCAGGAAATCGCTTTGGAAGACGAAGCCCGACGGTGCCTGCTCGGGCGCTGGTTTTTCTTCTCAACAGAATCGGAGCCGGCACGGGAATGGGGTACCCGCTCCCCGGTGATGAGCACCTCCCAGGGGAGCCCCAGCACCAAGGGCTGATCTGCCACCGCCACGGGGTCCTTGGACAGACCGGAGCAATTCCCCTGGGAGCCAAACATCAGGCTTAATTTTTCCAAGATTTTTATGGATATGCAGCAGAAGCCTGTCAGGAAGCGGTGCCAGAGCTATCAGCTGAAGGAGCGACTCCTCAGAGGGGATGGAGGGACATGGAGCTCATCAGGGTGGGGACAACAGCTCGGTCACCCCCGGCACGGCCGTGCTGGGGCATCGCGATGGGGCTGCGTGGGGAGCACGACGGCAGCTCCGCGCATGGAGAGAGGGAAGAGCCAAGCAGGGAACAGAAACTCTGTTTCACGGAAACTTTTCTATATGGCACTGAGTTTGGAAGGAAAATCTAGGAAAAAAAAAAAAGCCATTCGGAAATAAAACGTACCCACAAGTGTGATTTTTAGTATTTTTGAGTACAGCTGTGCAGAGCGGAGGAGCCCGGGTGCTCGGGTCCCCAGGAGGACACGCAGCAGTTTCTCCCAACCCATCTCCTTTGCATTTCCACATGCGAATTCGACCAGCTACAAAAAGAGGGGCCTGCACCTCTCCCAGGGAGACCCTGGGGCTCCGCAGAGCACCCCTGTCCTCTAAGGAGCACCCCCAGGGACCCAACCTCAGCTCTGCCCCGTGCTCCATCCTGGACCTGTCCCATCCAAATTCATACAGAGTTTAACCTAAACACCCTGTTTTTTCATAGAATCATGAAGGTTGGAAAAGACCTCTAAGATCATCGAGTCCAACTGCCAACCCAACCCCCCCATGCCCACTACACCATGTCCCCAAGCGCCTCATCTACACGTCTTTTAAATACCTCCAGGGATGGGGACTCCACCACTTCCCTGGGCAGCCTGTTCCAAGGCCTGACCACTCTTCCAGTAAAGAAATTTCTCCCAATGTCCAATCTAAACCTCCCTTGGCGCAACTTGAGGCCATTTCCTCTCGTCCTATCGCTGTTCCTTGGGAGAAGAGACCAACCCCCACCTCGCTACAACCTCCTTTCAGGGAGTTGTAGAGCGATGAGGTCTCCCCTCAGCCTCCTCTTCTCCAGGCTGAACACCCCCAGTTCCCTCAGCCGCTCCCCATCAGACTTGTGCTCCAGGCCCTTCACCAGCTTCGTTGCCCTCCTCTGGACACGCTCCAGCCCCTCCATGTCCTTCTTGTAGTGAGGGGCCCAGAACTGAACACAGGATTCGAGGTGCGGCCTCACCAGTGCCCAGTACAGGGGCACGATCACCTCCCTGCTCCTGCTGGCCACACCAGTTCTGATACAGATGTTTCTGATTTTGATGTTCATTAAATAACCTCAACTTGTGTTTCACCCCAGGAGCTCAAGAAATCAGCCTGACTTCACATCCCTGCCCCGTCCCTGCTTGAGGACCACCCTGCCGCCCCGTCCCCCGCTCCTCAAAGGGCTTCGGGTGCCCAGCAATGCCGGGTGCTGCAGAGCAAGGCACACGCTGCCCCTCTTCCCCCCCCAGCTTTGAAACACCAGGGCTCCTGGATCAGATATTGCAGAGCCTGAAGGCAGGACCAGCCTGGCACACGGAGGCGATGCCGGGGGGAGGGCAGGAGGGAAGTGCAGCCGAAGCATCCAGGGAGAGTTATTTTGGTGCAGACACAGCGATGGTGCATCCTCATGTCTGCCTTACCTGGCTCCCTGCAACTGCTCCTTTAAAAAACAACAATAAAAAGCTGCGGAGGGAAAAAAAAAAAAAAATAATCACAATTGCAAGGTGGAGAGACCCATCCACCGGAGAGACCCATCCGTCATCTTTAGGTGGAAGAGGGAGACAAGTCAAGATGGGAAGAGGGGAGGGGGGGGCGGAAAACCCAAACCAAACAAGAAAGGAAAAAGAAAGAGGGATGCAAAGGTAGAGGCGGGTGGCCAGCAGCCAGCATCCGCTCCAGCAAATCCTACGCTCCTTGAAACTGGCTGATCTCCAATAAAAACTCATTTTCATCTAAGACCACGAGACTCCTTTGGAAAGTGCTCCCTGGAGAGGCCCCGGTGCTGTGAAATACTCTTCAGCCACCGAGCTGCCGAGGGGGACCAGGAGGGGCGAGAAGGCTGCGGGAGCCTCACGCACAGCTCCCCGTGCATACCGGGGTGAAACTATACAAAAACAGGGTCCCTGCACCCACTGGGTGCCCCAAGACCACAAGCAAACAGTGTCTATCTGGTATTTGGGGAGCCCCCGGCTATGGGGATGAGCACCCCTTTGGGTGTCACCATCGGGCACGGGTGCTCTTCCCGGGGGCCGGACCCTGCTCAGAGCATCCCACCTGGGATGGCTGCATCCACTTCCCCATCAACTCCGGAGTTTATTTCTTAAACTTTGCATAAATTTAAGCCCCCATCTCTTGCTAACCCACAGTTATTTCCTCGAGCAGCCCCATTCCACCTCACCCCTTCAGCCCCCAGGCTTTAAACTCAGGCAGTTTGCTGCAGATTTTAAATTACAGCTGAAAATCGAGCAGAAAAACCCCACTAATTACAGGTTTAAGACCCTCCACCATGAGCCATCTCAATCCCCAGCTCTGCTTCCCTCCTCACTGCCCTGGGAAAACCCCCCCCAGGACAGACACTAATTAGGATCGTTCAGTTTAAAGCGATTATTTGGAAAATCATCAAGAGAGAGCAGGGATCTGTCAGCAGTCCTACAGCTGAGGGCTGTTTTGCCCTCACCCAGTGCCCAGGACATACCAGTGGGGACAGGAAAGGAAAAGGCGCTGGGAAGAGAAGAAGGTCAAGGAAGAGGAGGGTTAGCGGAGGGGAAAAGCCAAATTAAGCCCTGGCACGAACAAGGCATGAGATAAACAGCTGGAGGCAGATTGATGGAGCAGTAAAGAGTTTTCTATAAAGCAGTTAGTGTTTTAATTAAAAAAAGTCATTTTTACTATCGAGCTCTAAACCAGCTCTCCTCCCTTTCTGCCCATCTTCAGCATGGGACCGGACCTCCAGGCTGGGCAGGAGGAACCGGAGCGCTGGGACCAGGCAGGAGCTCCCAAAAACAAGGAGCATCTTGAGCCCAGAGCATCTCACAGAGCAAATGGGTACAGGGACAACTCAAGGGGGTGACAGCGGGACACGGTCTGGAGCTGGGAGCAAGCAAAGCCCCCAGATGCCACCCAGGCACGGAGCCCACGCCATCCTCGTGGGAGAGGGGGAGCTCCCCACGGCTGCCCGGCTGGCTCTGCTCCCCCAACTGGGCCATCAGAGAGGGGTTGGACCCAGAAAATAACAGAAACTGGTTTAAAAAACAAGAAAAAGAAAAAAGTCCATTTGCATTTTCTTCTTTACAGTTCCCGAGACTTTAGAGATGCCTCCGACTCACAGCCACAAGCCCTTCCCCACACTTGCAAGAGCCAGAAACACATTTTTCCCCCCCCTTTTCCACATCTCCCACAGACAGGAATTTCTCGTGAGCCTGCAAAAGCAGCACGAGCCAACATGCCAGCGAGGAAAAAGCAGGCGGTGGCTGCAGGGAAAGCGGCTCCGAAGGTGCCCCTTTACGACGGGATCCGGGTGCATCCCGGCTGGCGGCAGCCGCAGATGCTGCGCTCAATGCCAGATGGGGAATCTGGCATCGCCAGAGATGCTGCCGAGACCCGCGGGAAGCATGGAAAGCCGCCCGAGCTGCTGCCATCCCGCTGCCGTGGGCGGGGAGATGCCAGGGCGGAGGGGACGCCCCCCACACAGCCCCCGGCCAGCCCGGGGACCAGGGCTGGGGGTGCCTGGGCTGCGGGCAGCAGACGCAGCCATGGTAGAGATCATGTGCGGAGGGAGTGGAGCTGGAAATCCTGGCTTTTCACCCCAAAAAGACATGCCTGGATGGGTTGCAGGTTCCCCCACCCCCTTGCTCCAGGGTGGGTTGGGGTGGCATGGGGTTACACCCCACCACGGCAGCGATGCTGGTACCCAGAGCCATCTGATGTCCCTGTCCCTGCTGTGCTGTTAAAAACCCTCCTCCCTCCCGCCAGCAGCAGGGTCCCTTGTCCCTTGTCCCCAAGCAACACCGTCCCCAGGGCCACGCAGCATCCCGCCCCACCGCGCCGAGGACCGACACAGCTCATCACACCTCGCCAACAGCACCCTGCCCACGCGACCGAGGACAAGTCAAACCTAAAACGCTGTGGGAATTAAACCAGGAGAAGCCGCTGGGTTTGGCTCTGGGGTACAGGATCGAGGGGTGGGTTTGGAGCAGAGGTCCCCGGGGACGAGCGTGGCCCCGCTGGGGACCAGGACTCACCGTGAGGCAGGTCGGCCGTCAGGTGTGGCATCATATAGCTGCGGATGAGCTCCCACCCGAAGTCATCATCCTCGCCCTGGCTGTACTCGCACTGGTTCAGGTCGCCGTCCTCCTCAAAGGTGCAGCCGGCTGCCGAGAGAGAGATCCATCAGTCCCCGCTGAGACCCCACAGAATGGCGGGTCCCTCCCCAAAAGCCCTGCTGGGATGGTGTGCTGCTCCCCCCGAAACGTTGGGGGGACCCCAGGCATCCCCCCATGTGCACCCGTGAGCGAGGACATGGTCTTGTCTGCTGCTAATCCCCCATTTCTCCCATTCAGTTCCCCCATCAGTGGAACGAGCTGGCAGGTCTCAGCTCCAAGGGAGGTCTCAGTCGCAGGAGTGGGATGCAGCTCCCAGCTTTGCTTCCCAGGGGCCGGTCACCGAACGGGGGGTTTCTCCCAAGAAACAGGCACTCAGCTGCAGCAGTCACAAAAGGATTCGCAAGACCCCGAGGGCTCCTGCAAAACATCAGCCCTCCGCCTGCCCACCTGTGTTTTGACCTTGAGCTCTGGGGGGGTCTGTCCATTGCCTGACACGACAGCGGCAGGTCTCAGCCGGGACCTCCAACAGCCCACAGCCATCACACCCCTAAAATGCATCACTGAACCCCCCCCCGCAGCGGCGGGCTGGCATTTCTGAGCCCTTTCATTTATCTTTTGGGGGTTTGGGGCAAAGCCGAAAGCCCCCACACCACCTCCCTGGTCTGCAAGGTGCTCGGCCGAGCACGGAGAATGGGAATAAATGCCAAGAGGCCACTTGTCCCCACGTGTACTGAGGTGACGTGGAGAGAGCACGCTGAGATGCTGGCCAGCCCCCCCATCCCACATCCAGCCCCCCCATCCCGCATCCAGCCCCCCCATCCCGCATCCAGCCCAAGCCAGGAGCTCTGGGGCTGGCTTTGCCCATGGGGGCCGCTCTGGACCAGTTCGTTAATACTGACCCATTGTTCCGTTAAACCCACAGATTACAGGCGGACCAAGGCGCCAGCGCTAATTAATACGAGCCCCTGGGCTGACGAGGGCAGGCACGTTAAGAAAGCCCTGAGCAAGCAGAACGAACAAAGGCAAATATCTCCTAATGGGCCAGCATGAAAGCAGAGCCTGGCGAGGGGATTATTTCTTCTGGTTTTTTTTCCTATTTTATCCCCAAATTACATCAGTAATTCCCCTCGCCACCCAGGGATTTGCCAGTTAATGGCCTCGCTGCTGCCGGCGCAGGTTGCGCTTCCCCATGCTGGGGGATGCTCGGACGTGTCGCTTGTGCAAACACAAGTCCAAACACTGGGAAAAAAAAAAAAGCCCGTGAGATGTCCCAAAGTTTATGATTTCCAACTCTTTCACATGAAAGAACAGATTCGGGGCTTTTTTCCCCACTCTTTACACTCATTATTTAAAGCACAAGGACGCACTCCAGCTCCATCACCAAGTTTGGGTTTTTTTTTTTCTTCTCAGAACCACAAGAAACTTCTTTTTAAAAAAAAAACCTGAAAGCAAATTCTTTCCTATTCATATGCCTGGAGGCACCGAGACCTCACAGCTTTCTTAAAATCCTTCCCAAAATGGAGCGTCTGCCCAGCCCACGTGCGGATGTGCCCCCGCACCGCAGACCCCGATCCCCAGCTCCTTCGGCTCCTGCCATGAAACACGCCGGATTTTAAAGAGCCTGAAATTTGGCTGCGCTTTCTAATGGGAGAAAAAGCACAAATCTGTCAAAATTTTCCAGGAAGGAAAGAAAAAAAAAATTTTCAAAATAAAACAAAGTGTCAAAAACTAAGTGCCAAGTGATTTAAAAAAAAAAAAATAAAAGCCCAAGTGTTTCTTTCCAAGATCTGCTGAAATGGGATATTCTGGGAGGAAGAAATTTGTTCTTAGTGTTGGGGTATTTTTGATCTGAGAAACCAGAGCAGAGACAAACAGTCTTTCAGCCCCATTTCCCAGGGAAAAGCAATTCCTTCACCCCCAATAAACTATTCCCAGCCGCTAACGACGTCGGGGGAGACGTAACCTCCTCCTCCTGGCTGCATCCCCACCACCCGCATCCCACTGCCATCCCCAGCGCAGCCACCGGCACCAACTGGTTCCGCGCCTCAGTTTCCCCACTGCTCCATCACCCCAAGGCTGGATCCTCGGCCACCTGCGAGACGATGCCCAGGCTCCAGAAGCTTAAAATGCAATTACGTGGAGTAGATATTTTGCTGGCGGAGGAACAGCTGGCCGAGCCGATCCATCTCCCTCCTCGGACAGGTTTATTGTTATGGCTTTTCCCGGCGCGAGCCTTCCCTCCCATCCGCTCCCCCATCCACGGCGCAAAATGAAGGCGGCTCAACCGGCCGCTCCATTTCGCCACCAAATTTGTCTATGATTTGTATACGCAGGGGGAAAAAATAAAAAGGGTTTTGCAGAGCCTTGGTTTCCATGAGCTTTGGGACGCTTTTGGCACCACCCCTCCCCATCCAAGGGCAAGGCTGGGGAGAAGCTCGACCTCCAGCCCCTTCTCCCTCCCCATCACAAGATCAATAGGGGCATAAAAATTAACATCTGAGCAATTAAATGCCAACGGTCCAGCTCCAGAGGGGGTGGCTGTGGGTCCCCCAACAGCCATGGCAAGTCAAAGTGGGTAAACCCAGAGTGGCTTTCAAATAATTAAGGTTTCACCAACAGGTTTGCAAGGAGGGCAGGGGGACTGCAACCCGAAATACCCGTCTGCAGCAACGGGGATGGTTATACCCATCCTAAGGGCTAATGGCAGCGGGACGTGGTCTGTGGGAATCAGCCAGGACCGCTCCGGGTTCAGATGCTCCCTAAAAATCACCAGGTGGAAATAAGGAGCCCCCAATTCCCAGCCCCTGCGCTGGCTCGAGGCCAGGATAACAGCAGCTCTGGGCAGTGGGATGAAGGCAGCGAGCGTGGGAGGTGCGATTCGAACGCGAGAGCGGCTAAAAATACTGCCGAGGGTGTGACGGTCTGCTCCCCGGGGGCGTGATGCATCCAAGAGGAGGCCTGAACACCCCAAAGTCACCTAAACCTCTCCAAAGCCAGAGCCTGCCCCAACGCACGACAGGCACCCACGCCAAGGACGAGAGGTACCCCCTTAAACACCCTGCGTGAAGCCCCCACAGCACCGCAGCATGCCCAGGCAGAGGGGAGAAGAGGGGCCAGTGCTAACATGGGGGTTAAACACCAGATAAACCAAAATTTAAAAAAAAAATAAGAAAAAAAAGAGGTGGCTTGAGGGAGACAGGTACTGGTGCTGCTCAGCATCCTCACTGGGTGCCACGGCCACCCAGCATCCCCACCCTGGGTACCACTGCCACCGCTCTGGCACTGCAGCGGGTCCAAGCTGAAGGGAGCAGAGGGGCAAGCGCTAACGTGGGGCTTAAACACCAGATGGACTTTTTTTTTTAAAAAAGAAAGAAAAAAAAGAAGAGGTGGTTTAAGGGATTCACCGGGGAGACAGGTACCGGTGCCACCCAGCACCCCCCGGGTACCGGTGCCACCCAGCATCCCCCTCCCTGGGGATAGAGAGAAGGAACGACGGATTTGCAAAGAAGAGGGAGGAAAAGAAAGACCAAACAACCAAGTACAACGGACGGCGTCTAATTACATCTCCGTGGCCACCGAGGAACGTGGCCGCCTGCCCACCAGCCCGCCCAGCGCTCTTTCATCCGCCGAGTCTATGCTCCTCTCACTTCAAAGTTAATTACACACTTAAACCTTTCCTGTTTAACCTCCTGCACCGTGGGACATGCTCCACGGGCTTCTCTTTTATCGAGCAGCCTTGAAAAGGCTCCTGCGCTAAAGGGCAGCCCGGCACCATCCGTGATGGGATCATGATGGGATCGCATGCTCCCGTACCCCGAGGAGGGCAACGACACCGCCCAGACCCTCGGGGCATCATCGCATGGGGATGCTACACGAATAATATACCTAAAAGTGGAAAGACTTTATAAAAAAGGGGGTTTATACTCAAACTTTAGCAAGCAGGGGCTCCCCAGAGCTATGAAATTCGGTGTGGGAGCCCAGGACTCCCGGTCCAGGACGAAGCAGAGCCAACCGACAGGAAAAAGCCCATTTTGCTCCAGTCGTGGCTTAGCCAGGACCGGATTAGCCCCACGGTCATCTCTGGGGGGCAACATCTTAGGGGCACAAGCCCCCAGCACCCCATACCACACGGCGCAGGCACCAGTGGGAAAGCTAACACAGGTGTGACCTTTTGGAGTCAGGATTAATTTTTCATCCCTGGCCTTTTCCAGCAGCTCCTCCCCATCAGCAGGAAATCAGGACTCGGGTACCCGCAGGACACACCATGCATCGCCCCGGCTGCCGAGCGTTCACGTGCAAACACCCCGTGCAGCAAAACAGGGCTATGACCCACCATCACCCTACACACACCGATGCAGTGGGGGTGAGCATCTCCCGAATCAGCAGTTTTCACCGATTCCCAGGAGCAGGGACAGAGCTGGAGGCTACACGAAGTCACACAGCCCTGGACTATCACCCAAGACCTCTCCCATATGAGAAAGATGCTCTTTTACTGCACCAAAGGATGAAGCTCTTTACACAGGATAAATGGCTAAAGCCGCTGCTGCAAATGGGGAAACTGAGGCACGCAGGTGATTTGGCAAAGTCCCACAACACCAGCAGCAACCAGCATCATCCCCCCCAGGGACGGCGGAAAGCCCAGGGAGCCGGGGTTTGCTGGGATGCACAACCCCGCTCCAGCGGATGCCAGCGAGATGCCATCCCTTCCCCGGCACCCCCGCGGAGCCGAGCCAGCCTCCCACTGCCCAGATCCCAGCTGCTATTTAAAGGCGATTTCCTTGGCACGCTCCGAGGGGAACGTGCCCCGGGAAGGAAACGCCGGGAGCTGCTTTCCTCCGGGTGCCAGCAGACACGGGGGATAGCGAACACATACTGCAATTCAGCTAAAATTAGCAATACTTCTCATCCAGCCAGATCTCGTATGTACCATACCGCAGGCTCCCGGTCGAGGTTGTTAATGGATAAGGGATCGGAAACCCCATTTCTGTCTGCGGGGGGCTCAGACTCCTGGGGGGATGATGCTGTGCAGGGGTCTGGGACTCGCTCGGGGGGGGATGTGGCACCGAGGAATGCAGCTCAGCGAGAAAACCAAGATGCAGAGCAGGTCCTGTGCCGCAGCATCCCGGCATCTCACACCGACGGAGACCCCACCGCAGAGCACCCCATCAGCTCCGCGGCCAACCCCAGCCAAGCCCAAACACCCCGGGGGGGGCTCGGCATTAGGAAAACCTCTTCTTGTCCAGGCAAAGGGGAGCTAAATCCCCCCTTAGCTGCACTTTGCACGCTCAAAGGGCCTGGGGCACAAGCGCAACAGGCACCTGCAAACGTTTTTGTGCATTACACACACCAGAGATTACAATGCCTGCTCCTCTCTGTTCCCCACTTCTGCAAAATAAAAACGTTTGAAAAAATATTACTTATTTCCTGGCCCCAATAAAAGCTGATTAGAAGAATATGGAAAGCAGCTCCATTAAAATTCTCACCAGTAGTTTGTTTTGCTTCTCCAAATCATTTTAAATATTGCATTTAATAGAAAAATAATTTGCTCAGCTGTAAGAAACATCAATTTGCAACTTGAAGCCTTGTATATTAGCCAAAGAAGCTAATGTGTAAACATTAGCAGCTCCAATAACGCATGGGGTTTAGCCAATGCAATTCCAGGGAGAGAGCAGCCAGATATTAAGACGGAGGATTTGCATAATAAGTCACTTATGCCTGATAACCTCAGTGTTCGGAAAGCGCAGGACTAGGAGAACAATATCCATCTACCAGCAACTACAGAAGACAAATCTCTTTTTTTTTTTTGCATGTTAGACTCGTTATGGTTTTTACCTGCAAGTCCCCACGGAGGTGTTAAACCTCCCACGGCGAGTGCCCAGCCCCTGCACCGGCCCCCCCTGAGCCTCCAAGGGACCCCAGGCCCGAGGACAGGGGGGAATTGGGAGATGTGGATTCACTACAGGCATCCCCAAGCCTGGGGAGAGCAAATACAACCAGGAAAATACAACTCCGAAGGGTTTGCAATGCCACGGGGCCGGCTTGTGCTTGGGCAAGGACCAAGTGCACTACGCATCACTTTATCACAAAGATGCATTTAAAAGCAAAGGGGGAATAATTAATCTTGCCAGTCGGAGTCCTTCCTTGGGGCACATCCAGCTGCAAAATGCAGCTTCCCTTCCCTCCCACCCCCCAAAGCAGCTCCCGGGGCAGGGGGGGGATCAGCACTGCTGGGACCAGGGTGCTGCATCACCCCGATGCGGGCGCAACCAGGCATTGCAACTCCCCGGCTGTTTTGCAGTGATGCTGTGGGGCACAAGCCGGGAGGTTTCGGCCCCACGGCTGGAGCGGACGCGTGTATTTAACATCCCACCCAAGTGCTGTCCCTGCACAGCACCTGGATCCGGCCAGTGCTGCTGCCGGGGGAAGGACCAGCATCATTTCTCCATTATTTACATCCAGGTCGGGAGAGGTCCTGCAGCCCAGAAACACTTCCCGGCCAGGAGGCCACTAAGCTGCAACACAAGTGCTTTAATAATGAACCATCACTTAATTAACATAGTCAGGGCTGCCTCTTCGACCCCATAGGAAGAAAAACAAGGCAGGCCTTTGGAAAGCTCCATCCGTTATCGATTGCGTACTGTGCAACCACGGCTTGGGCTATGGACCTACCTGGCACCTTGGGGGGGAAAAGGTAAAAGGGGGAAAAAAAGATGAAAATAAATTGAAAAAAGGGGGGGAAGATGAAAATAAATTGGAAAAAAGGGGGGAAAAATGAAAATAAATTGAAAAAAGGGGGAAAAGATGAAAATAAATTGAAAAAAAGGGCGGAAAAAAGATGAAAATAAATTGGAAAAAGGGGGGGAAAAAGAAAAATTGAAAAAAGAGGGAAAAAAGATGAAAATAAATTGGAAAAAAGGGGGGAAAAAAGAAAAATTGAAAAAAAAGGGAAAAAAGATGAAAATAAATTGGAAAAAAGGGGGGAAAAAAGATGAAAATAAATTGGAAAAAAGGGGGCAAAGATGAAAATAAATTGGAAAAAAGGAGGGGAAAAATGAAAATAAATTGAAAAAAGGGGAAAAAGATGAAAATAAATTGAAAAAAGGGCAGAAAAAAGATGAAAATAAATTGAAAAAAGGGGGGGAAAAAGATGAAAATAAATTGAAAAAAGGGGGGGGAAAAGATGAAAATAAATTGGAAAAAAGGGGGGAAAAAGATGAAAATAAATTGAAAAAAGGGGGGAAAAAGCTCGTTTCTCCCCCTGCTCCTTTATTACCATCAGGTCCCCATGGCCCTGCTGAAGGCTATCCACCCCACATGCCCGTGGACCCAGAGAGACCAGGACAGTGAGCCCCGGGGATGAAACGCTGCTTTCGGGGAACCCGCGAGGACATGGAGATGCTCCCTCGGCACGACTCCAGGCAGGGAAAGCAGCTTCCCCAGGACGCGGCAGCAGCACCACCGCACCCCCGGCGCGCTCCGACACCAGCTCCGCCTGCAGAAATCAGGGGAAAGACCAAGTTTTCCAAACCAACCCCATTTTGCGGGGGATAAAAAAAAAGGGGGGAACCCTCAGTCTGCCCCCCCCACCCTGTGGGTACCACCTCACCGCAGTGACGGATGCGGGAGCGAAGCAGCCGGTGGGCTAATCCTGCCGTGATGGAGCACGTGCCGGCGGGCCTCGGGGAAGCAGCTCAGCCCGGTTATTTATGGCCTTTCCAGGCGGAGAACGGAGCCGCTTGCGTTGCCGAAGAGCCCTCACGCGGCAAAACCAGCCAGGGCTGCCCGGTACCCACCGTGCCCAGCATCTGCTCCCCAGTCCTCAGGGAGTGGGAGGAAGAAGAGCGGGGAGGAAGGTCGGGGCAGAGAGGAGGACGTCTCCCTGTTGCACCAGAACTGGGAAAAGCAACGTGGGAAGATGGACACCAAGGTTTAAAGGTGGCAATGTGGCTGACGTGAGCAAATCAATCACCTGGGGGCCCGGCTGCCGGTGCTGGGCTCGGCTAAACCCTTTGCTATTAAATGGGGGGGACAGACAGGATCTGCTGGGAGGTTACAGCCACCGGCAGAAGCCCCCGTGGGGGGAATAAAAAGGCTCTCCGTGCCCAGGGAGTCCGTGTCACAGCTCTGGGGAACGTGCCGGACTGAGACGGGAACCCTTCGGCCAGGCAAAGGTGGGGATACGGCTGATCGAGCCCAAAAATCCCATCAGCAGGTGTGGTTTTGCCAGTCCCCGAGTTGGGCTCAACCATCCCTGGCCAGTGCTGGCCTGGGCATCCACCCATCCCCGAGGCTGGGGTAAAAACCAGCAGCTCCAGCAAACTCATCTGGGGGTCTCCACCAGCATCCCAGTGCCAGCCAGTGCTCCCAGAGATTAAAACCTCTTTTAACCAGGCAGGTAATTTCCTCAGGTCCCCCGGGTGCAGGCACCCATGCAGACGTTGGGTATAAAAGCAGCTGGTGCTTAGGGACGGCACGTTGTAAATCCAGAGTCGCAGGAGCCTGCGGATGCCTTTCCTCAACAGCTTATTTATTGCTTTTAATACCTTCCCTCCGTCGCTGGCACCACCGGCTGCGAAGCCAGGTTTGCTTTGCAAACGGTCAAAAAAAAAAAATCAAGTTTCCCTTTTTTCTGGAAAGCTGCTCAAAGTCCATCCCACTCCTTTATTTTCATAGGCCCTATAAAAACTCAGCTGAAACGCAGGCAGGCACCCACCCCCCTACCCCTCTCCAGCTCCGAAGGCGAGCAGGCGGGAGCACCGCACCAGCGGGGACACCACGGTGCCACCGCGCCGCTGAGACCTGGTAGACTCGGTGCACGGATGGGTCTGAACCCCCGTCCCTGAAAGCAAAACCCCGAGTTTGGTCGCACAAGAAGAACTCGCGGCCGACAGCCAGGGCGCAGGATGGATCACGGACGGCGCTGGCAGCTGACAGGGCACGTGGTGCATCCGCCCATCGCGCATCCCGACTCCTTCCTTCCCTCCTCCCCGGTTGCTCCCACGCAGGGACCCGCTCCCCAGCCCCACGGCAGCACCCCAAAAGCCCTGCTGGGGTCTGTCTCCCCCGCTGCATCCCGGCAGGGCAAGGCATCACCCTCCCCGCGAGCCCAGAGAACCCCCAAGGCTGGATTTGCAGCAAGCCCCTGGGAAGCAGCACCCGCCCGCACCGCGTCCCCGCACGGGAAGGCTGAGGCCCCTCCATCCAGCTCCGGGGGAAGGAAAACTGCTGCCGAGCAGCGAGCACCGCTGGGCAGGGGGGGCTCACCTGCAGCAACCCCTTCAGTCCCCCCCAAAATCACCCCCACCGCAGCTCTCACCACACAAGACCCCACTCCGCCACCCCCCTGCTGCCACCGCTCCACCACGTCAGACGCCCAAAGCCTCATTCCTGGCATTTCCTTCCTCAAGTTTTTTTTTCTTTTTCCTTGCTCCTGCAGACCGGGATGCAATCGCTGCCTCACCCCCACCCCAGCACAAGCATCTCCCACCCCCCCCATCCCACAGCCACCCATGTCGGGGTGTCCCACTACACCCCCCCAGGCCTGGGCATGGCCCCACTGGGGACCCCCCCCCCCAGACCCCTGGCTCTGGGCAGGCAGTGTGACCGAGGCACGGTGCTCTCACCTTGCCCCGCTGCTGGTCCCAGAGCTGCCCCCATCCCCACGGGGAGGGGGTGACCTGCAGCACCCTCAGCTCACGCCCTGGTCACGCACTAAAAACTCTGGGATTATACTAATTATGCAGCAATAACTGAAAAATTTGGTGGAGCGCATGGGTGGTCAGAGAAGAGACCCTGCAGTGGTGCTGAAAGTACACACAGCGACTTGCAACCCCATGCGAGCGCCTCGCACCCCCTCCCCGCACGCATCCTGCCCCGGCCAGGTCCCAGCTCCCATCCCCGACCGGCTGCAACCACTAAACCCAGCCCAAGCAGGACAGCCCAGCCGCCCCGCGGGAGGAAAGGCAGGATGCGGCCCCCTGCCCAGAGAACTGCTCTTCAGAGCCAGGCACGCTGAGCAGCGGGTCCCCGGACAGGAGCCCAGGTGATTTCCGAAATAAAAAGTTCAACGAATAAAAAGAGAAATAACCCAGCGCAGAGATGCGCTGCTTTGGTTTGATACCGCTATAACCAAAGGAAAGCAGGCCGATCGCTGGCTGCAGAAAAATCGATGGGACCTTATCACTCAGCAGACAGCTGAAAATACAGTAAAAAATATGCAGCACGGGGAGAGTCCTTGGGAAAAGGATCCTGGGCATTGGGCAACCCCCCATCACACCCCCATCCCCACGGGGAGAGGCCAGAGCCTGCCCTGGCACCAGGGGGGCTTCAAAAGTCACCCCCAAACTGCACCTTCCCCAAAGACACGCTGGAAAGCTCCAGCACCCATTGGGTGCAGAGGTGGGTGTCCCACTGCCACCAAAACCACAGAACCAGACATCCCAGGGGGGACTTTGAGGTGCCGAGGGGGGGTGACCAGGGATCACCTACCTCCGCTAATTCAATTAGCCAAATTGCAGCACCTAGTGATTACGGGAAGAGCATTTCTCCTGCTAAGGGTGCTAACACGCCTCTGCTGACGGGCAGGGATGCGCTGCCGCAGGGTGAGGAGCGTTGCATGACCCAGGACCTGGCACACGAGGATGTGTGGGGCTGCCCCGTGACAGGTCCTTGTCCCCACGGGTGGGCTGCCAGCGGCAGGGAAAGGGCTTCGGAGGAGGCACCTTCCTTGGGCAGATCTGCCTGGACTGGCGGCCCAGGTTTTAAAATCCCTGCTGTTGAACCCTCCACTGTCACAGCTCAAGATTCGGGGAGAGCTGAGGCACCAGGGCCAGGGAGGGGGCTGCACCCCCGAGGAGCCCTGCAGAGCATCCCCAAAACCAGAGCAGCTCCACCGACACCTCCTCCAAATCCATCCAAGCAAGGAAGCGCAGTTTGTCCGTAATCCATCCCTCCTCCTGCCTTCACCTCCGTAAGCGAGCGGCCGCGATGCTCCATCCCCTTTGGCCCATCGGAGAAAAAGCCATTTCCACCATCTCCCGTCAGACAGCGAGAAGACCCCCGGGCAGCGCCCCAAAGCCGAGCCCCCCGCACCGGGGGAGCCGCTGGGCTGCAGCAAGGCTTCCACCTCCTCTCCCAGACTGGCCACCGCTCTCCTCCCGGTGACATCCTCCTCCCGGTGACATCCAGCGGCTGACGGTCCGATTGCAGGGTGAAGCACACTGGACCGGACTCCTCAGCTGGGCTAATTGGGCTAATTAGGCTGAAGGTCTCCGGCACGAAGCAGCACGCCGGGCTCAAATGCCCAGGGGCTGCCGCGGCTCATCTCCACGCGCGGTCGTCTGCAGGCACCAAGAACAGCCGCGGGGACAGTGGCCTCGTTAGGACGCATCAGGTCATCGGTGCCCCTGTCCCCTCGTCCTGTCCTGTCCGAGCTCAGAGCACCTCAAGCCAGCCAGCCGCTGAATCCCGGCCACAACCCTGATTAACTTAACGATGTCGAGAAAGGTCTGATCCACTTGGGGGGGGGCCAGGAAGTCAAAGCAGGCTTATGAAGGGCTCGCCGGGGGGTCCCCAGCACCCAGTGGGTGCCGCGCTGGGGCAGCGGCCAGCGGCCAGCACAGCCCCGGAGCGGGGAGGGATGGACCCTCTGCCAGCCCCACACAGCCAAGGAGGGCTGCACCAGCACAACTACCCTGTTGGAGCGATTCTCCAATATTCTTCAAGCCAAACCAAAAAAAAAAAACCAACAAAAAAATAGTGTATGACAAAAAAAAAATATTCAGAGAGTTGCTCTGGCTGCAACACATTTTTACACCCCCCAGCTGCAGCGAGGGTGCAGTGCTCCGCTGCCTGCTGCATCCCTGCCTGGGATGGAGGGCTCTCCCCAGCCCCCTGCCCACCCGCAGTCGGAGCCCACCCCTGGGGGGAGCAGACAGAGGGGTCCCCAGGCAGTGGGGTGCACCGGGGCATGGCAGACACAGTGTCCCCGCTCCCCCCATCAGCAACGGGACTGTCCAGCAAAGTGCCCCCCACACCGAGCTGGGGCCACCGGACCCAGTGCAGGATGCTGCAGGGTAGAGCAGGGCGCAGGAGGGACGCGAGCACCCACCCACCCTTGCCCAGCTCCCCTTTCCCCAACATCTGGAGCACTTCAGGGGGGAGGAAGGTCAGGAAACAACCAAGTTTATGGCCCAACACAGTTGGGAGGCTCCTTCCAGGCACGGCCCCGCTGAACCCCAAACCGCAGGAGCATCACCCTCCCTGCATTCCCACTGCAGCCCTGCCTCTGCTCCGGAGCAAGTGGCCGCTCTAGCACCCCGATGGCCAGCCACCCCCCAGGAACAGGCCCCCATGCCCCCCTGCAGCCCCACAGCAAGGGGGGAGCAGGGGGAGCTTTGCTGTCCTGCTCCTGCAGCAAGCAGAGCACCAGCACCCAGATTTGGGGTCTGGCCAAGGTGCAGGGGGACAGCCCCATCCTGGCTCACGGAGCGTGCAGCTGCCACAATCCATGCTGGGATTCGCTCTCCGGGTGGGAGAAATTGGGGTGCAAAGCCTGAGCCCCTTAAACCTGTAGGAAACCCATGGGCTACCCCAGGACATCTGTCCCCCCCACCAGCGCCCAGGCACAGGCGGGTGCTGCAAACCAGGGCTGCGACACCCCAGGCAGGAAAGCAGCCAGGGGATGAGCTGCAGCTAACGACAGCCCAGCAAGCAGGAACAACACTCCAGATTTAAAAAAAAAAAAAAAACAAAAAAAAAAACCAGCTCAAAAGGGCTGGTGGGTGAGCTCCCCCCCCCCCGCCCCGGTGCCAGCAGCAGCTCAGGGGGACGGGGCTGTCCCCGCAGGCAGGGGCTCTGCATTTGCTTTCCAGCAGCTGGAGCAGAGCTGGACTTTGGCTTTCGATCCGGGCAGAGGGTGTAGAAGAAGCCGCTCCCAGGGCTTGGTAAGAAAACAGCTCGGGGAACACCCAGGGAAGTCCCTCCAGCACCCACCAGTTCCACAGCCCTCCTCTTCCTCCCCAGGGATGCCCTTCACCCGGGGCCCCCTCCAGGACCCCCTCCAGCCGGGGCACCGCAGGCTGGCACCCCCCTCTCCCGCACCCCATCACCCACCAGCAGCAGCTTTTGCCAGGCCACCTGCAGCAGAAAGAAAAAGCTCCATCTCCAGGACTTATTTATTTTAAGGCTGCCAATGAGGAACCAATTAGCTCCAGGGGACTAATTGCTGGGAATCCTCCTTGTCCGGAGGGGAAAGCCTCAGTTTCCCCAAGTACAAGGCAGAGGGGTCTCCAACCTGGAACAGGAGAGTGGGATCCAAGGAAAGCTGCAAAACAAACCCCAAGCCGCCATCGGGGAGAAGAGGAGGTTTGGGAATCTTGACATTTAATCACGCAGTAACTAAAGGTTCCCAGACATGTCTAATAAGACAATTATAGTGCATGTTAATAATAGATTATTAAAAAGCTTATTTATGGAGGTTTAAGCAGGCAGATGGCAGGGCTGTGTCGATAACGCTCTCCAGAGCCTGTGCTACCTCCCAGCTCTGAGCATGCAGCAGGGATTTACCTGCCTCTGCCTCGCCAGCCCCTCGGGCTTAACCCTTGCACAACTGCCAAAAGCAAAGCAGCAAATCCCTGGGGGGGGGATTGCAGCCAGGAGAGGATTTTTACGGGGTGCTTTGGGGTGCTCAGGGCTCTCAGCCTCTCTGCAGAGCAAGTTTGGGGTATGGGTTGCGTGCGATGGAAAAGCTCCATCCCGGGTGCAGTCAGGGGGAAAACCAACATCAACAAGCAGCAGGGAGGGCAGGGGTCAAAGCCACCAACAAGCATCTGCCTTTGTCTTCCAGGAAGCATCTTTGCTCCCCAGGGGTCCTGATCCTGCTGGCTTTGCTCCGGGAAAGCTCCCAGGGAAGCTGGAATGGGGCTGGTTCGTCTTAGTTTGGATAATAAAGGGAAAAATGTGAAGTGCTGGCCAGGAGGTGACTCACCAGCATCCCTGTTCCCAAGGCCAGGGCAGGTCCAAGCAGCCGGAGGAAAAAAACATGAAACAGGAGTTTTGGAGCAAGAAGAGAGCAAAAATGATGCAAATACAACTGCAAGTCTTGGTTGCAGGGGAAAAACAGGCATTGCCACCTTCTACCACAGAGCTGCAGATACAGAGCCAGGGGGACAGGTCCATCCAGGAGCACCAACATCACTTGGAGAACCCCTAAATTCTGCTTCATCCCCACAGACACTGAAGATCCACCATGATCCAGTGTTCGGAGAGGGGATACAGGAGAGCCAAGGGCTTGGCAGCAGGAAACCTCCACCCTGGGCACACTTGGGTAGATCAGCAACAGCGGGATTTTCCAGAGCATCCCGATGGAGGAGGCTGGGGGGTGTTTGCACTGTCTGGGGGCTCTGGGAAAGGCCGTGGCACTCCCAGGGCATTAAAAACACACATGTAGGAGCAAGAGAAAGACTCTTCCCCGGCACGGCAGAACAGGCAGGGGGGAAAAAATCCAAGCCTGGAACAAGCTGACAAGGAAAATGTAACGCTCTTGCACATTTTATGTGCTTGGTGAAGGTGGGGTGAGGAAAAAAAAATGCCCTGGCATGGGAGAGCCCATCGCCAGCCAGGTGGAGGGAAATAAACACTGGGCAAAGCGCTGGGAAGAGCGGGATCAGGCACCCGAGCACCAAACACTGACCCCGACCCCAGCACCCTGGGGTTGGTGCAGGGGGCTGCAGCAGCATGTGTCCCTGCAGCACCCGGGGGACAGCCCCCAGCTCCTAACCCCCCACCCAGCCCCTGCCCTGGGATGCAGAGACGCAGTGTCCCCCCCCCCGTGACCCCACTGACGGAGATGCTGCCGTTAACGGCCGGGGCGGGGGGACGCCAGGCAGATTTGTTCCGCTCCCCAACCCCAATCCCAGCCCCGGGGATGGCGTCTGCTCGGCAGTTCCCGTTCACTCAGCCGAGACAACGCAGCCGCCGCGGGGTCGGGGTCACCCGTGCCACCTCCTGCCAGCCTGCAAAGGCTGTCCTGGGGCAGGGGGGTGACAGCACCCTTGGGTGGCCCCAGCCCTCCTGCCTTGCCCCCAGCGAGGAGCTCATCCAACACAACCATCAACCATCCCCCCCCCCCCCCCCCCAGCTCCCCCCAAACCAGTCCTAGTGCCACCAGAGATGCCACCAACCCCAGTCCGGGGCTTCCCAGTAGCACCAGCCTCCTAAGTGGAAGCTCCAAACCCAAATATTTTATTTGTTTAATTGCTGCTAACTCAGTCAAACCCAAGCGCAAACAGCTTCCGCATAATTACAGCAGGAGTGCCACGCAGCGCCAGCGGCTGCAGGCGCGTGTCCCCAGCGCATGTCCCTGCTGCCAGCGCTGTCGGAAAACAGCTCAGGAGCATGGAGGGGGGACAACACAGGCTGGGGTACACCTGGAGAGCAACTCATTGCTGAAGTTTTGGGGTGCAGGGGTGCAACAGAGAGGCATGGATCTGCACCCTTTCCTAGCAGGGGAAGGTAAAAGGAGGAGGAAAGAGCTGAGCCTGCAAGAGCCGCTGCCCCATGGCCCCAGCCTGCTCCCAGCCGGAGGCTTTTAGCAAGGGGAAAGGCTCCATGTTTTATTGCAAAGAGCCCAGAGAGGAAAGGTGGGGCCGGCAAATCGCACCGGTGACAACTCACAGGTCCCCGTCACAGCCAGCTGACACCACGAGAGCACAAGGGACCAGTCGGTTTGGAGGTTCAGCAAGCGCCTTTCAACACCACCCTGGCCCCCCCCCGTCCTCCGTGATAAGCGCAACTCAGAACTCAGACAGGCACCGACAGCTTAGTTGCTCTGAAATCTTAATGAATTGCAAAAGTTTGCGTGCTCCGGGAAGGAGCAAAGAACATCCTGAGCCGGTGGGGAGGCTGCAACCACAGCACCCAGCTTCTCTCCCAGCTCAGCCACTTGTTCATTGAGTTCTGCCGGTCACAGGCATGCAGTGCCTCAGTTTCCCCACTTGTGGAAGGGATCACACTACACCCCTTCTTTGCAGAGGAGCAGCAAGAAAACCACTTGCCTTCCAAATACCCACAGAGCCAAGCAGCTGATCCTCCCCGTGACTGGCTTCGGGGTCTCCGGTGACCCCAGAGCACATGCAGCCACCTTAAATATTTTTTACCACAGCCCTGCCTGCCATGCAGCCCCAAGCCCCACAGGGACGAGCCGGGTGATGTCCCCACAGCCAGCCAACATCCCCGCAGCCGGCCAAGCCGCAGCAGCAGGAGCAAACACCAGGATTCATGTAAAAAGCAGCCGGCAGCGAGGGCGAGAGACCCAGGGAGTTGGAAGCAGACCCCTCGTCTCCAGCCAAACGCAGCCCCTCCAGCTCCACCACGGAGCTGAGCCTGCTCTGCATCTACCAGGAGAAACGCTGGAGTAAACATGCTCCTGATTTACACCAGGAGTGGGCTCGATACTGCCGATTGCAAATGTCATCTTGCAGGGAAGGAAGCCCACAGAGGGGAAAGGGTTTGCTCAGGAGGGGGAGCCTCCCCACAAAGCCCCCCCAGCCCTGCTCCACCGCCACGTCCCCGCTTCCATCCCTCCAGCCCCTCACAGGCTGCTGTGGCTTAGCCATGATGGCCATCGGAGAAAGACACACACACCTCAGGACTGGGGAGCAGCACAGCTCAAGACCCCCCCTCTGACACACGGCGGGGGATGCAGAAGCCCCTTCCTCTAGCAGAGGACTCGGAGCCCCTCACCAGCTGCATGCCTCAGTTTCCCTATTGCCTCCTTGCTCTGCCCTGAAGCACGGGGCTGCTCCATGCACAGATCAGCATCTCCCCTCACCCCAGCACACGACTCCCCCCTTCAGCTGCCCCAGTAAAATATAAGCCCATTCCCTCCCCACCTCCTCCACCTCACATGAGCTGTGGAGAGCCTCAGCTGCTTCGTATTTCCCCCATCCATCCATCCCCCCCCTCTCCACACAGGTCAGCCTTATTTTGCTTACTGCTAATGGGTGTCACTATTTATAATTTTTGGAGAGAGGCCACTACCCAAAAAAACCCAATGCACCAGCATGGGGACTGCATCCAGGTAAGCCGCTTCATTTTTAAGGTTAAAAAAAGAAAATCAAAGAACCAGACAAAAATACACCTAAATGCACGGAGCATCACCCAAGAGCTGGAGGCTGCAGCACCAGGGTCCCCTTTGGAGCAAGGCGCCAGCTCCCTCCTCCCCTGTGCCTCAGTTTCCCCTGCAAAAAGCACTCACAGCCCCAGGCAGCACCTCGGGAACCCCAAATTCACCCACCTCGCAGCACCCAAGCCCTGCTCCTGCCTCCCGAGGGGGTCGGGAGCGAGCTGCCCTCCCGCCTCCCCGTCTCTGCCTTCCTCCCTTCCCCAGCGCCTGCTTGCAGGGTCAGGCCATGCTCCTTCCCGGGGGGAGGAAAGCCGCAGGTCTCAATTGCTAAAGTGCTCAAGGGAAGGGAAAGGAGGAAAAAAAAAATAAAAAAAATAAAAATAAAAATCGATCGTGCTTTGGTAAAACTCTAATTATATCCCGGTGACACAAATGGAGCCAGGGCAGGCTGCAACCGGAGAGCGGCCTCGGCCGCCACCTGTTCCTCCCGAAGGGTCCCCAAATCCCCCCGGGCCGAGCGGTGCCTGCAAATAAATAACTCGGACCCCGGCGCCCCTCGCTCGGGGCCGCAGCGGGGCTTCACCCCCCCGCCCCGGCCGGGCTCCCGACGTGCGATGCCCGGTTGCACCCCCGAGTCGCGAAACCCTGGCAGGGCTCCCGCTGCAAACGCTGCCAGCGGGGTGAAGTTTTCCTTCCCGACGGGAGGACGGAGCGGGGACGGAGGTCGCTCCGGTACCCGGGGAGCGAGCAGAGGCCGCCGGGCTCGGGGTGGGCTCAGCTCCGGCGGTGCAGACGCGGGGTGCGAGGGTGCAGCCCGGCCCCTCCGCCTGCCAGCGGGCTGGGCGCGCTCCGGTCAGCCCCGGCGAGCTGCGGCCACCGGTGTCCCCAACTCGCCCCGAGGAAGCCCCGGCGGCGGGACGGGCAGGCGCAGCCTCGCACCGGGAGCGGCGGAGCCCGCCCCTGCCCCACCACCGGGGGTGCTGGCGAGCGCGCCCCGAGCTCGCAAGCGCCCACAGAGCAAGCAGGACCCCCCCCGCCACAAGCACACCCCCCTTCCCGGTGCCCCCCCCTCCGCTCCGTTCTTACCGGCGGGTGTCTCGGTGTCCAGCGCGCAGACCCGCAGGGCGAGGGCGAGCAGCAGCGCCCGGGCGCTTCGCATGGTGCGGCCGGGGCGGGAAGGGGGCGGCGGGGCCGGGGCGGGAGGGGGGCGGAGGGGCCGGGGCCGCCGCCGCCGCCTGCGGGCCCGCGGTTCCGGCGCGGCGGCGCAGCGGGGCACGCGCGCCCGCCCCGCGCCTCAAATAGCGGCGGCCGCGCGGCGGCGGCTCGCTCCGCCCTGACGTCAGCGCCGCGCGGGCCCCGCCGCCGCCGCCGCCGCCGCCGCCGCCGCCGCCGCCGCCGCCGCCGCCGCCGCCGCCGCCGCCGCCACCGCGGGCAGGCCGGGGGCGCCCCCTGCCGGCGGCCGCGCGCACACGCAAGCCCGAGCCCCGCCCCCGCCTCCAGCCCGCGGCGGGGTTGAGGGGGTGGGGGGAGAGGGGGGGAGTCCCGGTGGCTGCGGGGAGGGGTGCACGGCTGCGGGAGGGGTTCCCCGGTAGTGGGGAGGGGGAGGCTGCCCGGGAGCGCCGGCTGCGGGGGGTGCGCGGCTGCGGAGTTGGCGGCGGTTGAACCTGGGGCGGGTGCAAAGGAGGACCCTGGGTGCAGGAGGCAGCACGGTTGCAGGGGGGTCCCCGGTTGCACGGGGGTCCCCGGCTGCAGGAGGGTCTCCGATTGCAGGGGGGTGCACGGCTGCAGGGGGGTCCCCGGTTGCACGCGGGTCCCCTGCTGCAGGGGAGTGCACGGCTCCAGGGGAGACCCCGGCTGCAGGAGGATCCCCGGTTGCATGGGGGTGCACAGCTCCAGGGGGGACCCCAGGTGTGGGAGGGAGGTGAGGTGTCCCTGGGTGCAGGGAGGACTCCCTGGTTGCAAGGGGGTGCAAGGCTTTGAGGGGTCCGTGGGTGCAGGGGGGTGCCTGGCAGCAGAAGGGTCCCCAGCTCCAGAAGGGGTGTCCCCAGGGGTGCTGGGCGGGTGCTGAGGGGCGGCTGGGCGGGGGGTTATTGGGGTGGGCAGCAGTGGGAGCTGCAGGTGGGATGGGTGCAGCAGCACCCTGCGTGGGGCTCCTGCACCTCACAGAGCTGAGCGAAGGGGGGGTGACACCCACCCCAGGGCGGGCTGGCAGGTGCCCCCAGCCCCTCGGGGGGGTCTCCAGCCCCAGCACCCACGGGGTGCAGAGCCGGAGCAGAGTGTGGTCCCCGTGGGCTGGGCACTGGGGACGAAGGCCCTGCCGCTCCTTGGGGACGGAGGCTCCTGCCCACCCCGGGGGGGTCCTCAGACCCCAAAACCCCCCTGGTCCTCTGCCACGAGCTGCCGTGTCCCGCTGGATGTCCTCGAAGGACAGGGACATGATGCTTTCTCCCACAGGATGGTGACATGGAAACCTGGACAAGGCTGTATGGGGGTGGCAGTGGCACAGGGGACCCCAGTGACCCCCAGCAAAGCCACCGTCCCCTGAGGTGGGAAGGGGGTGACGGAGGGAGGGAAGTGCAGGACGTAACTCGGAGCAAGCAGAAGGGAGAAAAACCCAAAAGGGTGTAAAAGGAGGAAAATCTCCGGCCCTTTCCCAGCGGGGGACGCGGGGCGCAGGCGCAGGAGGTGGCACAAAGCGCTGGCAGTCCCCGGGCGTCCCCGCCGGCAGTGCCAGCGGGGATGAAAGGCGCCTTGTTCGCCGACATCCTCTCCGGCCCTATTTCTGGAGGAAAATGTTTTTCCAAAGGTTTGGGGTGAGGAGGGGGGGAGCTTTCCGGGGTGATCCGTGCTTGGGTCACCCAGCCCCGGCTGCGACTCCGGGCTGGGAAACTGCTTGGGCAGATGAAAACTTGCGAAGGGAACAATATCACAAAATATGGGGACTTTTTACCCCAAATGACGCAGGGAGAAGCCCCGGCATTAGCAGCACCCTGTAATGATGCAGCCCTGTCCCGCAAGACCAGGCAGCACCCAGCGGGGTGATGGGGGGGGACGGTACCCGGGTGTCGGTGAGCCCCACGAACCCGCTGGGAAGCTCCAGCCCTGGCAGTGGGACGACGATGCCCACCAGCACCAAAAAGCTTCGTCCAGGTTCAGCTCGGCCCCGGGATGCTGCCGTGCCGCTTTTCCATGTGGGACTGACGGATTTATTTGGGGTCAAATCCAGCCCTGGAGAAACACTTGCTGGGAAAACTGGGGAGGACAAACCACCCCCGGAGCTGGTTCTTGGGGTACAGGCGAAGGACCAGGCACCCCGATTAGTGTTTGCATCGCTGCCGCAGTTTTAATCCCAACCCCGGCCGCATCGTTGCAACTTCATTTCAAAGATGAATTTTTCCTGGGAGCTGAAGAGCTTTTTGCCGAGTAAATCATGGACGGGAGGATCGCTTAATTTACTGCATGGGGAAAACCCGGGATGCACCGGCTAAATCAGAGCTAAAAATAACAGCCTGTTTCGCAGAGCCTTCATCCCCACAGGGAGGAGGAGGAGGAGGGGAGGAAGGCTACAGGGTGGGGGTTGCAGGGGTGTTGGGTGGTGTCTGTGTTTGGGCCAGCCTGGGAGCGTGGTCCTGCCCCAGGGACAGTCCTGTCCCCATGGCTCCGTGTGCGTCGCGTCCCCTACCCAGCGCCCCAGCGTTGGTGCAGTCGGAGCAAAGGAATCTGCTGGGAACTGGTGGCTCTGCTGACAGCCCTGGGGACACTGGACTGACCTGGGGACACTGCACTGCCCTGGGGACACTGCACTGACCCGGGGACACTGCACTGACCTGGGGACACTGCACTGACCTGGGGACACAGCACAACACAGCCCTGGGGACACTGGACTGACCTGGGGACACTGCACCGCCCTGGGGACACTGTACTGACCCGGGGACACTGCACTGACCTGGGGACACAGCACCACCATGGGGACACTGCACTGACCTGGGGACACAGCACAACACAGCCCTGGGGACACTGGACTGACCTGGGGACACTGCACAGCCCTGGGGACACTGCATTGACCTGGGGACACTGGACTGACCTGGGGACACTGCACCGCCCTGGGGACACCGCACTGACCCGAGGACACTGCACTGACCGGGGGATACTGCATAGCCCCTGGGGACACTGCACTGACCTGGGGACACTGCACTGACCTGGGGACAGAGCACAACACAGCCCTGGGGACACTGCACTAACCCAGGGACACAGCACAGCCCTGGGGACACCGCACTGACCCGAGGACACTGCACTGACCCGGGGATACCGCATAGCCCCTGGGGACACTGCACTGACCTGGGGACACTGCACTGACCTGGGGACAGAGCACAACACAGCCCTGGGGACACCGCACTGACCCGAGGACACTGCACTGACCCGGGGATACCGCACAGCCCTGGGGACACTGCACTGACCCGAGGACACTGCACTGACCCGGGGATACCGCACAGCCCCTGGGGACACTGCACTGACCTGGCGACACAGCACAGCCCTGGGGACACCGCACTGACCCGAGGACACTGCACTGACCCGGGGATACCGCACAGCCCCTGGGGACACTGCACTGACCTGGCGACACTGCACTGACCTGGGGACAGAGCACAACACAGCCCTGGGGACACTGCACTGACCCGGGGACACTGCACAGCCCCAGGGACACTGCACACCCCCTGCCTCCTCCTCCTCCTCCCCGGCCGCAGCAGCTCCCCAGGGCAGGGGCTCCGCTCAGGGTCACCCCAGAGCCGCCAGCCCCAAACACTCCCCCTGGCAGTGTCCCCAGTGTCACCCCTCCCTGTGCCGTAGGAGTGTGCAACACGTTCCCTCCATTCCCAGTCCCCCCCAGTTGCTCCCAGCAAGCCCCCAGCCAGGTTAGCACCGCGGTGGCACTTCCTCGCAGGGATGTGGCTGTCCCCAGAGCTCCGGGGACAAAGTGGACATCACCCCCCCCCCCCATCGGCACCAGCGCGGGGTGAAGCCCAATTCGGGGTGCAGGCGGAGGGCGATGGGCACCTCTCTCCAAACCACACCAGCCCCGAGCCGGGCGCGGATGCGGCCCCATTCCCAGCCGGCACCGGCAAAGCGTTGCCCGACGCCGAGCACGGCGCGATCCGGACAAATCCTCGCCCGGCGACGCCAAAAGCCCGTTAAAATAATGCCCGAGAACGGAATTAAGCCGCTTAGACACGCGGCAGCGAAGGCAGGAGGGGGCTGGCACGGGGCTGGCTCCGCAGGGTGTCCCCCCCCGGTCCCCAGGGGTGTCGCAGGATCCGGCCATCCCTCTCCTCTTTGCCGTTACACCCCTAAGAGGTCGGGATGGGGGAGTTGGTGCTTTTTCATGCGTCGAAGGGAAAAGCCCCCCCCAAATCCTGCTGGGAAGAGGACGGGGGTCACGCAGCGCCCGAGGGACGGGCTGGGGAGGAACACGGGGGGGGGGGGGTCCAGCAGCTGAAACGTCTCAGGTCGGGGGGGGGAGAATGCAGCTGAGGCCAAGCAGGAGCAGGATATTTCCAGGATTTTGGGGGGAGCCAACCTGGAAACAGGGAGCTTTTAAGCCGCACAAGCCTGTTGGAGTGATGCCCCGTGCCTTCCACAGCCTTTCAAACCCCAAAACTGTGTTTCTAAACCAATTGCTTTGCAAACCGAAACGGGAAGGGGTTGGGTTTTTTTTTTTTCTGCAGCCAGCATGTCGCAACAAAACCGTCCCCAATTCCCCGGGGGGTCACCATCCTGCTCCGTCACCCCCCAGCCCAAACCCCCCCCGCTGGTGAGTCACGAGGGGAAAAAACCCAACCGCAACCTCCTCGGGTGAGCTCTGGGATTAATTAGGGAAATATATCCATGCTGCTTAACGAGGCCTATTAATGCACCCTGGATCTGCCACCCGTGGTGGGGACGCGGCCCGAATTTTGCATGAGAGGAGCCGGGGGGAGCCGGGGGCTCCACAAAGGCTCCTTGTTGCCCGTGAAGGGCTGGCGCTGGCCCAGGGCAGGGCGGGCGCCAGCACCCGGGGGGCTCCTGCCCTGGGGAGGGGGCTTGGAGGAGCCCCCGGGATGGCGGTGCTGTCGGCTGCGAGGAGGGGATGTGTGGAGGGGGTGTATGAGGGGGTGTATGGAGGGGGTGTATGGAGGGGGTGTATGAGGGGGTGTATGGAGGGGGTGTATGGAGGGGGTGTATGGAGGGGATGTATGGAGGGGGGGTATGGAGGGGATGTGTGGAGGGGGTGTATGGAGGGGGTGTATGGAGGGCGTGTATGGAGGGCGTGTATGGAGGGCGTGTATGGAGGGGATGTATGGAGGGGGGGTATGGAGGGAGGGTATGGAGGGGGTGTGTGGAGGGGATGTGTGGAGGGGGTGTATGGAGGGGGGGTATGGAGGGGGGGTATGCATGGAGGGGGTACGTGGAGGGGTTTCATGGAGGGAATGCATAGAGGGGATGTATGCATGCATAGAAGAGATGGGTGGATGGGATGTATGCATGGATGGAGGGGATGCATGGAGGGGACGTATGTAAGCATGGAGGGGATGCGTGGAGGGGATGTAGTTTGGAGGGGGTACGTGGAGGGGATGTGTGGAGGGAATGCATAGAGGGGATGGATGTATGCATGGAGGGAATGTATGCGTGCATAGAAGAGTTGCGTGGATGGGATGTATGCATGGATGGAGGGAATGCGTGGAGGCGATCTATGCATGCATGGAGGGGATGCATGGAGGGGCTGCGTGCATGCGTGAAGGGAATGCATTCCTATGGCCAGCAGGTTCGGGGACAAGCAGGAGTTGCCCACGGGGCTCTGGGTGAGGACGGGTCCCTGTCCAGCACATCCAGCTCAAATCCCGGTTGTGTAACAGGGAAATGCGGCAAAGGGACTGGCACCGCCTGCCAGAGCTGCGGGCAGGACCTGCCTCGCAGCGGTGCCGGGGCAGGCCCAGGGGGTGCAGGCAGAGGCACAGGGATGGTTTTGGGGGTGGCACAGCACAGCACCCATCCTGCATGGCATGGCACTAATCCTGCATGGCATGGCACTAATCCTGCATGGCACGGCGCTAATCCTGCATGGCACAGCACCGGTCCTGCATGGAGGGAAGAAAGGAGGGACAAAGGGAAGCAGGGAGGATGGAAGGACAGACAGACGGACAGCACTGCTCCATGCAGCTACAGGGATGGAGCCAGTGATGTCCCACCAGGACCAAGCTCCAGCCCACCCCCGGGGTGCAAATCCCATCCCCCATCCCTTCCCAAGCATCTCCTTCCACCCTGAGCGAGAGCTGAGGGGTCGGGGGGCAGCGAGCGCTCAGCACCCAGCAGGATGAGCCCCCCAGCCCTTCCCCTGCCCTGTCTCCCCCGCTGCCATCAGCCCCGGAGCGCCTCGCAGGAGCAATGGAGTTAAAATGAAGTAATCGCTCTTCAAGTATAGTCATTTGCAGGAAAAATACAGGTCTTGCCGTGATTGCAAATGGTGTCGGCTGAAGCTGTCCCTCCCATTCGAAGGATAAATGTTTTCAGCTCCGGACCGTGCGGTGACAGCAGCCTCAAACAAAGCCATCGCGGCCCCACCACATCTCTTGGGTTCCCCCAGGTTTGGGGTAAAAAGCTGGGATTTGGGGCTTTGAATCTCTTCGGAGTCAACAGTGCATTGGGGAGGATTTTTTTTGCTCTCAATTATCGCCATAAAAAGGCAGATCGAGGGAGAGGGGCTGCCCCGAGCCCTCACCCCGGCACCCACAGGATGGAGCTGCGGCACCCACCAGCCTCACCCAAACCAGCTGGATGAGCATCTCCACCCTGACCAGGGCTTTCCACGCCAAAACCCTTTAAATTTTAATTTATCTTTAGAATACCACATTTTGCTGCCAGCACACTAATTCCCCATTTTTCCCCATTAAACCCACAGGGCGTGGGGCTGGCACCTCCGCGGGCACCGCTCCCAGCGGCCTGCACTGCAATTTAAGCAATTTCACCCCCTAAATTTTTACTTTCTGCTTTTTTTTTTCCCTTTTCCCTTTCACCAGTCTCCCTCCCTCTTCCCCCCACATCCCCCTTTTCCTTTTTCTATACCTACACCTATTACACCCCCATTCAGTTCTTTATCTCTAATAAGTCTCTGCTATTTTCTCAAATCACCTGCCTTTTACTAATGCCAAAAACCCTTTTTCTTTCTTAACAGACAAAATAGATTATCTCATCCCGCTCTCCTCCAGGTCCGACCAGCCCTGAGCAGTCAGACGCCCGTCGCCGTGCCGTGGCCGGATGTAATAGGGCTATTAGATGAGTTATCACAGCCTGAAAGGATGAAATAACTTCTGTGTCTTCATCCAAATAAACCTTCCTATTCCTGCTCAATGCAACGAATGAACAAGAGTTCCCAGAGGAAATAGCCAGGAAAATGTTAGAAGATGTTAGAAGATGTTAGAAGATGTTAGAAGATGTTAGAAGATGTTATTTAAGAGCCGACCCCTTGCCAACCCGCCTCCTGGTTTGTGCTCAAAGGGCACCGGGGTTTCTCCGCGGAGAATTGGGAAGCCCAGGGATCGGTGCCCAACACCCGGAGCTAAATCCTCGCCCAGGCGCTGCTCCGACAGCATTTTTTTGAGCGCTCGGTGGCACAGCCTCACAGATGCCCGACACGTGGCTGAGCCTGAGGACCACATGCAGCCAGCAAACTGCTATTTTTTCACCCCAGGTGCTGATTGCGAGGAGAAACGTTGCTCTCCATCTCAGAAGGAGCTTTCTCAAGCTATTCCTGCACTTCCCATGAGCTGCATGTTATCTCCCCAAATTCGCAGGCGAAACCGCCGGCACGGCCCATGGCAGCATCCCAGCCCGTGCGGGAGATGCTCCGGAGCCGGTGGGGTCGGCCCACAGCCCCTGGGCTGGCCCCGCAGGGCAGCACTGCCCCGGCCAGCTCCGAGCGACCTCCCCGTGCCCACCAATTCCCCCAGTGGGATTTTAAAGCGGTTTCGTTAGGGGGATGCAAAACCCCCCCGGTCCTTCCTCCTGGGCTGGAAGGGAATGGTCCGAGGCAGCAGCTCCACTTCAAAATATAAAATCCCAGCACTGACATTAGGGCTATGCCCGTTCCCTCTCTGCCCCCCCCACTAACACCTCCCGCCACGGAGTGCGACAGCCGCGGGGCCTCAGCAGGGACCGGCACCGTCGGTGTCACCTCCAGGCACACCGCGATGCTCCTGGGGCTGCAGCCGCTCCCCAGCCCCTTCGCTGCCGCCCGGGCAGGTTTAGCCCGAATGTCTCCTCCCTACCACCCTTTTTTGGGCTTATTTATCTCACTTTGGATTATTTTTGTCTCTTTTTTTCACTCCTGGAAAGACCTCCGTGATGGTGGGAGGGAAGCAAGGGAATAGCTCTGCGCTTCCCTGCGGTCCTAAACCCAGCACCCGCCGGCGTTTTCATGCAAACCAGTTAAAAATCCCGTTAGTGGGGACACGAGGGTCAGAGTCGGTCCCTGCCCCTCTTCCAGAGCTGTCCGGGAGCATCACATTTGCTCCTGGGATTTTTACAGACCACTTTTAACCCAAAAATATTCCAGAGCACCACGCACCATCCATCTGTCCATCCGCTCAGCACTTAACCCAGACCAGCTACCATCCCCCATCCCAGCTGCGTGGATTTGCCCATCCCTAAACCTTGCGATAAAAAGACTTTGATCAAAAAAAAAAAAAAGAATAAAGGCATTAAAACCAAGCAGATCTACACCAAAACTCTCTGTGCCCTCTCCTCCGCTATTGCCTTGGGATGGTTTTTTTTAAGGGAGGGGGGGATGGAAATCAGCCGGGGCGTTTTGGGTTTCTGATCACATCCAAAATCACAAAAGCTGTTTATTTTCAGACCTGGGGTTTGGATATTGCTCAAATTTCTCATAATCATCTCTCAGTGCTGAGAGGCTGGAGCCTGAGCACGGAGACGGGTGTGCAACCAGCCTTCCCCGATCATTTAAAATCCAACTGAAGGGAAAGGAGGGAACAATATTGTATCCAGCATTTATTTATTATTATTATTAATTTGTTTTTACAGTTTGTTTGGTTTTATTTATTCAATTTTATGTACGGGGGAAGGGTCAGCTCTCCGCCCTCTTGTTTGTCTTCCTCCGAGCATCAGCAGCTCCAGTTTGGTGGTTTTCCAAACCCCGTCGGAGAAAGGATGCGCTCGGCAGTTTCCAACAAAAAGAGCTCGTCGGGCATTCGAGCAGAACAGGAACGAACAAAACCAACCAGCTTTCGAACCAGCAAAACCCAGAGATGGAGCCATTCTTTTCCCAAATAAGACGGCTCACGCTCGCAGCTTCCTGCAACGTTGGAAGTATTTCGGGTCTGCAGCCGACGGGAGCAGAATGGGAACGTGTTGGGACCTAGAGTGGGGGGAGGAAAAAAGAAAAGCTAAAATACAGTTCAAAAAGGATAAAAGATGCTGATTTGATGCCTTTCTTCACCTGGGCATATTTCAAGAGACCTTCCCTGCCAAGTCACCCAGGGGTGATGCCTTTGGGTGCCGTTGTGGCAACACGGGTCCCAAAAGCAGCATCCCTCCACCCGGCTGCACGCTGCCCTGCGAGCATCGCCCCTCGATTCTGCATCAACCCCCAAACACCGCTCCCGGGGGACCAGCTTCTTCATTACCCCGAGCTGGAAAAATGCCTAAAGGGGATGATTTTTGCATTAATCACCACTGAGAGTCCAGGGATGGACCAATTCTGCTGCACGACCCAAATACAAGCGGCAGGGGAAAAAGCGACGATGGGAAAAGCAACAGCAAAGACCAAGCAAGGACGATGTCCCGAGGTTACGCCGCTCCTGGGCAGAGCAGGGCAGCAACACAGCTGGATCCTCTCCGCATCTCCCCCTCCTTCCTTATTTACGGCTCGGGATGAAGCCTCCTTGTTCATCTCATTGGCAGAGGATCAGAACTCATCAATTCTCCGTTAGCCGCCGAACGTTGCGTTTCTTTCTATATTTTTTTTTTTTTAATTATCTGACAATGAAACAATTTAAAGGGGGATAAAAAAATCGCAGGGGCAAGAAGCAGCCATCGGTGCGCTTAAAAAAAATAAAGCGTCCTTAGGCATTCGGTCACATCTGCCCTGAGCCGGGAGCATCGGGCACAAGTTTTTAGGTGAAGGATTCAGCAGAGTTGTCCAGCGCCGGCCGAGGTGTTAAATGAGGGATTCAGGGATAAGCCGAGGATTACGTAAAGCGGGTCTTTAAGCACAATGTATTTTTCATTCGAAGATTCAGGCACATCTCATAAAAAGGCGATCGAGGCAGAGCGCTGGGACCCCACCAGTGCTGCTGGGTTTGGGGTGAATGGGGCTCGAAATGGGAAAATAACAGCTGAGCTGTTCCTAAACCTTATAAAAACCAGGTGGTGGGGACGGGTCCGGGCCCAGGACCCTACGCTGGGCACAAGAGGAGGACGGGACAGGGGCTGCAGCGACCGGGTGAAAAGAGGGAGAAGAGGCTGGTGGAGACGGGAGCTCTGCGCTCGGTGCGGCCCCTCGGCCGCCTTCCCCCACGGGATGTTTCACAGAATCACAGAATCATTAAGGTTGGAAAAGACCTCTAAGATCATCCAGTCCAACCATCAACCCAACACCCCCGCGCCCACTAAACCACGTCCCTAAGTGCCACATCTTTTGGAGCATCCCCTTCTCTGGCTGAAAAAGGGAATTATTTTACAAGATCGTTTTCCAAGCCTTGTGCTGTTGGGGCATCCCAGCCCAGCACCCCCACCCAAAACACCTGCCAGGGTGTCGGGTCTCCGGGGGTGCTTGGACCACGTCTGGTTGCCGTGGGAAGGCCACCGAGACGCAACACCGAGCGTCCCCCCAAGGAAAACCCCCTTGAAGGCAAGCTCTCCAGCCTCCGCTTTCTTAATTATTCCTAAGCGAAGCAGACACACCTTCAATTTCTCCACCAAAAAGGGAAAAGGCAATAGATTATTATTCTCCTTAATTAAAAAGCGTGTCGATCTTGTAAGCAGTTAATTAATAATTCCACATTAGCTTGATTAAGCGCTAGGACAGCCGGAGGCAGCGCGGCGCACACCAGGCTCCCCGGGTCGGGCTGAACCTGCTGGGCTTGACTCATTCTTGTAAACCAGGGGATAAATTCTCTGTCCTCAACAGGTCTTGAGGTTTTAGGGTTAAAATCACAGCAAATGTCACCCTGGTGTCACCCTGGTGTCACCCAGCTCTTGCAGGCGCCTGCTCCCACCCATCCCCGCATCCCCCAGGGCTCTGGGTCGGGGGGTCCACACGTCTGCAAAAATAAACCCACCTCATCGGCAGCACTTTTGCTTTCCAGCCATGAACAAGTATGAATTAGGCAAATTAATCAGTGGCTGGGACAAATCATAGCTCATTAACACTAACAGGGTTTTAAGGCAGAGGGGAGCGGGGAGCATCGCTCCTTCCCCCGGCCGGAGCACCCGCAGCAGCTCCGGGGGCTCAGGAACCGTCTCCTCTTCCTCCCCTCCTCACCCACTCCTAAATTCTCAACTGCAAAGTGGATTTTCATGCATCTCTCCTCAAAAAAATGCAATTTCAGGAGATGAAGTCGTCATTAATCACCAGGAAATTGTGCTTGTTACAGGAGAAACATTAACAAAATAATCATAAATTGTCTGCCAGCCCTGATTTGCGAATGCATACGTTTCTAAGGGTATGGAAAGGCATCTCATTTTGCTGGTGTAATTAGTTATTAACCCTTTGCCACGCCGTGCGGAGCGTGGGCACCCGCGTCTCCCAGCGCGCAGGCTCGCCTGCATCGCAAGCACCCTCCGCCGTGCCCGACGCCGCGCCTGCAGCTGCCCCACCGTAACAAATCTTAAGCGCTTTTGGCACCCTCGGAAAGCTGCAGTTTTCGAAGCTATTAAAATCCTATTATTTTATTGCTGTGATCAGATTAAAACGCTGATTTAAAGCAGCCAGCCATGCCGGAGGCGACTGCACACCCCGCTCAGCCTCCCGAGGACCGTTCCTCCCCGGGGGTAAAGATGCTGCCAGGACACGGATGTGCTCAGCGTCCCACCAGACCGACGAGATGGGAGAAGCCTGTTTTGCCCTCCGTGGCTCTGCTGTCACTCGACGGCTCCTTGCGGTGCCGTCACCAGTGGCACGGGGTTGCTCTGAGCCCTTTCAAACTCACTGCACGGATGGGCCATCCCCGGAGCTGCCACAGCAGGGAGCAAATCCAGCCTCCCCCCATGATTCACGCTGAATAAAAGGGGGTGCTGCCAATTAGAGCAAGAAAATGTGTTTTGAAATCCACGGGCTCATCTCATTTCTCTCTGCACCCAACGGCTGCGATCGCCCTGACCCGGGGGGCCGGGTCCCCAGCTCCCGTGTGGGGTTTTATCCTGGCAGCACCCACGGAGGGGGCTGGACACCAGCTCCAGCAACCCAAGGGCTGGTAGTCGATCCTGACTTTGCTTGTTCTAGCACTCCTATCTGTCTATTTTTTGAGGCCATATTGAATTTAATACAATCAAAATGTATATATTGAATTAATCGCCATCCCGTGACGGAGGTGGCCTGGGGAGGCGGGGAGATGCGATGCCACTGGCCGACTCCTCCCGCGGTGGATTCGGCTCTCGCAGGGTGAACATCGCCCCGGTCCCACCCTGTCCCTCCAGCCAGCTTCTCCAGTCCTCCCATCCTGCCCGGAGACAGCAACCAGTGTCACGAGCGGTGCCGGTGCTCTGCGGCACACGGGTGCCGTCGGCTCGGCGAGCGCGGGGTGTTGGCGGGAGCATTTGTCAGCAACAACCAACTTGCAAATCCCACGGGCGTCTGAAGATTTTTACACCCACTGTGGTTACAAGCCACACCGAAATGTCTCATAATAAAAGAAGTCGGTGAGAAAAGTTCTTTTTCTCTCTGCTCCCCTCGTCCGTTCGCAGAGCCTTCGGCAGGGACGCGCCGAGCCGAGCCCTCCCTCCCAGTTGCAGATCCCACCCCAGAAGAGCAAGGAGGCAGAAAAATCCTCACCAGCACCTTTGAAGAGGATTTTTTTCCAAAAACCGGACTTTTCCTTCCTCTCGAACCTTCCGCTCACGTGAATTCACACCCCCGAAAAAATGTTGTTTTCCTTTTTTCTTAAAAAAATAACGTGAAATATCAAGCAAGTTGATTATGGTCTTTCATTTCAGGTCACTCAGCCCCCCGCTTCAGCCTGGAGGGACCCTCCCCGGCAGGACCCCGGCGAATTTCGGATGCCCACCCGGGTCTGTGCGCACCGTGTCACCGGGATGGGGACAGACGAGGGACAATCTGCTGGCAGGAGATCGGCTGGGCGTGAGCCGAGTAACTTCTCACTTGGATATCGTTGGATATCGTTTGATGAAGCAATTTTATGGGAATAAAATACCGGCTGCTTGAGAACGGGACTGGGGGAGCGGGAAGGGAAAGCGGCCGGATTTACGGGTGATGCTGATGGCCATCGAAACCCCCACCGCCGTAAGGCGGGGAAGGAAGCCGGACCCCCCAGACCTGCAAACAGCAACGTCTCCGGGAGGTGCAGGATCTGGCCCCATCGGGGGTCCCCAGCCGCCCCGGGGGCAGCAGCACCAGCCCCGCCGCGGGGTCCTCACCCCCGCTGCACCCCTGGGTGCGGTGGTCCACGGGCGAACCAGCAAACCCCCCGGGCTGGCCGGGGGAGGGACGGTGTTAACGAAGGAATCTCCTAATTGCACAGAGAAGCGGACTGCGCTGAGCAAACCAGGATTTATTGAGCTGCTCCTGCCGCCCAGCCGGAGAAGTCCAATCCCTACACGAAATAAGAAATTATTTTTAAAATCCGCTGTTTACTCTGCTGCGGCAGGTCGATCAGCAAGGCGGACACCTTCGCTTCCCCGCTTTCCCGCCGACCTAATCAGTTTTAATTGGAAGACTAAATGAGACCTTTCCTTCAAGATAATTATACAAAACATTGAATTAAATTACTATTAGGCATTTTTTTTTCTCACCGCTCGTGTCAGGCAGCTGTTGTTTTAAATAATCATCTGATGCACGTTCGCCGTGCGGCTCTCCCCACCTATGGCGAGCACATACGTCCCTTCCAGGCTGGCTGGAAGCCACCTCTTAATAAATCAGAGAAAAAGGGCTGTTCTCCCCAAAATGTCTCACCACGTGCACCAAGATGCAAGGAACCCTGGGCTCTACAGCAGGCTCCTGTGCCCATCACCGAGGCCTCTGGGCTGGCATGGCTCGGCACGGGGAGCTGACACTAGCACACGTAATATTGTCACGGGCGTTTTGGGACAAACCAGCCCCGAAGCAGGACCCCGGCCCCGGCAATCCCGGGAATCCCCCCGGGCCGCCCCGCTGAGGCCCCGCCGGCTCATCGCAGCTGTGGCCGAGCCGCCTTAAGGCGGGCGGGGGGCGGGGCCGACCCGGCGGGGGCGGGGCTGCCCTCGTGACGCTATTGGTGGCCGCGCCGGTCTCAACCGAGTAGTGCCGAGCCGCGCCGAACCGAACAGAGCCAAACAGAGCCGAGCCGAGCCGAGCCGAGCCGAGCCGAGCCGAGCCGAGCCGAGCCGAGCCGAGCCGAACAGAGCCGAACCGAACCGAACAGAGCCGAGCCGAACCGAGCCGAGCCGAGCCGAGCCGAGCCGGCATGCAGCGGGCGGTGGCGCGGGTGCTGCGCGGGGCGCGGACCCCCCCGGTGCGGGCGCGCTCGGCCACGGCGCGGGCCCCCCCGCGGGGGCTGCTCTATGAGCGGCACGGGGAGCCCCCGGCCGTCGTGCAGTAAGGGGGGATATGGGGGGGCGAGCGTGGGGGTGCGTTGCAGGGGGTGCAGGTATAGGGTGGAGGTGCAGGTGGGGGGGGCTATAGTGGGGTGCGTTGCAGCAGGGGGTGCAGGTATAGGGTGGGCGTGCAGGTGGGGGGGCTATAGTGGGGTTCGTGGCAGTAGGGGGTGCAGGAATGGGGTGGGGGCGAAGCTGGGGGTGCATTGCCAGGGGGTACAGGTATGGGGGGGCTATAGTGGGGTGCACTGCAATAGGGGGTGCAGGTGGGGGGGGCTATGCTGGGGTGCATTGCAGTAGGGGGTGCAGGTATAGGGTGAGGGTGCAGGTGGGGGGGCTATAGTGGGGTGCATTGCAGTAGAGGGTGCAGGAATGGGGTGGGGGCGAAGCTGCGGGTGCATTGCAGGGAGGGTGGGGGTGCAGGTGTAAGGGCAAGGCTGGGGTGGGGGTGCAGTGGGGGGCATAGGTATGGGGGGGATAGCACAGGGGTGCAGTGTGGGGTGGGGGTGCAAGATGGGGGTGCGGGTCTGGGGGTGCTGGCGGGCTACTTTGGGGGTGCGATGCAGGCAGGGTCGGAGGTTACCCACCCCAGGGTGGGGATGGGGTGCAGCTCCCTGCAGGACCCCCGAGGCAGTGCCAAGGGCGTTTGGAGGCTCCTGAGCGCCCAGGGGTACTCGGGGGGTGCCCCCATTCCCCACACCCCGCAGTGTGCCGAGGTCTCGCAGGCAGATGCCGGGGCCGGGGGGGGGGGCGTTGCTTCGGCAGGGCTTTGCCTTCCCGTCCCCCACCCGCCTGCTGCCGCTCCTTCAATTTGCCTTAAAACCACGTGTTTTTCCCAGGAAGCCCATTCGTGCTTAATTTGGGGGACGATGGCGAGCTCCGAGCCCCCGGCATCGCTGCGCCCCGGCTTCGTCCTCGTCCCGGTTGCATCCCATTGACGGGGTTTCTCTTTGAGGTCCCAATTAGGGGACCAAGCCGGTGTCGTGCCCATTGGCATCGCAAGTGGTTTTTGGGGACAGCGCCTGGCGCTCGGCGTCACCGTGGGATTTTCCTTCTAGACCGGCCAAAAAGCCTCGCAAGGGGAAAGTCACATTTTGGTGGATTTTATCCCTTTTTTTCCTGGAGGAGACCTCCAGGATTTGCTGACCCGGCTCAGGTCAATGCAGGAGGTGCTGATAAGTTATCCGGGTGCATCCAGACAGCGAACCCCCGGGTTTTTTTTGGGGGGATGGATGATTGCTTTTTCTTATGACCGTTTAATTGCGCAACGGTGCTTATCACCGCTGACGGCTCCTGAGATTTGCTGCCCATTGCTTGTGCAAGGCCGGTCTTGTGCTTCGTGACTTCTCTTTTTTTGCAGGTTTCTGAAAATACCCGAGTTCCCGTAACGCGAAAGCGGGGCAGGATGAGCCATAAAACCCCCGGCCAGCTGAAACACCGGCTTTTTTACGCAACCTGCTGAATTTGTTAAGATTAGTGAGCGTTACTTTGGTGACGTGGGATTTTGTTGGGTGGTTGGCTTTTAGCAGCCTCCATCAAAAATCTGTCCGTCTGTCTAATATAAATCTGATTTTTTTAATGGGATGGAAATCTGAGCGGCGGGTTTGTGCCCAAAGTGCTGGCACAGGGCTGTGCAGGGGTGCTGCGTGGTATTAACTTTAACCTCAATATTTAACCTCATTTAAGAAAAAGGAACGGGTTTTCAATTAGTCGGACATGCAGAGGGTGGCAAAACCCAAAATGATTTAATTTGCTGCCTAACAAGGCAGAAAAATACGTACAGCGTGGGGACGGCATTGCTGGGGGCCGGGGAGCCGGACGCACGGGCACCCGTTGGCAGCGATGCCTCCGCGTGGGACCCAGCGTCTTGTAATGCCGCTTTTTATTTTATTTTTAATTTTTTTAAACCTTAAACGGGATGGAGTCACCGTGTTTTCCCGCCGAAGCCTTGCGGTTGGGTTTGAAGCGGGTTTGCGAGGAGCTGACTTCATCCTGCTAATTCTGGCGGGGGGTTTGCACAGCAGCCGCTGCCTCCTGCCTGGGTGTTAGACGCACACCTGGCTTCGTAATTCACAACCTTGCCAAAAAACACACGTTTTTGAGCAAAATCCACCAAAGTCAGGACTCTTAGTCATACTCAGCAGCTGCAGGGCTGTATCCTGCACCTCGCTAATGCCAAACTCTCCAAGTGAGGTTTTTTTGGACCCTCCTGGGAGCGTCCCTCACGTTTCATCGTCCTAATTGCTAATTAGGAGAGGAAAATACTTGCAAAAGCCGGAGACCTCCTGAGATGGGTGTGCAGGGTCGGGACAGGCGGAGTGACGGCGAACGGGGGCATTTGCATGAGGCAGACGGAGGATTTCTGTGCTCGGGGGTGCACCCGAATAGCGGGGATGCACCCGCACAGCGGGGATGCTCAGCAAGGATGCAGGCTGTGGGCTTTCTGTTTGGGTGGCCGCTGCTGAAAGCAAGAGCTGGAGCCTGATGCCCTCACCCAAAACCATTATTGGAGCGTATGTAGGACCTATAGGCGGAGCTGCAGCCGGCGATGCAAATTCCCACGTGCTAAAAGCCTTCTGACATGCGCTCGGTGCTATTTAATTCAAACCTCAAAGTTATCTCCAAATCAGCCGGGCAGCTTGGAGGAGGGAAGGGGGAAACCACTTTGCCAGCACAGGCCAAGCCACGAAAAGAAATTTGACACGTACGTAGCGGCGTGTAATTGCGGCAAATAACCGCTCTTAAAATTGGCAGCCTTAAATGTAGTGAAAATTGCCTTCATCTTGCAAACGGGCACGACTGGATGGGTTTGCCCGGGCTGGGAGGTGGGGCAGGTAGTCACCGAGCCCCCCGTTCCTCTTTCCCCTGGGTTTGTGTCGTGGTGCTGCAGGGTTTTCTGGAGGAACTTTTCCCTCCTCTTGCAAAATCCAAGGTATCCCAAAAGTTTTATATTGCAATTCCCCCGGGGCCGTGCCCACCGGGAGGATGCGTTTGTGGGAGGGAGATGAGCTAAATTACCCAGCCCCGCTCTTCCCTCGGTGGAAGAGCATCTTCACCGCGTTTAAAACAGCCTCGTGGCAAAGGGGTTGGCGACGTCATCCCTCTTGGAGGGGCTTTTTTCTGTGCAAGGAGTATTTCGGGTTTGTTCCTAACCCCGGCTAAGGGTGTGAGGTTTGGGGGTGGAGGCGGGCGTTGCTACCTGCGGCTCCCTGGGGACAGAGGAGACTCGATGGGGACGTCTAAGTTGGACGTTGGGTTTCTTCACTGGAGGAGACCAGGCTACAGCAATAAAGATGAGGTGGGGAATACGGTGCTGTTTAAGTCTAACGTGTTGTGTAGGTGATACAGGCATCTCTTTCCAGCCTAAACCAAGGTGCATTAATCAGCCAAGCCTGTATTAACGCACTTTTCCTTTGTGTCTCAGACTAAAGGACCTCGAGGTGGCCGAGCTGGGGGACTCCGATGTCCACGTCAAGATGTTGGCAGCCCCCATCAATCCCGCCGACATCAATATGATCCAAGGTAACGCGCCGGCTGCATCTTTTTTGCGTATTAATTCTTGGGCGATGCTCCCGGCGGGAGGTCTGGGAGGGTTTGGAGCCGGCTCCTGGGACGGGGAGGTCTGGGGTATGACGGGCTCCACAGCCCACCTCCCGTTTCCCGGCAGGGACCTACGCCATCCTCTCCCCGCTGCCAGCCGTGGGAGGGAACGAAGGTGTCGGGGAAGTGCTGGAGGTCGGGCGTCGTGTGGCGGCTCTGAAACCCGGGGACTGGGTCATCCCGGCGGGCGCCGGACTCGGTGAGTGCGTACCCAGCCGCGGCACCGCTGGAGCCTTGCTCACCGGCGAGGTCCTCCTCTGCATCCCCCCACCTGCAAAGCATCTTCTCGGGGTTTTTTTGGGATGCTCGAGCCCAGCAGGAGCAAACCCGTAGTTGTGCTCTCGTGCGAACCGATGCTTGGGGAGGTGGTGCGGGCATTTTGGGGGTCCCAGAGCAAAACCGCTGCTCTCCAAAGCACCCTCTTTGCTGGGTGTGGGTAGAGCCCCTCCCGCTTACAGCAATTACATCTAATTGGATGTGACTTAAAATGGAAAAAAAAAAAACTCCATTAGAGAATGTTCCGGGTGAGGGAGGCAGCAGTCGGAACCCATTTAGTGCCACGTTAGCCTAGTCGTGAGGAGAACAGGCTGGATTGTCTCAGACTGGAAGCGTCGGGATAACCGCTGGAGCTGCACAAAGGCATCCTCGTTTCGCACCTGTTTAGATCTCGGTTTAAATTTTATTCTTTTTGCCATGTATTTTTAATGGTTGTTTTTTTTTTTTTCTTTAAAACGAGCTCAATACCTGATCCCCAGCCACAGCGAGTGATGCTGCTGGTCCTCTGCAAATGTGGGGGGTCCCCCGGGGAAGGATGGGGGTCCCCGGGGAAGGATGGGGGTCCCCAGGGAAGGTTGGGGGCCCGCGGGGAAGGGGCTCCTGTACACGGGACACATGCAATGCAAATACCCGGAGCACTTGTAATAGGAGCAGTAGCGATGCCATTGATTATGCTAAACTTGAATTTAGAAATAATCTACTTTTTTATAGCACAGACCCTTTATGGGGCTTCTGCGCCGTTATAAAGCATCGCAGCAATCTGTGCTTCTCTGGAAACAACCGCGTTTTGTCACATCTACTTAGAGCTTCTTTAAAGACCCGGGATAAAGCATTTAACCTGTGCAAGGTCATGGTTGTATCTTATTACAGTTTTCTCCTTAACAGTGCTCTGATGGGAAAGCACGGGAATTTATTTTCCAACAAATGTCTCTTGTGCTCCTCCAGAATGCCAATGGCCAGAAAAATTGTCGCTTCTGGTTTAGTGTAACAGCTTGTTCTTTGCCCGTTTCTTCTTAAAAGGCTTTTTTGCTTAATGGGGGAAGGAAAGCTGTCTAGTTAAGATCCAAATGTGATATTTTTAAACATTAAAAAAAAAAAAAGTAAATGGATGATAGGGGGTTAAATCGGGTATAAATATAGAGAGACTAAATCTAAGTAAATTGGCTTTGAATATACGGGCTCATCCACAGGATGGGGAGTATTTCCATTAGCTCTGCACACACTCCCTGTGCCCAGGGAGCTCCGGTCCCGTTATCCCTCTGGGAAACAATTAAACTTCGCTGGGTGATAAATCTCAGCAGGCAACGGGGGATCCATCCCCTGCCTCTCGCAATATTTTGGCCGTACCCGAACAGGAAAACGTTTCATAATTCACTCTCCGGGATTTAGACGTGGCGTAGCGATGCTGCCGCGACCGGCGTTAAGGCTATGGCGTGAGTTGTGGCCTCATAACGTTTTCCTTTCCTTGCCCACCTTCCTGCCGCGCTGCCGGTACCCAGGGACGTGGCGGACGTGGGGGGTGTTCCCCGAGGAGACGCTGCTGAAGGTGCCCAGCGACATCCCGGTGCTGTGCGCCGCCACCCTGAGCGTCAACCCCTGCACGGCGTACCGCATGCTGACCGACTTCGAGACCCTGGCGCCGGGTACGGCTTTGCTGGCTGGAAAGAAATCCGGGTGGATTTGCCGGTCGCTTCTGCAATGAAAATCTGGATTTATTTCTATCCAGGTGACTCCGTCATCCAGAACGCCGCCAACAGCGGCGTGGGCCAGGCTGTTATCCAGATCGCCAAAGCCTTCGGCCTCAAGACCATCAACGTGGTGAGGGACAGGTGGGTCCCCTGGGAGAGGAGAAGATCTCCTGCGGGGCAGGAGCTGCCCTTGGTCTGGGTTGGAGGTTGGCAGGAGGTCGGGAGCTGGATCTGGTCATCCTGCCCATCCAACCCCGGATTTTTCTCCTGTTGGCTCCTCCAAGGTGTCCTCCAGCCTCTGCCCTGTTGTCCCCAAGCTACGTCTGCGCAGGAGGGAGGAGAAGGCGACACTACTTTCTGGCTCATCGAGTCCTTTTTGGTTTTTTCCTCCCGCAGACCTGATCTCCCAAAGCTGGTGGAGAGGCTGATGGCCCTGGGCGCAGACCACGTCGTCACAGAGGAGATGCTGAGAAAGCCAGAGATGAAAGATGTATTTAAGGTACCTCAATGCGGATCCCACTGGAGCAACCGGAGCTGTCCCTGCGGGGAAAGACGCGGGGATGGTGGGAAGGACAAATCTCTCTCTCTAGATCAGGATTTAGCCCCAGAAGTTGAGGGCTTTTGCCGCTAACCCAAGGGTCGGATCATAGATTTTAGCTCTCCGACTCTTAGCTGCCCCCAGGTAAATGTTGAGGTTAAGGCAGTTGCTCCATCAAGAACCATGGTTCCATCCTCAAAAGGAGCCCTAAAATTTGGGAACCTTCTTAATAAACTCTTGCAGAGCATCCCGAAGCCCCGGCTCGCCCTGAACTGCGTCGGAGGCAAAAGCACGACGGAGATGCTGCGGCACCTGCAGTAAGTTTGGCTGGGTGGTGGCTTGGGCACGGGCGCGGGGACGGCAGCCGGCACCGGGGGGTCCTGCTCCAGAGGCCCTGGAGTGCAAGAGGTGGCCGGAGATGTTGTTAGCTGATGTTGGTCATCACTGAAGTTTTGGTGAGGGGAGATGAGTGGAGAAGAAGTGGTTTTGGAAAACAGCAGTGACTTAAAGTTAAACCATCATCACCGTGTGTCTCAAACCCTGCCGGTGGCTGGAGGCAGCTGAGGTTCGGTTATGAAGGTCCACCAGGTCCTGGCCAGGTATAACTGGTGTATTTAGCTGCAAATTCAGCTTAATGGTGCATGGGAGTGAGAGGGGAGCTCTGGAAAGTGGAGTCCGAGGGGTAACTGGGGGAGCCCTTGGTGCACGAGCAGCCCCGTCGGTGCAGCGGTGGGGCTGGGTACGGCGGAGGGAGAGGCTGGCAAGGTCAAAGCTGCACGTTGGGGACCGCATCACCGAGTACCCCCTTCCTCTTCCAGGCCCAAAGGGACCCTGGTCACCTACGGGGGGATGGCAAAGCAGCCCGTGATGGTGCCTGTGGTGAGTACTGGAGATGCCGCGAGGGAAATTAAGAGCATGTCCCCTGCGCCCCACTGCTGATGTCCCCGTCCCCTTGGCACCGCGGGAGCTCGGCTCTCGCCTGCCTGCAGCAAGAGGCTTCATTTTCTGCCGCTGTCACCTGCTTGGGTGTCACGTTCAGAGCCTCCAACCTTCTTTTTTTGTAACTGATGGGGTCCGTTACGGGACGGGCTGCTTTGCTTCCCAGCGCGAGTCTCTTGGCTTTATTTATGGAGGATTTGGGCCGATGTGAAATCCCAGCAGGGAAATGGCCCCGCAGGCGCCAAGCATCGAACCTGCCCCGACTCCACGCCTGGGAGTCGCATCTCCGCATCCCGCGGTGCCCTGACTCTCAAATGAGAGCGCTAATGAGGGAGCGAGGAGCCTCCCTGCCACCTTCCACCGCTGTCACGCTGGGAGGGGACAGGTCTCACCCGGGTGCGCGGCTCCCTCTCTCCGCAGAGCGCGTTCATCTTCCGGGACTTGCGGCTTCGCGGCTTCTGGATGACCCAGTGGAGGAAGGAGCACGCGCAGGGTGAGCCGGATGGGTGCTGAGGGACGGCACCGGTGCGGCGGGTCGGCACTGGAATGGGTCGCTGACCTGCCGCCCCGGTGCTCTTACTTGTGTCGTGAGCGCTGATAGTCCTCAGCGCGGCTGAAACGCAGGCGCTGGGCGCTGTGACTCGGGCAGGGACCGCGGCGTGCCACCACGCCGGGGGCTCTTGCCCCATCCCACGTGCCCGAGCTGGGAGCACGTCGCACCCAGCGTCCCCGGGAGCCTGTGCGGCTTCAGGCGGGTGTTTGCCCGGGGACGGCCGGTGGCTCTGGCACGGCGCAGGACGTCGGTGAGAGCTCCCTCCTTCCCTTGCAGACCAGGAGAGCCTGGCCAGCATGATGGACGCCTTGTGCCAGCTCATCCGGAGGGGACAGCTCACCGCGCCCGCCTGCACCCAGGTCCCGCTGCAGGACTACAAGGCAGCACTGGAGGCATCCATGAAGCCCTTCACGTCCTCGAAGCAGATCCTCCTCCTCTGAGCCCCCGAGACCTCGGCTCGTGGGCGGCAGCGGGCTGAGCCCGGTGCTGCTCCACCGCAGCCAAGCTTTCCCTTGCTGCCTTGTCCGCAGACCAGAGATGCTTAGGGAAAAAAACCTCCAGATCCACTGGTTTTTCTTTTTTTTTTTTTTTTTTTTTTTAACTTTTGGGTGCCCACTTGAAGTTTTAAAAGCCTCTGCAGCTTTGCACGGACAGCAGCGTGCTAATTGCTCCTGAAGGGAGGCTGCAATCTCGCTTTAGCTGGGGTGAGTTTGGGTGCAAGAGAAAGCTCAGGGAGCCCGGAGCCGGCGGCTCGCTCGGCTCAGGGTGTCAAAAGAGCAGCAGTTTCCCCTCGTGCGTGTTTTTGGGGCTGGGGGGGGCTGCACCCCCGCCTCCGGCCTGGCTTAGCAGCTGGCAATGTTGTTCTGCTGTTTGCACTGTCCCTCCAGGTGATTTTTGGCTGCTTTTGGGTGACTTCGCAGGGTAGCAGGGGGCTGGTCGCTGCCCTTCCCCCAGCCGGCACGGCCCCCCCTGCGCTGCTGCAGCCTCTGAGCCACCTCCATGTCCCCCCCCTCCGAGTTCAGCAGCCAAGTGCCCCGGGGCTGGGGGCACTCCCCACCTTGAATTGCAGAGAAAAATCAGATTTTAAAATTTATTTTTTATTTTTTTAAATTTTTTTTTTTTTATTTTTCCCTGCCCAGCCCATGCCATACTGGCAGGACGGGGGTAGAAGAAAAACACCAAGTTACCAAGTACCAGCCAGCGCTGCCGCGCCAGCGGGAGCTGTAGGACACCCTCATCCCTTCGGGGACAGCCCTGGGCTGGTGGCATTCAAGGTGGGGACAGGAGTCACCCAGCAGGTCACAGCCAGACCCGGGCAGGGCAAGGGGGGCTTTTTGCAATACCTGGACTTGAACTCAGTTTTGTTCCCACTGCCACTACTGATTGTGACAAAAAACCTCTTGGAAATCAATGTCTAATATACATATATTTTTTTAAGATGCTGCCAATAAATGTTTCTGTGCTCAGTCCGGCGTGCGAGGGTGGGCAGGGGATGCACGGCATTAAGAATGGGCAAATCCAATGCACCGGGTTCCCTTGCTGCCTGGCCCTTTCCCCCTCCAAAATCCTGGGGATTTCCCAGCCTATAAAGCTTTAATTATAATTACACGTAAGCAGTTAGCGTCCTGCTAAAAGCGGCTGCAGGATGGATGTGGTTTTGGGCAGACAGGGCTGGCTCTGCCCCGTTAGTGCCCATCGGGCACCAAAAACAGCATTTCTGACCCCAAATCTGTGCCCCAGGACAGGCAAAGATACATTTTTCCCCCCAGTTATTGCAATGGGAAGGATGAGGCTCATCCTCAGGGCAACAGGGCAGGGGGACAAGAGCCACGAGTCCCTTCCAAAGCCATTTCGCAGCAACACGCTGTTCATTTTAATTTCAGTTTTTGATCTTAATTAGGATATTCAGCAGGGGGGGAAGTGCTGGAGACGTCCGTCAGCTCCGTGGCCAGCAAAGCCCTGGGGCGAGGGCCCAGTGCCTGGTGGGGGGACGCGTGCCCGGCCTTTCGAGGTCCATTGCAAGCAGCAGAGAAACCCCGGGTTATGTATTCCCCCCCCAAATTGGTGGCCACCCGTGTCCCTCTGCTTGCCCCTGGTTTGGGGTTGGAAGAGGACGGTTCGGTTCTGAGCTGCAAGGGGGTGAGATGCTGTCAGGGCGATGTGTGCCTTTACCCCCTCCTTCCCCCAGCGGCCCCACCAGTAAAGCCAGGGCCACAACTGGTCTCATCCACACTCGCCAGAAGAGTGAAAATCCCCAAGATGTGCTATAAAGCTTCGTAAAAGCAGAATAACGGGGGAAGAAACTCCTTGTGCTCCTGCTCGGGAGCGAGGTTCAGCTCTGCTCAACCCTATTAGAATCACAGAATCATGGAATCATTAAGGTTGGAAAAGACCTCCAAGATCATGGAGTCCAACCCTCAACCCAACCCCCCCATGCCCACTACACCATGTCCCCAAGCGCCTCATCTCCACGGCTTTTAAATACCTCCAGGGATGGGGACTCCACCACTGCCCTGGGCAGCCTGTGCCAAGGCCTGACCACTCTTCCAGTACAGAAATTATTTCCAGTCCAGCTCCCATCAGGGTCCAACCGGCAGCTGCGGTGCTTGGTCCGCAGGCGCAGGTTGGGCAGTGGTGGTGGGTTGGAGCTTGGCCGTGCGGTGGCCCTGGCACGGGAGCGGCAAAAGCTGCTGCCAGTATGGCCATCGCAAACCATGGAGCGCAGAATGGAGGCAGGCCAGCCCCGGGGACCTGCAGAGCAGCTGAATTTGTCCGCCCAGATGGAAGCGCGGGGAGCCCCACGGCTGGTGCGAAGGGGCTGTTTGGGGCAGGAGGTGTGACACGGTGTGGAGAAGCCGTGGACGGAGCAGGAGCCGCCTCTGGGTGCCCGCGGGGCTGGGGCTGCAGGGCCGTTTCGGTGGGGATGGACCGGCACTGCCCGTCCGGCGGTTGTGTCAGCCCGGGGCTCGGTCGCGGTGGAGCTGGCGGTTGCAGATGTCTGGGTGTCGTTCTCCTCCTCCGCAGCTCCCACCGCCGGCTGAGCATCAGGCCGTCTTCTTCTCGGGTGCTCTTCCTTCAGCTTGGCGCCCAGCGGGGATGCAGTTGGGGCTCTCCGCCTTTCACCAGCACTTTGTGTGCACGTCCCGAGGAGGTTGGGGCAATCTCTCTTAAAAAAGGGGTCGCAGTAGAAGAGCAGCTAGAAAAGGCAAAGGAGAGGAGTTAGTTGCCATCATTGCAAGAAGGAGAACGACAGAGATCCGGTAACTGAGCATCGGCATCAGAAAAGACAAAAACGGGCATTAAAAAGGACTCTCCGGGGCGTTTTAAACCTCAAGTTTAGGCTGAATAAAATGTTGGGATGGGGTTTTGTTAAGTAATAACCACCCTTGTCTTTTCGGCATTTGGGAGCAGAAAAGTGCAGGATTTTCAAAGGCTAAAAACCGACGGAGAAGCCCAAATACCACTGGTTCTCAGGCACCTCAGTGTGGGATGGACACGTCGGGAATAATGCTGATGCTGACGTGTCTCTTGTCAGCGTTAAGCAGATGCCACAAGAAGATTTAACCTTTTGGTGCAGCCAGATACAGAGCAAGCACGAAAAAGCACGATACGATGGGACTGTGTTTCCGCCCCACAGATTCAAAGTAAGCAGAAATAACCAAAATCTATTTTGTCAGCATTTCTGCTCCTGCGAAATCCGGCGTCGAGAATTCCTGAAAATGACCCGCGAGACAAAATGGGGCCATTTGCTCCCATCCCCATCTCCTACCTCGTAAAGGCTTATTTGATCTGAACGTGAACCTCTCCCCCTGCATGTCCCGAGGGTTCTTTCGTGTGCGGAGGAACCGACGTACCTTGCCCAGAGCAGACCCTGCTGCTGCTGGTGCTTGCAGCTCCTCGATGGAGGCAGATGAGAAAGAAGCCCCTTCCATTTTGCAGAAGCCGTGGAGGTCAAGTTGGAGAACGAAGCCTCTCATGGACTCGGTTTCAAAGATCTTCAGGGGTCCCCTCCTCCCCAGCACTTCCTTTCTGAAGAGTTTTTCCGCGATCACGACGCAGTTTCCATCGTCGCCCCACCAGATTGACTGGAAGCGATGGCTGCCGACGATCTTCCAGAGCTTCTTGAGGAAGGAGCAGGCTGAAGACTGGTTGGTGTTGGCACTGATCTCCTCCCAGCGTATGATGGGGGCCCAGGATTCTTCAGGCAAACCTTGAAGGGTGTTTTCTTCTGCGAGAGGTCCGGTGGCAGCATCCCAAGGTGCTCCCGTATCACCTCCTGGATGGTCAGGTGGAGAAGCTGAAGCCACCCACCAACCTGGCTCCTCCGTGTCAGAAGCCCAGGATGTCTCGGGTGAGGGCGGCTCCATTTTCTCTCCTTTTTTTGCAGCTTGGCTGCAACTTGCAGCCGTGGCCCTTTCCCCGACCAGCCAGGCTTGGTCCTGCCGGTCAGCAGGATGAAGGGCCGTGGCGCCGGCTGCCTGGGGAGCACCACGGGGAGTTCTCCAATGTGTTGCATCACGGTGACATCACAGCGTGGCGCCCGTCTGCTGGCAAGAGGAAGTGGAGGACAGAAGCCATTGCTGAAAAGCCCTGGTTTCTTGTCGTGGAGAGAGCTGTTCTGAGCCAAGAAGTGAACCAAAGTGTCTTTGCCTCTGGTGTGTCCTGCCAGGGCAGTGCTGCTCCCGCTGCCCCCGGGAGCTGGTCCCCAGGGAGGGATGGGGCAGGCTGCGGCGCTGGGCACCACAGAGCCCCAGACCTGACGTTTTTCCCCCCGTGCAGAAATGCCCGTACCCCCTTCTACGGAACAACCCCTGCCCTGTGATTTCAGTAGCGCTGCTTCTGTCGTGGCTGTCCCCGTACCCAGGAGATGCTCTCAGCTTTCAGCAGGCTCTCCGTGCTGCTCCCTCGAATGAAGTATAAGTGAAACGTTACCCCAATACATCTTGCAATTGAAATAAACTGGTGCACCAGCTCAGAACAAGGACTTCGGTTATTTCTTGCACGGCCGCGGTGCAGCAATGTCATCCTCCAGCTGAGCATCCTGCAATTTCGGAGTCAATGCAATATTTTTTCTTTTCCGTAGGGACTTTTTGAGTATCGCCGGTGGAGAGTGGTAAACGGCCGCTCTGCTCCACGGCTGCCTTGTGCTGATGGCAGGGCAGAGCCGCAAGCGGCACGTTTACCTCCCTGGAGGGTGACGGGCGATGGAAAACACCGATATGTAAAATTACTGCTGCAGGGGGGAGTCTCGCTCCTCCAGCTCGGCTTTTGGGAGTGAAAAGGGGGAGTTAAGGGTTGTACCTTCGTTTTCAGGCATTTTTTAGGTCCGGGGGGGTGAGGAGAAGGGCAGTCGGGCTGGGACGGTGCTCAAGGTTGGAGGGGGCTCCTCTACAACTGCGCTTGCTTTTGGGAGAGCAAAGCGCTTTGATATTAAAATTCAAATTCACAGCCCCTGTTAGCAGCTAAATTTGCCAGGCCGTATTGAAGCCATTTTATCCCCTCGTAGCCCCTCGCCCTCAGACCTCCCTTAGACAAGAGCAAACCAAGAAGCCTACTAGATGTAACCCGTGATAAACGCCTTGCCAGCATCTGCCCTCCGCTCTCCCATCACTATTAAACCCCCCGATATTTTGTATTTTCATTATCGCCGCAGCAAAGCCGCCGGCGTTGGAGGCAGGGCAGCATCACGTGCTTTCCTGATCGACGAATAAACTAGGGGAAAAAAAAAAGGAAGAAAAGGTCTTTGAGATCGTTAAGAGCACTATTAAGCATGACATAAACCAGAAAAATTAATGCAAAGCTTTTATCCCCGTTGTTTATTTGACTTGGCAATAAAACCTAACAAGCTTTAGAGAACTCTCTTACTTTCACAAAATGTTCCCGAGCGCTTACTCCTACACCAGGGCACGAAGGAATAAATAATTAAATTTAACTCTACTTGTCAAACGAGCGGGATCGCGGTTGGAAATCCAGCTGCTGGCGTTGCAGATAGACGGGATTAATCTTTTAGAGGGGTGAGGGTGAGGTTTCTTTAGGGGGGTGGTGGCTGCTAAAGCTGAAATGTTCCCGAGAGCCGCTGCTGGGCTTTGGTGTGATTTCGGCATCTGATGTGTCGACTGAAACGATAAAAATAAGTCCCCAAAAATGGCATTTAGGGATCTGCAAGAGGGCCGGTGTTGTTCATCGGTGGGAATGAGGAACGGCTGAGTGCGGCTGGGAATGGGGGTGTCGCCAGGGAGGGGGGATGCTCTGGGGGGACCCCAGGGTGTGGGGATGGGTGACCCCCATTCCTGCCTGCATTTGGGGAAGGAGGAGCCCATCAGTATCCGGCGCATTTTGGAAGTGGGCACCCCACAAGCCCTGCCATAGGGGACCCCACAAGCACCCTGGCACATAGGGGACCCCCGACCTTCCACCCCTGGCACGTGGGGAGGGGGGACCCCACAAGGCCTCTGAGCCATGGGAAGGGGAACCCCCATCATCGCCGTGTACCTGGGGAAGGGGGACCCCCACACGACCGCCGGCCCATCAGAAAGCGGACCCCAACAACGCCCCGTATATGGGGAGGGGGGACCCCATAAGCCCCCAGATCCATGGGGAAAGAGGCCCCCACCCACGCCCTGCATATCGGGCAAGTGGGGACTCCACAAGCCCCCCGACACATGCGGGACCCCCACCAGTGCGCTGCATCTGGGGGAAGGGGGGACCGACACGTCCTGTCCGTGCGGGAAGGGGGCCCCCATCCCTGCCCCGCACATGGGGAAGGTGGGGCCCACCAGCCCGCTGTCACATAGAGGGCGACAGCGACGTGGCCCCTTTAAGAGCCGCGAGGCCAGGCCGAGAGGCGGAGAGAGAGGCGTGGCCTCCCGTGACGTATTCCCCCTTATCGCTTCCCCTCCTCTCCCCGCGCGGCGCCGTGACGTTGCGCCGCCGCCTCGCCCCGCCCTTGGCGCGCGCGCTCCGCCGCCGGTGCAGCCCCGCCCCCGCGGGCCGCCCCCCCCCCCCTTCCCCCCCTCCCCGGCCCCGCCGGGCGCGATGCCGCGGGTTTACATCGGCCGCCTCAGCTACCAGGCGCGGGAGCGGGACGTGGAGCGGTTCTTCAAGGGCTACGGCAAGATCCTGGAGGTGGATCTCAAGAACGGGTGAGCGCGGCCCGGCACGGTCCCTCCTGCCGGCGGAGCGGCCCGGCCCCGGGCGGCGGCCGTAAGGGGCGGGCAGGACGCCTGGGTCCCCCGGAGGAGGGGGGGCAGGACGCCTGGGTCCCCGAGGGGGGGAGATGGCGGGGGGGGGGAAACGCCTGGGTTCCCATGGCAACGGGGGGGGCAGGACGCCTGGGCCTCTGTGGCAGGAGGGGGGCAGGACGCCTGGGTTCCCATGGCAACGGGGGGGGGGCAGGACGCCTGGGGCCCTGCTGCAGTTATTGGGGGGCTAGGCGGGAGGGGGGGGGGCAGGTCACCTGTGTCCTGCACCCCTCTGTGGGGAGGGGGTGTCCCCTGAGGGGTTCCCCTGCGCCCCCAGGCCCCTCCACGCCCCAGGATGGGCACCCAAGGGTGAGCCAGGCCGCACCCCAGGGCAACACCCACCCCCCAAAACCCCTTTGGGGGGGCAGAGACACCCCCCCCTTGCAGGCACCGCTGCGGCAGCAGAGGCCTGTTCTCGGAGCCCCCAGGCTGCCGCACCCCGGGGTGGGAGGTGCGCGGCGGCACCAGCCGGGGGGTGTCCTGCCCCCCCAGAGCCCCGCCGAAGCCCCTAACGTACCCTCTGTGTTCTTACCTGTGTGCTGTTCCAGCAACCGACCCCTTCCTGCACCTAGAGGGTCTGGATCCTGCTCCACCAGCACTTGCCCAAGACATTCAAGTGTGGATTTTTTCAAGAGAAAACAAATTGCTATTTTTGGTGGTTTTCGTTTTGGTTTGGTTTTTTTTTTTTTTTTTACCCCCCAACAGTTAAAGCCGCCAGCTTCATGAGTGTTGGCGTCTTTACTTTTTATAAGAAACCCAACTTGAAGTCTTGCTTAGGAAGACTGAGTGGAATATGGATTTTATTGTTATTAGCCAGGAGAGCCAATTATTATTTTTGCTTTAAGGTCGAGGTGAGGAATCTCTTGTAAAAGTTAGTCCTTGAGCATTTAAAAAAAAAAAAAGCTTAATTAAGTTTAAACACTGGTTGTACTGGTAGGTGGACATACAACAGGTTTATAAGATGAATAAAAGCCATTATTAAAAAAAACAAGTGTGCACGTGTCAGTGTTTTCACCAACACAGCTTCAGGTGACGTTGAAGACTGCCCATACCTGAAATATTTGAGCACTCTGTTTTCCAGTCCCACTGCGTATCCTTGAAAGTCGTTTTTTTTTTTTTTGGGGGGGGGGGGCAGTTTTCCTGTTGCTGTTTATAGCCTCCAAATGAAATATTTCTGTTTCATAGACAGATGTTGGAAAAAAAAAACCCAGACTTTCTTGGCAGATGTAGAACTCCCAAGTTACATGGCTAACGGATTTGTCTTCTTGCTTTATTGAAAAATGTCTACCAAGGACCAGCCCTACGATCCCAGCTTGGAATTTAGAAATCGTCTGCGGGGAGGTGGTGTGGGTGCAGGAGTCGACTCACGGGTGTGCTTGAATGGCCCAAACTTGTGGCATCTTAAATATGAACGGTAATATAGAGGGGAGGAGGGCACAGCCTGCCTGTATCTAAAATTCGGGTGCTCTGTATGCGATACACTTTATTCCAGAGCTAAAGTCATTTTTGTAACTTCACTTGGGGGAGACAGAGTTCAAAAGCTGCAGATAACGGAAGGAGTACGGGAAACTTAAGATTGAGTTGTCATTCACCTTGCTGTTTGCCGCTTCTGTAGCGGGTTGCTTCAGCTGTGGGTTAGATAGAGCTCAGTCTGTGTTTCTGGGATTAACTCAACAATTTAATTCCTTTTTTAGTTGTATATTCTGAAGTTCTTTCAGCAGGCTGCTGTTGGTTTGTAGTTAAATGCCAGTTTGACAAAACATTTACTTGCGCTATCAGATTTTGTGTCTCTGTACTTGGGATAGCCTTGTGCTGCGCTTTTGCTGGGGTACTCTGCAGTTTGCTTTGTTCGCCCTCTGGTCCTTTCTCCACGACTTATTTTTAGTAGTGCTTAGCGAATGATTAAAAATTACTGCACGGTGTTTGACTTGAGAGATTCTTTCAGTTTCTTCTGGAAATTTGTGGGCTATTTTCGGTGCTCAGCCAGCAGGAGATTAGCCATTCGGTATTTTAGCAGTTAAGCTGAAATGCTTGAGCAAGAGGATGAAACTGCAATGTGATACAGCGAAGTCCTAAAAGCTTAGCTGGCTCTCACTTGCTGCTAATTGTAATTTAAGCTTGCAATTCAACGGCTTAAAGCAATGTTTACCTGAGAGAAGGATGGGAAAATAAAAATCCGGTTTCTGTAGCATTCTCCGTTCCAAGTTGCAATTTCTAATTGTATGCTCAAAGTTTTCATATTCTTTTTTCCTACTCAGAACTGCATTGACAACCGGAGCTGTGCGTGGCAGTAGCGTATGTATTACACGACCAGAAAATTGGACTTTTCAGCCTGCTCTTTTATCTTCTAAAAAAGCTGTAATAACTCTTAAGAGCTGCAAGCTTTCATTGATGGGGAAACCAATTTGCAATCTCTCGCTAGTTTAAAAAATAGTTCTACCTGTGTACTTACCTGCCCTGCATCACCCTGACCAGCTTTCGAGAATTCACGGCTTCATCCTCAAAAATATCTGCAAGACAGAGGGATGTAACTTCACCAATGGATTGAGGAACGCAGATCAAAACTAAAAGCTTCAAATTTCAATTCTTTCATCTAGCTAGGTTCAAAATCTGTATTTGTTGCCCAAAGAGAAGTGATTTGATTTCCCTGCACCATCCCCACCAAAATATTTAATGCCTGTTAAATTCAATTAGAGCAATTGGTATTAAAAAAAAAATCAAATTGGTGTACAACATAATGATACCCAGTATACCTAGATGATGGGAAGGTGACGTGCTAATGAATTGGTTTTTAATTCCAGTGAATTTGTGGATTTTTTTTTTTTCCTTTGCTAATATTAGGGTGAATAAGGTGAGATTTGAATTTCTTTTTGCTTTAAGGTGTTCAGTTGCGCTAGAAGACCAGAGATTCTCAGCAATGTTTGTCACTAGTGCAGAAACGTAAAAGAATCACTACCAAATCTTACATTTAAGTAGTTTAAGTATTGAAATTCAAATATCTTTTGAGGTTGTAACTTCAGTGACTCAATTTAAATGAGTGTTTTGTTTCAAGCGACCTGCAGATGCTTTTCCTTGATAACGCCCAGCCCCTGGCTGTAGCCTGGACGTGGCGGGCAGTGCTGCCTGCGTCTCTGCCCTTCCCCTTCCTGGCTACGGCGCGGGCGAGCGTACGGCCCGAGCGAGCAGCCTGAATGGATCGCGAGCCGCCTACAAGTTAACTTTCAGGAGCGTTTTTTAGGGCTGGACGCATTGCATTCTTTATTCCAAACGAAGCTGAAGGCAGGAGTCAGTTTTCCATGTGTTTCCTCCTCTGTGGCTGCTCGTGTCGATGCCTGCTTGCCCCCACCTCGCCCACCCAGAGACGGTGGAGGAGCGGTGAGGTGCAGTGAGCTCATTTTGAGCACATCTGTCCATGCGAAGCAATTGTCATATGAAATTCAGAAAGCTGCCAAACCATCAACTTGATTCATTGAGAGGAGAGCGGGGCGAGAGTTGAGCAGGTCCCGTTTTGTTGGGAACCTGCAAAGCAGCTGCTGAATCGACCCTGCAGCCGCAGGTCGAGCTCCGATGGATTGCTGCCCCTCTAAACTTCATGGACTTCTAGCCTGTGTTGGCAAAGGGCAGGGACAGCAGCTTTGAGGTTCCTCTCGGCACATGGGACTCGTGCTTTTGGGCTCCACCACGTCTCCAGCACCAGCCATTCATGAGTAGTGGGAAAAAATTGGCACCTGGGGAACGCCGTAGAGGTGGGCTTCGTGCTGGTCCTGGTGGGCTGGCGTGGAGAGGGGGTGCAGCGCCGGCTGGGAGGATCCAGCGGGCTTCGAAAGCGATGCGGGTAGGGGAGCAGCTGAAAGGAGGAGAAAGATGAGGGTCTGCCTTTTATTTCAGGCATTAAGCAATTTTAGAAAATCACATTTTTCCTTTCACTTTGGATTTAAAAAACAAAAAACCCCACCTTTTAGGAAGTTCAGTCTATTGGAATTGCTTGGGATAAGGACATAGTCCTGTAGCTTTTTCCTTTTTTGATACATGAACAGAAAATGGTGTAGCTTCACATTAGCTGAAGTAAATTGCATTGACATTTTTAGTAAGTAGTTTTATGCCACATATGAAGTAGTAACAGTAGACATTTAAAAGAAGATTTACTTGCACTGCTGTCATATCACAGCAGGTTCAGATTGCTGTAGTTAAGGCTGTGTCAGCAGTTGTGGCTTTCTGTGGTGTAAAACTGCTTCTGAAGGTGTTTTATTCATGATTTTAGATCATACGGTGCAATATTATACATATTTAACAGGTGGATCAGTATTACTTTCATTTGAGTGATGTGGGCAATGATTTTTAGTATGAGCTTGCTTGTTTGCCTTAAAGAAAGACCTGCTGGAGGTGCTGCGCTTTGTCTGGTGTGCGATACGGGTGACCGAGTGCCCCCCAAGCAACTTCTGGGAAGAACAAGTTCAATGCTGTGGTCTGATCGAATTCAGATATTCCTCCCTTATTCTGGCTTCAAATGTCTGTGCATTTATTGTCTTGAAAGTGCTGGTGCGTACCAGGCGCTTCACCTTGTGAGTAATTGCTTTTAGGGTGAGATCTCGTTTAAATGTTGGAGCTCGCTTGCTCTGTTTTTTGGAATTGAAGGGAAGAAAGTAGCAATTTGAATGGTTTTATAATGACTCTGATTGTTTCAATTGTGATAAATCAATCACGCTTGTTTCTTCCACAAAACTACAGCACTGGCATGCTAAAGCAGCCACCTTATTCGTGGTGTTTGGAGTCATTCTGAAGTATTTCGTTAATAGAGGTGCCATTGCACAGCAAAGCTGTAGCCATGGTTTGGGGGCTACTGAGAAAGCTTAAAAATGAAGTGACCTCAAAGAGGAGGCCAGCATTTTTGCATCAGGGGTTTGTTCTTCTGGATTATTTAAAACACCAGCACTCACAAAAAAATTTCCCCCTATGCCTTGCTAAGACCTGAGTTCAGGATTATGTGTTTGCCCACAGCAGCCGGAGAGGTGGCAGCCGAAAAGAGGCTCCCGGTTGTGCCCAGGGCTGCAGCATCCTCGGCTATTGCCTGGGGGACTCTGGAGCCTGGATCTGGTCTGGGCAGGTAACTGAAGGAGAAGTGATTTCAACTGCAGGTAGACTCTGGACTGCGATAAACAGCACTCTGATGCTTTTTGTCCTCTTCCCCTGACCCGTTGGGATAACGGGCATCTACACGATGTTGGTTTTTAAATAGGTGTTTAACTCTTGTCAGGTTAGGAATTGGCAGGCTCGAGTTTTGCTACAGTGCTGCTGTGAGTTTGTTCTGCAACCATAAGCAAGTCACTGGCTTGTCCCTGAGCACCAGCTGTAAGAAATTATTTAAAAACCCTACGCTCGGTCTTTTGGGGTCTCTAGCCAACAGGGATTGGGCACTTGCAGCAGCCTGACGTTGGCACTGCTGCCTGTGGCACCGCTGAAGATTAAACTGAAAACACTGGCTTGAACTTTTCAGGCCAGCAGTGGTCTGCAAGCTTTTGTCTCTGGATTGTGTTCATTTTCGGTAATAGGAAACCGATGCCACAATGTTCATTTGAATGTTGAAATTAAGCATTATGTATTTTTTCGATTTGTATCCTTCCTCTTGCGGTTGATCTGCCCGAGACTTCCAAGGCCTGAGCGAGGCTCAGTGCCTGAGTGCAGCAGATGTTTGCAAACACAAAACTTGGCTTGTCTCCGGACCTGCGCCCTGGGCTGCGCTCACAAGGCCTCCTGGCCGCAGGTGGACTCTTCGTTTGCCCAGGGAATTTGTCCCTGGTTACTGTTGCTGCGTTTTCTCAAGCCCCTCAACAAGGTTTGGACTCACCATGCTCTCTTAAATGCTAGGATATTGGAAATAGAGCGGGCATAAAACACTTTCTGAAAAGTACATGGGAAGCTCAAGTATCTCAGCGGGTGGGAGACCTGTCCTGTTGCATGAGCATGTTGCTTTGCTTACCCAAACCATCAGTACTGTCCACAGTCGAGTAAACTGAGTCTGACTAAAACAAAATCCCTTTTCCTAACCCGCCTTCGTATGTTAATTCTTGTTGGACCTTCATGCAGGGTGTGCAGACTGCTTGTGTTTACGAGATGAACGCATATTTCCATTTGAGGTGTAGGAATTAAGGTAGCTTCCTAACAGAACCAGGAATGAACCCGGGGCTCTTCAAAAATCAGGATAAATCCTAATCTGTGGAACATATATACTGCAATATCTGTCAAATGCCATTTCAGCCGCGCTGCTGTTGAGCAAATTTATTGAATAAAGCAGCATAGCACCGTATTTAGTGGGTTTGTGGGGGCAGCGCTCAGGGCCTTGAACCCTTCGGGAGGTTGCGGCCGAAGCTCGTCTAAGGGACGGCACGCGGAGAGGCACCTCTTCGGGCTCCGCAGAAACCTGCTGCGGGATATGAGTTGGTTTTGAGCACAGATACCTCGCGTTCAGTTCCTGCCGAGTGATTCTTTTTCTCTCCCTCTCTCTAGGTACGGCTTTGTTGAGTTTGATGATCTGCGAGATGCAGATGATGCTGTTTATGAGCTAAATGGTAAAGATCTTTGTGGGGAGAGAGTGATCGTTGAGCATGCCAGAGGCCCACGTCGTGACAGCAGTTACGGTTCTGGACGCAGTAAGCACTAACATGCATTTGTATCTGTGACTTACTTTAAATAAAATATTTTTTGCTCTTTTTTTTTAAAAAAGTAATTTTAAAAGAAAATTATATGAAGTTGTGAATAGTGTTCTGTAACTGTAAATGTAACTGTTGATCTGAATATTTATTAACTTGTTTGCTGTATTAAACTATTTTAATTGATAAATGAATAAACACAGTTTCTTGTACCATTTTTATTATTATCATTTCGTTTAACTATTTGAATGGTTTATTTGCAATGTGATGTTTAACATAGATTTAACAAAGACCTCAATGTTTTAATTAAAAGAGTCCTTTGAGGCTAAGATGACTGCCCGTTCCATTTGCTGACCTTGGGTTACCTTTCCATGAGTGGCTCTTTGACCTTTGTGGCCCTTGGCTGACCAAAAAAGGAAGCCATGTGACGACCGCAACCTTTTCCCATTAGACCTGGGTGGTGAGGACCCCAAGGGTTAGAGAGAGATGAGATTAATCTGAAATAGGTGCCTGAAAAGCTTTATTCATGTCAGATATTCAGAAAACCTTTAAGCAATGTAAGTAACATTAGTAAACTGGCTTAATTCGGTTTCTTCTTTCAAACTGTTTTAAAAACAGCTTAATTTTAATTGCATGTTAATTGTAGCGTAATTATAATTATGTGCATCGTTTTAATTATGTGCTTGTAGTAGATTTTTTTTTTTTTAATGCTTTGGATCTTTGTAACATTTTATACAAGGGGGATTGAATTTAGACTAGCGGGTGGGTGAATTTTTAATGTATTTGCGATCATACGGGGCAGAACAGTTTTCGTCCGGGCTGTAGAGCGAGCGCTCCATTTCCCTAGTTGAAGTACTGCTGTCTGCTTGTCACCTCCTAAAGGTGGATATGGTTATAGAAGAAGCGGAAGAGATAAGTACGGTCCTCCTACCCGTACAGAATACAGATTGATTGTGGAAAATTTGTCAAGCCGCTGCAGTTGGCAAGATCTTAAGGTATGGGGCCCCTTTCTTTACCCTCTCTCTATTAAAGAGCACAAAGGGTAAAAAAGTTAGCTTCCGTTTCAGCAAGGAAAAATGGTGTACACCTGTACTCTTGACTCCAACTTGTTAATAAGTCTGTGTGCTCGTATGCATACAAGTAGATTTTGGAAGTAATACACGCATTAAGTCAATATGGAAGTGTACTTGCGTATATGAAATCATTAATGCAACGTTGGGAGTTGCATCTGCAGACTTGGTGTCACTAGACAGTGGGAGAATAACTTTTTTCCTTAACACAACATCACGTACAGATGTGTGTTAGCTTATCTTTAAGCCCTGTCAAAACAGACTTTAATCATGCCAGTGGTAGGATTCACTAGAGATGGAGGAGTTTGCCCTTGTCACTTTGGATTTTACTCATCGACTTGTAAGGTGCTAGAGCTATTTGGAAATTATAGCATCGTTCTTCCACAGTCTCTGTTAAGAATTTCCACACTGTGTAAAGCTGTTTTAAAGAGAGTTTCAGGCAAAGGATGCTTCCAGAACGAGCAATCATGCAAAATCTCTGTCCAAAGCTAATATTTTCTTAAGTCCAAAGGAGTGGAAGGTGATTGTCAGCAGTGGCAGTGCTGGGTAACACTCTGTAGCCCGCAGTACCTCCGAGTACGCTGGAGGTGAAGTGTTGACTCGTGATTACCTGCATCACGGATGGGGCGCAGGACAGGGAGCAGAATTTCAATAGTAGGTGCAAAAAGATAGTGTTTCCTTCTCAAACACAGCAGCAATGGTTAAAAACACTTGTTCTTACAGGAACGCTTTCTTTTATGGTTCTCTTTTAAGGATGTGTAAAATTTGTTCTAAACAAACTTTGACGTAGTAGAAACTGGTCTGTAATTGAATATGTAACACTAGTTCAGGTACGTACTGAGATTCTTCAAATGTCTTTTGTTGTTAATGCTTCACACCATCAATAGCTTGTCTTTGCTTCTGGTATTAAAAATTGTAAGTAGAGCATGGCATGATTAATCCTCTAGTGGATGCATTGCTTTTTTTTGAATAGCTTTCATTTCAGCGTACTTAAGATGGGAGTAGCTGGGTTGAAAACAGATTGAACCGGAGTTCTGAGCCCCCTTTCCGTTCCGCAGCGGCTGAAAGATGGCCCTGCCTGACGGCTTGCTCCGAGCAGGGCAGAATGGCCCTCCCTGATAGACAGGGGTGTTCAGTAATTGAAACAGAGAAGCCAGGAAGCATGAAGTGGGGAAATGAATTGAGCTTTTACTTGTGTGGGGGTTTCTTCCAGCAGAACGAGATATGCTCCCTCGGTGGAGGACAAAGGGAAGTCTGCTGGCCTGTAGTCTTCTTGCCTCTTCATACTCGACCTTTAAGTTTATCACCTTTCCCAAGTTACCTTTGAAAACATGATTTAGAGAGCAAACATTTTATTTCTTTAATCGCTTTTGTAATTTGAAATTTATCATAGTCCAGAGCATATCTGATATTAGACTCGAGATGGGAGACCTTAAATTATCATTTGGCTCAAAACTATCAACACCACCTTCGTTCTAATCACACAAACCCTGTGAAATCATAGCGTGTTACTTGGCTTGCTCAGAAACCTTGGCGTTAGCACTGCAAATGCCGTCTGGTTAAAACCCTTGCTGACATCCGTGTGAATAGAAGAGGCCAAGTGAGCATCGCTGAAATGAACAGGGTCAGCCTGGAAGCCTGACTCTGGATTCGAGGCAATGGTTATTCTGTCCTCTTCCTCTAGGATTATATGCGTCAGGCAGGGGAAGTGACATATGCAGATGCACACAAAGGAAGGAAAAATGAAGGTGTGATTGAGTTCAAATCCTATTCTGACATGAAAAGAGCCCTTGAAAAGCTGGACGGGACAGAAGTAAATGGCAGAAAGATTAGATTAGTGGAAGACAGACCTGGATCGAGACGGCGCCGCTCTTACTCCAGAAGCCGAAGCCATTCAAGGTATGTCTCTTTAAAATGCAGCTCAGGCTGAATCTAGCTGCAATTACATGAATATACAGCAGGTTCCAAAACGCCTTGGAAGTGTTCAGACTTCTCAATAAATCCAGTTTTTGAGAATGTATTAGTTACCTGCAAGTAACCAAGGGAAACGAGGCCTTTTTTCAGAGGTGTCTTCCTTGGTGAACGCGTGTATCTGCCAGCTAAACATCCGACAGCGTGCTACTGTTCTTCCCCACCTACATCAAGTCCATAGCCCTTGCTGTCTTGCGGGAGAAGGCTGCGTGGCAGGTGGAGCTGTGCATACAGAATGAAACAGAAGGTGCTTTTAACACTTCGGCTCTGAACGTTGTGTTCCGCTATAAGCAGCAGGACTAACAGTTCTTTCTCAGCTTGGAAACCCCCACCCGTTCCCCGTTTCTTAGAGATGCGCTGCTTTCGTTGTATGATCGAGAGAACTGCTTCAGCACGCAACACCAAGTATTTTCCCCTTTCCATTCTGCGGTAGAACTTGTCGCAAGAAAACTCAGGCAAACTTCTACTGTTCATAGAGCAGCTTGCTTATGACATCAAAGCCTGACGTCAAAGCTTTATCCTAGCGTCCCACTGTATTCAAACTCTGACTTGATTGGGAAAGTGATTCTCGCTTCCTTATCTTAAATAAGGTTGCATATTTTCTTCCAGGTTAGCAACCCTGCTCCCTTCCAGATATGGCAGCAGGGGATGAGCAGTGGGGAGAAGGGTGCTCTGTAACTTGTTGTGTAACGCTCCCACCATTCGGCTGCTTGAAAGGTGCTTTAATACTATGGGGTTTTACCCACAGGGGACGAGGGGATCACAAGCTCTCCGTGGGCACGTGCTAACGTTAAGCTGATTGATTTTGTTCCAGGTCTCGCTCTCGAAGCAGACATTCCCATAAGAGCAGGAGCCGCAGTGCCAGTAGTAGTCGCTCCAAGAGTAGATCAAGATCCAGGTACGTCTTTGTGTTGGAAGAAATGGGGGCTACCCACTTAAATGAGAAGCATCATCCTAAATTTGCAGTAGGAACACTGTTTGTTTTTCTTTTCCCTACTGTATTATGCACGGCATTTAAGTGCTAGTCCAATCCAAGCCGCACTAAAGTGGAGCTGTCTGTTGCCTTTGCGCTTTCAGGTCTGTGTCCCGTTCCAGAAGCAAGAGCCGTAGTCGAAGCAAGAGCCGTAGCAGAGGCCAAAAAGAGAAAAGCAGGACTCCAAGTAAAGAGGATAAAAGTAGGAGCCGCAGCAGGAGTGCAGAGAAATCCCGAAACAAAAGTAAAGATAAATCTGAGGGCACTCTCCATAACAGTGATGAGAAAGCAAAGAGCAGGAGCCGCAGCAAGGAAAAGAGCAGGAGCAGGAGTGGGAGTAAGGACAGGGGAGAGGCGAGGGAGAGCATGAGGAGTCGGAGCAAGGAGAAGAGTAGAAGCAAAGACAGGGAGAAGAGCATTAGCAAGGCCAGAAGCAGGAGCAAGAGCAGGGATGAGAGTAGGAGCAGGAGCCACAGTAAGGATAAAAGGAAAAGTAGGAAGAGAAGCAGGGATGACAGCAGAAGTAGAAGCAGGAGCCGCAGCAAGAGTGAGAAAAGCAAGAGGCGCAGCAAGCGAGACAGCAAATCAAGTAGCAAGAAGAAAAGGAAGGACAGCCACGAGCGGTCCAGGTCAGCCTCCAAAGAAAAGGAGCATCTAAAATCAGATTCTGACAAAAAGGAGGCAAAAGGTGAGGGTGAGGATGCAGCCGCACGTCGGGTGTCTCGCTCCAGGTCTAGGTCGATTTCCAAGTCCAAACCAAATGTCAAATCCGATTCTCGTTCCAGGTCTAAGTCGATTTCCAAGTCCAAACCAAATGTCAAATCAGATTCTCGTTCCAGGTCTAAATCTGTTTCAAAGCCTAGGTCCCGGTCCAAGTCTAGGTCTAGGTCTGCCTCTAGGTCACACTCCCGATCACGGTCAAGGTCTCGCTCCAGATCCTAACCTTGCTGCAACCACACTTGGAATGGTTGGAAAAGTCTTTTGTACATGTTTAGTAGTTGTAGCGCCAGTGATTGAAGTAGAAAACATGTCGATGCTGTATATTTTTAACAACCCCGACGGTATGTCTCTCATTGTTAACGGCAGTGCTCCCTCCCTGCAACGCTCGCCGGTGCAAGGCTCTTCAGCTCATTTTCTATCCTATAGAGAGGTTCTCTTTAAATATAACTCTTCCTAGAGCACCAAAAGTGCCCTGTTTTCTCGGAAGAGCCTTGCGGAGAATGAGCACTGCACCTTGGTGGGTTTCTGAGATTGCAGTGATGACCCATAGGTAGGTATGACGGCTTCAACAGTCTTTGCCCTTGAATTGATGCCCTTTGATGTATGCCATTTAGTGGAAGTGCTAAGTCTTAAGTTTCATACTACTTTTGTTTCATATTTTTTGGACTTACAAAGTTGTGAATAGCACAGTCAAAAGGCAAAAAAAAAAAAAGAGGTACTTGCAGTAATCCATAGGGAAAAGAAGTATAGTTCCATATTCTGGTATTGTGACAATATCCTTGTTTTATATTAAATTTTTTTATTTTATTTTTCCCTGTCTTGCAAAGTACAGTGATTCCTGTTTCCATGAAATTTGAATAAAGACTATTTTTGCTTGATGACATTTGGTGGTGGTTCCGTGAAGTTGTGTTGTGATTGTCACTGTTTTATGTCGATTGATGTAAGCTTGAATTTGCAGAAGAGTTACACACAGAGAACGGGTTCTTGGTTTAGAAAGGCACTTAATATTAAATGTAGTCACGACACTCGAACACAATCCAGTTAAAATAACTCGTTTCTCTGGAATCACTTATTGTGTTGTTTGGAGCTTTAACATTGCAATAAAGAGAAGAATATAGGAAAATGAACCAGGAGCGATAATGAAGGTGACAAGCCTGTTTTCCACTGTCTGAATAAATGAAACGTAGTGCGCTTCAGCTCCCATAATACAGGGAAGAAAATTTTTCACCCACTTAACTCGCTAGACTCAAGTCAACTGAAATCATTGTTTGTCCCACAACATTTGACGCGTTGTGCAGCTGATGCTGGAGGTAAGTGTGGCTGGCGCGGAAAGCGTGCTTTTCGGCTTTATTCTGTAGATCATCACTGCAACCCTTCCCTCTTTCACAGCGTTGGCCTTTCTTACGGTGCCGTTGGGAAATGAAGGGGAAAGAAGCAGGATGCTTTCACGGGTGTTTTTCTAGTCTAGCACGCTCAGCAGGAGAACGCGAAGGCGGCCCCGCTGCTTACTTCTGGTTCTCCTTTGATTTCATGATCCCTGATGGTGAGTTTGGGATTTCAATCATGAACCGTGACTTTCTAAAGAGGAAGGTGTTAGTCCGACCCAGGCGGGACGAGGACGTTACAGACTTCGATAGCATGAACCAGCCTTTGCTTTGGGCGAAGCAGGCAGTGTCTGTCTTAATGCCCCCCGAAATGCGGGGGGAATTGTAGCTTGGGGTTTTCCAATCGTGAACGGAAGGTTCAGTTTGTGTATGGCCCTTTCCTGGAAGGGAGCTGCTGTACGGAGCCCCCTCTGCCCTGAACTCGCGGTGCCCAGGAGGGCTCTGCCGCCTAACCCCAATTCCCTAGCACTCGCTTTCCTGGTCCGGCTTCTCTAGTTACACCCAGAGCAATTTGGAGCGGGGGCTGGAGCCTCACCTTGTCTCTTCTCAGCATATTTTCCAGGATTTTTTCCTCCTGTGCTTGGGGGGAACCTTTATAAAAGAAGAAGAAAGTGCAGGATGTGCTTTTGAGGAGCTCTGGGCTTGGAAACGCTGGGGGGGGCTGCTCTGCTGGCGTGTCCCCAGCACCCCCGTGGTGGGGGGGAGGAAGGCAGGCAGCTTCTAGCAGGAGTTTTGTAGATGTTCCTGAATAATATCCCAATTTTAGACTTGGGCTGTGAGCAAACTGCTCAAACTGAACTTGCCATAAGCTCTTCTGTTGCACGGGTGGCTTTGAATGAAGAACTGACGTCCCCAACACCCCGCTCTGCCTGCCAGCAACGTTCTGAAAAATAGAAGGCAAAACATGTTTTGTGAGTTCTGGGGGGAAAAAAAAAAAAAAGGTTATTTATGGCTTTATCAAAAACTTTTTCTTTAGCAAATTTCAAACTGCTAACAATACTTACGCCAGCAGTTCTCGCAGCTAGATGTTAACTTCATAGGTGCAAGTAATTCCGTATAATTTGATCCTTTGATACTTGTACTGCCATATTAAAAAGATGAAAGGGCGATAGATCATGAGTTGCTTTCAACACAAAATGTTGCCGTAGAGTTTAAGAGGGGTCAGGGCTTGGTGAGTGGCTCAGACTTTATCAAATGTCATTTTACTACAGCAGCATGGGAAAGCTCTGTGGAAGTGATATTTAATTTCTTTAGAAGGAAAAGCCTTTTTCAGCTATGTACATTTAGTGCTTTAACATCTTAGGCTCTCATGATAACATTTCTAATCCCTTTTGCTGCTTAATCTTAGTACAGAAGCAAAGCAGGCTAGGCAAGATGTTTGCTAATGGGGGATAATTAGCTGAAAAATACCTTTAAGAAAATCTGCAAATGATAAAGTCTAGGCTAAGACTTTAAAAAGTAAGTCTGGCTTTTGCTGCCTGGCTGCCAAGGCCGCTCCTAATGAAGTGAGCGTGGGTTTAGTGAGCCCTCTGGGAGAAACATTTCTCCCCTAAACACCTGAAGACAGACCTCTGGAGATGGAGCTACGTGGAAAACTTTTGGCCGAGCTGTAAATTTTCATTGTGTGCAGTAAGGGACGTTCCCTGCAATGGGAAAGACAAAAATCCTTCGGGGTCGCGTGCGTGAGCACCTTGGGCGATGCTGAAGGTCCGGGGCTGGCACCCGCCCTGCGGGGAGGTTTCTGTGTGCGCAACGGGGCGTTAGCGCGGGGGTTTGATACAATTAATTGTGAGTTCTCTGCTTTTGTTCCTGCCGTTTTTAAAGCAGGTGATTGATTGTTGCAAACAAATTATCAAGGGGTAGGAAAAGTAGGTTTTGATTAAAAAGGCGTTTGATAGTTGGGCAGCCCAAGATCTCTGCCTGTTTGCCCAAGTCTCTGCTTCTGTATCAGGAGGAGCCTTTGGCTTATCCCTATGGGATAACAAAATCACTGACGTATTTAAAGATGCACCTATTTGGAAGAGTTGTTCTTGATTTCAGTAAGAATTTGGTCACCTGTCAGAGGCAGGGTCTTCTGCAAAGCCCAGGGGCGTCTCCCTGCACTCCAGGCTCCTGCTACCTCAACAAACCTTGCTCCGAGGCTGTGATCCGGCGGGATTTGTGCTGAACACGAATAACCCCAGTGAAGGGCTGGGACTCTTTTCGTGCTTGACATGAAGCCTGTGCTTAAGCACTTGCTACGATTTGGCTCTGCACCCTCCCATGCTTTGGTTTACCCCTAAATGCACCCGGATCTAAGCGGGGATGCAGTGATGGAGCAACCCCAGCAGCAGCATTATCCCCATCCCCAGGGCAAGCTGCTTTCTCAACCTGCTGAGTCCTTTTTTTGGATGGCTTGAGGTTGCCACATCTCCGGTGGCTCACGTGAAGTTACAAACAAAGCCAGGAATCCAGCTGTGCCACCACACGCACGTGATGCAGCTACAGCCCGTGCTGGGCACCCGCTGAGAAAGGATGTGGTAGGAGCAAGGAGGGGAGAGCGACTTCCTGAAGAGGAGATTTCATCAGCTGCAACCATCAGGAAGGTGAAAAATTAAACCCTTGCACCAGCTCTGGGCTATGAACCCTCCTTGGGTGTCAAATACCCCGCTGGCTTCCTGCAGGAAGGTCCCGGTGCTGGCAGCAGGACCAGCAAGTGGCTTCTTTGGGGCTGTGTCCCCATGCGTCCTGCTCTGGGGGGACCTGGTGATGCTCCCGTGGGGTGGACGTGGTGGGGAGGTGACAGTGGTCCCAAAATGCGCTGAGCTGCTGAGCAAAGCAAGTTCCAACGCGCCCACCCCGCTCCCTCTGCGCGTCCCGGCTGGGGCTTTCTGCCTCTGCCGTAAAGGCGGGCGGTGAAGGCAGCTTTTAAAGCAGGATTTAGCCCACAAAAGGGGCTGTGGCCACCGTTCACAGGAGGTACAGAGGCTTGTATTAAAAAAAATAAAAGGCGTTATTTCCTCCACCTCCTGCCTCTGCGGGGTGGGCGACTCCAGCCGCCGCCGTGTCCCCGTGGGTTCCCTGCAGCCTCCTTGTGCCCTGGTCTGGCCGGGGGCTGCGTGGGTATGGGGTCCTCCAAGGAAACAGCTGTGGTCCCCATCACAGACCAGTATCCCCAGTTGGAGGCTGAGGTGATGACGGTCGTTGCCTTCAGCCTCTCTGCCTGCGGGTGCTGGAGGGCTCTGTGGGCTGGCCTGGGGGTCCTCAGACCTCTCCTGGTCCCTGTGTCCCCATCTTGGCTGTGATCCCAGCATCTCTGCTTCTTTCCCAGGACTGAGGACCCCCCCCCCCCCCCCCAAAAAAAACGTCCCCGCTGGTGGCTGAGGTGCTCCAGTGCCCGGGATGCTCCAGGTCTCACCCCGAGAGCGCAGCGTTGCTCCCTCCGTCGCCACCCCACCAGCACATTTGCCCCTTCCCTGCCCCAAGAGAGCTGCTTCGGGCTGCAAAGCCCCGTGAGGTCTCGAGCCCCGGGGGTGGCAGCTCCGCTCATCACCCCCAAAACCCCAGCGATCAGCGTTTTAAAAAGGCAAAACAGCAGCACCGAAAACCAAAAGCCTTTTTTCTCCCCACGCCCAGCTCGGGGGATGCTGCGGTTCGCGCAGGGCTGGCCTCCACGGGAGAAAACGGCCCGCTGTAACCCCGGGGAGAGGAGCTGCTTTCCCCAGGATTTGGGGTGCGTTGGGCTAAATTCGTGTCTGAATTCGGCAGCTGCAGGAGGTGGCATCCGGCAGGAGGGCGCTGGAAGAGGGCACGTCGGGAGTCTCTTGCTCTCTTTTTTTTCTTTCCTAATTCCACCCTTGCTCAATGTTTGGTCCAAGAGAAAAGGGAAACTATTTGAGGCGTGTCTGGAAACCAGGAAAAAATAGGAACACGGACATTTCCATGGCACCTTCTCCTTTTGCTGCATAATCCCGGGTGCCTCGGAGGGGCAGGGACGATGTGAAGCCTCAGCCTGCTGCCTGCACAGAGCGTGCCTCAGTTTCCCTACCTGTAGGATGGAAATATTGACTCGGGTGATGGGCATCGTCGCTCCCCCTGCGACCCTTTGCAGGAGCGCTGCTTTATGACCCGGCGTAGGGAAAGACCTCGGGAAGGGCGACGTGCTCATCCTCCCCGGCGGGTACCACGATTTTCAGCCCAGGCACCTCTTTGCACCAGATGCGTGGCCTGGGGTGTCGGAGCAGGAATTTCCAGGGTAAGGACATTTAGCGGCGTCTTATTCCCCATAATTAGGCTGAAGCATCGTAAGTGCCCTCCCACGGCAGGGCAGCGATTGCACCAGGTCTCTGCAGCGGCGCAGGTCACCGTGCCCAGCGCGCCTCTGCCACCAGCGCTGCAACGGGGAGCGACGGGCGCGTGCCTCAGCCGGGGCCTGCTGTGTAATTTAATGTTCTTTTCTGTCTCACGGGTGTCTGAGTGTCACTGAGTGAGTCTCCCCTGCTAATTTTGCATAAAACTGTAGGTTTTGCATCAAAACCTTCGGCTCAGGCGGCTCAGCGGCGCTGGCACTTAAGTGTTTCTCAGCCAGGAGCTGCTGCAATCACGGTGCTGCACAACGGGGTCGCGAAACTGCAGGGACTTAACGGGCAGCAGTTGTGAAGCTGGTGCAATAATGGTAAAATAATAATCTGAAATAATAATCTGAAATAATAATCTGAAATAATAATAATAATAATAATAATAATAATAATAATAATAATAATAATAATAATAATATTGCATGGCCAGAGAGGAAGAATCAGTGGAACGTCTGCAATAGTTCTGCAATATTTCCAAGCAATATTTCTGTCTGAATAATTAAGCACAAGAGAGAAGCCAGCTTCAGGGTGGCGATATCCACCCAGATGCACCGAGAGTCCTGAAATCTGGTTTAGGGTGGGGAGACCCTAAATGGGGGAGACGCAGCCTGTCCGTGAGCTCTGAGGAGGGAGGGGCAGGCACGGGGCGGGCTCTGCCCTGAAACAATCGGTCAAAGCAGCGAGATAAAAGGGTGAGAAGCCCCAAAAGAAGGGGCTCTCCACAAAAGTTAAATTACAGCACTTAAAACCAAAATATGAGTCTAAATAAACATAGACGGTTAGTTAGTTATAACTCTTCGGGCTCCTCACCGTCCCCTGGACCCAGCAAGTCCTTAAACACCGGCCAGGAGCATCTGCAGAACTGGGGCTGTAACTGGAACTTGCTGACACAGACGAGGTGAGAAATGTATTTGTTTTCTGACTAATTTTAAAGACGGGTATTTTCTGTGCCTCACTCGAGGGATGAAGAATATTATGGTGTGTATTTCAAATGAGCCATTTCAAATGCCATTTATTATTTTCCCGAAATCCCTTTCCATTTAAGTTGTCACAGCATGGGGCCCGCTCGCGCTCCTTCCTCGCTTACTATGGCAAAAAAACCCCCAAAGCGTCGTTCAAAAACCCTCCCCCCCGTTCTTTTATTGTTTCAAAATTCAAATACAAAGGACAATAACATTCTCAGAAAAACAAGTTTAACAAATGCAGAGAAGAGGGGGAAATATTTGATACTAATCATCGGCGAGGGCGGCAGCGGGCCGGCGCGGTCACGATCCGCCGATGCCGGCGGCAATAGCGATTGGCACCTCCGCTCCCCGAAGCCCCGGGAATGCGCCTCAACGCCCCGGCACCAGGCCTGGGGCTGCCCCCCCGGACCCCCGCCTGCCCCGAGCCCCCACGGCCCCACGCCTGCCCAGTCCCAGTGCCCAGCCCCGTCCCAGTTCAGTCCCGTCCCAGTGCCTCCCTGTCCCGCTGCCAGCCCCGTCCCAGTTCCCATCCCAGTGCCTCCCTGTCCCGCTGCCAGCCCCATCCCAGTTCATCCCCATCCCAGTGATTCTCTGTCCCACTGCCAGTCCCATCCCAGTTCATCCCTATCCCAGTGCCTCCCTGACCCGCTGCCAGCCCCATCCCAGTCCATCCCCATCCCAGTGATTGTGTGTCCCACTGCCAACCCTGTCCCAGTGCCTCCCTGTCCCAGTGCCAGCCCTGTCCCAGTTCATCCCCATCCCAGTGCCTCCCTGTCCCAGTACCGAGCCCTGTCCCAGTTCATCCCCGTCCCAGTGCCTGCCTGTCCCAGTGCCGAGCCCTGTCCCAGTTCATCCCCGTCCCAGTGCCTGCCTGTCCCAATGCCCAGTCCCATCCCAGTTCATCCCCATCCCGGTGCCTGCCTGTCCCAATACCTCCCTGTCCCAGTGCCAGCCCCATTCCAGTGCCAGCCTCATCCCAGTGCCTGCCTGTCCCAGTGCCCAGTCCCATCCCAGTTCATCCCCATCTCAGTGCCAGCCATCCCAGTGCCTGCCTCTCCCAGTTCATCCCCATCCCAGTGCCTCCTCGTCCCAGTGCCAGCCCCATCCCAGTGCCAGCCCCATCCCAGTGCCAGCCTCATCCCAGTGTCTGCCTGTCCCCGTGCCCAGTCCCATCCCAGTTCATCCCCATCTCAGTGCCAGCCATCCCAGCGCCTGCCTCTCTCAGTTCATCCCCATCCCAGTGCCTCCCTGTCCCAGTGCCAGCCCTGTCCCAGTGCCTGCCTCTCCCAGTTCATCCCCGTCCCAGTGCCTGCCTGTCCCAGTGCCCAGTCCCATCCCAGTGCCGGCCCCGTCCCAGTCCCCATCCCCATCCCCGTTCCCCGGCCCGCCCTGCCCCCAGCGCCGCCTCGGCCGGGGCCGTGGCCGGGACCGGCGTGGAGCGGGACCGCCGCGCATGCGCTCCGCCCTCCCGCGGGACGGCCGGGGCACTAATTGTTGCCGGAGTTAAAGAGAAAAAGACCCGGTACGCGAGAGAGGCACCGGGCGGCCGGGCCGGGGTGAGTGGGGGCGGCGGGGGGGACGGCGGGAGCGCGGGAAGCCGCCGGCCGCCATCTTGTGGCGGGGGGCGGCGGGGCCGAGACGGGCCGGGCCGCTTCGCCGTGGCGGAGCCCGGCCCGTCTCGGCCCCGGGGGCTGTGAGGGGAAATGGCGCCTCTGGGGTGAGGGGCAGCCCCGCGCCCCGTCACAGCTCGACCCCCGGCGAGGACGGGCCCCTCTCGGGGGGTCTCCTCCCCGCTGGGTGCTGAGGAAGCCCCCTCCGGGTTTCCCTCAGGGTAAAGCTCCCAGTTGGGTGCGGAAAGTGTGTTTTAAACCACTATAAAGGGGACAGTCCGCTGTAAAGCTCAGCTAAGGACGCGTTCAGAAGACGAGTTTAAGTTGTTCATAGGCTACAGAGCAAAATTATAAAATATTTACAGTTTCAGGGGTGGTTTTTTGCCTGTTTCTAATGGGTCCATAAGAGGTGGTTGAGAAAATCAGGGTTATCCAGCCCTGGTCCCAGCTCCAGCAGAAACTTCTTGGGAGCATGAAAACTCAAAAATATTAAAAAATATATAAATACAATGCAATAGAAAGAGATCTTGGAGACTTATCCAAGACCAGAAAGATTTAAGTTTGAAAATAGAGATTTTTACGAGGGAAAAAAAACAACATCAAACTTTCTGACAGCAAATTCAAAGATTTGAACTAATGATGTCAAGATTTTATGAACAGAGGGAAGGCCAGTGCCAGATAAATAGAGGGATAAATATAATACTTTAAAAGTATTGACCACTGCTCTGGGTAAAGATCGGTATGGACAATCTTAATGAAGTTTGGTGTTAAGAAGAAAGGGATTAGGACAGTTTTATTGACGCTTGGTGCCGCAAGGAATTGGATTAGATTTTTAATATGAAAACATTTACTGTAATTTATTCAAATATCACCCAGATAAGCTTAAAAAAAAAGAAACAAAAACATACGCAAGTTGGTCTGTAATTAGGATTAAGAGATGAAGAGCTCTGATCTTTTGTGCCAAATTGCATAAGACCTCTCTGGTTCATGTCTGGTTATGTAACAAAACAGAAGTAAAAGGAGAGAAAATGGGTGCTTGGTGCTGCAAACTCTTCTTGCAGGCAGCAATTAACAACAGCCCAAGATGGTCTTGTTAGCATCAGTGTTTTGCTTCCCCGCTCTTCCTTGTCCCATCTATTTAGATTATATATTTTTGAGGGTGGGGACAGTCTTTTCCTCAGTGAGGGTTTCTACTTGTCAGTGTAAGATATGTAATAATAATTAGTAAAGAGTCCCCGGGGTAGTTTGCTGGATTGTAGTCTTATAAAGTAATTACAGATGCAATTAAAACGAAGGACATTTTTGGCCTCTGTGCTCTAGTTTTGGCCTAAAATTTATTGCACCTTATATTGCAAATAATCCCATTAAGGCTGAATGCGTGTGAAATAAATTGTAATTCGTCGTGAGTACAGAGGTGGAAATAGAGCCTGAATTTGAGCTGCCGAGTACAACTGGGTACAACTACTGGGCAGATTGTGCAGGGCCAGTTCCATTTTTCTCGGCCAGAGTTAATTTATCTTGCCTTTGTGGTTTTTATTGCCATAATAAGTAAGTTGCAGTAGGGTGAGTGGTTACAAACAGATGTGCTCTGCAGACGATTCCTGACCAACTGACTTCTCATGGCCCAAGGGTGTGTTTTCTTTGCCTCAGCCATGCTGTTTGTCCACACTTTTTACCACCAGTTCTTTATTTTAAGAATGGAATTTTAAGGCAGTAGCGGGAGCATGGGTCTTTAGACTGATTATGAAGAGTAGCATCTAGAATTTACTTAAAACAGCATCTGCATTTTTACTTTATAACGGTTGGCTTAAAATTGTGTTGGTTTATCTGCAGCAGAAGGTCTGGCTCTCCCTTATCTCACTTCTATCTTCATGCAAAGCTTTTAGTCTAAACGCTTCTAGGTATGAGGATATATTCCACTGGCGGGGGGGATGTGAATTTGAGAGTAAAGCCTCAATATAACCCCCTTGTCCTTTTCCATATGAACGCGGGTATTTTTCAAGAGGTGAGAAGTGTAGCGGGCTGCAAGCCTGAAGATGGGTAATGAGATCAGATTCTCCCAGGGTGGTGATGGAGACATGGATGGAGGTGTGGAGCGTCATCTGTTCAGCCTTCCTGTGCTGGGCCGTGCCTCACCTCTGCGCAGGAAGGGGTTTTGGAGGCCTAAGTCCCATTATCAGAATTGCACAATTTGAACATCAGGAAAACATAGTTAAACTGGGTCAAAACCAGACTGAACCACAGCGGCAGTTGCTCTGGACCTTAATAGTCTTTCTGCGGAATAACAAGGTAGTTCCTGAGTTGCAATGTCAGTTCTTCTTCCCCAGACAAACACTGTTCCCTCTCTCCTGTAGTTTATAATTTTGAATCTGTTTCAGCCTTTTCTCAAGCCCTCCAGCAGTGTGTTGTCTTGAGGTAGAGGAGAGGGAAGAAGGTAGCACAGTGGGTTGAAAAATTAGATCAGAGACTGGGGGGAAAATTGACCAAATGTTTACTTGTTAATGAAGCCTGGCAGCTGAAAGCTCCGACACGTGGAATCAATTAGCAGTCGAAGCAAACAGAGATCCTACCAAACCCCGTCCTTCCTAATTAGCACTAACTGTGCTCCACAGGTGAGGTATGCGTGCAGATGTGCTTTGCTAAATTTGGCAGATTTCTTTCCAGAGGATGGTTCAACTTATTGGCAAAATACTTCACCTCCAAGGAACGGATGTTTTATTACTAGGTTTAGCATCTTTTAGCTCATCTCCTGTTTTTGTTTTTTTTTTTTAATTTCTGATTGAACCCAGCTAAATGATGGGATAAAAGCATGGTAGATCTAAGCAGAGGTAGAAGCTGTGTTCATGAACCACACAGGATTTGTTTTGATAACCCTATTATGCTGCAGCTTTTAAACCAAACAAAATATGTGATTTAAGCAAGAAACCTGAACATAAGCAGCAGCAGCGTTCATTCTTGACTGGTGTGAGGCAGATCAAAGCCTCCTCGCGTGTTGCTGTTTGGCTGGCAGCAGGGCGGTGCAGAGCTGAGGTCCTGTTGGCACATCAGACGATCCCAGGCATGGAAATAGTCACCGCTGTTAAAAGTCATCTGTCTCTTTGTGGTGGGGTTGGTGGAGACAGGAGTTTTGGAAGGCTTGCAGGGGTATGCTGTGTCTTCCGACCTGCATCAGAATGGCTTTTCCATTAGTGCATGGCGGCGCTTCTTGCATTCCTGCTGCTCCATGTCTTTGTGTGACCCTTTCTTTTCTCTTTGCACATAGTTTGTTGGGTTGTTGTTTGGTTTCTTTGACTGCTTCCTTGTATTTGGTCTCCATGCTACTTTATGGTGTCCGCAGAAGCTGGAACGTGAACGGTGAGAACGCTGGAGCAGGGAGAAAATGGCTGCAGTGAATTTACAGGGTGAGCTGCAGAAGCTTCAGCCTTCACTTCCCTTGTTAATGCTAAACTCACGTGCCCTTGTCGTGGCTCTTAGGAGAAGATGCTTTCTTCCCTGTGCTGTGCTCGGAGGATATCTATGGCTAGAGAGGGATGGCAGCGTGGCGCAGGACCCGGGAGCCTGAGCTCTGTCCTGTCCGCTCCCATGCACGGGAGCCTGAGCTCCGGTTTCCCCGTTGGTGCTGGAGCTACGTCCACTTCGGGGGCGGAATATATGTACGTTTGGCATAATGTAGCCTTTCGAATGAGCTAGCATAGGACTTAAGTTTGGTTTTTTTTAAATAAAGTAAATACATAGGAAAAAGATCAGTCCCATAAAGGTGTATTTTTTAAAATTTATTTAGTTCAAACAGTGCAAGGCCCTTACCTGCTCATTGTCCTTCACTTGTCTTGAAAGCAGGTGCAGCTTTCTGTACTTCCAGCGGGTCACCCTTGGCTACAGAAGGGGTGCTGAGAAGGAACTGCCTCCGAAATGCCTGGGGAGGGCCTGCGGCTGCCCTTGCTCGCTCAGTTGAGAGAGCAGGCATGGCAAGATCGGGGACGGTACTGGGTTGTTGGAGAAAAACAGCGTCTCAACTCTGGTTTGTAACTCTTACTGTACTAAAGGTGATACAGGGATATCAGAGCCCAAGGTATCATTTGTTTATCCTTGTTTGATAGATCACAAGATGTTTATAAATTGCATTTGGAAAATGTTGGTACTTCTGTGTGGATTGTGGGTGAGGCTTTTTTCTCTTTTTTTTTTTTTTTAAAGAGTTAGCTGGAAATTTGGGTTATAACTTTTCAAGGTGAAAAGTTGGGTGATGTAGTCAAAGTGAAGAAAGTGTGGGATTCTGGGCACTTGCATAGACGCTCTCAGTGAAGCTCCGAGGCGTGCACAAAATCCTTTAGAAAATCAAATAGGACTAAGCATATAGTTAACTGCATTGTTGGATCAATAACAGCAATAATGCTCATGAAATTTGCACATTTTCTTCCCCTGCTCACGTTTCATGACTCTGGTATCAATCCATCTGTACTTGCTGAAACTTCGGATGGGAAAGGAGGGATGGAAAATGACTTATGTATGTGTGCAAACTGTGCTTTTTTTCATATTATCTGAAAAAGTACTTCTCTAGGTTTTTGTTTAATTAGTTCCTTGACTAAACACTTAACTTTTCAGACTCAGATGGTTTTCTAAGAAGATTCATTTTTGACCTAACCTTTTCTGCAACAGGGACAGTATTTTTGCAATTTCTCATTGTATTTAACACAAAGGCGGCACATGATGCTTAACTGAAAGAAGTTTGGATATTTTTATATGGCCATTTGTGCCACATTTTACTTTAATTCCTTCATTCTGTAGTAATGCTAAATCTGCAAATAACAATTTGACTGCATACTCTACCAAGCTATTTAGAAAACAAATACCAGAAGAAAAATCTGTTTTGCAATTTTTGTTGCACAATTATGTACACAGAATATGGGCACTCTGGCTGGTTCTGCCTCTTGACTTCAGCATCAGATGGATCTGAAAGACATGTCTACACTTACTTGTATTTTTTAAGTTTGCTTTGTCAATTCCGGGCACTTTTTTTCTTTTGAAATACTTGACATGCATTATTGAAGGTGGAACAATTGCTATTGGTGTCAGTATGACACATGAAAAACTTGTGGAGTAGATAATGGTAGTTCTGGAGTTTAATACTAGTCCCCTTATCACCAATCATTTGGAGCTGAGATAACCAAATATTCCCCAGAAAATTATAAGTATTCAGAAAAGTACAATGTAGTAAAGTGGCTTCAGAATAGAAGCAAACAACTAGTGCAGAGATTTTACATCCCTTTAAAACATCTATCTGGGAGCCTACACCCAACATGCAGCCGTTACAGATGTCATAAATGTTGGAGGACAACAAAATGTTATGGTAATGGCGCGCTCCTCTTGATTGTTTTCATTAACTGCTTCCACTATAAGAGCATGTTTTATTGCAAAATTAATTCTTTGTGTCTTAGTTAAACATGTAAGTGGTGTGACTGAACTTTTAGTTTTCCATTAGAAGAATCACTTTTTTCCCCCCAGCACTGCAATTTTTATGTTGTCACAAAATTGACTTTATCTTGAATCACAAATCTTACAGCTTCCTCACAGGTCATTAAGTTTTGAGTGAAAATAGTTCTGATTATGAGTGATGGGAAGTATTTATGTCTTGCATCTGTTGTTGCAGAGTTTGGGTCAGATTTAGAAATGGCAGAAGTTCCAGTGTCTTGCTAGGGAGTGCTTTGGGTCGCTCCTGCAGAGCTGCTTCTGAACGTAACAGTTTTTACGGTGTATGATTTCTGTGTGGCATCGGGTGAAATTCATGAGTGTGTCCAAGTGTGATAGTGGTTACAGGTGGTTCCCGGAGAGTGGCATTGGCAGTGTCACGGTCTCAGGCCTCGAGGAGACGTCCCTGGGCCTCCTGGCTGAGCCCACTGAGTGTTAGGTTTGCACAGGGCTTTGTCAGTGGCCGGGTGCCTTCCCCAGAGCCACCGTTCTTCAGGAGCAGGAGGTGAGGAGCTTGGCACCAAACCCTTCTTATGAAAGCTATAAAAATGAAGTTAAGATGTGCTTCTGTTCCTCGCTTTCAGTAAACAAACAGAAAGCATTAACTCTGTGGACATGAAGTAGATTTTGTACCTTCTGTTGCGTCCCTCGCCTTCTATCAGGAAGAGGTCGAAATGCTCTCCAGCGTAGCACTGAGTGCCTTGTTCAGCTCCTGCAGCAGAAGGGAGAGGAGAAAGGCTGCTTCCTTGCTGGCTTCACGATGTCACCTAACTAAAGAGAAAGGTAGCAAAGTGAGTATGATCACACGTGGGAGAAGTTAGACTAGAAGTGAGGCAGTGCCGCTCTCGGCCTTCGCAATCAGACGTGCTGCCGCTGACTTGCCGCACGCTTGCTTTTCAGCGTGCTCCGTGGGGAAAGCTGGCTGGCGTGTCAGCTGGGCAGGGAATGGGTTTGTGTGTAAAATGGGCGCTTTGCAGAAAGTGCGTTCACGTAGGGAGCAGCCACAGCCTGTGTGGGTGCTTTTCTTTCGGCAGCTGAAATAAATATGTGCATGTGTGTGCATTTTTGACACAACAGCTTTTGAGCTACAATGCTGATTTGGGCTTAGTGCTAGGATCAGCGGCTGGGTTTAAAGTAAACTCAGAATATTGCTGTCTGATCTTATAAATTGATTTAAGTCGCATTGCCATGGTGCCTGTTTATTTGTCTCTCAGCACAATAACACCTAAGCATAATCTGTACATTAATGTGTACTTCGGGTAACCTTGGAAGGGCTGTATTGTACAAACGAACATGGCAAACTCCCGAAAACCAAAGTAGTTTATCTTAGCAGTCTTGCAGGAGAGCTAAGACAGAAAGTGTTCGCTGCTTCTCCGTTCCAGCCCATGCTGCAAGCCCAAGCCATCCCTCTCCTTTCCTACACCATCTCCCACCTCTAATCTTTCAGAGCAGTATTTTCCTTGTTTTGTAGTTACAATTTTTCTGTTTTCGTGAGAAACAAAAATTAGTAGGAAGTACGATGGGTGGAGCCTGGGATTCCTCAGTTCTGAATTTTATCTTTTTTTTTTTTGTCCCCCTTCACGGACATAGTGAAAGCACTTAGATCTTCTTCACACTGTTAATGCTTGCCGGTGGCTACTAACACTTTCTCTTGAGGCGTTGGTACGGTTCCATTGCAGGCTCTGAAAGTTCATTTCAATCCCTGACTGATGAGGTTCCTGGAGGTGAGGCTGGTTTTTTTGGTAATGGTATTAGTTCACCCTTGCAAAATATTACTTGCCCGAGGTGAGTAATAGCTTTTGATGGGCAAGTAAAGTATCATCAGTCATCATCATAGCAAAGGACAGGGAAATGATTTTTGTGTCTGAACGGGTAAGTGTTCAGAGCAGTTCCTGAGACCAGATTAGTTGTGCCCTGCGAGAACTCATGAAATTTTTTTTTTGTTTCTGTTTAAATTGCAATTCAGTTCTCCACTAACGTCATAAAAGTGACTGGCAGATCTAATGCGTTGGGTGTTAGACACTGCTGCCAAATCTTACAAGAAACTGGGGATGCACAGAGCTCTGAATGCCAGCTCGCTTTGAGTGCATATATATTACACTGAATTAAATGGCCAGCTTTGCTAGGTTTCCCATTCAGTTTTGGGGAAGAAAGGTGATTTGTAAGTTGGTTATTCCCAGAACAGCCCAGTATCAGATGGTTTTCTTGATGCCAGCTGCTTCTCGAATGGAATTTTGCCTCCTGGTATGTGGAGGCTTAGCCAGAAGGGCTGCAAACTTCAGTGTTGTTACTTGATTTACAGGCTTTGGGTTTATTGCACTGTTGTGTTTCTCATATTTACCCTCATATAAAGACACTGAAATCCTCATGTGATTGGAAATCCACCTGGCACCATCTGAAATGGGATTTCTGTTGAAATGTTTCTTTTCCCATTAGGTCTGATGGTGTATAGAGAAATACAGTGAACCCCCATTTAGCCTTCACGCTTTTATTTGTTTGTATGAACTTGCGCCTTTTTTCTTCCTTTTTTTTTTCTCTCCTAACTAAGGCAAGATGGATGTTAAAAGCCAAAGCTGGTTTTCTACAGTAATGATGAAGCAGTTTCCCAAGGCTGCACTGTGGTTCAGTGGCAGAAACGAGATCACAACCTGAGCATTTCTGACCTCCTCTGCCTATGGATTCCCTATCTGAAGATAACGCACAGAGGTCTGAGTGGTAGCATATTAATTATGAACTATTATCTCTGTCAGGGTGGTAGTCATTTATCATTTCATAAATCTGAATCTGCGACTTGGGACTGAATGACTCATCTTAGTTTTGCTATATCTTCTTTTGCGTTAATGTTTCTGAGTCTTAAAATGTTAAAGATGAAAAGCAATCACAAATAGGGACAAATGGGGAACGTTCGTGCTTGACTACGGCTCTTCAAAATGTTTCAAGTGAGTTTCTGCTGTCTTTAATTGCACAGTTTGTTTCTCTTTATTGGACTATCTTGGTTTCATTGTAGATTTACTGATAGGGAGCATTATAAGAAAAGTAATTTCTTTATTATATTTTTCTAGGAGTTTTACTAGATTTATAAAATATAGAGATTAAAAAGGCCCATTATTGTATCAGGTCTTCTCTGGTTAGTACAAGATTATTTTCTACATTGTGATTTTTTTATAGTTTTCCTGGCCCAGGTTTAAATAAATTCTACAACTTAATTACTTCTGTCTATGTATCTTCCAAGCCCCTCGTCCCAGAGGGAGCTCTGTAAATAGTCTTGGTGTTCGAGCTTCTTTATTTTTAAAGCCTGAATGCAAAGAATAACTTCTAAAAAGTGATGGTGTTGCTCTTGCTGAAACTGGCATCAAAACATTGGCTGCAAACAAGTGTTTATAGACGTACAAGGCTACATCAAATATTAATGTAAGGCGGGCCTTTGGCTACAGTCGTGCAATACCACCCTACATAAGGCTTCTTCAGTCCGATTCATAAATCTCCGTACAGCCGTGGCACGCGGTGCTGATGCGGATGTGTTCTGTGTACGTAGCCAAGGACACGGGCTGCGCGTCTTCCGCACCTGCAGTTCTGTTAAAACCGGTAGAAGCTGCACTGGCTTCTGCAGCTTGACTGCTGCTCCATTTTGCTCCCGTTTTCACCTTCCTGACTCATTCTGACTAGCCTATATGCCGCCAATCTTCACAATTATGCAGGATTGTAAGTAGCTGGAATTTTATATTGTGGGGGGAAAAAAAAAAAGAAGGAGGAACTCCCCCCACAGGGATTAGATTGTGATACCCAAAGATATTTGCTATTACAGTTTGCAAACGTCTGTCCTGCTTTTGACCCAATTAAGATAATCATAAAGATGCTTGAATTAGAGTTGCAGGAATGCTTAAATATCATAAATTGTCCTACATCGGATCTGTGGTTTTGCCTTTGGCTGAATTAAACTTAGACTCTCAACCTGTAGGTAGAAGGTCTAGCATGCGGAAGGCTTCAGATCAGGCGTGGAGTTTGCCTTCCCTAATTTAAGCGCTCGGCAGTTAAAAGCCTGTCCCGGCCATGTATCTTAAGGCACTTTCCCGTGCTCAGGGAGAGAAACCATCTGCCAAAGGCAGATCAAGCACATGGTCCTTGGATGACGACTGCTTCTCCTCTGAGTTAAGAGCTCAGAGGGATCTTGTTGAACTGGAGCATTCAAATGTCAGAGCGAAGACCCCCGCCGTGGGCAGTTTTGACCCATTCCCACAGGAATGCGGTTAGAGCTGTCAGTTGGGCTGTGCTTTTTTGAACTTAACATCAGTGGTTTTGCTCACACTGGAAAAATTAGTAGAGCTGCCAGTTCAAGGGAAGGTTGTGAATTTTTTTTTTTTTTTTTTTTTTTTAAAGCAAGCAGTTATGTTCATAGATTGAAAATATTCAAGTTACGTTTAAAGGGCAGGAACGTACAGTTAATTTATGATCAGTGTTTTGTTAATGTCTACCACAAAAATAGTTGAGTAGTTGGATATGGGGGGCCCATATAGCAGTATGGCTTTTAGTCGAGTCTTCTAATGGAACCCGTTAGTTTATTTGCTGGGATGCGAAAGCAATATGTGGAGCTTAAGCATTTTAAGAGCTTTATAGGATTTCTAGCATAGAGCCTTGGCATTATAGCAGTATAGAGGGAGCTGGCAACAGCTGTTAGATGCTGCTGCTCCCCCCCGAGTTGTACAGATTGTCACTTGTATATAGTATATGAGTTTGTGCATACACCTGTGTATTTGTGTTTCTGTCATTTTAAATCCTGGTACTACTAATATCCAGACCAAAGATCCTACTAATCCAGGATCTTGCCAGTGAACTGTAATTGGCAAAAACTTCATACAAATCAAGTAACTGTTAAAACTTACTGGTTTATCTTTTTGTCCTCAAACTGCACATACACTTAACGCTCTTAACTTTCTATTCATATTTACTTAAGTGTCATGGGCAAAATGCAAGTTTGACATTTTTTCCCATCTTCTGAAACTAGCATTGCTCTGAAAACCCTTTGTGAAATGTAAGCAACAGGCCTGTTTATTCTGTGCCTCTTGTTTTGTTTTGTTTTGTTTTCACACCCTAGTTTTCTTTCTTAAAATTAAATAAAGAGCCCAAAGACTAAGCAGAAAGATGGAACAGAATGTCTCGGAGAGAGTCATCAGCATCCCGACAGCAGACTGCGATATATTGAATGCCTTAGACTGGAAAGACGGCATTGGTACCTTGCCTGGTAGCAACATACAAGTAAGAAACAAAGGAACACAATACTTGAATGGCCACCATGCATTTGGCAGTGCAAAATATTTGCAATATATTCTGCAGTTTGCAAATAAAAGTTTGCAGAGAAAACATTTTGTTTTAAACAATGGGATTGGCATTACCAAGGAAGTGGTGAAATTTTAGTAATGTTTCTGAAAGCCTGGTGATACTCCCTCTCCCCTTCTAATTTCTTGCTCAATTGATTTCTAAAGGCAGGAAGTATTTTAAATAATTGTTTTCTGCGGATAGAAGTTATAGGCCTGATCTTCCTAATTCTCAGTCATGTCCATACAACGTACTCAGGCAAGAAATCCCGTTAGTTTCAGCCCAGCGTGAGAAAGACATTTTCTCAGACAGACAAATTTTCTCAATTTGTGGGGTTGATTCTTTCGGTTCTTTTCACATCAGTGGTTCTTTTTTGCAGCTCTTGACAGCTGTCTGTATTTTACGTATTCATGATAGTGACGCATACAGCGCTTGTGTAAATCAGAACCAAGATCTGACGGTCACAAACATGGTGTTGTGTGTTAGAGGGGGCAGGAGGGTGAGTGTCTGTTGACTGTTTCCCGAATTACCTTCAACGGTTATTTCAGTTCGATTGCACCTCTGATGGCTGAAAATGAATACGTAATATTGCCCTCAAGGCTGCAAGTTCTGAATCTCGGAGGCAGGGGGGAGTCAATTTCGAGTGAATAAATTGGAGCTGAAGGGACTTGAGAGCTTTGAAAAATCAGATTGTTGGTATCACATCAGGCATTCAGAATCAGGACCCTCACCTTCCGGAAGTGTTGACAGTCTTCCCCTTCCTCCCCTCCTCGTTCTGCCTTTGTGCAGAAAAGTCTTCTACATGGACTGTCAGACCTCACTTAGGCTACAAAGAAAATGCTTCTGCCAGCAAATGTGGGGAGAACATGGATGAACTTGCATGCTTGGAGTATTTTGAGATCAGTGGTTTACACTCCCATAAAACTGACATGGAATGGGGTCCACTGACTTCCTAGGAGGTGCTCTGGATGATTATTTTGCAGTGGCCTAACTCTTGCCCTATATTTAATCAAAGACATTATACTTCTGCTTCTTAAAAGAACTTAACAGTGTGTTGCCACAGGTTTTCTCTTAAACAGCAGTAACGTTTCTTTGCAGAAACAGCTTCACTTTTATTGATTCCTCGTAATAGTAGAGGATCAACAAAGCACCATGTTATTTATTAGACTGAAAGACACCAAATAATATTGTATTGTTTTATATTAGATGATCAAGTATAAGAGCGCTGAGTACCATGGTTAGTGAGTGGGGTAGAAATGTTTAGCTGGAACATGATAACTAGCTGCACAGGAAGCCACTTCATTCTTAAGATGCCAGACGCTTTTTTTTTTCCCTGCAGAAATGCCAAACACTTACTTCTTTTGCCTTTGCTGTTTAATCTTTTTTCCCCCTGCTACATTCCAGTTCTTGCATGCACAATGAAATATATTTTTTCTTAATTCCCTTAGAAAAATTCTCAGGAAGGACAGATTGTTTCTGGAGGGTTTGTGTGGATTTCATATTAGCAAACATGCTATATTAAACCCTTTGTGTAAAGGAAGATGCAGTCCTGATAGTAGCACAGTTATGCATTTCCAGAACTTAGGAATGAGGGATATTGCCTTGAAGAGTCTCGGGATGGAACTGGAGGTTGCCTCCATGGATCATCCCAGTCCTCAGCATCAGATCAGAGACTGTTAATAAAGATGCTCATTGTTTTTCTAACATAAACTTATGTTTTCTGTGGCCTGGGCTGGGCTTCAGCAGTTCATGTGGCTGCAGGTACGCCATCAGATTATTAGAGGAGGAAGTAACAGCCTGCTGTCTTCACTGGTTTGGGCTGAATCAGAACTGTTAATTTGTATGCAGGAGTGTCTCTACCCCAGAGACTAATCTGCTAATAAAAAAGTGACATTGGCACCCTTCCCCACCTCCAGCTGCGAGCTCTGCTTCGCGCTCGCTCTGCTGCTTAATGGCACGTAGAGCTCTGGAGGTGCTCCTTCTGCTGACCTTCTGCTCATGATGCTGAGCTGTCCTTATCAGCCATGGCAAGGAACCCCTGGGATCTGCACCACTGTGCTGCTGCTCTTCTGGCTTTTGGGGAAAGTGATAGGTTTTTTCTGTAAACCGGACAGTCTCCTGCAGCAAACTTAGTCCACTTAGAATTATCATTTCTTTGAAATGGGTTGTTTCCTTCCTGATGAAATAAAAATGATGCTCTGTCTCTTCAGGGCTGCAGAGGAAGAAGTGAGCTTCTTAAAAGGAAGTCCAGCATCTTTGAAGCTTTAAGAAATACAATTTTCAGATCAAAAAGAGGCAGGAGGGGGAAGAACATTTGGTATAAGGTTTGATAGGGTGCTGGAGGCAGGATCCTGAGCCTAGGAAGCATGTGGGAGCAGGGGAAGAACAGTGCTTCTCAGTGCAATGAGGAGCCCTGCTTCAGAGGTGAAGCAAATGCTTTTAAACTGGGTTTAGCAAGTTTGAGTGAAGAGTGGATGGCTGAGAAAAGATCTCAAACTAATAAAGTGCTATGAATAAAAGCTTTGGAGCAGAGCTTGCAAATGCAGCCCACCTTTGACTTGTCTCTTTCATTCTGGAGTTCAGTAGCTCTGTACTGCAGACAGTAAAGAAGATCAAGGAGTGAGTAATCTTTAGAGCTCATCAGAAAGGTGATTTTTTAAAATTTTTATTTGTGCTCAGTTGCCTTTGCAGATCGGGACCAATAAAAGATGCACATTGACACTCTTTGGCATACTTTAATAATTTTTTCTGGACCAATGAAGTGTTCCTTCATAGCCTAAGAAATTTTTTAGGCTTAAAGGATGAGAATCTCTGAAGTTTGCCACATATCATTCCTTTTCCATAGCTACCCCATGGTGTGGGCGCTTCACTGAGTGTCTAGAGGGGTTTTCTTCCTCTGCATCTGAATTTACTCTTGGCCTGTAGTAGGACAGGCAGTGTGTGTGCAGGGTTGGTAGGCAGGTGCTGTGTTGGGACAGAGGATGGGTGTGCTAGCAGAACCTCCGTAGGAGGGTCACCTAGCCCAGCAGCCGATGGGGGGTTTCTTAAGGGTCAAAACTTGGGGGAGCTGGGACTGGGAGCTCAGACTCTGTGACTCCTGGCCGTACTGGTGCATGTCACCTACCCACCTGCGCTGCCTGTGGCTTCTGTTGGGTGTATTTCTAGGTTGTTCCGAAACAGTTGGTTTGGACTAGAGACTCTCCCCTCTGTCTTTGGGTCAGGGCTTTCAACTAATAAGTGGTACTGTGCAGCGACGAGCTTATCAATTGAAGAAAGGCTAGTTATTTCTCAGTTCTGCTGTTCTTCGACAGTATTGCCTCTGCCTATCCCTGCATTCCTCTGCTCCTCTGGGAAGTTCATTTCCCACCAGACTGTCAAGTGTCATTGAAGAAGGGTTGAGAACTGCTTGGCCTCTTGCAGCTCCAGATGCTCGCTGTATTTATGCAGTCCTGGCTGTTGCTGTGCTCTGAGGTCTTTAAAGCCCAGCCAGCACCAGCTGGGGGACGCATTGGACAAGTTCTCCACTGGAACGCGACCTTTCTGTCAACAGCTGGGTGATTCCTGCTTGCACTGAGATTTTAGGGAAGTTGCTGTATGTCACAACTGCAATAAATGTAATTGTGCTTTGTTGGATGAACTTGAACTGTCAGAGCAGAGTTTTGGGTTAAGCTGCTTTTCTGAGGGTATTTATTCTGGTGTGTTTTTCAGAGGTCTGGGTTTTATAAGGGGAGCACATCCAAAGCGGGTAGAATTAATGTTGCTTTCTTGCGTTGACAGCAAAATGCATCGTTGGGGTTTTTTGGGGCCCGTTGGTGGCATTTTGAGGAAGAGTTGTGTTGGGTATTTCTCACTTTTATTGTTACTTATTTTTAATGCTTTTTAATGTACATACAGCCATTTCTTTTTGTCCCATACCTAGTTGCTCCTCAGGGAATCCTATTCCTTCCTGTCCCCCTTCCTAGCCCTTTTACTACTGCTCATTTGCTTGCTTTCTTCTGTTACCTGCAGTTCCGTTTAAATGAGTTTGGACTGCTAGAAATCATTACTGAAGTAGAAGCAGAAGCCATAAAAACTCTTTCAGCCTCAGCAGTAAATGCCAGCCCAACCAGCTTTGCTCCTGCTGCTATCAACGCTTCCGCTGCCTCTAGCACTGATTTGGAAGGTGAGCTTTTTGCTGCGGAAAAGAATATACAGTTTCTGGAAAAGCTTCCAGAAACAGGTCTAGCTGAAATGCGTGTTTCAATAGCGTGGTGCTCCCTGGCACAGTGTGTGGAGTGAGTCACTGTCTTATTTCAAATATTTTAGGAGTGTTTAGAGTAAATGTAATTACTGCGTAGTCATAACAGTACCTGGCGCACGCATTGTGCTCGCCTTTGTGGAAGGTAAGGGGTAAGGTGGTTATATAAACGGGCTAGGTTTGTTAGTGTAGTCAAACATCCCTCTCACGCTGAGTTTTAACTTACATCCTGGGATCTCTTTAACTGGTGATTCTGGGAAGTTGGAGCCCCTTCTCTCCTGGGTAGTGGATCAGCAATGACATCAATGTTTCTCCTTAACACAGGTGATGCACTTGCCATGACAGCAATTAAGTCTCCGTCTGTAATAAACTAAACTGCCTGTTTTGGGGCTTTGAGACCAGAATGGCCTGGTCATACTACCTTATTAAATACTCTCAGCCCCCAAAACAGTGGTCACATCCACTGGGCGACGTCTCAGCTCCATCCTAACTCCTGAACCTGCTTGGGAATTGCTTGGCCAGAAGACGCCATAGGCCATAAGTGCCCTGGGGCTGTGCTAAAGATGCATGAGGCTGAGTTGCAGGAGCTGGCACTGTTGGATTTACTAGTATAGCTGTGCCTTAGCTGACTACTCTTGGGGGCGGCAGGAGCTTCCAGCGTGATTCCTTTCTGTGGTTGTGTGCGTTACGCGGTGTGGAGCATGAATGGATGGCACAGTGCTGTGCTAACCTGGGATTCCTGGCTCAGGATGAATCCCCAGTAGTGTTATCTTTACAAGAACATCCTTGAGAGTCTCCTCTAACCTCGCTCATGCCAAGAGTTACACTATTAGCCATAAGAGTTTTGAGGTTTCCAAGGCTCCTGTAATTGAAATTAGGGAAAACCTGGGTTTTAACAGGATGATACAAGCATGTTACTGGACGTGCATATCAACGTAATGGACAAGAAATATCTCAGTTCTTTGCAGACCTGTTCTTACTCTGTTTATCCAGAAACCAGTAGCTCAAACAAGAATATTTGTATGTTAACCTCTGAGCTCTTTCATTCCAGACCACTCGGCTGGTTAAGCTGGCCAGCCTCACTTACTTTGGTAAATCACTAGTTTCCTGTGATTAAATTACTCGCTCTTTCAGTAGAGCTCCCTCGCAGATGTGCCCGAGTGTCTTCCAGAGAGCACTAATGGAGACCAGTGCTAGGGAGTGAGTGATAAGAGCTCTCATCCCAAGAGTACCATTAGCCATCCAGCGTAAGGTCATATTTTAAAGATGCTCTTGGTTAAACGTGACAGCATGTGGTTGTGGCATAGGGAGCCCTTGATAGCTTTGCCTGACGCCTTGTACCGAAACAAATCTTCTTTTACGGTCGTGGCAGGAGACTTGAGAATTAGCTCGGGACACAGAGGCACCACAGGACAGCAGCTGGAGCCTGTTCAGTGTCTCATTGTCTTCGCCATCACCAGTGCATCCTGGTGCACTAACTGAAAGGGCGTTAACTCTGTGCAAGGTCTGTGTAAGGATCCCTAGTCAAGGCAGGGCTACCTCACTGAAATCATACACCCCCATGGAGGGAATTTCTTTGGGAAGAGGAGGATCTCTCCTCTTGTTGCCTGCCTGGAGAAGCGTCTGCCAGTTGGCTTTCCCCAGGATTTTGATGGAACTATTTCTGTTTTTGAGTGCGAAGGCTTTGTACCTGTCTTCCCTGCTGGCTTTTCTCATCTCGGATTTCTTTGTAAGCTCTGCAGATTCACTTACGCTCCTGCTGATTGTGGGTTGATCTCCTCGTCTGCGAGAGCTGAGGAGATGTCAGTCCATCAGGTGAAGAACCAACTCTTATGTGGACACCTCAGCACTAAGAATTTTTCACACCCTTTTAGTCCAGGGGTATTCCATAGATCAGTGTGACTTCTAATTGAGCAGAGCTCTTCAAGCACTCTTGATTCTTGCAAGTTTTCCCTGTTTTGTCTTTTCCCTGCCTGGAATCATTGGTCCCTGATGGCAGAGGGCTTTAAGTTGTGATACAAGCAGGCATGCATGCACTCTGTGCATAGGCAGTCTATCTGCCCAATTCCAGCCAGCACCATCTGACATCCATACTGGGCTATAGGGAGCAATCAAATATAAATGAAAAATGTCAGTCGTCGTAGCAGAATGAGTACAAGTACTGGTAAGGAGACTATGAAAATGGCTTTAAACAAAAAGCAAAGTGACTCATATCTCAGCGTTCTGGGTTGTGCAATGTGGTGTGTTTTTTCTTTTTTTCTTTTAAAGTGTTTAATGGTGCATTAAAAAATGGATTGATCAAACCAGTGCACACAAATGGTGCCACTAAATGCAGAACAGGAATGACGTATATGTAGGAGCCCCTGTGCACAATTTGCACGTCACGTTACTTGAGCAAAGTATGCATCAGGATAGTGCAGATGCCTGATAATGGGTATCACGGTAGTTGTGTTTTGTTAAAATATTAAACATAAATTAATTTGCATTAGGAAGAACTCAAATCATAGGAGAAAGTAAACATAAATGATATATTGGAGTTATTCCTTACATTTTCATGCTTTCATTCAGATGAAAGATTGATATATATCCCTTGCTAGATATAGAAATAATTGTTTCTATTCTCCCATCAATAATGTGCTATTTTTAGAGGCTGCCTAGGAAGGATTTTCCTATATACAAAGTGTATATAAAGGCTGAATTTTTTAAACTTAACCAACTGCATTAAAAGTATCCAAACAAGATGGACTTGTTTGACATTTCTCTTTCAAGTTAGAGGGTTACTAGGAATAAAGAAATATAAAAAGATTTGTAACTATGTCCTGGTTGTAGCCTTGAGTTTATATTCTCCTTTATCACTTTTACAGGGGGCAGGGTTTCTCTAAAATTAAAATATTACAGATAAAAGGGGTTTTTCTTTAATGAGGTGGTACACTCTTTCTATGTGCCAGCGCACAGATAATAATTACGTCCCTCACAATGGGATACTGAGGGTCACTTAATGAAAATTTGTAAAGGACTTTGACAGAACTAATTGCATGAAAGGTGTTTTAACATTTTCATTTAATAGTTGTCTTTTTCTTTGCTTCTGCAGTTCGCAGAGAAGACCTGCCCTGCTCCCATTTCCAAACCTGTGAGCAAATGGATTGCTTTGAGAATGGAAAGTTTTGTACTCAAACAGGCTCCCAACAGCACAGGGACAGGTAAAGAAACACCACATTCTTCCTGTTCTGTGTTTAAAAATGTTTAAAGAGAACATTGTGCTAGAGAAAAGTGTTGCTGTGAGTAGAATGAAACCCTCAGAGCAAGTGTTGCCGCGTCATGGCTGAAGCAGAGCCACCTGCGCAGCTCTGCCGATGACCTTCCTGTCACCCCTGGGGCTCCCATGCCCGGCAGAGGAAAGCTCCGCTCGAGAGCTCGGTCCTCATTTCTCTTCCCAGCCTGTGGAAATGCTGGTTGTGTGCTTGGTGCCTCGGTTCCCCATCCTACAGATAAGGATGATGTCTTAACTTCCTTAGAGTTGTAAAAAGGCAAAATTAAAAACCCTCTCGAGCTGCTGTGGAGGTGAGAGCAGTGCCAGTACGTTGGAGTGCTTTTAAAAGATATATATCTGGCAAATCCTGCAAACATGATTCACTTCTCAGGTTCTCAGCCCAGGCATTCTTATTCTTCCAAAGAGGTACAGAGACACTGGGCGTACTGCAGGAGTAGTGTTGCACTTTTAATTTGATTTTGTTTTCAATTTTGGATGTTTAGTGATACCAGAGACATTCCAGATGATTGCAGAAACAGGGGAAATAGTAGAAATCTTAATACCAGCAGTGGCTGTCAGGTGAATGAGGCTGACAGACCTGTCAAACGTCTCAGAAGGAAGAGAAGGCTGCTTCTGGAGTCTGAGGATGACGAGGAAAATGCAGATGAGGATGAGGTAAATGAGGCTGCATGTATTTTCTTTGAAGAGAACTGTGAAGAGCAGGGACCATTCTGTGTCTCAGATTTCACTGTGCAATGCAAACTGAGCTGCGGGAGGTTGTTTTGTACCCATCGGAATGGTCTGGGTCTAATCCTGATCTACATCAGTAATGAGAAATATCTGTTCTGAAGCCTGAGGAGTCGTAAGGGTGAACAGCTCATGTGAAGTCGAAGTCAAAGTCAAGATTTCAGACTGCATCTTCATAGGTGTAGTTATACTCCTGTGCACCAAGTGTATTTCACAGTAATAAAAACACATGCCTCCAAAAATACTTTATCTAACTACAGTCAAGTACTATTATGTGATACTGAAGTTTAGTGTCAAACTGCAGAGTTTGATTGCTTTTTATTAGGTCCTTGCATGTACGCTCACTACACTACTAGAAACCTGTATTAATGGTGGATGAGTAGAAGTACCTCAGTCCTGACCTCATCTTTTCTTAACTGTTATTAAGCTGCTTACTCCCTTTAGGGGCCCTTCTTTGTGCAAGCCTGCACTCTGCTACCGTGTGCATAGCGTCTCAGGCCTGCGCCATTTTATTTATATTCATATATTGCACGTGCTTTTGTAGTGCAGAGACGCTGGGGTAGGTGTTCATTGGTAATGCAAGCTGAAACTTCTGATGTCATGAAGGGTTTAATTCATCTTGTTACTCAGCTTTTTTCTGTGATGTGTGTAAGATGTTTTTAAGTACGTATGTTTTCAGAAGTACTTGCATTCTGTCTCTTCCCCCTTCCCCTTCTCATTTGAAACTGCCCCCCTGTCTCTTCTGGGGCATGTTTGGCAGGCAGCTTTGCATTTCAGATTTTGCCCTTTTTGGTTTGCTTTGAGAAATGACAACCCTGGATGAATTAACATGAGTTTGAAAACCGCATAGAAGAAATGTGAATGGCAATCTGGCTCGGAGTGTGACACAGGCAGACCACATTTTCTGGGGTGTTCATCTATGACAGTAGTCACTTGAAGCTTCTGCTTCCTTCAGGGATACATAAAATATTTTGTTTCTGTATCCATTCCCTGGTATAGATGGACATAAGAACCTCTGAAATGAAAAGGAAAGCGGAGCATTACAGTAAGGTTGCTTACGTGAGCAGTAAATCCTGCATTGCAGAAAGCAAATCCTGTGTATTGTAATGGAGATTTTGGGCCCATGTTGCTCTTCAGTAGCCATATTTAAATGAAGCATATTTAGTAGCATATATTAAATAATTTGTAAAGCACTTTGGGATACTGCAGGATCAGTTATATATGTAACATACCCTACTAATGTTCTTGCAGGGTTATTCAAAAGAAAATAATGCTAGCTAATAGTCCTGTTAGTTACATGTTACATCCTTATTGTACCTGCATTGTGAGATGATCAAAGAGGGAGGAAAAAACAATATTGCTAAACTTTTTTTTAACGTATCTGTGTCTAGGAGAAGAATAAATCAAATAATATGAAAAGCCGCAGAAACACTAAACCAATAAAACAAGGTGAGCTAAGCTCATAGTCTCTTTTCTTTAATGTTTATAGATTTTTTTACTAGCTATTATAAAATGAATAATAGTAAACAGAAGAGGAAAGGACAGTAGAGCTCATTTCACATTCAGAATAGCTTATTAGGTACATAACCCTCTTACCACAGTCAGTCTTCTGAAATGTATTAGCAAGAATATACTAGATTTGCCTGCATGACGGGCACAGTGTAGAGGATCTAGAAGGAGGCAGCCTGATCCAAAGCTCAGTGAAGCCAGTAAGAATATTTTTCCATTGACTTTGGAGAGCTTCATAGCCACAGATTACAAATGCTGAATAGAAAATAAGTTGTAAACAACATGTGATTGATTACAGACTTTGGGTTGAATTTATTATATACCCTAAAGGAGTTAGCATATGTAAACTGGGGGGAGATTTTTAATATGCATTTAAAACGTAATTTTCTGTGTGTATGACCGTGGTCCTACTAGAATGAATCCAAGCACCTGCCCAAGTTGTTGTTTTCATCGTCTGTGTACTGGTAGCTGCCTCTCTAGTAGATGCATGGTGATATTAGAAGGTTATAAATATATGTGTATATATATGTTAAAAAAATCTTGTGACCTGAACAAAAATTCACTTGGTTTTTCATTTGTTTTGTTTTAGGTTTATTTCAGCTGCAATTATATGCCTCTCTGTGCTGTCTTTTAGTTTATATCTAACCCCTTATTCCTCTGTGAAATATCAGGAGAAGGAATTCTTTTCGACAATTTTAAGTTACTATATCTTGTCCAGACTTTACAGTGGCAACTTTCCATGGGCAGCTTGCCAGCAATCCGGGTGCCACAATTCATTTGACCTGTGATATAATAAATTTTTTTTTTAATGAGAAATGAGCACAGTTTTCCTACTGCTGGAATTCATACCTTTCCTCAAAAGTTGGGTAACACTGCCTCCTTTGGGGTACAACAGCAAAACAGCGTTGGCGTGTACGTGGGAGGAGAAAGAGAAGAGAGGGCAGAGCGGGAGGCATCTGAGAGAAACATTCATTTTTCTCTTTGTTTTTGATTGCTTAGTTGTTCCTGGAAAGAAGAAGGTATGGAACTGGGTTTCCTACTTAGAAGAGGAACGGATGCCAGCTGCTCCCCTAAAACTGTTCAGAGAGGTTGGCGGCTTTTTCAGCTCTCTTGCTATGTTTTTCTCGGGCAACGTCACAGAATTACTAAGTCAGTGGAGGTGGGATTGGAGACTACCCTCAAGCCAGCAGTTACATTTGCACCGTTGTTTCGGTGCAAGCAGGCAGTAAAACCCCCACATGTTTGTTTCCAGCCCTGAAGCACTGTGGAAACAAGAATCTGCCCTGTCTCATCCCAGACCAGGGTGTAAAAAATGCTGGTTGAATCTCACTCAGAAATAAACAATGACTGTTTCGATCTGCTTTGGGTAGCTCTGGATAAATGGGCTGTTAGGCAATCTCCAAGTAATGTTGGAGAGGGACAGCTTAATGTCTTTCATATGTCCTGTGCTTCGTTTGTGGTTGTACAACACCCCTTCCACCCTTCCTCTGTAGAAAACTGCAAGTCAGTTAGCTCTGTGAATGCTGTCGATTGTCTCAGTGAGAAGTGACTGTTATGAGGGAGGGTGGAAGTTGTGTTCGTTCATAGTCTGATGCGTTGAAGGTGGAAGAGGGTGAGTTTAGCCTTGATGAAGCTGCTTCTGCATTCCAGTGCACCAGCCCACATTAAAAGTTCAGCTCCCAGTGAGCTCTTCAAAGCCAAGGGCTGTTGGCACCTTACAGAGTGAGATGAGAAGGAAAGTCAGGTAACTGCAGTGGATGCTATAAGCCATTTGCAATGCCAGTTCAGATTTCTTTTAAGCCTTTACTATACTTTAAATGTTTAATTTGGATTAAGACTGCAAATAAATGAAAAAAACCAAATGTTTCCTGGAATGACTGTGTAAATGGGCTCCAGATCAAACATGCCCTGTCCCGTTTACCATTTGAAGATGAGAAGTTACCTTTTGGGAAAGCCTGGACTGCTGACCTCGCGCTGACACAGGCAAAGCGATTTTAGCTTTCCTGGCTCTTCGTTTCTGCCAGCCCTCCTACATCGGGCTATGAAGGGGATCTGTTTGTGTTTGAATAGAGCTCGTTTCTGCTTTTGCTGAAAGATTTGTTCATAGCTAATTGCAACAGGCTTGTGGTTCAGTGTTTTTGGGAGATTAATTAGAATAACAAGTAAATCTGAAATATGGTGATCATGCCATTATTGATGTCTGTACCTGCGCCTGTCTATTAAAGCAGCAATCATTTAGTGATAGAATTTTCTTCTCCGAGTTGAAAATTTGAAGCCTTAAGTATGTCTAATGACTGCTCTGCAATGGACTTTGTCTTTAGGAATTAAAAACAAATGTTTCCTTCTCCCCCCCCCACAGTATCAGTCATTCCCACAAGGCCGAAATGGATTTAAAGTTGGAATGAAATTGGAAGGGCTGGATCCTGAACACCCCTCTCGATTTTGTGTTCTCACAGTGGCTGAGGTAGTTGCTTTTCCTGTGTTTGATTCCAAAAGTCCCATGTACATTTATGATTTTTTTCAATAAAAAGTAGAAACATAAGAATAATAGTACTTTAATTAATTAATGGTTAGTAGGAATTCAGGGTGACACCGAAGGAATAGTGTTATGTGGTTAAGGATCTATGCCTGAAATCCTACTGTCAGATTTTTGCAATTGTAACTCAGAATAGTAAACGTATTAATTGCATGCAGTGAACAAATATGAAAAAGAACAATGCAGTTAGGCCCTAAGACTTAGTGAATATAGGCAAGTCAAAATGCTTTTATGCTTCTTCAATTAGGTGAAATCTGTGTTGGTCTGGTATAGACATAAAAGTTTTCGGACTGCATTTGTACTCCAGATATTGCTGCACAGTAATATGTGCATGAGTATGGAATAGGAGGCCAGTGAAGTTACACTGACCAATTTTATTTTCAACTGTTTGAAGTGAGGAAAGACGAGCATGGAAACTGGGACACGTAAATGAGGGAAAATAAAACTCGACTTTCAAGAAATAAATGAGATCTTAAATTTACTTTTCTCTGTAAATCCAAATACGGAAGGAGTGTTTGATTAGTGTTTAACTTCTTTATGACCCTTTATGGTAATGAGAGCTCCCCTCATTATAGGTACAAGGGTACAGAATGCGATTACACTTTGATGGTTATCCAGAGTGCTATGACTTCTGGGTTAATGCTGATTCCTCAGACATCCATCCTGTCGGCTGGTGTGAAAAAACAAGTCATAAGCTGCTCCCTCCTAAAGGTATGAAAAAAAAATAGAATTATGTAAAAGAAACCATAAATTCTACTAAGGACTAGTTGTTCTGGGTCTGCATGTTTCGCTTTTAGTATGATTTCATTGTGGAACTCGATCTGAGTGGCTTGAAGGGAAAAAGTGTGACTAAGATAGTGAATCACAAAAGAACAAAACAGCTCCCTTTTGATATTCCCAAAGATTGACATTGTTAGTCAAGTTAGAAACTCGTTATTGGATGAGCGTGTAAAGCAAGGAGTCTCTTTGGGGTTCAGAACTTGCTTCTTTCCTGCATTCAATTTCCTAGAAACATTTAAAGGTTGAGGTTAATGATTGGACATTATAGTGAAAAAGAGAGATACGTTTTAGCTGAAATGCATAACCCCTGAAGATTGTAGAAAGGCAATTATCATGCAAAGTTCATATTCTTCCCAGGTAATTTCCATTTCTGAAAAACCAATCTGAATGTAACGGGGCTATGTAAAACAATCTTTTTATCTCTCTTTCTAGGTTTCAAGGAGGGAGAATTTAATTGGACTTCCTATTTGAAGAATTGCAAAGCTCAAGCAGCTCCAAAAAGCCTTTTTAAGACCCTCAGCACTGTAAGTGGTGATACTGAATACAAGACGTTTCAAATAGGTTTGATGCTAAGTGAGTTTTGACCAGAATATTTATATGTTTTTAATATGTTCATGTCAGAGGTACAGCCATGGTACAATCACATGCAAGCTATTTCCTGCTGTGATCTATTTTTAAGATGGGGAACTAGTACAATTTTTCTTCCTTCCCCCAGTCACTGACTTTCCAGAGAGAGAATTTGTATTTCCCTTCCTCCTTAATACTGGAGGAAAAGATTTACTCTACCATTTATAAAATATATTACAACGGTCTGTTTTGCTGTGTCCCTGCAGTCAAGATATTTGTGTCACTTTCCTCTAATTTAATCATTTCCAAAATAATTTCTGGTTTCCAGCAGCATACTTATGTGCGCCATGGGATTTATTATGAGGCTATGGATCTTGAGCACTTTTCATCCTTCACCCACTGTTGCTTTCTTTTTGGTTGTTAGCCTCAGTTCGTGTGTAACACTCACTCCCATTTGTGTCACTCAGGTGACACAAAGTCCACGGTCTGGCGGATTTGACACTGCAGAGGGACAGAGCACTGACTTCAGTAGGATCAGGGCCTAACTGTGCAGCTCTGCTCTGCTTCTGACTCAGTCACCTATTTTCCTTGAAGATTCTCTCACTTTTCCAGTAATAAGACAGGACCTGCAGTGCTCACGCTTGTGCTCAGCCAATACTCATCACTGCAAGGCGCGTGCATCTTAGCCTTTGAATCTGTAGTGGTGGTGTGTACTTGGCGATTCTGTTAGTCGAGCTGCATCAGCTCTTTTTTAAAAATAGTAACAGTCGTTGCCAGAACACATGGAAATCTTGTCTGTAGACCTCTTGCTAGTAACTATAATGTGTTTTGGTCCGTGGGTTTTGTGGTTTGGTCTGTGGGTTTTGGGGTTACAGCCTGCAACAAATGAGTTTATGAGGGTAATTTAAATGGCCTGACCTAGAACGTGGCTGATTGTCCTGATGTCCTGTTTCTCAGCCTGTCACACCCTCTGGTTTTCGTCTGGGAATGAAACTAGAGGCAGTGGACAAGAAGAATCCGTCGCTGATGTGTGTCGCAACCATCACGGATATGGTGGATAACCGCCTGCTAATTCATTTTGATAACTGGGATGAGAGTTATGACTACTGGTAAAGAGATTCTATTTGTAATATATGTCTGCAAGTAGACTGTGGTTTATTTCGCTCTTCCACTAAGGATAATACCTAATATTTTAAATGTAGTCACTAAAGTTGGGATCTTAAATCAGTTTTCAAGCATCTGAATAATTACTTGGGGTTTTTACAAAGTGCCAGTTGCCCAGTGGCTTCCCCTGCTGTTTGAGTGCTCGTCAGTTGGCTCACTGTGGGGTTAGCTTGAACTACCCGTGAAGCATTCAAGGTGAGAAGCGTTTGAGGTAATGCAGCTGGCTGACTTGGGTCAGGTCAGGGAATGTTCGTGTTATCCTTCCTCTGGCGGAGGATAGGGTGTTATCCTATCCTACTCGTCCACTCTGGAAGAGTAAGCGCCACTAGTGACACCACCTGGAATTAGTAACGTCCTCTCCTCCAGGACTAGTAGTGGGTGTTGGCATGTCTCTCTGCAAACTTAAATTTGGAAGTAGGCAGTACTGAAATCAGTAAAAATCTTTTCCATTTGCTTCAGCAGAGTTTGGCTAAGGCCCTTTAAAAATAAAAATGATTGCCAAGATTTAGGCTTTTAAGTCCTGACGTGCACCACAGTTGTTCTGCCTCTGAGAATCTTGATCCCCTGCCCTCATGCTGGGGCCAGGTGGAATATTAGTCGAGGAAACATTTTCTCTTTTTGGTCCGTGTTTTCCAACCTACATGAATGGAGCAACTTTCTTTGAATTTGTCTGTGAAAGCAACACAAGGCACATGCTTATCAAAATAGCACTGATTCGATCAGTATTCTGTGTTCTCTCCCCTATCTCCTTTTGTTTGTGTTTTTCAGAATAGGCACCTGTTTGGTGGCAAGTTGGTCTTTTCTTTCTTTGCCATAAATACGTCATGCAAAGCTTTGTAACACCGGTGTTTCCATTTGCAGGGCTTTAGATCTCATTCCTTTACCATTTTAGCTCGTGAAGCTTTGTTTTCATGCTGTGTTTTGTTTGGAATTTGAAAATTTTAATGGGAAACACAAGCAAACAAAAATTCAAAGTAGAGCTTGGCTGAAAACACACAGTTTTTTTCCTAGATCTGAAAGGCTGCTTTGGTCCCTTCCTCGGAGCAGATGTGACAAAAGGGGCTGTCTCAAATTGGCCTGTCACCTCCTTCAGGGACTCAGAAGATCTAAACATGCAATAAAATTGGGAACCAGGCAGAGTACCACTAGGTTTCAGCTAGAATTAATGGATAACTTGCAGTTCTTGGCAAAGACCTTAGCAGTAATTTCCCCTTCTTCCACAGCAATGGTGTTTCAGTTAGGGATGAAGTTTTTGTTTCTTTTCTTCCTTTGCATTTTAGCTTGGATGATCTATGTCCAGGCAGAACTGTGGTTGGAATGGTCCATGGGGGGGGGGGCTTTTTGTTCTTGTTTTTTTAAAGCATCAGACATTCTTCTTTGTATTTTCCTATCCTTTGGGGCAGCTTGAACGCCTTGAAAACTTGGTGTTATAAATTCTAGCGAGGTAATGCTTGTCTTTTACACCATGATCACACCCACTGAAAGCATCTGCTAACCCAGCAAAGGCGTATCAGACAGCATTTGAAATTCTGCTTTTCTTTTTGCTTTAAAATTGACTGGTGCCAACTTCCCCTCTTTGATTCAGGTGTGAAGCTAGCAGCCCATATATTCGTCCTGTTGGCTACTGCCAAGAAACTGGAACCCCACTGACAACACCACCTGGTATGTTGAAAGTGAGATTTATTTCCTGCCTCCGTCAAAAAACATGCAAGCTTTATCTTCCACATGATTACGTATTTGCAAGTTACAGGTTCCATTCAGTACTCTTTTCTCTACTGACTGAACAATATTATTGTTCATACTTTTTGCCAGTGCGTTTTCTTTTGTTTCATAGCTCTTTCAAAAAAGGGAACGGAGTTTGGTAATTTTTAGTTGAATTTGATTTCAGAAGGGAAAGAACTTTGAAGTATTTGCAGCATTTCCTTTAAGGTGAGCTGGAAGAAAGAAGAATCAATGTCATGCTTTCATAGATGATAAGATGGAATTTCTGGAAATGAAGGAGTAACTGAAGCCACATCTCTTTCTGCTGCACTGGAATTCAGTAAATGAAGAATATGTTGGCAAATGAAAAAGGACAGAACCTACAGGAAAATCAGTGTTGTTTTCAGGCCTTGGAAGTGCTCATTCACCTTAAAAATACCAAAAATTAAAAAATTATGTCTGCTGTTTGCTAAATTGACAGCCCTGGAGCAAGAATTTCTGTAATTACTGCCTAGCAAGTTTAGTAGAGTGGGTGGCACTACAGGATCCCTCTGCATTGGAGGAATTAGTCTCTGTGCCTTTGCTGCAGATGCAAAAGGGGTTGTAAACGCTTACTCTTCAGCAACGCCGCATCTGTTCCTGCTCCTGGAATGCAACAAGGCTGTGGCGTGCAGCTCCCCTACTCGTATCATGATTACCTGTCCCCCCAGCAGAATCTGCAGTCAATTCTGATTTCTCTGCTGAGAGATTTACGTGCAGCAAGTTGCAGACTGTCCTGTGCATTTAGTCATTGCACCCTCCTGCCAAAATGAAACAATACTGAGGCTAAAAAATACTGAAATAGGAAGGGAGAAAAAGTAGAGCAGTTTCTTAAATGTAGCTGCCAGGGAGAGACATCCCGTTGTTGTTAGAGTAGCACACCCGTGTAGGTGTCTGAGATTACGGTAACGGCAATGGAGCCTTTATCTCCAGACTGCTAGTTTTACTCAGCTATGGGTGAGTAGGTAGGAGACGAGAAGTTTCTACAATCTTGCAGGCACTCACACATAGAATAGTTAATAAAATAGGAAATTAATTTAGTGATGCCATTGCACATCACAGAATCCTGTGACTAGCTCTTAATTGGCAGCTCTCTCTAGAGAATAAGCATTGATTAAGCTGTACAGAAATGAACCCTTCAGGTTTTTCAGGTCAGGGTTAAAGCCCTGTGTAGAAGCTAGGGAAACTTGCAGCGCTGCTGTGTGTGCTGTAAGTGGTGTGTATAAATAAACAGACCACTTTCCAGCGCCATCCATTGTTAAGTGCTAAATTAACGTAATAGCCATGCGTTACATAGCTGCCTTTCTGTTCTTTGTAACAATAAATGTGGGTTTTTCTTACTTAAATGTTAATTCTGTTTTTTCAGGATACAAGGATTCCAAAGCCTTCTCATGGGAGAAATACTTGGAAGAAACTAATTCCCAGGCAGCCCCAGCAAGAGCATTCAAACTGGTTGGTGAATCTCCTTGATTGTCCTAGATCAGGAGGGTAGGGGAAACGGCTCTTATCTACCCTTTCTTGCTGGATGCTTTATTTGATGGTGATTCACCATGTCTGTGCCAGGAGGGTGCAACTGGTTTTTTTACTTTGAGTTTAAGATCATCTCTTGCTGCTGCTAAAACAAAACACACAGCAGACTACAAGATTTTTTTTTAAAACATGCCATGGAAAGCTGTCTTGGAAAGGATTTTTGACTAAGCATCTTCACTTGCTCCATTAGCAGATTTAAGGGAGGAGCCTTCAGTCCACACAGATAATTGTAGCTTTCAGAGGAGTGTGTGAAGGGCAGTACCTTGCCTCAGAAAGGGCATGGAGAAGAGAAAGAGATGGTCTTCTGCTCGAGGTCTGACTGCATGGGCAAAGGGCATCTCCCAGTTGACATCGATGCTGGTTGAACAGGCTTTCCAGTCTCTCCCTTCATGGGGGCCAAAAGTGGCTATCACTGGCCGGCCACTGGAGACATTTGGTGGGGAAGGGAGGAAGGAGTGGTGTGTGTGTATGTGTTTGAGGGGCAATGAGAAGTGTGCAGTTCCTCCATCAGATGTCCCTTCCACGTGAAGTTTTAAAAACTTCTCTAAAATATTTTCACCTTGCAGTTGTGCAAATCCTTCTTCCTCTGGTTGATGAGGCTGGAATTAAGGTAGAGTGAGAAGTTCCTATCAAGGACTTACACGTTCTAATATAGATCTTAGTTCTAGGGAGGAGCCAGCTGTGCCCTCCACAGAAATAAGCATACTAACAGATGATAGAGCATCTCTGCCAAAATCCTCGATGGAGTAAGATCATATTGCAGACTAAATCAGAAGATGATTCTCTCAACCTTGGAAGCATGAGCTTTTGCTTCTTATGTTGGAGTTCAGTGCTTTTATTTGGAAGCTCACTGTGAGCAGAAACAAAACAAAATAACTTCATTAAAAAAACCCATACCTTAAAGTTGATTTTTTTTTTCTTAGCAGCTTCTTCTGCACTGTTGGCTCACCTTGCTAAACTTTGCAATATGTTTAAAAACTTTTCTGTGCCATCGTGACACTTGTCTTGCTTCCTTTCAATGAAGTTAGCGTTGCAGGTTAATACCTGCTGCCCTCCCGTATATTTTGTTGGTAAGCTCTTTGGGACTGAGGAGGAAAAGCAATCAGGGAGGCTTCAGATAAGGGAGGTAAAAATCCAGCCAGGCAAGTTTGATAATTGCTAGATTTCAGCAGGTGTCCATTTGAAGTTTTTGTAGGTTGCAAGATGGTGTCAGGGAATGGGAAGAGGCTGGCTTTGCCTCTTGAGAGAACTGTAAAGCCACAGCTGGAGTTATCTGCAGCACAGTTGAACTCCAAAACATCCCTTGGATTAAGGTTTTCCAGAGTTGGGCAGACAGCATCTTCGATCATGCACCGCAGCGTGTGAAGCACTTCGGAGCCTGTGCGCAGGATAATGAGTGAAGCTTGTCAGTAGGACACATTTGTTGCCCCCAGGGTAGTCTCAGCCCTTCTCTGAGCCGTGCTCATAAAATCCCAACAGTGCTGGAAAACGGGAACCTTCAGAATACAAGAGCAAAAGAATGCAGCAATTGGTCTTCTACACAATAGAGGAACAATAGAAGTAGTTTTGTAGAGACAAATATTTTGGAAAGATAAACTCTTTGTGATACAAAAAGAAACTGTGAAGTACGACCTATTTAAAACTCCCAGTCTGAAGTCCTCAGTAATCTGTCATTACGGCATTCTTTCTGCAGATTTTCGGAATATAAAATGTGTTGAGAAATGTCACCCGAAGATAACAGGGCTTTGCTCAGGACAGGGAGCCTTTTCAGTAGGAATACTCTGTTTTTTGGATTCTTCCAAAGTGAAGTGTCTTCCCAAGGCAACCGCCTTGTCTGCCTCTTTTCCTGTTTTACGTACATCTCTGGAGCCATTGTTTTGCTCCTTCAGGTATCTGGCTTTGAGAGAATAGTAGCAGGGCCAATTCTGGCTCTCATGAAACTCCAGAATATAAATCAGCACCCAAGACTGTGTTTTGAAAACGAGATGGGGAAAAAAAAAGGCATTTGATATATCAACAGTTAATAGAACTCTTTCCAGATCAATCCTCATTATTCTTCTGGCTTGGTTGGTCTGAAGTGCAAATACATGGCACATTTATTGATTTTTTTTTTTATTATTATTATTCTAACTAGCAATTACAGGAAATCAGTACATAAAAATATGGGTTGAGAGCCAGAACAGGCATTTCTCGCTGAATTAGTTTTTAACAGTTTTCAAGAGCTATCTTATGTAGTCTAAAGACACGGATCATCAGCACAAATAGCAGATCTTGTGTCTGGATTTCTGCCTTCTCCTCCATCCAGAAATGCAGGAGGAGACAGCTTGATTGTCAGCATCACTATTTCAGCCCATTGTCTTGGGCTGTCAATTCAAAAACATTCATAAGCTATTGCCAAAAAGGCAGCAACCCTTCAGCAAGGCTTAAACAAATAGCCCTGCTCATCTTCTGGGCAGGATTTTGTTCTCTAGCACTCAGGCTCCTTCCTCAAGGAAGGCAAACAAGGTTGGCTGGTTCAATAAGATGCTTTTAAAACTAAAAGCAGTTTAGATTGTCTGGCTTCTGGTGCGTCGTGTGACTGAAAGCCTGTGGATAGATGTCTGAGTCCAGGTGAAAAGATCAAAGAGAAACTTGAGGTTTGGAGTCTGTAATCCCCTTAGCTCAGAAGTGGACCTCCTTCCCCGCCCACAGCTACTGGCATTAAAAAGGGTAAGGAAGACTAAGGAAAGAGTGATTATAATCATCTTTGCATTAACCTGATCTTGTTCAAAGACGTGATTTATCATCTCTTGCTAAAATCATGACCTTTGTGTGCAGAAGTGAAGAAGGACGTGTTTTGAATGAGTATTCAGTGCTCCGTAACCCCCAGCTGCGGAGGTCAGAGGAGGAATTTGCAGTCAGTCATTTAAAGAGAAATGGAAAGACTGGTAAACGCTGTCTGTTACTTAGAAGTTTACATCTGTGGGTGCTGCAAAGGGCACGCATCAGGTCGGAGGATATTCCGGAGTTTTTACAAAGTAGTTTGACCACTGAGGTTTGAGAAGAAGGATAAGTCAGCAACTGCAGATGGGAGACTCCGGTGGCTGGAGCTGCTCTCGAGTCCCAGCACTGCAGTTCTCAGCAGTCGTCGTTAACAAGCAGATGCAGTTGTTGTCATAAGACGTAGATGGTAATCTGCTTGATGAAGGTAGTTCTGTAATATCCAGATGCCAAGAAGGATGTCACATAGTGTAGTGAAGAGGGACATCATGCAGTGGTGAGGTTCAGGTGTTCAGGTGTGAGACAGCGGTGAACTGGCCTCTGTCCTTGTCAGATGTGAGATCATCTCTCTGCTGTATTTGGGAGTTTTGCTGTCAGACTGCGGAGTCTGTGTGTTGGTGGAGCCTGTGGTAGTATTTGGCCTTTTTTCTGTTAGGGAAGTGCCTCTCGCCCTGGCTGTGAAATGCTCCTCTGCACTGAGAAAGCTCAGGCTTCCTCTTGGGTACTTTTGGGCTGCCGACAAACAGACAGCTTAATCCTCTAGGAAACTCTGATTTTAACCTCTGAATCAGTCTGCCGTGTGAGATCAGGGGCCAAAGCTGCACAGGCATTTGAATGGTAGATGAAAACTTCCGCACATTTTATTCAGAGCAGGTGACTAGCTCTGAGCGCCCAGACTTTTTAGCATTCTGCTTACAATCCTCTCTTACAGCGTCCTGCTCACGGATTCCAAGTTAATATGAAGTTAGAGGCTGTGGACAGAAGAAATCCCATCTTGATAAGAGTGGCAACGATAGTTGACAAAGACGACCATCGCATTAAGGTATGACCTTGCTTCAAAGTGCAGAGCCCTTGTGCTGAGGAATATAGCAGTACAGAAAAAATACCCATTTGGTATGAGGAGCAGCAAACAAACGCCTTGCAGATGATCTAGCCTACAGGCCTGCCTAACTGGAAATGATTTCTGTTGTTTTGTCCTGTTGAAATCTGATGGAATTGCCTGGTATTGTTAGTTACTGTTTTAATGTAACTATTTTGAAATAACGTTTGACAGCATGCTTTTCCATCTCTTAGCAGTTTCTGTGTGATCTGTGCGAGTGAAGGCAGCATTAATGTTTTGCTGATGGGAAGCTACTTGCCATTTTTTTTTTCCTAGCATACTTAAAGGAAAACCCAAAGCAAGGTAAACCCTGTGGGTTTACATGTGGGAAGCGGCTTCATTCTCCAGTATGAATTTGTTACATAAATGGATTTTAACTAATTCTTTTCACGTAAATATATTGCCAGAAAAATCTGTTGTGCTTTGGCTTCTGAGAAATTAAGTATGAGCCAGCTGAAGTGCAGGCTGCACTGATGGAGGCTCCTTGGCCACAGGTCTCCTTCCTGAAGGATGATTATGTGGGCAGGAGTGGAGTTCGCTCCCCATTAGCCATTTGATTCTCAGTCTCATCGCTGTGACTGCAAACAGAAGTCAAGATTTGTCAATGTATAGTAGCATGATACTCAGTTCATACATTGGTTTGAAACTCTGCCGCATGGACAATCCAGTAGCGTTTAAACTGTAGTGATCCTCGGTCTCTGTTAAGCTGACCTGGATCTGAGCTAACTATTACTAGTCCCTTCATCCAGCAGAAAATTCTAGCTTGTTCACTGCAAAACTCACCGAACTTGTTGGCTTTTATGGTGTTTTGGGATCCTCAGAAAACAAAACAATTAAATAAGCAATTGTGTTTGCATAGATTTAGTCTTTGAGTATAGAGTGTGCTGGAGCACCCCATGGGCTGTGCTTTCTTGCAGACCCTGTGATTTGACGGTGTCGCCAGAATCTGGTTGTTCTGTGAAACATAGATGCAGGGGTCAGGAAAACAAATAGTTACACTGAGCACAAAGGACAATTGTGCTTGACTGAAAGATTGAATGAATCAGCCCTAAGCTAAGCAAGGTGAAACAAAGGGGAAGTTAAAATAAAAGCTGAGTCATGTCCTTAACTGTATCTCTCACTGAGACTGTGTGCTTCTTTTAGATACATTTTGATGGTTGGGACCGTAATTATGATTTCTGGGTCGATGCAGACAGCCCTGATGTTCATCCAGTAGGCTGGTGTGCAAAAACTGGACATGCTTTGCAAGTCCCTCTAGGTAAAGTAGATGACATCATATTGTTATGTTGAATAATTTTCCTAAGTGCAGTCTGCTCTCCAGATGCAGGGAGCGTTTTACAAATCTGTTTAACTTTTTTTTTCTTATTACCAGGTGCTGTCGATCGAGTGGGAACAGTGGGACAAGCGTGTCCTACTCCAGGCTGCCATGGTATCGGTCATGTCAGGGGACCACGATATGGAACACATTATACGTATGTATATGAGGTCGTCTTATAAGGGTTCTGCTTGTGAGAGTCTGACTGCTGTCCATAATAATAATGCAGCAACAAGCACCTGCACTGCACTGAAATTATCTCAGGGTGTTTATTCTGGAGATAGTTATAACTGCAATTGCAGCTCCCTCTTGTGTCTAAATGTGCTGTTTCATCATAAATTCTGTTTATACCAGTATAATCATTACAGCTGCAATGCAATCCAAGATAGATTAATTCACTCCAATTTCTACATTTCAGCATTACTGAAGAATTTTTTTTGGTAAAATAATACACCCAAGAACAGCATGCAAGGAGGCAGTTAAAGAGGGAGAGACTGTGTGTAGGTTACTAAAATATAAGAGTGAGGAGAGCTAGCTCATGTTTTGTGCTCTGCCTTTTGATTTCTTATGTACTCTTGGAAAAGGAAGGTTTTTCTTGATTAAACTATTTTAAAGAGCAAGAAAACAATCTCGGATGGGAGGTCTGAAGATCTAGTGGTATATAATGTGGTAAAGGGCTTTGAATTTTTCAGAGTAAAAGTTGGCAGGACTCTCTTATTTCATGAAATATTGTTCAGACAAGAAGGTTACAGAGGAAGAGCTCTTCTTGTTCTCTGAGGTGACTCTCTAAAAACATTATTTTGGTTTCTAATTCTGCCATGTAGTCCCCTGCTTTCCTGCACCTAAAGCTGGATAATAACATCTCCCTGAGTGTTTTTGGCCTCACTTTTTCTGTGTTTGCCTGAGGCTGGTAAGACTGTATGGCTTAAAAACATGCATCGTCATCTCTCTCTCTCTCTGTCTCTCTCTCTCTTTTTTTTCCTTTTTTTCTTTAACACAGGTTAGTCGGCTGCCCGTATTCTGATGTGAACCTCAACAGAGAAAACTTGTTACAGGACCGCCTGAGTGGGGAGAGACCTTCCCCTAGCAATAGCATGCAGAAAGCCAAGAGGCTGGAGACTCCTGCCCCATTTCTGTTGGGGGCAGGAGAGTCTTCTCAGGAGGACTCTCCACAATCCAGGTGAGCTGAACCCTTTTCTTGGGCAGGTACTGGGGAGGAAAATTATTTTACAAGGCTGAAAAACACAGGAATTGGCAGAGAAGCAGCAGAGCATTGAGTTCATCTGTCTGTAATATTGACCCATGCCCCAGACACTCTTAACACAGAGCAGTGCACTTTTGTACCCTCATATGCCTTAATAGGTTTCTTGATTCCTTAATCCTGCTGCTCTGGTCACATTCCAACAAAGGAAATTGCATTCTGTCTCCATAAATTTTTCCTTGCTGTTTCAATTTAAAATATATTCTTTTTCCTTCGTTTCCTGTCCTAAAACTGTCAAGCAAGGTTATTTTGCACTATTAAACTGTAACTGCAATCCACCCCAGAGTCGGCTGCATTACACTCGTAGGCGTAACGACTATATGTGTATCACTTGGCAAACAAGTTGAGCTCCTTCAGATATTTTATTTTCCTACATGAAAATCTTGGAATTGAGTATCATTGAAGCAAACTCTGTATTAGTTCTTGGACTGCAGGAGGCAGTTAAAATGTGACATGGGACAGACCTGGACATGAAGGCTTTTATTATTGTCACCTTTAGTCTGTATGAACCCAGTCTCACTAGAGCAAACTCCAGCAATACTTTTGGTCTCTGTTGTATATGAAGGCTTATATACATTTTAAAGTTCATTTGTTTTGCTTAGATTTACCACATTTTCAAGATATATTTGGCCAGAAAAAAGGAATACTTCTCTCCCCTCCCCAGCATACATGGCCAAAGTTTGCCTCCTCCCATCCCAGAAATGTGCAGGGGTCTCCATTTGCTAATCTCAACACCAGGATTGATTGCATTTCAATGGCTCTGTTACCATAAAGCTCTCTCAGGAGCTTTGGGATTCTCCAAAAGTAAATGGCATTCTAAAATTGTAATATCTTTCTATTCTTCTAAGTATTTCATTTCCTGATAGTGGGAGGTCTGAATTCAGTAGTCAAATCTGATACCAAACACCCTATTGCTTGTCCTTCCTTGGGCAGCTGTGTAGCTCAGTTTATGCATCAAATTCAGTCATGGAGACTCTTAAATGTTATCCGGAGGTATCAAGATTCAAAAATCTTAAATCTCTTGATTTCACCATAACACATGCTTCAGTGGGTTTCTTACAGCTGCTGGGATCAGAGCCTCAGTCCACAGGGGCTGATTTATTTCACATAATCTCTCTCAATCCGCGCTGAAGAGTAGAAAAGCACTTTGTACTGTGCCAGTAATGATGGTGGGGGAGAGGAAAGCTTGTACCACTAGGTGGTAGTTGTTGCTCTCATTTGCAAGAGGCAGCCAGCTTTGCTCTCCTGCGGGAAAAGGGAATGGAGGATGTCAGTTTAGCTACTGTCATTTATCTGTCTTTCCAGAAAATCTGCACAAGACAGTGAAAAGTCATGTCAAAGCAGTGTTCATAGTCTGTCGGAACAGTCTGAAAACAATCAAGAGAGAGACTGGGTGGAAGAGGATTCCTCTGCAGACATCAAAGCCAAACCGACAAAGTAAATAAGATTTTTGTGATGTATTTTCATGCATTAACAGTTGTGTTTCTTGATGATGCTGCTATATCTGAAATACAGATGTAAATCATAACTTAGAACAGCCCAATTTGATCAGAGATTTGCAGCATAGGGTTTTAGAATGACATGGTAAATCTCCTCCCTTCCGCCCATTATTTTGGGCCTTGTCTTTCCTGCAGTAAACTCAAATCTGAGTTCTAGCCATGAATTTAATAGCACAGTCCTTAGCTGAGAGAGAGAGGTCAGGGAGAGAGCAGTGCTATTGCTTATTTTAAGAGGGAAAAGTTTTTGGTTCCTAAAAGTCCCATTAATCTCTGTATCGAGAAGAAATTATATCAATTTGTGTATCTTTTGAAATGTTTTGTAATTGGTGCTTTCAGGCTTGGGTGCTCACATGCCTATATAAAGTTCCAGCTGGTGAAACAGGAAAGCAATGGGAAAGGTTGGTTAAATTTTATTTCTTTTTCTGTGTGTGTGCATATATGTGCAATATACCACAGTCACAAGGAGCATTTAAAAGTTTACAGCTTTTTTGTCTTTGATTCCACCGTCAAGAGAAGGCACACGCTGGAGGCGATGGTGATGGTAGTCTTTCTTCCTTTCAAACGAGGAGGAAGGGTAAAATTACTTAGAAGTGAAATGTTTAATACTTTGTAGAGTGAAGCTTCATATTTATTAACTGAGAAGACAAGCTTGCACCATCCCTTGTGCCACTGCATACTCTTCTGAAGTGGCAAGGGGTTTTTGTTCCCCCAGCAGTCCATGACCATTCTGCTGACAGAGCCAGTGGAGGTGACAATGGAGACTTGGTCAAAACCTGGCAGATAGTTTAAGTTCCATCGACTTCTTTCCTTAGACCCCACTGGCTATTCAGAAACATAATTAGAATTATTTTGAGTGGTGACTTTTTTAAGGTTCTCCTAAGGATGACAAATAAAACAAAAAATTAAATGGAAAAACAATGCCTTTTTTTTTCTTCTGGTATGTGACAGGTTAAGTTTTAAGAGAAGCTTTCTGATACCACTTTAGCAAACCGTATGCTTAACTTTCAGATTTACTATAAAAAGCTATTTCAGAGAACCAAGCTGACCAGGCTTTTAGGAGGATTTAACATGGTAATAAGTCTCCAATCAAAAATAGCTAAGCAGGCACAAACTGGGACAGGTGCCTAGCTTTTTTTTTTTTATTTAATACTCATTTTTACGTAGTGCTGACTTCTGCAGTCAGAGCTGGAGAAGTCTGCCAGCTATGAGCTGCAGTTGCAGCTGGTAGGTAAAGCTATCTGCTCGCCCTTTGCATTCACCTTAAACAGAATGATGGAAATCAGTGGAAGGAAATTCTGCAATAATCCACTGACCGGTAATTTCACGATTACCCAGAGCTTTCATCCCGTCCTATATTTAAACTATTAGAACACTGCTTCCTTCTCAAAGGGAAAATAATTTATTTAGATTGTGGTTTGGATGCTTACCCTCGAGGATTTGGGCTTAGTGAAGAAAAGGAGACAGTCTGTGATAGAAGCAGTGCCCACCCAGCAGGGACGTGGCAGTACGTACAGCCTTGGGCACAAACAGGACCTCCTGCGGCAGGGAGGTGGGGGCAAGGGCAGCTGCTGCCCCCGCCACCGGGGAGGTGGGGGAGGCAGGTGAGGCGTAGGTGACAGCCCTCCCAGGAGCAGTGTCCTGTGCCCCGTTGTCACCGGGAGCATCAGCTCCTGAACTGAGCAGTTCTCACTTTATTTTTTTAAATCCTCCCTCTTTGGTCTCATTATTAGAAATAGAGACCTGTGTTTGATGCCGTCCCACATCCTTTAGGAGGTGGAGAGGAGGTAAGGTGACACAGCTGGGGACAGGGGAGTGACCTTTCGCTAGGGCAGGCTCTACCTCCAGCGCTGCTTTCACTTCAGCTGGTGAGGAGCAGGCAAATCATGGAAATTCGCTTTTTCTTTATAATACTGTTTTCCTTTGTGCTTTACATGTAGCGACTGGCGCACCCCACAGATCCTTACACACCAGCCTACTAACAACCGTTTGTGCTAACACTGAGCAAACCCAGCAGAGGCGAGCGGCAGCCGTACCGGCGCTGGCGTGCCGAACCTTTCTGAAGGCAGGAACAAAACGGGAATTTTGTACGGTTGCCACGGGATGGCGCCGGGCAGCCTGCGCACCCTACACACAGCCTGGCAGGGCGGGGGCGAGGGGACAGCACACGTTAACTGCTGTAAACCAGAGGAATGTTTCCCATCTTGTTTCCATCCTCTGCTTTGCTTCCTGTTGTATAACCAGGCAAGTCCCTGTAGGACCATGACTCTGCACGACTCGAGTGATCTCATTAGGGAGGGGTGATTTCTTCCTTTTTTTTGCCTTGATTTTTAAAGCTTCCGTCACTTGACACATGAGGAGGGAGTTGATGTCTGGAGGTAACATGCAGCGCTCCTGGCCTGGGAGTCTCCTGGGGAGGCGGCGAGCCCAGGCCATCAGCTGGCACGCGTAGCGCTCTGCACAGGCTGGCTACAGCTGTGAGCTGGAACAATGCCATTAGTTTCCAGCCGAAGATGCTGTTACCAGAACTCCTCCACCTTGTCAATAAAATGCTGCAAACATCTTCTCCGTTAGCAGCATGACATCATTTTCCAGGGAAGAAGCTAATGATAAAGCCTCCAGCCTGGCAATCTTATTTTATCTTTTTTTTTCTTTCTCCTTCTTGGGAGGGTGGGAAGAACGCCCTGAAAGCTCAGCGTGCCATGCAGTAGCCGAGCCTGGCCGTCTGCTCGCCCTTGCCTTGCCTTTCCCTCCAGAGTGTGACCCTTCCTCCTGCTTTGTTGTAATTGCTCCTACTTGAAGCCTTGCTCGGACTTGTCTCGTTTCCTTTTCCAGACCCTGATTTGGATCTCCAGCAGGCCCTCCACCAGTCCATCTTCATGCCTTCCCTGGCCTCTAACCCGACCCACCGCCTCCATCTCTGCTGGGAGCAGCACTGCAAGCTCTTGCCAGAGGTCTCGGGCCTCACGGCCAAACACGTGGCCAAATGGACTGTGGAAGAGGTGAGTTACCTGTTCCCTGTTCTGCTCTCTTGGGATGCGGGAATGACAGAGCCCTCTCTTCTGGAGTGCTAATTGGAATTTTCTTTCCTTTCCTAGGCAATGCTTTTCTGTTTGCTTTGCATATGCTGTAGCTGACTCAGCTAGAAGTTATACCCGAGCCCCGTTACAAGGGAGGGGAAGGATCCCTATTAACCCTCTGGTGTCCCTGGCTTATTTCCCTGAATAGGATTCCCTCCCTTTGTTTGTTTGTTTATTTACCACTTGATCTTTTAGTCCTCAGGCCTGAAACATAATTCTGACAGCAGATGCCATTTCTCTCTGATCTCCCTCCCCCTCTCCTGTGACTTTGCTGCTGATTCACTTTTACATTGCAGATAATTCCAAACTGCGCTGTGCATGCCCACTCCTCCTGCGTCTCCCTGCCTGATTCCCCTGGAACAAAACTGCCCACAGCCTGACCTGATTTCTGGCAGAGGTAGCTGTGCAGCTGGGGAGATGTCGCTGCAGTCCTAGCTCTTGAGATGTCTCCTGTAATTAGGTGGCGTGTGAAAAAGCCAGTATCTTTTGTGTGCTGAGTAGTTGGTTTTTGCCTCGATGCCTTGAGCATAAATGATATTTGTATCTCCACTTGGGAAGTGGTGATTTGGATCCTGGCACTTAATCGCAAGCCATTTAATTCAAGAGAAGTGTGCTGTAATGTTGCGCTTGCAAGGATGTAGGTAATCTGCAAAGCAGGAAAAAGGTGCCATTCTTCATGATGCATAGAGGATCTTCAGAGACTTGTAGAAAGTGCATTTTCCCTAAGTGCCTCTTACATCAGATAAATCCAATCTTGACTTTGCTCTTCATGCTGGAGGACTGCTAGGAGTCTGGTGGGATTGCAGTATCACAGGAAACAGGAACCACAGCAGTTGTGAAGAGGTTAGAGCAATTAGTGTAGCTGTTTTAAAACTTGGTCCTTTTTTGTTGGGGTGGCTTTTTTTTTTGGTAATGAAAATGTGTTTGAATTAAATTCATAGCAAGGAGGAAAAAATCTCTCTGAAAGATTTGCTGTTCATATCCTTCTTTTGAGAAAGCTTCCAATGATTTTTCCAAAAGGTCTTTTAGAAAATCAATGAAGGCAGAAGCAGTTAATCCTCTGACATGAAAATCAGAATCTCTTTCTTTTGGATAAAACGTGGGGGCTGGTTCATGGAAGAACAGAACCAGGATACAAGCCAAATAAAATTTGTCCTTTGCAGTTGACCTTTAAAGCAGCTGCTGGGTAAATTTAACTGGGATATTGGTTTGATAGCGGATGAATGTAAGCAGGAACCACAGGGCATGAATGCAGGGCACTCTGGATATAGCGATTCAGAACCCAGAATACACTGAACTGTGCTCTGCGCTGCAGCCTGGAACAACTGATGCAGTTTCGACTGCCAGTAGGAGTGTGAATGGCACATTAAAAAGATCAGTTGCAGCACCACATCGGACTGGCTAAAGTCATTACAGGTTTTGTCTTGAATTTCAGTAAAGTGGATCTGGTTTTGCAAATCACGTTCATCACAAGTTCCCATAGGAATCAGTCTGGTCTCTGTATGAGCACTTGCAGGATCAGCATGGGCAGTGAAATGTAGCCGCAAGTCTGGAAGATGAAAGCAGCAGGACTTTCTGTGTTTTAGTGAGTCCAAAGTAGATTTGATCTGTTGGCATTTGGGCTCCTAACATCTTCCTACAGGGCAAACATTTGCCTTTGGGTTGTGCTTTGAACTCTGCTGCACAAAGGAGGCCATTCTGCTGATCTGAAACAAGAGCAATGGGGGTGTAAAATTCTCCTTTGGTTTCAGACTGAAGAACTGTTTTTATTTTATAAAACCCACATTAAGGAAAAAAATGTTGCTTTAATTCTCTGTTGGTTGAGAACAGCTGAAATGGCAGAGTAGCAGCAGTATTTAGGGGCCCTCAAGCTAAGAAACTCTTGGTAACACTGAACAGTCAACAAGAGTAGTTACTTTAATGCAGCTTTGTTGTTTATTGAAAGCTTCCTTCAGAGCACAGCTAGTGAAGGATATTGAATCACAGAAGAACATTAATATGTGCTAGAGTTGTATTGTTTATTAGTTAATCCTGCATCAGATGCTAATACCTTGTGGGTGGACTGTCCTTGTGCTAATTGTCAGTTCTGCTATAGCTTGATATTAAAGGGGTGCCGTCTGAGGCTACCTTCCAACTTCACCAAAGAAGTGTACCAATACTGTGCTGATTTCAATATATCACACACATTTGGGACAGCACCTTCCATATGGTTTGCATGGAGTTTCTAAGGAGTTCTCAGAATTACATGAAGCTCTTTTTCAACCCCTTCCCTTTACCAATATGCAGTCCTACTGTAAGACGCTTCCCCCAGGTAGCTCTGTGAGCATTGAGGTTGTTACCAGCAAGAAGGGCAGGCAGGCGTTCACCTCCTCAAAGGAAAAGCCCTGATCTGCCTGATCCCACTGTGCTCCTAACCTGTCTGACACCTCTCCCACCCTCACCTTGAGCCCCTCCGGCCTCATCTTTTCCCTTGGTTCAGGGCTTCCCTGCCACCGTTGTGGGGCTGTGTTGGTTTCCTCTAGCCCATGATGTTTTGGCCTTGTGCACCCAAGCCTCCCTTGTCCCTCAACTGCCACGCCTTGGTTTGGGGGCTCTCCTCCCCCAGCAGAGATGGGCCAGGCAGGTCACTGCGGTTCGGTGGAACCCGGGGTCTGGCTCACATCCTGGGGACCTTCTCTCCTGTATTCTCCTCTTGCATCTTCCTTCCCTCTCTTTTCTCCATTTCTGGTAAACCCCAGGACTCCTGTTCGTTTAAAAGGCCACTCCTGTGGCGCAGAGTGTTTGCAGTGTCCGTGCAAATGACTTCTGGGACAGATCAAAGGCCCGTCACTCAGTGTCCGTGACAATAACCAGCAGCAATTGTGCAGGGAAGGACACAGGAGCAAGGCAAGCTCAGACCATTCCCCGGAGATTTCTACCAGCCTCTCAATACTGAAGGGCACTTATCGTCTTGCCCCCAGGGGTCCAACTGTCTCTTAAATTCTGGAAGGTACCAGACCCTGCAGAAGGATTTTCATTTGTGTTTTAATTATGGGGGGGGGGGGGGGGGGGATTCAAAAGGAAAGTAGTATTTTGTTATTTGTTTATAATAGGAGTTTGCACTTCTACAGAAGAAAATTTGGAGTCACTGCCCGATGGAGATGTGGATTTTAGGGGTTCCCTTTAAAACGGAGCTGTCCCTACTAGCAGAAGATAAGGGCGAAACATGAGAGGGATGCTCTGCTTTCAGATTACATAACAGAAACAACGGGAGTCAGAGCTGTTCACCAAAAATCGGCTTCTGCCAGCGTAGAGCAAAACCGGAGGGCACGCTGACAGCTCCATTCCTGCGTGGTCGGAACTGGGGGAAGGGAATGAATATTAGTCAAGTGGTGGGATCAGCTGGAGATGCAGTGACATGATTTAGGAGAGGGTCTGACAATCGTGAGTTAAAGGGAAGCTCAGATTTGACAGTGACCCCTCCTAACTGTTTGTCTCTTTGTGTTCATGGAAGAAATGTCACATCTGTAATAACTCAAATGAATATGCCTCACGAAACAGAGCTGTTCCTGCAAGGCAGCATCCAATTAGCATGAGATGTTTGATCTGATTATGCTTCAATATACAAATCTTCTATGAACCAGTGAAGCTACAGCTGGAGAAGACAATACATATTAAGTCATCCTCCACTGCATTCAGGACCGCTCCTCGCACTCCTTAGTGTTATATAATGTAATCCAAGGGCTGCTTGCATGTCTCCGGGGAGATTATTCCAAATGTTAACAGATTTCCTGCTTAGAAAGGTTTTCCCTAACGTGAAATGTAAAATTAACTTTTACTCATTTCATCCTGTTGGTTTCATGGATCCTGGGCACCCACCACGGATTAAATAAAACCCAAACTCCTTTCCTTCCCAGCTCTTCTGCCTTCTGTATGTTGGTAAACCAGCAGTACTCATTCGGTTGGTTTATCTTGTCTCTTAAAGGCATGTCATCATGGGAAACTGTCTAAATTCTTTTTTCTTTCTAATTTTACTTTCCAGCAATACCATAGAGAAGGTGAAGTTGTGGATGGGTTTAAAATAGTATAGCCATATACAGCTTTTAATCTGTAAAAATATTGTTGATATTTTATAAAGATCTTCTGGAGCAATGGAGAAACTGGACTATTGCAGAAAGATAAATGGTCGAGAGGCTATATGGAAAGTATTATAAGTAACCAGAATATGCTTTACAGGGGTGTTGCAGCAACAACCCAGTAATGTTTTTCATATATACCCTTCATTAATGAGTGAGTTGCAAGTATTAGTTTTTTAAATTCTTGCATATAGAACTCATATACAGAAATATGACCTTTTTGCTTGATGATACCCCATTTTAATTGTCCATATTTCTCTTTTCCCAAATGTAATTCCAGGTGGTAAGCTTTATCCAGCGTTTACCTGGTTGCAAAGAACAAGCATCTGTTTTCAGGGAAGAGGTAAGTTAAGTCTGCCCAGATCCTGTGCTGTGCCACTGGTGGGCCCGATGGCAGCGAGGTGGTTTTGTACCCCTGTTACTCTGGAGTTACAATGCAGAGAGCATAGACGTGCTCAGACCTTGTCATTAAAGAGCCTGTGGCATTTAGGAGGCAGATTCAGCATCGAGCTGAATTCTCTAGCATGGCTAATTGCATTCTGCTGCTTTAAATTTCCCCTGCAGTTCCAATCCTTGAGCTTATGCTTAACATCCTGTCTTGGACTACTGTGCAGTGGGTTTGGCATCGTTATAAAGATGTCCTGTTGGAATGGTGCAATGAAGATCTCATCTGCTCCCTCTAACGAGCACATATGCCTGCTTCCTTTGGTGAGGCTGGCAGTTGTAGGGTTTCCCAGGAATCGCTGGCTTCCCCCGTGGCTGAGGTGAGAGCAGGAGGGGAACCTTTCCTTGAACGAGCACTGGTTGGGAAATCAGAGCACCTCCTGCATGCAGTGTGTCCTGTCTTTGCTGCCACTTGCTGGGCTGGACTCTGTTCTCTGTTTGTGGTGCGTTCACCATGGCTTCTGAGAAACCGCAGCTAGCGCAGGATATGGGTGTCCTTTTTCTTAGCACATTTCTTTGCATGGATCATAGACACTTGGGTTCTGTTGAGTACTTTGACTTCCAGTTACGTTGCAGGAAACTGCTAACATTGCAGGTAACTTGGAGATTCTTTATGAGCCCCTGATAAATTTGCACAGACGTATACCTCCCCTTCTATCATCGCAGCTCTGCTGCTCTGATTGTAGGAGCTTGAGCTGATAAATTTGCACAGACGTACCTCCCCTTCTATCATCGCAGCTCTGCTGCTCTGATTGTGAGAGCTGTGATTGTAAGAGCAGAGAAGGCTGTACCTCCTCTGTTCTCTGCGGCACTGAGCGCACCCTCTGTACTGAGGAAAAGCACTGCACGTTGTAGCGACTGTAAAGGGCAGGTTTGTAATACATGACTGCTCCCCGGAGCTGGCTTCCTTTCAGGATGAATCAGGCTGTAGCGCATTTTATGGGATTTATGTATCTGTATTTTGTTTTCCTTTGTTTTAAAAAACATGCACACACACAAAATATAAAGCAAAAGAAACGGAGGCTTGCAAAAAGCACTATTCACAGTGTAACAATATAGTGGAATACTCTTTAATTGAATATAGTGGGAGTAATGAAGCTTATTCGAATGAACCAATCTTTCAGTGTAGCTGAGTGTAAAAGGTGCATCCTGATTTCTAGCGAAGATGTGTTCAGAGGTGAGAGTTTGGTAGGTAAGCTGTAACTAGCAAATCTTCTAATGAATCCAACCATTCACAATGTATTTTATTTCTTCTAGCCATAATTTAAACGGGTCCTGAACACAGTGACTGCTTTCTGGTTCAGAGAGCGGATAGCCATGTTCTATTTTAATATCTTACTTTGCGCAGCCTCAAAGTATGATTGCCTATGCCAAATCAGAGGGGCTTGGGTTGTTCTTCAGGTTTATGCTCAAACCAAATTGTCAGTTTGAAATTAAAACCCTTTTAGCAGTTTGGCTTTGGCCAGAATTCAGGTGTGAGTGACAGGATTGCTGAGCTCCACTCGCATTGTACATTAGCTGTAATCTGGCCTTTGAGTGCTCACCGTTTAGGATAAATAAATCCCTTGCAGACTTCTCTTGGGGGGGGGAGAGGGATAAGTTGCTGCTTACATTAGGAACGAAGAGAACAAATTGTGCACAGAATTTAAAAAACCATCCAAATAAGATGGAACAAAGAAATGAATAATAAAGCACAGGCACTGATATTGTGCTTGTTTCTAGATCCAGTTCAGGGAAGGTCTCTTTAAAATAAGCATCTTTGAGGCAATGCAGTGAAAATGAAGCACAGTAATAATATTGGCCTCAAAAGCATTTTGAAATGTAGGGCTGTTTTCCAGCAGTTTTCTGCCACTCTTGACTCTATATTATTTAATATAAGCAGCAGTCCAGTTGTTTCAAGCTATTTTTAACATGTTCATTGCAGTAGTGTAGATTCTAGGCAGCTTGCAAATAAGATTCGGGGACGTTGTGTGGCCATCTGTGGACTGGGAGCACTGCTGTCATTTCCAGTGTATGTACTGGAGGTTAAGTAACTTGCCAACGGTCTCTTGTGTGGTTAGAGAAGGGGAAACCAAATTTCCTGGCTCCTAGCTCTTTGCTTTAATTATATGTTTGTCCAAGTTTATTCAATGTATCCTCTTCCACCAGTTGTTGACATCCAAAAAAGTTCTAGTTAGGAAGACTACAGAAATAGAAGAACTGTTATTCTGGGTGAGTTGAGTGTCCAGTGTTATCTGCTGCACTGGTGGACATCTAGTGAGAGGATGAGATGCTGTCAGTCCCTGTAAATGGACTTTAATGGAATAACTTAGGGAGACACATACTGTTTGTCTGTGTCCATTAATCTTTGGCTTCTTCCCTGCAGCATTTGGGGTTTATATTAATTATATCTGTGTTGTCTCTGTGGATGTTCTTGTAAACCCAAGTAAATTTTTAACCTCTTCTTAAAATAATATGTTATGATTTCACTCACTGCTACCTAGAGCATCCTGTATTTTCACAAGGTAGTATGTTTTTCACTTGCTTACTTTGAATCTAATCGAATATCTCCTTGCTGATGGATTAGGAGAGTGTGTATGTAAGTCCAGACAGGTTACGTGTCTTTACTATGCCTTGTTTTATATAGCACATGATCTCTTTTACCATGTGCTAAGCAAGCTCATTTAATGTCATTGAAAACGATTTCACAATAGCCTCCTGTTTCTCCTTTAAACAGAGACTTGTTGTCTATGTCTTGTACGTACTAGTTGTGAGAGTAGCCAGATGTTCACATCTCAGGAATTTTTCTCATCTGTAAGGTTTACAGCAGAGCTGACCAAAAAAAGCAGGAAAAAAGGGTGTTTGGCTTTAAATTTTACCCTGAACAGCTTAACAGGAATCGAAGAGTCTATGCAATGACAGTATGTAATGAATGCACTAGGAAATTTTATATTTCTAATCATCGTAGATCAGTGTAATGTATTAATTCTTGGATAGCTGCCTCCTGAAGACTTGCATTCTGGATTTCCTGATCTAATTTCTGGCCATAGATTGTGAATAGGCCGAAGGATTTTTGACAGTTGTTGGCTTTTTAGAGCAATTATAGTGAATATAAAGTCTAATGAACCAGCATCCTCCTCATGGTCTGTCCATAAGCCTTGCCCACACTCTATTTCTAGAAAAAGGGCTGCTTGGATGAGGCCTGAGACCCTTGGAAAGGGCAGCATGCCTGGGGACCTCTCAGGGGTATGGGTGCCAGAACTAGGGAGAAATACAAGGTTTCAGTCTTCAGAGCTGTGTTCATACTTTCATTCCTCAGTTCAAAGTATGTTGTTTAATTGAACGACCAGAAGTGAGAATCCTGCCTATTTCTTGATGGTAATCTTTATCTTATGTTGTGTTTCCAACCTCTAGCAGATAGATGGTGAGGCCTTCCTGCTCCTGAACCAGAGCGACATAGTTAAAATACTCAGTATCAAGCTGGGTCCTGCCCTGAAGATCTACAACGCCATTCTCATGTTCAAGTCTGCAGAAGACAACTGAGAAGAGCCCTTTGGCAGAGCCCACGAGGAATTGACAGGGAACAGATCTTCAACTGAGAGCATTACAACATGCCGAACAGGCAGATTGGGACTCATACGTATTTTAAGTAGAACTAATTAAAAATATTTTGAGGACGTAAAAATCCTGCCACAGTCTGGAATATGGGGCAGCTTCACTTCCAAGAAGAGGATATTATTATATTTTGTAATTGAATTTGGTTTTGATATATCAATCTCTTTTTGAGATCTAGAAGAAACCTCCGGTTATAAGGGGAATCCAGGGTAACATTGGTGGAGCTGCAATAGCAAGAAGAAAGCTATGAGAAAAATGACTGCTGTGTCCAACGATAGTGCCTGAAAGAGAGACTGAGTTATCACCAGCATGTTTAATATATTCTGTAGTATAAAAATTGAGAAAAGAGAGTAAGCAAATAGGGAAAAGATGCACTTCAGAGCAACTCACCTGTATCCTTTAATGCTGTGACTCAAGAGCTGACCTTTTCAGGACTGATTTTTAAATTCCAGTTTCTCCTACTGATCCTAGTTCTTCTAATACCCTTGGCTATCTCCCTGTTAGATATTTGGCTGTTCTGGAGTATAGCTAGAACTATCTTAGGTAGGGAAGCCTTTTCACCCCTTCATTCAAAGCTGCCAGGCTGAATCCTGTGTGCGTGAACCCCTCTGAGCACCGTAAGTGTGCGTACATGGGGTGCCATCAGCCTCAGCCCAGGGTTGCATGAATTTCTCAGGGCATTGCACGATGAGATGGCATCGATCCGTAGGCTCCTCAGACTCCCTCCTGTACCTGGCATCTTTGTCACCAGTGTTGTTGCCTTAGTCCCACCCCTGCAGCTTCGCCAAGAGCCATCAGGAACTGAGAATGAACACGCTGTCCGTGACTGCCTGGTGACACAAGGAACGTACTTGGTCTTCCTTCCCCAATCACTCCATGTCCTTTGTCCAGCCTTCCAGCTGCTGAGAAGGTCCTTGTGACTTGCCTAAAGTAGTAAGTTCCTTAAAATTGTAAATAGAGCAGAACCCACACCGCTGAAGCCATTCAGTCCTGGATTAATATATAGAGCAATTTGTCTCCATACCTTCTATTTTTGTATAAGATGTTAAGGAGTTTAAGCCTTCCACAGAGAAGACACGGGGGTAGTGGGATATTTAATAGCTGAAACATTAAATATCAGCCAGGCAACTGCAGGAGAGTAACTTAATGCAGTGTTAAAGACTAAGCAAGATATTAATTTAATTTCTTAAAATACATTTTTAGTATGATAACCATGATATTCACCAAAGAGTCACGTTCTTTTATCCCGCTCTGCGCATCCCATGTCTGTGTAAAGACTTGAATTGTAAGTGGCATGTCCTGGACTCTTGACACAACTCGCCTTCTAGGCAAAGCAAAATTGTTTCCTGACGACTGGAGCAGAGGATCCATAGCTGGACTGTTTTGTTCCTGGCTTTCCACCGACTTGCTAAATAACCCTGAGCCTTCTTTGCTCCAGTTTCCCCCTCTGTGAGACCCAGCCAGGTGGGGTGAGTGCAATTTTGCCTTTCTTTTGTTTCTAGCAAGCAGGTCCTGCCGGATTTTCTGTTTTACCTCCTTCCTTTGGGAAACTGAGTTGGGGGACAGCAGATTGCCTCCAGCAATAAAACAAAATAGAGTATTATTTAATCTCTTACTATATATAGATAGAGGATGAACAGAATCAGTGAAACAAGCAATGAGATTCTAGTCACTGAAATTATTCAAACAGAAGAGAAATCTTTAATCCTAGGGGCTTCCAAGCCAGCTGGATCAAAGATGAAAATGTGTACTTGGAGTTTGTTCAGTGACAGCAAGAGTAGTGCTTTCAGCAAGGAGGAAGGAGGAACCCTTTTAGGGATAGAGGAAGGAGGAATGTGCTTCTTGTGCCTTTTTTTGTAATCCGATAATTGTCTTTGCAGAGCAAGCAAGAATGTGCACACATCTATTACTGACTCCTTTTCCAAATATAGCTATATTCTAATAAAATCAAGCAACTTCACAATAACGCAAGGGGAAAAGATTTCCAGTGTCTTCACTGGACATGTTTAAAATTCCCTAATATTTACATGACTGAAAAAAACCTAAACCAGCTCATCTTTTAGCCCCATAACTTAGGAATTCATTGGTTGCTGATGCCGTTTCGCTTGCGTTGGGGAGCCCTGCTTTCACGGGCGGCTCAGTGACTTGTTTCTGCTGCCAGACTCTGCCTGTACAAACTCAGCTCTGCCTCTTCCCAGTCCTGATCGAGGCCTGTGTCAAGGCGAGGGGTCTGCAGATGCCTTTGATTGTCTAATGCCTTGTTGTCTAATTTGAAACATGCACTTTGAAGCAGAAAGCCAAAAGTTGTAGCTCTGTGGTGAACAAAGCTGAAACTGGTTAATCCCACCTGGTTTAGGAGGCATTCGTTGTCTGCTGAGTGTCAGCAGAAGCCAGCTGTTGGCCCAACAGAACCCAGAAGTCGCTTGGAAACGTAAATATATTACTTAGAAGCAACCCAGAGCTGTGACAACTTCCCGTGGGCCAGCAGTGCAATTGGGAAGTCTCAGTTCTCAATTAAAATGGATCTTATTCCTGGATATGTTTTTGTTCCCGTATCCCTGTTTTTGAAATCCAAAACAATCAGATTTTTCTCCTTTTCTCTTTTTCTCCTCAGTAGAGAGTCCTGTTAAAATTTTTCTCTGCCATCAGCAACGATCATCCTTGTAATCCAGTAGCAGCAAATTTCTGCTCTGGGTAATGAATCGCATTAAAGTTGGACAGAAGTGTTCCCCAAGACCGATAGCAAAACTCTACAACCAAAGGAAAAAAAAAAAAAAATGTTCAGCCCAGGGGATAAGCTAGTTCAGCTGTAGAAGATTTCCTGCCTGCTACTTTCATGCCCTGCTTAGGGATTTATACCACAGAAAGCTTTAAAGTTTTTGACATCCTCTCGATCATGTGATGAGCTAGCTTATTTTTGAAATTCCTGTTACTTGAACTGGAAACACGTGCAGGGGAAGGGAGCGTGCGCCCATTGTCTCGGTTCAGCCTCTGAAATGTTTGCCTGTTTTAAACCAAACAAATACTTGAGCTTTTTGACACTAGCCATGACGTTGCACTCCACTGATGCTTTCTTCTGGAAATGTGAATAAAATTAATATAAGTTCAAACCTGACTCGTTCTTTCCCTGTTTGGGTCTGACCCCGGCACGTGCTCGCAGGGAAGCTGGGCTGGCTCGCTGCCCGGTGGGGCCATCACCAGCGTGGGCTGGTCATCGCAGAGGTCCCTGGCTTTGTCCCCTTGTTTTCCTCCCCCTAAACCTGGCAGTCAAAATGCAGGCAGCGTTTTCATCTTTTAGCTCTTTCAGCAGGCGGAGCCAAGCCGTATATCTGAGCTCTCCTCGATTTGTACACGGGGCAGCATCAGCCTTGGCTGGCATCGTCCGCTGGGGCTGTGCCTGATCCCCCAAGTCCTTGCTGTCCTCTGCTGCTGACAGAATATTTCAGGCCATCCCAGGACTCTGCTGTCTGCCTAAAGCAGCTTTCAGATTTGAGTGTTTAACTAAAACTAGGAAGAACTTGTTATCAGTATGAATCAATGTTAAAGCTCTGCATTTTGGGGCCTTTGTGTCTGTTTTACCTTCCTTAATGCCCTATTGGGCTTCTTCACTGTGTCCCCCATAACAATTTTAACTAACTCACCTGGGCATTTGTTTCTGCTCTAATTGTAATTAGCTGATAAATTGCAAAACATTGTGCAATATGCCGTCCGTTGGTTTTCCCCCCAAACCAGGTGGCAGAAGCTTTCCTCCTGATCTTCACGGAGGTGTTTCTGATAGAGCCAAAAGGCTGAAGCCGCACCTGCAGCGCGTCGCCGAGCCAAGGGCAAGAGGGGACCAGGGCCCAGATTCACTTTGGTGGCTGAGATTAGCAGACCTTTCAAAACTAAAAATATTGGAGGGCTGGCGCCCAGCCATAATTTCTAAACTATCCCATCATCAGGGTAAACATTTGCTCTCATTGGTTTTTCCCTTCCAAGGGTTTTTTGCTTCTATTTAAACCCCAGCTTGTTTGCTTTTGTTACCGTGATCGGATTCCCAGTCTGGTTAGCTTGGATGCTTGTTGCACACTCGGTAACATCAAATTTTCCTTTTACTTGCTCTGTTAGTTCCCTCGAGGTTCTGCTGGGATGCATGCTTGTCCGTGTTATTGCACTTGTGATACCTGAATTTCTCTGCGGAAGGGATTTTTTTTAAGCAAGATTTTGATGGAGAAGTCTTAACAGAGCAGGATGCATTAATCACCCAAATGGCAGATTATATTTGCAGATTATTCTGCTCAGGCAGACATGGAATTTTTTGTCCTGAGTCATATTTCTCCTTGGGCAGGAAAAACCTGTAGTTTATTTTTCTCCTGCTTGAATGTTCAAGTTGTTCTGCGGTCAGCCCTGACCATGCTCCTTGAGATTGATGTTTCCCTCGTGCTGAGGCTCTTGCACAATTCCCTGGTGGGCTTTGCACACCCACTTGAGGGGTCAGAGGGGTCTCTGGTTTATGGTGAAGACAAAGTGTGGTGGAAGGGATGTGCCACCTGCATCGCTTCTTTGCATCATCCTTCAGCCGAACATCTCTCCCCTCGTGAGCCTGGTTGCAACCCTTCAGACCGGCTCAAGCCACTGGAGCAAAACTCCTTAAACTCTGCCTGTCCCAAACACTCGTCAAACCCTTGTAATTACACTGAGCTTTGGCAGCTGTGACTCAAGGGTTGCCTTTGCACACACTCCCTTGGAGCAGGTGGGCAACCCCCTTAGCCCGCACCTCTGGAAGAGACCTCCTCCTCCTCCTCCTCCTCCTCCTCCTCCTCCTCCTCCTCTCCAGCAGCCCTCCCGCGTGGAGGACAGCGATCCCCAGCTCTGCAGTGAGGTATGTGCACGGACCTTCACTTCTTGTCTTTGCTGGAAGCATGATGCTTTCCCATAAGGGAAGGTGTGACCTGGAGTGCTCACCAGGCATTGTGTGATTTTATCGCTTGCACAGAGCTTTGAGCTCCCCTCTGAGCAGCTCCTTCGTTCTTGGGGTGAAAATTTGCCAAAGGGGCATCCTACCCATCTCCATGCCATGCAGCATGTCTCCTGCATGATAAAACAAGTGACCTGCTGTCCTCTCCTCTCCTCCTTTGCCTCCTCCCTTGGAGGATTTGGCAGAGCAGCAGTGCTGCATCCATGCCCCCGTGCTGGCATCCTCTGCCTTTACAGCCAGGGATGCTGCAGCTGGGGGTGACGGGGGGCTGTTGGTCTTGGCTGCATGGTTCTGGAGTTTAAGAACTGGTACTTGCTGGGCTGAGCTCTGCTCCCGTCGTCATCAAGTGAGATGGTGCGGGACAGAGGGGCTGCATTCGGAGTGATGGTGGCAGCGGATCAGGGGTTTATGGTTGGGGTGGTGTGAGCTGCTTGCTTTCAAAGATGGGTAACATTAATTTTGAGAAGAAAGCTTGTGCTGGAGTTGTGTTGTTCCTTTGAGAGGTTGACTGCGGCCTTTATTCCCTGCACGTGCAACATGCCCAGATCTGGCCTGGGGGATTTTGAGGGGGCTGCAGTGGGGTTGCTCCGGCGAAGGAGGCGTCCACGTCCTCCCAAGGCTCACCCACGGGAGGGAGCTGCCCGGAGGCTGCCGCAGAGGTTGCTCTGCTGAGCATCTCCTTAAATGAAAAAGAAGCCAGGCCCATTTGCCTTTTAAATGCTTTTAAACACTGATTTTCATTGTGCTTTTGCAGCAGGCTTGAGGTGTTAATCATCGTTTTATTAGAGCTCAGTTAACCTGCTATTACCAGCGGGCATAAAAGGGTGCCAGCTCTTACCTCCTCGTGCATGCCCACAGGGCTGGCTGGATCCTGCACCTCCAGGGACCCTCGGCAGGGTCTCTGCCTTGCTTTCCTACACACGCATCTCATCTGGCCACTTAAAACTCTCAAGACCAGCAACTTTCCCAGCAGCAGGAACTGTAAAGACGAACACCGCTGCAATACCCTGACAGCCCAGCCCCAGCAGGAAAGAGGATGCAGGGATGGAGGGGGGAACTTGCTGTCTCCAACCTGCGTGTCTGAAGCCGACGGGCAACTTGAGCTTCAGGAGAAAGAGAGAATGGCAGTTGGAGAGGTTCAAGGACAAGGCTGGCTGTGCTCTGCCCAGGGGGGACTTTAACTGTGTTTACTGCACCCCAGCCATCAGCAGAACTGCTGGTCCTTTCCCAAATAATGCACTTGCTCTGCTATTTATTGGCTTTGCATGTCACTTCCCCTAATATTTTCTTACATCCTTGCCACCAAGTACAGCCTCGGCTTATTAATTGCCCCACGACATTTTCTCCTCTCTACATTATTCACCATCCAGACACTGTTAATGTAAGCAAGATTTTTTTTTTTTTATTTTTTTTTTTTTGGAGACGGATACATTTGCTGCTGGAAAGTTTCCAGCCATTTCTCCGAGAAATGTGCTGAAGACTTGTGCGAGCAGGGTATCTGTGCCGTGACCCCGAGAGCTGCTGGCGCGGGGGCTCTGGCATCCCCCCAGCAAACCCCTTCCCCGCCTGCCTGACCAGCTCCCATCTCGGAGCCTTTGATCGCGTGGGTGTTGCGTTTGTGGTAAGGTTTGTCCTCAAAAACAGGGTTATGGTTTCACCAGGGTCAACCTGATGTCCCCACGTGTCATTGGTGGTGGATCCTTTTGGGCCAGAAAGTGGCTTTTTGCAGCAATGCTGATTTAAGAAGCTTTTCCACCTGCAGAGCATTGTCCGGGCTCCCTTTCAGCTCTGTTCTTGAGTTGACTCAAATTACCCAAGTGTTAAAAAAAAAACAGAAAAGGTTGTTTCAAATTCAGGTGGTTTCCATGGTTGGGGTCATGGCTGTGCTGGGAGCCGGCGGCTCTGCGGGTCGGGGTTGCCAAAACGCCTCCGTTTCTTGCACCGTCCCCAAAACTCGAATGAAGCTTTTCCGCTCTGGGCTCAGGTACCCAGGGCACGCGGCTCTGGGCTTTGTTATCCCTGGCAGAAACGAAGCGCAGGGAAGCCGTGGTATGTCTCTGCGTTACGAAGTGGGACCACACAACTATTCAATGAGTCTCTCTAGATGGTTTTCGCACCGTCTTGAACTCGTCTCTCTTATGGATGGAATTGAAAAAGGCCAGAGAAGAGGCTCGAATATAAATTTCCCTTTTCCCAAGCATGTCTCTGCTGCTGGTCGATGGCTGGGGAAAGTCTTGCTCTTTGGTTTCAGTTAAAACTTTTCAAGCATCTTCATTTCAGAAGAAACACAACAGTTGAAATGTTGATCTCCCCCCGCCCCCACCCTGAAACTGATTTTTTTCCTCTTTCTTGTGCTGTGCCAGAGCCACATGCGCTGAAAGAATTAACCTAATTAGTCTTCAGAGCTCAGCAGCACCTTCTCCGTTTTTCTCCCCGGATTGTTCTTCCTCTCTCTGCTCTCCCTCCCCTGCCTGCAGGATTTCCCTGCCTGCTCAGCTCTGCTGCCCTGTGAATCTGCTTCCCCATCAATCCATTCTTCATGCGATCGGTTAATTCTGCCGCTCTCCCACCATCAGTTCTCTTCCCATCCATGAACACTGCACACACATGCGGCCTCCCCTTCTCTTTACCCCCATCCCTCCTTTCCCCACCTTCCCAGCAACATCTGCTCTCCCAAAGGTCCACCCTGACCCTGCATCCCTCCCGGAGGTGGTGGGCAGCAAAGGACAGGGGGTCCCTGTGGCATCGTAGGGTGAAGGCAGACCCATGGCACGAAGATGCTCTCGGACAGCAGAAACACAGCCCCAGCAGCAACGCAGCCTCTTCTGCTCCCACCAAGGTGGGCTGCAGACCCTTCCTGCAGCAGAAAGCCCAGAATAAATAGGAGCAAGCAGCACCGAGTTCATCCACCCTGAGTGAGACCAGGCTACAGGCAGGAGCACCATTTCTCTGCCCACCACTGCGGCAGGAGCCAGGAAAGGGTGACCCAAAATGAGTGGGAATCCCATGGCACTCAAAGGAGAAAGACCCGTCCATCAGCACAGGATGCTGTCGGGATCTTCGTGCTCCTGTGATGCTCACCAGTTGGAGATCGCAGGCTGGGCTGGAAGGATAAGTGAGCATCGGGGATGTAGTTGGTGTGAGTGGGAGAGCGATGCTGGTGGTTGCAGCACGGGCTGCGTTGCTCGTCTCGTTGCAGCATCCTCGCAGCAGGTCTCCAGCGAAGGCGGCTCTGGGAATGCTTTCCCAAGGGATGGGGAGGCCCCTTTCCCACCCTCCTCTCCATAAATCAACCAAGAGGGTTTCCGTGTTTTCCTTGCTGCTTTCTCTACTTCCCCAGGATTTCACAAAACTGTGTGCTGAACAACCCATTTGGAAGGAAACTGCCCTAAACAACTCGTGAACCAGGCAGTAGATAAAGGAATCATTTACATTTCAAATAAATAAAGCATTTTTGGCTTTGGATCAAAACATAGTTGTGTTCAATGTTATTGGTTTCGGAGTGAGTCACTGTTTTTTATACCCAGGCAGTTTCTCTTATAAAATGTGCATGACGACTTCATGTAAGCAGGGCAGCGAGCAGACTTTTTTTTTTTTTTACACTATTGCACAGAGTTATCCCCACGACAGAGCCGCCGAAGCTTTTCTCTTGCCCTAAAGCCAGTGCTTGTTTACGTCTACTTACAACCAAATTACATTAAACACCCAGAGCGATGCAGCAGATAGCTCTCTTGCATGTTGCCACCGTATTTCCAGCTGGGTGTTGCGAATAACTCTACATCCACTACAAATGGAAAACCTTTATGAACTTGGATCAGAGCTTCTGACCGTGGAGCCAAGGAGCCTTCTTCCAGGTGGGATAAAAATACAGAGATTTGCTCCTATAACTACAAAGAAAAGGGCTGGACATGAGCACAGAAGGTAACAAAACGAACCCTGTCCGCCTATAACCATGAAGAGCTTGTGATAACCAGGAGCAGCATAATATGCTAATACCCCAAAAAACCAATATCCACCCCAGCTGGAGACTCTCGGCATGGCAGAAGAAGTCAACCATGAGCCTTGGCTCTCATTCCAGGTGTTGTGTTTAATTGACACCCCAGCGATCGGGGTATCACAGCCTTTATGGTGAGATGATGGAGCTTCTGGTAGGTGCTACTGCCCACCTCCTCACTAGGAGCTTTCTAGCACCCAGGCAAGACGGATGTGATTTTTCTGCATGAGCTTCATCAATGGGAAGAGCTGGGAATATGCATTTAAGTCCTTCTGGATGGCAGAAATCGGGTAACAGTGTCTTCACAGAGCAATATGATGTAGTAAAGTGAATTCTCAGAGCACCGTTTGATCTTCCAGAGTCTTCAGCCAGAGCAGTAGCAACTGCATCCCTTTAAGAAGACATGTCTGGTTAAGATCATCTACTGCTTCCTCTGAAACAAGATTTAAAATAGGAGACCTCCCCTTCAAAGAGGCAGCTTTGTTTAGCAGTAAAATTGATTAATTACTGGAAGGGATAAAGAAAACAAAGTCTTCTGTTGATCCCACGGGGTAAGACCTGCTGTGGCAGAGATACTCTGCAGATGACGGATGGGTTTACCTTCCGTTACCCTCTTCACACCCTTCTGCTCTCAGAAGCCAAACAGCTTTGGACCGTGAGGGACCATCGTGTGTTGCTCTTACCCGGTTTCAAGGGAGAGCATCATCCAGATGGGTGTAGACCCGTCTGCCGGTAGCTACAACACGGAGCATCAACTGCTCGGCTCGAGGGCAAGTGAGGACAAGAGCTCCAGCCCGAGCCCATTTCTACCGCACACGAGTGCTGTCTGCTTTCATCCCTTCTCCTTGTGCACCCGAAGGAGAGAGGGAAATAAGGTAGGATAGGATTTATGTGATCTGGTGTGGTCCAGAGATGTGCAGGGCGATGTCAGAAGTATGCTTTGTTTCAGCTGGCATCGGCTGAACATCTCGGCTGAGGTATCTCGGCTCCTGTGCTGGTCAAGGGAGAAGAAACCAGCACCTGCGGAAATGAACTAATCCTCCTTCCCTTACACAGCTTTTTTGGGATCGGATGTGTGGAAACGCCGACTTTCCCCCTTAACTCTTGGGAGAGCCCGGAGGACGGCTGGTTTTCAGATGACTGAGGTCAGATGTGGTGAATCCCTGCAGGCGAGATGTACGGGATGCTTTCAGTAGTGTGTATTGCATGTGTTATTATAATAACACAGCAGGATTTTTCTCCTCTCTCCTCTTTCCTTACGCCTGCCTGCACAGGTTCTGAGCGTGATTAACCTAGAAAAGCTCCTTGCAACGTTCAGCAAGTGCTGGTTAACTTTCGGAAACCATCGGCCAGGAAATATCAGCAGCTGGAGGGGTTGGCAATGCGGGCGCCTGGCTCGGGTGGTCCCGGAGGCGAGGTGCGTTGGAGCTCTTTCCTCGCAAGGGCAGGAGGGTCAACTAATTTGCTGCTGCTCAGGCAGCTCAGCGTAAATTCATAGATGGAAAAACTCAATAGTTGCACATGAGATCATGAAATAGTCCCAAAAGAATGAAAAAAACCCCCGCCCTGATACCCCTATGGGAGCTCGGCTTCAGCAGGGCTCATAAAATCACCACTTGAGCCCTTGGCAGAGTGTTAATTATTTTCCTGCCTATTAGAGCCACGTGTGTAATTGCTCCAGCGCGCGTTAGCAGGGTTAGCGAATTGCTCTCCCAAATGGCCCCTTTTTTTCCCTGGTTTTCATCTAGACACAGTCGCCTGGAGACCGGATCCAAGTCTTCTGCTTAATGTGGTGTCAAAAATCTTTGCTCATCAGATGATCCCTTTCCCCTGGATCACTGAGAGGGAACCCGTTCTGTAGCGTTGAGATGCCAGAGGAGCTTGCACTGTTGCCTCGGGAGAACTCCAGGGTTTGTGAGCCTGTTTGTTTACTACTTTTCCAGAAAATCGTCCCAAATTTCATATCGTTTCTGGGAAGATTAAGCAGCACGTAGAGGAAAGCAGCACTCTGACAGCTGGGATTCCCTCTAGGTTCGGGATCGTTTCTTCCCGGGAATTGCTTCTCTCTGGGCAAGAGCCGAGGCCAGGCTGTTCTTCGGTTGCTGTTTAATTAGTTCCTAAGTTCTTCTAGTGCAAGTGTGCATCTACATAAATTAACAATAATAATGTCTATAAACATCTTTGTAAGGAACGGAGCTTTGTAAGGTCCCTGCCTCATGGCACAGATTCCCCACCTTCCCTTGGACCCGCCCATCTCCTCTCCTCCCTGTTTCTTGCCTTTTTTTTTTTTTACCCTGTTTTTAGCTCCTAGTCCTTGCTTCTTGCTATCCATGTCTGGGTCGGGATCTCCAGCCAAATACCCCTTGGCAAAGGGGATGGCAATAAACGGCTCGTGGGTGGCTCGGACCCTTCGTGGGTGGCTCTGCCACCACCCAGCTCCGCAGAGCCTCCAACCCGTGCCCCCGTGAAAAGGAAAGATGCTGCTTTTGTTTTTCGGCTGCAGCCCCCAGAGATGCTCTAACAACCGAGCTTGACTCCTTGACAGGTTTCAGCTAATAATCACACCCGAATGTGCCTGCAAATATAATCAGTGGTAAATGCGCAGACATAACCATGCCAGGGAAGAGAAGAGGTGCCATTTAGCAGCTCTAGAAAAGCCTGCAAAGAATCAGCTTTCTACAGACTATCGGTCCTTGGGGAACGATAGCACATGCAATATTCAGTGGGACATGGAAAGAAACACGGAAAGAGCCATAAATATCTCCAGGAAAAAAAACCACCGATGGAGATTCTGAAGCTGAAGAGGATCAGAGGTCTGGAGAGCCTCCTCCGCCAGCCACCACGGCCCGAGACCTTCACTGACTCCCCTCCAGCCTGTGCTTACAGTGAGAGAAACCCGCGGTGTTTACCCACAACGTGATGGTGTTTCGGGCACCGGGAAGGATTCTGAGCTCCAAAATCTTCATGGGGAGCAGGAGAGGCCGGAGGGGAGCGGGCGCGCGGGGCAGCACAGACCTAATCTCATTACGGTATTTTCCATAACATTACAACACTGACATAATTATTACAGGATTTTCCGTTAGCCAGGCCGTAATTGGAAACTTGCTGGGGGAAACAGTGTCAGGTTCCCTAAATGAAAGTTATCCCTTTTGCTCCCAGAAAAACCCCTGGTGTCTGGTTGTTCCTGCTCAGTCCATCCCGGGTCCCTTTGCTGGTGCCTCCTCCCTTAGGTGGCCATAAAACATCTTCATTTCTGAAATCAGCACTGCTTCATCCTCTCCAGAGGGATTATAGCCAGCATTTTTCATGGTTGTTGTTGCTTTTGCGCTGATGGCCGATCAGCCGTGACCGTCTCGGGACTTGCGCTGGGGTGCCGGGCTGCAGCGACCCGCCGGGGTTGCGGATATATGGATATATAGGCACGTATGGGCTGGGCTGGGTTGCCCAAAGCTTGGTGTTTTCTAGGTAACACTTCTCAGCAAAGCACGGTAACTGGTGTTATTTCACCTCCTGAATTTCTGTCCAGGCACCCGGCCTCCTCACCTCTGCTCCGTGCCGTCGGCTCAAGCAGCCGAGTCCTTTTCCATGAGGCTCTTGGAGGGGAGGGGGAAAACTTGCCTGGTGCCAAGAAAACTCCAGCCGAGGGCTTTGAAGCTTGCTGAGGTCCAGCGGCAAGAAGCAAGGCCTTGCAATGGAAAGGGCTGGGCTGTTTTAATTGCAAACAGCGTTACTGGCTTTGCTTGTAAAACGACTGCACGCGCTGCCTGGCTGCACCGCCGCCGCGTCCGAGCCTGTCCCAAGCAAGAAGGAGCTCACAGCGACTGCTCCCTGCGTCTGGAGAAGCAGCTTTTGGATGTTTCTCCCCAAGAACCAAAGCAGATGACGGAGCAGGGAAAGGCTGAGCCGTCCTTTCGCCTGGAGCGCTCCCGGGCTCCTTTCGGCCAGGCGAGTTGTGCGGCAAACCCCGCTCCGGGCAAAGGCTCTCTGCGGGGGGAGGCAGGTTGGCTTTGCACGCTTGCTCGTTAGCATGTGGGCTTGATTATGCACATGGAAGGGCAGGAGGCTGGCAGGGGAGAGAGCGTGTGCGTGTGTGTGTGTGTGTGTGCACGGTGCAAACTATTCCGGTTGCCGCAAGCGGTAATGGTTGCCATATGGAGCAACGCGCTGAGGATGCATGGCTGGCTGGGAGCGGGCAGAACCTAATTCTCACGATGGGTTTAAGCTGCAAAATGTTATTTGTGGGCATCTTTTCCCTGGAGCACACCCGCCTGGGATGCCGGCAGAGCAGCCGTTTTGGGGATGTTCATGCGATGCGTGTGTAGCCGATGTTGTGACATGAAACCGTCCTGACACCTCTTTTTCTTGCGCTATCTCCCAGTGGGGCAGGGGACAGCGGGATGTCTTCTTGTGCGGTGTTTAGGTTGCATGTTTGCACCCAACCCTTGGCCTTGCAGGGGCCTGGGGGTCCTGCCGAATTCCAGATTTCCGCTATTTCTCCAGATATGAGAGTGTGAGATAAATGGACATTTGCTGGCACATCTCGGCTGCCAGGAGCTTTGAGCCTTTTCTAGCTTCTCCTTGCAAACCCTCTCCTGCGCCGCAGCAGGGAATGCGCTCGGTGCTGACCTCGCATCCCAGTGGGATTTAAGCCATCTCCCCTCTGGGGAGCAGGGCAGCCCAGAGAAGACGAAGGGAGTTTTGTCTACCCGAGGATGGCAATCACACCCGGGAGGGTCACACGTTTCGGCTGTTACCTGGGGCAAGGGGGATGCCCTGCACCCCCAGACAAACTGCAGAGCTGGGTGGTTCGGCTGAGGCTGGAAAGGACGATGCTACGGCCCCACGACACGTGGGGGTTTGTTTAACCCCCAGCCAGACGCTGTTGTTCCGTTCGTTTCTGAGTGATCTGTGTCAGGGCTGAGCCTTCGGGTAGAAATTTATAAGCTGCCCTGTAAGAGGTGTCTGGAGAGGCACCAGCTCCTGACGTACAGGGACATCGAGGAGGCTGAGGTTGGCACTGGAGGAGAGGCAGAGCGGGGAGAGCTCGCTATAAAGAAGCTGAGAGAGAGCAGGGTTCATCCATCACATTCTTTTTTTTTTCCTTCTTTCTTATTTTTAAGGTGAAAATGCATTTGCTGCAAAAGTTCTGACTTTAATCTTAATTGCAGTCTTTAGCAGGGAAATAGCCTGGGGTAGCGGGCTCGCTGCTGGAGGGTGATTTGCCACTTTGGTGGCCTAAAACAGCATATTTCTGGATCATTTATCACCCATGTATCACTGGCATTGCCCTGAACAAAGAGGGCTCAGGCAGCCAGGACACGGTGGTACAGCCTGGTCCGGCAAGTGCAATCGCCTCACGGATGCCGCAGAGCATCAGCGCAACGAGAGAGGTCCCACCTCCCCATCTTGCCCTGTTTCCAAAGCCGTAACGACCTCTGCACACCCGCACGGGGAAAGACCTCGCGCTATCGGCTCTGAAAGTGCCCTACTTTACCCAAAAACTCATCGCCTGTCCCCAGAGCCCTCTTGCTCTGGCAATTGTACCTGGGTAAGCTCCAGCTCTCGGTTCCATTTATCTGGGCTGCGTTAAGTGCCTGGCAGGTTGAATTATTCTTTAAGCGCGCGTAGTTCCTCCAAAATTCATCTTCTTCCTAGTGAGGCGCAGCAGTTCCCACGGGCTGGCAGGAGTGAAACCTTGCGGCACCCCAGACGCTGGTTCCCAGTGACCTTCCCCGGCAGCCAGTGGTCGCTGCTGCGGGATGCTGAAACTCCCATATCGTGCTTTTTCCTGGTAAATATGGAAAAGCGGGATTACAGCTTCACCGTTTGGGCTTTTTCTTGTATCCCATCTGCTTATTTTTATCTAGAAAATAGGATATTGAAGGTATATACCTGCTGCTAATAGATATTTCAACTGAGGTCAAAGTACTGTCCCTCGTTACATCTAGGGGGGTGGGGAAAGGCAATTAAAAGCTCTCCATTCTGCTAATAATAATGAAACAAATGCATTTATTAGCCAGGGCAGCTCCACTTCTGATTAGCATTGGTGGGATCCAGGGGTGACTAGCGAGATGACATTAATGGTGAAGTATCCTGCACTGGGACTTCTCTTCTGGAGTAAAAACCGAGATGTCCAGAGGATGTGGAGCAGGCTGGGGGGAGGGAATGGAAACTGGGATTTTTTGTATCCCAGGACTCGTCGGGCATCAGCAAAGCAGAGCTGGGACCCGCGCTGGGTACCGCCGGGGAGCCGCAGCTTCCAGCGCTCGGAAATGGGGGTCCCGGGCCCCCAGCTCATTGCTCCGCATCCCCTCTGGCTCTGTCCCCAGTTCATCCCGCTGCCACTTCCAGTGCTCAGCATCTGTCCCCGCTCGCAGCCCAACCAGGACCCTCCCCAGCACCAGCCCAGGGCGGGGGGGAGATGCCTCCAGCTTTCCTGCAAGGCAGGAGAAGACATCAAAGGCACCAAACCCCTGACTCGTCCGTGTCCCGCGTCGGCCCCTCTCCCCCCCCTCCCCAGTTTACATCATGGAAAATAACGTCCGCGGCCTCCAGCCCAGGCCGCTGGCTCGGCTCCACGCAGCCGCTCGGCTCCCTCGCCCCCGGGGCCGGCCGAGACGCGAACACAAGGTCCTCCTCTGTCCGGGGAGGGGGCATTTTTTCCCCTCCCTCCCCTGATGCTGCATCTCTTCCCCTTTCCTGGAATAATTATAGCTGCTCGGGAAGCACCAAGGAAAGCCAACAAAAGAAACCGCTGCCTTTTCCTCCTCCCTTCCTTCTTATCCACCAGCCAGAACCAATTAAACCTGCAGAAGCTCAGCTCTTCCCTGCTTCGCTTTTAATTTCAGACCCCCTGGTAAGAGGAGACATGATAAAATGCAAGATTAAATGCCTAATACCTAGGATTTGGGATTACTGAGCCCAGGCTGGACGGCTGGAGGATGTATCTGGTTAAAGGGAGGTTTGAACTGGTGATGCCTCCCCACTTCTTCTCTCGTGGCATCGAAAGGGCAGGGCAAGCGTGAAACCCCTGCAGAGATCCAGCCCGGAGGCGTTCAGAAAGGAAAGGCTTCGCTCGCCAATGTTCAGGGGTGGCTTTGGGAGGGGGTTTCTGTGCGGGGGTGGAGGCTGAGGTCCAAAATCCCACCCCACGGCAGCAGGGTGGGGGTCCACGGGACCAAGTCTTTTGGGTTTGTAGGTAACGGCATCGCATAGCCCCTATCATAAACCAAACGTGTGTCAGCTTGACATCCCCTCCGCTTCTCGCTCCATACTGGAGGGTTTCAGGCTTTGATGGCTGGAAAGATGCTGCTGATTTATTCATGGCCACTTCCCGCCCATTAGCTCTAATAGCTCTTGTTGCTCTCGTCCATCTACGGAGCCCACTCCTATCCCTGCCCGGCCTTTGCTGGAGATGCTGGAGCCCAAATAATTTCCTGGAAATAGCCATCGTGCCAGGTTTCCATCCTCAGCATCTGACCTGTCCAAGAGGGAAGGAGAAGGATGCCAGCAAATGGCCCCTCTCTGTTTCTTCTTCCTCTTGATCTCGTCACTCAGAGAAGAAAATTGCAAAGATGGAATTGTGGAGAGCTGGTCTGCCTTCCTCCCAGCTGCTCGCCGGCTGCGCCAAATGGCAAACAAGCTCTGCTCTGGCTTGTTCGGGGTGGGCACATGCCCTTGGGATGGAAATGTGCCCCTTGGGTCCTGTGGCTGTTGATCTTAGTGAGGCCACCACATCTCCTCTCGCTGAGCAGCCGGGGGGGCCCCAGGACCTTCCCAGGGGAGGGAGAATCGGGGGTCCAAGATAAACCTCCACGTCTGAGCTGGTCAGAGGGAAATGAGCTCCCCAAAAAACGCTGTTAAATGCCCGAGTGCTCCTGCCCTTCCGTTCCCTCTTAGCTTCAAACCCTTCACCCTGCTCTGGCCCCACACCTCCACCCCACGGCTGTTTAATTTTACCACCATCACCTTTAAACATGAGCAGGGCGCAGCTCCAGCCCCGCTGCCGAACTGGTGTCCCTGGGGACCGGGATAGGAAGGATTCGGGGGGGCCATGCTGGGGTTCTGGTGCGATAGGGCTGAAATCCCCTGCTGAGACCCTGGGGGGGCTGCCCTGCCGGGAGCATCGCAGCGAGATGCGTGGGAGCGTTTCGCATCCTCCCAAGCCCTAGAAAGTGAGAGATGCTCTTTGCTCGCGGCGGCTCTGTGCCTGCGAAGCGATGTGGGTGGGGGGGATCCGAATCTGTCGAGGAAAGGACTGCAGAGGATGAGCATTGATCCAGGGACGAAGCTGAATATCCCAAATCAAGCAAGCTTGGTGGCTGAGCTTCAGGTTGGGTTCATCTCCTTTTCCAAGGGATCTTGCCCAAGTCCTCCCCCCTCCCGAGGCCCCCGCTCCCTGCCTGCGCCCCGGGATGTTGTTTGAAGCAGCGACATGGATAAATGCAATCGCGTTGGAGAGATGCTGGGATGCAGCTGATGGGTCGAGGACCAGATGAACGTGTGAGTGCTGAGACACTGCTCGGGCTCCTCCTGCTCCTACCTGACCTGTGGTAACTAACTTTAAGGTACAAGAAAAGGCTGTGGGCATTGTAGTGGGTGAATTTTTTATTCTTTTTTTTTTTTTTTTTTTAAATTACTAATCCTTTAGAGGCTTGATAGCAGAACCGGAGCCTTCTCTGGGGCTGCCTGGGGAGCTGATGCTTAGACACAGCCAGGGACACTATGTAAGTGAGCAAATATCGGTGAGGGGACAGCTCTGCTTTGGGGATATTCGCTGTATTTGGGAAATGCAGGGCTCAATGATCTTAATTGCCAATAAAGCCTATTTAATGTGCTGGCCTAAGGTGTGTCCTTGTGGACCGAGGGGACATTTTCCTCTCGTGGCTGCCCAAACGCCTGAGCCCTGCGGTTTTCCTCGTGTGACGGCCTGGAAGTGCTCGGTTTCTGCATCAGCAAAACAAATATGGAAGCGTTTTGGGAAGGGGGCGTTTGGCACAGGACGGCTCCGTGTCCCGCCGGGGGGAACAAGGAGCGAGGACATTGCCAGACCCCGGGGGTGTCACCTCCGAGAGGGTCCCTCCGTGGGGCTGCGAGCGGGGAGCAGCCCTCTCCCCCGCCACGCCGGCACAGCAAGCTGCTAATGAAGGCCTGGTACTAACGAGAGTGTGATTTAATAAGGGAGGGGACAAACAAGGGACGGGAGGTGCGGAGGGGTCGGGGACACAGACCCCAGCCCGGGTCAGCCCGCGGCAGGGCAGGTCTCCCATCGGGGACCGGGGTGAGAGGTGCGGAGGATGGTGCTTTCCCGGTGCGTTCCATCCCTTCGGAGCACCGATGCCTTAAGGGCTTCTGCGGCTGCGGACGTCACCCCATTGATCACGTTCGTTAGCTGCTGCTGAAGCACTTTGTCAATTTGAGTTCTCCCCTTTTGAGCTCGTTTGTGAGCTCCTACAGGGATGAGTTGGGCAATTCAATTAAACGGGGTCTGAAAACGCATTTCCCTCTGTGTGTGTTAAAATTTGGCCCTGATGGTTTCATTGGATTCCCCCAGGATTTCTCCTGTAGGATGAAACATCACGAAGATCCCTCGCCTCTCCCCCAAACCGCCGGGGTTTTACCGAGCTGCCGTCCCCGCCTGCCCCGAGCCCTGCCCTGCCCGCTCCGGCAAAGCAAGAGAGGGTTGAAAATACAAATTACCTTCCCATGTGGAGCTGGAAATGTTATGGCTCATTTTGAAATGAAAAGGCAATCTCAGAATATTGCATTTCTGTGAAATATCCCATCCCAGCTTTAGCTGAAGCACTTCACTCCAGCTTTTATTTTTGTGACTTCAACATTAGCAAGCACTAATGCTTAGTAATTTAGAATATAACCGAAATGACAAACCAAAACATTTTGATGCAGGAACTTCTCCAAAATCTGGAAAGGAGCTAGAAGGACAAGCCTTTTGGTGCCCTTTGGGATAATCCTTCCTAAACGGTCCCCTCCTCCCATCGGGAGTCGGATCTTGATCCCTTGCGTGACCAAACGAAGCGATGGCCAAATGCAGCTACTCCAGAGCAAAAAAACCACTCCTGAACGCTTCTGCCTGCCTAAAATTAGGGCACTGACCCCCAGGGCCATCCGCCCAGGTGGTGGGTACGTACGTGATGGGAGCAACCACCTTCCCTCTAGCTTTCCATTCAGTCCCTAACGTGCAGTACGTATTCTGCTTTAGAGACGCTGGGCGAAATTAAAACCAGCTTCAAGGCAGATTTCCTCCCCCAGCTTGTGCGAACGCTGCGTCGTCGGAGCTGGAAATGCAATGGCCAAGTGGCTTCTGGCTAGCGCCGGTCCTGGGTCTGCAGCATCTCCCTCCTCCTCCTCCTCCTCCTCTTCTTCCCCCCCCCGAGCTGCCGCTGGAGCATCAGGAATGTAAATGCAGCAGGCAGCGTTATCTTCCCAAATATTTTCTGTCGAGCGTGGATATATTTCTGTGGACTTTCAATTGCATAAAACTTCACAGAACTGCGTTTTGGCCTGAAGTCATCAGCTTGATGTTCCCTTCAACTGGAAAACGTTTCTTTTTGGTTGTTTGTACGGAAGAAATAATTCTTTACGCGGAGCTCTACGACCCGTGAGCCTGGTCAGGCGAGGAGGAATTGCTTTACATGGCAGTGGAGGAGAGATCCCGTAAATCAGATCCCACCTTGTCTCCTGCACAAGTTCTACTGGGTAGAAAATAAAATACAGCATCACGCAGTACAGCATGATATGTGCAGTCCAGGAAAAGTTTGCAAAACAGGGTTGTAAATCACTGGAAAGAGGAGAGACATTTAACTTAAAGCTTTGGAAATGTATTAAAACTCACTCGTTTTGTAAATTTGGTTAACTCGCATTAATCTGTGAAAACCTGCAGGTTTTCTTCTACGTGGAGACGGATGACATTTCCAGAACTCAAGTCTTTAGGCTTTTCCAAGTTCTTATTGAAAAAAACAGAGATAATTACTTTTCCAGGGACATAAAGATAATGACTCCACATTTACAGAACATGATTAATAACAAGTCTGTTTATATTTACAGTCGCTTCACTTACCACTGAAACGGGGCCACCTCCGAAGCAGCCTATGGAGCTTTTTATCCCACGGCGCTGGGAATCTGGCGCTGGGGTTATTTCCAGGCGTGATACCAAAAAATCTCTCTGCAAGGGACTTTGGGAAGATGCTGGCTCATCCCCCTGCTCCTAATGCCTTGCCCAAATCTCCTTCCCTGCCTTGCCCTGGCTTCAATGGATGGGGGGAACGGTTTTTTCCCCCCCTTCTCTCTGCGGCAACTTTGTGAATATCGGGGAAGCTGCTACAGCATCTCCCGCTGGATGGAAGTTGGATGAAAGCTGGCTGAAAGCCCTCGTGCCCTACGAGGGGATGGTGGTCTGGCTCCTCAGCCAGAGATTGCTTCCAGCCACCAAACGTTCTGCCTCGTCCCAGCGCACGAGTGCGTGACCACGGGCCGGGGATGCTGCAGTGAGCAACAGCCATCGGCGAGGCTTATTTGAACCTCGGCAGCTGACTTGGTGGTGGGAATACATCACCTCCCCTCTCTGTGCCTCAGTTTCCCCATTACTAGGGAAGGGAGAGGGCTGTCTGCTTCGTACCTTGTACTTCTTCCCAGCTGCAGCCCCGGGGCTGAGCAGACCCATCCAGCCCCACTGCTCCGACTCCCCCCTTCCCCAGGGCAGCATCACCCACCCCAGCCGAAAGCAGACAAGTCCCTGCACCGAGGGTACGCGTCCCTCAGCCAGAAGGGACCCTGCAAGCAAGAAACCTCACTGCTAAGCCCTGCCTGCTGCCCAAAATACCTCTCCGGGTCATGACCCCGCTTTGGCAGGCAGTGTTCCCTTCCCCGTCACCTCCAGCACAGGTTGGCAGCTGCCTCTGCCAGATCGGAGACATCGCGGAGGCTCCTCGCTCCCCTCTCTGCTAACGGGGAAGGCTCCGCAGCCTTGGCGAGCGGGTGCCAAATCCCACTCCAACAGCTGTATGTTCTCCAGCATGAGTCATCCCCACCCCGAGCTTTCAGCCTCTCCATAACAACATTCCTTCTCTCTGATCTCAGATCCTGGCTGTGATCACTCGCTGTCTAGTTCTCCTTCCTCCATCCACATGGTTCCTCCTGTCCAGGCTCAGTCCCCAGCCGAGGCAGCAGAGAGCAGAGGAGGCTTTGTCAGGGTGGCCAGAGCTTGAAACAAGGCAGATTCAGATCCCCTCCCTCCCCCAAAATCAAGAGGAGGTGCCCAAGCGCCATGAGATTCATTTTTTCTCTCTCTGAAGAGAGACGGTGACATCGATTCTTCTTCGTATTGTTTTTCGTTGTTCCTCCCCATCCAAGACGTCTTTGTAAGAGCGACTACTGCCCACCTTCTCCCAGAGCATCAGGGAAAGTGCCCTGAGCCCTTGGTCCTCCACACCTCCTGTCCTGCCATGAGCTCTGCTCCAGAGCCTCCTCCCCGAGCCCCTTCCTCTCTCTCCCTGCTGTCACTTTTGTCCCCAGTGGGTTCTTCTCTCCTCTTCACCTCTCCGCTCCTCCGGAGGTGATCCCACCGTCTGCAAGGACACAACTGCAACATCCGCCTCCCCCTCCGTGAGCTGGGTACCGCGGGAAGGGTGGGAGAGCCAGGCTGAGCTCTTCCTCCTCTGCAGGAGCTTGTCCCCTCCACGGTCCAACTTTAACCCCTGGAGAGCTGCAGGCAGCTGCCCGCTCCCCTGCACCTGCCTCCGACACCTTTTATCGCATTAACGGTAGACCCACGGGGAGACCAACCCGCTCGGGGCGTCACTGGGCGACCTGCAATTGGAAAACTGCTTTTGAGCAGGCTCCTGCGTAGGGATGGGCAGTGCCTGAGCGCGACGGCTCTCTGCCAGCCCCGTGCTGCCAGGTCCTTTCCCTGCCCGCGCTGCCGAAAGCGCTGACCCTCGCTCCTAAAGCTGCCGGTGCTGAGCTCTCGCTGCTTCCCCCCGCCAGCTCTTTGGCCGGCTCCGCCTGGCACAGGTACAGCCTCTGAATAGAAATCAAATTTTGCTCAAAAGCATTAATTTCTTCTGGATGGTGGAGTGCCCAGATGGTCTCCAGTGCTAACGAAGGGAGACCTTGAACGTGTCGCTCGAACAGCGTGAAAAGCCAAAGTCAAATATCATTCCTCCCTGGGCAGTTGTGTTTGTTAGCTTGCCTGGATAGCCAGGATGAGCGAGGCATCGCTCCGGTCCAGCGGTGCGGCTGGCACCTTGAACCCGCAGCTATAATCCCTCACCCTTCCCCAGCGCTCATCACTCAAGAAGCCCCAAAGTTTCCCAAACGCTGCTTTAACTGAGCCTGGCAAGTGGGGAAAGACGACCCCGTGCAGCCTCTCCGCAGCATAACCCAGAAATGGGGATTTTCTTTCATCATCGACTCACTGGATGATGCTCCCCTGCCAGAGACGGGTGAGGAACCCGGCGTCCTGCGCCCCATTTCTGAGCTTTACCCCTAAAAACCTTTCCTGGGCAATGCTCCCTGCCACAGAGCCAGCCGACTGCATTCTGCATTTGCTTACGGACTACGGGGTGCCAGTGGCAAAGTCGCACGGGGAATTGCAGGGTTGTGTTTTGTGGCTCCCTGGGAAGCGCGGAGGTCTGGTTTGATGCTCTTAGATTGACCACAACCATGGGGAAAAGGGGGAATGCAAGCTCGGTACATTTTTAATTAAAGGCTGATAAACAGCCTCTCCGCCTGCAAAACATCAGTGGCTCGGGGGTGTAATGAGGCTGAATCTCCTCAGCACTTACCAGTGCGTTGGGTTGTGGTGTTGGTGTGTCAATACGTTGGTGAAAGCTAGGATCAGTTGTTTCAGTGCATCGCGATGTGCCCTCGGTTACAGCCGTGGGACGCTGCTCGCTGCCGCGTGGGGATGCGGGAATGGGGATGCAGGGATGGGGATGCAGGGATGGGGATGCGGGGATGGAGATGGGGATGTGGGGGTGGGGATGCAGGGATGGGGATGTGGGGACGGGGATGCAGATGCAGGGATGGGGATGGGGATGTGGGGATGGGGATGCAGGGACGGGGATGCAGATGCAGGGATGGGGATGGGGATGCGGGGATGGGGATGTGGGGATGGGGATGCAGGGATGGGGATGCAGATGCGGGGATGGGAATGCGAGGATGGGGATGCGGGGATGCAGTGCCACGATCCTTGGGGCTGACAGAGGGGGCTGCATGTGTCCCTTGGGCAAGTTCAGAGGCAGAAGAGCGAAGCGCCGCGCTCAAAGCCGGCTCCTTGCAGAAGCTCCTCTCTTTGTGCCTGCCCAGAGGAGAAAGCGCTGCTGGAACCTGCTTTAAGCACGGTCTGCGGGGGGGCTGCATCAAACGCCTCGGCTGCTGAAGTTAACTTAGGGTAATGTTTTTATCCCAACTGCTAAACTCCCCTGTGCTTTCACAGCTGGAAGGGGGAAACCGCTACAACCCCAGTCCCAGCGCAGGCTGGCCTGGCTGGGAGAAATGGGATGTGTCGGTGCATCGCAGGCCGCGGGGCTGGGGGGTGGGAGTGGGAGAAGGGTCTCTGGGCCCTGAGCATCCTCTGGGGCAGCGGCGGGGCCCATTCTGCGCAGGGGGGGTGGTGCCGGGGCCGGGGTCCCTGCTGGGAAAGGGAACCCAAACGAGAGGCACCCCGGCCCGGCGGCCGCCCTCCCTCCTCCCCGCCGCTCCCGGGGCCCGGCCGGGCTCCAGCCCCGCTCGGAAAATCCCCCTCGATCCCCGCAAAGCGATCGCAACTTTCCCACGGCCGGGAACCGGCTGCCGGCCCCGCCGGAGCCCGCACCCCCGGGGGGGCAGGGGGGGTCCCGGCCCGTGTGTCCCCCCCCCGCCGCCGCCATCCCCGCGCTCCGCCCCCCCGCGGGGCCGCGGCCGGGGCCGGGCGGGGCGGGGACCCGGGGCCGGGCGGAACCCGCCGCCCCCCCGCCCCGCACCCAGGCGTCCCGGCGGCGGCGAGGGCGAGCGGGGAGCGGGGAGCTGGGAGCTGGGAACCGGGAACCGGGAGCGGAGAGCCGGGAGCCGGCCGCCCCGCTGCCTCCCGCCGCTCCATGGCCCCGGTCGCGGCGGCGGAACCCAGCGCCCGCCGCCCCCGGGGGACCGGCCCCGGCCCCGGCGGGAGAGGCTCGGCTCGGCGGCTGCCGGTGAGTGCGGGATGGGGGGGGCGGCCGGGGGGGAGCGGAGCCCCGCGGGAGGCGGGGGGGTGGGCACCGGCGGGTGGGCACCCACGCGGATACACGGACACGGCACCGGCCGTACACGCTCACATCAAGCCCGGGCACACCGACCCCGCAGCAGGATGCACGGCGGGCACCAACGGACCCCGGGCACCCACGGACACGGGGCACCCACGGACCCCGGGCACCCACGGACACAAACACACTCCCGCAGACACCAAGCACACACGCAGAGACGGGAGCGCATGGACACGCAGAGACGGGCACACGCGTGCAGCCCGCATACGCACACTCGCATGCACACGCCGACACGCAGGCATGCACAGATGTGCACGCACCACTCGTGTGCAAACCCACGCACGGACACAGGCACCCTCGCATGGCCAGAATCCGGGACCGGGGAAGCAGCCGGCTGCACTATCCAAATCCCAGCACTTTTTGCAGTTCCCCGAGTCTCCTCGCAGAGGGTTGATGCGAGGAGCGGTCACGCAGCTAATCCCCACGCAGGATTTGATGTAGACACTCGAGAGAGGAGAAGTGGGTGGAAATTATCCCGGTAGCTCCTGGACTTTGGGATCGGGAGGGCCTTTCGGCAACAAGGGGCTCAGCTTTGGAGTGGGGGAACAACCCCAGCCAGACCCACGGCTCCCGTCTCGCTTCCAGGTGGGTTTTGATTCCTGTTCACAAAACCGGGGAGACGGGGCTTTCGCAGGGTAGGGGAGTAGGGGAGATGGGAGGTTTAAAATGCTGGAGGCAAGAGTAATCCCAGCTGGGAATACGGCTGGGAACTTCACTGCTTGCGGGCAAAGTGGGATGTGGGTCCCTGGGGTGGGAGGAGATGGGTTGTGTGCGTTTGTACCCGCTGGATAACTTGGGCCATGCCTGGGAGCAGGGAGGACTTGGCAGCCCCCCGCAGTCCCCTCCCTCCCTCCCTCCACACTGGCAGGGATTTTTCAAAGGAGCAGCAGGGAAGGTGCCAAATTCAGAAAGAGTTTGGTCCTAATTCCTTGGAAATCCCAGCCTACGGATTTTTTTTTTTTTCCCACCCTCCTTCCTTTTCTTTTGGCCGTGAGGATTTGCAAGGTGCTTGGCTGCAGCCTGCATCCCCGGGTGCCCTGCCACCCTGCACCGCTTCCAAGAGGCAGGAATTCTCCCAGGAAATCCCCCTGAGCTCCCCACTCCTCCTCCTCCTCCTCCAAGCAAGCAAAAAGCTGCCATTAGAATTCCGCTTTCTGTTTAAATTTAGATGCCTGCATTATCTTGAAGTTGGACTTATTAATTATTTGCATCTGGTTCGTATCAAAAAAAGTTGAGCAATGCAGATGTCCTGGTTTTGGCATCAGCTTGGAGGAGAAACACAAAATTTCGCCGGCGTTTCTATTGTCTCCTTAAACAATGGCCCGTCAGAAGTGGCCGGGAATTACGATCCCCTTCAGAGGGGTCTGACATGAGTTAAGCGTCCGTCCAACTTGCGTGATCTCCTCGCTATGGGTGACTGCGCCTCATTTCCCAGCCGTAGAGATGACTCTAATTAGCAGAGCAAATCTGGGTAAGGCAAGCTCTTGTAATTAGTAATCAGTTGGATGTTTCCACGCACTTTCTTTGCCTGAGGGGTAGAGAGGAGTGTAGCGGATGGCCCCGTTTTGGGAGGACTTTGGAGCAGTCAAGGTGAACGGGGCTGGTGGCACTGGTGACACCGGTGGCTCTCCTCGCTTCCGGGCGTTGCTGCATCCCGTTTGCCCAGGGACCTTCTCGCCTGGGGGAGCCCACGGGGTGGAAAACAAAGGGACAGACCCCTCTGTGTCCCCAAACCACCCCAGCACCGTCTTGCCCCGTAGCCTGCTGTCCTGGATCATATTCCAAGTGACAGTGGTGGCCCTGGTGGCCCCTGGCTGCTGCCTGGGACGTGGGACCTGAAGATGGGAAGCCAGCAAGATACTTCTCCACTGCTTGGCCAGGCGTGGAGGTGGTGGGTGCTTGGTGCTCGGTTGTGTGTTAACGTCTCGTCCATCCCGTCCTTCCCTTGGGGAAGCTGAGGTCTCCGCTTCTGCCGAGAGAGGAGCCAGGGGTGTTTCAGACTGATGAGCGGTCACCTATGGGTGACGGGCAGAGGGTAAATAGTCACAGCCGGGATCTCCTGTGCTGCAGCAAAGGTATCACAAGCCCCGTTAAAAGCAGGCGTGAGACCCCCAGCCCAGGACCAGAAGCTGGTTCCCACTGGGAAGGGGGATAATCTTTCCCACACCGTGATAATTAGCGTTACTGGGTTTATGTGAAAGCTTCTATGAGGGAACTTAATTAATTTTGATTGATTAACGGGTGTCCCCAGCCAAAGCTGAAGCTGGAGAGACAGATTTTGTCACCGCGTTGGGAACACACTTGTGCGGGGGTGACGGTGGGGAGATTTACTCCTCGGGACCGAGCCCGGAGGAGGATTTGCAGCTTCGGGCTGGGAGCTGCTGGTGGGTGCTGGGATGGTGACAGGGTTTTCTTCTGCTGGGAGAGTCCCAGAATGATGCTCGGCGGCTTTTTGTCTTGTTTCTTCTCCCCGGACACCTTTAATGTGTAGCCAAGGGGGGAGATTTGAAGTGGACTGCGAAAAATAGGGAAGGAGGAGGCACCACGCGGGCGAGGACGTGGGGTCTCAAACCACCCCGAGATGATGGTTGTACCACACGCCGGGACCGACGCTGCTCCTCCTCCTTCATCTCTCCTCCGGCCGGGATGGGAGATGAGATGGGGAGAGGGGAGCGGTGCCTGGGTGCTGCTCCGCGCCGTCCCCTCCCTGCCCCGTGCCGGGGGCGGCGTTGGAGGTTAGGCTGAAAAAGGGAGTTATTTTTAACTGCGCATCTCGGCGCAGACTGTCATTACCGTTCTCCGTACCTTCCCCGGTGGGTGGGGGAGCCAGGGAGGGCTCTCGCAGCTCGGCGCGTCCTCGTACCCGTGAGGTCTCGGCTGCCTGGGTTCCCCTTCCCTGCGGAGGGGGGGTTTGGGGGAGCGCAGCCACCGCAGGCTTTGGCTTCACGGGCTCCCTCGGGGGCTTGGACGAGGCAGAGGGGGCTGCGCTGTGTCTCAGCACTTCGGGGGTCTCCTCCCCTTTAAACGCGGTGCGGGCTTTGCTGGCTGATTTGGCAACAAATTTCAAAATCAGTTTATTCCCCAAGTCAGGAGAGCAGCTTTCAAGTCGCAATATTTTAGGAAAAGGAATGGAAAAACGCGGGGCTTTCTGTTTGCCAGGCATTTCTTGAGGGCTCGTTACAGCCTGTACCAGCTCCCCGGGGCGATGTGCTGGAGATGTGACGTGGAGAAGACCCACAGGATGGGATCCCGGGCACGGGATGGGATCCCGGGCACGGGATGGGATCCCGGGCACAGGATGGGATCCCGGGCACAGGATGGGATCCCGGGCACGGGATGGGATGCTGGGCACGGGATGGGATCCCGGGCACAGGATGGGATCCCGGGCACAGGATGGGATCCCGGGCACAGGATGGGATGCTGGGCACAGGATGGGACCGTGCCCCGAGGATGGGCAACGCAGCCTGAAGCGGGGCAGGACAGCAGGGATGGAAATGCTCTCCCTGGGGAGATGCTGGGATTTAAATCCCTGCTGGTGTGGTGGCGTCCGTCCTGCACCAAAGCCCTTTCCAGTTGTTATCCTGGAGAGGGAACTGGCAAGGGGGATAAACCCGCAAGGGGAAGGCAGCTGCCCTCGGCGTTGCCTGTGCTTGGCCCTTTTCCATGAGGTGTTTTTGCAGCTCTCCAGCACGTCACCGAGCTGGCTGGCATCTCCTGCGACGTGGCACCAGTGCGGCACTGCCAGGCACCAGTACAGCCCCTCATCCCTCAGCCGGAGGGAGATTTTGAGGCCAAATCTGCTTTTTGATAGCTTGTGGCACGCTGCAAACTCAAGCTGACAGCACGGTCAGGGCAGAGGCAGAGCATCCCCGGGGCACCCAAGGGATGCGGGGACGCGCCCGCGGGAGGGACCCTTCCCAAATTCTGCTTCACCCCCAGTCCAGCTCCGCTGTTGTCGGGTGCGTTGGGATTTAGTGTCAAATTTTAGGAGCGTCTGTCTGCAAAGGCGGCGGGAGAGGATTGGGGTGGGAGGGTGGAGCCAGCAATGTGCCTTCGTGATGGGGGGGATTAGAGAAATATTTGCGTTTATTTTAATGCCAGGCTTTGCGGGGATTGGAAGCTTAACTCCGAACCTGGCAGCAGAGCAGCCCTCAGCTCGCTCTGTAACGCTAACGGCATTTACATTTCTATACTGTCATTCCTCCCCACCCGGAATCAAAACCTCAAAAGTGGAGGCGGCGGGTCCCGGTGAACCACGGCTGCCTCGGGGCTGGCGGTGGCCGGGAGCGAGAGCCACCGCCTGTCCCGTCCCCCTGCCCCGGCAGCACCCATGGGACCCCCGGCCCTGCCCTCCAGCTGAGCTGTGTCTAGCACCGCTGCTCCAACATTGAATTAATCCATTTGCGTGAGTGTCGGCGTCTGCGAGTTGCAGAATTGGATGGCAGTGCTGGCTTTTATATGTTGGGGGTTTTTTTTTATTATTTTTTATTTTTTTTTAAAGAGCTTATATAACCTTGGGGATTCTATTAATAAAAATAATGGTTTTGAACTCTGGGAACAACCAGCCCCGACGATGAGCAATTAAATGCTTCAACTTCAGAAAGCAGGGAGCTATCGGGCGGCAGGGAGATAAGGGGAGAGGCGCTGGGGCAGGAATGGTGGCAGGGGGCTGGGGAGGGGGCGAAGGGGATTCCCTGCCCGGAGGCGGATTCCCGGCATCTGCCTGTGCCTCCTGCCCTGCATCCCCGTCCCTGTGCCCGGGGAAAAGGGGGGGGAGCGGGGAATGGGGTCTGGGTCTGGACCCCGGGGGTGCGGGGTGGGGGGGCACCCTCTGGTCCTGCTGCACCCATTTTTAAGCACCCCAGCTCCCCCGGTTTAACCCTGGGGCCGTATCCAGTAACCCCGGCACGGCGCGGGTGAGCATCACCTGGAGCCAACACAACGCCCTGGGTGGGACCCCGGGGGGACGCTCGTGGTCCCCGCGGGCGCTGGCATCGGCTCCGCGGGGGCTCAGGGGGGGGTGAGAGGAGATAACGGCGGAATTGGGTTTAAAGAGGCTCGGCCGAGGCTCGGGGCCAAAAACAGGAGGTGGCTGGTGGGGGGGGGGGTGTTCAGGGCGACTTCGGGGGCCCTGAGCCCTGGGGGGTTTCACGTTCCTCCCCCCCCACCAGTATCAAAGAGGCTTTTGTGGTTTAGGGGGTTTTACTTTTTTTAATCCCTAAGTAGCCAGCAAGGCATTTAAAGGGTTTAATAGAAATTTAAGAGAAGTTGAATCTAAGACGGTAATTAGAGAAAGCTGGGACATAACCTAAATCAGGGCATTTGGAGGCAAAAAACCCCCCCACAGTCTTTGGGACATGTTCAAGTGCCCGGTTGTTTCTCTTCAATACCAAAATATTTAAAAACTTGTTTTTCCATTCAGGGTGACCATTGCGTTCGGTTTATTGTCTTTCCCCCTTCGCCGTGCAGGATTATCGGCTTCTTTCCCGGGAAGGTTTAACGCCCCGCTCGGCAGCGGGCTGTGGGTTTGGGTTGTTTTGTTTGGGACTTTCTTTTTTCTTTTTTTTTTTTTTTTTTTTCCCCTTTAAATCTCCCTTATTCAAATTGTCACAGCTCGACAGCCTTGTGCCAGGAACACGCTGTCATCCTGAAACCCATATCTTTAATTCCTTCCCTCTGATGCTAATAACACCTTAAGATGATTAAGACTGGAAAAAAAACCCTTTGGATCTTATTTTTCTGCCGTCGGTGATGCTGGTTGCTGGCTCTCGGCGCTTCATTCATCTTGGGGAGTAAAACGAGAGCGGTCAGCCTCCTCCTGCCGGGGCGTTTCTCCTTGGTTTTAGTTTCTGGCTTTTAATTGCTGGATATCGATGCCAGGCTATGCGAACGCTTTTCTTCTGCCGTAGAAGATGCGGCGTGGCGAGCCCTCTCCCGCAGCATCCCTTGGCCGGGGGCCACCCTGCAGCGCTCCCCGCTTACGCCGGCGGCTCGTCCCCGGCCCCCGTTTGGGAGCAGCCCGGGCAGCGTTCCCACCCCGGCCGGGCCAGGGGAGGCGGGCGAGGGCACGGACGCGCCGTCCTGCCCGGGCTGCGTCCGCAGCCCCCGTCACCAACCACTGCTGGGCACGCAGCAGCGAGCAGCCGGGCTGCAAGGACACAGATTCCTGTCAACATGAGGTTATTTATTTTTTTTTTTTAAAGATGTTTTCCGGCTGGGACGTGGTCAGAGCGTGTTTTAGCTTCCCCATATCGCAGGGCACCGCTTTCCCCGGGCACCACGGTGCCAGCCCAGCTGATGCTTCCCTGCCGGGCTGCTCACCGGCTGGTTTTGGCAGCAACTTCGACACCTTCTTGCTCATCCAAGAAACAAGGTACCGGATAAAATTAAATACTGTGCACTCTGGAACGCCCCGTAAATCCCTGGATGTGGAGCTTTATCTCGGTGCGTGCGAGGGCAGGACCCCGCGGATGCACTGAGCGGGTCGGCTTCTCCCTGAAGCAGAAGACAGCAGCAGATGGGGAAAAGAGCCTCTTTCAGCTGAAATCCTGCGCGGGTGCTGGGTTGGTGGGTCCCGTGGCCTGACGAGCGGCTCGAGGCCGATGGGACGTTGCTTTAGGTTTTTAGGTGCTGTTTGGACAGCGAGCGGAGCAAACCGGGGAGCTGCATCGCTTGCAGGGCCCCGTGCGGTGCGGCTTTGTCAGACCTTTGGTTTGGGTTTTCACGTGCAGTCCTGCCTCAGTTTCCCCAGCGGGCAAATAAACGGCCCCTTCCCTCGCTGCTGTCGAGCCGAGCTGGCTGGTGCTGCCCTTTTGCAGGTGTCGTAGGACTCGGTAACGCAGGACAGGTCCCTTTGGCCCCCCGATGCCAGCGATGTCTGCGCGCCGGCGCGGAGGTCCCGGCCATCCCCGCTGCCCTGGGCAGCCCAGGGGGCTTGGGGGGTTTGGCAGCGTGGTCGGAGGGAGCCCCTTGGCCCTTCCACGCCTCTCGAGCGGGGAGAGGGAAGTAACTCGAGGGAAGTAGGGAGGCGAAGGAGGAGAGCAAAGCTGCTGGTCCCTGATGTGGTGCAGCCTGCGGGCTCGGTGTCCTCCCTGCTGCCGGCATCCCCGTGCTCCCGGTGTCCTCGTGCCCACCATGTTCCTGGCATCCCCATGTTCCCAGTGTCCCTGTGCTCCCCATGCTCCTGGCATCCCTCTGCTCCCAGTGTCCCTGTGGTCCCCATGCTCCCGGCATCCCCATGTTCCCAGTGTCCCCGTGCTCCCCATGCTCCCGGCATCCCCGTGCTCCCAGTGTCCCTGTGGTCCCCATGCTCCCAGCATCCCCGTGCTCCCAGTGTCCCCATGCTCCCCATGCTCCCAGCATCCCCCTGCTCCCAGCATCCCAGGCACGCAGACCCCCAGAACCCCCAGACCCATCAAGTGATGCCTCTTCTCCCCCTTTTTCTCCTCCCCACCCCGCAGGAACAGCGGCCGAGCCGGAGACGATGACTGCGGACAGCGCCAAAACCAATGGACCCATGCGGGAGCCGGAGGGGGGGGGGACCAAACCGCCGGTGCCCCCCGCCCCGCCGCGGCGCCAGGGACGCAGGCTGCGGCGCAAGTCACCGCCGGAGATCCCGGTGAAAGGGCAGCTCCGCATGCGCTCGCCGTCGGGAGCCTTCGTCATGGTGGGCATCTCAGTGGTCCTGGTGGGCATGACCATCGCCGTGGTGGGCTACTGGCCCCACCGGGGACCCGGGGGCACCGGGGCCGGCGCGGGGAATGCCAGCACCGTGGGGGACATGAGGAGGGAGGTGGCTGCCGGGCGCCACGTGCCCCACAGCGAGAAGCTCAAGCTGATCGGCCCCGTCATCATGGGCATCGGGCTCTTCATCTTCATCTGCGCCAACACCATGCTGTACGAGAACAGGGACATGGAGACCCGCAGGCTGATGCAGAAGTGTCTCTACTCCATGGCGGCAGGTCTTCCCGAGGGGACCGGCCCTGAGGACGGGCGCTGCCAGCTCGGGGACGGCCAGCCCGTCCCCAAGGCCAATGCCGAGTGCGTGGAGGGCTGCTACCAGGTGGATCTCTCCTGCCAGCCCTGCCCCGGCAGCAAGTGGTCCGACTGCTACGGCCCCAACAGGCTCCAGACCACGGCCGAGCTCCTCCAGCACCCGGCAGCATCCCCTGCCGCCTCCCTCCTCAGCCTCCGCTCCGGTGCCTCCGCCGAGGCCAACCTCAGCCTCTCCTGCCGCGCCGGAGCCGAGTCCCTCCTCTCCTCGGCCGTCGGTGCCTTGGCGTTGCCCATCATCAAGCTCAACAACCGCTTGCTGGACGCGGCGACGCGGGGGGCCGGCGAGAGGGCGGAGGGGGGTGGCGCTGAACCCCCCGCCGAAGCACCGCGGCTTTCCCGGTGCAGCGTGGCACCCCGCGGCCAGGACCGTGGTGGTGGTGGTGGTGGTGGTGGTGGTGGTGGCCACGTCGTCATCAGCGTGGATGGCGGCTGCCCCGGCGCGGAGCCGGTGGCCGCAGGGCTCAGCCCGGATGCGCAGCTTCACACCCCGGGACACTCCAAGTCCCTGGACCTCGGCCGGCCGGGGGTGCTGCTGGTGGCCCCCATCAAGGACCGTAAGAACCGGAGCTGGCCCCGGCTGGACCACGTCAGCCTGGTGGGTTACGCCAAACTGGAAAGCACTGGGGAGTCCTCAGACCGGCTACTGGAGCCCAGCGAGCCCCAGAGCCGGGGCGAGCCCCGACCCAGCTCCTGGGCGGTGGGGACGGAGCGGGGCACGCGGGTCTGACGTCCCCACGGCCCTCGGGGACCGTGACGTCGCAGTCCCTCATCCTGCCCCACAGCACCCACCAGCGACCCCAAAACCCCACATCCAGGAGGGGTTCGGGGATGCCAAGAGGGAGGTCCCGACCCGCTGCTCCTGGGGGAGGACTCGCCTGGGGTGGGATGTCCTCTCCTGGCTGCCTCTCGACAGCTTCCCGGTGGATGCCCTTGGCCTTACAAGCCCTTCTCCTGGTGGCTTTTCCAGAGGAACCCTCGCTTTGAGACCCAACACAAACTGCGGGATGGGGACGCAGGGCGGGCGAAGCCCCACCGGCCCCCGCAGCGCTTTATTTCAGCGGCGTTGGGGTAGGGGGGATGTTTTGGGGAGGGGTGGTGTCCCTTTGCCCAGCCTCAACCCACCGGAAAATTTGCTTGACCAGAGCACGTAAACCCGAGGGGGCTATTAAATATTATCTCGATGCCATGCGGTCCCACCTCGCCTCATCGTCTCGCCTGCGGGGTGCTCGGGGTGGGCAGCGCGCCGGCGGCAGCCGGTTCCGGAGGGTCTCCGAGGTGCCCCCAGCCAGGCTCAACTTGGATGGAGTCAGGGTGCTCTATAACCAGCTGCTGAGTATTTGCAGGATAAGGAGATAAGCTCAAGGTTGGGGGTTTTTTCTTTGCAGGGTAGGGATGTAGAGGTGCCTGGGGAGCTGCAGGCAGCGAGCGAAATTAAAATAGAGGGTGGGTGCGGGGGTTCCCAAAGCTCGTCTGCGGGGGGAGCGGGTATTTGTGCTGGTTTCTGGTGGGGTGAAGGATGCTGGTAGTGGGAGGGATGGCACAGAGAGGTAGGGGTGAGCGTTGGTGCTGGTTTTGCTGGGCCCCGTCGTGTTCTTTGGTGCCCTTTGGGTGCAGAAGAGGAGCTGGATGGGACGAGGCCAGAGAGCCAGCCCTGGCACCGGGGCGGTGCGATCCCCGGAGAGAAGGTGGCACAGAATTAAAACTCTCCCAAAACCCATCACAGCAGGAAAATGCAGTAGGAAAATGTGGATAAAATGAGAAATGAAGTAGAGAAACAGGGTTCGCTCTGTCGGGTGAGGCTGTGCCGCGGGATGCCGTTCACATCCCATCTCGGGAGACGGCTCCGGGCTCAGCAGCGTGGAGAAGGGAAGCGTCGGCTGCCCGTTTTCTTGCAAACGAGCAGTTTTTGCTCCGACATTTCTTTCCCGATCCTTTCCCAGGGCCTTTGCCATGTTTGCCCCTGGGGAAGGCGTGGGCTGGTCACTGCTTTGGTGCTCAGCCCCCATTCCTGTTGATTCCTCCCAATGTCCCCGGGGGTGAAGCCCACCCAGGGGAGCTCATGGGGACGGGGGGGTGAGGAGCTGTCAGGTCCCACTGGCCGTGGCACGGCCACGGGGCAGCAATGGTGGGGCATGGTTAAAATAAATAGGAATATCCTTCATCTTTGTATTTTTAAGGCAGGGGCTGGAGGGTCCCAGCTGTGCCACCGGCTCGGGGCAAGCCTCTATGGGGCTGTCCTCCCTCGGCCCTGGGAGGCACGATGCCGGGGTTTGAGTCCTTCTCCAGAAAAAAAAAGCCCTTTTTTTTTTAACACCGAGTCCATCTCTGGCTCTGGCAGAGTCCCCGGGGTCAGGGGGTGGTTGGGCACCGGCGGGCGCTGAGCCTTGGGCGGCTGCCGAGGGCACCGCGGTGGGAGCATCCCCAGCTCCGCGGCAGGGTACCACTTGGCTGCATCTTTCCAAACCGTCTTTTTGCTCTTTGCCTGTTTCTTTTCTCCCCATCTCCGGGGAGATGTCGCCTACCAAAAAGCAGAGAAGTGTTTTTTGTTTTTTTCTTTTGCAACAGCAGCTTTGCTTTGTCGAAGCATCCGGCGCCGGCATCTCGCACCCCTGATCCTGCCCTCCCCATCGATCCGGACGGGAACGGTGCCCCTCGCGCTCTGATCGCTGCCCTGAGCCTGTTCTCCGGCCAGAAACACCCCCTCCACCCCCCGGTGCCGGGGGCTCGTCCCAGCCCGTCCCACTCCCCCCGGCACTTCTCATCTCGGCTGCCCAGGGTGCCGAAGGATGGATCAGAGCGAAGGGGCGAGGACGGCTCTGCTCTCCGGTGACTCGGGAGGCTTCAAAACGTGGTGTTGATGCTCAGATGAGATCGCTGCCTTTTGCCTTCCCAAGACCAGAGCCCGCCGTGGTGCACATAAATGGCTGAAATGTGTTTTCTCTGCATGAAATCAATTTTTTTTTTCTTGTTCCTGTCTCTGCTTCTCCCTCTCTCCAGTCTGAAGCGAGCACCGAGCCTTGGATCTTGCAAACCTCAGGGACAATATCCTCCTCCAGACCAAAACATCCCTGCAGAATGGCTTGGAATCTGCCTTTTCTGGCAAAAATATATTCCCAGCGCAAGCATTCCCAGCAGCTCGGAGACCGACGTGCCCCTGGCCTGGGGCTGGGGCTGGGCAGAGGGGAACCGTCCCCAGCCGGGGGCTCTTGTCACCTCTTTTTGTCACCCCATGGGGTTGGGGACGGGGGACAGGGCTGCGGGAGCCAGGGAAGGTTGTGCCGGCGATGCCGTTGTCTCTCACCCGGCTTTCATCGCCTTCCGCACCGCCCGCATTACCAACGGCGCTTGGCACCGGGGCTGGGAAACGGCTGATTAAAGCCTGCAAGAAACAAAACGGCTCCGCGCTCGTTTTAGAAAAGTCAGGGTTTTGCACAATATTTTTTTTTTCCCTGCCTTTGAAAACTCGGCATGTTTTGTTTCAATTTTTATTATTATTTTTTCATTTTCATTTCTATTTTGCCTTTCAAACAGGAGCGATATCTGCTTCACACCCTATTGCCCGGAGCAGATCCGGCCCCAGCTCCACCTTCCCCCGTGCCCCTCCAGCCTGCCCCATGCGAGACCCCCCAGCTGCAGGGCTGCTGAACCCCCCTTTTACCAAAAAACCAACCTCTAACCTCCCCCCACACCCCTGCAGTGTTTGTTTTTGGTTTTTTCCCCCTGCTTTACAAAGAAAAGGCTGGCTCTGTTCCCAATGCAAACTCTCCCAAGAAGTTTGGGTACCAGCATCCCCCTTTGCAGGGAAGCAGGGATGGGGCCGTCGGCTGCGGGTTTCGCTGGGAGCGATACCAGCCCACGGCTCAACTCTTTCTTTGGCTGCTTAATCCCAAAATTATTTAGGCACTGGTTCAATGCAATAAACAGCAACAACAGAAAGTCACCGGCGGGGTCTGCCCCAAAGCAGCATCCCAGGGGACGTGCCAGGAGGATCTTTTTATCTGAAAATAACTTTTCAGTTGGGCTTAACCAGCTGCAGCCAGAGCTAATGCCAGGCCCTGGGCCACGCTTCGGAAACGGGCAGCAAGAAATTGGAGCCCGAAATGCCGCGAGAAGCCACGCCAGGAGCTGCTTTTAGGGCTGTTTGAATTTTCCCACTTCATTTTCTGGCCGGGGCTCAGCCCGACCTCGGGAAGCGGCTGCAACCCAACGTGGCAAATGATGGGGGACGAGAGGGGAACCTGCCCGCAACGTTCTCCTGCCTGGACCACACACCCGCTCCAGCATCCTCCTCCTGCCCCAGCGTCCTCCTGCCCAGCTCAGCAGCATCCTCCGGGGAGGCATTTCTGAGCCACGTAGGGATCGTTTCAAAATGCAAAGCTGCTTTATTAATTAAGCCGGTGGGGGGAGAAGACCCGTGCTCTCTCTGGGGAGAGCATCATCTGCACATCCCTCACCTGCAGCTCTGCCTGCGGACACGGTTTCGAGAGCATTTGTGGGATTTTAACAGCGCTGGCTTCATCGGTTCGTCCTGCCGTGGATGCTCTCACCCCCACGCTGTCCCCGCAGCGTGCTGGGAATAACACTGGGTAGGGCTGGATCTGGGTTAAAAAAAAAAATTTAAAAATAAAGTAAAAAAAAATCCACCCTGGATCCCTCCATTGACCCCGCTTGGCTGCAGAGCTGTGAAGTTAAACCGTCCTGGAAGCACTGGAGATCACTGTGCGGCTTGGGAAGGGCAACGCTGGGCGGTATCTTCTCATCCTGCCCAGGAACCGGCTCTATAAACGATAGATTAAATACTCGGACATTACCACCCACCGGCGTATCCCCACCCCGGGAGGTCCCTGCTGCAGGAGGAGATTCCTGCCAAGAAAAGGGGGATTTCACCAAAAACACCAGCAAAAGGCAATAGTGGGGTTGTCCCCAACGCTGACCGGGACCGACCACGGGGTGTCCCTTGGGCCACCGCGGCAGAGGATGGAGGCAGGAGAGTCAAGGGGCCCCCGCTAATTATAATTACCCCTGCACCACCTTTAGGCTGGCACACGGTTATGGGATGGCTGTAGTTTGGGCCAAAAATGGACAAAATGTGGAAAATGGGTTGGGGGAAACCACTCCCGAGGGAGAGGTGCCCTGGGGAGGGTGCAGACCCCACCAACGGCTCCCACGCCCAGGGTCACCCCAGCCAGCACCAATGGGACTCCAGTTTGCTGCTGGGACACCTCCATCCCCAGGGACGTGGTGAGGGGGGTTAACAACAGCCCTTGGACCCCCTCGTTAACGGGGACCTACATGGAGCTGGAACCAAGGACTGTGCAGCTCGAATGGAGCAGAGTCGGAGCCGGCTCACGAAACATCCCCCCAAAGGGGCAAAAATGGGGGACGGAGAGAGAAGGGCTGGAGCAGCCAGACCAAAAAGCAGCAGATCCCAACTGCAAAGGATCCAGACCCAAAACCACCCCCCGAGCACAGACGGCTACGGTCACGCTCGGCCAGATCAGCCGCAGCTGGGGGATGACGGCTCCCACCCCACACCTGATGCTGCTCAGCCCACCGGCTCCCACCAAACCACCAGTTTGCAGCCCTTCTTCCTCCTCCTCCTTCTTCCTCCTCTCCCTGCAGCGAGGGAAGCCACAGCCATGAGTCTGCCTGGCCGGTAAGTTCTTCCTTAAGGTTTCAAGCCTATGCGAAGGAAAGCACTTTGCTAGCGGCCGCGCACTTGTAGTACAGCCAGGGAATGCAAATGTTGGTGCATTATTTAGGGCGAGTGCTCTCTGCTATAAATCTCCTTCCTGAGGCGCTGGGAAGATGAAGTGTCGGGGCTTTCCGTGCCGGGGCCAGGGCTGGGGCCGTTGTGACGTGCACCGAGCGATAGTGCGGTGCTTTGCACCTTATGTTTAAAGATGAGGAGCCCTAAGCAGGGGTGACGGGGTGCGGATGTTCTCCCCGGTGCTATAAAGCCTTGTGACCTTTCGGCGAGGTATATAGGGTGCTGCTTTTGGATGCTTTATTTAAAAAAAAAAAAAAAAAAAAGGAAATAAGTGTGATGCAAAGTGCCTCTCTGCATTAACAAGCCAGCACTGAGCCAAGGGCACCCATCTTGGTGCTTCCCAGCACCCGAGGGAGCCGGGACAGGGCTGGAGCTGGGGTGCGTTTAGGAGTAGTTGCTTGATTTTTTTTTTTTTTTTGCTTTATTTTTTGGCTCTGTGGGTTTGGGGGTGTCCCCGCACAGATTCGCTGGCACCCCAGGCTCTGCACATTTCTCCTGCTGCAGAAAGGGGCTGTGCAACGTGGGGCTGCTCCCCTCGGGGCTGCTTCTGGGTGGGATGGGGAGAGCCCAGCTCCAAAGTCCCCCATCAGCTGTTAGCAGGTCCCTGCCGTGCGCTGCCGGAGCTGGAGCCCAGACCTCTGGGGCTTTGGCTTGGAGCCCGTCGGGGAGCGCTGCCCGTGCGGGGGGCAAACGGGGGGGGAGGAAAGGATGCGTGGATAATGGGGCACGTCTGGCATGCAAGGAGTTAACTGGGACTTGGGGCATTAAGGGCTGGGAATGTGGGCTTTGGGAATCCGTTCCTACCCCAGGAAAACTCACACGGAGAAGCTTGGCAGGACGTGGCGGGGGAAAGCTTGGTCTGACCGCCTCGGAGCTTTCCTGCTGCGGGGGCAGAGCAGCGCCTGGGTCGGGAACGGCCAAAAGCCGCCGCGTGCGGCTCCGCGGGGCCTCGGCATCGTGGCCACAGCGGAACGTGGACCAAAGCGTGGCCAGCTCCGGAGCCTGGAGCCGCCTCGGCCTCCTGCAGCGGGCGGGCCGGGCAGGGAGATGAGCCGTGCCCACGGCGGGTGCCGGAGCTGGGACGGCAGCGCAGTGATCTCGCCTGGACGCGTCCTGCAGGAGAAAGCTCCTCTGGCCCTCAGTGCCACCTGTGGCCACCCGAGGTGTCTCCTGGGTGCCGGAGCTGCACCCACCCACCGACCCACCGGCTCGTCCTGGGCGAGGTTTGCACCTCGGATCCCACGGCAGCAGCTCTCCAAGTTTCCCTGGTACTTGCCGAGGGCAGTGGGGTGCATCCCACCGGCGCGTCCCGCTCCGCAGGGTGACGGAGGGGCCGGACTCCGGCCAGGGAGCTGCTGCTTCCCCGCTCTGGGATATTTTGGAGGGGGAGGCGAGGCGGCGGTGGCGATGGAGCGGGCTGGAGGGATGCCGCTTCAGGTCTGCAGTGTTTGGGAAGCCCAGTGTGGAGCAAGTGGGGTGTACTGGGGTGTTATCCCGCCCGTTGATTCAGTTTTCCAGCCTCCCGGGGGCTGGCGTGGTCCCGGGGTGCTCTGCAGAGCAAAAGGGGTGCTCTGCTCCCCCAGACTGACTTGGGGGGCTGCTCCAGGGGGAGCATCGAGCCCCTGGAGCTGGGCTGGGAGTGAAGAGCTGCTGGGTCTGATGCCCGCAGACCTGCAGCGGTGCTTACCTGGGGGGTCAGGGATGAACCTGGTGCCACCCACCCGGCTGGTGCAGGACGGGAGGTCACTCCCTGCCTCCGGCTTTGACTTTTTCCCCGTGCCTCAGTTTCCCCAGTTATGGAGCTCAGGGCTGAGCTCGATGTGTCCTACCTGGCCCGTTGCAAATGCAATTCCTCCCTTTTAACCCTGTTTATCCCAGACCCTAAACCACCCCGGGCTCTTCTGTCTAAAAGTGATGGAGTCAACCCCGCTGCCTGCCTGGCTCCGGCAGCAATTCCCCTCGGGGCCCTGAGAGCGGCCCTGACCCCCGGGCACCACGCTGACCCGCCGGGAACACGACTGGCTGCCCGAGCCCCCGAAACGAGAGGAATGACCTAAAAATAACCCAAGCTGGAACGAGCTGGTGTTTGAATGGGAACTTTCTCCTCCCGGCGTGGTGGCTGCTCCTCCGGGTCCCGGGTTGGGGTCTGGGATGGAGACCCAAGGAAAGACCGGGAATGGGGATGGGTGACGAAGAGAAACGGCTTTTGCAGCTCCTTCCCAAGGGATGGGACTTCCAAGACGGAGCTGTTGCCTTCGGTGTGGGATTTGGGAGCTGGAGCTGGCGTGGGGCCACCCAGGAGCCCAGGCTGCTGCTTTCTGCTGGTGTTGGGACAAGGGGGTTGGGTTTTGAGTGTTTTTTTTTTATTATTTATTTGCATCTCTCTAGATTGCCATGGTGTTTGTTTACCTAATATTTTCCCTTGCTTGTAGCCAGGCAAAATGCTCCAGGCTTGGCAGACTTTGCAGTTTGGAGTGGGGGGGAAACTGAGGCACGGGGCTAAGGGGAAGCAATAGGGCTCAGACCCCACCCAGCTCCGGCTGTGAGAGGGGTAAAGGCTTGTCCTGTGCTTGGGACACCCGGCCCGGGGGAGGCTTTAAGGGAGGGGGGAGCTTTAAGGAAAAGCCTTTCCAGTCATGGTGGTCTCCCAGTTGACAGCCCCAGGGCTCGGTGGCAGAGCGAAGGGTCGTGGCTGGTGTTTGCTGTCCCTGCGCTTGTCCCCTGGGGAAATGAGCCGGGGACACATTTCCTCTGGGCATGTCAGATGGGGCTCAGATGTCCCCTGTGACGTGTCCTTGCACTTGCGATGGCGATGGTCCTGCCCGGCAAAGCGTCGCGGGAATGGGTCCCAGGTGCCACCGATGTCCCTGCAGTGCCACCGGGCCGGGGAGGGGATGGGCTGGCAGCCCCTCGGGGCAGGGGCAGCGGGGGACAGCTCACTGTCCCTTTGCCAAGGTTTTTCTGCCAGGACACGCTGCCAGAGCCCAGCACCCCGGTCGGTGACGGTCCCCCCCGTATCGCTGGGACCCACCCCCGCTACGGGGCAGCTCGTTGAAGCCAGAGCTTGGTGCTGCTCCCTGGGCGGTGTTAAATAATCCAGAGAGGGGGCAGGTGACGGCTTGGCTGCTGGGGTGACTGCCACCCCGAAGTGCGCCTGAGCAGAGAAATTAAGCTGTTTCTTGGCTGTTTGGCCCCCCCCCCATGTTTTTGGAGCCGCGGTTCGTGCCCGGCTGGGGTTCATCGCACCAGCGCCTTCTCTAAGGGAGCTGGGAGCTCCGCAAGCCCCGGCTCCCCGGGACAGGGTTATTTAAAGCGCGTTTTGGTGTGACCCTAATGGGGTTGGACAAGGCGAGGAGCCGGCGGTGCGCGACAGCCCGTGCTGGCTGGGGGAAATAACGTGATGTTCGATTCTGCCTCCTTCTTGCAAGTAAATGAAGTTGCTGTGACATGTTAGGGAAAAGCAGCTCCAGCGGTGGCCGTTTCCCAACTATGTGGGGCCAATTCCTGTGGCTCCTTTGTCATTTTTGCTTTACAATATATTGAGATTTCATAGAAGAGCGGCTTGAAAGCAACCTGGCCAAAGGCAGGGTGTCAGGAAGATGCAATGATCTGTCTCTGGAGCAATTTGAATTAATGTTGCTTTTAGCATGTGACTATAGATACGTGCAGGAGCTCGTGTAAGCCTTCCCTTTCTGTCTGTTGGGGAAACTGAGGCACAGGGGGGTGGTACTGCAGCCAGCCCCAGGACTGCCCCTGCCTGCAGGGATGCTCTTCCCATCCAATTCCCAGTCTCCAGCTGTCTAAACTGGGCCAACTGGCTTTTGTTTTCTGTCGGGCTGGTGGCCAAGATGCCCCGTCAGCTTTTTGTTCGGTATTTCTGTCCCTCCTAGAGATGCTGCGGCCAGAAAAAATGAGCTGGGACAAAAAAAAAAGCCGGGATAGACATGTCCCCCGCTCCAGTTCAATCACATTTGCTCGGGGTTAGGCAGCAGCTGCTGAGCAGAAACCCTCACCCGAGCTCACCTCAAATTCAGTGGCTCAAAGGGAGGTTTTATATCATGTATTTATATGATGCTTTAGGGAAAGCTTGGACTCCGGGGCTCCCTTTTGGCCCTTTCTGGGGGCTTTGGTCCCGCACGTGGCCCCGCTGGGAGCTGTTGAAAGCGTCTGAAGCCGCCGAGAGCGCAGGAAAACGCAGGCGGAGGCGACGGGTCTGGCTTAGGTTGGAAAAAGCAAATTGCCACGAAGCCAGGCTGGGGAGAGAGACCTGGAGGAGGGCGAGGATAAGAAAAAAGGCTTCAGGGGCAGGAGACAGTTTCGTTTGAAAATTTATTGAAAAATGCAATACAAGAAGCAATACTGAACACTTACGTCTGTCTAAACGCTATGGCAACTTTCCCTTTGATTTACTATGAAAGTCCAAAATAACAGCTCCCATCACTAGTTAATCTATAAAGATTTGCCGATTTTAAAAGTTCCTATTTATTTTTATAAAGAGTGTAAACAGCTAGCCTAGACAATTCACAATTGCCTTAAAAAAATTGTACAAAGCTCCTTCATATTCTCAACTAAATTTTTGTTTGTTTGTTTTTTACAAGTTTCATCTCTAAGGCTGGGACACTACCACCTCTTAAGGTAATTGTACAATTAGGAAAATCAGCAAACCACAGTTTATTAAAACCAGAAATCAGTCAGTCCTTCGCTAACACATCTGTGTCGGTCAGAGATTGCTATTTGGCAACCGGAGCTGCCGTTCCAGTTTAATGGAGGAGAATCATGAGCTCCTTTGCCTTCCTTTTCTATAAAAACATTCATTCATATATAAATAGCTTCCATATAATGTATATTATACAATCAAGACAGTCTCTGGGTGAATTTGTGGAGTGGGAAGAGCTGGGAACATTCATATAAATAGACCTTACTTAGCTGGTTTGTCCCTAGAAATAACACAGCACGCTAAGAGCGAAGGATTTTAAAAACCCGTCGGAGGTGGAAGGGATGCGGGCAGCCCCGGCTGAGGATGGAAGAAGCTTCTTCTGCTCTTAACTTTTATTTTCTTCCCAGGCTGCCGCTGCTCCTGTCCAGCTCCCGGGCGCTGCACGGAGGCGGCCGTGGCGGCTGGAGAGGGTGGGCAGGGCTGGAAATCCCCCGTGGGGTCGGACAGCAGGGTGATGGCAAAGGTCGGACGAGGCGATAGCTTGTTTAAAATAGTCACGGAGAAGCAAGAATTTAGAAGGGGGAAGTGTGAGAATGAACAAGCTGGAAACAGCCACCCAAAATCCGGGGGGGAGGAAAAAAAAAAGGGTTATTCTAGTCTATGGGCCCTTAAAAAGGGACGTACGCATCCGCTTGGAAAGGAATCGCCTCCTCACCCTCGAGATCCCCTGCTCGGGTGTTTTGTCCCGTTCGTCGTGCTCAGGGCACCCGGGGCCAAGCTTCAGCCTCGCACCACGGTCCCCTAGGTTCTCGTGACGGCCAAGTGCCTGTAAGTGCTATGGACAGACTTAATTTATCGCGCTGGCTTTGTCTGGTAAAGCTCAGAAATCCTCTTAATGACTACTCGGCGTGCCCGTTTACTCCTCAGGTAGCTGCTCCAGGGTGAGAAGGAAGGACCGAGGGGCAAAAAGCTAAATTCCTAGAACAAGGACATCGCCAGAGGGATGCTCAGCGCGACGGGCGTTTAAGGCAAGTGTTACCCAACTAAGTCGAGGACAGCAGGGACACAGACCTGTTAAAGGGTCTGTGTTGCAGAAAAAGGAAGGAAAAGGCTGTCCAGACATAAATAGAAGACTTAATCTCTACTCTACAGCTGTGGAGCTGAGGACTCCCGAAATCCGCAGAGCAGGATGCCTGGTACCCTGTGGAAGGCAGAGCATCACCGGAGGGGACCACGCACCCAGAGCAGCAGCTACCGGCACGGGAAAGCTGGAGGCTGAGAAGGACCCACGGCCAGCAAGGCTCAAAGAAAGCAAAAATCCAGCATTTCAGCAGTGTCTCCAATCAAAACTGACAGCTTCATTAAAATTGCACCTGAATCTGAGAAACTCCACTAGCCCCAGTGTAGTTCGAAGGCTGTTTGCAGCTGAACAGCAAGTCGTTGCAGCCTGAGCTAAATCCAGTGACTTCTGAAACACATTATTCAAATTTAAAATAGCAGAGAGCTTTTTTTTTTATTGCCATTTTCTTCCCATCCTCAACGGAGGAGCAGCAGCAGAGCACTCCAAGCCCTCAGCTACCAACGTGCCACACTATGTATATTAAAAAAAAAAAAAAAAAAAAATCACAACCTCAAAGTGTACTGAAGTGTTCACAAGTGTCTGGGCAGACTCTTTACAACGCTTGGGGGGTGTTTTTTTTTTTTTCCTTTTTAAATTTAAATGCTGGAAGGAGAAACCAGGGAATGATTAGGACATTTCCACAAAGCTCAGCCCCTGGTGCTGTGGAGGGAAGCACATCCAGCTCCAGAAAAGATGTTTTCTGGTCATTCCCACCAGCTGGCCGTGGCCCCGGAGGTCTGTAAGCTCAGCCTAAAGATGCAGACACTAACCCTGGTATTTCATTCCAGCAAGGCGGTCAGGAAGCCAAAGGAAGTCCAGACCCTTACGCCAGCGTGGAGGAGGGGGTGGCAGCACTTTTCACGTGGTTTGGCTCCATCACGACCAGCAACACCCGACACCTCCTACGATTTCTTGTTCAGTCCCTCCAAATACCTAGGAAGGATTGTCTAAAGGATTTTGAATTAAATGACAGTAGGATATATGCCCTGGTGTTTAGCTGTAAATAGCACTGTGAGCGGAGGGAAAAAACCACCCCATGACTTACAAAAAAACCCCCTAATTTAAAAATCATGAACACAAACATGTGAAAAACTATGACACTGGAAAAAAAAATCAGTTACTGTGAATGCTGCATAAGCCTACCCTAATAGCATTCAGAGTCCAAACACCTTAAACGCACACTTCTAAGGGCTTTTTAATTTAATGGCATCTAGAAAACACAAACAGGCAGGTAGCACTCGGCAGAGACACACAGGAGGAAGGCGAGGTGCTATCACAGTCCTCTTAAAGCTCTAAAATTCACAGTATAAGATACTTGAAGCAACTTCCAGTATTCCTTAAACCTAGTCCACTATTAAGATGTGTGCATAGGCTACACCACAAAACCCTACTGTGTTCACACGTCGGGGGCCTGAAACCCAACGGGGAGGAAACTCGGGGCGAAGGCAGCAGCTCTGCTCTGCACGCCCAGGTATCGCGGCTGGAGTCTCAAGCTCCCCAGAGCTAAAAAAAAAAAAAAAAAAAAAATCAAGAGGCAATCGGAAATGTTGCACAAAACTGAAGTCTGACTTTTTAAACTGACTCTCCCGGCAGAAGGACCCATGGCTTTTTCAAGGCGCGTTACGGATCCCGCACTTGGAATATGCACGGATGTGGCTTATCGCCGTTATCCCTGACGAGGCGGAGGGAATACAACTTAAAACAGCGACCCTTTGAGCCCTGCGAGGTGTGTCTGAGTCTGTATCTGAAGAGGCTATGCGTGAAAGGGAATGCAAAATTGAAAACCTGTAAAAAATATTCAGTACAGTTAGAAATATGGCATACTTTTGTCACAATATATAAAAAAAAAAAAAATCTATATCCAATAAGATCCAGTGGAGTCTGGAAAATCCCAAGTAAAATGTCAAAGCGCAACTCCTAATAAATGATATGAATGTCTCTGAGTGTCAAGTCTTGTAAATCCGAGGTCTTTGTGCTCCAGGTAGTTTCTTGGTAGTTTTGCTGGGTTTCTTCTTCCTGGTGTTGTGTCTGGCAGGAACGCTTCTAGAAAGAGAGAAACATGGTAAGTTATAGCTACCAACAGCCGGCTTTCCGGGAAAGGAAGGAACCTGCTTCCCTGAAGCCGCTGAGGAACCGGAATCAGAAGGTGAGTGTGAATTCAGGCTCAGAGCCACCTCCAGGCACCCGGCACAAACAACGTCCTGCTCCCAGCCCTGAAGGACCGTATTTAGGAGCTGCAAGTCCAGGAACCCTCAGGAGACCTCTGCCATTTTTATTGAGCTTTGGACAGTTAAAAAGCTCAACCACAAATGCCTGTTAAACCACGCTGTCTCTCCTCTCGCCTAACTTCTTCTTGTTCCACCTCCCAAACCTCTGCAAGCGCCAGCTTTGCTGGGAGGAGGCAGGACGCACGCAGGGCAGCGCGTAGTCACCCACCTGGGCAACACCAACACCGCCGGCGCGGGGCAGGACAGGCTTTACAGCAGAGCTCCTGGATTCCTCGAGCAGCTCTTTCCCAAAACCATCAAGGCTGCAGAAAAGGGATCTTTCCAGGCAAGTCAGGAGCTCGGGGTCCAGCTCAGGGGTTACCTGGCACTGATATAGGCAGGGGTCTACGTGAAACCTATAGCTCGGTGTGCTATGGAAGGTGTTGGTAAGGCCAAACAGCCTCGTCGCAGGAGCCACGGACCTTCTTTTAGACTTTTCTGGCTCATTTCCACCGCAGGATTAGTCTGTATTTGTGCCTGCTTCATCAGCCTTAAATGGTTTAATAGCAACAGCCTGAGAGGGACTCATCGGCTAACAATAATAATTTTACTTCAACTTTGGCCATATTTAGCCAAACCTCGTTTGCACGGAGATGAAGCCCCCTGCCCCGGGGCGGGGAAAGCAGCACCCGTCACTCAGGTGTACGCGGTCTCCCTACTTACACAGCCTCGCTACACCTCTGCGATCTCCGTCTCCTGGTGCACAACCACTTTGGTCACCGACATGTCCGGGTGCTGCTCCTTCGCCGCCTTTATCGCCTGCGCTAGAACCTGGAAGAGAGCACACTTCAGAGCGTGGCACCGAGGGCCTCGGGGGACGCGGGGCTACTGCTGACGCTGGGGAGAAAAAGAAAAGCGGTTCCACTTCAGCTGGACGGTTTGGTGCCTTTTGGTAGTATTAGATTATTTCTGAAAGGAAAAGCTGTTTTCTAAGAACACACTACATCTCTCCACTGCCCCATGGTAGAAGATGGATGAGAGCAATGAAGCAAACTCTGTTTATTCTTCCAGCAAGTGCGATGAGCACATTTCGGGCATCTTCTCAGACATTTTCTTTTGGAATTAATAAACTAGTTCTTGTCGTACGAATATTCTCCAGCCCCACGATACTTGCATCTAAAATTAAATTCAAAGTATAATTCTCTGATGACTTCCAACACACGCTAGAGGCCAATGAGGCTGACTCATCAGAAAGGTTTCGTATAAAGCCGATGAGATTTAATGCAGGTGCTGAGTGCTATGAAGTGACTTCTGGCACTATGCAGCAGCGATAGTGCTTCAAAGTTACTAGAAAATTAACGCAGATCATCCAGATGTCAAGGAAAACTTTTATTTCACGTTTTTGTGGAATTTTTTTTTTTAAATTGCATTTGTCCAAAACAATTCTGGAATCAAAACGTTGCTGCCAATACCAGTTTCAAAGCAGAATTAAGCTTTGCTGGCCCAGCTATACAGCTGCGTACTGTCAAAGAGGAATTTATTATTGAAATCAGTTTTGAAGTTTTATTTCTACCCCAGTAAAATTTCCCTAGGTTGTTTTCTGGTTAAGTTATCTTCGGAAAGGCAGCCTGTCTAGTTTGTGCCAGCTCTGAGAAGCTCTTTTGGATCGCACCCAAGCTCCTACCTGGTCGTGGTCTACATCTGCATCTCCTGTGATGACAATCCTCTTTTCAATCCGCGTCTCTGAAATGCCACCTTTTACAGTCTAGTACAAAAAGAAAAAACTACTGTTAGTCTGGAAGTGAAAAGGAATTCAAGTGCACTGGGGCTGCCTGTCTAAAGATGGTATCAAAAATAGCGTTACCAAATCCTGCCGTCATACCACGGTATCAGAATCACGGGGGAAAACTGCCGCGGGTTAAAGAAAAACTGTCAAATATTCATTTTCTTATAACTGAGTCGGGGAAGAGCTCTGACTCACAGTACAGTTCTTTCCCGTTGTCCCACAGGACAGTCAGAGCCCGGGTCCGCAGACTGCACTGCAATTAATGCATAATTTACAGTCTTAATTCAACGCAGGGAACCTCATGCTTTGTTTCCGGTATTAATCACATTTTTTTAAAAGAACCAGGGTTTAAGCTTTTTTCCCTATTATTCAACTCTGCCCATCTCTCTATCGTGTTGCTGTTTTAGTTGTTGTCGTTGTTTTATCGTGTTCCCGTGCTGTTACCTTCGTGATCTGGGTGGTGGTGGTGCTGCTGGTGGTTTCCGAAGTGATGGTCTGAGCAGTCAGCAGGATGCCAGGGTCTAAATCTCCATTGCCACCATCTGCCTGCGGGACAGAAGAAGGGGCCATCGGTCTCTGCGGGCAGCGTGGACAGGAGGAGGGTCTGCACATCACCAGAGCAGGACGCAATCCGAGGACAGAAACTCCTCTCCATCGTGGACCGCGGGACAGAGCGAGCTGATCTGCAGCCGGCTGAGCTGCACAAGGACTTTGCAGGTCTCTGAAGCTCAGCACAAAGCCCACGGACTTTAAGGTTGGAAATGCAGGGATCCACAAAATCACCCAGGCAGGACCTATGACACCCCTCAGAGCAGGGGGACTGGGATATACCCAAATCTGGGTACACTGCAATGCTGGTCATGCTCCTCCGCAGCTTTGGACCACAAAGGGAGACCAAAGCAGACACCCATCCCAAATTACACCTGCCTGGATCCATGGAGGTTCACAAAGCCAGAGAGCACAATCTGATTCAGAAGGGACTTTCTACCCTTCCTCCCTCCTGACACCACCTTACACACCACTCGCTTTAAACTCTGCAGAAGCAAAGTCCAGATACCTGCTGAACGAGGAACAGCTTCTTTCATGGTTCCCATTCTGCACGAGTCGACCTTTCAAGGTCTGCTGAAAAACCTAAAATAAGTCATCCTGCCAACTCATCCCTTACGGTGCACCACTAACACCGGGCAGCATCCCCAGCGCGGCGGTGGGACGATATCTGGAGTTACCACAAGGTGGGACCATTTTCCACAGACTGGAAGAAAACTCATGGCACATCACAAGCGGCCGACTTCTCCCAGCCCTGGAGACGCACTTTTCCTTTTTGTGTCCCAATTAGAAATGGTAACAGCAGTAACCAGAGCAAAACTCTATTCATCTAGCCACTCGCTGAGAAACAGGGCGATGCTCACCACCGCCCGCTGCAGGCATGCCTGAACCCCCCTCTACTCCTGCCTTCGGGGAGGATGCCCAGCAGCCACGGGATTCCTCGGGAATCCCAAATTTTACAAGCATGATCCATGGGACACCCCCACCCAAACCTACATCCCACGGTCACTACGCTCCAACAGCAGAGCATGGGCTGCTTCTAACAACCACAGTTACGACAAACCCAAGCTAACACGGGCTCCAAATTCTCAAATACATCAATAAACCCTATTTTAGACTGAGGATTAATTTGAACCTCAGCAATGAAACCGTACCTGCATACGTCGGTATCGCTCCGCTAACATTTCTACTTTCCAGTCACCAGATACCCACTCTGGTTGCATTTTATACAAAACTTTTGGTTTTCAACACCTGTTTCAGGGTTGAAACCTAAAGGACAATCAAATCATTTATAAACCAAGTTCTGAAGAGGCATAAACAGCAAGGAGATCTGGGGAAAACAAGACAAGGCATCTCCTGCAGAAAAAAGGCCAACTCAGGTTAACTCCGATTTAGTCAAATCTACATCCCGAAACCACCAGTGACCAAAGATAAGTTCTGTTTGCACGTACATCTTGAAAAAACAATTACTCTTCAAGGACAGTAAAAACACTGCTCCTCTAAAAATACCAGCTGCACCTGGAAATTGCGTCCACAGCATCGGTTAACGTCTGCGCTGCGACTCGGATGCTTGGAGAAAGGCAGGTGCTTTCCGCGGGATTCGGAAACAAAACACTTACTTGAGTTTAATTAAGCCCCTGGAAAATTAATCAGAACACACCTTACCTGTGCAGCTTCATAGGTGATGGTCTTCGTCTCCGTGTGGACAATGGGGACTTCTTTCGTGGGAATTTCACTTTTGACGGCGCTGGACACGTCGGAGATGGTGACCGTCTGCGTCTTCACTAGCGGTGGCTGTGAGACAGGGTTAAAAACATCTCCGTAAAGACCCAGTTAGCATTTCCACATCGTGACCGTGTTTGCTGGCAAATGTTCTGACACTGATCTGATAAAAGCACTGTGGGAACCAAGGTCAGCCCGGAAATCTTTGGTTTTAAGCCTTCGGTACGACACGCTGCTCAGAGGGCAGAGATCGTGCGCGAGGATTAAGCAGACAGAAAAATCCTCCCCAACACCGTGCCCTCGGGTCAGCCCAACCGAGGCATTAAGGCTTTAACCGGTGTGTCGCAGTACCATGAAGAAACTGTCTCCGCTGATTATTAACTTTCTAATTACTAGAAGCTCATTGCCAGCTGCCAGTAAAAGATGACCCTCATCTACTGATGACCATGTCAAGATTAACATAAACCCTGGGCAAATAAAGACTTGATCACAGCTGAGAGGCTTTATCCTGACTGCGAGTGAAACACTGTATTATTAGAAATCCTCATCAGACCCTAGGTCTTTAACTTTTATTAAATCAATGTCAGACAAAACAGAAACATGACATCTCGAAAGAGAAATGAAGGGGGGGGGAGGGAGAAATCAGTAGTTCCACCACCTGATAATTATCCAGAAGAAGAGAGAGTTAGTTCAGACCCACGGTGTTTTCCCAGAGGGCTCGATTTCTGCTCACCGTCCCCAAACCTGACAGATACCACCGTAATTGTTAGCAGGGGAAGTGGGCATCTATTTAACCGTAAGCAATTAATATCAACACTGAAGCAGGCAAAAATATCTCCCACGGTGGGGAGCAGAAAGGGACATCAAAGCTCACGTTCACCATGTAAAAAGCCCGTTTGACAGCGCTTCGAATTGCTCCGCTGTGCTAAGGCTCAGCCTCCGGTACAGCAGGAAATAGCAAAAACCTTAAGAAACTAAAATTACATGCGTTTGGAGCCTAAATATTTCCCTTTTTGGGGGATGCGACAGGATGCTTTGATCAAAGACAGGCAAAGGGCGTTGCGCTGTGGCAATTGTATTTAATGCAAAGATAAATTGAGAGGGGCTTGTGTGCGCTAACTGCGGGAGATTAACCCGCTAATTAGCTGCAAGCACGAGTCCCAGCCAAGCAAACACAACTCCTCTCTGGGTCCGTGGCATCTGCTTGCTGCAGTGTTTGGGTTCCCACTCCAAAGCCAGCCGGGGGGTGTGGGGGGGCAGGCGCTGGGGCTCACTACCTGGAAGCAGCGAATGACTGCCGGCAGCCCGTTATTAACATCTGAGTCGTGACACTCGCCATTTTGCTTTCTAAAGGCAAATTTGTCTTCGCCATCCTCTGCCACCTCCTCCTCCTCCTCCTCCTCCTCTCCCCAGGGCTGCCGGGGAGGTGCGGCAGGGCTGGCGGGGGGCTCCAGCTCAGAGAGCTCCCAGTCCTTCTCCGCATCCGCACAAACCCCCTTTCCACATCTCAGGTCCTCCTCGCTCGCGGGGAGGCTGGGAGCTGCCGCCTCCTCCTCCTCCTCCTCCTCCTCCTCCTCGCTGCTTAGGGAGGAAGCAGCGAAGTCACGGCCGGGAGAAGGCTCTGAGGCGGGTGGCACTGGGGTCTCACTAAAAGCTACCGACCGCTTTGAGCCCTCCCACGCAAAGCCAACGTTAACACTGCTCCTCTCTGGCACTGCAGCCACATCCTCTCGGGAGAGAAAGTCACTCATTTTCTAAAAAGAAACGAATACAGAAAAAAGGCCAGGGAGAGAGAGAGAAAGAGAGCGTTAGGGAGAACAGGAGGTCACGAAGCATAAAGGCAAAACATCGGTTTTTTATAACAGATCACATCTCCAGTAACGCATGCAACAGCAGTGGGTTTGGACACTTGAAAGCTTGAAAACCTTTGTGCTATGCGATGTATCCAGTGCGTTTGCTGACACGGCCTGCCTGGTACATTCATAATTCACTCTCCTGAAGTTTAAGGAGTTAATATGGAAACAACTCTCTGCAACTGAAGCAAGAGCCACCACTATGCACTTTTGCCCAGTTTGGAAACGGGAATAATTTCAGTGTAGCAAGTGGGGACTTGTGCACGTCCAAAATTCACATGTGCAACAAAACCCACCGACTACACCAAAACCGTACCCCAATTCTGCTTGTAACTCCTTGAAATATTTTACACCGTGTTTTAATTCGCACGTGGAGGTGAAGAGAATAAGCCCAGAATTAGTGTGTACGATAACCCGCAGAGCCTGCGCCTTGCTCTTTGCCTCGCCCCTGGGAACGCTCACACCTCCGAGCACCCTCTCTGCTGTTGCAGCCTCCGGGATAACCAACACAGCCTTGTCCTTATGGCATTGATAAAATTATTGTAAGAATACCCACAAGTTAGTATTGAAATCAACTGCTTCAGTTACCGAGAGGCTCCTGAATTGACAATGCAGCCTGGTCATTTGAAAGAATTTGTATTATTTCTTCCAGACAAACCAGTCCAATTAACTCGCACAACTTAGCACAAAACTTTTCAGCTGAGGAATAAAGAAATGCGGCTTTAAACTGGAAAGCCAGATGTTCACGCTAATTTGTGCTGACCCCATTGCCACCAAACGTGCGGTTCAGTTGACTGCTCAACAAGCTGCATTTGACCATTTATTTGGGACTACCGAAATACTCCTAACATTCTTTATCCCAAAAGCAGCCGGCGCGCGGAAACCTCTGCCGTAGCTAAACCTCCTGAAGGTACCAGGTAACTGGCATTCGTGATGGTGCACGGGAGAGAAGACGCGTAACGAAGCAACTCAGCCCTCCGAGAAGCAAACAAGCACGTCTAGAGCACCTGAGATATTTGGGAAGCGCGTGCCAAGCCAGAGGGTTTAACTAAGGCTGGTGCTATTCTGCTCTCCGTTCAGCTCGTTAGCAAGGTCTCAACTAGGTCTTCTCACATCTCTGGGAGCCCTCTAGCCAGGAGGGAAGCAACAGTGACAGAAGAGAAGAGAAGGGTTAAAACATGAACAAGACAGAAAGTTTTAGCAAAAATCAGCTGTTTGCCCAATGCCCGCGTGATGAATATTTCATGTGCACAGAGAAGCAGCATTTCAGTCACCAGCGGTGAACGATGGCTACAGTCCTGCCCTGCGCCAGAAATTGCGTTTCTCATTATTGACGTGGAAAGTTGCCTTCAAGGAAGGGCAGAATAAACAGTTATGGGCACCTACAATTTTACACATCTCAAAGTTGTCACATCATACAACATCAAGGAACAAGGAGGGAAAAAACCCAGAGGGATGCTGCTTAATCAATGCCATTAGTATTTCTTCTCAATAATTAGCCTCACAGTTGATTTCTGGTAACTTTGTATAAAAAGAGCCACATATCTGTTAATCCAAAACGGTTTTCATAAAAGCATGGCAAGTCCACTTTGTCAACTGTTATTCTAATTTTGGTGGTGGTATTAAGATGAACAGAAACTGTTGCCTCATTTTCTATTAAGAAGATTCTCTGGGCAACCAAAAAACTGTAATTTGTGCTTAAAATGTGAGGTCTGAAGCCTGCGGGTTACCCGGTACAATGCTTTTTCTGTACACCAGAGGCTTTCACCCTGATTGACCTCATCTAATGGCGCAGTTCAATAGTATGTTAAGAATAGTAACTGCTTTATGGAGGAACAAATAGATGCTTATTTTAGGGCCATTTCAAGAAATGACTCTTCCACCATTCCTCCCGGGTATTTTTCAGTTCCCAGCTGCTTTATGTTGCAGATCGATTACCTGGAAGATTTCTGTCCATTAGGATTTGCAGCCTCTTGGGCATCTTTTAAGTTCTTGGGACGTTGCTTAGAAAAATGCATTTAACAGGAGCGAAGGGACAGTGATCAGCACAGAGATGATCAGGTTTGACCGCACACATCGGGAAGTGTTATTTCTGATGGAAAACCACTTCCATATGTGCTCCTCCAAAGGTACATCCAGATCCCACCCTCATTTTGCCTAACGCAAGATACTACACTGCAGTATTTCATGGCACAGAACGGAGGTTGTCAGCTTTGAATGCCCACGTCTTAATCTTGCTTTAAAACTTTGGTTTATATACTGCCATATATCTTTCCTTAATTGCAAATTGATCACGGGATCTTGAGAAGACACAGTACCTCTTCTGGGGTTTCATGGAGAATGCCTTAGAAGCAAGATTTCCTTACCTACCAGCCGGGCACTACTTGGACCAAGAGGAAGAATCACAGATAAAACAAAGCAGATTAAGCAGCTACACAGAGGCAGATCTATTTAAGAGACAAACATTTGTATCCAGTCAAAACAACTTCCCAGCTTCCTTTTGTATAGAGAAAAAATTGCATTTTGGAAGTATCTTGTATGGTAAAAGCATAAAGGAAGGGAAAAGCTTAAATGAAGCCGATGGCGTACATACACGGGTCGTCAGCAGAGCAAAGTGCGGCAATAAACGTGCAAGCTATAAAGACAGAATGAAATCCTGATAAGATCAACTGATCAGAAGCACTTTTTTCCTTGCCTTCCTCTTCCACTTGTAAGAAGTTAGACTAATTGAAAGGTATTTGTTTCTATATAAAATTAACTATTTACACACACTTTTTCTTAAAAAAAAAAATAAAAAACAAAAAAAAACAACAACTGTTTGCTCCTGTATTTAAAAACACAGTTTGCATGTAGGCTAGAAAAGATTATCTTTTTATGAAAAAAAAAAAAAACAACAAAAACCCCATAGGAATTTGAACATCCGTTACAAATTCTGATCTTATCAAGATTTACTTTAATTTGTAAATGCAAAAGAATTCCTATTTTTAGGGTTCAGATTTGCAGAGTTCCAAGCTCTCCTTGAGACCCATGAAAACTGCAAACTACTCATTTCCAGAGACACAAAACCAAACCAGCGACGCCTAAATCAAGCACGAAGCGGACTATTCGCATAAGCCATACACAGCGTAAAGAAAATACAGGACAGGATGCAATGCCCCAGAAGAAACAAATCGAACCAGACATGAATGCAACTAAAACATTACCCTGCTAAACACAAATCTTTGTGCACCTGATGTTGACAAATACTGAGGATATAGCTTAAGCGTTACACCGTAATAAGTGACAGACAATAATTCAGACTGGGGATAAATTAATAACAGGCTTAATTGCATGGCTGATACCAGCGACCAAAAGGATTTCTTTTTCTTCAGCAGTGGTTTTGTATAAATTTGTTTGCCTGTATTTTTTCAAGAACCTCCTATTTTGGATCAGGATCTATTCGTATGAACCAGCTGCCCTGCGCTGCCAGAGTGGAGGCCTGTTTTCTGCCGCCCGTGCAGGCACGTTGCTGCCTCTCTCCCCAGAAATATTCAATTATCTTCATCCCAAACCAGACTCCTATCCTGCGGGAAACTTAAGGAGTGCTAAAATGATGTCAGATACCAAAGATATTTGATAAAAATTGATAAAAACGTGAAATTACAGTGCACGTTAACTCCCTACAACCACCATATGAAATGCTATAAATTCCAGCCATTTAGTACTTCCCAGTCCCCTTCTTTTTCCGTATGGCATTGCAGTCGTTAACGCTGGCGCGTGTTATTAGGTTATCCCCGAACAGGTATCCACATAAGCTAACAGGCTCGGTGTGACCGTCTACGGATGCACAAGTAGACGACGTTGCTTTTGCAGCGAAACCACACTCACCAGTGAGAACTCCCAGATCAAATGATGCTCAATCTCACCGCTGTCAAAGCACTTGGGTAAAAAGTATTATAAAGCAGAAAACAAGAGATCCTTATTTTACAATACCTGCCATGCCTTATAGAGCTGCTTTGCCTTAAAGATAAAAGTTAAAAAGTTTAGAAGCTGTTCAACAAACCCTGGCATTTGAAAATGATGGCCATTACCTATGGATTTGCATTTTTGGGCTGATTTTTTAATTGCCGTTGATCTGATCACAATATCCTGACCAGCCTAGTCAGACGACAGAAGGATAAAGAGAATTTGACCAAAGTTAAAAGGTAAGGCTAGAAAATACACAGCATGCTACAAGCTTAAAAAGATTAACCTGCTGTCATGAACAAGAATCCCAGGATATTGCACAGCAGCCACCTCCAATCCACTGCATCAACTATTTGGCAACATGAAACAACCTCAAGATCAATACTTCAGTTATTAAAATAAGGTTGCTGAGCAATACGATTCCAGAAGCGTTTCCTCTCCCCATCCACCCTGATCCCCTCCCCATCCCTTTTGTGGGGCAGGTCCCCTTGGACGGGGGGGTACAAAGCTGGGCACTTCTTATTCCAAATTCCCTCTGCAGAGGAAAAGCTGCTAGGGGCACTGCAAACCCTGCCTCCGATTTAGCGTAGCAGCAAGTGAAAAGAGTGGGGAATCCATCAGGGTTTATAACTGACACGGCTTTTGTGCTGCTGCGTTTCGCTTGCTTCATTTCGTAAATCAAATTACAGCCCTGCTCGATGCCAGGGCTCATCCAGGAGAGCAGCAGCACAAGCCTCGTGCTGCTCCATCGCAGCCAGATTTGCTTTCCTGTGATCGCCAAACAGTTTATCCAGAAGTAAATAATCTCACAGAAGAAAAGTTGGGAGTTAAAATCAAGACTGACTCTTGATACAGCCTCTAGACACAACCTCAGGCTGCTTCAACCAGAGGCTTGCATTGTATTACCAAGCAGAAAGGCGGTGGTTAATTAGGAAGGTGGTTTCTTCACTTACAAAAATAGAACGGAGCATTTTTGTCCTCAAATTAATACAACGTGGAGGGCAGAGGCTCTCGCAGCTGCATTGCGCAGGACCTGCCACACTTCTGCTCTCGCTCGGGACAACTTTCTGCAAACGATTTTTCCTACCATTAGTCTCGAAGCGAAGAGGGAGAACGTGTTAGTGGTAGATTAAGTATTGGGTAGAGGGCCGAACCTTTTGACCCCTCTGCAAACAAAGCCTTTCTTAAACCAAGGGGGATTTAATCTTCAATCAAATTATTCTGGCCAGTTTGAGGGTGTGCATTGCTTGCAGCCGCAGCCTCACGTCTCCCCTCTCCCCAGGAGCACGAAACCCACACCAGAGAGCGTCCCGCAGACCCAGCACCCTGAATGCAACCGGTAACGACCTGGGGTGTGATGGCTCCTGGCTGGGGAAGGCAATACGGAGGGTTAGTCCGAGGAAGTGGTTAACAGAGGTCATAGATACCTTTTTTGTTAATAAGCAGTGGAAAGAAGAATCTGATTTGCAATAACATTTATTAATGATAAATGTACATATTTACAAAGAAAAATCTGAGAAAAAATACAAAACCAAAAAAGTGTTCCGAAAGAGAGCATTTTAGGTAAAAAAGAAAGTTTTTTTAGTCCCCACAAACTGATCCAACATGACCGTGAACCACTGTTAGAAGATCCCAAAGTGGCACAAACCAGGGCTAGTCCTTCCCTCCAGCTTCCCAAACCAAGACAGACGCAAACAGAGACACAAGAGAAACCATCACTGTCCAGTGTCACCCACTGGTAAGTGCAGACCAAAGAGTTTCCAAATGAATCCGTAACCCTGCTTTGGGCTAAATTCTTCCAGAAAGCATCCTACCTCAGTCTGTAAGTCAGAACAGGCGCCATCAACTCAGGAAAAAAGAAAACCCAGTAAACTAGTGGAATAATTCTCAGAGTGACAAATCACTGACCCTTACGTGAAGTGAAACACTCGGCCCGCAACCTTCCCGGAGCCCCGCGGAACGGACGCAGCGCGGCCAGCCCAACCTCGCTCCTGTAAAGGCGAACTACTCCTTTGGTGCCACGCCGAGGAAATCCACCTCTCCTCATTATTTCAGGAGAGGAGATAAATATCGAGTACGTCCTCTGCAGGGTCATCACCAGTTACTGCAGAAGGGAGGAGAGCTGGTCTCAGCTGAGCCCCCGGCCCTAACCTGACCTGCCTCAGTTCATCTTCTACAGACCCACGGGGCAAAGCAGCACAGGCAGGAGACGCAGACCATACCCTCATTTATCTGTTCACTTTTAATAACGGAAAAGAAAAAAGGGATGTTGTTTTACAGTAACGCACACCTCGAATATCACCGATGATCATCACGGAGAGAGCCCGATACCTAACGCAGCCTCAGAGCTGAACCTGAGCTTCAAGCAATCGGCTCTGGCATACTTGCTGCTTCAAAATACTGATGTCCACCTTTTCCTAAAGACCAAGAAACTATTCTGTGTTTTATCTGGCGTTCAGAAGAGGTGATATCAGGGTAAGAAGATTCAGAAAGTAAGCACAGAGCCAACCACCAACTTCACGATGGAAAACGCCGAAGCCTCGACAGCCGCTAACTGGATCCCACGCATGAGCACCAAAGAGCCTCGCTGCAGCCGAGCGGCCACACCACAAAACACTGGGAAAGTCTAATTAACGTCAAAACTGCTGGCAGTCTTACCGTAGCTACGTCACTGGCATGCCAGAGTCACTGAAATGTCATTTTCTGCAGCAGAAAATTGAAAAATCACATAGAAAAATGAGGATTTCTCACGCCAGCCTGGATGAGGTTACGTGCTGCAGGCACTTCCAGCTTCCCTTTGGAAGGGATAATTCCGTTCTCCATCACCCCCAGACTGGCATTGCACCGGCCACGTACGAACGGGGTGCGTTAATCCCACCACCGCGCGGGGTCAGCGATGGTGTCGGGGCAGGCGGCCGGGGGGGCTGCGGTGCTTTGCAGCAAGTTTGTTCCTGAGGAAAAAAGGGAGCACGCATTGGTTCCTTTAGGAAAACCCTGAGACCTCTGTCCTTAAAACAAAGGTAGAGCGAATCAACTCTCCCTGTGCACGGGTACGACAGCAGGCATCCCGAAATCCCTTCTTTCAGCGCCGCATCCCGCACGGACTTCAAGGGAAAAGGGTGAAAGCACGAATCAACCAGCACAGCACCGATGGGTACGAGATACATAATGTGCAGGAACGGGATATATAATGTGCAGGAACGGGACATATAATGTGCAGGAACGGGACCTTACGTGGATTGCCACGGGGCACGTCTGTAACTCCCTTTGCCTTACAAGCAAATGGGGAAAAAAGCAGAGGAGCGACCGGCAACGGGGCTGGAGCGCAGCGGGCACATCACTGCGGCGTCGATTGGATGAGGTTTCTGTTCCTGATAAGCTACGAGCTTTCTCTGTCAGAAGAGATCATATCCACCCGGATGAATCCAGATAACTGGCTTCTAAACTGCCGTAGAAATATAAAGCATTTGTTCAGTTTCTTTATACTCTGCAGTGATAATTGTTATATAAATCCCAAAAATGTTCCTGAGCATTCTCAGAATGTAAAGTTTCAAAGTTTTTTGGCTGATGATAACCAGCCTTATCTCAAGATTTAAAAAAGAAAAAGTGAGAGACCGTTTTAACTAAGAAGTTGAAGAATTGAGTTTAAGCGACCAACAGAGTGCACCTCTCATCACGCTGGGGTAAGATACCCTGAGCGCTATGTTCAAACATCGCTCTGGGCAAAGACTTTTAGACTTCAGGTCCTTTGGAAATGGTAGATAGGGCTACAGAAACCATGGCTTTGCGAAAGCCACTGGTATGGCTTCGAAGTACTTGTCATCGGTTCAGAAAGACAGCACGCAGCAACCTCAACAGTGCTCAGCGCACGGCACGGCAGCTGACCCGAGCGGCGGCTTTCCAAAGGAAGCAGGCGTGCATTTAAGCTGCTCTTCTCCAGGAAATACGGACAGAAAACGGACAGGGAGAGATCCGAACAATTCCTGTCCCTTCCCTCTCCACGCCAGCTTGGGGAGAACGAACAATCCCTGTTTTTCATCGCGTCTGTTCCAATTTCGGGAAGGAGATTCAGGCAGGGAATCCCAGCCAGAATCCTGCGTCTTCTGCAACAGCACGTGGCACCTCAGCATCCTTCCCCACCTCTCCCACCTCTCCTCTCCAGGGCCCACCTTCTCCAGATAATCTTCCTAAACTTCACGCCGAGCTCAGCAGAGTTCACGGGCATCCCAAGGCGCGCTCCGAGCGCGGCAGGCACGCAGCCCGCCGAGCAGCCCTGCGCTGCCGACAGCTCTCCTTCGCACCACCGTACGCCCGTACAACCAGCCAGTGACTTCTACGCTTCCAACCACCGAAAGAGGAAGACTGTGTATTAAAAGGCAGTGTCTTAAAAAGGGAAGAATACTTTCCAATGAAAAATCAGCATCCTCACAAAACAAACTCCTAAAGGCACAAACCGGTGAACTAATCGGAGCAGGTTACAAGAGTAATCGGAAAGATTCCTGGGAGATTAAAACAAAGGGTTTCACTAGCAACCTAAGTTTCTGAGAGCATCGAGAGCCTCAACCTGCACACTGAGAGCAAGAGAGGCGGCTCGAACGGTCCGTGACACACCACGGTCCTTCAGATCAGACAGCACATGCCATATTTGCCTTATGTCTTTTTCCTGCAAGCTTTATCTGCTAGCTTCCTAAATAACACTGTTCACACAGCTACAGATCTATAAAGGGTTATAAATACATGTATTTATATATATTCACACAGTTTAGTCCCTGTAATAAAGGTCTACTCCTTTCTCTTCTGTGCTGCTGGAGCAGCTGCCAACACTGATGGCACTGGTGGCTGTTGTAGAAGTAATCGTGTCTACACCAATCCTCCAGAGAAAGCAACAGAAAGCACATTACTGTCGAAAGGAGAAGCGGTTGGCTCAGCTCAGTCTCATAATTACTATATACAGAAAAGAAACCCCGTAGACACAAAGTCCCACCTTCCCTCCAGCTCACAAACCAGTTCTGCTCAGCCCAGCTGGGCAACTCAACTTGGAGCCTACGCAGCTCAAGCAGGGTAACTCGGATCGACGTGAGCCTCATCCAGACATTTACATTTGTAGGCAATAAACAACAAGCGGCATGCAACGGTTTCGTTCGAGAAGTCAAAACAATCAATGGCTTTAACATTAGAAGTGTGTCCTGATGTGGTAAAGTCAACATGCTAACAGAGGAGACGTACCTAACAGCAGGTTACTCCATTCCTGTGACCTAAGCAAACATGCGTCAGTTAGTTCAACACAAATTAAAAGAAAAACACATCTGAAGTGCACACCAAGACCACCAGATTCAGAAAAATGATTCATCTATGTTTACAATACGTATTTCCTTGCAATGGGTTTTCTCCTATAACACGATGTGTTTTCTCGGAAATGAGAATAGAGAGGGGAGAGAGAAGCTGCGATGCTTTGCAAAAGGCTTCCCCCACTGGGAAAATGAAAAGTTGCCCGTCCCTGTCTCTAAGTTAACACTAACAGCAGCATTGATAACCAACACTTTTTATTTAAATGCCAACCTTAGTTTCCTAGAAAAGGAGTGGTTATGGATTAGATTCAGCAGATTGCTGTAAAGCCTCTTTTGGATCAGTAGCCAATGTTCTCCAGCCTGTGAACATCTTACATTTAAAACAACAAGCTTCAAAGCAAGTCTTCGGAATTCCTACGTGAAGTCTACAGGGGCTGAAGAAGCAAACGTCTCCTCCCACGTATTTACGCTCCCCGACTGCCCTCTTACAGCAATCGGGAGCACGGTTCGGAGAATTTGCTTTTGCACACTAGGAAACTTCAGAATGGACCTGGCAATCCATGACCACTCCTGCCAGGTCCCGGATCACAGCTACACGACGACACACAGCGGGATTAACACGACGGTGGCGGGGTGTCCCTCCCCGGGACAGCGAACCACGGAGAGAGGGAAGACCAGGACAAGGAAGATGCAGCAGAGGCTACGGCCAAGAAATTCAGGAGCTTTGGTCTTGAGGTTTCAACACGACCCTGTTGCCACTCAGAGAAAGAGCAGCCACCAAACAGTCAGTGCTACGACCAGGAGAAAGGACATCATAAAGGGAATACGTGGAGAAGGAAAAATGCTAGAGTACAGCTGACACTTTTTGAGTGATTTCTGCTCTTCAGGAATTGGAATAGAAACCTTTGGAAGAGTTTCTTCACTTGCTTGCCGGGGAAAGGCTGTCTCAGTAGGTATCTCCTGCTTTTTTAGTTTGTCTTCATCCTGTACTAACAGAGGACGTTCCTGTGTCTGCTTTCGTGGTAGAAGATCAAGAAAGACAGAGAGAGATGAACAAAAATGACAGATGGAAAGTGCCCAAAATGGTACTTGGAGGTGTGCAAAGCGTTAGGACAGCCTTCTCTCAACATAAACTGCCCTGGAGAGCAGAGCCGCTGGTGGCTTGGGTCACACCAGCCTTAGAGCTACAAAAGCTAGTCCTCTCTGCAGAGCTCGGGAACATCTGGATCAGGATCACGTGTGGTTTGTCACAAACCTCTGGACCGTGATCACGCGTGTTTTGCGCCTGCCCTCCCAGAAAAGCCTATGCTCAAAACCTACGGAAGTGTTTTGGAATTGGAACGGTTGAGAAAAAAGTTCGAGGCATTAGAAATAGAAATGGCATAGTACAAAATGTGGTCTCTGACAGCTTCCTAATCAACAGTGCCCTTAAAAAATAGCGTTTCTTAAATATCACTGAACATCCAGCTGCAGTGCAGATACAAAATGCTTTTTCAAAGTTCTCACGACAGTATCAAAATTTCAATTGTTTGGAAAATTCTACTGGAACAAGTGAAAAATTGTTACATCTTAGAAATCCTGAGCGTGGAACAGGCAGGATGGCAGTGGGAGTGTTGCAAACTCCTTAAATTTTGCTCCGCATTTTAGCACTTTTGTTTCTGGAGTTTAAAGAACGTAAAAAACCAGAATGAGCAAATCATCACGTAGGATCATGCAAGGGCTCTAGCGCTTTCGGTGACGAAAGAAAAGATCGTGGGAAATGTTGCTGTTCAGTAACTCTCCATCCCTTTAGTTTTGCCAGACCTGGTCAAACCCAAGTGCACCTAGGAGAGGAAAAACTTGGCTCTAAGCTCTCTCAGTTGAGCTAGCCTCCTTTGATCAGTGCGGTATTTTGGGACTGGTTCTTTGCACACCCCTAAGTGATGAGTATTGGGGAGAAAGTAGCTGGGAGACTGGGCAGCAAAAGAAAATATAAAATGCAAGAGTAACGTGATCATTAAAACAAAAAACAGAAAGAAAGACAACATAAAAAGAACAGGGTACAGTTAAACTTTCATAATTGCTTTTCTCTCCGAATACACGGTTATATCTTTCATGCAGCTTTTTCGAACCAGCCATGCACCAAAATAAGCAAAATTGAAAGCTGCAAAAGCTGCAGCAGTGCAAAAGTCCTCTCGGTGTGAGTTATGAAACTACTTCATGTAGCCAAAAGAAAAAAATGTTATCCAGCAGCTGCTGTTGAGTTTTTGCTTGGTGCCATTGCAATAGCAAAAGTCTGGTTCAGAAGCACATATCAAAACAGCAGCTTTACCTCAAGCCCACCAACCTGTCTCTCAGAAGATAGGACAGTGACTTTCTTGACCTGGACACACAAAGCGTGTTAAGGTTCAGTTGTCTTGAAATAAAACATATAGGAACAGCAGAAAAGCAGCCCCTGGCAGAATACCCTTTGGCCACTACAGCAGGGTGAAGATACCACCATGAACAGGAGAAAGCGGATTGCTTTGCATCGTGATTTACCATCCTTAAACATGGGCGGGGGAAGGAAGGCATCCGCGCCGGTAGGTGCCTCTCGAAGATGCATTTCTGGAAGTTCACCTCAGAGCAAGACCACTTCAGAGAGGATCAGATTAAGAGGGAATTTCCAGAAATGCAAATCCAGGGCTGCCACCAACCCTCACGTCGCTGTGGACCACTGCAGCCTTAGATGGGGAAAGCCCACAGCATCCAGTTATCGTGAACAGCAGCCCCCCAAGACCTCACAATGCGGTCACCATGCAAGAAATTCTTCGTAATAACCAAGAATATCATTCCTGAACTGTGGTTGTGGAGCTTGAGAGCCCCTGCTCTATCCCACCCGCACATCCGTAAACCACGTGGCACCGTGGGCAGAGCTCTGCACCGCTCTGCTGCCCACATTCCTGCAGAATTCACACTGAGACCCAGCAACCAAAGAGGAAAGTCCATCTGTGGACTTAAACACGGTAATTCCAAGGATAACGATCAACCCTCATTAGTTCATTTTGGAGGTTTTGTTTTTCCAGCAGGGAAAAAAAGCCCTATACTTGTCATGGCTTTTCTCTATGCTTTGAGGAGCCTGTAGTGAACTTGGCCGTTAAGACCCCTTGTACCTGTTGTGATAACCCTCCCTCCACTGCAAGATTATTTCTGTTTAAAAAGTCTCCCTTGCAATGGTTTGAAGATGAAATGCAAGCTTATCTGCAGCGCTGCGGGCTTAAACCAGGAGAGAGTCTACGACTGCGCCACTGCAGCCAGGGTGCAATTTTTCAGTTGTAATGAAAAATCGCATTTATTATTAAAGAGACTCATTACCTGCTAGAGTTTTACTCACGAGCTTCAAATCTGAGCTAGGTAACACCAATATTAAAGCTCTCTGTTATCCAAGAAGAAACTAGTTGGCAGACAGATCTCTGCTGCTCCAACTCCGTTTCTTCGAAAAATTACCTTTTTTAAGGACATTAGCAGGGAGACTGAGAATTGTGTATGGCCACTAACATACAGACACTGCTCCTGCAAGGAGAAAGATTTCCATCCCGTATGAACAGCCCTGCTGTAGCACCTGAGGAGTCTTCTCGAAGCCTCCACAGCAGATCAGCACCTGCAGATCCTAATGCAAGACTGAACCCCATGACATACTGGATTAACTGGACAATAAAGTGACTTGAACATTGATACCATCCTAGTGCTTCTGCACTAGGTTACCTGCAATGTTATCTCTGAATTAATTCCCTTCAATTTAGGGTTTTGGGGGTTTTTTTCCCACATTTTGGGGAGACCTATTCCCTGGCACCAGGAATAAGCCAGTCCCCAAAAGAGCCATGGGAAGTATACTCTAGCATCAGAGATGAAAGCAACGCTAGGAAAAGCAGCACCAAAACCAGGTGAAGAATCCCTACATTCTTTTCTACCAAAAAAAATCGTATTTTGATGATACTACAACTAAAGCATCAATTCTCTGAGACCATTATACATGTTAAAAGTCAATATTAACTATTAAAATTCAATATAACCAAACCCTAAGGGGAGCTGGGGCTCAATCCTAGGTTGCAAAGCTGTCCCTTGGAAGTCGCACACTGCTCTGCACTGACCCCCCCCACGCCGCCGAGGTACTCACTCCATCCGCTCCCGTGGGAATCTGCCCGTTGACGTTGAGGGTTCGGAAAGGGGAGTGAGTGGACAAACGTTTGTCCCATTCACTCGGCCGAGGCTCCGGGACGGACTCCATAAAGTTCTTCTTCAACTCACTGATGTTGGCGTGATGCTTCTTTATTTCTTCTTGGGTCTTATCTAGATCCTATTAGTAAAAGGACAAGATAAATGAAGCGACACGGAGACGACACCTGCGATTGCCTACGCTGCCGCATAGCAAAGCTGCGCTCAGCAGAGGTGTTGCCGACTTCCATCACTTGGGCTCACACTGCAAACACACAAAGGGAACGTCCTCTCTCCTCTTTCCTCTTGTATTAATTGGGATAAACTGCAATCGGCACGGAGCGGGGTCTCCTCCAGGAGCGGGACGTGCCATCGGTTCATCTCAAGCAACACCAAAAGAGATGACAGCTCAGGGGTTTTCCCCATATGGGATTTTTAAAAATTGCAATAATATCTTTGTTCGGGTTATTTAATTTAGTGCCTTTAAATTGGGTGGGTTTGCTTTCTTTACCCTCTGTTAGCCTGAATATTCATGGTATAAATGTAGTTACTGTTTAAGAAAATATTTTCCCAATTTTATTTATTCTCTTCATACCTATTTCTCTTTCATCCTACCAGGAATTATCTTTGGTCCCAGAACACCCCCATTACTTTTTCCCCCCGCCTCTCATCTCATCCCTCCAGGAGCTACCACAGGAGGTTTTAGACTTCTGAAATGAAGATGAGATGACAGCCCTTTAAAAATCAAACTGAGAATTTACTTTATGCCGGATTAATCAAGAAACTCCTGCTAAAATACTTCATCTGGAAAAAGCCAGATTTCTACTCTGTGATGCCAGTTAACAGCATAAACGCACAGACTTCAAGGCAAGTCAGCTCTCTTCAACTTGTTTAAAAATAGTTTTTCCTTGCAAGCAAACCAGAGTTTGTTGAAAACAAAGCTTTTGCATAAAATAGGCATAAGCCAAACAGCAATTTTTTTGGACAGTGCCAAAAAGCAGCAAGCCTCACCCGTTAGAAAGGGGGAAATTAAGGTCAGTAAAAGCATCACTGGGAAATTTCACTATTTTTGTGCTTTCCGTTGGTACTCGGCCCATCGATTTTAGAAGATGGGAGAGCAAATGCATCCCGAAAGGAGGGTTTGCCCCCCAATATCGGCGTCCCTGCAGCGCACCCAGGACACACCACCCTCCCTCCGCAGGGCTACAGCCCCAAATGCCCCATTAACAACATTTGGCATGGTTCTGGGGGGGGGGGAAAAACCAGTTTTGGCATCTGTCCTGGATGAAAGCACAAGGCAAGTGCCTGCTAGTTAGGAAAAAAAAAAAAGCACACAGAAGTCTGCTGAGGGTAAAGCCCTGCCCGGGTCCAGGAGCCCTACAGTTGCTCCTGGTTTAGAGAAGAGAGAAAGACCACCTTGGCTATCCGCCACTGCGCGAGAGCTGGTCCTGGGAGGGTTTGCAGAGAAGCTAAAGCCACGAGGAGCTACGTGGAGCCACAGCGGGTCTGGAAAGCATCTGGAGGACCGGGCTCGCTAAGCGTTAAGGCTTTTCCTCCTGTTTTGCCCTTTTTGTAAGAACGCGGAGCGTGGGTTATCGAGCACGGAGCGATAAAAGGCGTTCAATAAAATCAAGCAGCAGCTTCGGGAGTATGAGGTCTGCTGGAAAAACATCTGATCTGTCAAATGCATGGATTAAAAAAAAAAAAAAAAAGAATAAAGGGGGTGAGCTGCTGGGGTCAGCCCTTTTCTAGGGGAGGGCTGGAGCACCTGCAACAGAACCGGTGGGGAGGGCAGCAGGGCTGGAGAAGGGGCTGGGTGCCAGAGCCAAGTATTGCACTAACAGGAAAAAGGGGTTTAGAAGCAATGAAAAAGCTCTGTTTGGGGTTGGGGAGATGGAGATGCTCGAGTTGGGTGGAAGAAAGCGACAGGCACAGTCTTCGCAGTGCTCCGGCGGCGGCCGAACCCTGCCCATCGTGCCGCAGACCCTTCACTCGTGGCCGAAAGCTTAAGTTGTTAGCAGTCCAAAAAAAAAAAAAAACAACCCAAACTTAAAAAAAAAACCACCCAAAAGCTGCAAAACTTTTAAAATTCAGATTAGGAGAAGGCAGTTAGTACACTTCACTTGCAAGAGATACCAACAGGGAAACCCTACCAGCTGCTGGTGCTGCAATTTTGAGTAGAAACACAGAACACAGAGTATCAGAAGCCACAAAACGTCTTCCGTAACACAGTGTATTAAAAAAACAAAAATATATGATCGGCATGGTCTGTTCTGAGACCGTGCTTGGGCGAAACCAAGCGTGAAGGGCTCCCAAAGCCGCAGGGAACAGCTGTAGGCGGAGGGGTGAAATGGCTTCTCGCCTGCTCACAAGCCACCCACGGCCATCGAGCCCCCGCATCAGCTCCGAGGGGACCTGGTGCCGATGCAGGATGGGGCCCGGGGGAGCGTTAAAGATGCTGCAAGGCAAGCGAGCGGCGGGAGGAGGATTGCAACGTCGCAAACATCGCTGCAACGCCGGCAGCAACGTCCGAAAGGAGAACTTGCTCCTGTCTGAAGCAAGGCGGACATCGCGGTGGCCTGAACGCCCCGGAGGTGACAATTTCACCTGCAGCTTATCCTGAATTTTGCATTTTTGTCTTTTCCCCCAGGAAAACAACTTCTTTTAAGCAAGGAGAAACTTGTCCATGAGCCCCCTGCCACGATTCACGCCACTGTGAGCACCCAGCGGGTCCAAGAGCAGACCTGAGCACGCAGCTCTGCCAATCATATATTTTGGGTAAGTATGAGAGAATGAAAGTCAGAAGAGGTAGAAGGAAGAATGCCTGCACATCGTCATGTTTACCGTCACCATGCAAAAGCGTATTTTTTAAAAAAAAAAAAAACAAACCAAAAGGTCTTTCATGCAACAGCATGCAAAAACAAAGGCAGCGGCAGAAGAGGAAGAAAAAAGTTCAGCGCAGATGCAGAAGGTCTAGGCAAACGCAACTGAAAAAAGCTTCAAGTTCATACAAACCTCCAACATTAAATTGCTATGCCTGATATAAATGTTTTCACCATCTAGCCTCTTTGATCTTTTCTGTGAAAATGAAAGAAAAGGGGGAAACAAAACAAAAAAAAAAAAAAAAAAGAAAAGCACAAAAAATTAAAATGTTGTTTTTTTGCGGGATTGACAAATTGGCAAATTAAAAAAGTTAACTCAAGGTTGGGAGCGCAGCGCTGTGCCAGTGTGGGGTGGGGACCCAGCCGCAGGGACGCCGGCGTGGGGCCACCACCGGGAAATGGGGGTTCTGGCTCATGGAGAATGGGGAAATGCAATGAGTCCTTTAAAGAGACAGCTCCCAGGGGTTCATCGGCTTTCGCCTTGATTCATATCGCTCGCCACAAAGAGACAGTTCACCACTTTTCTGTGGAAGCCTTGCACAAAGTTCATATTGCTGATAGAGATGCCCGCGGCTGCACTGCCTGGTGTAACTTTTACAAGGTCTCAGTGCACAGTAACTACGCCTTAACCACCTTTCCCATCTCGGATATGTCCCCTAATGCTCAAGCAGTACAAAAAAGCATTACACTTCTTTTTTCCTTTTTTTTTTTCCTTTGCATTTCCTGGAATGCACGCTATACAGTTTTCTTTGGTTTCTAACTAAATTTGTGACAGAGAAGATAAATTTTATAAATCAAATGAAGTGTGTTTCTCTCGAACATTCAACATGCATAATTTTAGCAATCAGACTGTCTATGGGACAAAAACCTATCCATTTTAAAATAAAATATTTGATAGTTGCAGTTTAAAAAAAAAACCACACCAAAAACCCAACCCAAAGCACATGAAGAAATTGGAGCACTGTCTTTTTAAACAGGTCACAGATGCATGAATGATATGGCAAATTTGTTTGGTGAAAGTGGAAAATGGCTAACCTTCCTCATTCTTATCAGTTCTTCCTCTTTTTCTGCAGGCTGCTGCTGTTGGGCAGTGATAAAAAAAAAAAAAAAAGTTGTTGGTTCATTTAACTGTGCTGAACCTCACTGTTTAACCTTAAAAAAAAAAAAAATGTGAGCAACCTAACTGAATTATTAGCACAAACCTGGGGCTGGTCACCATTCGTGGTGGGTACTGTGACCTCAATGTGCGTTTTCCTCACCTACATTTAAGAAATAAATTGGTAAAAACATTTCTTGTTAGTAGACTTGTTTCAAGAGACCATTTAGTTTCAAAACACAGCTGCATAAAGTTGGTTTTGAAATGCTGGGTGAACATGCAAAAACCAACATGCAGTCCTCCGGAAAGAGTTAATGACACCGCAGCTCTCCGCCAGTCTGTTAGTTCACAGCACGTGACAATAATTCCTTCAGGTTGAGAATTATTCGCATTTGAACCCAGCGCTCTCCAGTGCTTCTGAAGACAGGCTTCCCACTTGCATTAGCTTTGTCAGGCAATCTTTTCAAATTTCATTTGCAGCTGGATCTCCCAGTGAAATCCTTACCAAAAGCAACACGCTCAAATTAACACGGACCTTCTCAAAAACAGAAAGTTATTTGTTATGCGCAGGTATTATGTTCAGAGAGTCAGCAAGAAGAGGCCGATTTACAAAACCAAGCCTAACATCACCAATTAAGTTCTTTACTGTCCGTAAGTAGAGAGCCAAGATTGTCTTAACACTTTAAGGAAAGTATTTTAGGGAAACTGGATTGTCAAATACTCTGAAGACAAAAGCATCAGTGGGTGTTAAAAGAAACGATGCAGCTGTATTTGAGAAACAGGGTAAATTTGGCACGTTCAAATCCACAATTTCCTCCCACATCTACATTTAAAGAAAAAAAAAAATCCAGTGTTTAAGCATTTAGGAAAAAAACTCTGTAATAAGTGAGATGGGATGAATAAAAACTACTTATTCTCAGTTGAATGCTAGGGAGGGTGAGCAGCCGTGCAGGACCAGCGTTACAGGAACCACGTGCCACGACGCACGCTCCAAAGTGCCATCCTGAAGATCCCTTCAGCATTTTCGTTTAAAAAATTACAGGTCACACAGCAACTGTCCTTCCTTCCCCTCCATCTCCCAACCTTAATTAACAGCGATCTCCCCTGGAGTATGTCACGCAAGACCCACTGCGTGACATGTTATAGCAAAAACGTGGCTCCAGTAACGCTGAGAACAGCTGAATACTCAGGGTAACGCGCAAATTGTATCTCGAGGCACGCGCCCCTGCTGCAACACTGGGAGGTTTCAGTCAATAAGATTTGCAGAATATTAAGGACGCTGTAATAAGAACAATAATTTTTCACGTTATTTTCACTTACGAGAAAAATATACACAGATCAACATCAGCAGAGGTCTCAGACGTTTGCAAAAAGTTCAAAGAATGTTTAAAAAAATTTCATTTAAACAATACACCCCCCAAGGTCTCAACAGTGCCATTCACAACTAAAGTTTTAGTCCAGTTTGCAGAAACACATTAACAGCTCTCCCAGAGAAAGCCTATCAACGTAAAAAACATTTGCATTCGGACGCCGGGCTGCAGACCAGATCCGTATCACTGATTTCTCTGGAATTGCTGCTGCTGTCATACCAGGAATCAGCAGAGACAGCAATGGGCGAGCTCCAAATTCAATTACCATGAACTTCTCTGCAGTTCTTGCCAGCTTTTTGAACCATGTATCAGTAAGTTGGCATTTAGTTTGACTGCAACCACCAAAACCCAGCCGCCACGGACCTCCTCCTTCCTTGCCCTCGGAGGGTCCGGGCTGGGATTTCCCTGGGACCCAGACCCCCCTGGGCGAGGAATAAACCCCCGCACAGAAGGTGCTCAGAGCTGCTGCTCTGGGACGGCTCCTAGAGCCGATGCTCCAGCCCGGAACCAGCGGAGCCCCTTCCAAAGAGACTCCGGTCTGGCATACCTTTGACGCATCGGCGGGCTGCGGCTTGGCTTTCTCCGGTGGGATTTCTTCACGCCTCACGTCGGGTTTCGCCGCTTCCTTTTCTACTTTAGAGGCAGCGACCACGTCCTTCGCGTCGGGCTTAGCTGGGACTGGTTCTGCAGCGTGGCTCTGAGCGATGGCCGGGGCAGAGGTGGGACGGGGACTCCTCTCGGGGGTTATCACGGCCACTGCTGAGGATGGGGGAGAGAGAGACAGGGACAGGGCTCAGAGCGGGCAACGATTCTAAAGCACCAGGCAAAGTCTTTCCAAATTACAGTGCTGTCGTTTAAAAAGAAAGGGGGGAGGAGGAGGAAAAAAAGGGAAAAGAAAGAAAGATGTTGAGCAAAGCAGCTTGTGCATTTAGTACGGGAAAGTTGTGATTATTTTCCTTATGGTTTAAATAAAATAAAATAAAACCCCACAACAGATGGTTTACAAAAAGCAAGCTTGCACTCTGCAGAGAAGCCACACCAGAAAGGCAAATAGATTTTTGACACTGGTTTCTGGGTCCTTCACACACAACAGACACAGAAGTCCATCCCAACGCAGCCGTTAAAATAGAAACACTGATAGCTGTGGTGAGTTCTTGACTCATTGGCATCTCCTCAACCAGAAACGGATGGTTTCTGGAAGAGCAACAATGGTTTTCCCCCATCTCCCCAACCTTTTCAGCAATTCCAACAACAACAAAAAAAAAATCAACAAGCATTGCTCCATAAAACTGTACAGCAACTTCCAGGTGGGTTTCAAAGCAGGCTGAGGCTGCGTGTCCGAGATGGGTATCTCCTGCTGCAGCCCAAGGCACCGCTGCGAGAAGATACCCAGCATCTCCAGATCAGTGCCAGTGCAGAAATGAACAGCATGCTGCCAAAAAATCATCTTTCCAGAGAAGGATGACAGTCTTAAATACAAGCACTAGGTACACACAAAACCAACCGCCTACTCTTTCCTTCGATTCCTGATTTCCCAGACAGCTCCCAATCCCTGAAAAGCCTGACACCTCCAAAATATTCAAGCCAATATTGTGCGACAAGGAAAGCCCCAGTTAATTCACTGCGTGTACCTATAGACACAATAAGTATTTAGCTCTCCTGATGTTGGTTTTTATGGCCGTTCCACTAAAAATATACCTGGTCACCTGAAATAATTCCTTTGACATGGTCTCATATTCCAAAAATCACAGTTTATGCAGCAAGGGTCACACTGCGTCACTCATCCCAGCCAGCACTGGGTTACTAGAGTCCATCCAGCTCGTCAAAGACACTAGAAAATTCAGCATTAAAAAAGAACTTGTCATTTTAATTAACTCCTTAGTAAGAATTCCTGTTCCACTGAAAAGATAACTGATCTCATCTGTGTGTATGAAAGGTGTGCAGAACAAAGTATCCACGTGGCCAAAAACACACAAGGTGGAAGGGCAAAAAAGAACCTGATTCTTCAGAGCCTGAAATTACACTTTTAAGACAAACTCCTAGACAACCACGTCTTGCTGAAAATCCACACTAAGACCCCAAACCACCACCGCCATCTCCGTTACCTCCCCCCCTCTTCGGCACGGCAGTTCATTTCTGTGAGCCAGACATTGCGTTATCCTTTCGGAAGGACAACCCGTGCCGTGTCCCGGTGTTATTTATGCCACGGAAGCGGTGACAGCCGCCGGGGAGGTTGTACAGCGGGACGATCGGGATTAGGAGGACGCCGGGTGTGCAAAGCCCCCGTGGTGGTACCTGCCTCCTGCGGGACCGGCTCTAGTTCTCTCATCACCACCATTTTTTCCTTCCTCCTCCTCTTCAACTGGGCTTATCTCAACATTGCCAAGAGCGCGTTTGGCTAAAAAAGTTACACAGGTGTTAAAATGCCACCTCGAAGATCAAGTCGCAAAGGAAATACTGGCATCAGTAAATCCCCAGAGCCACCTCTCTTCAGGGACTCCTGCTTCTCTCACAGCGCTTCAGCGCATCAAGACACGTGGAAAAAATAATAAAAGATCCTAGGCTTTTCCTTTGATATTCAGCAACGAGTTCTGTGCTGTCCAGAATTGCATTATTTTAGTTATATTTTCTCGGTTTACTATCTTTAGCTATTTTGACCATTTAAAGACAGTAAAAAGCGCTGCTCCAAAATATGAGATTTAAAATACCGATCATCATCACCCCAGCCAAGAAAACTGTCCCTACTGGGAACAAAAGTGTCACGAGGAGGACGAAGTTTAGGAATGAGAAGAAGGGGCAGCTGTAGGGAGACCCTGGCTGTGCTCGGGTCTGCCGCTGGCCGCTGCCTGCTCTGCTGCAGCCCATCCCACGGAGCATCCTCCAGTCTCAGCGCCGGGGCTGGTTTAGCGTTTTTCATAATATTCAAGAAAACGGGTGAAGTTCCCAGTTACCTCCCTCCTCGGCTTCAATCCCCTCTTCCTGCCATGACTAACCAACTCTGCTTTTAATTATGATTGGGGTGTATCTGTCTGCAGCAATAAAGTTGCTCTGAAAAAAACCCCAACTAGGAAAGAAGTTCAGTTTCTATAGCATTCTGTAATGCTATAGAAAAATCTGTAATGAGTCTGTAAAAGTTGTTATTATTGAAGACTTGAACTGCTTACTTAATATCAGATAGTTTGCATCTACATTAGCTATGTTGAATTTACAGAATGGTGTTTATAATGTTTAAACCTGTTGTCGTCTTTGGGCGTCTATCCCACTGTTCCTAATTCTGCTTCTATCACCAGGTAACTCGGAGACATTCTGAGGGGTCACTAAGCACGTGAAGAGTTGCACTAGTAATTCAAAAGAGAATTTAATAAGTTACTTCTCTGTATCTGAACTGTACTTCGGTTTCTTTGGTCGCCTAACGAAGAAAAAAAGCAGTGTGTGGGTGACCTCCAGCAGTCCCGGAGCACACAACCTGATTTTTCACATTCCTACAGCTCAGGAGAACGAGCCTTACCAGAAGGGACAGCAGCCGAGGAGCGTTAAAAGGCCACTGCACACTCATTTCACCACGCGGGCACACAGCCAAGCCACGGCACGGCACCTCCTCGTCTCAACCGGAGGCACACCCCGATAAAGCAGCACGTGTATTAACAGCACGCTTGCAAAGCCGAGTGTGATTTTAATGGCAACGAACACCACCGCAAAGGATGCAACCTCTGCCCTACAGCACTGCATCACTTCAACCCAGCAGGTCACAGCACGGGCGGCCGCGGGAGCCACGCCGATGGCAAACGCCGCTGCGGCTGTACCTGACCACGTCTGCAACGGCTCCGGTAACTTTGGTTCAGCAACGGGAACCTTAACCACCTCTACCTTCTCCTCCTCCTCTTCCTCCTCTGCAATGGGTTTCATTTCAAAAGTTTCAAGAGCGTGTTTGGCTAGAAAGAGGTTTGCATGTGTTAATAGAGCGGTCGGAGAACCGCACGGACACACGACGGTCGCCACGGCAGAGGAAAGAGTGAGGAGATCCCTCTCCGAGGCAGCGGCTGAGAACAGCAAGGAGGTTTTTAAACCAGGCAGCTTAATAGTAATTTTTCACCGTGCAATTGCCTATCAGTCTTTCTAGGGCTGCCAGGCCCAACAGTGTATTGGATGAGAGGGGAAAAAACAACGCAAATAAGCTTTGCAGGCTCCTTGCCCAGGCAGGGATACGTGGGGACAGGCAAACGGCTCTCGAGTGTGGTACTAGGACGGGCTCTGCCTGCGAAGTCTGGGGAGATGGAGGTGCTGGCTGGTAAAATCCAGGAAAAACACACCCAGGCTCCTGTAGATAAAAACCTATATAAAAACTAGCAGCGTTAATTAAACGTACTTGAGTGATCAGCTTCAAATCTAAAAACTAGGAACATACAGCCATCTATCCTGGTGTCTTAAATGTTAATTCTCCACCTTCTGTTTTTACAGCATCAGGTTTTCCCTGCCAGGCGATGCTGACTAGCGAGAATTCAAGGCAAGAGAGTGGTGGGGAGACAGTCCGCCACATTACTTCATGAAAGCTTGGTCTAGATTTCATACCAGAAAAACAGTGATGTCAAAAGCGCGCTGTAAAAAAAAATGAGGGTGGAAGAAGGGCAGTGGAGCAGTACGTAATGCATTTGCATACAAATTATCTCCAGCCTTAATGCACCACAGGCATTCACTATTTAAGTGATGAAGACTGCAAATATTTGACAACACCGCTGCTGTGATATGCTTCTTAGTATTCAAATATGCTGTTGTACCTACACACCTCTTAAGGGCATTAATATTTATTAGTAGTACTTATCTTAAGAGAAATATAAGCTCCATGTAGCAAAATGGGCGGCATTTCTCAAACCACCAAAAAACCCCATTATAGGCTTAAAAAATGGCAAGCAGGTCCCGGGATGAAGAATTTCAGAAGCTTTACAAGAAGTTTAAGATCAAACTTTAAAGTTTTTCTAATCCACATTTACAAAAACACCCAAATTTAATAAGGAGACAGTTCTCCAGTTCCAGCACATCCTAAACTTTTTCCCCACCTCCCCACAAGGATTACAGTCTAACAAGGTGCAAGGTGGAAATTTAAGGAGTCTCCCAGAGCCAGGGCTCTGCCGGGCTGTCTGTCCTCTGACTGTGAAACTCTTCTTGCAAAGAAACGAAAAAGAAAGCCGCCAGATTTGGTGAAACTTTTGAGTTGTCAGGAACAAGCATGTGAAGGATAGGAAAGATGCTGCAGAAGAGTTGTAGCCACCACCACAGCTATACCTGGCTTCTCTCGGATCTGATCCACGGGTTTTGGTTCGGGAACCTCAACCACCACCACCTCCTCCTGCTTCTCTTCCTCTACGGCTCTGAACTCAACTTTTTGAGTCGCACGTTTAGCTGAAGAAACGGGGCACATGTTAACGACTGCCCACACAGCAGATGGAAAAAGGCTGCAGACTTCAACGGGGACAGAAGCGTTATATTCACAGGCTGCTCTTTTCCAAGCTCTGACATTTGGGTGCGGGATTGCAGCGGGGATTTCTCTACTCATCTGGGGTCATAATGGTCTACAGGGCACGGCCAAGGGGCAACCAACTGCGCTGGTCCCCTCGCCTCCGTGCACCGTGCCCGGGTAACCTCGCACGCCCGGACTGCAGGCAAGCAGGCGTTTTGCTTTGCGGTGATACGGAGCTCAAACCAAGCAGCCCTTTCCCTCCTGGCTCTGAGGCATGAAGCCCAGGCTCGGGGTGTCACTGAGCCCTGTAAACCCATGCCAGGAGCAGGGGCAGCCTGGCTGCTGCTGGCCAGGGGGCACTGGGGCAGCCCTGCTCCCTCCCGGGTTGCAGCACGACCTCGGGGCTCAAAGCAACGCTGTTCTTGCTCCATCAGGTGCCCCTGGTGCAAAGGGATGCGCCCCTTTCCCTGGATCCTCTTGGTGCAAAGGGATGAAACCCTTTCCCTGGATCCCCTTGGTGCAAAGGGATGAAACCCTTTCCCTGGATCCCCTTGGTGCAAAGGGATGCGCCCCTTTCCCTGGATCCTCTTGGTGCAAAGGGATGCTCCCCTTTCCCTGGATCCCCTTGGTGCAAAGGGATGCACCCCTTTCCCTGGATCCCCTTGGTGCAAAGGGATGCGCCCCTTTCCCTGGATCCCCTTGGTGCAAAGGGATGCTCCCCTTTCCCTGGATTCCCTTGGTGCAAAGGGATGCTCCCCTTTCCCTGGATCCCCTTGGTGCAAAGGGATGCGCCCCTTTCCCTGGATCCCCTTGGTGCAAAGGGATGCGCCCCTTTCCCTGGATCCTCCTGGTGCAAAGGGATACTCCCCTTTCCCTGGATTCCCTTGGTGCAAAGGGATGCTCCCCTTTCCCTGGATCCCCTTGGTGCAAAGGGATGCTCCCCTTTCCCTGGATCCTCTTGGTGCAAAGGGATGCTCCCCTTTCCCGGGATCCCCTTGGTGCAAAGGGATGCTCCCCCTTCCCTGGATCCTCATTTTATAAGCACCCCATGATCCAGATCAAGGGGAGCAAACTTAGCCACTCCCCCTTCCATGCCTCACCTCCTCTAACCTGGCTCTTTTAAAAATGTCAGGGACGAGCCCACCTGATCGATAGGCCACGAACTTCAACATTAGCATCGTTTTAACAGACGCTGACAAGGTTTCAAACAGTTGTGGCAAAAAATCTCCCCCTCAAGGAAAACTATTTAATTTAAGAAGCTACGGTAAACAAAACAAATCCTCAAATAGCTTAATTCCTCATTTGCTAAAAGGAAAATGCGTACATATTGAATGAGGAAATATCTTTACAACCAGAACTTTGCCATAAGCCTTCAGCACCCACCTACATCCTTTTTGTCAGCCAGTTCTTGCTAGTACTACTATCGGTTTGCATTTTATATCCAGGTCTTGTATTAAAGTGAGAAGTTATGCTTTTTTATTTTTAAAGCAGGGAATTTAGGCAATATTTAAGGAGTATTTCAGCATCCTGCAGAATCCAGCCACAAAGAGGGAAGAGGGACCAGACACTCACCTCCATCGAGGCTCCTGGAGGCTCGCTTACTTGCCGTCCGCTCGAACTGGGGAGCGGGTCGGTCGATCAAGGCACTCGCCTGCCTCGTCTGCGCCTGCGTCCGGCCGCTGTAGCGGAACTTGGAGCCCAACGCCAGGAACCTGCTCTTCGGGATGGCCTCGGTGGAAGTCAGCCTGAAAACCACACGCACGATTTAAAAATCATACCTCCAGGTCTAGGAAGCGGCAGGTAAAGAGAAATTAAAATACAAATTAAAGAAGCCTCTGCATACGCTTGATTAACGAAACAACACGCGTTAACAATAAGCCCCACATCTACATAAGACCTCTGTCTTATGTATCTTACGGAGAGGAAGCTGCCTAGAAATTTATTGCAATATAAACACTTAATGTCTCTGCAACCATTTCACTCTGAATTTTGTGAAGCACGAAGGAACACTGAAGGAGTGCTCGTTTTCAGCCGCTAATCTAAAGCATTGGTTATTCAAGGTGAGCCTACCATTTAGAAAACCCACCTGAAAAACGTGTGATGTTCAACACATACTTTCCACAGCTTCTTCGCTGCCCGGTAACTTGGTAGCTTGAATCCAATTGTACTTTCATACTGTTCTTGCTGTGGAAAATATAAGTTACTTAGGTATAGCAAGAAACAAATGTGGCAGGAGTCCAGTCCCCAGCCCATCGACCTGTTCTGCTGCAGCACAAACTGCTGGTCTAGCCCAAGAGCAGCTGAACTCACGCCACGATGTGCCGGAGGAGCTCGGGTCCGAGAAAACACAGAGCTTGGTCCGCAACCCCCACGCATCTCTCGGGATGCACCAGGACTTGCAGAGGAGCGTGCCATGAGTTTTGCAGCCATTCGGACTCATTTACCCCCCCCGTCGCGCTGCCCAGCTGCAGGACAGGGTCAAAAATTGACCCCCTTGCAAGGCTGGATCATGGCAGTCGAAGCAGGAGCAAGAAGGAGAGGAGTAAAGAGGCTGAACCCCATTACAGCCCCTCTCCCCACCGTGTTTCCAGCAGCCAGGCTGCTCCGGGGATCTCCCTGTTCACGAGAGGCAGCGTCAGGGCAGCCACCCCCTGCCTGCGGCCGTCGAAGTGAAAAGGTATGCCTCTGTATTTTTTTTTTTATTTTTTTTTTTTTAATAGAGACAAAGAGCTTTTGTCTTGCCCTGTTTCCAAAAAAGGAGTTAGTCCTCTCCCAATCTCAACTGTGAACTTCCCACCGCTTTCCTCCGGATGCTGGGAATACCACGCAGTGCCAGGAGGTGGTGCTGGATGACGCGTTGTTTGAATGGTCACCCGCTCTTTCACAGCTTCAGCGAGGTCAGCTCTACCTGAAGAGCTGAACTTAATACCCAGCCAAGATCAGAAACCCAATACTGTAAAACGCTCGTTCAGAGAAAACCTTGCTCCCTCCCTCCCCGTTGTTTTAGTGAAGCATACAGGTTGGCGATAATCAGAAGGCAATTAAAGAAGACACGAGCACAAAGAAGTCAGAACGTACCTCCCCTGGCCGAATCTTAATAAAGAAGCTGCTGCGTTTGTAGGAAATCTTCAGGACTTTGGGCCAAGGGAAGCGGTTGATTCTCAGTTTATCTTTGTAAACAAGAAGGCCACTGGAGCAGACTCCCAGAGTGATATCCACTCCTTCCAAGTCCTGGGAAAGCAGATGAGGATTGAAGCAGCATCAGAGTTACAAATTTCAGGTCAGTGTCTGTCAAATTACCCCTTTTGGTCTTCCCCCAAGGCTCTCCTGAATTCATCTCCCCACCACCCAGACCTCAGCTTCCAGCTCCCCATGCAGCCAGGGCCAGCCTTGCCTTTCCTTCACGCGTCTCCTTGCAACCCCCTCCCGTCTGCAGATCCCTCCCGCGACGCTGTTTGCTCTAAGGGCTGGTCTAGAGCCTCTCCTGCCTTTCTCTGAGCCGAGTAGCCGACCTTGCAGGGTCAGAGCCTTATTCTAAGTTCCTGAGAGCAAGGACCTGTCTGCATCAGTAGCTTTGTAAAGCTTCCTGTAATATATAAATAATAAGCAATCACTTCTCTAACGACACTTGCAACAGTGCTTGAGGCATTTCTGTGGTGCGCCTGTGTTTCTGTACCAGTAGCCAGCTGACTTCCTATACCTTTCAAAAGGAGCCTCCTGAAATAGGAAAACTTGCTCCTGCAAGGGAAGGATAATCCAATTACAAAATCCACAGGCAGGTGCACGCACGCTGATTCTCACCTTGGCTTGGTGAAGGTCGACTCCATACATAGACAGCTTTTTTGCATTCTCAAGAAATTCCAGGTCTGCTTGGGCTGGAGTCATGGATCTGGGGAAAGAGAGAGAGGGCTTGGTATTCCCCTAACTGTTGCTTTTAGGAGGGCACAGATAAGACTTCACAAAACCATTTACTCCTTAGATTTTCTTTTGCTTTCCACACAAATCTGTGCCCAGACGAAGAATTATTAAATTGCTCTGAATGCACAAACTTGTGCTTTGAGACACCCCCATGAAACAGATGCACCTTATTTCCGTGGAGCTGTACAGACCCAGACAAGAAAGCAAGTTATCCGGCGAGGGAGCGCGGAACGGGGTCCAAAACTTGATTCAGTGGAAGAAACACCAACTCAGCTGAAGGCAGAGGGTGACAGGTACTGTCCCCCCAGACCTCCGGACCCCCCCCAAACCCAGCTATTGTTCTCCAAACCAAAGGCAAGGACGGCTGAGACCACTCGGCAGCGATTCCTACTGGGGCAGAGCAGATGAATGAGATGTTTTCTGGGAAGAGATGGTACCCTGTCCGCAGGAGGGGCAACACAACACAACTTTGCTTAACAGAAACATCCCGATAATGGAGGCTATTGTCAACGTTATTGACGGGCCCTTGTTAATAAGTTTCTGGAGCACGGGGTACATCTAACAGCTCTGCTGGGAGAGTATTCGGCCGAATACATTTCATTTTGTACCCCGCTTTGATGTCTCTCTTACTGAGCGCTCGCATACATCTTGTGTGCGATGTCAACAGAGGTTTTAGTGGTGGGAGACAGAGCAGACGAAGACGACTGTAAGGACAATCCTCTAGGAAAGACCCGGGAGCAGTCGTCATCTCCGACACGAGCCTTGCGCTTTGCAAATAAAGTAGCCAGAGACGGAGCACGGTTTAGCAAAGTTTTCCCCCTGAAAACCCTCTGACAGTTTAATGTTCACAGAACACAGACCAGAAATTAAATATTGCTTCCTCCCTCCTTCACGCACAAGCGGATTAAATATAACTACATCCCATACCTTGAAGTATCCTTCTAATGAAGCCATGAATAATTCAGGAACGTGATCTGCACTTCTAGCACAGCTAACGGCCTTTGACTTCAAGTCATGAAGCTTGTCAGCGGCCCCGGACTTATTTTCCCTCATTTCCTCTCCTCTCAGTGCAAATGGAGGGGAAATCAATTTGAAGTATTGATTTGCGGGGTTGAGCGAGGTGTTAATTGTAGCTTTGGTCACAGCCGGGGGCACACGTCCACCCTTCCCTACTGCTCGCAGGTTATTAGTTCCCGTCTGCCTGCGAGAAGGTCTCGTCTTTGCTCTGTTCTCGTTATTACTGCATCAGCCAGCAGCTTTTCACAGGTCAAGGGGCTGCCGGCTGAAGGGCTCAGTATCACGGAGTGGTTTTATGGGCTTTTTTTTTCCCCCTTAAAACACAAACATCTCTCTGGGAGGCTGCAGAAGCTACCGGCTGGCCGCTCTCCACGCCAGCGAGCACGCAGCTCCGCACAGCTTCTGCAACCCAAGCACTCGAGAGCATCTATGAAAATAAGCTCAAAATAAGATGAGGAAGAGGTTTGGTTGCTGTGACCCTTTAATCTGCTACCAGGAGTCCTTCAACCCTACCTGAACAAGACACATCTGCCCAGGTCATGGTCGCACTGGGGAACACGAGCAGGACAGCCTAACTGCAGGTTTACACCTCCTGCATCAGCTGGAGAACCTCCACGTTAGAACGTTGTTACTCATTAAAAGTGACAGCAGAAAACCCCAAACACGCTGTAGGCTACAGCGTATACACAAAGAGACGAGATCTGCTCCAACCAGATTGCAATCCAAAAAATACATAAATCCCAAAGCAAATATAAATAAAAAGACAAAGGGCAAGGTTAAAACAAGCAAACTTTGTATTTTCCTATGAAATAAAACCCACTTTCACAGCTATACTGCTGAAAAAGAGCACATGTTAATAAACAATTGAAAGACTTTGCATCTGCTTTCTAAAAACATAGTTTCTTCTTCACGCAGGAGAAAAGAATTCCAGCTTCCAGAAAGATTTTGTTATAAAGTATCAGATCTTTTTTAAACAGCTGATGTTCTCAATAGCTGAAAATTCACACCTTGCTGCTAAAGCTTCTCTTGCCAACATAAAAAAATTGGTGTAGCAGGAAACCAAAAGCATACAACAGAGCTGGGGAAAATACCAGAAAGCCCCATTATTTCCATTATTTCAGGCTGCTGTGCACGAACAAGCCCTCCAGCCGCTGCACCTTACCTGTACGTTTTATGAAGCTCCACAACCTTCTCTTCGAGCTCTTTTGTCTGGTTTGGGGCCAATTTAAATTCACTGATGTAATCCGGGCTGTGCAGATCGGGATCGTAGTCTCCCAACTCGGACTGGACCGTGTACGAACCCAGCAGAGCCAAAGTCGCAAAGGAACAGGGCAGCCGCCCCGTAACGATGTCTTGTCTAAGCTGAAGACACAGGTAATACCTGGGGGCGGGGGGGGAAAAGCAAAATACTATTTACAGAGAGCATGGAGAAACTTAAGAAACTTGAGGATCAAACAGAATCTCCTTTTTTATGCCACTGATGAATGCAGCATGACGCTTGTTTCTAATTTCTACCTGTATTTTTACTTATGGGGTAACACTCCCACGGTAAACAGCGTGGAGGACAGGAGGGCTTACTCCACTCTGCAAAGGGCGTAGAGGACACTTACGGTCAGAAAATCTTGTTTTTAAATAAAAATGTACTTTTCTATACAAACACACACATGCCAGGATTATAAATGACACTGCTTTACACATGTGGAATTTGGTGAAGGGAGGGAGCATCCCACACATCCACTAAAAACAAACAAAAAAAACCTCCAAACTGTTAAGACATCTGATCTCCTTGCTGAAGGAGGGAATAACAGCCGAACATTACAAATCTCTACTCAATATTCACTGCTTTGCTGAGCGAGCTCGCTGGCTGGTAGCAAGATTCCCAGGTACTTCACCTGGTGATGTCCTCTGTCAGCTGCGCGGGATCCGGCGGATAAAACTTGACATTGAAGGTAAAATCCCAGGGGCCTCCTGCGATTACAAAGAAGAGGTTGAGCAAAATAAACAGACCAGAACAGCTTCACGATAGTCAGTCGTCACAAAAAAGCTGGCGATATCCAGTCTGATCTTCAAAATACGGCCAGCGGATCAGAGATTTTAATACTGCTCGCTCGCTGCTTAGCAGACGGCGTGAGATACGACTTCATTTACAAGAGCTAAGATACAAGCAGGAGAAAACAAAGCAGGGCAGGCAAATACACGCGAATAAACCACAACTTGTGGAAAAAATGAAATTCATACCTAAGAGGCTAAATTACTCACATATTTTTTCACTGATTGAAAAAAAAAAGATTCACGAAGAGAGGTCAGGCGTGTGCTGTAAGTTAATGAATTAGTATTGTTTTATCCCTCAACCCAGTTTTCAAATTTCTCGTCAGGAGCAGATGTGCTAATTCACTCAGCAGCCTAACGCGCTGTGGGCGGGGGGTCAGACCTCAGTTTAAACTCAGCACAATATGAGCATCAATCTCTGGAAGAAACAGCAAGCGCGGAGCTAGGAGGAGCTTTCAGACCTAAATGCTTTAACACAGCTTGTTGCAAACCTTGTACAGCACCGGTACAGGCATTAACCGGAGTGAGAATCCACATGCTCACACCTAGAACTGGCGTTATATGCGGTATGGGCAGCCTAGGTGACACAGCTGAAGGGGTTACTCTCTCTTTTTCTTGAAAATAATCACAATCACCCACAGAAAATAGTCCTGACCCATTAAGCACTCAAAGTAATTTTCATAGTTACAACTCCCCCCTGCTGTGCCCTTTAACACTAGTTCAAAATAATATTTATTTCAGAAAGAGAAGCTAGCCCTGCGCTTAACTTGCTCAGAGATTTATCACAATCTCAAACAGGGAGGAGCGGGGACGTAGCGTTCATGGATTTACTTCTTATGCAACACCGTAACTGGGATTAAACACAAGGCATGTTGTTTTCACTACACAGAGTTCAAAACAAGTTATTCCAAGAAGACATTTCAGGTAGCAGAGGTTTCCTACGTATTGCGAGGAGGATGCAGAGACTGACTCCCTATATATGTACAACAACATATATCGGTGTACACATATTCATATGTACATTCAACATATATTCAAGTAAACTCAAATAATTTGCCATTTAACCCATCTCCGGGGACCAGATTCCATAGCAGGTTGCTCATTACACTTACAAGCTGAATTTTACCTGCGTGGCAGGAGCAGCTCATGCCCTTTACACTCACCCTGCTATCGATTCAAAGAGAAGTTGATAAGGGCAGGAGCTGTTCCTACTCCACAGCCCTGCGGCATTTCCCCCCTAATCTGTACTTAATGACATACTTTGTTCTGCAACCCCACCAAAGGCATACGTAAAACGGTATTTTGCTTTTGTAAAACAGTATTTTACTTTCAAAGCAGTCAGACTTGCTCCTGAGAGAAAACAAAAGCCTCTAAAATTTATTTGACGCTGCCCTCATCTTGAACTAATTCAGTGCTAGCAGACCTTAAAATACAGTTTTGGAGAGCATCTGGCATTTGCCCTGATACTGCTCAAGCCATTTATCATTCCAATACCCCTATTTGGACCCTGAAACAGCCTCAGAGTCCATAAAACCCTGCTACAGCACGCAATTTTGCTCAGGCTCTCCCAATCTCCTTTGAGATTTAAATGGTTCCCACTGACACCTATTTTCCCATCCTCCAACAGGGAGCAGATCTCCCGTTTCAGCGTCTCATGGTAGTAAGGATAGCGTGGGTTTGCATAGGGCAAACACACCCCACGTTATGTTTTCCCAAAGAAATGACATTTTTTTCCTAAATCTAGAGCATCGCTAAGTACTTAAGAAGAAGAAAAAGGATGCGCAGGCTGCTTGAACTTGTGCTGATCCCTGCCAGACACCCTCACTCGAACTCTCACCCATCCTCGGGCCCCCAGATCGCCCGCCAAAGCCACACTTATTTAGGGAAGGGGGGAGAAACCACACACCCCCGCACGATAAATTCGATCTACTTACCGTGAACCTGTTTTTTTATTTCTTTGGCAGGATCCAGCCACGTCTGTAAGAGGATAAAAACATTCACAGTTTAACAGACATTCCAGAAACACCACAGAAAACTGCAAATCGCTAAAAATAGGGCAAAAAGACAACATTCGACACAAACACAGCCATGGAAACTGGGGAGACGGTGCATTTTTCACAACTTTTACTCCAGTCTGTGGTCTCGGTGGGCGCATTTCCAACCCTTCACCTACCAGGTACTCGTAGCAGAGGCACGAAGAACAGGAGGAGAAAAAAAAAAGGCGTATTAGGGCTGCAGCACACAGCAGCAGGTACGGTCGCAGCCACATCCAGCTACAAGGGGTAATTGTGCAACACGTTTTTTTTTCTCCAGCACCTTTAAAAACAGGCAAATAGGATGTCTGCATTCATTTTAGGCACCCTGTCTCCATACTTGCTCTATTCAGAACAAAGATTGCGAAGACTTTCTATTATTAGCTACAGTTTTTAACAACCTGAAATATGAGTGAAAACATCCAATCGCTGGGGAAGGTTGGAATATTTTACAGGAGCGTGACATAAACTTCTCTCTTTTAAGTATGACTCAAGTTTCTAGTAATTATCTCAGCTACAAATTTAGAAATATATCCTTTTTTTCCCCCCCGCTCTGTAATTTGGGGTTTTGCGGGATGGTGGTGCAACATAAGCCTCAAAAAACAACTCCTGCTTTTGCCAGCACCATCTGAGCAACTCCCGGCACGTCGAGACTGAGCCTTTCCCGTTGCAGAGGTCAGGGTCTGCCCCGCTGAAGGCGACGGCGCGGTGCTAAGAGCCCTCCTGGAGAGGCTACATTAAACCACCTTCTTCATTTTCACGAGCCCTGAGCAGGATTTGGACGTCCAGGTCTCCCGAGGTGAAGGAATTAACTCACTGAATCCTCCAAGCTAATCTGTCTTGACCAGAAGGACACATAATTTCATGGCAGGGAGACAGCGATACTTACATTTAATCTTATCTTTTTATATGCTTGCCCCTCTAACCTATAAAACTGGGGATAGGAAATCCATTTGAAAGGTAGATATGCCACTTGTTGTCTTTTTAGGGCCATCGTTTTAAGCGGAGCATCTCTATGTCCACGCTGGTGCCACGACTGCTCGTTACTGCAGTGATAACGCTGGATTTCGGGCAGCCGAGTCCAGCAGACGACGACGGGTACAGCAATTAACGGCACTTTTATCCACACTGTGTCATGAATCAGTGGGAAACGGATTTCTTTTCCGAACAGCGTGAGCATCAAGCTCCTTCGGTGCTGACCAGCTGCTCTCTCCACTGTCACCATCTCCTAGTCCTACTGTCACCCTCTGCTATTCCCACGTGGGAAAATGCCCATCCCCAGGAACGTTTATTCCCTAAATACCGAGGTGGAAAATCCCACGTACAACCCTTCCCTGTCCAGGAATACACACAGAGCTGCGGGCGAGGTGCAGAAGCTCAGCTGATGGTTTCCTATTAAGGTCATTTCTACCAGTGAATCAGTAACGCGGTGTCAGGTCTTGTTTGAAGTTACAGCAAGAGAGAGATGGAGCTTCAGATTTCAAAGTTCAATGAAAGATAACCAGAAAGATATCCAAAAAAAACCCAAAAATGGTGTTTTCCCCCATCAGAGCAAACCAGACTTCCACCGAGCAACTTACTCTGCACTGGAGCTAAACTCACGCGTAGCAGCTTTACCTTCCTCAGCTCCCTGCTCTGGGGCACAAATCGGACAAAACCGTCTGTTTTCACAGCCCTTAGCGCTTGTCGGCGGGGGGGGAAGGAGGTGCACGCTTTTGCTTTCGGAAGAATCGACGCCAGCACGCCTGGACGTGAGAAGAGCAAGTCCCGGGGGTCTTGGAGGTGCAGCAGTGAGCTACCCACAGCACAAGTGTGGGAAGTTGAGCTGCTCCAGCTAAACTCTTTTTGCTCTTAATTGGATCTAAAAGTACACCTATCCCTCCCTCGGCAAGCACAACAAACTCCTGGAGTGAAAAATCCAGGCTCTATACACGGAAGCGAATTTCACACACAGGCGAACAGCAGGACACCAGAGACAGTAAAACAAACGCAAGACAGAGCTCTGCCTGCCTCCAACAGCGACGGGGTGTTACTGCGCCGGCGTATTAAAAATTCGCTCTTGCAATTATTAAGCATTTAATGACAAACGTCTGTCAGCCATCGTATCCTGGCCCATAAGTGACTGCTGTAGGTGAAGCACGGGAATAGTCAGAATGTGGACTGGTCTAAAGGACAGAAAAGTGGGCCCTTGATTTCAGTTTAGCACACTCTGGATGGCTTCATGAAACAGAGCTTGAGTAATTGCTTGAGTTAAAGCATAACCAAGGGTTTAAAAGATAAGACACTGCTTGAGTCTAACCAAACAAAGACCTTAAACTGAAACCATATGAGTAAGAGTTTTGGTATGACGAGTCACGGGTGTTTTTTCACAGGGCAAAGCCTCGACTTAAAACTGCTCTGGATGGCTGCGACCAAACCTTACAAAAAATAACACCAGGCAGCCAGCTTTTACTCCTGCTCAGCCTTACGCCTTTGGTGAAGGCAGGCTCCAGGACTGTGACGTTCCCCTGCAGCGCGTCGACATTCAGGCTCATCTTCCATAGCGTAAGAGCAGTTAACCTATTCTTAAAATCACAATTAAAAAAACCTGCTGCTTTTTTTACAGTGGGAAAAGCCTTATCTTTCCCTAACTTCTTGAGCTATAGCTTTACAAATTAACGGCATCATTTTGCGGTAAACTAATATACTGAATTTTCTCCAGGTGAAGATACAAGTTCACGTAGCTTTTTCACTAAAAGCCACACTCCTGTAGTCATTTATTCACAATTTCTGCCTCTGTGATGACCGTCTTAGTCCTTTTTTGGGGAGGACACCAAAAGGAATTTTAAGAAGAGCTTATGCACCACGTCCCTCCCAGGGGAGAGGTTCCCTTGAAAGGGCTGAACCCAGCCGGGTGCAGAACACCACGCAAGAGCAGCTGCTTACCCTGGAGGTCGGCGTATCCCATATGGCCAAACCAAAGTAGTCTTCTTCCAGGAGATTGAGGTGGTCGCAGACTTTTTTAAGTAGATCCTGCCCCTTGGCGTGTTTCTGCAAACAGACAAAAGAAATTCTGTAGGATGGGCTGGTTTTTGCCTGCCCCCGCTCACGGGAGAGGGGAGAAAGGGGATGTAATCAAACCACACTGTACCCTATCAAGAAGGTAAAAAAGTCCTGAGTAGCTCAAAATCAGATCTCCTGGCTGGTTCTCCTTTCACTTATAGCAAAGAGGATCAGGGATAAAAATTCAAGCCGGAGAAGCAATGGGAACTGCAGCGGGTCTCTCTGCTACCACCAGCTCCGTGTCTGAAGCCTCTCCAAAGCTGAGCTTCTCAACACAACTCAATAAACACCGAGGATTTGTATGGATTTTTCCCTCCCAAAGTACATCTACTGCACTGATACCTCCCAGCTCCAGGCTGTCAGACAATCAGACATGGATCAAAAAATTATCAACGTGGGGTACGCAACAGCTGCTACAGTTGTAGTCCCCTATTTTGGGGGCAACCTGGCCCCGTAGGGTCACAAAAGAAACAGCGTCTGCGAACCAAAGACCATCATTTCCGTGGCCTTTTCAATCTGCTGAGGAAACCCAGCTTCTCCAGTTTTGCCTTATGCACCGCAAGCTGCTTAGCACACAACTTCTTGCCTCCAGAAACACTCTTTGAGCATTCCTATCTCTTTTTTTTTTTCCAAATCCTGCAGAAGTGAACTGGCCCTAGGAACAGATACCCTTTTAGTCCCAAAGCATGAAGGAAAACATCCCTGAGGCACAAAACTATGGTAACCAGAAGCAGCTAATTCTATTGGAGGCTTTGCTGAAAAGAAAGTGCAGTTCCAGCGATGCAAAATAAGCTTTACTAACGCATCGCTTGTGCCCGCATCTCTCCTTTCAGTCATATTTACATGGCAACTGTTTTATTCCAGTCCTTCAGCTCTAAGGTCCTTAGTACATACGTTGCAACTCCATAGGTAACACAGTGCATGTGTTAGCCGGGATATTTCTCAAAGAATTGGCACTTAAAGACATATCGGAATTAAAAACCTTCCAAGGCTGTCAATTGGAAAGGATGCCTGAAAGCATTTATTCTTCTTGGATAAAGGCATTTGTGCTGGTCTTTGCCTACACCTTTGCAATTCCTTCCCAATTAAGCCTTAATAAATTCTCAAAACGCTAGAGTAGGATTACGTCGGCGTTAAAGCCAAGGGTACTTGTCAAGTCAAGAGGGTCTCACCGACACAGCAGCCCCTCCTAATCCTCTCCGCAGTGCCCATCACCACTCTCTGGACCTACAGAGAGAGAATTCTAACATCCTGCTCAAGGACCAACCACACCACCACCAGCTCTCCCACCAACAGCGCCCATGCAGCCTGCTGGCATTTGCAGGCATCGCTGCAAGAAACTCATGCACAAAACCACAGCAAGCTGCCACCAACATTTTGGGGAACAATTTCTTTTTGGGGGCTGCAGCCAAAATCCCTGGCAAAGGCTGGCTGCAAGTGGGGAAGGCGATCGGGGCGGTGATGCTCCGAGCTGATCCCGGGCAATAACAGCAGCGACGCCGTTACACAAACGGCCGGCACCGAGCTGCTTGCCCAGGATCACCCAAGGTAACGCTTTCACGGGGAGCCCTGCGCCCAGATACCCTCTCCCGGCCCGTTTAGCCAGCGGGACTGGGGAAAAACAAGCTGATGGAAGTATGCTCGAATGGTAAGTACCGGATTATTAATATTCTGGACAAGTGCTTCAATACTGAAATAGGGATTTCTGCGAGCTTTTTATTGCCCTGACAGCAAGACGGCCCTGTGAGAGAATGCACAAAATAAAGCAGAAGAAAAGCTCTCAGAGGAAGGGGTTTGCAGTGCTGTAAGTCAACATAATAATTTCAAATTGTTTACTGCAAATATATTCAACTGCAGGCTAAACACAGCATGTTTTTCTTTACATCCAAGCTCCAGGAGTTATGTTAGCCACCAACCTGAAAGGTGAAGGTACCTTGGGTGAACAGAAAAGCACAAATCAACTTGACAACCCATTTTATTCAAAGGAAAGGGGCAGAAGATATTTAGGCAATTCCAACCTAACAAAAAAACCTCAATTCTAGTCTGGGATACAAATGAGAGAGAAGATTAATAGCAAGTAAGACAACTGGTTTTTTTTTTAAAGCTTCCCCCCCACCTTTACAAAGCAAGGCACCCTGGAAGTTGTAGAACAATTAAAAAAACAGAAAGATTCCTAGGCACCCCGAGATTTTTACAACACACTAAATAAGCTGTTATAGCTTACAGGAAGATTGTTCTGCCGTAAAGCCTGTCATGTAATTCACTGGCAGCAAATTAGACCCCAATTAAATAGCGTTTGTGGTGATTTTTCAAGGGGAGGAGAAGGGAGAGGGAAAAGAGAAGCAGAACAAACCCCAAAAGTACTTACATCCACGGCGCACTCAAAAATGGTGTCATCCAGCAAGACGACTTTGCAGTACATGTTTCTGTGTCTTTTTACTGCTCTCTGGGCAGCTTTCAAATCCTTCTCTGCTTTGGTCTCCGGAGTCTCTTGTTTCGGCTCTGGCTTGGCGCGCTCTTCCTTCGCTTCCCCTCCTTCCGTGCCCCCGAGGTCTCTGCTGTCGGGCTCCTGCTCGTCCCTCCTCTCCTCCTGCGCAGGCTGAAACCCCCACATCGCCCAAGTTGCAATTTAGACGTGTCACGCAAAAAAAAAAAAACCCCATCACATGAAACAAGCGTTGCAGAGGTGCACTGCAGGGCTGGGACCTCACCCCAGAATTAGTTATCTGACTTCAAGGTGTAACCCGGGACCTGGAGCAGCAGCTTGGATGAGCAAGGTAACGACATTAATTTTTAAAGCCCTTCAAGTCATTCTCAAGCCTTCATTTAATAAAGGATGCAATAAAGAAAAAAGGGTTGATTAGAGAAATCAGGGCAGATTACATCATGCAAATCTTCATGGTCTTAATGACAGCACCTTTTGCACCAGCAAGTTTTTCCCCTCCTAGGCAAGACCCCCGCTGCACCCACCGCACATGCCCCACTGCCGCCCTGGGCGATGGGCTTTGCTCCAGTGCGCTGGAGCACTCAGTGTGGCAGCGGTGGGATTGAAAGGGGGGGTCGGTGCTGAGATTTCACGGCCGTCTGAGCCGACCGAGCAGCCCTCTGCCACCAAAAAGGGAAGGCAGCCTTCACACCACTCTCCCTTTGCCTGCTGAAGCACTTTGCGAGCCCGTTCAATGCACTAGAATAGCAGAAAGAGATGCAGTTTGGGGACAGGAGGAGGAAGGAAGCTGGTTTTTTTTTTTCCACTGCCATTTCAGCAGGTTAAACGAGTTCACGGCAGGCTCTGACAAGTGCTGGAAGTGGCTCGATGCAGCAGGAGCACGCAGCCGTGGCCGAGGAAGAGCAAAACCCTGTCTTTTCAGCCCATCGCATCCCATGAAATCACACCCAGGCACAACTGCACGGAGGTATTTAAAAACTAAATAATGTCCACAAGCTGCTGACTTCTGTTCCAGCAGGGCCGGGACAATCGGGAGCAGGGAATCAGTCAAAGCTCATAATGCCCGTCGGTCAGCGTTTATCAAGCAGGCAGCAACCTCACAAATGCTTTCACAGCAGAAATATCTGCCGAGTGTCACAGTTCAAAAAGCCACCGACGCTGATCTAAAATAAGAATTCAAATAAAAAAGGCACAAATGCTTCGTCTGAAACGAACAGCCCGTGGTGAAGGAAGACTGTGGGTGCACACTTACATACGCTCAGAAGCAGCAAATCAAAGTTAAATAGAGAAAGAAATCATGCATTTCGTCTTGAAGGCACAATTTCTGGGCTGAAATTGCCTGAAAATTTCCAGCTCCTCCCCTTTCTGCTAATCCCAACCCTCAGAGGTACAAAACACGAGCAGAGATCATCCCATGGTTTTCACAGGCTCAGGAATTTGGGAAAAGAAAGAAAAAGGTGTACCTTCTCTACGGCTTTGTAATTTTAAGGAGGTGGATTTACAATTACTGCCTACAATTGGCAATGCTCTAACTTGTAAAGTATTGCTCCAAAAGTCAGAGTTTGCAGATATGTAACACCCCTCTGGAGCCCATTCGAAACTTAAGGCAGCGGGATAAGCAATCCAAATTATTTCACCACGAATGTGCTACGTGCACAGAGCTGGTGGGGCTGTAAGAAACCCCCATCCCAGGAGAAGGGGCACCCGCCTTTCTCTAACTCCGGGCAGCCGCACTAGTAACGGCAGAGCTGCAGTTACCCCAGGAGTAAGAGAGGGCATCCAACACCCCCAAATCAATAACCAGCTTTGTGAATGTCTCCCCGTGGGTGGCTCTGCCTCAGTTTCTACCATGCTTTAAAACTTTAAATTTTGCATGAAAAATGACCCTGGCTGTAAAGAGCAGACATCAGATGGCTACTAGGAGCTGGGTTCAGCCCACATGCTGTGCAGAAATCCCTGTCTACATGATGCATAAGCAGAAAATATTTGTATTTGGCAGGCTCAGCACCAGCCCGGATTGAACAGATGACCAAGTCCTGAAATGCCACGCTTGCGCTCCTTGAAGTTGAAGAAACCCTTTCCCAAATCCACGTCCTCTTGCAAGCCCCACCTGACACCGCTGACCTGCCTTTATTCTGCACACACCAAGGACATCCCGACGAGCAACCGCTCCGTCGTGAATTACGAATATGAACCCTAGTTCTGATGTGACTTTCCATGCCTCGGCAGAGTAAAGAGTCAGCACGGGGCGTTTGAATTTCTGCTGTGAAGTGATTTCAGGAGCAGGTACTTTGCAGGACAGCCTGATACAGGAACGCAAGAGTGGGAAGCAAGCGATGCAACACAGGGAGCTGAAACGGGCCTTTTAGCATCTCATGAGTTTTTCTGATCAAGCTCACCATCCTAGGATATGAAGTTTTTTATAGTTTTGGCTGAAAAGACATGTTTTCAAGAACAGAAGGGAGCATGCCACACGGAACAGGGTGTTTTACCTGTGTTTCTGCACTGCTTAAGGAATGGAGGTCTAGTGATGGATCGGTTTTGAGCTCAGGCTCAGGAGCTGCAATTGGGGCTTTCACCAAGATGTCTTCATCAGGGCTGGCTCCTAATCCCAGGTCTTTCTGGTCGCCTCCCACCTCTTTAGGAGCATCAGTATCCTCTTCGGACACCTGAGACTTGGGCCTCCTGAGAAAGGATGAGAAGAGGCGGGAGAGACCCCGGCCCTCAGAGGTGCGGCACTCCTTCTTGCTCTGCTCCTCGTGCGTGGGCGTATCGCCGTTGGAGGCCTTCTGCTTCTGCCCCGCTGCAGGCTGTCCCTCCGACGTCTGCTGAGCCCCTTCTTCGAGGGAAGCCTCTTGCTTTTGGGTTTCAGCAGCTCCTTCCTCCTCCTTGGCTTGCTGCTGCTCTGAATTGTCGGCGTCCGCCGCTAGACTCTTCTCTGTTGTCATGATGATGCTGTAAGAGAGGTGCGAAAGGTCTCAGTGAAGAGCTTTCCAACATTTAAGTCTGCATTAAGCTATTCAAACCAAGCCACAAGCACAGACACACCACCTTCCCCAGTCACACCACCCCGTCCTGCCGATTCCAGCCTACAAAGTCATTAAGAGCAAACAAATCATTCATTTTGCTAAGGTTTGCTTTGATAGAAACATCTCCACCGACATTTGCCCACGCATCTTCCACTATTTGGTTGATGCTGACTCCAAACTGCTAAATGCCCTGGCACCAGGTCTGCAGCCTGACAAGAGCAAATGATTAAAAAATGGAAACAAGATTAGGGAAAGGGAAGGAGATGGCAGAAGGTCTTGCTCCACAGGGCTGTCCTGAGGTCCTCTCTTCCTCCAAGTCCCTGTTCCCCTCTGGCAGCACTGGCTGTGGGAGTGGAGCAGATGAGAATCATAGAATCATTTATGTTGGAAAAGACCTTTAAGATCATTGAGTCCAACCGTATGAGGACACACACATGACCAGGCAACCTCCTACCACGCCATGCCAAAACACCAGACGGCCTGCGATGGCTTGCCGTGTTACAGCATCCTTCTCCGCAACTGCAACTGGAAGGAGAAATCTGCTACTTGAGAGTCAAAAATTGCATGGCCACAACAAATTTTAACAGCTGCTCACTTCTAAATGTCCCTGAAAGAGGCGACAGATCCTCACCATGAACTAAAAAGCGGGACATTTAAACACCGTGAACCACACTGATGCTCTGCTCCAGATGGGACTCATCAGTGTTGATCAACAACGGTGATCTGCACAAGAAAGGTCCAGTGAAACAGAGCAGGCTTCAGGATTCATGAGATCTTTGCACTGCAAGTTGGAAAAATGTAAAATGAAAAGGCTTCCAAACAATCCCCACAACGGAGAGCAGATTTCTTCAGAGCCTGGGCTCTTAAGCTGATGCAATATTTATTTCAACTTTAGCCTGGGCTGTTGACACAAAAAGATGGAAATCACATGAGAAGAATATCTATTTAAGGTATAAAGAGGACCCAAAATAATCGTGCTTTAGAGAGGATAGAACTAATCTTTGCGCGTTGCATCACGTCTATCTGCAGCAATAAATTGCCACTGCTTACACAGAGCGAATAGCATATAATCCAACACGCCTTTCAACCCCACCAGCCCAAGCCTCGGCATACAAACATTTGTTCAAAACACATACTTAAAATTAAGAAACTTTTCAAGATGTCACCCTCCTACGTATTATTGCACTCAACAATTTTAATTTAACTTATCCTGATTGCCAAAATAACCAGAGGGCCTCTTCGCTTTCCAAAGTACTCTTCCCCTGCATTTAATATTATTCTTAAAGCTGTGGTTAAAACAAAGCAGCATTAGAGAACTTCACTGAATTTGTTTCCCCAGCAATGCAAATTTCCTGGGTTTACAAGATTTGTTTTGTTTTCAATTTTAGCTTTTCGGGGTTTTTTTTTGCAGGGAGGTCTTTTGTAAAAGCAGGGATGGTGACCCACAGGGTCTGTGCTCCCATCGGAGTGACTTGGAGCTGCGTCAGATTTGGGACAGGCTCTCTGAACTCTTTGAAGCCTCTTCACTTGGCCGTAGCCCCACCAGCCAGCTTTGGGGATGAGCTGCAGGGCCCGTTTTAGCCTGGCCTCCTGCAGAAGCCAGGTTTAAAGCTTCATGCCCTACACACCATCTCCCCTCGGTGAGCTGCTCTGGGTTTCTCCAAACCCAATGGAGAGGTGGAGGCCACTGAAACAGCAGCTTTATACCTGCACTGGGAGAACGGGCACCCGAGCAGCCAGCCTGCACGGGCGTCCGCGGGCACCTGATGCACCAGGGACATCGCGAGGCAAAGACGCTGCCGAACCCCAGATGCGTCAAGGCTCCGAGCTAGACGGAGATGCAGATGTGCAGAAAACCACACTGCATCGGTTCTCCTCCTCCGGTGCTTTGCACAGGAGAAGACAGGACAGGTTGGCATAGCCCAACCAAGGCGCGCAAGGGTAACTCTCCAAAACGCTGTTGAGTTGGGCGTTACGTCACCTCGTTTCCCCAGAAGTCTTGCAGGAGTTTGTTTTTGCGAGATTATCACAGAACAGGCTCTGCGAGAAAGCTGTAAAATCCAAGTTAAACGAAAGGCTACGGCGGATTCACGCGGCATCCCACTGGTTCCCACCACCACCCTCGAGGAGGGGGCAGCTTCGTGCCTGCCGCTCGCTTCGGGGGGGGAAAGCAAAAAAAAAAATCTGCAACGCTGAATTTCCTTCTTCCCTAAACCAGAAATATCTGCAGTTCGGTTCAGGAGAGGTTTTGAAGGGGCTGCGCGCTCATGGGGAGGGCACAGGGCTGCGAGCGGTTTGCAGGTGCAGCACCCGCTGACTTGCTCCTGCAGCTCTCGCTGCTGTTTCTGTTCCTGCCGCGATCCCCTGCCAGCGTGCGTGGATGCTGCTGACCCCGTTAGCAACACACGGCTCCATCTGCAGAGTCACCCCAGCCACCACGCAGCCAATTCACGCTATCAACAGCTCTCCAAAAACTCCTAGAGATGCTACAAGGCGGTGCAGGGGGCAAACGCACACCACCCCGAGCCCATGACGCAGGACGGACCTGCCACGGCCAGCTCCCGCGGCAAAGCTCCTGACGTCCCGGACGCGTTGCAAGACTGTCCCAACGAACGCAGAAAAATAGCAAGCTCCCTTTTGCACCAGTCTGCTTTGTAGTTGCTTCCTACTGCGTTTGTTTTGAATAAATATAGTTGTAAGAATCATTATCTAAACCCACATTGGAAGCGCATCGCTCTTAAAAATAAAAAGGATTGAGGCTCTTGAAATGACGACTGCAGGGAGGGCACAGCTGAAGAGCAGCTCTTATCAGCCGCGGTAAGCAAGAGGGACAGTCCACAAACAAACATTTCCTCTGGAAGTAGTTTTCTCTCTTTAAATAACCAACATTTCTGGAAGACGAAATGTTTACTTGTTTGGATTTCAAAGCCACAGTCGCGGACCTTTCCTGGCACGGGAAGGTGGGTCTCGCTGGCGACAAGCAAACGTCTCCGCATCTTTCCTCCATCCCCCGGGAACCGCCTCGCAGCTTGGCCAGATCCCCTCGGCAGGGCTGGGGACGCAGAGATGGGCACGTACGAGCCCTTCCCTTCCCAGCCCTTCCCAATAAACATTTCATAGCGGCAGCCGGCACCAGTAACTCGCTGGGTGCAGGCAAACATCTTGCTGCAAGACCCAAGCGCGCTCGGCCGCCGCGTGGGCTCACGGCTGCTTCCCTCCCTCTGAAGTTTTATGTTCAGGAATGGTTTCCCCTAAGCCCTCGACCGAAAGCAAAGAGATCTGTAAGCAAGCAACATAACCGAGAGGCCGTATTATTTAAAAAAAAAAAGCCCTTTTGCTGCACGGAGATGTTTGCTAAGTAGCGTTTTGCTTCCAACCCAGCCCACACGAAGAGCCAGGTTCCCGCTCCGCTCCTCTTTGACTCGTTATTTGGAGAAAGCACTGCCCACAGCCAAACCACAAGCGTTTGTTTTGGGTTTTTGGTTTTTTTTCTTTTTTTAATTAAATTTTCTCCCATTGCTATTCCACAAGGCAATTCTGCAGAGCCTGTAGGTGCCTCGGGAGCTCCCAGGACGCCGGAGGAGGATGCTCTGCTCTTGTGGGAGCACCCAAGCAGTGCTGCTCACCTCCTGCTCCGAGCTGCCACACTTGTACGTGCTGGGTTTGGGGTTTTTTTTGGTAGAGGATGAGGGTTTGGTGCCAGACAGCCTGTAAAAAGCAGGCTCTTCACAAGTCTAGTGTAGAGAAGGCGTTTAACGCTACGGAAATAAGCAAATCACAGCAAAACTTAGATATGATCCCACATCGAGATTTCAAAGTAAAAATCTCATCAGAAAAGAGTTCAAGTATGTATTTATATTTAAGCACTTTAAAGTTTAAGAACATCCTTAAGACAAGACGACTTTAGCAACAGGAAGCAATCTGAAGCAAAGGTAATTAAACACACCCAGAGCAGCCTGTGGGGAGAAGACAAATAGGCTTCTCCCCCTCGAGGAGACCCGCGCCGCAGGTGACCTCCCCACCGACAGCATCCCCCCCTCCACCTGCACCAGATCAGCCCCCAGCAGAGGACCCGGACCTCCCGGTGTCCCACAGCACTGCCGGGAACATCGGTGCTTCGATGATGAAGAGGGAGCCCCGCACACCTCTTCTTAAAAGGTATCAGCCATCTCGGAACACCAAACGTCAAAGCAAACCGCTGCAGGGGCACCTTATGAACCTGTCCCCTGCAGAGACACCCAAATATCCCCAGTCCCCCCCAGTCTCAGGGCTCACCCCCCTGTCTTTACCCAAGGCCACGGCTGTAGGGAGCACACAACATCTCTGCAGGCTCGTTGTCACCCTGCTTTTCTGCATCAAAATCCTTTAAACAAAATAGACTTGAGGCTTAAATGGAGTATAACGGCTCATTGCTCATCCTCTTCCTAACGTGGATGGTTTGATCCAACACTAATTAATACCTGGCGAGCAGAGGATAGCAAAACTCGGTTTCAACGCCACCCCATTCCACGGGCTCTGCTCTTGCCGACGTCGAAAGACAACCACCCTCCAAGTCAAACCGTTCCCCTTTTGCAGCCTGCACACACGCACAGCAATTTATGTAAAATGCAGATTTTAGAGCAGCTCAACAGATCCCAACGGCTCCCTGCCGAGAAAGCCTTCGAGCCCGGAGGATGCCGAATTACTCACTCACTGCGCCTGTGCTCCCAGAAGGTTGTCATTAAGTGACGGTGCGTTAGCTCTCTGGAACTAACGATGCTGCTCGTTTAGGCTGTTTCGTGACAAGTTACAGAGGCTCAAAGAAACACTAATATTTAGATACGCGTCTATCACTGTCTCCTACCTGTCAGCGTGCTCCAGTCTCTCTTATTTAGGCAGACAAATAAGCGCAGTAATAGTAAAAGCTTACTTATCCCTGCTTCCAAGCCTGGAAAAAAGATTTATAGCTCACGCCATAACTTACTTAATTCCCAGTGTTTCAGTCTTTCAGAGAGAGAAGAAAAAGGACTGTCCACCGGGGAGGTTCATTCCTCAGAAACACAAACTGTTTCGCAGCGATGCCCGACGCCAGATAATGGTAATCACGCTGCTGGAACAAACTGTCTTGACCTTCCTACCCAAAAATGCGTGGCTTTGCCAAACGCTACTGCTCCAGCAAGAGCTGGAGACAACGATAAGAGAGAAATTTCTGCTAAAAATAGGCAAAAATCAAATAGTTTCAGCAAGAGTGTGGTTTCTTTTAAAAATGCGGTCCTTCCCGTTTCATAATATGTGTGAAAAGCACACAATTCACCAGGGAAACTACACGGAACATCGCTCTGGAACAGATAGCACAGGCTGAAAATTCAGTTTTTTCAAGACCTGGTGCCTGTGCAACAAAGCTGCGTCTGCGGGTGGGAGAGGAGGAAAGTGCAACCACCCCAAGCAGGACTCGCCCCACGCGCGTGTTCGAGTAACGTATCCTACATGCGATTTTTACTACAGTTAGAAAAACACAGCAGAGAACTGGTTTTGTGGGTTTTTTTTTTTTAAACAAAGTAAGAAATTCAAACGCAATAAAATAAGTCTCTCAACAAGAAATTCAAACAACTTTAAAATACTATAAAGCACGAGAACCTTTCAAAATTTATTTACTGTATTTTATTAGAGGAATAATTAGCGCTGGCATTTTATAACCACTGTTAGCATTAACCTGCATCATTTTTTTTGTGCCGGTACTTTGGGTCCTGAACAAAAGGGATGCTGTGGCTCAGCCGGGTACGCTGCCTTAGCCGGAGGGTAAGAGGAGACTTCAGGAGCCCCATCGAACGGGGGAAAAATAAACCGCCCAACACAACACAGATGGCACATTACAATCGCCCGGATTTAATTCTCACTAGACCAGTCCTCGTAATCTACTGTATGTCGGCAGCACCATGCCCCTCTTTCATCTTCTGGTGTCGTACAGCTTTCCTATTTAAATGAGGGCAAAAAATAGTAGCTCACCATCTGCTGAAAGCAAATCATTTATGTCAAATCGAAGACTGGGCTTATAAAATGACCTGACTAAATGGAGCAGTAAGTGCATTACAACCGAAGGGAGCCGGGAGCTCCTCCCATATATCCTCAGAAATCCTCCTGGATGCTACAGAATTCCTTACGCAGGAATTCATGGGCTTTGCTTATCGGTAAAGCACTGAAATTTAAATGAAAACATCTACTTGTCACCGGAGTCTACACAATGGGTTTGGAAAGGCTGCCCATGTGGGACATGTTAAGAAGACCCACTTGAACTTGGAGCAGCTGGACCCAGAATAGAGAGAAGGCGCAAGCACCAGGCTGCCAGCAGAACAGAGCTGCTCGTAGACTACCCCTTCTCCCGTTGCAACGCCGAAGCGGATCGGTAGTTTGCTAAAAAGACTAAGAAAACCAGTCGGTTTAATACAAGTGTTGCTTCCTATCCCGTAGCGAGCAGCAGAAACAATTCTCGGGGCTCCCTACCCCTGCTTCAGCTGAGGTCAGAGCAGAAACAACGCCACTTTGCCTCCAATGCACGGCGCCTGCCGAAGCTCTCCCTCCGCAGAAACGAGTCTGCAAACCACCCGACCGCACCAAACCCCCCGCGGAGGAAACGGCAAGGTCAGCCTCGCAGGCGGCCGTCGCACCGAAACCCTCCTTTGCAGAAGGAGCCGGTATCTGCCCGACCTCGCGGAGGAAGGGAGGGACCCCCGGCACCCGTCCCCACCCCGCAGGCAGCTCCGGCACCTGCGCTTTGCAGATAGCATCCCCGGGGGCTGCTCCGTCCACCAGCCTTCCGCAGAGGCAGGGAGCGTGGGCAGCCCAGCACGCACGAAATGAGGCAGGCACCAAAAACCTGTGCAAATAAAAGCAGCGGGAAGGGTGCAGCCCGCACGCTCGCAAGCGAGCGGCACTTCGTCAGGAGCGAGCAAAGCCGAGGACGCGCGGGCTTCGTCCCAGCAGGTCGCTCCATCACAACCGCTCCCGACTTTGCACTGAAGGAATACCGAGGGTGGCTACGATGGCAAAACAGTCGGTAACGCCAGCGCCGCACATGACAACAGCCTTCTTTCTTCCTCCAGCGGCACACCGCTTTCTAAAGCAACAGTTAAACAGAAATAAGCAATAGATCTCAAACAGCTGAACTGGAAGATTTTTTCCATGCGTTATTCATAAGGGTTTTTTTTTTCCCCCTGCCTGAACACAGATGTGTTTACTCACACTGTGCCTCATTTACACTCAAGGTTTAACATAACAGGCCTCATTTTCCTTCCTCACAGTTTTGCAAGCACAGGCGTAAAGCGCTTTTTTGCTTTTGTCATTTTCCCTTTAGTTGTTTCCAAACCAAAGCTATAATTAGAACCCAAGAGGGACCTGCGCGCTCCTTTGATAAAGAGCCGCCTGCTAGATAAATACCACCCGTGCACACACACACAGGCACCTGCCAAGTACGTACCGCTGCAGCACCGAGAGCCAGAAGGATGCTTGATGCTAAAAGCTCTTAACAGGCTTCATCGCCTGCTGCTGCTCTGCAGCGGGCGCCGACGGCTCCGGCTCACGGGCGCAGGCTGTTCCTCTGCTGCGTGCTGGGGACATCGCGCTTGATTTGTAGTTACACGGCTGCATTACAATTTGCATTCATCCGAGCGCCTTAAATACGAGCTGCCACACCCTGGTACAACGCCCAAAATTCATTAAAAATAACCTATCGCGCCAGTTATTTTTACGTGATTAGCTGCGCAATAAACGCACAAAATTTAAACTATCTAAGGGAACCACTTACAAGGAGGGCTGGCATGGTGACACCAGGCTCGCCCTCCGCCAAGCCCAGGTAAACGCTAGCTGAAAGCACCCTCAAGCCGGGCTTTAAGCTGGGCTTACTGCTTCAAGATTGCCACTGAATATGAAGGATATTTTAACAAGTTAGCACCGACGCTACCCTAAGCTGATTTCAAGACCTTCTCTCCTGTAAACCAGCCATTGCTTCTCCTCCTCCTGACACCAACACTCCAAAAATACCCAATGCAAAGGAGACTCATTCTCCCCGGCAAGAGCCTGCAGTGAGGATACCCCCAGGACGCACCGCCTAGACCAGCTCTGCCCAGAGGCAGCAGCAACGTAGTTTTGCTGCTGTTTTAACAAGTTGGTACCAGCCACGAAGCTGAGTTTATTTACACAGTTTGCTCTAGCGTGCTCGCTGCAACCATCGAGCCACAAGCAGTGAAGAAAGGGGCTGCAAGGGCACAATTACCTTTACAGCAATTATCAGCAAGCCCTGAACATTGCACTTTTAAAGTTTAACAATCCCCACCTAAGAGTGCTGGAAGGTCAGCTGCAAATTATCCTCCTAAATTCCTCAATTCTTGGTTTTCTCAACAGGACGGCCAAGCCCCCGTCGCTTACACCTGCAGAGCAACACCGGGGATGGAGAAGCTGGAGACCTCCTCAGCATCCACCAGCCTGGAACGACCCAGCCCCACCACGGCCACGGGAGAGACGCCTGCGGCGGCTGCAAAAGCTTCGACAAGCCCAGGAAGAATGAGTCAGCTAGCAGGGAGGTTTGTCAAGCCCAGTTTCACTGGGTGGGTACATACCACCGCAGGTATCGTACTCACGGCAGCCCGCAGCCTGCGCTTGCTCCCGAGCAAGGGGAAGGCTTTGTTTCAGGAAGCTGCCAGCCTTCGGCATTTCCCCTTTTCTGAAGTCTCCTCTTCTTCCAGGGCTCAGCATCACATGCGGCAAGACCAGGACAGCGAGAGCCTCGTGTAGGAGGAGGATTCTGTTCCCACCACAAACCTCGAGCCGTATACTCCCAGTATCGCAGAAAGAACCCAGACTTTACTCATTTGAAAACTCGCATGACCATGCAGCTTAGCTTTAGAAACCACTAAAAGCTAATTAAAGTCGCCCAACAAAAACAGAAGAGCCTGCAGAAGCACAAGCCCCACGAGCTCTCTCCGAGCTGGCTGCGGCTCCCCAATAGCAACGGGGAGCGCAAACTGGGATGCAGCCCCCCAGCCAGCTGCTGACCTTGCCTCAAGACGAGGAACTGCAAAGCATCTTCTGTTGGCACCGTGCACAGAAGGGAGGTGGGGAGACACCAGCTCCAGAAAGCTCCCCTGTTTGGTTGGTTTTTTCCTTTTTTTTTTTTCTTTCCCTTTTTTTTTTTCCCTTTTTTTTTCCCTTCCCTTCCCCCCCCCCTTTTTTTTTTTTAATAGTGCAGGTGATGAGTTAATTCAAAGTCTGCACCATTCCCAGAAAAGCATCCCATGGGGATGATCCCACCACGCATCTCCGAGCTCCTGCCTGGGCCCGAGGATAGCAGGCAAACACCCAGCGCCATTTAAAGCCTGGGTGCAACCATGTTTTCAACCAGACCTGGTCCACAGGTAATCAACAGGCAGGCCTGCAAACCAGTCATTCAGTTGTTTTCCCAAATACTCGTACCTCAGAGTCAGATGCTGGTTGTAAAGCCTCAAGGTATTGACTCAGTTTGATTGGGACAAACTCAAGTGCCACCAGGAGGACGTTGCCCCGACAAATGCAGCATCACGTATTACAGAAGAGCACTGCATGTCCCAGACACTTAACACCACCTCCACGAGGATGGTTTTCTTCCCATCTTTCCTGCTCATGATGCTCAGTGACCCCAAAGTCACCCTTCCCCCTGGCGTGGCTTCACAAGCCGGAGAGAAGAATGGTTCCTGGAAAATCACAGCTGGCATTGCAACACCTCCCGCACGCAGGGTGTTCCCCCAGCCGCCCTTCAGGGATCCTGCACCCGCAGGGCACGTAACACCCGCCTGGAGTCAGATAAGCAACGGGAGATCACAGTGTCAACACCCTCCTTGGCAGTCCCCATCCCACGACAAAGTAGTTCTCCTAGCAAGGCCGGGGAGAAGCCCACAGAGAGCACAGCTTTCTAATATTTCCATGACACAACATTCACTGCCCCAGATTTGGCACAGCACTGCCCGTTTCGTGCATGCAAAAGCACCTCACCGATGCCTGAAGGTCCTGCCCTGCGTCCAGGACCTCATACACACATCTCGCTTCTGCTTCTATGCAAGAAGATCTCACACCACCGTCCCGAACAGCCAAGAGCCGGTGACGGGTACCGAGACGGTGGAGAGACCCAGGACACCAACCCACCAGGGAGCGAGACAACTGTGACCTCCCCAGGCTGCACCCCAGCACGGCTGGCCCGGGATGAAAATCCTCCCATTCCCACCAGGAGCAGAAACCAATGGGAGGGAGTGCAAAGCAGAGATTAAATATCTCGTTCTGTGCTCGGCAGGCAATTACACACAAATTACAGAGCGGCTCGGTCCTGTCACCCTCCCCAGAGCTGCTCCTTTCGGTACCCGACGTGGCTGCAGCAGAACCACCCTACCCAAGACTTGGCCCCCCAGCAGTGAAATCAGGCAGCTTTAGTTTTTAATCCCCTTAATTAGGGGTGTGCAGCAGTCTTCATTCCTTAATTACATCCATTGACACATCTGATGCAACACATTTACAAACAACCATTTTCACTGGAGATGGCTTTGAATCAAAATTGCCGTCTTTCCCACACTGGCTGCGCTGTGTCGCCGATGGGGAGAAGGCGACCCGGCTTTCCAGATGCTTTAACAAGACACACTCGCGCACAGCTCGGAAATGCGATTTTCATTAAATAATCACCTGTTACTTCAGCAGGATTTAAGCAGGAGGTGACTACAGGGTGAGAAACCACCGGCAGTCTGCTTGAAGCCGCAAAGTGGGAGCGCAGCTGTTAAAAGTTTGCAGCAAAAAAGTTACCATTTCAGGCAATCCTCTCACTATTGACCCACGGGATAGAGGGACGATATTTCAATGCGTAATCCGGTTATTTTGGTACATCGCCTTTCGGTAGGTCGGTTGAAGGCGGACAACGGCGCGCTTCATTTCAGTTGCTCAGCTGTCAGGAATCCCTTTGATCCTCTGGGAGAGCAAATACCCAGCGAGCACTTTATTACCCCCGCTTCTGCTGCCGAACCAAAATAATTACGCTGACACCTTCTGCCTGCCCACGGAGCCATTACAGCGTGATCCCACGGGGTGCCTGTGCTCACTCTGGCTTTGAATTACTACACCGGACTCCCATCCCAATCCACTAATAGCTCACTAGGATGCAGCAGCTGAGCTCCAGCGCGCAGCCTGTCCTATCAGCCATAGGAAATAGTAAGCAGGATATTAAATATTGTCTTGGGGGGAAGGGAGAGCATTGATTTCAAAAATGGGGAGGAAGATAACATGGCATTGCGAGCTTTTTTCCCCGCTGCTGGAGACCCAAGTAAGCATCCTCGCTGGTCCCCGCAGCACCCTCTGCTCAGCTCCTGCATCAACCCTCCTGCTCGCGGTCGTTGCAATCATTTGCATGGAGGAAATGTGCACAAACGTTGCTTTCTTCAAACTACAGAAAGGAAAAGGAAGCTGCGTTCACCTGCAGGGAGGAGGTCAGAAACACGCTTTGCACCCACATTACAGGGGCTGTTTGCTTACGTTTTCAGTTGCTGCCTTCCTTTCTAGACTCGACGGGTTGGTATGGGAAGGGTTTTGTAGGTTTTGATTTCACTGTAAGAACACCAGCACTGCCATGTCTGAGCAGTTCTCGAGAGGTATTTTCTACTTCTTCAACTCCCACCTTTGCCATCCAGCACTCTAGGAGGACAGTATTAGTGCTGAGTCTCATACTGGTGCTCCTGGATGGCCCTTGCATTTCTGAGTAACACACGGCAGCACCTTCCCTTCCAGCCACGCTTAATTCTGCTGATCCAAACATCGCTCCACCCAGAAGCCCGCACACTGCCCGATGGACAAGATGCACTAAAAGGATCTCTCCCACCCTCCTGTCCGGCTGCACTAGACCTGCTCTCCTCCCCACCACCCCGCCGCTCCCCTCCTACCCTCTCCCTGCTCCCCACCCGGGTCCCCCCTTCCCCAGCCCGCTCACACCTTCCCCCCCACAGCCCTTTCAACCTTCTCCCTTCCATTCTGCATTCAACGCCGCACCGGGAGAAGCTTAACATCCCCGAAGGCATTAAGGAGAGCCTGGGCGTAAAGACAGGCGGGCAGACCGCAGGCGTGCGCGCTGGGGAAACCGGGGCATGGCTTTGAAGTCGTAAAAGCGGCTTTCTCTGCTCCCACCGGTGCCGACGCACGCCACCGGTGCCGACGCACACCACCGCGGCACAGCCGGCACGCTGCCGCCCACCGTCCGGCTGAGAAGACAACAGTAAACAGCTCACAACTTTTTATACGTTGCAATATTTTAAAATAAATGAAGAGCCACGCAAGACAAAATATTTCCTTTAGCAGGGATAAAGCATAGGCAGAAAACAGAAAGCAGCTGGTTTAAATATCTCCCTGTTAAAATAAATCGTAGCTGAGGCTAGCGCTGCCTCCTGGATAAGCTACTGGTCCTGTGTACACAATTTAGCATCCCATTGATACTTATTTCGCAAGTTAGGTCTCAGAATAATCCTTACTCTATTCAATGTGTGCGCGTGTGTGTGCACGCGCACACACCCAACAATACAAAGGCGGTATGAATAACTGCATGTTTTTTTGGAGAAGCTTTGCTTGTTTTTCCCTTTTTTATATTTAAATCCCAGTTGTGCAATTGCCTCATGCACAGCTCAAGCCTCATTGAGCCCAACGCTGCTTCATCCAGCTGAAAGCTCCAGAGACTGACAGGGACTCAGCATGGCTCGGGTATTTATCAAGTACCAAAACCACCAGAAAATTAAGAATAAACCTTATTATCCTCGGTATTTTGGACTCAAAACCTACTGGCCTTGTCCAGCATCCAGTACTGAAGACTGAATGGAGAGCCCCAGCTAAAATTATGCTGCAAAAGGGCTGCGAGTGCCCCAGCCACAATACCAGACAAGTGAGCTCCTCTTTTCACTGTGCTGCTGACAGCAGGAGCCACACAACAATATTGCCGAAATCCACATTCATGCAGCACAAGGGAATAAAACGCCACGCAAATCCTCTGTTCTGCAAGCTCTGTTGATATCATTGTTCGGGCTAAAACTGCCATGAGAAGACCCTTCAAATGACGCCAGGGCGAAAGAGTGGAGAGAGCAAAAAGCGTCGGTGAGCTCACCCAGGCTCCCCGGCCAGGCGGCTCACACCAAACCAGCTCTTTACCTCTCCAATAAATACATCCTTAAACCACCTCCTTTGCACTTCCTTCAGGTTCTCTTTATATATACACAAGCTGAAGGTAAACGGTCGCCCGTTCCTCCGTAAGACGAAAATAATGAACGTGCAAACGAGGTCTGACGGGGTTCAGCTCGCCCCGAGACCCCTCCTCGCCGGTGTAAGCTGTTAGCAGGGCAGTACGGAAAATAAGAGTAGAGAAAAGCCACAGCAGCTCCAGAAAACAAGTTGGTTTTTGCAGCCCACACAGCGGCAGGAAGCGTGGTTTAAGAGTAAAAAGCAAAGACAGAAACAAATGTAATGAGCTGGTCTCCCATTTAGGACGTTGGTGCATGCACACCCCGCAGCCTGAGCTCGCTTTAGCTCCCCAAACTAAAGAAGTTGCAAAAACTGTTTAGAAGTGAATTACAACTCCACATCAAGAACATCTCATTATCTTATTCCTAAGCGAGGGAGATGCTTAAAAAATATCTGCCTTACCGGGTGGTGTCCCCTCTTCAGCACCCGGGGAAGGAGAGGAACCTGCCCCTGCTCTGCAGCTGCACGTTTTGGTTTCGCTGGGTTTGCTTTGAAGCGCGCCCGCGCTCAGCACGGACCTTGCTCGCGGCACGCGTCATTGCCGTACGGATTTGCCGTTTCCCAGGCGTTTTACCTGCTGACGTTACGATTGCAAGCCTGTTTGTTTTATTTAACCATGCCTCTACTCTTAAGCTACCATCCAATTACTGCTCCCAATTACTCGGCGCTCAAGAGCCGACATTAATTACAGAGTTCCCTGCGCACGAGGGCTGTCCTTGCTGTCGGCTGCGCTGCACGGAGTTGGAGGCACTGCTTCAAACCCACTGGCATCCAGGACCAGCCTCTCCTTTGGAAAAAGAAACAGAGATTCCCGGTCTTGCTGGCGGATTAACAGCCCTGAGCAAGAAGAACAGGTTTGGTGAAACAGTGGATGAGCAGAAGGTCATCGTAGCCTCAACGCCCAGATCTCAGCAGCCTCTGCCAGCCCCTCGGATCCCCCGTGCAGCCACACGCTAAATGTCTGTTTTCTTCTTTGGGATTCAACAAAACACAGCATCAGTTCAGGACCGGGGACGTTAACCTGGAAATCTCTGGGATGTGGGGCATACGTCACCATCAGCGCCGTATAAATTCATGCGAGTTGCAAGTGCCTTTGGCAAACCCAAAAAAAGGAGGATGGAGACCCCAAACACCCCAGACTACGGGAGAAATGCCTGAAAACCATCTCCCTCCAAGCACGGGTCACTTTAAATCATGAACTGAGCCTGTTCAGGCATTAACACCGGAGCTGGGAGGTCAGACCCGAAACAACTCCCTGTTGCAGAGCCCAGGGACAAGGAGCACAGCGCGAGCCTTAGGAAACGGCGCAGAATGACCTTTTGCAGCTTGCGAAGCCTTCACGAACGCGTCGGCATCTGCAGACAGAGGCGCAAGAAGTTATTTTGCAACTCACATTCCTCAGATTTAATAATCCCCCCAGTGCAAGACACCCTTCTGTCGGATTTTGAGAAAGATCCCATAAACTTTGGTCTCTTTTTTCCCTTTCTACAAATAGATATCTATTGCACAAAGGACTGATGCAGTGCCACTTGTGTGAAACAGCTACAGGCCAGAAGGAAATATCGCTTTACCACAATTATCTACCCATTTTTTAATTGAGCATTAGATTTTTTTTTAAAAAACCTGTGTTTCTCTTTGCGTGGTGCAGCGCACACTTTCAACGTGCTTCACGAACAGCACTGCAAAACTCATTCTTGACAACAGCAGGGAAGGTCAGTGCTAGACTTCTATATACAAGAGGAGAAATAAAATGTGCTTCGTTTCTGCTCCCAGCCCTTGCCTACCTTCCCAAACACAAGGTTTTTGAGAAAAACCCATCTCGTCGCAGGTTTGCTCAGCAGCAGGGCTTGAGACCCCACTGGACCGCGAGCAGGGAACACCGTGGTGGCATGAACTGCACGGGGACGTGGCGAATGCGGACATGTCCGCTCCCGCACATCTGGGATTGCTTCGGTCGAGTACTTCGGGGCAGCAGAACGCACCTTTCTAATCCACAATATATTTAAAATTAAGAGCGGCAATTAAATCAATTAGTGGTTACCCAGTGAGCTGCTAGTTTACAAAAGGAGTTCACTTTAAGCAGCAAAATCAACTTGTAGCATGGTTTAAAATAGGAAGATGCTACAAAAACATAAACATGCTCGTGCCATTAGGAATCAGGCAATGGCTGCATAGGCTTTTTCTGCATGTGGCATATACCAAACAGTCTCGTTTAATGCATCTGGCATATACCAAGCACTCTCAGATTCCGAATGAAACACACACATCCCCATTTACAGTGATTCAACCAAAAAGACCTATTAAAATGCAAGCGCCACATCCATTTTTCCTCGCAGTAAATGCAGATCACGTATACGATCGCTGCAATCCTACGAAGCCATAAGGGGCCATACCCGATACCACACTGGCTCGTTACTTGCACGACAAACTATTAACTTAAAAATCAAATATCTGCACTGCTCCAAGCTGAATTTTTTTCCAATTTGCATTTAAAAAAAAATTGTAATTCACTGCTTGGAGCTCTCTTTTCTTTGAAAGAGCAACAAACTTCAAGCATTATTTCCCAAAGCACCATTAAAAGAGCTCATAGCTGCCAATACCAAGAAGTCTGGATCTTTTTATGTCTTGGAGTCAACCCTTAATTTTAAGCTTGTGCAAAGCCTGGGGATCTCCCAGGTTGTCTTCAAGAAACTTGCCCCGTCCTGAGCTCTACTGACTCATTCCCAAACACCTCTGTGACTTGCAGCATCCGAACTGGCTGCACCCGTGAAACACCTTGTGACTAGGCAAAAACACAGAAAGTGGGTGGGAAAGCGATGCAAGGAGATTAACGCAGAAAAGCAGATAAAAGCCGCACATTCTCAAGTTGCTGTTTCCTCCTGAGAGGAGGAACCAAGCGACTGCTGGGCTTGGCTTCTGTAGGGATGTTGAGACGATGCTCGACTTCGCGGGGTGCAGTTGGCTGCATTTCTGCACTGTTTTCATAAACTGCTTCATTAGAAAAGCTCTGGTGATGTTTTCCAACTGAAGGAATACAGAGGCGCTTGTGCTTTTCTCCAGCCTACATCCTCTCCACCCCCAGTTAGATTACGATAAAGTTTAATAGAACAGGTGTTTTTAGTTTAAAAAAACCCAAATGTTCTTCACCTATCCCAAGATGTTTTTCTAGTGGTAAAGCTAAAGCGTTACGGAAGTTGCAATTAATCAAACTTTAGTGTCAGTATAACTAATCACTACTTGGTTTTTTGCCAGAGTCAGAAGTTTCAGAGGGTTAAACTGTTTCCCAAACAAGCACAAGCTATCGACAGGTTTTCAGTTGATTTTACAGTTAATGCATCAAAAGGGCACAGACCTTTGTTTCCTTGCAATTCTGTTTTCAATTTAAAAGACCCAGGCAGGAGGTGGTACGCTGCACAGCAAAACCAGGGCTGAGGACTTTTTGCCTCTCTTCCTACTACATGAGCGATTTACAACTGTTTGCGATGAGAAATCACGAGAAATAGTTAATGTGCAACCACTTCCACCAGCAGCATTAGCCCAGCAAACAAAGCTAACCCCGTAAGCAGGCTCGCACCTCGCCAAGCCACCGATTAGCTCTGCGCAAACCTTACGACCTACTGAACTCCTGCGTGATCGATCTCCAAGCACGGGGTGCTGGCACATCTCCCTACACCGGCTCTGCCGCTGGCCTCACCTGTGTTTGCAATGAATCTAATCGCTGGCAGAGATGCAGCTGCGCATCTACCTCAAAAAAAGGAGAAAAAAGTTTAAGCCCACTGCATTTGCATTATTAGATCGCCTGCCTTTTCTGCAATTAGCACTGCATGGATCAAACCCAGCCTGAACAACCCCGCCAGTGCAATAACCAGGCAATACTGATGCTGGAGAGCCCAGTACAATTATAGAAAGAAATAAAGCTGCAAGAAAAGCATCACAGCGAAATACCAAATTTCACTGTAATTGCAAGCCTCCTTGCTTTCCTGAAGTCATCTCTCACGTTCATTATGCAGTCCCATTCCTGCCTCTGGAGGCACACAGGCACATAACACTAATAGATTCAGTTTCCACGAGCTCTCCCTCTCTATTCATCACGGGGTGGGAACTCTTTTTTTAATAAACTACATCTTCACAAAAGGAATATCTCCATTTGTCATCATCAGGTCAGATGGACAGAGTCAATCATCATTTTTAAATAAGCCAAGAGCAGCAGCTGCAAAATATGAAGCCAGTAACACCACCCATGCCACTGCTGGTTTCCCTCCAGCATCCAAGATGCCGTTCAGCCGGGCGTTTGCAGGTGGGGATCGAGTGCACCTGAATGCAACCAAGAAGAGGAATATTTTCTGCATCGGTGCCCCAAAACCAAGGGGATGGGAGACACCAGCTACTCAAAGCATCTCACTTCAGAAGCAAAATAAAACGGAAAAAACTTGCTCCGGTATGCAAGCAGGTTCGTCATTCTTTGAGAATGCTAGTCCCTTGGGTTCTCGTTACCGTTTCTAACGAGGGGGCGATGCATCCCAAACCACGCTGCAGAGAGGGGCAGGGACGCGATCCCTGCACCAGGACAGGCAAGACGCTGCTCCGACCTCCTCGGCCAACTCCGGCTTTTTTCCACCATTTCCTGGGGGAGGGAAGGGAAGCGCAGAGACAGGCGGGAGCAAACAAACCAGATACTGCCGCCCATAAACAGAGGAAGTGTTTTTTGAAGACAACGTCTAGGTAGACAGGAGGGAAATAACAGAAGCAGCAGTTACAACAACAACAACAACAACAAAAAACTCAACGAGAAGTCTAAAGAAACTATTTCCTCTAACGAAACACGCTGGAAAGGGTATCAGACGCTGCTGAAGTCAGAGGAATTCAGCGCGGGGCCACTTCCCCGCGCTATCGGCAGCACACCCTTCCCATGTCGACGCAATCGCCCCCGTTGCTCCTCCTGGCTTCACCACAGACAAACCCCCCTGCTCCAGGGTCCATCCTGTGCCCGCCCTCTACAATATTAAATTATTTTTCAGAAACTCCTGAAGAATGAAGTCAGCCGACCTGTGTAATTAACTCAGCAAATCCATGCATCTGCAAGAGCTCTTTTCCATCACGTTTAAACACCCCGGGAGACCTGGCTGCACACGAAAATCAATAGAAAAACAACTTAGCCTGCATTTTTTCCTCCCAAATCAGTTTCTCCTCCTAGCTGTTCCCCGTCTCCAAGAAAGGTGGGGGTCCTTAAACCCTTTTGACTAGAGCTACGTAAAACAAACAGCTGAAAACAGTCATTTTCTCTGCAGCTGGACTCCCCCCCAAGCCCCAAACATTCCCCACTCGTACCTAGATGAAAGTTATTCCAGCAGCTGTACCAGGCAGCCCACGCTTCGATTTTATAGTATTGCTATTTGATGTGCTTATTCACCAAGAGTTTCGCTGGCTCCTCACCACACATACTTTCAAGTTGGCAGTTGGAGATAAAAAAGCAGCAATATCGGCAGCGGCCGCCAGCACCAACCCTGGGAGGGATGGGGGGGCACGGAGGCAGTGCCGGTCCTCCCCGGGAAGGATGGATGGAGTGACATCCTTGGGAGGGGACATCCCCGGGAGGGATGGAGGGACACGGGGGCAGTGCCTGGTACTCACCCCACCTGGTCTCTCACTGCTCAAATTCTAATACTTGCTAGTGAGGATCCTAAAAACGCTGTTTTCATGCGACTCCTTCCTCCTACAAGAAGCCTGGGAACACCACCTCTGCCTTCTGCCTGTGTCAGGGCATTGTACATGGCCTTTTTACTGCCTCTATACACTTACACGCACTCACACGGGAGAAACAGAGATGTCGGTTAGGTGTCATTTCCTTTGACTTCACACCAACAACCGCCCGCACAACTTAAACACCCAATTTCCATCTTCACGTCAATCACTGCCAAGCCAACACTTGTAAAACAGGCACCTGAGACAGAAAACTTTGGCTTAATACTGGATTTTAAGACTTTTCAGACAAAAAATGAACAGCCGCGTTGTCATTTATACGAAGAACAGGAGGGCTCCCTTGCCCAGCTCACCGCCGCTCTTCTCCCCCGTCCGCCCAAGGGGCTGCATCCCCGTAGGGTCCCACCGGCTCGTGTCTCTAACGACCGATGTGCACGTCAAGATGACGCCGCAAGCAGGACTAGAAAACTACGTACACGCAGAATCCAGTATTTAAAAGACAGACTAACAGTTTTCGTTTGGGGATTCAAAGGGGTTTTTTTGTCAGACTGCAAAATGCCGCCCTGAGCTGCCTCTGCACTTCTTAAAATTTGCATCTTCCCGTAAAGCCCTGGGGCATCCTGCTCTCCTCTGGCCCTCACGTTAAGAGAAGAAATCAGGGATATTTGGTTTTAGGGCCCTCTTATCATTTGATTCATGAACTGGAAGGCAGCAAGCAAGGCAGGGTTGGAGGAGGAGAAACATTTCCCAGCTACAGCAGCTGAAGCTGGACCTGAAAGATTTTTACCCTTCCATGAACCCTGCCCAATGACAAACGTCTCTTAAAACTCCCTAGGAATGGTCACCAGCTGCATGTTTCTCATTTTCCGAGTGCTTGGCTCGAGGCAGGCAGCTCACAGAGGCAGAAACCAGAGCTCGAATATAAAACGTTCCACCACGCTCCGCGTCTAAGGGATAAAACCAAACCGCCCTTCCAGGTTTATACCGTTACCTGTCCCGAAGCATCCAGCCCCATCTCACAAGCGAATTGCAAAGACCAGCTCACGCTTTTGATGCATTTGCACACAGGCATCGCAGATGAACCCGGGCGAGAATTATTAATCCTGTCTTCGGAGCAGAGTTTGAATAGTGGGACATAAATACAGCCCAGGGCTCTGTACACAATGGGACGGGACTGTTCCCACTTAGCGGGCAGCTTTCTCTTGTATTTAGTGATACGCAAGCCCTGTGGGGGGAGAAGCCCCCATGCAATCGTGCACTGAGACCACGCAGGTCTGCGCTCGCACAAAACGGTGGAGGAGACGCTGCGGGGCCAGCAGCCGCGCACGCCATCTTCTACCTCCAAGTGTTTGACTCTGCAATTCTGCTATAAAGCCGCGTGAGCGGCTTAGTTATTTATTTAACTAAAAGCTTTTAATTATCTCTCTCACACACACGCATTACGTGGGGCGGGGAAGGGGGGGGGAAATAATCAGCCTACAACTGGTGACGCGCGGGTTCAAAGGAATTGTGTTTTTCATAGAAACAGCTAACTAGCCCAAATCTTCTCCTGCTGCTCCCAAACCGTGCCTCCATCCGCAGGGCTCCATCCCCGGTGTGTTTTGCTGTGGTTACAACTCAGGCTGACCTGACCCCTGCGAGAAGGACCTCGGTTCGAGCAGAGCGAGTCCAGGCTGTAGGGTTCCTCGGGTGGCCACGGAGGACGTTATTTCATGGTGTGAACCTGCCGGAAAGCCCGGCTGACATCCCATGGCGCTCACCCTCGCCAACAGACGGAAGGGATCGCTCTCCGAAAATACAGGCGTGGGAGGGAAGCACACAACGTGATGGCCATGGCCACGGCACGCGACCGGCCAGCCACGCAGCTCTCCCACCGCCAGAAACACGCTGCGAGCAGTAACGCTCCCCAGAGCTGCTCGTCTTCCAGGCTCTGCATCGAGATCAGGGAGATACAAAATACTCGGTCCCCTCCAAAAGCACCAGAGCTCAAGCGCTGTGCGACTTAATAAATTATAGATTATAAACCACTGCTGTAGACGCTTGCTCCGAGCACAGCAGCTAAAGCAAGTCGGCGTGGGAATTTGTTTCAAGAGCCTGTATCAGAATGGCAGCAGGGCTGGAGGAGCGTGCCCTGGAAGAGTACGAGCGCTTGAAACACACACCCCAAACCCACACAATTTTCCTCTCTGTGGAACTGCTTCATTAAAAAAAAAAAAAGAGATTTCGTCCATCTACACAGCCAAATTAAAAGTATTTGCTTTTAATACATAATGTTAGCGGCATTACACAAGCAAAAACTCACATAAACAGAAAACAACATAAACAGCAGACTGAACGTAAAGAAACTAATAATATTAATCTGGATTAACTACAAGCCATGAACATTCCTACCTAATCCATCCAACGGACAAAGATAAATCCCTGCTATGCCACATCCTACAGTTCTTTGCAACTTAAGGAACCACAGTACTGATCAAAATAACGTAGCAGATGAGAAGTATAAGGTGAAATCTTTACATATAGCCGCCTGCTTAATCTACACAAGATTATGGCAAAAGCCAAGCACCAAGAAAGCAGAACAATCATTGCAAAAGATCACCGAGCCCAGCGTGCAATTTCCACTCGAGATGCAAAGCTTCGCGTCGAGCTTTCCCAGAGAGATGCACGACAGCAACGAAACACAGCTCCAAGTCTGAACGATCTCAACATCTGCCATTTCTTAACGCTCCAGAAAAGCTGCACGGAGGTGAACCGTGGTTAGGAACCAGTAGGTCTGCAGCGGAGTTTAAAAACACAAAATCACGTTTATAATAGGAAACGATTTGCACCCATAGGGCTGCTGCAGGCCCCTCAAAGGCTACCTTATTAAAGCAACACCTCCGATTCATCACTGCTTATTACCACAAATGTAAAAGCAGCTTCAGCAAGCAGAGCAAGTCCAGACACTAACCCAGCAGAGTACACAAACACAGGCCAGCTCCAGCACCCCATCCGCAGAGCCGGGCACGCCTCCGCCCGCTCTGCCTCCCGCTCCGGTCGGTCTCTCTACTCCAGGCTGGGACACCTGGAGAGAGCCCGGAGCTCTCCCCACCCACAGCATCCCTGAGCTGCAGCGACTTCTCGGGCTTTTTCCAAGAAACAGATGCAATGTGGCAGTAAGCGGCTGAAGAAAAACCTGCTTTGCAGCAGAACTGGTCCCCCCAAATGAAGAGGCCCTCATCAAACGCCCCTCATTAGAGAACGCATCAAGGAAAGGTGTTTGATGAGAAACTCCTGGCCAGGTGCTGTGGACCAACACCTCCACAAACTTCCCCGAGGATAAAGAGCCGGAGATTTACTCACCGACACCAAAAATCCAAGATTCCTTTGAGACGCTAAATAACTCCTAGGGAAAACCCAGTACAGAGCCACTGCCTTCCATCAGCAACACTTCTGTACATACAGTTTTATTCCAGCACGTTACGTGCCACATTCCCGACATCATCATCCACCCATCAACATATCAAAGCACACGGAGCATCCCAACATCCCGTGGCTGGAAGCCTGCAAGCTACTCCGGCACAGCAACGCTTTGATCGCTAACGACTGAATTTGTAAACGCGGTTGCTTACTAGAGAAGCCACGTACCTACCAGCCTTCCTCCCATCAATTCAAATATCTGCTCAACAAGCAGTAAATGGGGCGTCAGAATAGGTATGTTTTACCACTTTCTGAAAATCAAACGCTGTCAAGTGAAAATATCGCGTCCGCTCATGCGGAGCACGCGGGCAGTTGGCAGCGCGTTACCGGAGACAGAAGCTGTAGATTTGGAGTATCGTTGTCTAAAGCATTTTTAGGCTTTGGGAACATACGGTGTGTTGAAACAGGCTGAGAAGTGTCCTTCCTCCCCTCGCCCGGACCAGGAGCGCCCGAGAGAGAGACTGCTGCCTTCCCCTCAAATGCTTTGCTTCCGATAAGAATTTGGTTTAAATTGCAATTGTGAGATCAGTTGAAAACACAGGTAATTCCTGTTCTTCTGATCTAAACTGATGCAGGAAATAATTAGTGCATTTATGTTAGGGAAAAAATCATCATTCTCTGTTTCACAAGGCTCTAATTGAGTTTTAAAGGTAAGGAGCGCTATGTTTATCCTGATATTTACCTTCTGCAGCAGATTACGTTTGTTCATGGGAATCCTAGAAAATCCTCGCCTTCTTTATTAAGGCCGTGTCAGCGGAGAGACGCAAAGGACCCCACTGCCTTTTCAATCACACCCAATGCCCAAAATTGTCACGGAAACGTAACTGAAGATGCCAGAGGTTGGCACCGTGATGTAAAAAAATAAATATCAAGTGCACTAGCAGCATCGACACCCGACACGCACCGCAAGCAGGACATCCCCATTAACAACCCCCACAGCGCTGCAGGAAAAGTCTCAATTAATCCAAAATATGGTTGTGCCAGCCGTCAGCAAAAAAAAAAAAAAACTCAAACTACGATTGTACCTCCACAAAACCACCTTTCCAGGGCTGGGGCACCGAAGGGAGCAGCTCCCGGGGCAGCGACAGCCGAGTCAGCTAATTGTGAAAGGAACCGCGCTCCACGGCATCGCCACAGCGATGAAGGGCGACAGCAGCCAGGTCAGAGCCCCGCCGCGTCTCCCATCAACATACGGCCGTATTCTCCTCCCCCTGAGATCCGACGGGGATTATTTTTACGTTCAGTAACTCAATTGTGAAATGAGAATGAACTAATTAGAAGGACCATCCCTCCAGATCTATGTAACTTATGCAAACAAAACCTAGCGCGTTTGGAAAGGCTTAAAATCCTTAAAATAAACAGCAAAGTAAGGCAAAAATTGGTTTTGTGCTGTTGTTCAGAAACAAGATCTTGCGTTGCTTCTCCGTATTTTTACCGGCATCTTAATTGAATTGTAACATAAAGAACTGAATTATAACTGAACTATAATTTCCAGCACAACACCTGCCCAAGAATTTGGACAGTCTCCAAGACATTTTCTCTTTGCAGCTGGACATGCAATTCTTAAATAAACATTTACGCACCCACAGCTGGGAGGGCTGCCGGCCCCTGCCCCAAAGCAGCCCCCCCAAACCGCACACAGCCCCCTCGGCAAACAAACGGGGAGCAAGTTCCTTCTCCCCAAGAAACACTTCAGCAACGGCGCTCGGGACGCTTGCAGACGCGGGACTCACAGATGTGGTCTAGGTGCGATTTTAACTCATTCCGGGGCACTTTGGAGTCGTTTTCATTGTAAACGTTGCTTGGTGGAGGTGAAAAATAAAAATACGCCTTGGCGGAAAATCCTTTCAGCTGAAGAGCGTTGCTTCCCAGCGGGCTGAGGTGTTTTCTTCAGCTGAAATTCAGAGAGAAGCGGGATGCCCGGCCGGTGCCAGACCACAGCACCCACATTCACCCCACGGGTGGGTGAGCAGGGCCCCTCCGGTTTGCAGAGCCCAGAGCTCTTCCCCGCCATGTCTCCTTCCTCCTCCTCCTCCTGCACAATGGACTCCGCGCAGAGCTGGGGACCCCGGCTCGGCCGCCGGCAGCCCCGGGCACCCTCTGCCCCAGCAAGGGGGGGACACTGGGTGCTAGCTCCCCCGTGTCGTGTCCCCCCACCCTGCTATTCCCCCCCATTTCTCGCCTCCTGCAGAATCTCTCTCCGGCTGAGCCTTTTGGCTTGCAGTTCTCCGTGACACGCACATCCCCACGGAGAGCTCGCAGAGCGCGCTGTGCACACACGGATACGCCGTGCACACACACGCCGTGCACACAGATACAACCGTGCGCACACACAGGCTGCACACGCACGTGCACTGCGCACACATGCAGAGACCGCAGCGGACACACACCACCGTGCACCCCACGTACACCACGCGCACACGTGTGGGTGTGCAGACCCCATACACACAGGCACCCTTTACACGCACAGCGGCGACCACGCACATGCACACACACACACCGTGCAGATACACCTTGCACGCACACGTGAACACACGCACTGCGTGCACGCAGATACACCATGCACGCAGACCGTGCACACGTGAACACACGCACTGCCTGCCTGCACGGATACACCGTGCACACTGACCATGCACAGATACACAGGACCCACGCACGCACACGCTGCACGCACACCGTGCACACCCCGCACACCGGGCACAAACACACACACGTATCCATACCATACAGGCCCGGACAGCGCAGAGACCGCGGGCAGGCGCCGATCCGCCGTTTGCACACACACGCACCCCCCGCACGCACCGATGCGCCCTGCACGCGCGCACGCCGACACACCGCGCAAAAACCATGCGCGCAGATAACGCCGTGCGCGCTGACCGCGCGTGCACACACGCGCCGTGCACGCACGCACACACACACACACACGCTGCACGCACGGACACGCCATGCACACGCACACGCCATGCACACACACGCACGCTGCACGCACACACTCGCCGTGCACACGCACACGCTCCCGCGCGCACTTACCCGCCCGCCGAGAGCGCGCGCGCGCGCGCGGCCGCCCCCGCGCGCGGCGCCCGCCGCCCTCCCGCCGGGCCGCGCCGAGCCCCCCGGTGCGGCGCCTGGGGGTCCCGCCGCTCCGCTCCGCGCCGCGCCGAGCCCAGCCCGCTCCGCCCGGGTGGTGCCGCCGCCACCGCCCGCCCCGCGGCTCTGCCCCCCGTGCCGCGCACCCCCGGCCCCGCCCCCACCCACAACACTGTAGTAAGTTCCCATTGGCCGAGAGCAGGGGGCGGGGCGCGAACGCCGCACTGCTGTTGGTGGAGGGGAAACCGCGGCTGGCGGGGAGGGTGGGGGGAGCGGGAGCGCGCGCCCCCTCATCGCTCTCCCCCCCCGCCCACCCCGTTTCCCTCCCTCAGGGCCGGGGCTCGGCGCCCGCGGGCGGCCCTGAGGGACCGCGGCCCTGCCCCGCCTCGGCCGCCTCCCTCAGCCCGGCGGAAAAACACCCCCGCGCCCCGGGAGGGGGAGGCCGAAATGACAGGATTACCGGCGGCCCTCCCCGGCGCTAAGCCGATGGGGTGGGGGGAGGGGGGCCGCGATCCGTTTGGCGCCGCCCGGAACCGGTACGAAAGGGGCAGGAGGGGCCCTGCCTGCCGGTAACGCCGAGCGGCGGCGGGCTGCTCTCTCCTCCCTCCCTGACCTAGATTCTAAATACAGTTCGCTGCCTCCCACAGAAAGTTGTGGCCCAGCTCAGGAGGGAGGACCCGGGGGGGGTTGCTGGGGTTTTATTTTTTTAAACATAAGGCCATTGGGAACCGAACAGGTACTGGCTCAGTCGATGGGGTGCCGAGCCGATAAAGCAACAATTGAGATGGTGAGCGCTTGGTCAGCAAGAAAACCCCACAGCCACGCTGGTGAATGTGCAAAAATGGGAGCACCAGCACAACCCCGCAGAGGAGACGGACCTGCCCGCCGCTTTGAAACTGTGCACGTAACAGCACGGAGGCTTTTCCTCGCCTACAGCCAAATTATAAGTAGTTATTTGAGTCAACCAGAGCTGTCCAGCTCTCCCTGCTACATACGCTAGAGCAAAACGCTGCCCAGCTTCTTGTCAGCGCTTCCACAGGGCTCCAGAGAGGTTGCTGCCAGCACGTCAGCCTGACCAGCTCTCAAATACTTACACAACCCCAAAAGACACATGGCACAGAGGCATCTCCATTTGCTTCCCAAAGAGAATTAAGCTATTAGGCACACTATTCTGCTTGCATTAAGAGCAACCATCCTACCTCTTCATCAGCAGATAATACCCAGGGCTGATGCACATCTTGGTTGGGATGGCTTCATCCTTGTGCTGAAGCCCTCTCTAGTACTGGCCTAGCAAGGACCACTCAAGTAAGGACATTTGTACTAAACAGGAGCCAAACCAACCCAATTTTCCAGAAAAATTAATACACTTCTCACAGCTATTTACCCCTTCTCCTCTATGTCTATGACACTCAGTTCTGCCAAAATACGCAGAACGCGGCAGCTGCCCCTCGTCTCGCTGTTGAGATCGCTTGCAAAAAGCTCCTTAATGGGAGGGAAGAGAGGGATTTCACCTTAAATCTGGACTATCTGGTGGTTTCCTTGGACTCAGTGAGCACACCTGATTCAAAGACACAGGTCTGGCGGCCGTAAATTGCTGCTCCTACACCAGGGACGGGCAGTTCCCCTGAAAAATGCCCTGAAGCTCCGACTTCACTGCCCATGGCATTAAATTAACACATTTTAATAGCCCAGGCTGTAAATGGAGGAGGCTCAGATGTGTGGTGCTGACCCACCACAATAACTGCTGCCTTTGCTACTGCTCACCCATGGATGGGCTGAAAACAGACTTGTCAGAAGAGAAACGCGAGTCCAAAGGGCTTTAAGGAGAAAACCACCGAGCAAAGAAGCCACAGTTTTTGGATGCGAAGGGTTGGCAACAGCTTCTTGCAATTAAGAAAAACAAGCAAACAAAACCTCACTGCTTCATCACAACACACACGCACGCTGACCGACGGCAGATTGCAGATTATACGGAGAAGAGACCAGGGCAACGAAAACTTCACATCAAAATGGTGATTTAACACCACGCAGTACGTCATCCACCATACTCAGATCACCAGATGATCCCCAACTCCATCTGCCAGAATCTGAGTGCAGCTAGCAGCAGCTCCCGTATTTTGAGCCATTATTTCCCAGGTGAAGCATTTATCCATAGGGAGCACTAGTGCGAGCTGCTGTACATGCTGTGCATGAGGGCAAAGGATGCTACTGCCTCTTCAGACCCCAAACAAATGGCCGAGAGTTCAAACGGCAGGAGAAACTTAAGAGCAGCAGAGTCATTAGGCATGAAAAGAGGCACATGGTCTGTGCCGTGAGAGTGCCTTGAAAATGTTCTCCTGGGGCAGGGCAATTTGAACCTAGGCCAAAGCAATCCTTTTGTAGGGTGCAGAAAAAAGAAAAAAAAAACAAAACCAACAAACAAACAAACAAAAAAAACACACACAAAAAACCCCAGGAAAAAAAAAAAACAAAAAACAAAACCAACACTTTTCTGCATATGGAAATACCACCATCAACACCACACTTCAGCTGTAAATCGCTGGCTTAGCTTCTAACCTTCTCCTTCCTACAGAGTCCCAAACTGACCTCTGAAATCCCATAGGAAGTAATGGACATTTCTTAAATTCTTCACTATAAGAACAGTTTGCCCCGTGCCAAGCCCGGATTGCAAATATTTAAAGAACTTTCCCAGTTATAGCTGGTTTAAGTCGCTTTATAGGAGTCAATCAGAGATTGAGAATTATTTCAGTAAGTCAGGATTTCTTGGTATTCGGCTGCTGGATATAGGAATAAGGAGAGGAATTAGATTCATTTTAGGCACGTGTCTGTGGTCTCCAAGGCAGAAGCTTACAAGCTGAAAGGCCACTTGGTGAGTGCTCAGATCCCAGTGGACTCGGTCAGTGCAAATCAACTGGGTCACAACGGAGAACGATGCCAAACCCTACCCTCTGCCTGTTAAATGTGCATGCAGCTAGCAAGCGGCTCAGAAGTACGCGCTCTAGCATCTTAGGAGCATCGAGACAGTAGATTAAATCCAGCTCAAGTAAGTTCTCCATAAAAAAAAAAATCCTTTGTAAGGTGATCCAGTGGTCTGCAGGGCCCCACAGGATGCACTGCTGGTAGGATTTGTTGTAAAACAGGTGCCAAATTTAGACCAGTGCTGGTGAACACTGTGCCTAGAGCGTTACTGGCAAAACAATAAACTGCACAGAGCTCTCCTCACCCCAAGGAGCTTCTCTACGTGAGGAATTCCCAGTCTAAACAAAGGAATCGTGCATCACACTGGTATCGGTGCTCCCTCCCCCAGAGCAAGCAGGATTTGAAGTGAAGAGAAATACCCAGGATTACACCAAGTTCTAGGAAAACAAAGAAATTAAGCTGGTCAACCGAATCATTTATCCACTACTGCTCCAAATAAGCTGGTTCTGCCTGTATTATGCATACGTTTGTACACGCACAATAGGCATACTGGGTTTACGTGCCACGTTCACACATTTCGCTAGCAAGTGGCAGTCTCCAGAGCAGCAGCAGCCATTTCACAAGAGCGAACAAGGTGGGAGGAGAGCAGGTGGCTCAGTTTTGCCAGCTACTGGCCCTCTGCCCTTGGCTCCTCTTCCGAGATTTACTGTCACCATCAGCAGTGCTGATTTGGCTGATAGCAGGCGGCCAGGATGAGGTATAAAGGAAATCTCCCTTTGGCTTCCCAAGCTTCGTTTTACTGTACAACATTGATCTAGAACAAAGATATTTCAGGTAAATGATTTACCTAGAAAGAAGGGGTGCTTCAGCTAAGGCTGCGTTTCTCCCGTGCTCACCCCTCGATTTAGCACACAAAGTGGCAGGCACAGCAGAATTCACTGCCAGAAAAAGCCTCCGACGGGCTGAATTGCAAAGTCAAGAAATTTTCACGAAGAACTGGAACACACTGCACCGCTTTGCTACAACACGTGTGTGCGCAGTGAAGGCAACCTGCTACATCTACACTCACCTGGCTCTGTATCAAGTATTTAACCAAAGATTAAATCTAGTCCAGCCCATCGTAGCACTCTCCAAAACCAACAATCGATTCATTGTTGAGCGAGTTATTAAAGGGCCAAGCAGCACCCGCCATAGTTAAAGAGACTAAGTGATTTTGCTATTGTAATCCCACTTGGCATCATGGCAGTCAGCCTCAAGTTTTGCTAAATCCAAGTTGCTTCTCCTATCCTTTTCTGTGTGGTTTCCTACTGGAGAGTTTTCCTTTGTTGGTTGTTTTAAGAGCAGGAGTTGTGCCCTTTAAGGGCCATTGTTGCCAAACTGAAACTGCATGTTCTTTCCTGTGGGCAGAAGAATCCAGTTTTCGAGCCACTACATCTTTTTGGTACTGGCTTACGTGGATGCCTTTTGGGGAGATGGGGAAGGCAGAGGGGACGGCTGGGCAACTAAGCCTGTACACGTAGGAATTCACGTCCCACCCAGAATCTCGTTAATTTATGCAAAAAGCTCCCACTGTGGGTTTCATCAGTTTGCGTGAAGTTGATGTTCACTTGAGTCGGTGTCTTGCAGCACAGCTGACTAGCTCCAAGAAGAGAGAGGAATAAAATAGACGAGGAGGAGCATCAGCTCTCTTCAGGCTGCATGCCAGTGCACGGAAGAACAGCTCCCTGGAAAGTCAGCTTTGTTCCAGGGCTTAGAGACAGTGCGTAAATCACATTTCTGCCAAGATGCACCATTTAAAGATTAGAGGAGGTCAGCTTCAGATTGCAGCATCGAGTTTTCATACAGTGAATGTTTCTACATGGAGAAAGAAATACTTTTCCCCGTCAGTATGGGTAGGAAGTATTAAACATACGAGTGGCTGCACTTAAAGGATCTAGAAAGTGCTTTAAAAAGCCTGGAGAATAGATTACAGGCAATGCTGTGAATACAAGTAGTGCAGGTTCAGGAAAAGGCAGAATCAGCATGGCATGAGCCTGAGCTCTAGAAAGAGCCCAAGAAATGGACTGAACCATGGAAAGAGCCGTTGCAAGAGATACGGCCGGCCCAACGGCACGCTGACCTCCATCAGGTTGTGAGCTCTCCCTCATTTCAAGCATTTACCAGTTTTTCATTCCCTAGCAGCCTTAGTGAAGACACAACTAAAAACAGAGGAGCGTGCTGCTCACAGAGAGTGCTCGACTCCCTGCCCCTCATTAATAAATTCCAGGAGACGCTGCTGGAAACCTCTATGTTTGGGCAGCAGGAGGAAGTTCAAGCCCTTGCACCAGCCTCCTAAACCAAACACGGACAGCCAGCTTGTCCAGAAACGCAGCTGTCAATTCAGCGGGGGACAAGCTCAGCTATGCAGCCTTTGTTGAAATAAACCCAAAAATAACAGTTAGTGCCACCTAGAGACCAGTGCTAAGGCAGGGAGGCAGAAGAGCCATACCACAAACAAAGGATGTCAGTGGCTGATTTACTCCTTGCACGGATGAGAAGTCAAACTGCAGCGAGGAGAGGCTCTGGTCCATTTAAATAACACCAGGTAGGTGTTTTTTTGAGCTGCAGCTTCTCCCCAGAAAGGCACCGGGTACGTGAAGCTGTCACCAAAGGCTGCTCAAGCACAGATTTGACTCCATACTGTTACTCCCCCAATTTGGGCAAAGAACATCCCTTGGCTTCAAAATACTCAGAGCTCTTTGGTTCAGGGAAGGAAAGTTTCAAGATCAGGGTTTATTTAGGACCGATGCGTACCTAGCAGTAATTTAGAGCTCAGCAGAGAGCCCTCCAGCCTATACTAACACATCACTTGTAATCCAAAGGCCGGACAGCAAATTCACCCAAGCCGTGAACCCAGCACTAGACAACTGACAGCAGTTCGTTATTGCAGGCTAGGGACCTCGGCGAGGGACACCTGGCAAGACCTAACATTTATTTAATGAAGACTTTAGCTACGGAGAGCAAATACAACTTCTAAACAGAGCATGGGCTACCTTATTTCTTCCAGAAATAAAGAGTTGAATCTCTGCACCACCTTGTTCAGTGCCGTTTCCCCCACCTGCTATCTCCTTGGACCTTGCAGGGTTTGTCTTAAGCTACTAACTGGATCAGATTCGTCACCCCGAGTGCTTTCTATAGATCATCCCACAACCTAATACAGCACAGCCAAAGTCTGCTGAGAGCCATTTCTGCAGGTGCGCAATAATTAATTGGTGCACATTTCCATATCACAAATAAAAAAAGACTTCTCAGCTTGGTTGAAATGCAGTATATTAACCTTTGAAACTGGCAGTCATGGATACCAGCTTCAAAAAGATTAATATCAATAGGACAAAATCCCAGAGGACAGCATCACGATGCTGCCAGTTTTTCTGGAGCTTTACAAAATAAGGCATTTTGAGGCTTTATTTAAGGTCCTATCTTTCCATGCTCATTTTATAAAGAAAAGCCAAAGCAGTTCAGATTTACAGGCAGGATTGAAGTACTGGAAGTGGGGAGAGGGGGGGAAATCAGAAGTTGTAGAGGAAAGCTGTGGGTATGGATGGAGAGACTGGGAGGAGAGGGCAGGAAGCATGCTTCATCTGAACTGTTGCCATCGTCACAGTTAATTGCTAAGAGTTGTCCTCTCTGAGAAAGGTTTGTTACTGAAATAAATAATATAACTCTCTTAGTTCAGCACGTTCTGCAGGTCCACAGAGGCTGCAAGTTAACATGGTGTACACGGTAAATCTTTCGAGCAAGAGACGCAGCAACAGTTTTGAGATGCACACTACCCGGATCTCACCCCTGCATTCAGCTTTCACCGCAGACTGCATCAGAAAGAAGCTAATAATCATTAAGCTGCCATCTTTTATTTCTAATTATTTGTCTCCACAGCAGGGTTCCTCCAACCATCAAGCAATAGGGAAGCAAGTCTCAAAGGAGTAACTGTTTTGAAGAGGGCTTGCAGCTGCCACCGCATGAATGGCTCTCCAAGAACAGTAGCAACTGCTACAAACTGCCCACAGAGCTAGGAGGAAAGCATCTCTGTTTAGGCTGTTTTTCAATGTTGGTTTTTAGGTCAACTAAAACAGCTTTTCTTCTGCACAAGAGATGCAGAAAGCTCACTTACTTTTGAGTTTTTGCTTTCATTTAATTAGATGGTAATTCAGAAGGCAGCACTGCTATTTTAAACACCATAATGAGAACTATTTCACTATTTACAAAGCATTAAAGTGAAACCACTGAGCTAAGCCAGCCCTAGAACTTGACACCGCATCTGGTTCTGATGGTCTTTTCTGAAGGGGTGGGACAAGCAAAAGAGATACCCTGCTGCCACATTTCAAAGCAGAAAATCTCACTGAAAAGTGGAAAAGCAGGAGACCTTATTTGTTCTTCCTCTTTGAGCTATACGTGAATAAGAATTAAGGTGAGACCCAAGTTCACAACCCAACTGCTGTTCAACAGCTTCACGAAGCAATGCACCTCTCTAGGTGAACCCACGAATTAAGGGATAGAAAGAAAACAATTTCATATACAGGTAAACTTTAAGATCACAACACGTGGCTCCCAGCATCACCAACGCCAACGTATGGACAGAGACAGCCCAGCAGCAGCCCGTTAACGGACACGCTGCGCTTACCACCTCCTTTGCCACAAAGATAGCTCTGAACATTTTTTCAGCCAGCGCGCATGACCTCACTTGGGATTTCTCGACAGGCTTCAAATAATGGCAACATACATACGTTGCCAATCTTAGCTTGCGGGTCAAGAGCACAACCTCACACCTCACAGGCTCCTCTTGCTGCACTTGCATCTTCAGCATTTTTCTTCACGGTTTCTGCCCTCCAGCTTCTCGTAGCACATCCCTTCACGGAAGCTGCTGGTGTGTTACTTTTAGGACCGATGCCCAACGCTTATCAGGCCAGGAGGGGAGATTCACTTACTACAGCTCCTATGCATTTTATGTTTACCTAAGAGATAAGCCAGGCTTAAAGATGGAAAGGCAACCTGAGCCTGCCGATTTCTCTGCTGGGTGAAGGTCAGGGCTGCCCCTGATCCAGTGAAACTGTACCACACAACCTTTATCTTTGCCATTGCTAACAAGGTACCACTTAGCTTTCTCATTTGCTTACCAAGATTAGTACCAAATATTCAGCAAGCAGCAAATTTCGTCTTGTATCCGGGTCAAAAGCCCAGAAGCCTATAACAAGCAGGACCATTGAAAAGCAATTCTCTACTCTCTGTGCAGTACATGAAAGACAACAGACCGCTCACACAGACAAAAGTCGCAGTGAGACTGCTCTGGGGAAAGCAAACCAGGGGTTCTTCAGGTTACCAGCTTTCCCCAAGGAAGAAATTTACCCTTGACCAGAGACTTGTCACACAGCGATAACCAGAAGGGTGACTGTGTCCTGAAGGTCTGCTCGAGCACGAAGGAGGAAGACTCTGCTGCCGCTCACCTGGTCCGGGACAGCCTGGCACAGCTACAGCCGCTGCGCTGGCAGACACATGCCTCTCGCTTACCCACCCCGACAGTCACACGAGTGAGTACTTGCATTTTGCTCCAAATACGAGCTCCTGGCCAGCACGCTGCCAGCCTGCATTTCTTGCAGTTACACCTCTGTGCAGAGGAGTTTTATTCTGCATTCAAATGACTGCTGGGTGTTTGGTGGGGATGGGAGCTCAGCACCTCTGATCAAGGCAGGTTCTCTAGTTAATTAATGATCCTTCTTTTAGAGACTTGGTAGCAAAGAACAGCTCATTCAGAACAGGAGACAGCTGCTCAGCTTCCAAATACAGTGCTTCACTTACTTCTGTGTAAGAACAACAGGTTTATGCTTGGATTTGATTCATCTCTCCTGCCCTTCCCTGTGAGGCGTCGTATAATAATGCTGAGTTTAAGAATAAAGCAATCTGTTCCCAGCACCTTCCTCTGCTTTCCCTTCAAGTCTTTCATCAGTGACTGGCAGTACATTGAGCGCTCGGGCTCGGAGCAGAGCTGCTCTAAATATGCTCAGTCCTTTCCGTTACTGGGAGAGAAGAGGATATTACTGGGGAAGGGGGGGGTAATGGACAGGAAAGGGGAAAGCTTATTGGCAGGAGGATACTTTACATTTTAAAAAACAAGTCAATTAAAACCTTCTGAAGTTTCCAGAGATAGCAAATCAATGCAAAGGCACTTCTGCATCCAGAGAACCTCTAATTTCTTTCCTCTATCCTGAGCACACACACCTTCTTTTGAGAGGCACAAACAGCACCTCACAGCCACGCTCAGGGGCAGGCACCAAACCTCTCCTGGGAAACCACGAGAATCCACCCCACCAGGACGATTTTCCCCCCATGCAAAGCAGGATCTCTGTGAACGCAAGCTGGAAACATCAGTGCCCGCTTCAATTCTCCAAGCTCGAGATGCATTTCCCCTCCTCTCCTGCCAGAAAGGCCTCAGGCTCCTCTCCATGCCCTGCGAAGCCCTGCGCATCTGCAGGTTTGCAAAGGGGAAGCCAGCCCAGCGCTGCGCTCCGGCCGTCAGAGAGTCCCTTACACAACCAGGACTCTGATTTACCATCAACAGCTGTCAGGAATCTGGGGAGAAACAGCAAGTATTGCTTTCCACTACCAAAAACATTTTCACTTCCATCTGCTCACTTGCTGGCTGTGCTTTTATTGCCGGGTCAGTGCTCCGCAGCTCAGGCTGGTAAGAAAAACTACTGCTGGGGGCTTTTTCATGTTATAAACTTGGCCTGGAAATTGCTAAATGAAGTGATTTTCAATATCCAAAATCTTCACACACACACACACACTCAAGACAAATCCCACTGTTTGATAACAATCAATGCTCCAGAGTTTAAGACAGAAAAAACAGTTCAGTTCATTATTTAAGCCCAAGTGATTCGTTCCAGCTATTTCCCCTCACTGATCTAACAAAGCAGGTACTTACCCAGAGATGAGACAGCCAGGCAAACCACGCAGGCAAGGCACCAAAATCCATCACGGGGCAGTGTATAGAAGAGAAAGGAGAACAGATACTGGTTAATAAGCAGTTCCAGCTAAACATGAAAAACCCCACACACCCGCCAGAAAAATCCCTCAAGCCACAAAACCAAGTGCTCACACTTGTATTTTACGTGAGCGCTGCACGCAGAGTTCACGTAAGCGAACTTTGGTGTCTGACTCTTCCCAGAACTGAAGGTGGAACCGGACGTTCACGTTGAGCCACTTCTTAGAAATGTAAACACCAAATGGGGAAGGAAAAAAAAAAAAAAATTAGCCCGACATTACTTAACGCTGATAATACAGCGAGCAGTGACGCAGGCGTCCTGTGCCTGCCGGCCTCCAGCGAGTACAGCCCCCGGAGCCCCGGCCGGTGCCCGGGGCGGCACGGCACGGGTCAGGCACCACCGAGCCCTGGGCAGAGCCGGGCTGGAGAAGCGGCGAGCGCGGTGCGGAGGCTGCAGACTGGCCCCGTGCGCTTCTGCGTCCGTCCGGCTCCTCCAGCCTTACATAACTTCTCGTGCAAACTTCTGCAGGGGATGGACATGGCCCAGCGCCTCCAGCCCCAACTCCACAGGGCTCCAACTGAGCCCTCTAGCGGGCTTTAAAAACTCAACAAAGCACCCATAGACCTAATTTAATTAACACTCTGCCAGAGGCCTCTAAACCCTAATCCTCTCAACAAAAGGATCATTAACTAAATGAAGAGATTCAAGAGAGCAACGGTGCTCTCAGCCGCAGCAAGGCGGGCTGCGTGCTCCAGCGGGCACACGCTGGGGCCCGAGGAGGGTCCCGAAATCCAGCCAGATCCTCAGCCCATGCCGCAGCCCCACCGAGGGTCCAGGGACCTGCTTGACACGGGTGCACAGTTGAACGCTCGTGGCACATAGGGGAAGTCTAGCACGGTGCCGGACCCCTCCACAGCCACCCTGCCACACTGGAGAGATGGGCACAAGCCCGCACCCATCCTTTGGGATGCACTGCAACGCTGACAGCCCCAGGGCTGTCATCTCCAGCGAGACTGAAACCCCGAACTGCTGAACCAGGAGAGGATTAAGATGGAGCGCTGGTTGGTTTTAAGTGTTATTATCCACTGATGTCAAGAGCCTAGCAAGCAGTGAAGAGCTCTCCTTTCAAGAGGCAGCTTTGGTCCTTCAACCGAAGGCTGGGAAAACATCTCTATCTTGCCCGGCCCTGCCAGCATGAACACCCGGAAGGGTTTTCCTCACTTAAGAGAGCGGGGTGTTTGTTGGCAGGCCAATTTACAGCATGCAGGGTGCCGTCCGATAAGGTGCAGCCGGGGAAAACCTTTAAAGTCAAAGGTTCCCAGCCCACGAGCTTCACCCCAACGAACCAGAGTCTGGTTTTGCCCTTTGCAGGTGGCTCCCTTGGGAAGCCACCTCCAGCTCCTAAGCCCCACAGAGGATCCAAAGCACCGCGGCTGCAAGGAGCACATCCACGAGACTACTCATTAGTATGGTGAGCAGGAGCAGAAGAGAGCTTAATTACAGGGCAGGGATTGTTCCCTCCGGGTTCGGATGTCAGCGGCAGGCTCGGCGGGGCCGTGCTGCCCCACGGGACAGGCGTTCCTCGACAGAGCCCGCAGCAAGTGCCGCCTTTGCCTGTGCCACGTGCAGAGCCTGTGGTCAGCGGGATCCTGGTTGGGGCTCTTGCGATGAGCTGCAGAGCCTCAGGCTCGCAAATGTGAGAACCCAAAACAAGGAAGACTTGAGGCATTGCTTGCAAAAAAGCTTCTCTTGGTCAGCAGCAGCCTGCACAGGTCTCTCTGGAGATGTTACTGCAGCCCACCTATAGGTACTGGTCCTCTGGTTTTGGTGCTGTATGCGACCACCCCTGTCCTGAGGAACTTGGTCTCATCAGCAGCTTCTGAAGCTCAAATCTGAGCTCCAGCCTTGACATTCACCAGAGCAGAGACTGCAGTAGCTGCTGGTGGGGCAGGTTCATACCCCAGAGGCTGCCACAACCTGGGGCAGGGCTTTTAGGGTGGCCAGGAGATGCTTTCGCACACTACCTCTCTCCAGACCAATGCAGCCTTCCCTGGAGGGACCTCAGCCCTCCAAGGTGCCAGCCAAGCCCGTTGCAGACCCTCTATGTTTGGGTTTGTATGCTGGAAAGCATTCAGAGATGACCCCATTTTCAGTAAGTGCCTTTCGCCCGAGCCTTCTCCCTGCAGCTTTTCGGGATGTGCCTCCAGGATAGAACTGACACGTCGTCGAGGCCTCCTTGCCTGAAGATGCAGGAACAACTGTTCCCGGAGTTAATGAGGCTGTCCTGCTTTGACCCGGGGCAGTTTTCGGCAGACACAGAATAAGCAGTCCTCTCCACGTTCACCTCCTGGAATAAATCCCAAGAGCTCCCGTCTCCCCAGCCCAGGCCAGAACACAGATGGTCGTAGAGATTAAAACATACAGAGAATTAACCACCCCATGCAAATGAGCTTCTTCATCCAGCCCAGCACTGCCAGGTGGTTTGAGGTACAGCGCTTGGATGTGATCATCACGGTTTGCTGAGCTCCGATAAGAGCCTCGTATCGACCAGAACAGGGGCCAGAAAGCCAAGAAGTTTGAAGGCAGTTTGTAGGGGAAGCAAGAAGCAAACTGCCAGAGCCAGGCAGCTGCCGTAACCACATTTGCCTCCTGCTACAGCAGTGGGGAGGAAACAGCAGCACCAGGAAAAAGCCTGGGCAGCAGCATGGATCAATTCTGCACTTGGATATCTTGTGTATTCCCACCAAAAGGCAGCTTGGATGGATCAAACAGCCTGCAACCCCAGCCCGAGCCATCTGCAACTCTGGATGCTGCCCCAACACCTCCGATTGCCGCTCGCAAGGCACCCGTGGGCTGGCAGCAAGGGAAACCCACACTGGCCCCCGCTGCCACTCCTAGAAGGCTGAAGTCTTGGCACTCAGCTGAGGCACAGGATCTGACACAGCACAGCACACCAGGAAGGATCTGACCGTCACACAGGGCCAAGCCACCTTCCCGAGAAAGGCAGGGCTTTCTCCAGGCTGCCTCCCAGGGAGGAACCGCACCCCAAACCCACAAGCACATTAGCACCACCAGCGATAGGTTTAAACCATATTTCTTTTTTACTCAAAACCAGGGAAAAAATTCTGAGAAGACTGGACTTCTCTCGCTCAGCCACATCCCAGCTGCCAGTCGGTATTTTTAAGGGACAGGTTTCAAGCGCACGATGATACAGACGACCATGTTTGCTATTAAAAGCCTCCACTCCGCATCCGAGGAAATCCCCGAGCAGTGCTGACCCCATCTGCCAGCCACGGATCGGCCGAGGCCAATCCCAACCGTACGGGAGAGGTTCACCCCCACCTCAGACACAGGCACCCCCAGCACAACATCAACACGGACGGAGAAAGTCACGTTACAGCCCAACGTGGCTCGGGGCCGGGCCAGCATCTGCCCTCCATTGCTCCCGTGCTCGGCGTTCAAGTTCACGCAGATGCAGGGAGGCACCTGGGTGCTGTTCCTGTTTGATACAGACCCTCAATGCAGAGAAAGAGTTCCCCTCAAGTTTTGAAGTGCCCACAAACAGCTTACGCCATCTCCAAGGGTTTTGGGAGAGCGGATACAGAAATATAAGCCCTTAAAGGCTGGTGCTGTCTGGCAAGCAGCTAAACCATCGCTGCAATCAGGGGATAGCAATCAAGCAGGGATCAGCTCACGGAGGTCACGTACAGCATGATAAACGCTGTAATGCATCGGCTGCGTTAACGCCCTGCTAGAATGATGCTTCCAGACATCGGTCCACCCCATCTCCCACCCACGCCAAGCAGAGCTCAGCACCGACACCGGGTTCTCCAGGCTGTAAGCAAGCTCAGAGCTTCCCCACGTCTCCCACCCCATCGCTGCGATGCGCTGGCTTGTTTGCAACACCTATAAGATTGTTTTAACACTGCTGCGGTCGGAGCTCGGTCACTCCGAAGACTCCCAGCACACGTCAAGCCTCACACCCCCTTGCTCAAATCCAGCTCAGGTCAACCGTGGCCAGATGTAATTACCTACATGAAAGGAGCTTGAAGCCGCCTCTAATAAGAGGATGTATTTGTGCCGTCAGGCCAGGGTTCCTCCTCCTTTTTTGCTGCTTACCAGGGTGCCAAAACTTGCCTGACATTAAGTGGAACAGCAAGAACTTAACCTCATTCCTTGCTACCAAATCTGGCTTTCCCAGAAACAGCAGGAGAAGGCAGGTTTCTTAGTCACCTATTTACCAACAGGAGCAGAGAACATTTTAACATTCATTTAATTGAACAGCACACAGTGGCTTTAGTTGTGTTGGCAAAAGGCTTTGGGATGAGCAAATGGAGGAGCAAGGGCAGGCCCTACACCCCAAAACACTTCCCAGGGGCCAGGCAAAATGCCGCCGTTGAGCCCGCAGCCTCCGCAGCCTCCCGGGTCCTTTTTCCCAGCTGCCTTCAAATCACCAAGCTGCAGGAAGAAGCAGCAGACAACTCTAGCTAAGAGGTACAGCAAAATAAGACGACCCAAGCTCCCTTCCAGCCTCTCCTCCTAAAATCTGCACGCGAGAGGCAGCTTTAGAGCCTTCCCAGAGCAGCAGGGTCCGACTCGCACGAGGCTCAGACAACACAAAGCCACTCTGACCCGCTGTTTTCTGCCCCTGAGCAGCCACTCGGACCGGGAGCCCAGATGGTGCCTGTGTGTGCGCTGCCCACGGTGCCCCGCAGTCTGATATTTCAGGATTTTCTCGGGAGGCATCAGGAGGGGACTAGAGACAAACCATGCTAATTGGATAGACGAAGAGTCCTCCGCAGCCCTATAAAGCTGTGAGCAGCTGCTCAAAACCTCTTGTGAACCACAAAAATAGTTTCATCTAAGGAGCAGGCATGGATTAAACGCCACAAATGCTCTTTTCTTTTCTCTGTGCAAAGTGCATTTTTCCCCTTTGCGGTCCCAAAACAAAAACCAGACCCGCAGACCAAACCAGGAAATTCAGCAAACTTTGAGCACCAACAATAGCAGGAGGATTTTCCAGACCTTCAAGCTTGTTTTGCAAGTCCCAGATTATGTAAAGCGCCGCTCTGCCATTGTCGGGGAAGCCGCGCTGCCTGCTCGGTGCCAGAGCCAGCTGGCACCGCGCTGCCCTCCCGGCAGCGCCTGCACCTAGCGAAGGCAGCGGGGTCTTGTGCAACGCCACGAACTCCTTCCCAGGCACCTTCCACTGCAGCTCTAACCACGCGGCAGCAACTGCCTTTCATTTTACACCTAATTGTTATGTGATTAATCATCTTCCCAGGGTCTGGGGTTGTTTTCCAGACTACCATCCTGCCTGGGCGCTAGGTACTAAACCAGCTGCCCTGGAAGAAGAGTCTCCTTTGTGTCTACCGGGCGGCTTTACGGGCCGTCACGGCTGTGCCCAGCGGTGAAGTATCCCTTCCATCGCTTAACTAATCCTTGGCTTTTCTGCCAGCTGGGATACGCCAGAGGGGTGAAGCGGTTATCGCTGTACACACATCCTCCGGGAAAACAATATGAGAGCCTGAATTCATTCCGCCTTCAGCACCCAGCTGGAAAAACCCCGTGAGCACCCCCGAGGCAGGCGGGATGGGAGCCGGCGTCCCCGGTACCCGGCTCCACACACGATCTGTGTCCCCTGGCAATGGCCTCACACATGGTCCCAGTGCATTTGCCTAATTAAGACCTAATGAAGTGCAGAGATCTATTGTGGGCCTGGCACGGGAGCAGATGTGCCCCCTGAACCCGGCCGGCCGCTGCCGGGGGAAGCCCGCTGCTGTCTCCAGGGTGAATCAGCAGGAAAAGCTCAGGCCGGGATGCTCAGCCCTGCAAATTCAAGACCCCGCTGCTCCGTCAGAGCCAGGGAAAGAAAAATGCTCTGTTCATCAGCAGCCTCTAGTGGGGAGAAGCGCGCAGACGGGCCGGCCGCTTCGGACGGACCCCACCAGCCCCGGGACACGCAGCTCCTCCGAGCCCACCCCGGCTGTCCCCGCCAGCCCAGCCAGGGACGGCCCCGGTGCTCGCGGCGTAAGGGACTCTGAGAGCCACGAACCAAACCACCTCGGCCTCGGCGGAGCAACCGGCGTGGGAGACTGCTCAGAGGGGCCGTCCCCACGCGCTGGCCGCGGTCCCACACCCGGCACTGGTCCTGGGCTAAGCACAGAGAGCCGGCTGCAGCATCTCCCCGCAAAGCCTGACTCAGAGCCTTGCACAAATCACTACATGAAGAAAAAAATGCATAAAAGGGACAACCAAAACGTCCAAATCCTTCCCAGGCAGCTCATTCAAAGAGAAATCTCCAGGCTGATGGTGGGTGAGTCCCTCTCCCCAATGACTCACACCTCAGACAGCTCCCACACCTCCAACCCGCAGCATCCAGCGTGGCCAAGAGCCAATTTTGACCCCAAACTTCCAGCCACCACGGCCTTGAGCCTCTTCCCGCAGCTGGGAACACGCACAAAGGTAAAATGCTGCTCGGCATGGAAAGGACGATATCTGCACTCCGGGGTAGGGACCGTCTGCAGCCTGCTCTCCTCCCCGGGGAACGGCTGCGGATGGAGCTCAGAAAAAGCTTCGTTACATATTAAATTAGTGACATATCTTCAGAGTCCCTCGCTTGGAGAATGGCTCATGTTTTGCTTACCCTCCGAATGATCTTCACCCACCGGCAGCTCCAAAAGGACCGCGCCGGCCCGGGGGGAACGCGTGGTGCGGAGAGATGCGGCTGCAGGCAATTCCAGCAGCTGCCAGGCTGCGCGCCGGGAAGAGAGAGCCTCGTCAGAGCAGCACCGCCGCGGATGAGAAGGCACTTTCTCTCCTCGGCAGGGTTTCAAACCCTCTCGAGAAGGCCTGAAGTTTCTCTTAAGCGCGAGGCAAAGCCAAGCGAAGGGACGGGGGAGGCTCCCGCCGCCCGCAAAACAGCTTGAGCCCGACTACGGGGAAGCAGTTTGATGCACAGAGGAACTTTTTGCTGCCGCTGACTCGCCGTTACCATCACGACACGCAGAAGCGGCACGTGCCCCGCTTTGGGCGAGAAACAGGAGGGGCTGCCAGCGCCGCGACGACCTGGGGGAGACCCACGTCTACGCCCACCCCGGCACTCCGAGAGGAGCCGTGCCACGGCTGCGCACCCGGGAGGACACAAACCGCTCCACAAGTTTCGGCTGCCTCCTTTCGGGGATGGGCACAGCGTAGCTGCATCACCCACGGGCACGTTTAGCACAAGCACAGCAACGGCTGCGGAGGAAGGATTAAGCTGAACAGGGAACCTCAGTCCCGCGTCACCTGAAGCTCTGGCACGGGTGCAAGTTACTCCCACAGACTAACCGGGTTATCCGGCAGAAAGAGGACATGGAGGGGAGCGTGCGCTGCTGCCGGCAGCCCCGACCCCGGCTCTCCCGGAGCCGTGCCCATGCCTTCGTTAAAGCCTTAGGAAGGGAGCAGCAGAGGGATGGAGACGGTTTTGGGGTGCATCTTCAAGAACCTAACTTGCTCCCGTGCCCCAGGGCAGCCCCTACCCCGCGGGGCAGCAGAGATTTCCTCGCACCGTCAGCCTTCCCCGTCCCCGGCCGTTTGCCCCGGCTCACCCGGTCGCGCTGCCGGGTGACAGCAGAGCTGGTGCGACAGTGCCGGGGGGGGCTGTTGGCGCACCCCGCGCCGAACCACGGCCCCGCGCACCTTGCGCAGCCTGACCTCGCGCAGGGCGCGCGTCGCCTGACGTCAGCCCCTGCCCGCCCGAGCCGGCGGGGCCGGCCAGCAGCCTTGGCAGCGACCCCGCTGCAGGCAGCTGCCAACACCGCCCGACCCCAGACTTCAGCCCCACGCCGGGGCCAGCCCCGCAGCCCCGCTACGGACCCCTCGGAGGACGGGGCACCCCAACACCCGCTCCTGCAAACCGCAGAGCAAATGTTGATTTTTCCCATGCGGGAACCTCGGCATAAGTCAATCCTCAGGCGAGGAGGCGGCTGCCGGCAGCGCCGAGCCAAGGCACACCCCTCTGTTGCAACACAACCCTAAAGATAGCCGCTGTCCCCTGCGACTCCGGCCGGCGGCTTGGACCCTGCGGCACCTGCCGAGCCCACCGGGAAGCGGGGAAGGCAGAAGTCCCCGGTGCAGCCCACGGCACAGACTAGCGAGCAGGTTCACCGACCTTCATCCCGCTACAGCTGCAGGAGGGCGAAATTCAGGACAGGAAGAGATTGCAGGAACCGCCGGGGACGCCGAGTCCCGCCGCACGCTCCTCTGGTTGCAACATCAGCGCAAAGCACCCCCGTCTAAAGGGGATGTGGCGAGATAAATCCCCCGCTCCCGCAGCCACGCGGGAGGAACGGCGCAGAAAGTTGACGGCGAGGTTTTTGCACTGCCGGGTTGAGCACGGCATCGATCCGCGCTGGGACAGGTATCGACGGGAGGAGGAGGCCCCCGGCTCCCGGCCGTCGGCGCCGGCTTCGGGAACCGTCTCGGCGGGCGCAGACGGCGTCTTGGAGAGAGGGGAAAGAGCGCGGCCGCCCCAAAGGCCCCGGCTGAGCCGGCTGCGGCTCAGGCACAACCCCAGCGAGCACCGAACGCCTCCGGGAAATCAGAGCCGGACCCAGATGCCGACGCGGGAGCTGCCGCCTCCCAGGGAGGGACGACGGGTGCTGCCGTCGGGACTGCGGGGTGCAGGGGGGGACCCGACTCCCCGAGGCTGCACCCACCTCTTCCCCTCTGCTGCACCAGCGGGAACAACGCTACGGGGGGAGAACACCCCAGTCCAGGGGTTTGTATCCCCCCGTGGGGCCGGGCCCCCGCACCCTCTGCGCCCCATCACCTCCTGAGCCTGAACCGCTGGGGGCCCCCCCGCTGCCCCCCAGAGCACCCCACCCTCCCCACCGCATACCCTCCCCTTCAGCCCCACGCACCCCCAGCCCCACTCATGGTCCCTGCTACAGCCCCAGTGCACCCCGTTTCCCCCACACCCAGCCTGACCCCGCTGGGGGCCCCCCCACCCCAGAGCACCCCACATCCCCCCTTCTGCCCCATACGCTGCCTGACCCCCCTGCGGTGCCTCCCTGGTCTCCCCCCGCCCCAGGACACCCCCCATTTCCCCATAACCCCCCCGGCCCACACCTCACTCACTGTGGGTCCCCCACATCCAGCCTGACCCCCCCAAAACCCCAGAGCGCCTCACACCTCGCTTGACCTCTATGGGTCCCCCAGCCCAGGTCACCCCACACGCAGCCTGACCCCACTGTGGGTCCCCCCACCCCGAGCACTCCACGTCCCCTCGTGACCCCCCCACTCCATAACCAGCCTGACCCCCCATGTGCCCCCAGAGCACCCCAAATCCTCCTGTAACCCCCATAACCACCCGGACCCCACCACGGCCCCCCCAGAGCTCCCCAGGCCCCCCTACAGCCCTCCCCACCCCATAACCGGCCTGACCCCACTACGGGCCCCCCCGCCCTGACCCGCTCTGGGGCGCCCCAGACCCCCCGCGGCCCTGAGCCCGCCGTGCCCCCCCCGCTTTACCCGGGCCGGGGCCGCCGCTCCGCTCCGCACCGCGCTGCCTCCACCTGCACCGCAGGCCCCGCCCCCGCTGACGTCAGCGCGCGCCCCGCCCTCCCGCGCCGCCGGCCGCGCCCACTGGCTGCCGCCACCGCCCGTCAGCGCCGCGGAGGGGGCGGGGCCGGCGGCGGCGTGGCGCTGCAGTGGGCGGGGCGGGCAGGTGACGGTGTGGCGTCACGGTGGGCGAAGGGGCGGAGCGAGGAGATTCCCCGTCCCCGCGGGGGGCGCGTGACCTCACCGCTGGCCTCTGAGCGCCGCCGTGACGTCACCACCCCATATAAGGAGAAAGCGCTCCCATGGGTTCCCCACGCACCCCACGGGCCGTGGGCACCCCCGGGCGGGGTTTGGGCACCCCCGGGTGGGGCTGGGTCCCCGGCTGTCACCGGGGCTGCCAGGGCACAGCCGGCAGAGCCCCAAATCCCCCAAAAAACCATCAGAATTGGGTCTTTAATAGATTTTTATGCTCATTTTCACCTGCCTTCTTTTTTTTTTACCTTTTTTTAGGGAAAAAAAAAACCTCCCTGCCCTGGGGGCCTGGAGGAACCGAGGGAGCCCCTGTCCCGCCAGCGGCGTGTCCGGGGCTGATAAGGGCGGCGCGGGGCCACGCCCGGGCTGTCGGTGCAGCACAGGCGGCGGCTGCGGGCGATAAGGGGGAGCGGGGCTCCCCGGGGACCGGGACGGCCGCGGAGGTGGCGGCGGGGCGGGATTCCTCCCCCTCGCCGGCACCGAGGGCCTCGCTGCCCTCCCTGCGGCCAGGACGCGGTGGTGGCCCTGCGGTGATGGTGGTGGCCCTGCGGTGGCGGCCCTGCGGTGATGGTGGTGGCCCTGCAGTGGCGGTGGTGGCCCTGTGGTGGTGGCCCTGCAGTGATGGTGGTGGCCCTGCGGTGGCGGTGGTGGCCCTGCGGTGGCGGCCCTGTGGTGGCGGTGGCAGCCCTGCGGTGATGGTGGTGGCCCTGCGGTGGCGGTGGTGGCCCTACGGTGGCGGTGGTGGCCCTGCGGTGATGGTGGTGGCCCTGTGGTGGTGGCCCTGCAGTGATGGTGGTGGCCCTGCGGTGGCGGTGGTGGCCCTGCGGTGGCGGCCCTGCGGTGGCGGTGGTGGCCCTGCGGTGGCGGTGGTGGCCCTGCGGTGGCGGTGGGTGCCCGGGGCTGGGCGGAGGAGGTGGGTGCTGCCCCAGGGCTGTGCTCAGCAGCGGTGCCCCCCCCCGGCTCCCCCGGGGCAGGCTGAGGCCCTGCACCCCACAGCACCCTGCCTTGGGGACAGGGTGTCCCCGCAGGGAGGTGCCTGGTGCCACCTAACGGCCACCGCTCTGGGGACACTGGCAAGGGCTGTCACCGTGCCCCCTCCCCGCTGCCTCCCCCGGGGCCTCTCCAGCCCCCAGAGAGCGACGGGACCGATCCTGCTCTGGGCTCAGAGCCTCGGCCCCCCGCAGCTCCCGCTCAAGCTTGACGCGGGCTTGAGCCCTCCCCAGGGAGCCCCAAGCCTTCCCCGGGGCGGGAGGAGGGTTTGGGGGGGGGGGGAGGAAGAGCCTCTCGCCCCCGCCACGGTGCCGGGGGTGGGAGAGGGGGGAGCCCCCGGCTAATGTGATGAGAGGGGGATGAACCCGTAAGCCGTTAAGCCACCGCAAAGCCCCTCGCGTTCTGGCCCCGTTATCGCCGACTTCTGCTCACATCTGCTCCCAGGGTTATTTTTAACCGGGTATTAAGGACTTCTGGGTCCTTAAGCAGGCGGAGGGGGGGCTCCGCTTGTCCCCCCCCGAGCAGGAGCCACGTTTTTGTGGCTGCAGAGGTGCCCGTGAGACACTGACACCAGCCCCGCGGCTATTTGGGAGGGGGAACAGGCCCCCCCGGACCCCCTCTCAGCTCCACACCCAGCCATCAGCTTTGCAGAGGGTCCCAGCACTGGTCCCAGCAAGCTGGTGGCACTGGGGAAAGGTCGGAGGGGAAACCAGGCAGGAGCCTCGCACAGAGGGATGCTGCCAGGAATATAAAAAATAAAAGAGATATTTATTAGCGTTGAGTAAAGTGCAACCTCAGCGTAGTTTTACACTCAGAAGCCGTGTAAACGGGAGGAGAAAAGGACCTGGAGGGCAAGGGGAGAAGAGGCCCCGAGCAAGGCTGTGCTAAAAGGATATAAAAACTGTACAAAGGCCTTTAAAAAAAAAAAAAAAAAGAAACAACATCAGGTAACTTATTTACAGTTCAAACTGATTACAGGAGGCTGAAGGCTCACGAGCTTCTGCAGGCTGAGAGAGCAAGAAAAGAGGGGTCGAGATGAGACCCGGGCCCCGAGCCGGCGTTTCAGCGGGGCTACGGGCTGCAGGGCAGCGTTTATTGGGATTATCCTCCGGCACCAAGTTCTGCTTTGGGGTGGGAGTTGTGGTGGGGTAAAGCCTCGGTGCTGCAGCGTGGCCCCTGCTCCCGCCCGGCTGGGACAGGGATTCATCGTGATTTCCAGTGACTGGAAAAGGGCAAAGTCAGGGAAGACTGAAGGAATGAGATCGGGCCTTTCTCTGGATGTTTCTGCTAAAATCAGCAGAGAATAAACACAACCGATAAGTCTTCGGCGATACCACGGAGCTGCCGAGGTGCGTGGGGCTGCGTCGCTGCTGCCTGTGCCAGCCAGGCTGCGGCTTACGGGACCGCGCCTGCGCTGGTGGCCTCTCCTGGAGCCACGGGCCGGCAACCAGCACGTCGTTAACGGCAGAGAGACTCTGCGCAGGCCGGCGGCAAGAAGGGAATCCCGCCACTGGAGACCCCAGCGCCACGCAGCTTTCCGTGCCGCTGCCTCGGCAACTCCAGAAGAGAGCTGCTCCGTTTACAATTCCGGCGTTTTTCTTGCCGGTGCCTTAAACTCCCCAGGGAGACCCGAGCTGAACTGCGTTCCTCCAACTTATGGCCTACAAGCAAAGACTCCGGAGACAAAACGTAGCTGCAGCCCCGCTGTAGACACGTGAGCCAGCAGAGTCCAGCCCCTCTCCCACCCCGGAGCCATTTCTGAAGAGATTCCCGAAAGGCACAACAGGACCTGCTCCTCGTGGCACTGAGAACTGCCAGGAGCAGCGCCCGCAGGGGACGCGGTTCAGACCGGCAGCCCGGCTCACCCCCACTTCAGGCTGGAAGAGCTCCCCGGCTCTGAAACAGGCCCCAGGGAAGGCGGCCCTGCCAGCACCGGAGGCAAAGCTACAGCCGGGCTGGATCCTTCCTTCCCCTTTCCCGGGCTGAGATCTTCTGCGGGAGGCCCCGAGCCACGCTCCGTCTCCTGCGGGGACACTGCACAACGGGCTGCTTCCTCCTCTGCGCTGTCACCCTCCCGGCACTCAAGGCTATGTATTGGGTTTGCAAGGTTCTGGTAGTGGGGGGGCTGCAGGGGGGCTTCTGTGAGAAGGTGCTGGAAGCTTCCCCCACGTCCGAAGAGCTCCAAGACGGACCCGCTGCTGGCCAAGGCCGAGCCCATCAGCGACGGTGGTAGCGCCTCTGGGATAAGAGTTAAGAAGGGAAAAAAACTGCTGTGGAACAGCAGCGGGAGAGAGAGAACATGTGAGGGAAACAGCCCTGCAGCCCCAAGGTCAGTGGAGAAGGAGGGGAGGAGGTGCTCCAGGCGCCGGAGCAGAGATCCCCCTGCAGCCCGTGATGAAGACCATGGTGAGACAGGCTGTCCCCCTGCAGCCCGTGGAGGTCCACGGTGGAGCAGATATCCACCCGCAGCCCGTGGAGGTCCACGGTGGAGCAGATATCCACCTGCAGCCCGTGGAGGTCCACGGTGGAGCAGATATCCACCTGCAGCCCGTGGAGGTCCACGGTGGAGCAGATATCCCCCTGCAGCCCGTGGAGGTCCACGGTGGAGCAGATATCCCCCTGCAGCCCATGGAGGTCCACGGTGGAGCAGATATCCACCTGCAGCCCATGGAGGTCCACGGTGGAGCAGATATCCACCTGCAGCCCGTGGAGGTCCACGGTGGAGCAGATATCCCCCTGCAGCCCATGGAGGTCCACGGTGGAGCAGATATCCACCTGCAGCCCATGGAGGTCCACGGTGGAGCAGATATCCCCCTGCAGCCCATGGAGGTCCACGGTGGAGCAGATATCCCCCTGCAGCCCGTGGAGGTCCACGGTGGAGCAGATATCCACCTGCAGCCCGTGGAGGTCCACGGTGGAGCAGATATCCACCTGCAGCCTGTGGAGGTCCACGGTGGAGCAGATATCCACCCGCAGCCCGTGGAGGTCCACGGTGGAGCAGATATCCACCTGCAGCCCGTGGAGGTCCACGGTGGAGCAGATATCCACCTGCAGCCCGTGGAGGTCCACGGTGGAGCAGATATCCACCTGCAGCCCGTGGAGGTCCACGGTGGAGCAGATATGCACCTGCAGCCCATGGAGGTCCACGGTGGAGCAGATATCCACCTGCAGCCTGTGGAGGACCCCACGCTGGAGCAGGGAGATGCCCAAAGGAGGCTGTGATCCCATGGGAAGCCCACGCTGGAGCCGGCTCCTGGCAGGAGCTGTGGCCCGCGGGGAGAGGAGCCCAGGCTGGAGCAGGTTTGCTGGCAGGACTTGTGCCCCACGGGGGTCCCACGCTGGAGCAGTGCGTTCCCGAAGGACTGCACCCGTGGAAGGGACCCACGCTGGAGCAGTCTGTTCCCAAAGGACTGCACCCGTGGAAGGGACCCACGCTGGAGCAGTGCGTTCCCGAAGGACTGCACCCATGGAAGGGACCCACGCTGGAGCAGTTCGTGGAGGGCTCTCTCCCGTGGGAAGGACCCACGCTGGAGCAGTTCGTGGAGGGCTGTCTCCCGTGGGAGGGACCCCACGCTGGAGCAGGGGAGGAGTGTGAGGGGTCCTCCCCCTGAGGAGGAAGGAGCAGCAGAGACACCGTGTGATGGACTGACCGCAACCCCCGTTCCCCGTCCCCCTGCGCCGCTGGCGGGGAGGAGGGAGAGAATTTGGGAGTAAAGTTAAGCCCAGGAAGAATGGAGGGGTGGGGGGAGGTGTTTTAAGGTTTAGTTTTTATTTCTCATTACCCTACTCTGATTTGATTGGTAATAAATTACACTAATTTCCCCAAGTCGAGTCTGCTTTGCCCGTGACGGTAATTGGTGAATGACCCCTCCCTGTCCTTATTTCAACCCAGGAGCCTTCCGTTGTATTTTCTCTCCCCTGTCCAGCTGAGGAGGGGAGCGACAGAGCGGCTTTGGTGGGCACCCGGCGTCCAGCCAGGGTCAACCCACTGCAGGCTAAAACGAATTTAACGGGGAGAAAAGACAGCCCAGCCTTGAGCTGCCCGGAGAACGGCTCACCCAGCAGATGATCCGGCCTCTCTAGGAGCAAACTGATCTGGAACAAAGCACGTGGGAGGGTGAAAGATGGGGAAGAGCTTTTGCCAATTTGTTGGATCCAACTAGCCAAAAATACTTGAAAAGCTCAGCAAGAGCCAGGGGCCAGGACCACTTTCCTCACCGAGAAGCTCTGCATCAACACGCAGCAGAGCCGCACTCCGCTGGAAAGCAGGCTGCAGAGCTCGGCTTTAGCTCGGGCCTCCTGGGCTTCTCCTGTCTTCTGCTCTGGGTTTGCCGCATGGTTTTGGCAGGCCAGTGGCCACAGGGAACCCTTCCCACCGTGCTCTCAGCTGGAGACAGGCTGGAGCCACGCGGCTTTGATCCACTCTCCCATCTTGTCAGTGGGAACATGGATCAAGTTTGCAGCTCAAGCCTGTTTCTGGTTCCTTCACTGACCTTTGCACCACCGTGGGTGAAGGTCAGGAGCCTGGGGCAGGTGGGGCTGTTCCCCCCTGCACCTCGGCTGGTTAGCAAGGCCACTGGGACCACCGGTGGCGAACGGTGCTGTTCTGAAGAGCACAGCCCCTCACAGAGGGGGAAGAGGCTGCATTGTCCTGGGACACAGCCACGAAAGCGCTGCAGAGCCCTCTTGACACCTTGGCCTGTGGATCTGGCACGGAGAGGGCTACTGCCTCTCTGTCTTGACGTGGTCTCCAATCATCCTCCTGTGATACGTGGCCAAGAAGATGTCGTTGTCGCGGGGGCAGTCGTAGTGGCAGGAGCACACCTTGATGAACATCATCTTCCGCTGGAAGAAGTCCCCCTCGGGGCAGCGGAACTCCACCTCCACGGTGCTGGTGACGTACGGGGTGCAGCAGCGGCCGTCCGTGCAGCTGCCGCAGAACTTGGGCCGGTAGGAACGGGTGCTGGTGCAGCCCGAAAACTCAAAGTGGAGGCTCTGGCGAGGCTTTGGGGTCCGCACACACTTCTTCCCCTTCTAGGGAGAGAGCAGATGGGTTAACAAGGACATGACAATCAGACAGAAGGTCCACCTAGGCCTGTGCTCTATCTCCATCACTGGGCAACAGGACACAGAGCAAACCCTGTGAGACAGGCTCATGCCTGACACGGACCTAACTAGGTTGTCCCTGGCATTCACGGTGTTGTGTTCCCCCTCCCCGAGCCCAGTACCTTGGTTTTCTCCACAGGGAAGTCGCAGGGCCGGACCATGCAGAGCCGAGTCTCCTTCTCCAGGCGGCACTGGGGGTTGTCGTTGGTTACGCGGGCAGAGATGCCCATGCCGCAGCTCTTGGAGCAAGCGCTCCACTCGGTGGTCTGCACCAAGCAGTTCTCCTGCAGGTTATTCAGCTCCGGTTTGTGTGCTGGATCCTCCCTGAAAACTGAGCCACGCAGAAGAGACACAAGGAAAGGTTCAGGGCTTGGGACAAAGCGTGGCAGCTCTGTGGCTGCTCCCAACTTGGTCTAACTCTTCAGAGACAGTTGCAAAGGTCTGATCCATCCCGTGAGCTACTCAGCCTCTCAGCAGAAGGAGGATGCAGGCAAGCACGGGGCCATTTCCTACCACAGCCCAGCTCCAGCCAGTTCTGCTGCAGTATCAGAGGGGCACGAGCCTTCCACAGCATCACTAAGGTCTCACCTTAATGGGTCCGGAGTTCCAACACTTGGTACCCACACCTCGGTGCACAAAGTGAGCAATCACCCCCAGTTCCAAACCAGACGTGACTTAGGGCCCCATCCCAACGGCAATTTGGATCCACCCCTATCCCCCAGCAAAGAGCTCCCCGCCCCGTCACGTCTGCCCACCACTCACCCGCCATGGCTGTTTCGAAGCGGTTTTCCTCACTGCCCTCCTCGCAGATCCACTCTTCGCAGCACTTATTGCGAAACTTCACCCGCCGGGGGTTGGGGCACTCGGGGGACGGCAGCCGCAGGTCGTCGGAGCAGAGGGGGATGCAGCCGATGGCCCCGTCCATGCAGATGCACTGCAGCTTGCAGGTGGGCTGGAAGCTCTCCCCGTTGTGGTAGATCTTGCCCAGCAGGTCACAGGTTGCACCCTCGTGAGCTGTGGGAAGGGGGAAGAGGAGGAGAAGCTGAGAAGATGGTACGGGGCTGGCAGCACAGCCTCTGCCTCAGGGGGTCACAGGGCTCCTGACGAGGGACAAGTGCCCATGTGCAGACTCTCCCCCGCTCCCCCATCCCAGTGCTGGATGCAGCAGAAGTTGGCACATTTAATATTTGGCTCCCTGGAGCCAAGGCTATTCCCAACACTGATTTTTGGAAGTTGGCTCCAGCCGTGCCAGACCCCCCAAAGTTCTCTAGAAAAATCTCTTCTCCACTTGGATGAGCTACTAAGTGGGACTTTGTCTTCACAGCGTGTAAACAGCCTGTTCTCCAGTCAGAGGTCTTCCTGCGCGGCTCAGAGAGCGCCCCAGCCAGTGGTGTTGTGCAAGATGCATTCCTGACACGACACGTGAGCCAGCAGCTTTGCTCCCCGTTACACCCAGGAGACCAAAAGGCAACATTCTCCTAAGAGCAGTCGGTTCCCCACATGTCTAAAGGTACCTACAAAAGGAAAATAACACTTCAGGTTTATGACCTTTTTGGCTCCTCTGTGATGCATGAATCTCTTCTTCCTTCCAGCCACACCTTTTTCTATTTCTCCTGTTCTGATCTCCAGGTCTCTCATCTCCAGCCCTCCTACGAGTCTTTCACTCCTTCCCGATAAAACTTAAATGAGCAAAAAAGGAAACGCAACAATATCTGACACTTAGGAGCAATCTTCAGTCTGCAGGTGCGAGCAACGCTCACAAGTTCTTATATCTGTGTTAGCCAAAATTTTTCCAGTGGAAGTTTTCCAGCAGAAAACTCCTATTGATTAAGAGTTTTGCAGGCAAGAGATGTTTTCAATAGAAACGACTGAAGCAGTTCAATTTGATATCAAAGATTTCCTTTATGCTCTTACAATAGCTCAACCAAAATACTTGTTGGACAGTTTCCATGGGGGGAAGCATTTTGCTCGGGTAATTATTTTAGATACTATAAAGGTCAAGATGAAACATTTTGATATAATGGAAGTGATATAATGGAAGTGGAAAGTTTTGACAGAGCCAAATGTGTATTCTACATAACTCATGGAAAGTTTTGAGATTTTTTTAATTTTTTTTTTTCTTTCAGCCTGAAATGAAACGTTGAAATCTCAGGGTTGTTCACAGGACAGAAATCCTGCTTTTGGACAGTTCTCGTCAGCTGCTGCTTTCTGCAATCCTGACCCTTAAAAAACAAAAAACTCCATGCAAACCTCTATTGGGAAGTTACCAAAATGAAGGATTCTTGGCTGCTCACAGAGGCTTACCAGGAAACCTGATCTATTTTCCCCTTAGTCCTGCTCGCCCGTGGAACATTGTCTCAGACAGAAAGTGTTTGGACCAAACAAGGAGCGAGAGCCTCTTTCCATCCCACCTAGTCCTCGAGGGGACACAAATCCTTCCGGGCTGCTAATGCCTTGTTTCTAACCAGAGCTGGATCTCAACTTGCAACTCTTTTCAATGCCATTGGTATAAAAATACTCCTGTGCTCCTACTTAGAAGTTTCAAAATCCTCACTTTTTCCATCGAAGTGGAAGCCATCCACTTTCCCTCTACACAACCATTCATACTTATTTTTAAATCCTCTTTCACTGTTTTTTAGCCCAAGCCCTCTTCCTTCCCGATGAACTGATCGTGCTGTTCCCTCAGCAGCGCTCCTCCCCACCCAAGGAATGGCAGCCTGCTCGAGGGTTTTATTATGTTTTCAAAACTCAATCGTTTTGTCATGCCCTTCATTACCCTACAATGACCTCACTTTCCTGTTGACCTGATCCAATTAAAGCACCAAAACGGATTGCACCAGCGGAGTGAGACAGCTCTTTATTTACCAGCTCCGCCTGGCACCGCTGCCACCTCCCGCCTCCAAAGACCACGTCCAGCCAGGGAGACTTTTGCCCTTTTCCACAGGGAATATGGCAAAACTCAAGTGAGCCGCTCCAGTCGCCGCAGCTCTGCCACCCACCCAGGCCACCCTTATCACCCTTAGGCTCTGCTGCTCTAGAGTTACTACGGGATCGTCTCTACTCCAAGGTCTCTGCAGGAAGGGAAGAATTCCTCTGCAATACGTGAAATGTTACATACTGTGATAACCTTAAACAAATATACAGTAATTTTCACTCTGATGGTTCCCTTCCTGTCTCTTCTGATATGGCCTTCGGGCTGGTACCCAACCTAGAAGCTTTTGCCATGACACCTGAACACCTCCCTGCTCCTTCCTGCTCCCATCACATCTGTCTTAGTTGGATACCTGTAAGTCGTCTCTTCTCTATTCACAAACATTGATTTTTGCCATCATTTGATTCTTTACTCTGCCTTCAGCTTCCCTCACTGCCTCCAAAATTGCCCACGTTCCAAGAGACCAATGTGGAAATCACAAAAATATCACCTAAGGACATTACAGACCAAATCCTCAGTCCAATTTAGGGAGATATCCCGACTTATGTCCATCTGGGATTTTTGCCATGAAAATCTTAATTTCTCATTTAAAGGCAGGAAGGCAGTTGTGGTCTTCAAGTCTGATTTTCTACACAGCAGGGATCTGGGACTCTCACTCCAAAATCTTTGTATCAAACCCATACGTCATGGTGAACACAAAGCACTGTCTTTAGAAAGATGTCCAGTCTTCATGTGAAGTCTTTGAGATGGAGACTTCTCCACACTCCTGAGTAAATTGTTCCAGTGATTTAGCTACCTTTACTCTACAAACATACACCTCATTTCCAGTCTTAATTAGGCAGTTTACAGCTTACCCCCGCTGGATGTTATTACGCCTATGTTCACCTTATTAAGCTTCAATCATCAGCTCTTAAGTGTATCAATGTCTACAGAAAGTACTAGGAAGCTCATGTGGCTTCTAAAGATCACAGTAACTGTGGGAGGAAAACTAAACAAATAACTTATAAAAACTTCTCAAAAGAAAGGAGAAAACACCTTCTACAAGTTAAATTCATTATTTAGAGTAAAAAAACCTGTACGTTTGCAAAACAGTGCAGTTCCACCCCGAACCCCCAACGCCCCTGTCTCGGCGGGTGCGAGGGGTACGGCTGCCCGAGCATTTCCAGAGATGCCACGTGCAGCGGCTGAGTGCTTCCCAAAGCGTTCAGATCAGCTTTCCAGCCCTCGCGTCTTCCTGACTATTTTGAAAAGCTTGAATTAAAAAAATGGTCAGCTCCTGGCAGAGACGGGGCAGAGGAGTCTTGTTTTTAAACAAAGAACAGGAGCCTGAGGAAATACTTTTTTTTTTCCTCTACACCAAAATAATTTTTGTATGCTTTAAAAATAGCTACTAAACAAAAAAAGTCAAAAAGATTTTTCTTTTCTGGCTGAAAAGAGGCACCAAGGAGAAAAAACAGGTCTGCATTTGTATTTACCTGGCTCAGTAATTCTCACATTCTACATATACACTATTTTGCAAACGAGTTGGTCAGCTCTTTCCACCCACATGCTAAAGCCAGAAATACGGTATGCCTCTTGCATGTAAGCAGTCGAGTGCAAAATGCCAATCTCCAGTGCAAGGCAGTGAGATTTTGGGTGAGATTTTCCAAGCAACTGTACTTTCCAGTAAAAGTCCAGATTGCTGATATTTACCCACAGGCGCTACAGGGCTAGAGGATGTCTCCTAACAACGGCATGGAAACAAAGCCCCACTCGTGCCTTTGGAAACATCCTTCGCTGCAGGAGGAAGTAGGTTGCATGTGTATCGGTATCAGTGAATCTGTTGGCTCGCAGGGCTGGCACAGATCTCACAACGTGATGCTGGATGAAGCTCCAAGCACTACAGGAAATTCTGACGATGCCGTGGGTTTTCTGGGAGGTCTGCAGGCAGAGGGCTGAAGGGGCCACGAGAAAACCGCATAATAACAGAACATACAGCTCTCACCTAAGCAGATCCCGCTGCCTCTGTGGATTTTGGAGAAGTCGCAGTAGAGTCCCTTGTGATGATCGCAGGGTTTCTGCAGGGAACAGAGCTCGCCAAGCTGCCTGGCACACACCTTGCAGCAACCACAGGCATCCAACACATGGCTGGTGCCAGCGGGGCACTGCAGAGGCTGGGAGGGACACTGGCATGGATACGTGCAGGCCTGCGGTTCTACCTGGAGGGCAGACAAGCCATGGAGAAAATGAGTCTCCCGCAAGCCAGCCAGGCAGAGAAATAAAAAACACGATTCTGCTTCAAGCACAGACATCCCATCGAGAGGAGGGAAGACCGACTTCGCCCTCCACCGGAGAGCTCTGCTGCAGGGGGTGTGCGTGCAGCCCCCCAGGACTCGCAAGACTAATCTTTTTCTCATCCCTAACTCATCTGGAGCTCAAGGAAAAAAAGATGCCTCTGGGAAGCAGGGCCAAAACAAACAGGACAAGCAGTAGCTTGGAGTCCCATGCGCAGCTCAGCCCTCCGCTTCCCTGGAAGCAATAAAATGGTAATTATTAACAGTAAGCAACTCCCAGCCCTTACATAGCACTGCTCAGGAGAAAACATCAAAGCACCTCTGCAGCAGCATCACTAGACCCAGTCCGAAGGTGGAAAAAGCGAAGCGCATGGTGAAAGGACTTGCCCAAAGTCAGCCAGCGCTGAAAACTGACCCAAAGTCTCCCGAGTCCCATTTTGTCCTCTGGATCTGATACTTTCTTCGTTATTCCCAGAGATGTGCCCTCTCCTCTCCCCTTTCCAGGGAAAGCAGCGTAATCAACCTTCCTCGGGACCGTGTGAATCTACAGCTGCCCCGCTTGGTAGCATTTCAGAAGTGCTGGCCACCTCTTGGAACCCACCCTTGGCTTTTATGCCACTTCAGATGCTAAACAGAGATCAAGCTATGTCTAAAGGAGGGTTACCTTCTCTGGAAAACCCAGGATGTTTCAAACACTCCAATAACTCAGTTTGTCCTGAATCAGCTTGGAGCGAACACACTAGCCTCAGCTCTGGACATACCCAGATTTGGGCAAGGTGTAAAACCACGACTGAGAAAGGTGCAGAGCATATGGTCTGGAAAGATCCTCTTACACCTCCTTAGAAACATCAGTGTGCCAATTCTAGCCTGGTTTTCTGTTCAGCTTCTGCCCACTAAAATTCTCCAGGTAGTTCAGAGGGATGCAAGAGCACTGCTCCAGTTTGCAGTGCTCAGATGCTGCGTGCTGCTAGACACGGGTCAGCTCCCCCCCAGGGGCAGCTGCTGCCGCAGGGCTGATACAACCCTTGTGTGTAGACGATGCCAGCAAAACGCTTCGGGATCCTGTATTGCTGTGAGCTGGGGTGAAGAGGAAGGCAGCCGACAGGGCAGACCCCTCCCAGCTCCGCTGCCAGACCCGGCCACTGCCACCCAGGGAGAGGGGCTGCAGCAGCTGGAAGGAGCCTGGGGGCAGGCGGGAGGGGGGAACACCTGGAACAGAGGCCAAAAAAATATCTTGCTACAGCTCTGTTTGCACTTGCTATATCCCATCCAGCCCTCGCTTGTGAAACAGCTTCCTTGGATATTGTGTTTGTCACCAATAACAGTAGTAAAACTTTTCCAGCTGTTTTGACTGTTGCTCAAAACAGCTGCTCTGACTTTAGCTCACATGGGGTTAGAGGACGCCAACTGCTTTGTACTTCTGTAACAATCAGCACAGTATGGCGTAGGACAGGGATCAGTCTAAATCTTAACTCACAAGTCCTCCCAGAGTCTCACCCCGCTCAGCAGGAATCAGCATAATTCTCCTTGAAAACCCTTAGTGCAAAATATTTTGGAAACAAGCCTCTCCTGCCTGCAGCCCAGCTGTTCTCAGACAGCAGTCCTAGGGCCACTCGCTGGGAGCTGGCATGTCACAGGGATCTCTTCCTGACTGCTGAAGTGCATTAAAAGACGCTAAAAATACAGAAATGCTTTCCTACTGTTTTTCATGTATGCAACTGCTGTAGCTGCCAAAAGGACGTGTTATTCAACCATGGATGAGTGGGTGGGGGGTACATGAGATCATAGAAGAGGCAAAGCATTCCTAACACAGACCTATATTAAGATGCAATCCATGCACTTAAAAAAAATAATGACAACAAGCATTTTCCAATGCAGTGTCAGCCACAGGCCATATAAAGAAACACTCTCAAAATAGCTCTCCTACTGAAAAACAAACCAAAACAACCTCTTTCAGGATGACAGAGAACGCAACAGAATTAAACCCAACCGAGTTTTCTTTCTCACCTTCATTAATCAGTGCTGTTTATTTCCTTCAATAACTCACCCAAAGAAACTAGACCACCTGGCTTTACCTTCTGTTCACAATCAGCTTCACTTCCTCATTATATTATGGCTGCTTTTCAGCACAAGAACATCTGGATTCAGATCTCCGACGTACCAAAGACCTGCTGGGTGACTCTGCACCCCTACCTCTTCTGTGCCTCATTTCCCCCACCTGTGAGCACAAGCACGGCTTAAAAGGCCCAATTCATCCATATTTGCAGGGCTCTTTTCAATACTTTGAGATTTTCCAATCAGTCAGCTCAGACATGCCTCTTTTCACCACCCAGTCCACCTGGCTCCAGGGTGCGTTGGGGCTCCTGTTTGCTTGTTTTATTACTGAGCAAAGTCAGCTCATGCTATTTATAACTCCCGCTCCTCTCACGAGCGCAAGAGAGGAGAGAATGAGCTGAAATCTTTCTTGGCTCGTGCACACTCAACAGTGAGCACTGAATAACTGGCTGGCGAGGGGAACTTCTTGAGTTGGGAACAGCTGGTAGAAAGTCAACGTTGAACCAACTTCCTAGAGTTCTCCATTACTTAATTTGCTTTCACAGCAATTTCAAATGGGCTAAATAATGGATTATGTTGGATTTGCATGGAGCACCCTCTATCCTGCATTATTTTTAAGGACTGCTTCTAGGAGTTGTTTCACTACAGTGTGAAAACTGCCCAAACTGTCCCAAAGAACTGCAAGGACTGCATTCAGGGCTTTGCTACAGACCCATATGTACCACGAAGAGCAGCATTTCCACATAACGTGCCACTGACCTGGGTACAGAGGGATTCAACTTAGAGAACATTTAATTTTCTTCCCCTTTGTAGAAGGGTCTGTCCCCGAAATTACACTTTTACCTTCACTAAGCAGGATCCTAACTTCAAGTTCACTACAGTCTTGACCTTGTTTCTGTTGAGGTTAGCAGTGCATTTCTGTGAACTTCGAGAGCAGCAGAACAGGACCGGTATTAGAGATCAAGGCTATAGATTTAAGAAAGTGCTAAAGCCTGGAATATCAGCTCTCCCTTCTCCTGTTTTGCTGGCAGCTCTCGTATCGATCACAAACACCATGTGGGAATCTGCCACTCCCAGGACCCCTGAGCGATGGCCAAGCCACAATGGGAGTAAAAACAGTCTGACTAGAGGATTCCCTTGCCTGTGCTCCATACATGTTCTCCACCACTGACTCCCAGGTCCCATCTGCTCAACTGACAAGCCAGAACAGGCTTCCTCCCAACTGCCAGCACCGAACCCAGTTACCTGGGGGGAAAGAAAAAGTGAGAACGTTCTTCCTGCTTCGTATTCACATAAAACCTCTCCCCCCTACTCCCTCAGGAAGGCACGAGTGGGAGACACGAGCTCACACCACTGCAGCAGTTCTCTGGCATCGTCAGGACTTCTCATTTCTGATCAACGTCCACATGAGCCCAGGGAACCAGCTAAGAGGGCCAAGCCAAAGAGGATTTTTAAAATGCGTTTGGGCTCATGACTGCATTCAAAGGGCTGGGAAAGGAGTGTTTTGAAGCTGAGCTAGCTGTTTGCAAAGTGCTTTGGGAGCCAGGGGTTAACACTGCAAGGTAGAAGTAATATAATAAACACGTAACTGGTTCCCTTTCACGCTCCAAGACTGGCAGGAGATAAAGCAGTCAAAACACAGCTAGTCACATACTCCAAACACTGAATTATCACAGATAATACCTGCTCTCTCTCTATCACAGGCTCTCAAGACACCTTCCCAGGCTGCTGCAGCACATTGTACAACAGCCTATTACGAGAGACAAGAACCACTACCCCCATTTCACAGACAGAGAGCGGAGGCACGGAGACTTGCCTAGGCTGAGCCTGGCAGAGCTGAACCTAACTCCTAGCCATCCTGGTTCTACTCTCACCTCTGAACAACACAGGAGGCAGGTTCAGGAGCAACAGCTCTCGTTTCCTTGATCAATTCACTAACCATCACTCAGAGCTCAAAGAAAGTCAAAAGTCCCATTTCTAAGGCAGTCGGCAGGTTTAGGGAAAATGACATCATCTCAGAGTAATAATAAAGTGTCACAGCGGTGGGATTCGCTGCTATCGTTTATATGACCAGTATGATGCTGCCAAAGCTGAGTCAGTGCAAGAAACAAGAAGACCATCCCAAACCACAGAAGTTACCCTTAGATCACAGCAGTATTAGGTGCACAGGACACCTTTCCCGGCAGGAAAGGGGCAGGCACATGCTGTGTACTGCCAGGAGCAATCAAACAGACCTTATCAACCAGAAGTTTATTGCACCCATCAGCACAATAAGCTTCACAAGGCGCAGTGGCTCTGTGAACCTGATTTCTTCACTAATCCAAAAGGTACTTACTGCAATTTAGATACATTAATGACTGCAGCAATGTTCCTGCTATTAAGGGCACTGTGATAGCACACAAAAGTCCTAAGCAGAATCAGCTGCTCTACCAAGCATTTGTATTAACACAAAACCAGGCACAAATCCTGCTCTGGAGAGGCTGCAGTCTAATTTCCCTCTCAGGATCACTGTTTTTGGGAACGCATGGGTGGATTCAGTGGCAGCTGGGGCAGGATGGTAAGGACCTGGGATACAAGACTTTTATTTCTTGCAGTGACATAAACTCAGTGACTTCACCTCTCTCTGTTCTCTTCTCCCCCCTTGTAAACCAGGGCTGGCTTCTAGCTCACAAGAGTGGAGTGAAACAAAATCCATTCACATTTGCCAAGAGCTTTGAGATCCGTAGATGACAGGCATTACGCGCAGTGCAGCTCCGAGCGTGATTTAGTTACACAGTGCATTTGCATTGCTCTGCTAACAGCCAACCTTCTCTCAGAAACCTTTGGAGGCAGGTGGCAGCTGGGAAAAGTTATTGAGCCTAAAGCATTCGCATGCATCAAAGCAAGAAGCTGCAATGCCCAGCTAGCAAACAGAGCTGCTGCAGTGCAATACATACCCAGCCAGGAGCAAGGAGGAGGAGGAACAGGGTCCAGGTCACTGTCCCCAAGTTGCCAGACATCCCGAGTAAAGGGAAGGGAGGGGATTCAGGCTGCTGGCTGACTCACTCCTTCGGAGTTTCTCCTCTCTCTTTGGAGAAAGTTGCACACCAGCTCCTCTTTAAATAGCCTCCTGGAGGGGGCGTGCCCCGCACTTGAGTGACAATCTGGAAAGCACGCTGAAATGGGTGCAACAAAAAATGTCCAAATTCCAGGGAACATGAGCAGATTCCTGTGGCCCTGGCGGTTACGGGGCTGCCGGCGCAGCCTGCAGCTTGGTTACTTTCCACGTGGGTAAATCAAATCCCAGTAAAAGCAGGATTATTATTTTTTAATTTTTCCTCTTTTTAACTCCAAAAGTATGAAGCCTGGGACAGCTGTCTTGACACAGCCCCCCATTCCCTACCTACATCCATTCCTTTTTGGCTGCAAGAGCTGAGGACTTAAATAAGCAGAGCTTTGTGGTGCTCAATGTTTTTCCTTTGAACAGGAGGGAGAGATGGAAAGTTCAGCGCTGTTAGGCGCAATTAGGTACCATAACTGACCGTGCATCACCAGCGCTTGCTGCTGCCAGCTCCGAGAAATGAAAGTTTCATGACTATAAAGACTGCTGTCTGAACTCCTGCAACGAGGAGCTGCTTGTTTTATGAGGCAATGAAAAGCTACGGGGTGAAGGTTATTGACAAAGGACAGCAGTTCCCTGTGGTGCTTTATTTGCGCCTGGGGATTGATGCAGGATATCACACGTTTTTATCTCAGGGCATGATCTTTTCTGTTTGCTGCTGAAATACAGAACCAGGCTTCTGCACAGCCTGCACAAAAAGACCTTTAGAATATGAAAGAGTTGTTCTGTGTATTAAAAGGGTTGTTTTGTTTATTCCCAAACAGCAAGCGGAATGCTGCCATGGAAAGATGAGGAGAAGGAGTGCAGCAGAGGGCACTCTTAGTCCTTGCTGGCCTGGGGTGTGACAGAGCAGGGTACTGGACAGGAATCCTCTGCGCCGCACATGAAGTGGCCTTAAAAAGATGGAGCCATGCTTTTGAGTCAGGGACCTTTCCAGGGTAGAAGTGGTGCAAGATCTATGTACTTACTTTGGGCCAACATAAAGCAGCGATGCAAGATCTACGTACTTACTTTGGGCCAACAAAAAGCAGGGGGGCAGGAGCACATGCAGAACGCACTGTGCCATGCAGTCCCTACCACATCCCAGCAGAGTGTGCTGGGAAGTAGGACAGAAGACGAAGAAAAATATAGGGAGTGCATAGGGAGTGGGTCATTTAAATTCAGCCTCCTTCCTTCCTGCCTCCAAGTGTAGGGCATCTTAGCTGGGAATCAAGCCCTGCATTTTACTCAGGTCCTTTCAGGTCCCTGGCGACACCAGATCAGCCTCCACACTCCCTATGCCACTGTTTGTCCACTGCTGAAAACAGACAACTCCGACTCTTAATTAATTAGCACTTGGAAAGCCCCTGGGATTTGGGGCTGGAGAGCATTAGCGCAGTGCAAACCACCTCAGATGCACCTCCTTCTTCTCCTCTTCCATAAGACGAGGGATTTCACAATCATTTCCGTAACAGCTACCTCTACTAATGTCACAATGAAGGATTATGACTCCACACAAAAGATTTAATGTACTGGAGGTGGTATAAACATCCAGTGCCCTAGAGCAGCTCGGAGCTAAAGGCAGTCTAGCTGGATATACATTCCTTCCCCTTTTGGAAGGCTTGGCACCTTAAACTGTGTTGTCGCCTAAAATTAGCTGCTTACATTTTGCAGGACATTCTCCCACTGCTCGTGAATAAGACAGGGATAAAATGCTACACACCTCTGTTCTCATTTTCTCACACAGCAAGAATATAAACCACAGCTGAATTCCAAACCATATGGGGCATTTGTAGCTGTTATATTTGTGCCTTTTTAAAAGGACAGTGCTTAATGTATGGCTTGATTCATACATTGCTCCTTGTCCAATAAGCAGCAGTTGCACCTTGAGCCATGATCTTCCAAATTCTGCTTTCAGAATTTCTTTTAACCTGCTGCATGACCTTAAATGAACTGTTCAACCAAAATCATAACGCTCACTCACCTGTCAGGAGTTTTGTGGGAATATTCAGCACTAAACCAGCATTATGATGGCTGATTAAGTTTTCAACCTACAACAAAAATAAAGAATAATTCAATTATAAAACATCCTTACCAAGCTGCTCATTATCATCCACCTGAATGCTTTCATCTTCCCAGAACAGTAGCAGAAGTAAAATGTACAGAGTTGCAATCCTGTTCATCCTTCAAGCTCTGCCATGGTCAGCCAACAGTCTCCCCTGCCTTGCCAAGAGACAAGAACCCGGATCCACTCTAGCTCATTTACTGGAACCAACAGAACCAACATCTTGCACCAGGATCTTCACTGCAAAGTGCCGGGAGCAGCGCCAAGCCCTCCATATGAGGGTTTCTAGGGACAGAGGAGCCCACTTCGCCTCTCGGAGCCCAAAGCAAGTCTGCCACAAAGGCACCTTTCTACCATAAGCTGAAAAAAAAGTAGAGGAGCAGCAGGACGTGAAGGATGATGTTAGGGAGCTCCCTACACCCATGGTCCAAGATCTTCTGAGGGCACTGTGACAACAAAAACTACCCCTAATGCTAGCAGCTGAACTGTTCACCCCACTGGACATGCCACTTGCCAAGAAGCAAGAGAAGAACGTGAAGGTTGAGTGACTCAGAATGATCAAAGGGAGGAAACACCCAAGTTAACACCGATTTGCATCTCTTCTTTTTGCCCGAGCTGCCTCAAGTGAAGGGATAAAGATGTCAACACTGCTTAAAATCTCCCCCAAGCAAAGAATAGTGGGTGTTTAATTCACCTTGTTATGTTCTTCTGGGTTCACTCACCATCCCCAACCAGTGGCTTTCCTGAATTTATAGTAATTAAAAAAATAAGACATTTAGATAATTGCTAAAAATCATGCAAGGTTAAAGAATAAAATTAAGGCAAGCAGACACACAATTTTTTGGCTCAGCGTGATCTCTCCCAGTGGCACTCTGCCTGCAGAAGCCAAAATAAAAAGCCGGTACAAGCAGCATAGGGAATCATGCTCACTCAGTCCTCAATGACTTCAAAGCTGTCCCCTGTCTCAAAGCTGCTCGGTCGTCCACAGGACATGCTGGTGGCTCTCCGGGCTGCTCCTTACGGGAAGGTTTCCATTCTCACAGCTGGCCAGTCTTAGCAGAAGTCACTGTTGGAGTGGATCACAAGCAATCACTCTAATTTGGCACTCTTAACTTTATTAGCCTCACTGAAATTATATCGAACATAAATTCGGCCCAACAGAGATGGTGAGGTTCATCCAGCTAGATGGTTTGAAACACAGGAATTTCATTTCATTGTTCATTACCCAGCTACTGATGCCTGCTTGATGCATCCTGCTCACATGCTCAGGCTAAACCGATTGCCAGATTTGGGGCCATGAAGGAGTCCTGTCCCCTGCTTTTTGCTGCCTTCTGTAGGCTGAGGATAAGACGCAATTCTTAAGATTGGCTGGGCACTTTCATCCAGCTTCTCCCCTGATGATACAAGGCTGCGAGACATAAGTGACACTGTTGATTTCTCCATCTGCAGTATATTACTAATAAAAGAACAAAACCCATCAACGTCCATCAAGGCTGTAAGTTTGCTGCAAGGTTGGGAAGGAGTTCTGCAGGTCCGTGTGCCTTGGGCTAGGACAGGTGAGCAGTCTCTGAATGCTTTTGGGCTAAACATGGTTCCCAGAGACTTAACAGCTGAGATGGTCTCTTCCAGACCCATGTTCCAGTTCAAGTTCAGTGCAATTCAGCATCTGCCTAGAGGGACATTTGGGGTCAGATTCATGCCATCTAATCCTTAGGCACTTAATTAAGGCATCTACACTAGAAGCCTAATCTCTCTAGGCTCTCTTTATAATCAGTGGAGAAGGACTGAAGCTCCTGAACTGCCTTCTGATGGTCCCTATCTCCGTTGCTCCATACCTATCAGTTGTATCACGATGCTAGTTGCTGTAAATTGTCAAGAGAAAGTGTCATATAAAGGCAACACCGGAGCTCAGCGAAGGCTAAATGCTGCAGCGTATCTGACTCCAATCTGTGTGGGAAAGGCTACCCTGTGCTGAGGACAGAAAGGGCAGGAAAAACCACCCCTCCCCACTTCAGCACAGCCTTGGGATGAAATCCTGACTGCAGGAAAACACCCACTGGCTTCAGCAGAGCTAGGATTCCCCTCTCCATCTGGCTTGCCAGATACTGCAGCCCCGAGGGCTGTGCCCATCGTTTAAGGGATGTCAAGCAGGGAACAAATTTTGTCCCTGGCTGCAGAATTCGCTAATGAAGTCTACAGTTATTTTAGTTCTGGGAGTAACACTCCATTGTATCTGAGGATTTGTTGTGAAAAAGAAGCCTATCAAGGGACACAAAACTTGGGATGGGTGGGGTGCCTGTTGATGTCCTTATAAAGGAAGTAAATATATAAAAACACTCTTGGCATCACAAGTTCGGAAAGAACCAGTGCTTAGACACGGAGCTTGCCAGCAAAAGCACACATTCTCTTCTGGAAAAAAAAAATGCCCCCCTGGAGCCTGATCTTGGCAGGAGGCAAAAAGCCAGTTCTGCAGCTTACCAAAGAGTGTGCAACCAAGGGCACCCTGAGGGGCTACCAGGAAAGACACTAAATCCCATTTATCAATGCATAGGATTCCTGTTTCAGAACAGGTGAACAGTAAGAAAGTCACCACTTCCAAGGACATACATGCAACAAGAAGCCTTCCCAAAGCAGAGTACCACAGGTGTTGAGCTCTTTGCAAAAAATAGGCCTTGGTTTTGGAAGCAGAGCACTTGACAGTCTTCTCCCTCCCTTTTGCCCTGTTTCTGCTGTTGTGAGAAATCTGGCCTTTCACCCCAACCCGGGGCACAGCCAGCTGGGAGGCTTTCAGGCCAGCTAGGACCACTCTAATTATCTAACCTGACTTCTTGCCTAACGCAGGCTGGAGGATTTTGCCTAAATAATGCACAAGATCCTACAAAAAGGGCTTCTGTGACCAGCTTCTGTATTCTGCCTCCTGGCAGGTTACAACCAGCTCTGAACATGGCAAAGAGGCAGAGGTTCATGCACGGACCAGGCCCTGGACTAGAGCTCTCGGGAGCCTGACCTAACGCCCAGCCCTGCTGCAGATCCCCTGCGAGACCCCACGCACACTGCACTGGCTGTAGCTACAACCCCTTCAAAGAGCGGTCAAGAAAGGGCTGCAATAACAGCTTATTCCCTGACCTGACCACGCCTGGAGGCAGCGTGGGCTCTGCAGACATGTCCAAGGGCACAGTCTGCACCAGGGGTGCTTGCGCAGGCAGGTGCCCCAGGATCCCTGGGGCTCAGCACCCAGGTTACTGGTCCATGCAGAAAATCAGACCTCGAGGGCAATCCAGACAAAGCTGCAGGCAATCACTCTGTGCCTCAAGGTTCGTCAAGGTGCAATAAAAAAGTACCTGTTACCTGCAGACCAGCACAGGTCTCCAGGTGATAGTGTAAGAGCAGGTGATCTTCTGAGACCCTTAACAACTGCAAAATTTGGATACAAATGTGAGTCACCATCACAGCCAGGAGCATTTGTGCCGAGGCATTGGCTTGCACAGAACTGTAGGAGGAACAGGCCCTGGGAGGAAACAGTCAGCTGCACCCACCTGTGAAATGGATGCTTCCTTGGGTTTTTCCACTTCTTAACTTATTGCATGCTTAATTATCCTGAAGGAAAACTGCAAAGAGGGAGGGTATGTTTAAGGTGGACTTGGGCAGGCTCATTTAAGGAGGCCTCCTCATCTAGAGGACATTTCTGATGTATCTGAATAGCACTCTTTTATGGGACTTATCTTTTAAGGGATTTGGTCCTCACAACACCTGCACAGATGTAGCACAAAAGGACATGCTCAAGGTAATATGGCTTGTGAAAGAGAAGGGACTAATGTGAGGTCTCTCTAGTTACAGGCTACTGATTAATCACTGGGCTCTGCCACCCCCTGAATAAGCAGCCAATCTGCCATAATTACGAGGAGCTTTTTCTAGTGCATAAGCCAGGCACTGCTGTCTCTATACAGCCATATCTGAAAGGGTGCAAGGTAGAATTCTCCACCAGATCCCATCTCTCCGTATCACCTAAGCTCAAAGGATCTCTGCCCTAAAAATCCAGGACTCAGCCCCTCAGTCAAAATAACTCTGCTGAAATCAATAGGTCTTCCCTAATTTATACCAGCTGCACATCTCACACAGACTCAACAGGCAGCAACAGGTCCCTGAGCTCTGCCAGGCTGGTAGGACCTGGAGGGCTGGGTGGCCTACCAGGACTTGTGTGTATCTCTCATTAGGGATTTGGGATTCCAACAGGAGCCTGCCCACACCTTTCCCATTCAGGTCTTGGAAAAATTCCAGCTCATTACCTGGAATCAGTGAATAATTTAGGTTGGAAAGACCCGTAGGTCATCTGGTTCCTCCTGCAGCCGATCCCAGTGCAGAGGACAGAGATGAGGGGTAGACTTCGGAGACCAAGAGAGAAGTGCAGGTCAACGGGGTCTGCAAGTTCAGCAAGGCAGTGCTCTTGCCAGCCTGTTCCTGTATGGCACAAAAGAATCTCAGCACATGAATCTTTGATTAGCTTTCTAGTCCCTGGGGCTGTAATTGTGAGCCAGCCTTAATACAGGGCTTGCACCTTTACAGAGGCAGGGACTTCTCTCAGCTGAAGGGAGCGTTAACCTTGTAATGTAATGCAGACACCTTCGAAATTAGCTGTAAGCCAACTACTTCACTGCTGATTAAAGAACATGATCTTTAATGAAGGTCTGCACAAACTGATTCAAGTTACACACTGATGAAAAATAATGTGTGGATTGTTAAGCGTCAGACTTTCACTTACATGTTCTTAATTCTTTATTTTTGTTACAGGCACACATCTATGAGGTTGATCTTTCACATTTGTTTTTTTTCATTTGTTTCCTTACTAATAGATTTTTTAGAAGTTTCACATCACAAATGTTTAAGAAAAGACAAGTCCTAAGCTCCATGAATAGCCTTGCTATAAGAATGGCATCATTTTACACAACATTAATAAGGAAATAGTCTGTATTTGCAGCCATCATTGCCTTCAGACAGACCGAACTCACACAAGCTGAGGAAGACGAAATGTTTCAGCAGGCTGTGACCTGCGTGAGGTCTCTAGTGCAGCTTTCACATGAGCAGAGTCAGTGCTGTGCTCCTGGGCCCCAGCAGCGGTCACCCTGTCTGTATGTTGGATGATGTGTGCTGCTTCTCAGCACCTGGTGCTTCTCGCCTCCCCCAGCCCCTTGTCCTAAACAACTGCCCTAGCTCTCTGCCCCAGAAACTTGTATGATGTTAGAAACCCTCTTGATATATTTAGAGGTGACAGTTTTATTAGCTAGTAGTGGAACATTATTAGTTCTGCCTACAAATGCTGCATTTTTTCATACCATTTTATGTACAGGTACAACAGCATTACTGTTACAAACCTGCTTAAGTTTTTAAGTTCACTTGAAGTTCAGAGCCTTTATTTTCAGTATGGCTTCTGCCATACTGTCTTTTAAATACCCTGTTGCTGGTAAAGCAACCACTATGACAGATTACTAAAGCTTTTACAGTTTAGGCCATTTTACCCCAGAGATGCAGCAACAGATGTTTTCAAACAAGTTTTACAAAGCCTCAGTCTGTGTTGTTGTGCTGTTTTAAGGAAGTTATTTGAACCAATAATTTTCATCTCTATAGTTTAAATTGTTTCACCCTTAGAAGCATGATGTCATCTGGCAACAGAGGTGCACAGAGATGTGTTTGAAAGCAGACCTTAAGTGAATAATACTCACTTGTTTTTTTTTCCAATCTGATTCCTGCAATATAGCCACGAGTCAGGTAAAAGAAAAGCTGTAGCTGGTTCAATTTCTTTGCCAGGCAAATAGCCCCAAATCATCTTTACTCTAATGACTCTTTATGCAGTCATTTCACAATGTTCTCCCTTGTGCATTAGACTGGAAATTAATGACCTGCCTGGCAGAGATAGGCCAATCTGTTAAGTCTAGAGGCTCTGTTAAAAAACCTTGGAGATTCTCAAATTATTACAATTTTGAACCCAAAGTGTCCTGAGCTTGAAAAGGGGGATAGGTAAGAGGAAAACTGTGGAGCCTGGCTAAGTTTCAAGGTGGTAAGGAAAAAAGACTTTTCCTGCCAGGGCAGCTCTTGGTCACTTGGCACTCAACACCTTCAAAAACCACAGAAAGATTCTGGACTCTGGCATTAACTGTTAGAGCTCTGTGTGTCCCTGATGTTTCAAGTGGGGAAATAACTAACCAGTTGCATAGACTCACCGGTGTCATTGCCTTTCCGCTAAAACAATGAAACTCGCCCTCTCCATGTGCAAGTCCCCTGGACTGGTGAAGTTCCTCCTCTGCTATGCTCATCTTCCTTCAGAGGAAACTGTGAGGGCCAGGACACAGCTCAAATCCCTGACAGCCCTGCAAGCCTGTTCATTCTGCCCCAAACAAGGAGGGCTGGCAGGGCCATGCGGATCACTCTCCTAGAACAAAGGAAACAAACAAAATTACTTCCAGCTTCTCAAATTCTTCTCAAAATAATATGTCAGCTTGGTCTGTACTGCTATCCTGTAAAAAGAGTTTGGAGAAACAAAAGGAATGAGGCAAAATCCCATGCTTGCACTGGGGCTGTTCACTTTACCAGAATGTACACAAGAAAGAGCTTGTGGTGCTGTTTTAAGCCCTAGGTGTATTTCAAGGGGATCTCAGCTGAAGAGTCCAGGGAGGAGTCCAGGCTGTGCTGACTCAGAGGGGAATCCCATGAACCAGCCCCAAGGATAGAAGACCCTTCTTCATCCTTCACACTGAACTAAAATTAGAGTTGAAAGAAAGAATCTTGTGGCCCGCAACAAAGGGACCTCAGGAACAGAAGCATGAGGTTAATTTGACACTGCACGATATAACTAAAGCCAGAACTTTACCCCTAGCATTCCTGTGGCAACCGCACAGTGATTATGCTAGTCCCTGGTTTCAATAGAGAATGATTTCAGCTGGCAGTGGGGCTCAAGTGATGTGTTCACTGCAGGGTGAACTTTTGAGGTTATATACACAGCGCTGGCAGTCACTCCTTCTCTGATCATTCTGAGACTAACTTTATGGATAGTCATCCCACAGCTCAAACAAAGTGTTATGAGGTACAGAGGAACATTTAAAGCAGCGTTGTTGTGATCGGCAAGGCTTTCACGTTCCAAAAAGATTACCAAAACATTCTGCCTGGTCAGTGAAGCTACTGGCTGTGTGCCTTTTCATCAGCAGCAGCTGGTCTTCAAAAGGAGACGTAAGCATCCCTGCTAAGAGTGAAGCCACACAAACAGCAGGCAGAGAGCCCAACCCTGTCTGGAGGGGGGTTCCCACAACCCCGGTCCGTGGAGCCATGGTAGCACCAGGTTTCGGTGACCTGGTGTTGGACTCAGATCTGTGAGCTCAAGACCAAACCCATTCTCCCTTCTCAGTCTTAAGGCCCGAAATAGCGTTTACTGCATGCCCCCCACCGGGCTTGGCTGGCTGCTGGTGCAGCTTGTGCCAGTGTCTGCTCAGCTCTTTCCCACACTCAGAATCTCATTTCTGCTGTTCCACAGGCTACAGCATAACTAGCCTTTAGGGGAGACATGTCAGTGCCTGCAAGCTCGGTCTCATCTGCTGCCATGAGCTCGGTACAGCCTCTCCTCCAAAGCCAGCGCTGGGAGGTCATCACTTGCCTTGGGTTCGAATGCCAGAAATACCCAACTCAGCAGAGTTTTCTGGCTCAAAAGCTGCCACTTCCATAGGAGCCTCTGGGGAGGGGAAGGGATAGGCTTTGCTTAATTGTTTTGTTTTTAAAGTAGCATACTCTCATCCTATTTTTGTCCCAGGGTTGTTTTAATTGGACAGCTCTAAAGCTCTTTGCAGCTCATTCAAAAGGAGGGAGAGAGAGCAGACCCTTTGGTTTTACCCCTTTCCTACACAGGGATTGTTGCTGTTCCAAGTCTTCCCACCTAGTGACTTATCAGACAAAAGGGAGAGCCTTGATCTGTGCCAATGTCTCCAAAGTGACGTGAGGCACAGCAGGGTTGGGAAAGAGACAGCGTGAAACGGTTTTCTGTCTTCTCCCCTTGGGTTGCCTCCTGAAGTCATTGTGCCCGGTGAATACTGTTGAGGAAGGTGACTGGCATGGCAGGGAGGCAGCGGTGTAGGACGTGCACACAGCATGCTTGGCGAGAGGTGGCTGACTTGTAGCTAGAAGACAGAACAGAGCAGCTCACAAAAAGGCACCTTAAAATAATCTTGTCACTCAAGTCTCTCAGGTGAGGCCACGAAATGAGCTTGGGGAATGGCAATTCCCATCTTCTTTCAAGGTTTATTGTTTTATTTGGTTGTGGTTGAGCTCTTTTCTGAGTGCAGGTGTTCCTGTTTGCACATTCAGCAACACCTCCCATCAATTCATGGCAGAGTGAAGCTACGAGGGAACAACAGGTCTGTTCCCCATCTCTTCAGTGCCGCTGTCACCTCAGCCTCTGCACTAGTCAAGTCTCTCCTACACACAAGATCAGAACCAGGTTCTTTCTATTTCCCGAGAGAGAGACACATCTGCACTGGGGCTCCTGGGCAGATGATTCCAGGTTCAGCTTTTAAAGACAGAAGCTCCTAATTCTGGAGTATCTGGGGGTTGTTCTGCCACAGGTGAGAGCTCAACGGGCAGTATGAACCTTTGGATTTTGGAGAGCATCAGTAGAGCCATAGCAGGAACAGTCAGCAATCATCAATCCCCATGCTTCTTCTCTAGCAGACTCTCTCCTCAGATGACAAGAGGGACCAGGTCCAAGGGAATGTCTATTTTGTAGATGCTGTAAAATTAAACTGGAAGGAGCATGCTTGTGTCATGCAGGCTGATGACATGTGTCATGTGCTTGCCCTTTTTTTAGGGAAAAAGAGCGTAGAAGGCATTGAGCAACCACAGACCTTGCACCACAGCAGTCTGCTTGGTGGCTGCTGGAAAAAAAAGAGCATCTTCAGTGCTGGGGGCAGGAGCAGGTCCAGCTGCAAATCTTACCCCTGCTTTGTGGATATACAGTATACCTGTCTCATAACACCTCCGAGGGCCAGCAGGTAGCATGGCTACAGCCCATGCTGGCTCTGGTGAGCCAGGCTTTGTGGGAAAGCTGATATTCTCCTAGCAGGATTTGGGCTTTCCCCAGGGCATGGGAGGGAGGGCGAAAGTACTTCTCCTGTCCTTTCCTTTCCTATGCAGAATGGAGAAGCAGCCAGGATGCTATTCCAGTCCCAGATAAGTGAAATAGTCATAAAGGCATATGTATGAGATATGAGCAAATGTGAGGGAGGATAGGGGCTCTACAGCGGTTGTATTATCCTTCCACATCCTTTACAGGAAGATATTCACTCCATAAATATCATGGGTTATGGCTGGGCCTGGAGTTCACGCTGAGTTTAATGGACTGTGCGAAGCAAGCAGCGTGCGTGTGAATGTGCATGTGTATTTCTTCTCTCTTGCTGGAGGGAAGCTATTCTGGGTTCTCCCTACCTGACCGACAGCTCCTGAGTCAGGGAGCTCTGCGGCTCTCTTTTGGCTAAATTGGCATTTCAAAATAGTGCTGGTGTATTTAAGGAGGGGAAGGAAGGCAAAACCATCCAGTATCGGTGAACATGGAGTTTATTCCTGAGAGCTACAGAAACCTGAGATCTGGAGAGAGCTAGAAGACATTGATTAGAGATAGAGCCTGGGAGGACCCACACCAATTTATACCAGTTGAGCATCTGACCTCAATTCCCTGTGGGCTTTTGGCACTCAGACTGCTAGGGTGCTTTTGGAAATAATTCTAAGCTTTGTCTGTATCTGTAGACCCCTAGCTACCTTCAGTTCAGCACTGGATCTCAATTTCTTCTGGCAGTTGGGGTTGTTTTGATCAAGGTTTTGGCCTGCCTGAGAGCTCAGAGCCAGTAGAGAAGCTGCTGTCAGCATCCCCAGAGCTCAACCCCCTCCTCTGAGCATCCTGCTCCCCCACGTTCTTGTTGCATATCCCTGAAACTGCTGTGACCGTGGCAGGATGACTCCCCAGTTATACGGCCGCAGGAACTGTCCCTCTGCAGTCCCCCGTGGCATTAATCAACATGCTCCCTCCAAGGGTTCCTTCTTTGTTTACAAACTAAAGAAACCCAAATTCTTGCGTTACTGAGAATTTCCGCTCTGCTGTGGGTCACATTTTAAGATTCCTCTGTTTTTCTCTCCAAGTAACAAATGTTTGTTTTGCTGAAGAAAAAGGGAGTGATCCTGTTCCACTCGAATGGGTGTAAATCAGGAGTAATTCCAACGAATCCAAGGGGCCAGGAGCAGGGAAAACCCAGCATGAGAAGTGTATCCTGCCCATTTCTATGAGCATATGAAGGCCAGATTTCTTAGTTCCTTTACCCCCCACTGCTTTTGTTCTCTTCCCATCCTTGCCCTGTTTCCCTGTTAGAAAGAATGTCATGACTGGGATGTCAAAGAGCAGTTATCACTAGATGTTTGCTTGGTTTTTTTTTAATAAATAGATGATGTTCTCCAGATGCTAAAGAACTGAGTAGGCTTCAGATGATCGCCTGTGCTTTCATTTACACAGCTATAAATCCTGAGTCACTCCACTTACTTCAGCAGACTAATGCCAGATGCAAGCAGAGCAACGAAGATCAGCATCCAACCCTGAGCTACTAAAAGCAAACTGACCAATTGCATGTCTTAGAGAAAGGCTTTTACAATGATTAATGACAGACAGACAAACAAAAGAGGGGCCTTGGGACACATTTCTCTAAGTCACAGCAATTTTCACTTAGGCAACTGGGACAATTTTAAAGCCCAAAACAAGAGAGACAAAACTATTTACTGTGCTCAACTGACCTAGTTTATTTTTTTTTCTTTTTAAGAAGATACATGCTTGCTGGGAACATGAATGAAAAGGTCCTGTTCACAACTTTGCTTTGACATTGCCTGAATTATAAGTTATTTGGGTTTAAGTCAACATGAGTCAGGTAGCAGGCAAAAAGAATGGTTCCCACAGCCCCAGATCAGGAATCAGTGCCCTTTAATGCAACTGCTTCTGCTCTCTGTGGTGCCAGGAGTCCAGGCAGAGTCAAAGGAGCTTTTCTAGATTTATGCAGCTTCTGCAGAAACCAGAATCAGGTGTAGTTTTGAGATCCACCCAATAACACAGCTTTTGCTCTCATGGTTGTGTACAATTAGTTGCAACTGCATTTCAGTTTGGTTTCAGTGGGCCAGTTGTAACCCCTGTTAGAGTTTGGAGTCTGAGGAGCACTGGATGGGAAAAAGTCTTGCAAGAAAGGCCTTGTGATTCTCCAAAGGATGGCTGAGAAGCAGAGATTTCCATGCAAAATGTTCCTTTCTGCACACTCATCCAGCTTCTCACAACTGCAAGAAACACTGCAAGATCACTTGCACACTTTTTGTGACTAATTTAGGTTTGACATACAGTTAAGTCTCCTGTTTATGTCACTCCTGAAGTGAACCGTGGACATTTGTGTTGTGTTGATACAAATTTACGGACAAAGTTATTTGATTCTTCAAATGATTCCCAGATCCTGTTTACAAATTCTTTTATACTTTAGATCAGATGCGTCAGCATGAGCCAGGACACCTTTCATCATTCTGGTAGCGCAAAGCAGCCATAAGTCCAGTTTAGTCAGCCAGTTAAAGCGGATTTACTGGTGCTTTGGACTTGAAGCTGTTCAGACAGCCAGAGGATATCAGTGAATACTGTCTGCAGGTGGCACATTTCAGATGGATCCTTACAAAAAATGCATACTTTCCTAAGAGATGTTTGTGACACCTTATGCTCTCTTCCTTCTGCGAACATAGTGCATTTTATTGAAAACAGCTGGATTTGCACCACTGTCAAAGAGATTATGGTCTGTGCTGGTCTTGTTCTGACGGTTACAGGTGTCAAAGATGGTCAGTAAAGGACTTTTTCCTTTGAAGGTACAAAATGGATGTGGCAAGAAAACTGCGTTTTAGACACACGTACAACCTCTTATATCAGAGTGTCTGGGCATGTTAAGATCTTTTTCACATGGCTTAGTGTTTACTGGTGTCAGAGGTGGATAGCCTCAGAGCAGCTGTTTGGCTCATTAGCTCTCAGACATGGAGAATGTTTGTCCTGGGAACAGTATTTATAACCTTCCTAGGCAAACGAGAGCCAAGACATTTCAAAACGCGGTTTGTACTGGAGTGATATCTCTCCTCCCAAATATCCCACCGCAAAAGTTTCTAACTAGTCACTGGGATTACCAAGACAGCAGGGAATCTAGCGGAAAAAGTGTATTCTAGATTTTGTGGGCCAAATCTGCTTTTGGTTAGGGTAAAGAAAGAATGACTTTCTTGAATTGACAGATCTGCAGTGCTACCTGGCCAAAGCGAGTTAAGAAAGAATCAGTTCCCATTCCTCTTTTATGAGAAGAAAGCTTGTGCAGTGGGAGAGTTAAAATGGACTGTTTGTTAGTGCACTCTTTTATGAAAAGAGTTTACAGGAAGGCACAGGTGAGGCTTTCTAAAGTGTTTAAGTGCTACAGGAGCCTATTTGCACCACTAAAGTCATTCAGATCTCATCAATAAAAACTTACGTGACAAGACAGAGAGGAAAAGGATTTTCTGCAGAATCAGTCACTTTCCTATATTTCCCTTGCCTTCTTTAAGATTCAGGTATTTAAAACCTTATGGCCCAAAGGAGAACTAATTTCAAATAAACTGATAAGTATCTATTTGGAGATCTTCTGGCAAGTTTTACAGTATCACAGGATTTCTTAAGAAGCTTTTCCAGTGCCTGAGAGCACATATTTTCTTTCCCCGCAGAAAAGCAGCAGCTATTTGACATTCCACTCCTCAAGGTGCCTAGTTCCCACTGCACTAACGCCACGTCTCTGAATGACGGATTTCTGTGACCAGCCCCATCCAAATAAAGGGATAAAGGGAACCGCCAGGCTTCCCCAGAAACACGAAATGGCCACATCCAAGAATCTCAAAGGCAAGTAAATATCCTCCTGTTTAGATATCAGAGATAAACAACTATTCAGTGGAAGCTGTGAAGACAAGATTTGACCCACATCCCTACATTTTCACTAGCAGCTGGTGATCTAGGGTATTTTCCAATCTTGTGAGATAAGATTTTTTTAATGCTAGATTAACTATCTTGTGAAGAATCACCCTCAATTTAAAACCACTCTTTTAAAAAATGAATCTCTTTTATATCCTACTCCTTTCTTTATTCTAGACCATTAGGGACACACTGCCACTCTGAGCAGATAGACTCCAAATGTCCTTTCACATATGCTGATACAAATGAGAAGAGTCAGAAGGCAATACAGCTATGCTACAGTGAAAGGGGTACAGTCATTTTCATGAGATAATTCCCACTGAATATTCCTAGCTTTATTTCCAATCACACAGAACGGTCCGGTCACTTCACCTTGGCCTCACACACCCTCCTTTCGGTGCTTCTTGACATGTTAACTACATATGCGACTTTTTAACTCAATTGTAACTTCTCGGGATTAGCAGGAATGGGATCAGATGGGAACAATCTGCTCCTGTTTCATTAGGAGGGGTATGAGTTGCAGTGAGTATGAGACTAGAAGGCATGATAAATGATAAGGTAGACGGATTAGAAGTTCCAACGAGGGATGCTGGAAAAACCTCAAGAAGGAATGAAAAACGAAGCAGAAGAGAAAAGTCTGTTTTGAGAAAGTGCTGATGCCAGCTTGTTGTGTTTCTGGAGCCCATATGTGGGTCTGTATATTTTTACATCAGCACCTGTCCAAGATGCATCCCTCCTTGTAGATGCTCCCTCCATAGGAAATTTCCACGGACATACTAATTCACAGCTGCATGCAAAATGCTTTGCTGTGTCCCTGGGATGTCCCTAACCCATAAAATACGATTTCAGAGCATGGATAGAAAATCTTGTCACTTCCCAGGCTGGTATGTAGTGTTCAGGTGTAACAGGAATGATATGGTTACTTTGCATAGTCCCACTGAGAACTACATCCCAGGTTTTTTTAGATTTAGGCTTTGCTTAGCATTTTCTTTTTTACCATAGGACAATCAATTGGCTGCTTCGGATATGGAGAAATCTGAAAGTGGTTTCCATATTTACAGTGGGAGAAAACAACAGCATGCCCTTAGGTCCAAGTCTCTCTCAGTTATTCCCACCTCCTGCCTCAATTTAACTTCTGCGAAAGGAAAGAAATCCACCAATCCAAGGGAACGTGCATTTCTTTCCTGTCTGCATGCCATGAGACTTGACAGCAGTGTGCAGAATGGAGCACGAAGGGGGCACCTTACACAGCATGGCCGAAGCACGGTGGCCTGACCTGACTCCTCCTTTTACTACTTTAATCCCGAGTCCCCTGCCTCCTGTCACACTCACACTGGAACCGCACTCAGTTCTTCAGTCCTCCACTCCTCTAGCCCAAGCCACCTCATGCAGCCACCACTGTGCCTGAAATATGAATCACTGAGTAACAGAGCCAAAAAGTTGAACTCGCAATCCAGCAAAAAGAGGGAAAAGCATTTCATGTGAGAGAGGCCAAGCCTGCTCCAGTGTCGTCTCTGATCATACCCAGCCCGCCTCTTTCTCTCTTCGCTTCATTTCTCATTTTCACTGGTGGCAAAAAAACCTCTGTCTTGTAACAAGCTGACCTTTCAGCTGAACTTCTCAGCCGCTCTTCATCTTCTGAATCATACGTAAATAATTATACTAATATTGAACATTTACCTATTCTGAACATAGTGCCTTCCAGCCATAAAGCACCTTGCAAAGTTTAAAAGCTTGGCCACAAATCCCCAGGGAAGCAGCTTTCTATCCCTGACCTCAGTGCGCAACAGGAGGAACTATAGCACAGAGGAGAAAGGCAACTTGCTTGAGGCCACACAGCGAGCCTACAGCCGAGCCAAGAGCAAAAGGCAGCTCTGCTCACTCCCCGCTCTGAGCTTGAACCAGCCGGTGCTTTTTCATCAGCACTGACAAGACAGACATTCTACTGATTTCAGTGAACAAAGAGGGCCCTCTCTGAGCTGCCGTATGCTGCCATGTGTTTCCCTGCTGTCAATGGTTATCCATGGGATTCCCAACAAGGACCTACAGTCACTGGCAACATCTGCTGCAGGGCTTCTCAAGGGGCTGAGGACGGGCTGGTTTTAGCCTTTTGTTTATTTGGACAAGTTCGTTGCTTGCCAGAAGCGCTCCCCCCACTGCATACACATACACACCCTCACATGCTCCTTCGAGCCAGAGAGCAGGGGACCTTCCATCCCACACAGGCTGCTTTGCAAGGCCCGGCTCTGCAGGAGGCTGTTCCTCCCTCCTCCCTGGAGCCAGCTGCTAAAAGCAATGCTGAGATTAGATAAAAGATTTCACCCATCAGTCGGGCTGGGGAACACAGGGATTGCTGTCCCGAGTCAGACCGCTGATAAACCCAGCATCCTGCTTCTGGCAGTGACCAGCCGTCCTCCATGCATTAGAGGAATGCGATTTCCACCTCCACGGATGCACCTAGCCAGCCAGGCAAGGCCTGCTGTGGTGCACGGATAAAGGTTTCCTTTCCACACAGCCAACAAAACAGGAAAGACTGAGCTCCTGCTGTCCAGTTGTGTCGCAGAAGTCCCAAATACTGGTTTCAGATAGAGCCAAGGTGATGTGCTCAGAGTTGCATGAGCTCTTGAGCTTCCAGATGGACCAAAGAGGGCAAAGACCCTAACTCAAAGATGTTGCAGGATGTTGGAAAAGCCCCAGATCTAGGATCTGCTCAAGAGCTGGATGTTCAATACAGGCATCACGCAGGATCTGTTCTGTACTGAATGGTGTGGACACTATTACCACTTAAAGGCACTTACAGGCAGGATGCTTCTAAGTGTGCTGGACTGCCAGCCCTGTTTAGCAGTCCATTACAGGAGCCAGTCCTCCTTTCACATATAGTAGTGTAGGACAAGGCTCAGACAGAAATCAATGAGAGCACACAAGACTAAGTCTGGCTAAAGGAGATAATTCATATAGGAGAAGTGACCATCGCCCTGTCTGTCTTCCTCCTGTATGTTTTTACTCTGCTCCAAAGCTCTCTCTGGCGCACTTAGCTCTTCACTTCACTGCTGCAGTTACCAGCAAAGAAATTAGTTAAATGGCAAAGGAGAAAACATAGTGCTCTGAGATTTTGTTCCCTCTGACAAATAAACAAACTCATGGGCATGCAAGGAACTCAAGAGCCCCGTTTCCCTCTCATCTGTTCGCCAATTTAAAGTGGATCCATTCACATTCACAACTAAACCCTTCTAATTCAGAGGTTTAGTTCATTTGCTCCTAGAACAGCCTATTTTGGAGATCTGGGGATGTCTTGAGGCGCTGAAGATGAATTCCAAACATCTCCAACTCATTGAACAAACACGTGCAGTATTTATGCAGTAATGCATAATCAGGGAGCAATGCTTTGTCCAGCACTCAATACGAGAAGGCTGGCTGCATTTAGATAGATTCCAGGAGTATTTTGCAGCTCTAAGCCTTATCACATTGGGTGGGACCTTAACTGATATCAACAGTTAACTGGGGCTAAGCAACCACCAGATGGATACAAAATCTGACCTCTAAGGAACACTCACATGCTGCAGGCTTTGGTGCTGCCAGTTCATTACCAACAGACTTCCCAATCCCTCTTAGCGACTCTGCAGCGATGCTGCAAGGTCAGGGCAAGCTCCAGGGCTGTCAAGTTGACACAGCAGTTAAGAGTGAAACGAAGGTCAGCAGAGACGTCAGGAGAAAGGAAGCCTTGTTATGGGTTGAGTTTAGTCCCAGGAGGGAGCCGCAGTTGCTCTCCCAGGCATTATGAAATCAACAAAAAGAGAGATTCAGCCTGATCATAAGAAAAGAATGTCTCTGATCTCCCTCTCCTCGGCAGCGATACGCCACCCCACACAACAGAGAGGAAGGATGAGTAAAGCAAGCGCACAGCCCAGGCACCCAATAAAGGGAACTGGTGGGTCCAGACCGAGAGAGCAACCCCAGGTTTGTTCACACCGTTTAGCGTTATGGCTTCTCACTCTGATTCTGCACTGGAAACAACGCTAGCTTGTATTCAGGGTGGCCATTCAGAGCTCATGTTGTGCTGCAGCTATTGTTCTGCATGACAAACACAAAGCATACGGTAAGTGAAATTACATGTTGGGCTTATTTTTAAAAGCATTAACATTTAGGGAAAACTAGGAACTTGTACCACTTTGGGCTAAATCTGAACAACAGAGAAAATAAATCAGAACAGGCTTCATGCACATACTTTTCTATGAAGAAAGTTGTTTACAATGCATATTACACTCCAGAATAAATCTGGGATAAACAAAGTTGAACTCTTACTCCTCTCTGTCCTTCTTCCTGTGAAAAAGTCTTTTCAAGAGAGAACCAGCCCGCCAGCTACTCACCCCATAAGCCCTGTTTAACTCCTTGTGAATATCAGTGCAGACATTGTGGAGGATAGTTTTCTCCTCATCCTGCGCACTACTCAGCTGTGCTAGTGTTTCCAAACACTCCTTCCCTTGCTTTGCTAGACAAAATACACCTTTCTCCAAAGACAGCAGAACAGCTTGCCTATATGCCAGCTACAGATCTCTTCTGGCAGGTGCCAAGCACCAGCAGCTCCAGCAGAAAGCAGGAGAAGATGAAATCATTAGTTTGCAGGAAGTGCTTACTCCATTTAAAAACTTCTCTTCTCTGTATCTGAATGCTTGTACCCCAGAGACCCTTTATGAGTTCCCCAGTAACCACCAAAACGTTGTCACTTGTTGAACCATTAGTCAGGTACACCCAATACCCTGTCTAGGATGACGGACAGTTCCTTTCCTACATTAGCACTCATTGTCATGTTACACAAAGATGTGCACTTTAAAGAATGAAAAGTAATGCACTAATTTTTGAACATGCAGGACTGACTTTAAAAAGTCACACTCCTTCTGAAATGTAGTGAACCTAGCGCTTTCCAGTCTCCATGTAACCTTTTTTTTCCTGCAAACCCAGAGCCAGTCTGTGAGCTTGTTGACCATGGCAGAGCTTTTATGCCCAAAGAATAGCAGAGCTTTCTACCAGTGACCAAACACTGAAGACACAAACTGTCTCTTTGAACACAAACACCCAACCACACACATATGTCTTGCTCACTGCTGCAGCCAAGACTCACTTTGAGGTCCTCATGACTCAAAGCAGGGCAAAAGAGAGCTTCTCTTGGTCCAGGCTTAGCCTCCAGTTGCACAAGCATTCATTTCAGTAGAAGCGCTGGCTTAAGCAGCTCCCATATTTCCGCCTCTTGTCACCCTCTCACTGTCTCTACGACTTGTTTCTGCAGCTGAAATATGGATTAGGGAACTGACCTGTAATAAAAATAACCTAACAGAAAGGAAAACAAAAAAGGGGGTTTAATTCTTTTTTCTTTTTAAACTGAGATAATTCCCTAGCTGGGCCATAACATAACCACACAAAAAGTACAACAGGATGAGAGAGGGGAGCAGTGCAGGCGCAGGAACAATCAGCCATAGCAAGGAGAAAGTGACTGCGTTCTGGAAGCGTGCTGCTGCTGAAAAGAAATACTTGTGAAACAAAATCCTTCTCTGTGCTAAGCCTGCCCCAGTTTGGAGCTATTTGTTTTGCACTGGAGACTTGAGAGCCTGTCCACTTCTGACTGAGAACCTTCCGTAAAGCGAAATCCCCGCTTGGCTGCCCATTAGCTCGAAGGGATCATTGTACTGCAGTACCGCCACATTCTTGGGTCCGTCTCCGACTGCTTTGAATAAAAACAACCAGAAAGTCTCACATGAAGAAAAGCATAAACCTGTTAATGTAACTATTGCTATTAATAATCTTTAAACACCCAGGCTGAAACTTGGGTAAGGCCCACAGGAAGGCGAGGGGCAAGCTCCAGGTCCTTGTGGTTCACAAGAATTTCCTGTCTTGTCAGCGCGCGTTTCCTCTGGTTCGGGGAGGGATGGCATCCAAGGCAAACGGCATTCCTTTTACTCACCGACCACGGCATCGTCCGAAGGAAGGGGCGGCCGAGTAGCTCTAACGCTGACAGATGGTGATTTAGAAATTGAACCGCTGGGAGACCCAAGCCAAATCAGATATGGGGCCTCAGGGATACTGGTGGTAACTCCAGTAAGGATGTGCAGCTATTAGTCAAATTAATTCTGACTGCTGCTTTCCTAAGGAAGCTGTATCCAGCAGGGCGAGGAGCATTTCTGCACCCCCCAGAGACCATCAATTGCACGTACTAACTAAGCTGATCGTTCCCCACCTGCCTCTTTGCAGCTGCCCCTCGGAGCGCCGCAATGGAGCCACAGCATTCAGAGCACGGAAGCCTGTGGGAATTACACGTTACTGCTGGGGAGCAGGGGGGACCCTGTGAAATTGGCCAAGCTAAATGGCAGGATCCCAGCAGGAGAGAGTCCCGTGATCCCTCTGTTTTCATAATCCAGTGAGAAAACACTCCCCATCATATTCTTTTCCATCAGCAGACAAACTTCTGGAAATCAGACCCTTTTCAATTAGGTGCCCACACATGGATTTAAGAATCTGGGCAATCAGGTTTGTAAATGCTTAGGGCAGGATTTTTCAAAAGCATTTGAAGCACATGCTTGTGAAAATCCATCCTCTAGCAGTAAAGACCTCAAGGTGCTGTGGAAATGTTCTTTAATTAGTGCATGCAATTTGTGAGGTTGAATTATTTCCTTAGCCCCATTTTATAGATGGGAAAGCCAAGGTACAAATGAGGCAGTATGTTTCCCAAGGCTACATAGCGTGCTAGTGCCCAAGCCAGAAACAGACCCTACGGCTTCTGACTCCCAGTTTCTTGCTCTAATTACCAGAAAATTCCTCTCCTCTATGGCACAGCCAACTGGTTCCAATAACAAATCCAAGCTGTTGCAAAGATCAAGTCCGTTTTTTCACTGCTTAACCCAAAAAAACATTTTCAAAACACAGGTTTGGCTTTTCACCAGAGAAAGGATTTGTTTTTCATTATTCATCTGTTTTTTGTTTTTTTCTCTCTCTTTTTAAAAGCCAAACATTCAATCACTCTGTTCAATATAGAGTTCCTAGGCTAGGAGTACTGCAACAATTGTTACCCTATAAATCTTCATTATTCTTACTATAAATACACTTCTGTATTTTTCATTTTGTTATTTTTATGACTAAATATGGCACCTTTAGCAAACCTCAAAATGCTTTCCAAAATTAAGAACTTTGAGTCAAATCCTGTAGTCCTTATTTCTGAGAAGCAATGCTTTTTAAAAAAATGTAACATTCCTTGGTATATGTCCAAAGCAATAACCTTAACCTATGGCTTTTCAACACTACTTAATTATGCCAGTCTACAGTGGTAAAGATAATACTGCCTTACTTAGACACAGTCAGATTGTTATAATGGTACCTTATATTACCTATTCCTGTATGGGAATAAGCCAACTCAGGATAAAATATATATTTTTTTAAGCTGTGCCCACTCTAGGTATGTCAGAACAAAAGATTTGTGAAGAAGCTTTAATGAAGAGAGTGACTTCTCTTAGCATGTACAGTAATCACTGCTGGGCTAAAAAGAAGATACATGCACAAAAGAATGACATTTGTCCTTTTTCAAAAGTAGAAGGATATTATTTCTAGCTTTGCTTTTTTATTTATTTGTTTTCCTAACCTGGAAATTCAGATTCTGTGGAGGCTGGAAGATTCTCAGATGACTAGAAAGTAAGTGAAAATAGTTTTATCACAGAGTTTGAGTGTGAAAACTGATCTGTTGAGAGGAGAAGCAAATGTTAATTAGATCCTTAAACTCTGTTTCTCATTCCCCGTTTGGCACAAATGAGTAATTAACATTGTGGAGAAAGGATGCTTTTGTTAAAGAACTAAATCCCACAGACTCTTCCCACCTTGTCCAAGAACCAGTAACTCACTGTAAATAGAACAATAGGGTGGTTAAAATGACTGAACCCATCCGCCTTTTATCTCTGCTCCCCCTGTGGAACTGTATCTGCTGATGAATCAAAGATTGACTCATTGGTCAAACTTCTCAGGTGCATCTTTCAGTACTACCTGTGATGCTCAGAGTGGTGGAAACGATCGACCAAGATTTGCCGTTCTTTATAAAAAGGACTGTGGTTCCACTGTCAGCAGCACCCTGTAGAGTAACATGACCCGCATATTCTCCTTCACCCCATAAGACGGGGTTGTCCACAGTTAATCTTCCAGTACAACAACAGGGCTTCACCATGGGTAGTGGTAACTTTACAACTAGATACTTTTATGGGCCTTTTGGTTGTATTTCCTTAGGTTTAGAGCCTTGTGCTGAGCTAACAGGCATAAGCTCCGAAAGCAATACCACTGAATGGAGAATCAAAGAGCTTTAGGGCTTGCAAGTGGTTCAAAGGCAAGCGAGGAGATCAAAGCTGTTCACCGTGTGCCAGCTGCAGAGGTGATGGCACCGTTAGCCTCCCTGCCACACAAAAGAAGGAAATTAATCATTTTTTCCTGGATGCTTTTGATATGGACACTAGCTCTCTTTCATCAAAGCCAAAGAATACCTGGAAAACTGCTTCAGAGGATTTTAAATTATCTCAATTTATCTTCAATATGAAGAACACTAAAATAGGAGAAACTGGCTGGGTTGAAATTTAAAAATCAAAAAACCATGCAAAACCTTTGCTGCAAAACTCAAGCCTATGAAAACCCTCACCTATTGAGCTTTTAGGCTGAAAAAGAGGGAACTTCTACCTGCCATTGGGTTTGTCAGCATTCACTAAAACAAGAGCAAGCTCAGGAAAAGTATTCTCATTGCATTTCTGCCCCAGTACCAAGACCTGCTGAAAATCTTACGAACAGAAATAAGTAAACTACAGTTTACTTCTGGAACCATGCTACCCCAAGCCAAAGAGTTCTGATAGCAAGGTTTTATACTCTTTGAACTTAGGAGAAAACTCTTTAAGATTCACAACCTAATTCCCCGTTCCATGTTTTTTGGAATCAGAGAAGCAATCTAAATGTTTGACTAATTTCTCTGAAATTTTCAGCGATCAATCATCTCTGAAAAAGAAGCTCTTGGTAAATGGTACTGTTGGCAACCAATAAAAGATGCAAGTGGCTACAGGCTCTCTGCTCACTGAAATAATCAGTTCATTTGGCCTCTTTGGAGCAGAATGTTCCCTTCCTGCCCCCCAAAATGGGTACTGCTCCATCAAATCCAGGGAATTTCAGGCATTTATAGCATTTACTACACCCAGATACCCTGAGACCAGTCTTACAGATTTAATATACCCTGCAGTACACAAAAACGCAGGTATCCCACCCTGGAAGAAGAGTGAATATCATCTTATCTCCCCTCCCTTTCCTCATTCATTAGGACTGGTTTATTTTTTTAAATATAAGGTTTAGATCCTTAGAAAATTCCCTTGAGCTCGTCTACCTAGTAATTGTAACTGCGATAGTCTCATTCACAGAAATGCTCAGGTTTTGGTTTATTCTGGTTTATTCTGCATAGTCGGTTCCAGTGCTACATTGTAAACCTGAAAAATTACTGGAGTCAATGGGAGATTTGCACATGGCATCGACGTTTCTGCAAGCCAGCTCCCTGTATGCAAATATACCTCTCCCACCCATTCAAATTTGCTGCTCCTCAATGTCACTGAATCTTGTTCCAAGCACAGAGGAAGAGCAATCTTTCCCACCCCCAAAGACATGATCCAATCTCCCCACATGCATTATCAAGCATATGTATACCACATTCAGGGGGTTCTCTGATGTACTTATAAAAACCACACAAAAATTCCCATATGAAGCCTACTGCCTAATAAGAAGAATCCTTCTGCAAAAAACCTCGTTGAAATGTATTTTGCTGGAAGTTAAGCAGCCTTCCTATCCTGCCCACAGCAGAGTTAGAGGAGAACTGATTCAGCCCTCTTACCTTTCACTCATTGGAAGACTGTCCTTAGCAAACCCTACACTTCATCTTTGATTTTTGGATTAAATAAATCCAGTTCCTTCAGTTTCCTCCCTAGGTCCAGAATTTTAGACCTCTGGTTGTTCTTCTTGCTCTGCTTTGGTCTCCAGTGTGTTCTTCTCTTCCTTAGTGCTCAAAGCTTAGACACACACAAGTCTATGGGGCCGGAGGGATCCACCCAAGGGTACTGAGGGAGCTGCCGGGAGTGCTCACGAAGCCACTTTCCATCCTTTATCAGCAGTCCTGGCTAACCAGCTTGGTAAGACTGAAACCCATAGAAAGTGCTATTATCTGCATTTTACACAGGGATTAAGAGAAAAGAACCCTGATTTAGCCCCTTAACTCCAGGCACCTGCTTGAAGTGCTTCAATTAGAAGCCTAAAGTGAAGAGTGGATCTTCTCCCACACGTGCTGCACTGCTCCGCGTACACATAGACATACCCAACTGCATGCTGTGGAGCGCAGCAGAGACTCGTGCAAGCTGCTGCAGTGACGACTGGTTCACTGGCACTGCCACCTTCCAGCCATGCTGTATCCAAGACGGACACCCTGACCAGTCCATCGTCTCTGCCCACTAGTGCGTGATGCCCATGCCCCACGCTGCACGGCCTCCGCCTCCTCCCCTCTTTCCCTGCCAGCTGATGCACTGTGCCTTCCCCTGTGCTGGCTCCATTTAAACAATGTATTTGCAAGACCTACTGGGTTTTCTGTTGCCTTGAAATCAGACAGTAACAATTTAAACAGACTGGAGCTTCTGTTTTCAGCAACATCAGAAGTTGAGTACTGAGTCATCAGCTGCACCGCTTCTGAAGTTACACAGCATGCTCACTGATGGGGTGAAAAAGCCTATTTATTTATTTTACCTTAAAACATCATTGGCATAAGATCCCAAAACGGACTCTGTATGGACTACAAACATCCTGGCAGATACCCCAAGAACTACTCTCAACCAAATATCAAAGACCAGGATTAAGTCTGTCCCATGGGATCCTTATGGAGGATGTAAACAAATAGGCCCTGCCAGCTAGTAAATTATTACTGTGAACATCCGGAACACTTATTTGACCTATTGACATTTTCATAAATTCTCTGAGGGTGAATTCCCTGTAGTACCAAGGAAGAAAATAAGAAACAGATTACTTCTTTTTTGACCCCATTCCTGGTAAATGACATCCACAATCCGAGATGGCCCTTGCTGAATCCTGGCTTGGTGAGACACAGCGGTCTATTATTTGATCCCTGTGGGGGTAGACGAGGTCTCCAAAGAAATTCCCCCAGAGGAGTGAGTAAGGACGTCCCTCAGCAAAGATATGAAGTGGATAAAAACTACAGAGGAACAGGGATCGACTGATGGTGTGGGAATAGGAATGCAAAACCAGAAAGGGGAGCACATGTGCTCATAGAAGGGAAAACTGACAGACCTGGGAATAAATTCTTCTAGCCCTGCTTGCTCGTTGATGGGCGTAGGTATTCTCCACGCTGAACTCTGTACGTTGTTGCTCACAGCCATTCAGCTCAGATGCCATTCAAGCTTGAAAGATATTCCTTTAAAGGAACAGGAATGGAGTGTCCTTGCCCTATTCGATCTTGGCTTTGTTGGGGAATCTTACAAAACCCATAGTACCACAGAAATATGAACACGGGACTATCACATAAGTGTCTTCACTTTTTCTTAAATACAGAGCAAGAGAAAACATCAGCTCTCTACCACTGCGCTGTGTTGATATACAACAAACTGCATCTAGATAAGAAAACTAGCAGGCACATACGTATCAATAATGAGCTTTTAGTACCACTTCCTTCAAAAATACCACTGGTAGCTAGAACTCGGTCAGAAATTATTTTTACTTGCTGTGAGATCAAGATAGGAACAGCAACTCTTATCAATAAATAAATAAGAATGTCAAGTCTACAATAATTTGTAAATATTACATTGAAAAAAAAGATGCCAGATCTCACTATCACTTTAAGCTGCATTATCTTCATCATATAAAAAAACGGTTTTGATCAAATTTTAAGACATACCATCTCATGCAATAATGGAAAACAGATTTCATTGCATATTTTCTCCTGGATTACTTAAATTACTTTCAGAATCTCAGAAGCCATTCCAAGCTCAAAGTTTTGCTTTATGTATCTTTTTTTTTTTTAATTTATTTATTATTTCAATTATCCCTGGCCAAATTCATCCCTGATCTCAGTCCATTGGCTACAGTTGTCTAAGACGGAGGATGGACTTGGCACCTGCGAGACCAACAACGGGGAAGGCTCTAACACAATAACATACAGTACCGAAGGCAGAAAAACTATTTGAGTCAGTTTCAAGCTCAAGCTAAAAATAGCAAATTCAAATTAAAATCTCTCAGGCCAGATTCTCATGCTCAAAACCATTAATTTTAAAAGCCAAGACCACTCAGGGCCTCCTCCTGGGAGGTACTGAGTGACTCTTAACTCCCATGAAAGTTACTGAGAGTTGAAAGAGCTCTGAAGCTCACAGGATTGGGGCCCTTTAGCAGGCTAAGCTCCTAGTGACCAGCTAAGAAATAGACTGCCAGCTTTACCCAGTCCTGCAGGGGTCTCAGGGATCACCCCTCCAGTGGATTCCAGTAAACGCCAACTGGAATTTACTCAGCACTTTTTAGCACCAAGTTCCCAGACCAAGAAATCACTACTGTCCCAGCAGAGGTGACAAGATGTACAGATGTTTTGGCTGCCGACTACTGAGATCCACACACAGGACAGAGGAATTCCCATGTCTTCCTATTATGAGCTGCTGCCTCTTTGCCAGTTCACAAATTTTTAGGGGAGAATAAACAGTTTTTCAGATAATAATATTCTTCTGGCAGTGTTTTTGCTCTGTCACAAGGTTAGGTGCATAAACAGCAGTCACTTCAGATATAACACTGAATATAAAATTCTTACCTTCTCCTAGTCCAGCACAATCACATGATCCTGGCTTCCTTTTGCATTTTCATTGCCCAACATCCATCTCTGTGGATTATCCCAGGAAAAGCAAGTTCTGTATTACTCAGCTGGAAGGAAAAATGGAAACGAGTTATTAAAGATACTGGACTCACTTCATCAAATGACAAAAAACAAACTACTGGCTTTGATTAGTTGTAAAGTAATAACAGAGAATGAGCGACAGCTTTGTGGGCTCTGCAAAGCAGAGCTCAGTGCTAACCAGTGGATGAATTGCCATGTTGCAAAAAAAAACCCATCCTGAAAGCTGACACCTGAAAGGCAGTCTCAGCAGGGACTCCAAAGAGGGTGAATTTGCAAGAGACCAGCTTGCCAGTGACACCGAGGCACAAAAAGTGCTACTTGATAACCGAACGTCTTTATTCAACAGAGTTATCAGCTGTGGGTCTTGCTAGCTGTCTCGATTTTATGCCAGATTTTGCAATGTTGTAGGGAAGAGCTTGGAAAAATGACCTGAGGGTGCCCTAGGGACTCAAAAATCAGAAAACAAATAAATCAAACTGTAAATATGTTTTTAATCTTATGATTCTTGCACACCCGTGATTGCTGAAGAGTTGATATTCTAGAGCAATCAGTACTGGCCATGCTGCAGAATGATGATAGAGATACAGATCCTGCCCAGTAGGAAGATGAAGGATTTTCAGAGCCTCCAGCAGAAATGTAATAAGGGTCAATGTTCATTACACTTTTCACCCGCAGGGAAAAGCAGAGCAAATAACTTTTTGTTCCACTCCTGGTCGGTTTCACACATTAGTCACTGGAATGGGGATGCTCTGGGGCAAGATTTAAGTGAACATTGCTTCAGAAGGAGTGTCAGAGGATTGGCTCCATCCGCCGGTGCTGTTCTCATCGCCCTATGAGGATGCCCAATTTCACCACCTGAAAACCCCCAGCCAAGAACCGGCGGCCTTGTGCTGCCCTCTCACGGGCTGCAAACAGCAGAGCAGCAGCACCTCTGCTCGCCGAGACCCAGCAGCCAGAGAGGCAATAAATAGTACAGAGGGTTTGGAGTGTCCCTGTCATCATCAGCTGGATTTATGGCATGCTGCAGCGACTGCACAACCACAGCCAGTGCTTTAGCAGCTCTGTCCTATGCCTGGCTTTCCATAAGAGGGTACAGGGCTCACAAGGCAAAGCTCCCGTGACCAGAACTGCAGTGTTGGGTGATGCCGGAATACCAACCAGCTCACAAGAATGCAGCCCTCGGTGCTCCGGGTCCGCTCGTCTCTGCTCCATCATAACTAGTGGTCTCCTTTGCACCAGGAACTGCCACCCTTGCTGTCAAAGGCCTGGGGGAATAAACACGAGAAGAGGGAGGATTACACCATACCCAATCGAACCCCACGTGCTGGGCTGATGACCCCGAAGACTGAATCTCCTGCCTGCCAAGTGAAGAGGCAGGAGTCTAACCTCAGAGCCGGGGGTAGCCCCAGTTTGGCTGGGATTCAGAGCACAGCGTCTACCTTGTTGGTGGAGGGGAACAGGGATTATGGCCTCTCACAAACGTCCTCACCCCAGCAAACCACACTGAGCCTTTGGCCTTCTGCTGACATTGCCAAGTCCCCAACTTTGTAAACCACGTGCCAGCACCGGCAGCAGTGGTCTGAGTCGCACGTTCACAACAGAGAGTTGAAAAACTTTCACGCAGCTTATTTCAGCACCTCCAACTCTTGCGAGAAAACCTTGAAGAGATGACCAAAGTGCTTTCAAAACACCACAATAGTCAGAATGCTATCCCTTTGCTACACCAAATTATTTGGGACACACAATGAGTTTCCATGATACTTATGCAGAGCACAGCACAGGCCTGTGTACCACTATATGAAGTAATTAATTCTTTTCTCCATTTAAAAGCCTCATGATTTTGTTAAGGCAATCCCATGATGCGTGGGGGCCTGGGTTGTCAGCTTGGAGTGCTAAAATGAATTCAACCCCCGTCTCAGACTTAGAAAACACAAGGATCTTTTAATTAGGAAATTTGGGGGTTGTTGTATTTGTCTTCTCACACGTGAAACTTTGGAGTACGCAATAGGCCTCATTTTCTTGTGCCATTAAAGCGGCTGGAAACTCACTGTCCCTTCTCAGAAAGAGCCGAGATCCTCAGGCACGATGCGACTCCAGGAACAGAGGTGTTAATGGAGACCCCAGCGCTGGCCCCCGTGCCCCTCTCCAGGCCAGGTGGGCAGCCTGACGGGCTGTTTTTCCACCCATCTTAAGACACAGACCTTCTCCTGGGGCAGACATCTCCTCCCTGCCCTGGCTCCCTGCCTCACCACCCCCTTTCCCCAGTGCTCCTGCCCCAGAGGGACTTTCCTGTCCCCCACCTCAGTCCCCGCATGGCCTCACCCAGGCTTGACCTGCCTTCCTGGCCCGGCTTGCCTCATCCATCCATCCACCCCTCGCCCCTTGACCCCTTCCTCCTCCTCCTCCTCCTCCCCCCAGTCTCCAGCCCTGGACCCCTCATCTCACCCCCCTCCGCCCAGGCCTACCCCTTGCCTTAGGTCTCCTCACAGCCCCACCAGGCACCTCCCTGCGCCCACAACCTCCTCCCGGCTCCCCACAACCTCCTCAAGGAGCCCCAAAGCCTCCCCGAGAAGCCCCAAAACCTCCCGAGGAGCCCCAAAAACTCCCCGAGGAGCCCCAAAGCCCAACCGCCTTCCCCCTCCTCACACCCGCCTCCATCTTGAGCCCCCCCGCTCCACCGCCCTCCCCCCGCGCCGCTGGCGCACCTCCTGCCGGCAGGGGGCGCTGCCGCGGGCCGGGGCGCCCGTGGCGGCGGGGGCGCCGCTCTCTCCGCCCGCCGGGCGCCGCGGAGGAGGCGGCGGGGCAGCGCGGCGGCGGAGCGGGCCGCGGGCTCGGCGTGAGGCGGCGCCGGCGGCGGCAGCGGCGGGGCTGAGGCGGGAGGCGAAAGCCGCGGCCCCGCTGAGCCCGCCCCGGGGCCTGCGGGAGCAGCATGGCCGCCAGCCTGTGGATGGGGGACGTGAGTGTCCGGCCGGGACCCGCGCGGGGCTTTGTGAGGCGGGCAGCGGGGCGGCCTGGCCGGCGGGAGGCGGGAGGGCAGCGGCCGGGGCGGCCGGCCCCGGGGCCATGGCGGGCTGGGGCGCACTGACTGACTGACTGACACCTTCACACTGACTCCCTCACTGACTGATTGACACCCTCACTGACTGACTGACACCCTCACTGACTGACTGATACCCTCAGACTGACTGACTGACTGACACCCTTACACTGACTGACTGACACCCTCACACTGACACCCTCACTGACTGACTGACTGACACCCTCACTGACTGACTGACTGACACCCTCATACTGACTGACTGACACCCTCATACTGACTGACTGACACCCTCACACCGACACCCTCACACACTGACACAGCCTCACGGACCCTCACACACTCTGACACAGGCATAAACTCCCGAGCTGACTGACACTCACACACACACACTCCTGTGCACGCTGGCAGGCTCACGCAGGCTGACACACACACTCACACGGGCTGACACACAAATACGCACTCAGAGGCGCTGACCCTGGCCCGGCAGGCACATGGGCAGTTGCACGCTCACAGACACAGTTAGACACACACAAACCCCCCCCAAGAGTGACCCTCGTTGCCTGCCCGCAGCCAGGGTCACAGGCACGCTCGTGGCACTCACACCAGTGTCCCGTGCTGCCTGCGCTCACGCTGGTGGGCAGGCAGGCTTGTGGGCACTGATATGTTCTCACGCTTTCGTGCTCATGCTCTATTAGGCTCTTACACACTCACTCACATACCCACAAGCCTGTACACTTGCATGCTTCTAGGGTTTATATGCTGGCTTATATGCTCATGTGCTTGTAGGCACTTACATGCTCCTGGTCATACGCTCTAAGGCACTTACACACTCACACTCATGCTTGTGCTGCTGGGCTCACACGCTTGTGCTCACGCTTGTAGGCACTCATGCTTCCTTGCACTCGCGTGCGCCTATGCACCTATCCAAGAGCATCCCTCACTGCCTGCCTCACACAAGTGCACTCCTGTGCGTGCACTCACACGCTTATAAGGATTTGCACTCTCCTACAGGCACACACACTCATAAGCACTGACACACCCCAGTATTTCTCTCATTCCTGCCTGCGTGTGCACCTGGCAGCACACTCACACTCACAGATGCTTCTTCACCCTAGGGTGTCTCTCACTGCCTGCTGACGTGCACGCCGTGGGCACCTCACAGGGTCCCTTGTTGTTTGCCCTTCACACACACTGCGTACACCCTCATACTCGTGCACGTGTGTCCCTCACCACTTGCCACTGTACACACACCCTTCCATACACACTCACGTAGGCATACTCACGCCCAGTGTATTGTAGTGCTTTGCCACACACACGCCTGTATGTATGTGCTTATGTTGTATTGTAGTGTCTCCACTGTCTGCCACTTTTACACCGTCACATATACAATCCCACCGCTGTACCATAGCGTCCTTGCTGCCTGCCACATGCTTGTATACACCTGCATATACGTACAGACATGCATATGCAGTTACACCAGTGTATCACAATTTTGCCTGTTACTTGCACGCATGTCTTTCTCCAGCCCCTTTCTTACAGACTCACACCAGCATACTGCTTGCACAGACACATGCACCTCATAGTCTTCCTCAGCCTCTCTCAGGTATGAGTACACACAACCCAGCACATCACTGAGGATCCCGCTTCGCTCTTAGACACACATTTACACCAAGTTCACCGTTGCATTGCACGCATACGCTGACACATCAATGAGTCTTCCACTGCCTGCCACTCATGCAAACACTATGGAGTCCCTTTTCTCTTTCTCAGTCACCTCTCTCACAAGTGGGCCACTGCTCTTTGAAACACATACGTACATGTCCAAGCAACAGTCACCTGTTGCCTTTATGAGTCTGGCTTTCCTGTACACACACACCACAGGATCACCCGCTGCACGGCATGTCTGTACAGAGTAGTGCTGCCTCCTGCTTTTGGCACGTGTAACGGAGTTGTTTCTGCTTTACACTCACACCTCCGCAGGGCATCTGCCACCTTTTGCACGTGCGAGTGCAGTATGGTTACCCGCTATCAGATACTGCACAAGTCTGCACCTTCTGTCACGCACACAAGTGACGGAGCCACCTGGTACCTGACAGACACACGAACACCCTCGAGGGCTGTCAGTTACCACAAGGCCATCTGTCTTACTCACACAGGTATATATACTTATATATATGGAGCTATATATGTTTCCCGCACACCCCAGCCTCGTGTTAGCTGTCACAGGCAGTGCTCCCCATCAGTATGTGTATTGCACAAAACCTGAATTTTGGTTAGTTCCCTCCTCCACTTTCTATTACACAGAGAGGCATCCTTTTCCCTCAGTACCTTCATCATATATTTGGTCCAAATTCCAGTGCCGTTTCATACCTTTCAGTCACTTACACCATACAGACACCTGCCCTCCAGCGTGTTCACTCACACAGTACCACTGCCCTGCACTTCACACGCACTCCGACATGCACAGTGCCACCCTCTCACCTATGACATAAACACGGTCAGTGCACCCATGCAGTACAAAGCGCAGACCTACTGCGGGACGCGATTAGCGGTCTACCCTCCAAGTGCTCCGCTGCGTACCTCCACGGTTAGGCGAGGTAGACACGGCGCTGCAAACCCCTACCCCACCTCGATGGGGGCTGTGTTACCTGACGCATGCCGCCCGTTCGTGGCTGTGCCGCGCCTGCGTACTGACGGCGCTGGCCCAAACTCCGTTTGCATACCGAGAAGGAGCCTGCCATCTCCTTATCCCCTGCTCCGTGTAGTGAACGCTCAATTTGTTGCTGTATGTTTCTGAGTGGCTTTTGTCCTTCTGTGAAAGCTCCCTGTTCTCTGAAATTCATGCTGTCTCTTGGGTTCCACTTTGCAGACTGTTGAGCCTGGTTCATGCATGCCTGCTGGTTTTGAGTGGCATCGACCCTCTTAAATGAGTCTTCTTTTTGAAGTGTAAGGGTAAAATACTTCTCAATAATGTTTTAACTGCTTAGGGTGGCATTGACACATATATTCTCCTTTTTGTAGATGCCCTGGTCTAACTTTTTTTTTTGCTTTTATAGCTGGAGCCATATATGGATGAAAACTTTGTTTCAAGAGCCTTTGCCACCATGGGAGAGCTTGTACTGAGTGTAAAAATCATTCGAAACAGGTTGACAGGGTAACTGTTTATGCTTGTTCTCAGTTTGTTCTACCAGTGCATTTGGGTTGAACCGTTTGCCCTCTGCATGGCATCGCTGTGGTCCTGTCCATATTAGAGTGATTTTCCCTTTGAGCTTTTTGCCATGGCTGCCAACAATATGGGTGTATTGATGACAGCAATGGAGAGAATAATTGCTGGCGCTTCAACATCCCCATCAACAAACCAAGGTTTGGCCCTCATCCTGCAGTGCTTCAGCCTTCATTCAGAGTGGCATATGTATGCCATACAGTCCTTCTGGGAATTACACCTCCTGGGCTGAAAGCTTTGGTGACTAGTCTGTGTTAATCGTTGCACTAGTGCAGCTACGTGATGCTGGCAGAGGTGGGAAGTCTGACTTTAGAAGGAGCCATATGAGGACCCTTTGAGTTCATTTGGAATAAAATGAGTGACTACGCAGAATAAAGTAGTTTCACGTTCTTGTAAATGTTGTCATTTCAGTTTTCAATTGTTTATACTTGGGTGGGAAAATTTATATAGTCAATGAAAGTAGGAAGTAAACTGATTGTGAGCAAAACTATTTTCTATGTGCTTATGTTGACATGACTTACTGGTAAGTATGGGCTGTCACTCTACATGAGATCCGAGATTACTTTGCTAGCTTCTTTTTGGTAGCTAATGTTTATTCTCTGAAAAAGAAATTGTTCTAAGTATTGCAATTATAGCAAATTTCCTACCAGTTATCTAAAAATACAATATTCCTCCTCAAATGTGTTTTAAATCTGAAATCTTTCTCTCTCCTCTCCTGTGTCTATGTTCAGAATTCCAGCAGGCTATTGCTTTGTAGAATTTGCAGATCTAGCGACTGCAGAGAAATGTTTACACAAAATCAATGGAAAACCGCTTCCTGGTGCTACACCGGTAAGTAAATTAAATCAGCCAGTTGGGAAGTGTAACTGGGAAGGAATAGATGGTGTAGAATCTGTATTTTGAATGATTATAGACAAATTCGTCTATAATTCTTCTGGGATTCTTCTTTTCTTTAGAGTTAAATTAATGAACATAAAACTATTAATGTTCTTGCTCAGAAAATTGTTGGAAAAAATACTAATTTCTGTGTGAATGTCTGGATAAAATCCAGGTATAGAAATGGTGTATTTCTGAGCCTTTCTACTATTACCAAAGTTGGACTAATAAGACACCAGAGAAGAACAAGATAAAAAATAGTTGGAGTATACCTATCACAGTCCTTCTGTCTCTCTTTGTCGTTCCATATTAATTTGTTACAGTGTGTATGTTGTTATATATGTACCAGATGAACTTGCAAGTTCGCAGTGAGTTTTGAGTAACTTTGATTTGCAAGAGAAACATGGCTTTTAAGCCTTGCATTATTCTTGGCCCTTAGCAAACAAAAGTTATTCAAACTTATTTACAGCAGAGAAGGAGCTAGTCCATTGTATAATTGTAATACATAACAAATGTCTTGGATACATAAAAGCTAGGTAGTTAGGAAGAAGAGGAGGAATAGTCATAGAAGCTAATTTTAGGATGTTGACTCGAATGTGTAGTAGATTAAAATGGAACGCTGACACAGCTGTCCGTCGTACCCACAGGAGTTGGCTGCAGTAGCTAGCATGACTGGTTCATAAAGCAGCTCTAGAATCACCTCAGTTACAGTGTGATATACTAAGGTAAATTGATGCCTATTTCAGTGTAGTTAATACCCTGAGTAGGAAACGGGGAAGTTCAGGTGTTGTTCCTTGAACTATTTGGTCAGCCTTCCTGAGAGGATGGCGTCCCCTGTTAATAGGGATAGATGGAGGTATCTGCTTTACCTGTCCTATTTAAGATGCTCTTATACCGCAAACCAGAGCCCACGATTAAGGGAAGCTAATCTTCCTAGATGCCTTCTATAGTCACTAGAGAGAGAAAGAGAGCAGCTCTTGCAAGGAGTAATATAATAATTGAAGTTTGGTTTCGGGAATACCCACAGTTTAATTCAAAATGTGGTGTTGTGTAGAGGGATGATTTACATAACACATGGAGAGAATTACAGATGTCAGACAGAGATTTAGGCAGCCTAAATCAGTGCATTCAGCAGGCAACTGTCCAGCTCGTCTCTTGCATTTAGATACTTTTCTCTTGTTTGCAGAAAACTGAATGTGGCTTACTCTTTTATTTATTTTTAAATACTGAATCAGCCAAAGAAATAACAGAGAGCCATGGTGCTGTTGCTGTCTCTGTTTTACAGAATTAGTGTCCCCAGTTCCCATTTGAGTGGAAGTACTCTCAGATCTCTCATTGATTTTAAACCCAAAATATTGCGATGAAGAGCGAAATCAAAAAAAAGATGAAAGTGTTCAAAGTGGAATGTAAATTTTGTGTTAGCTTGTAAATGCTCCACAGAAAAAGTTGCGTACAACTGTGCACCAGTGAATGCAAGCATGCAAGAAACATGATTATAGCCTAGAGTTAAGTCTTTGCTCTATTTCCCAAGAATTATTTACGCTATCTTTGAAGGAAGAAAATACATCATACAGGGTACAGGAGCACACTAGGCTCTCTGCTGTACTATACAAACGTCCTGATCTCTAGGTTATGGACTCACAGTAGGCTTGCGTTCTTTGGCCCAATTCCCCTTGAGTTCTTACTATGCCACTGTGTAGTGCAGAGGGATATCTGCTTTGGAAGCCTGTGGGGAGATAGAAAAATTGAGCCCCTCTAGCTGATGAGGGAATCCAGCTTAGGTCTTCCACTGTCTGGGTGAGTTCTGACACCAGTATTCTTGTAAAGGAATGCAGTCCTTTGCTTCTTCCTCTGCTAGACATGTTTCAGAAGAAGATAGCAATTACCATTGCACTCTGCAGTGAGCCTGCTTGGGTCATTGTGTGCATCATATAGGAATGCCCATGGGATTGAGACCTTCGGGATTTTGAGGCAGAAGACCAGCTGCTCCTTAGATCTTGGTCTAGACTTAAATGTGAGTTGGGCACAAGTTGCTGAACTCTGGTAGGATGGGAGTGGGAAGTTCTAGATGTGCCAGTGGGCCCAAATCTAGGCTCCCAGGAAACTTGTTTAAAAAGAAAATCAGGTGCAGAGTTTAGGGAGGTCTCCAGCATCCAGTGACAGGTAAGGCTTTCAGAAAAACCTTAATTTTGGATCTTACTAAATGAGCACATCATCCAGAACAAAGTATTTAGCCATACTTCCAGACTGAGGAATTGATTCCATTTTCTGATGTGGCGGATTCTGGTCTGCCAGTATTCTTGTAAATCACAGATGTCCAACAGTCTGTGCTGTCATTTCATTTCAAGACCTTAAAATTAGAAGTCATTTAATATTTGTTGTTAGTACCTCTGTTTTCCTCTCTTCCTTAAAGATATAAAAAGTCGATGCTATATAAGGTTCACCCCTCTTTCACTAGCTTTATAAACTGTTGAAATAAAGATAGGCCAAACCTCTTGGTGCAGGTTTTTAGCTGATTTTCATTATTATAGCTGTACTGATATCAAATAAGAATGTTGTCCTTGATACCTTAACTGGCTGGCCTGATGGCATTGAGCATTTGTCAGCATTAAGAAAGTTGTGTAAAATAAGCTTATTGTATTTTTTCCTAATTGTTTGGATTCACGTGGGAACATTTGAATGTATGGATTCATTTTTGCCTTGTTTCAGGCAAAGCGATTTAAATTGAATTATGCAACGTATGGAAAACAGCCCGATAACAGGTAAATGCTCAATATTCAAATATTAGTTTTGGCTGCTTAATGTCTCTCTATCAATTGCCTCACAAAGAGGATTCAAAATTATGTAAACCTACAAGTTCATCATTGCTGGATGAGATGTACAGCTAGCAAATTTGTATAGGACAGCATTCATGAGATGCATACAACTAAAACTTGTACGATTTTGTCTAGCAGTGCCAGATAACTAAATCCCATAATTAAAAATGTAGATTACATTAAACTGCCTTGGCATACGCTGTAGATATTTGTGATGCTGTAGCGTGTTAGCACTTTCTTTGTATCTGAGGATGCATCCCATCATAATTACTATATAATGCCATGAATGTGTTTAGCACCTGAAGATAAATGCAGTGGTTTCACACCACCTGGCTTAACCGGCTAAAATACAACAACAGTCAGCAAAGAGAGAGAAGGGTGCTCTGAATTGCCCTCTGGAGGAGCCCATCTTTCTCCACTGACAGTGAAAGGTGCGTAAGGAGACAAACGGGCCAAATTAGGCTCCTGAAGTTCGGAGGTGTGAGTACCTTTCATAATGCCCGCCCAGAAACGCTTACACAGTTGAAGTAGTAATAACACAAGGAGGTGTTCGGGCAGGTGTGTACGAGGGTGAAAGCAACACAGTCCTGCAGTTTATTAGGGTAGTGTTAGTCATATCGCAGTAATTATATTTTTATTTTAGATGATTATGAATTTTTTTTTAAAAAGAACACAACTTTTTAGGTTAGAATCAAGGCATGACAGATGGGGACAAGAATGAGATTTACATTTGTTAACTAATTCTTATGGTTCCATTTGCTCTGGAAATACAGATGGATAACATTGCCTTTCTTATTCCAGCAGCTTGCCCCGTGAGTCTTTAGCAGAGGGAGGATAACTTAGACTGCCTGTCAGTTTTATGCTTTACCTTTTGTGTGGCACAGCAGATTTGTCAGGAGTGTATTTTAAGATATTTAAACTTTCTAGCATCAAAATATCTTAATTCGTATATTATAATTTAAGATCAATATATTGGAAATAGCAAATCCATAAATGAAACATTAATGTTTTCTTGCCATATTAGAAATCCAGAGATATCCTGTGAGAACTAAAAAATGAAATTCTCTTTAAATAAAAAGCAGTATTGAGTAAATTAGTTAACTTGAATTAACTTGAAAAAGCAATGTCAATAAAAATTTTAGTCACCTAAGCAACTTAATGGATGACACTTTAAAGTATCCATTAAATGGTCCTTTAATATCACTTTTCTCTGAAGTCAAATGTTTAGGCTAACTGTTAGCTGTCACTCAGCATGCCTCTTTTTTTTGTATGATTGTACTTAAGTTTTCTTTTGATTTCTTTAGTCCAGAATATTCACTTTTTGTGGGAGACCTGACTCCTGATGTGGATGATGGCATGTTATATGAATTTTTTGTTAAAGTTTATCCATCGTGTAGAGGTGGAAAAGTTGTTTTGGACCAGGCAGGAGTATCCAAGTAAGTCATCTTTTATTCATTCTTTTCTTTCACTTCACATGCAGCAATAGGAAAGATATAATGCAGCAAGGGAAACAGAATATTTCTATCAGCTTAGATTTTAATTATCTAAAAATACAATGTTTTTGGATATTCAGTCTACAGTATGCTTGGCACCACAGCGTATTGTCACTCCTCTGTCAGTATTATGCCCTTTGTGTGTTGGCAGTACGTTATTGCACTTCTGAAAATGCTGAAAAATGTCTGAGTAATCTTGAAACATTGTCTCCCTGGACTTTCAGATGGAATTGTGCTTTTAGAGTCTGTAGGCTATTGAGTGTATATTCCTGTGAAAGCTTTACAGGTTTTTGTTTTGAATACGGTAGGGCGAACAAAGCTATGATTCATTGTCAAGTACTTAGTAGCCGCCTTGTCCATCTTTACAGGAAATGTCTCGCCAAAATGTCAAAAAGTCAGTTTTCTTAACGTTATTAAAACTTTTTCTAAATAGCAGAAAATGAAACTGCATTTTCCTAGAAAAGGGACCAGTTGGTCAGCATCCTTGTTTTCAAAACAGAAATGAACAGGCTTCAATGAAACACAATATTCTGATACAATACCTATGAGAATGTGGTGACAAGACCTAGGATATTGCTGTAGATCTCCCCTCTTTCTCACATAAGGTTTCTCAGTCTTAGGCATGTTGGTTTGAAGGAACCTCTGGAGGTCTCTTGTCCAACTTCCCACTCTGAGCAGGACTTGCGCTAGATCAGGTCAGCCATGAATTGTGTAGCCTGGAAATCCTCCCAGGATGGAGATAACACAGCCTGTCTGGGCAGCCTGTTCCAGTGCTGCACTACCTCCCTAGTAATGAAGTTCTTAATGTGCAACCTGAACCTCTGGCAGAGCTGCTCAGTCGCTCTCTGGCTGTTAAGTACTCGTGCTGTCACCGCCACCTCACCTGAGACCGACACGGCTGGGGTGGGCTCCGGGTGCCGCCTCCTCCTCAGAGGTGTAAACCCCGCAGTTCTTGTTTTGCTGCACCTGCTTCAATCTCTGCCTACAAAATAGGTGTTGGGTGATGCAGGCTGGGCCATTAGTTGGTCTTTGGGGACTGTTCCTAAGTGCAGACCTCAGGGAAGGGGAATCTGCGGTAGCTTGGGAAGCGGGGAAGGAGCAGGGACTTAAAGGCCTACTGCTGGGAAGAGCACGGGTATCTCCCCTAGCAGTGCCGGGGTGTCGCTGCCAGGGGCTTTGTTGTGACTTGTGCTGTTACTCAAAGCTGAGGCAACTGAAGTGTTAGTGTGATGCGAGAGAGGAACCTGGGGCTTGTGAACGTGCCTAGCGAAGCCCTGGCCCTTCCAGCCAGGGCTGGTAAATCAGGAGGGCCTCCTCCCAGCACCTCTTGTCCAGGCAAGAGAGGAGCTTGAAGCTTGACACCGTAGTGCTGTGCCTGCTTCTTTGCTTTCTGCTGAGGGTGCAGGCTGGGGGACTTGACCTAACTGCTGGGACAGGACAGAATGTCTGCCAGGGTGGTGCTGGCCACAAAGAAGTTACTGCTTGGTGGGTTTTCTTCTGTACTAAAATCTCCTTTAACCATCGGTGTGAAAAAACTAAGTGTCTGGAAAAGTTGGAAGAATCACTGTCTTCCTTGCTGCACTTAACATCTATTCCTATACACTACATCCAACTCTTTATCTGTCCGTCTCTATTTTGGAGCTGCCAATATTCCCGGTTTCACTTACACACTCCGGGTCCCATCCAAAAGGCTGCAGGACTCTTTATAGCAGCTTAGAAACTTACGCGCTTCAGGTGTAAACACCTAAAATTGACTTAAACTGACTTAAAAGTTGACTTGCACTGGTTTAATTTGCCACAGTCCTTTTGCAGAGGGCAAGTTAAACAGAATGTGTAGCTGTGTAGAGTTTTGCTCTTGCTTAATTATCCAGTTTGTATACAAGTAAGCCTGAGCTTTGACTTGGTCTTCTGTATTTGAGGAGTACACATACATACATGCATATATATATAAAAATATATATTTGGACTTGTGTGTATAGCTTGCTATGCAAGATATTGCTTTTTATGGGGCACCAACTGCTCTGTAATAGCTTCCAGTGTGGCCCTGCTACGAGTACTAGGTGATGCTGCTTTCAGCATAGTGTTACTTGGTGTTTAGGAGTTCCCACAGAATAGATAATATGCTGTAAATTTACACCCTTGCTTACGGCTCGTTCTTTTCCCCAGGTAGACAAGCCCTTTCCCTCCCAAACTCCTTCCTTCGCCTAGATGGATTCCTCTTTCCCTCCCACACCTAAGTCTTTGATCTTTTTGCTGCGTGAGGCAGCCCATCCCATCTTGGGATCCTGGCACTGCCCTCTTGGATGCTGTTGCATTGCTTCTGACTCACTACAGCATCAGAATCCCACGCAAAGGACCTTTGGGGTTGGAGGGGAATTAATATTTTCTGTCTGGCTGACGTACAGTACTGCTAGCACCGCAGTGAAGGATTGCCACGGAGTTGAGGGGTTGCTGGCTGTGTGCTATCCCTGTTCAAGTTGTGCTGTCAGAGCAGGTTTTAGCAACTTGACGTTAAGAGCTCGTTTTCAGGTCCGCTGTTGAGAATGCTGATGGGGTCGTGCCGTTGTTAGGAATGACAGAAAGCCTATTTGAATATTTTCCTGTTGAGAAAAGGACTTGATTGGAAAGTGTATCTCAGTCGATCCTACAGAAAAGCCAAGTTTTCCTTCACGGTGGGGCAGTTTTAGATATAAACGGTGCCTATGTCTTGTCAATCCTGTGCTGACTTGCAACTGTTTAGATTATCTGTATCCTCCCAGTATAGATTTGAGGCTTTGCTACTGTCTGTTCATGCATTTCGACATGTCTTGTGTCAGCTCACTTCCAATTCCCCAGAATCCACTGGCACAAGAATTACTTTACTTTTGTGAAGCCCTTGCAAGTACTGCCAAAGCTTGGACGTACGGTTTCAAGCATTTTGCAAATAATAAAGCAACTGGAAGACGGAATCACTTAATCTCTACTAAAAGCAGGGACAGTCCTAGTCCTACTTCATTTTGACTTCACTGTAAATATTAAAAAAAAACCAGTGGCATGGCTTTTTTGTTTTATATGAGTTATTCTGTATCTCTGCAGAGGTTACGGGTTCGTGAAATTCACGGATGAACTGGAACAGAAAAGAGCGCTGACGGAGTGTCAAGGAGCTGTGGGGTTGGGCTCTAAACCTGTACGCTTGAGTGTGGCTATACCAAAAGCGTGAGTATAAGAGCAGCCAGACGTTTATATAAGAGCAGGGTGATGTGAAATCACATGTATTTTTAAATGTCTTTTAGTGGCTTGGGTACATTTCCTGGATGTTTCCATCACAAAGTGAAGGAATACCCACAAATATAGTAAAGTAGCTAGAGTATCAGAATGCACAGGAATTCAAAGAAATTATAACATTAGATCAAGACTAAGCATTTTACACTGTTTTTATTTGTATACATTATTAAATACACACACATGTACACACACTGTATTTAAATATGATTATTTTTAAAGTATGTGTTCCTTTGCATTAAATTGAAATAGTCTAAATCTGCTTATTGATTTCTGGATAGCAAAGCTCAATTACCTTGCTAATTCTATTATAATGTCTACTAAATATAAGTCTTTTGGGGCAGGGATTAACTTTTTTTTCTGTGTTTGTTCAGAACCTGATACAATGAGATCCTGGTCTGACTTGGGGCTCGTAGCACTAGGGTAATACAAATAATAGTAATTGCTCCCTATTTGAATAATATTTAGATTTTCAGTGACCTCAGAAGACTTGGGGGGGATAAGGAAGAGAAAAGCAGAAAAAGGGGGTGTAATGTGGTGAGAAGATTGATGTTTCCCTCTTCCTACTTCTCACTAATTTCATCATTAGACATAGCTTTATGTGTGACACATTTTCATTTCCAAACAATATTTGTCATCTCATTATTTCAAATCTTGATAATCAGGTGAGATTCCCAGTTCCTTGGGAATGCTGCCACTTTATGGCAAGGAATGGGAATTTTAGTCAGCTCACAGGCTATTTAAGTTTAGTTTTTTAATTACTTGTAGTCCTTTTTACTTCATGAGCTCTTCCAACTATGTGCATGGAAGAGCACCCAGTTCAGTGGGAATGGGGACAACCAGTCGTTGGTTAGGCTTCTGTACGATAGTGGCAGAAGGGAGAGGTTTTTGTCCATTCTTAGTAAAGAAAACCCCAGATATTTTGCAAGGCTCTAAGTCTTTAACTCTTCATGTAAAGCAAGACTCAGTACCTTGTCTCAGGAAGCTGCAGAGTACTTAACTTCATCCTATTTATCAGAAGGAAAAAGGGACCCAAGAATCTGGATCATGGTTCAGGATTATTCTAAACTGAGGCTCATAGTCCTGAACTCTTCCCTTCCCAAAGCCAGGAAGTGATACTAAATTACTCATAAAGAATGAACGCGATGTTTATTAATGAAGATGAATATGAATACAGGAAAGGGCGTTAAATTTAAACCACTTCTTTCTTTCTGCAAATGTATGCAAATGATAAATACTGCTGCAGTAAATAGTGAATATATTTTAAAGACTGAAATTTGCATGTTAGACTAAGCCTTGTCTATGTACCATATTGTATCTTAAACTATTTCATGGGTTTTTTTCATAATTGTTCTGCATTATTTGCAACTTATTCCTGCTTTATTTTTTTTAAGTAATCGTGTGAAACCAATGGAGTACAATCAGATGTACAACTATAATTATAACCAATATTACCAACAATATCACAACTACTATGCCCAGTGGGGCTACGACCAGAACACAGGCAGTTACAGCTACAGCTATCCCCAGTATGGATACACGCAGAGCACAATGCAGGTAGGACAGCGCGATGTACTCGCTCTTCAGTGATCTGTCAGCACAGAAACACGACATAGGTTACAAAACGGTGATGGACACGTTTTATATTCAATTCTGGGGTCTTAGTATAGCTACTTGATGAGGAAGCGAAACTGTTTAGCAGACCCTGGTGTGTACTGTTGCCTTGTACGGGGGATATTGCTGGGACTGGAGGGTTAAAAAGGTCTGGAGGGCACAAAGGGTCTCTTAATACAGTTGTCATGGTAGAACAGTTCTCTTGATATGGGCAGCTGGACAGACAGTGCTAAGACTGCCTTCTGGGATCCTTCATAAGCCTTTAGAGGATAAAACAGATCAGGACAGCCACCCACTGCACCACAGGGATTTGAAGAACTGCTGCCTCTGTTAGAAGTTTAGTGTGGGGTCTTCCCCATGGAGTCTGTGGGAAGTGGAACACGGGGCTTATGTGTGAAGAATTCTGTTGTAATCAGTCAGATATAAAAGTCAGTATGTGACAGCAGTAATCAACAGATGATGTTCATAAAAGAAAAGATAAATATCTGCTGTCCTAAGATGTTTTGGTTTTTTCCTTGCAGACATATGAAGAAGTTGGTGAGGATGCATTGGAAGGTACGTTTCTTGAATTCGATATTGAAGTTGTCTGTTTGTTCGGCACTGATTAGAGATAGTCTTTCTCAAATTGGCCCTTAATTTCCATGTATAATATATCTTTGAGTAAATCTGAGGCTTGAGAAAATTTGTGGGTCACTATCACCTAGCGCATTTGCATCCTTATTTTACAGTTGCTATTCCTAGTCTGAACCTTGTCAGGACTGAAACTAATTGACTTCACTAGCATTGAGATTTTAGTCTTCTATAGTACTCAAACTTTTATCCTTTTTTTAAGTATTTTTTGCTGGTATGCTACAAAAACAACGTAGATACTCTGTTTTTCTGTAAAATCTTGGAATTTAGAGCCCAGGATACTTCACTGTGCGTTTAGTTTAAAAAAGAAATAAAATCAGTTAGCACACTGATAAAATATTTGCTTTAGCAGTCATTGCTTGAAATGGGCCACTAAACCATATTGGGGTTTTAGACATACATACAAGCAGTTTTCATTTAATGATGCAAGAAAAAATAATTTCATACTAGCAGTTCCAAATTTCTGTCTTGAGTGGAATACGCACTATGTAGTGTATCTTATTCTTCTCTTTAAAAAAAAATTAAAAATCACATGGTAACAGTAGAAAGCAGCTGGATCCTTTACAGGATCCATAGGTATCAGTAATGATGTCAATGAGAAAGCCCTTACTGGCTTTTAAAAGCACTACAGGAGAACTTTTCCTTTCTCTGAAGCTAACACACCAGTACTACAGCTAGAATATCTCTGGGGTGTCTTTTTCTCATTGATTAAATTAATACGTTGAAACTTGTAGGAAACTGAAATAACATTATTGCCAGTGTGTCATTCCTTTTTCTTAATTCTGTTCTCCTGTGATGTGTTACAACATGATGTAGCTAAAACCGAACATGTTTACAAGCATTTTATTCCTGATGTGTTTTGAAGTTTTTCCATTCAGTTGGCTAGCTGCTTTGCACGCTGATAGTCGCTTGCTAACCTGTGTGATTGTGCTAGTCTGATAACCTGAGCTTTAGGTTGTGGGTGTTGTTAGGTGAGCTTTACATCCTACAAGTGGTTTGGGGAATACGATGAGTCGATTTTTGTGAAATGTTAAGTGTGCATTGGTAGCAGCAGAATTGTACCCTCTGGGTTGCTATCCAGCTCCAAAATGCTTTACAAACATTTCTTCCAACTGTAAAATAGGGGACATATTCATACGTAATTCACTGGGTGTCGCTGGCACTTTTTTGGTTACTAACTGTGAAATGCTTTGAGATGTTCGAGGCTTTGGCAGACGAGCTCTGGTGACTCTTGTTGCAGCAGCGTAAGACGCTACCGTCCCCAGCCATCCACTCTGACCCAGTAGTGGAGGGAGCAGAACGGAACGTCTGCCTGCGCCTCCGCTCCTCCACTTTGCAGTCCGGTGCCTTAGTGCCAACCCACCTTCTTTGGCAGTTTAAGTGGCTACACTGGGCTGCGAGGTGCAGGTATGCGTTCTCTCTGTTGACTCTGCTATGGGGGCAATCACCACTGGAAAGAGGGACATATTTGGATGTAGTTATTTCTTATCCCATTGCAGAAAGATTTACTAGGGCTAATGTAGCCAGGTTCGTGATTGGGCAAGTGCTGGGAATGTTTTGTGACTCCCCCCACATTTGTTTTAATAAAACTAACACGTTGATGGGGTGTGGGTCTTTCCTAACACATTTGGCGTGTGACCTATTTGTCTGTCTTTCCTCCTTTAGATCCGACGCCTCAGTTGGACGTCCATGAAGCAAATAAACAGTTTATGGAACAGAGTGAAGAGCTCTACGATGCCTTGATGGACTGTCATTGGCAGCCTTTGGACACTGTCTCGTCAGAGATTCCAGCCGTGTTATAGCCTCGTTGCTGAGGCACTGTGTCTGTGTGACAAGCCCGCCAGTGCGCTCCGGACTGTTATGCTGCACCTGGATCCTGCAGTAGTGAGGGGTGGCCCTTTCTCCACCCGGGTCTGTTACTCGAAGTACAGGAGGACTGTGGCCTTTCCTGCACAGAACGAGTATCGTAGGAGCATCATGGTAACTTTTGTTCATGGTGAAAGTTAGAACTGCAACAGTTTTATTCCTTTTGTCTTGAAATGAACTCTTAATACTACTTGGGAATTGTAATTTATAAACTTTCAACAAGATGGCACAGGGGAAAGACTCTACTCCAACGTACAATAAAAAAGTTGGTCTTTTAAGTAAAATTACCCTTTGCATTTTGGTTCCTGCCCATCTTTCTGTTTTGCTGCCCATTTAACTGTCTTCAGTCATTTGATCCAACTCTCATGAATGTGTTATTTTAAAAAATCATTGCTGGATACCACTAAAATGTCTCAAAGGCTTTCTAGTGACTGGGTAAGGTTGCTGTAACTTGAGCACGGGAAAGAACCATGTAGATGAAAGCTTATGTTCTGTTTAACCTAAGCCGTGGTCTTCAGCTAGCAAGTTTATAGCTCGGTGTTCTTAAGCAATCTACCTGAAGAGCATTTTGGAGAGTAAAGACAGAAAGGAGCATTATAAAACTACTACAGACCGATGCCTTCTACCTGGTGATCCCTCGCACATTTGGCTTGCTTCTCCACCTGTGTATGAGGAAATAATTCCCCATCAGTCAAGCAGTTTAAAACACTTTTACCAGCAACCTTGTTTAAATGTTATTTTGTGTATCATGCCTTTTTTCATTGTGGACACACCTTGATGGTCTCATTAAGATGTTAAGATTCCATAGCGTCTTCCACTGTCCTGTTAGAGTGAATATGGTGAAACTGAAGATCTTGCAGCAAAAACGGGTCAGAGCAATCTAATCGATATATTGTGCAACAAATTGTTGCTACCTGGAAAGCAGTTTTCTACTGGATGTTGTATAAGCTGGATGGACAAGCAATATATTTAAGCTAATATTATGTTGCATTAGAGGTGAAAGCGAAAATAATAGCACTTATGTACATGTTATAAGCCCTTTTCAGGCTTTTGTGCCTTAAACTCTTTGAGAAATAGGAACAGATAAACTACCTGTAATAAATGTCTACCCAAGAAATAGTTTGGTAACTGAAATTGCTACTACAAAGCATTTAGTTGCCTCCCTGCCCATGTTGATGCAGAGATTTGCCACAAAATTTAAATACTTTCATAAAGCCTACTTCTACTACACCTTTGTTTGTGTCCATAATTATGATGTATTTGTCAGTCTGTGGTCTTTTTATCAACTGCAATGGTAAACGCACTGTGAATATGAGGGGAATGGTGACATAGACTGGAGTTAGCATATTTCTGAACAAGTGGAACTAGAGGACTACTGGACCCCTGCGTTCTCATCTGCTGTGAATTTTGTCCTCCTGCTGTGCATCTGACTGTACTGTGGGCTGTTAACAGTGTCCTACCCTTCAGTTACCCTGAATTTTAGGAAATTAATGTTCCCTGCGTGTGCTGGTAGTGTTTCAGAGGCAGCGGAGTGGTGGAAGAGAGCAGAGTGCTTCTTTTCTTCTGATGTAGCTGGTCAGCGGTGCTCTACACTCAGATGATGCCCCTCTTCTTGAAAAGTGCCTGTTCAATAGAGTGGCGTTCAATAGAGAGGTGATGTAAAGAAGGTTTTCTTTCTGTTCTGCTGTTAAATGCTTTCTGGATTGTTCTGTTACTGTGCTGCAACAGTGCTACCCTGTATGCCCTTCATTCTCCTCTGTTGGACCTGCCTTGGCACAAAGAAAGTTGGTAATGATTAGTCTGAGCCATCGTAAGTGGCATCCCCTAGTTTCTAGGAAAGCTGTGTATATACAGACCCTTGGGCCCTTACGCGGAGAACAATTTGGGAGTACTCAAATTTGGGAGAGGCTCGCAAAGATTACCCACTGAAGCCTGCTCACTGGTGCTGCAGAGCTTAAAATAGCTCATGCATTTCCTTTTAGGAGAGAGGTTGACGTGAGGCTTTGGGCCACGTTCCCTTGATGTGTGAGCCAGCCTTTTGGGGTTGTTTGTGAGAATCTCAGCCAATGTTCTGTTGAGTTGTTCATCTCTCTGCACTTTTTTCTGTGTATCACTTATTCATCTTAATGTTCATTTTCAGCTCCCGGCCATTATTGCAGCATCTGAAGCAGAGAGGAGACTTTTATGTGGAGCTACAGAACAGCCGGTCACCTGGATTTTGTAGGGTTTGTGTTTTGGAATCCAAGTTAAACAGAGTGTGGGATTTTCTTTCTCATGGATGGCTACAGGAAAAGCCCTGATTAATTACCATTTAGTGTAACACAAGATGAAAGACAAGGACTCCGTGTAGTAAGGTAAATTCTGCTTTTATCTTTGTGTGCTAAAGGCAAGAAATCCAAGGCAGATGATATCACAGCTCACTGAGATTATGTAATTCTTGAAAATTGCATCAAAATCTGCGATTGAGATTATGAACTGTTCTGCCTTTCAGCATGCAACGTTTACTAGCAATTACAAAAACGACTCAAACGTTCTTACTATGTTACTTGATGAAGATGTGATGATCCAATGTAGATTACTCTAAATTGCAGGGACTCTCGGGTTACCATTTGAGTTACATAGACTGAAAAATGTTTAGCCAGCTGCAGAGCTGGAAAGACGTGGGCATTACTCCTGTTGGGCATTAAGTGGTGATTTCCAAAGCATAAGCTGCAAGGCTGCGGGGTGGCCTGTTGCCATTATTAACGTGTGTTTAATTAAAAGTTTGACAGTAAGCATCAGGGGTGGCCTGTGAGAAATTCTGACCGGCTTCCAATGGGATGAGGAGTTTGAAACCATTTCTTTAGCAAATGTGGGTCTGTACCAGCGCAGCCCCGTGTATGGGTTGAGGGGTCTGACAGGGGCCGATGATGTTTCCCGTGTGTGTCCGACTAGAGAAAATTCCTATTACTTGGACTGTTTTCAGGAGACAGATTCATATCCCGTACGCCAAGAAGTACTGAGCACCCTTAGGTATTTCTCTGAATCCCTTTTGAGGAACAGAGATGTTTGATCTTTGCGTACTCAATGTCTCATTACTGGCTTGCTAATCCCCCGCTTCTGCTAAACAAGATCTGAGAGGAATTTTTACCTTCCAGCCTTGCTATCTCCCAGCGTATCTTGTAAAGCATACTGGATACACCAGTTTCTGGATTTAACTTGGGATTTGCTTACACATGAAATTAATTCAATGTCAGGATAGGGTATGAATTTTAAATGCAATAGCTACATTTAGAAACTGATAGAGCTAGTTCAGAAAATGTCCCTTTGACAAAGCTTGCTTTACCTTTTTGCCTGGTTAGAGCATTTCTTCAGAAGATACCTCCTTTTTTTTTTCAAGGTACTATACCTTTCTTCCTTAGCACTTATTCCCAGTCAAAATGGTTTTACCAAGTGCAGTCAGTTTTGTAAGAAGAGTTTTGGGGGTACTGGTTACTACACACTCGGTTTTTCTCAGACGATATGCTGCTTCTGTTGTAAAATTTCCAGAGTCAAAGCAATGGTAGATAACGCAGTTCAGGCGATGCAGATTGAGCTGTGTGTGGACAGGGTTCGTCCCGTCCCCTCAGCACACAGGACCCCTGAGGAGCTGCAGGCACAGCAGCCCGCCCGGATCACTAATTCATATTTGTTTTTCCTTACTGCTGTTTTTTCATAGAGTGCTTCCCTGCGGGTTGTCTGCTCCCACCTGTCCAGCAGTGGGAATTGCAGCCTCTTCCAGCGTTTGCTCCACGTCCTGCGCTACAGAAGAGACTGACGTGAGGCTCCCAGCCATGCTGGCAGGTTTCATCAGGGCTTCGCTGACCTTGTGGTCGAGCACCGCAGACGTGCAGCAGGATTTTCTCTGCTCCATCTTCTCTCCATCCATCTTCTCGTGATGGGCTGAGGTCTACTGAGCATTCGTTGTTTTTTGGTATTGCTCTTTGGGGATTCTCCCCGTTTAGCATTTGGAAGACTCGCGTCCCAAACACTTGATGTTTTCCAAGGTTGTCTGAATTTTTGGGGTGGGTTGTTTTTGCTACAATGAGCGAGTTTCTCTCCTGCCCTAGCATTTGACAGGGAGATTTCTAGGTTCACTTTGCACGAGTCGCTGTGCCAAGGAGAATCGGGGCTGCCCGGGCAATGCCTCATGACTTGGCAGAGCAGCTGCAGGGTCCGTGGAGGAGGTGAGGATGGGACCAGCTGCTTGTAACCTGTCCCCGCTGGCTTTGACAAGGGCTGTTTTTAGAAGAGCTTGGTCATGCAAGGTTTGGGGCTCGTTTCCAGACTGACTTCTGCTTTAAATGGGTGCCAGGCTTATTTTGTTGGTAATCTGGCATGTTTGTGGTGCAGCTTAAAAGGGTGATTCCTGAGCACTGTGAATTTTTTCATCTGTGAATTTTGCTCAGAACAGATTAAAAATTAACTATTGCTCTCCCTCATCCTTTTTGCACTTCCTCTAGGGCTCAGGGGCAGGAAGCAGTCTCGGGCTTTTCAACCTGATTTCTCATGGTGGCTGTGGCTTCCGCATCGGTACCTGCAGAAATTTCAGCAGTCCCTTCCAACCAGTTGGCAGGTGCTCTCATTTTAAATCCTTTCCACTGATTATGGATCACGAGCCAGGAACCTGACAGAGGTATTGTTTTGGCAGGTAAGACTTTTGTTTCCCAGAAACTTTCCTTCCATTCCTCAAGGCTGGGGTGTCCCCCCCCGCCTTCCAAAAGGGAGGAAAGAGTAGGAAAAACGTGGCTGCTGCCTTCACCTTTTTGAAGAGCAGCTTGCAGGGAGGAGAGAGAAACTGTCTTTGTGCCACATAGGCTGGAGGTTCATTTAGGTGGGGTGGGGGAGCGCAGCTCACCCCCCGGTGCAAGTCGGGGGGTTGCAAATCGTGGTCTTGCTGCCTGGGGGTGGGGTTTCCCCTGCCTTCCCTGCTGCTGTCGGAGGAGGGGGGCGCGTTTATCCTTTGGGGAGTGGGGTGGCATGGTATGGCATGGCATGGCATGGCATGGCAGGATAGAGGGGGGCTGTAGGCGGCGCGAACTACAACTCCCAGAAGGCTCTGCGGGAGGGCCCGGCCCCAACAGCCAATCAGCGCCTACGCTGCCGCCCTATAAAAGGCCACTGCGGGGAGGCTTCCGCCTTTCTCTGCGATGGCGGCTGCGGAGGAGGTGGGACGCTGCGGCGCGGGGGCAATCCGCCGCCATCCGCCCTCCCCCGGGGCTCTCCCGCCGCTCGGCCCCGCCACATCGACGCCCCGCGGGCTCTGCGCCCGGGCGGCGGCGCTTCGGGGCGCTCCGATGGGCTGTGAAGGGCAGCGCGGCCGCGGGAGGGCCTTGCTTCCTCCCTCCCAGACCGAGCCCGCCGTGGGTGAGTGACCTCCGCAGCGGGCTGAGGTAAAAACCCACCCTGGGAGAGGCGGCTGCTGGGCGGAGGAGCCCCGCAGGCCTGCCAGGCCCTATCGAAGCTGCATCTGTCTCGATGGTGTGGCAGATGCAGTCAAAAAGGAGCCGAGAGCGAGGGGTTTTCCTCGACGGTCGCCGCGCAGTTTGAGCCTCCGTAACTGTCCGGCAACATTTCGGGAAAATACACGGCCCGGGGGGCCCTGGGGGGCTGCCGAGCCGAGGGCGAGGGTCTGGGCATCGCTGGCCACTTGCGGGAGCCGGGCTCTGGCTGTGGGTGGAGGCGGTGTCCGGGGGTGCTGTCGCTAGAAGAAAGCAGCTACCCCAAAGAGCTGTTAATGTGGTCTTAATTGGTGTGGGAAGTGGTGGGTATCGCGGCTTTTCTGTTGTTTTAAGATACTTCTTCTGTCTTAAGAATCTACACGAAGTTCGAGACTGTGCTTTTCCCCAGCAGCATCCTGGCATGGAAGGTGATCCCAGTGCGCAGAGTGGCTGGCGACGGCCGCGGCTCGGCAGCGTTGGGCAGGTGAGATGTGAGATGTGCGATTCAGGCTCTGGAGTCTCCCCTTCTGCTGGGAATTCGGTTGCTTTCACAGCCTCCCTTGGCCGGAGCAGCGAGCAGCAGTATTTCCTGGCCCTCTGCTAGCAGATGCCGCCAGTGTGGTCCTTGTTCCTGACGCTGTGGATCCTCTGCAGGGCTCATGCTCGGGGTTAGGCCCTGCAGACAAGGATTTCCCGCTGGCAGGGCCCGTTACAAATATCTCCCCAGTCATTAAGAACTGTGGAATCCCCTTATTTCTTGCTCTGTCGAGATCATGTATGGGCGGGATAAGGGGACTTTCTCTAGCGTCACTGGGCCTGGCTAGTGGCAGAACTGTGAATCAGATCTGATCCAAAGCAGTAGATCACTCTGCTTTCGCTCCGTCTGCCACTCTGAAGCTGTAACAGACCTTGCCAGGCGAGCTCAGTGGTGACTCTGCATGTTTATCCAAGAGCTGTGGCTCCGTGAAATAGCCACAGGTCTCCAACAACATGCAAGAGCAACGGGAAGGTCTTTGACTGCTCGGCCTCTTTTGCCTGTTGCTGTCACTCGCCCCTCCTATATATTTCCAGGAATTAGGGTGTTTCTTCTTGCAAGGCGCCGGTGGTTTGTGGGTGAGGTGTGTCAGTGATGTCTGCAGCCCGCTGCTGACGTTGCGGGTGTTGCGATGTGTTCCAGGGTTGCTTGATGTTTGGGATCGCCTTCGGCCGATGGTCTGCCTGCCAGATAGACCCGAGGTGAGAACGCTCGCCCTTGTCAGAGCTCTGTAACCTGTCCCTCCAGATCCCTTTCCCATCGGATCTGAATACCGATCTTGTGGTCGAAAAAGGAGGAAAACTAAAATTCAAACTGGTCTCAGCCTCTTTGCGGGTGCCGTCCTGCTCTGAGAGGGGCCAGTTTGAAGACAGTCTGTGCTGGCCTTGCTCCTTCGGGAAGGCTGGGGTGGGAGTGAAACCCCCTGGTCAAGAGAAGGGATAAATATTGGGCACAGAGGGCGGAGGGGCCGTGAAGATTTGCGGGCTGGTGTTCGCTTGGGCTGGGTCTGATGCATCAATTCCTAGCGTAGAGCGGCCCAGCGACTTCAGATACTTACGTGTGGCTCTGTTTTTTTCAGGAATTACTCGCTTAGAGGAAAAGGCCGAGAGCTTACGAGCCCCTGTCCCCGGTGAAGGGATTCGGTTTGCTTTCTTAGGGTCTGAGTCGTGGGGAAGCCGTGACATGGAGCACGTGAGTGTCCTTTGTGGGTAATTGCCAGATGTTTGGTGTTCCATGAATGGGATCTCGCCAGTCCTAGAGGACAAAGGAGAGTTCAAGCTGACTGTGCCTGTGCTGGAAGTGGCCGGTCCTTAACCTTAATGATCAGCTTCATTAGTAAGGTTTTTAATTGGGCAGCCTATTATCTGTAGGGCAGAGTGTCAGTGAGATCCGTCGCACCACACCAGCCCTCTGAGCGCAGCCTGGTCCGTGATGACTCCTTTTTCTGGAGACTGTTGGATGAATCCTGCGGATATGGGGCTGAGGCCAGGCGTGAACCAGCGGAAATCGCTGCACGGTGCGGGGAGGGGGAACGCCGGGGAATTCCTTAACGCAGGTGAAATCTGAAGCAATGCCGAGTCAAACTGCTCTTCATTCAGGCTGGATTATTTTTTATCCCCTCTTTAGGTCTAACTAGAGCACGGAGCTGAGATGAGCCAGTCCCTGAGGGTTTCGGTGCTGCAGTGCCAGACTTTGGCCTTTTCCAGCGCTCTCCTCCAGAAGCGGGAGCTCCGCATGACCGGATCCTGGCTCCTTCCTGAGCCGTGAGCTCCCCCGGGTGGGAACAGCCGCTCCTGTGCTCCGTTCCCCACAGGGAGAGGGAACTTGCTTGGCTCTGGGTGCTGCTCAAGCTCCCATTTAATCACTCGGCATGGAAGAACAGTCTCTTCCATGGAGTTTTCTCAGGAGAAGAGCTTGAGGGAGGCTCTGGATATAAAATATTTTGAGCGTGAATAAACGCAATCACTTGAAACTCTTGCTGTGTCTCTCGTGTTTGGGATGCGTTGCTCTGGGGTGAAGCCCGACCCTGCCGGGTGCTGAGGGTGAGACTAAACTCGTGAAATCTGAGCGGCTTCTCCCACCTGAGGTTACCGGTCCTGCGGGGTGAGCTCCTGTTGGTACCGCTGGGCTGGAACTCCAGGCAGCTGCTGCGTGACGGGACGTGCTCTTGGATGTACTTTTTCCTCCTGCAAATCGGTGCGTCTTTATTCTTTTTCTGTGCAAATTAGTGCTGCTCAGAACACTGCGTTCCCGCCCGAGGGAGCTGATGGGGAAGCCCTTGGCGCACCAGGGCTGCCTGGATCAGGAGCTGCTCTTCTGCTTTCCCGGAGCTGGCGCAGCGCCCTTCCCTCCCTCCGCAGCGCCGGGCGGTGGGGCCCTGGGAGCGCAGGAAAGTCATGGAGCTGCACGGAACGGCTCCTGCCCAGGGAAAGGCAGCGTCCTACAAGGTAGCCAGCATCCTCTGCTCGAGCCCTGGCGGCTCCAGTCACCCCTTTTCTCACGATGGAGAACAAATTGCAGGTGGGAACGGCCCCAGAGCTGTTCGAGTTATTCCCCGTCTCGGCACAGCCCTCAGGAGGGGGAGGGCCGGGCCGTGGCAAAGTCCCCGCGCCGCTGCGGGTGACCCGGGCTGTTCGCAGAGCACCTTTGTCCGGGGGACGCGGCGTCGGTGCCTCTGACCCCTCTTCCCTTCTCCCTGTGGGGACTCGAGACCCCCTTTCCTACGGAGCTCGTCCCTCCCAGCTCTCCCAGGATTTTGGCTTCCTCGGGGGCACCAGCCCCTCTGCGTGTTCACGCAGCCTGGCTGTCCCCGTCTTTGTCACCAAAACCAGCCAGCGGGACAGAGCTGACGTGACAACGCCAAACACAGTGTCCCCGGGATGGGAGGACGAGGACGGAGCCGGCAGCTTCTCCCTCCTCCCCGGGATGGTTTGTTTGTCCACCCGGGTGACTGCGAGGCTGGAGCTGTCCCTGTCCCCAGGGAAGGTGCTGCGGGGTGGGGACAAGGGTGGAGACCTGGCGCCGGCGCCACCAGCACAGCAAAGCCCGGCCAGGTCAGGGTCTGCCCAGCTTGGGGACGGTGAATCTGGCCTCACCGGGCACAGCCACCGGCATGGGGACGGTGACGGAGCCCCCCCAGGACCCCGACCCCGGGGGACACTACCAGTTCCGCGTCATCGTGCTGGGGGACGCGGCCGTGGGGAAGTCGTCGCTGCTGCGTTGCTTCGCGGAGGGTGCGGGGCGGGGGGCGGCCACCCCCTGCCCCACCGTCGGCGTGGAGTTTTACAGCCGCACCGTCCCGCTGCCGCCCGCCGGCAAGGCCAAGCTGCAGCTCTGGGACACGGCCGGCCAGGAGAGGTTCAGGTGAGACGGGGACGGGGACACAGCCCCCATGTGGGACCCCAGCACCCAGCTGAATCGTCCCCCCCCCAACCCCGGGGTGGGTGTAAAGTCCCTGGCTGGGCGTGCAGGGACGGGCAGCAACGGCTCCCGGGGACGGTGACGCTTTAGGGGCCGTTGCAACCTTGTGCTGAGCTTGCAGCAAAGCCAGAGCTGGTTTTGGGGGGGTGGCCAAGGGAGCAGGGCTGGGTGCTGGTCCTGGGGTGCTGGTCCTGGGGTGCTGGTCCTGGGTTGCCGGCGGGATGGGTGATTTCCTTCCCGACTGCATCAGGCTGGAGCCAGGAGCTCCTGGGAGCGTGAAAGAGGCTCAAATGGGGCGCAACGGGCTGAAGAGCCGGGTGCTGCGGCTGGAGTGGGGGTCCCGTGCTGCCCCCACCCTTGGGAGCCTTTTGGGGGCCCCAGGGTTTATCTGGAGGTGCCTTGTTCCTGCCCAGTGCTCATCCACCCATGGGTGCTGCCCCATCCCCACTGCACCCCAGGCTGGGGAGGGGGGGGGGGAGTGGAGGGACCCCTGAGCCCCTGCAAAACCCCACAGTTCTCCTGTGGAGCCCCCCAGTCTGGGGTGGGGATGCTGAACAGAAAATTGGGGTGCAGATGGTCCAGGCAGGTTTCCCCTTCCTGCTCCCGAGGTCACAGCTGGGACCCAAAAATCCCCCAAGCCCCGTGCCGGGGAAGTGGGTGCACGGGCTGGTGGGTGCCAGGGTGCCCCCCGAAACCCCTCCCGCTGTGCCCAGGTCCATCACCAGATCCTTCTACCGGAGCGCGGCGGGGGTGCTGCTGGTGTTCGACCTCACCAACCGGGCGTCCTTCGAGCACGTCCCCGAGTGGTACCGCGAAGCCGCGGGGGACCGGCCCCCCGCCTTCGTCCTGGTGGGCCACAAGTGTGACCTGGCGGCCGAGCGAGCCGTGTCGGCGGAGGAGGCCGGGCACCTGGCCGCCAGCCTGGGCATGGCCTTCGTGGAGACCTCGGCCCGCAGCAACCTCAACGTGGAGCTGGCCTTCCAGACGCTGGCGGGGGGCATCCAGCGGGCGCTGGGGCGGGGGGCTCTCGCCCCTCACCGGGGCTGCGGCGGTGGCATCAGGCTCATCCCCAGCCAGAGCCGCCGCCGGCCCCCGGCGCGGGGGGAGCCCCGGGAGCGCTGCCGGTGCTGACGGGGACAGGGGACCCTCCACCCACGGGGATGTTTCTTTCTCCGCCCTGCAGCCCCCCGGGTGACTGGGGGGGTCCCCACCCTGGCTCGGGTTTATTTCAAGCCTTAATTTGGGGGCTCTGAAAAAATACTACTTTCCCGCGGGATTGTTTTTAATAAACTTGAGGCTTTTCTGCACTAAATAAAGGCTCGGCCGAGTGCCGGACCCCTGGCAGGGACACGCCACCGTGCTCAACCCATGACATGGGGGATGCTCTGCTTTGAGGGGGGTCCCTGGTGGGGTAACACCCCCCTCCACATCTGCACGTGGCCGTGTCACTTGATGGGCCTCATGTCCCAGTGCCACCCCCCGGGAAAACGGCAGCAGGCACCCCCCGAGTGCTGGATGGATCCAAGGTAAAGGGAGCAAAGGGGCTCCCAAGGGGCCACCCAGCACCCACGGCGGGCGGGAACGCCTCCTGGGTGGAGGAGCGGAGGCGCCCGGCGCTGCCTGCCCGTACATGCGCCCGGCGCGGGGGCGGCGGGTCCCAGCAGACGGCGGCGGTGCCGATGGAGCCGCGGTGGCAATACCAGTTCCGGGTGATCATGCTGGGGGACTCGACGGTGGGGAAATCCTCGCTGCTGCGGCGCTTCACCGAGGGCGTCTTCTTGGACGCCGTCAACCAGACGGTGGGGGTGGACTTCTACGTCCAGTTCGTGGAGCTGGAGCCGGGGCTGCGGGTGAAGCTGCAGTTCTGGGATACGGCCGGGCAGGAGCGGTTCAGGTGGGTCCGGCTCTGACCATGGGGTGGGGAGGGGGGGGATGGACCTGGGTGTCCCCTCTGGATTTTTGGGTGCTGGTGGGATGTTGTGATCCCAACCCTGGGGAGGTCCTGGATGGGGCTGTGCTCCCACCAGTCCCTTTGCTGGGGGGAGCCCCATGGGTGAGGAACCGCGATGCCCAGCACCGGGTGGGCTGCAGGGACCCAGATGAGCCAAAGCCAAGGGTGTCCCCAGGGAAAGGAGCCCTTGTAAGCCCTCGCTCCAGCTCCAAAGGGGGTACAGGACCCCCCCTCTGCCCCACCAGCTGCAGAGGGCTGGGGGAAGAGGCTGGGAGCCCACCGGGAGCTGGGCAAAGCGGCTTCCTCAGCTCAGCTGCCAGGAGCCTTCACACCTCACTGCCGGGGCTGCCCGCCGCCGGCCGGGCTGGCTGCTGGGGACAGGGGACCTGGGGGACGTGGCTGTGGGGGACGGGAGCATGGCGGCTTGTGGCTGCGGGGGATGGGAGAGCACCGGGGACGTGGCTGCAGGGGATGGGAGAGCACCGGGGATGTGGCTGCAGGGGACGGATGAGCTTTGGTGGCCGAGCAGGGACAGAGCTGCCTGGACCACTTGCTGATACAGCAAAAGGGCCGATTCCCCTCCCTCACACGGTGGCTTGGGACCATTGTGCCAGTTGCGGGGGGGCAGGACAAGGCTGGGGAGACGCTGCCCAAGGCGGCACAGGGGAGCCCCGGGGGCCGCTCACCCCGTTTCTCTTGCACCCCAGGTCCGTGACTCGCTCCTACTACCGCAACTCGGCCGGGGGGATGCTGCTCTTCGACCTCACCAACCGCGCGTCCTTCGAGAGCGTCCGGCAGTGGCACCGGGAGGTGACGGACACGGTCCAGCCGTTCCGCATCGTCTTCTTGCTGGTGGGGCACAAGAGCGACCTGGCAGGGCAGCGGCGGGTGGGCAGGAGGGAGGCAGAGAAGCTGGCAGCCTCGCTGGGGGTGCAGTACGTAGAGACCTCGGCCAAGGACGCCAACAACGTGGTCCAGGCTTTCCAGATGCTGACGTTGGCCATCTACCAGGCACTGCAAACGGGGCGGCTGGCTCCCACCGAGGCGTGGGACGGGGTGAAGAGCAGCGTCCCGCTGCCGGCACCGCTCAAGGCTCGGACGCCGGAGAAGGAAGAGAAGCAGAAGAGATGCTCGTGCTAGAGCTGGGGCCACCGGCAGCCTGCCCCGGCGGGGCTGGGACACGCCGGGCTCTGCCCACCGCGATGCAGAGGTGAGGCAGAGATGGAGCAGCCGGGAGCAGCGAGCGACTGCAAGGGCGCATTAAACCCCCCCTCTTCACCTCTCTGCCTGCCCGTGTTTTCCTGGGGAAGGGGAAGCGGCCAGCGCCGAGGCTGCCCGCGGGATGGGTGAAGTCCCCAGGCAGGACGGGGCAGCGGTCTGCAGGGAGGCGGGTGTCACCCCCGTTCCCTTATTCTCGCTCCGAACCCCTTTCTACAAGGCCATCCCCACCCCCAGGGGAGGAACGCTGCTCCCCCCTGCTCCCCCAGGTCCCACCTCAGATCAGTGTTGATCCGAAACCCCCTTTTGCTACCCAACCCGTTGGCTCAGAGCTGGGGTCTCCTCCACGCTCGGGAGGACAAGGCGGTCTGGTTTGAACGGCAGCTCCTCCCGGTACCCCGAGCCGGAGCAGCCGGTGAACGACTCCGCGTCCCCCCCGGCAGCAGCGCAGCACGGCTGCGGTGCAGGAGCAGCTTCCCTCCGCCCCGAGCGCCGTCAGACCGGCCTCGCCCGCGAGGCTGCGCGCATTTATCGCATTCCCCAGGCTCTTTAGCCGGCGCTTACGTGAGAGGAGGAGAGAGCCCGTCCCGGTTTCTGAATTATTTGAGCCAAGGCGGTTTCCCGGTTGGTAGCGGGAGGCCGAGGGCCCCAGCACAGGAGCCTCCCTGTTGCGCCCGGGGGGTCGCAGAGCTGCCGGCTCCCTCTTCGCCCCGACAAAACGGCACCCGCGGCTTCTCTGACGCAGACCGAGCAGAGCAGGCAGGGGGACGCGGCCTTTCTTCGTGTCCCAGGCAAGGAGAGAACCAGGACCACCTCGATTTCTTGTCCTCAGTCTCCGTGTCCCACTCCTAACGGTCCAAATATCCAAGCAATGGGCAAACTACTCGCCCTGGGCTGGACGTAAAGAGGGGAAGCCGCCTGCCGAGCCCTATCAGCGCGGCAGAGGCCGGCCGAACCCTTCCACTCACTTTAAACCCCGGGGCAGGAGATCTCTTACCAGAACAGCACCGCACGTAAGAAACCAGGCAACCCATTTCACCTGCAATTCCTCTGCGGGCTGTTTGAAGAGCACAAGACTGTGCCACGGTTTTAGCTTAATAATTTCTTTATTCATGTAAAACAAACGCAAGTATTTATATAAACACTGACATTACAAAGTACTGGAGCAGGTAGGGGCAGGAAGGAGGAAACAAAAACCTCTACAGATGCTTCTAATACTGTCCCACACAAGATCAAATGCTCTGTCCCTTGGATAATCACTTATACGATAAACCACTTTCAAGTCACAAATAAAAGTCTTTGTTTTGAGATACGTTGCACTCTTAGGGGGATGAGGAAGGGGGCGTAGAATGTTTTTGGCAGATCTCCTCATAAAGTCAAGATATTGCTGCACCGTTAATAAAAAATATATGCTTCTCTGTAAAGCATTAAAAAAAATATCCCAGGGATGGCATCGTGGAGGCTTCAGTGGAGAGGCAGATATCCCAAAACGCACCGGCGTCTTCTCCCGGCTCTTCCCAGGGGCTATTTCTTGGTAGTTTTGCGAATCAGTGCCATTCTCTGTAAGAAGAAAGAGAAAAACGTGGGAAGCCGAGCGTCTCAGACAAGGTTACTGCAAAACAACCTGTAGCCATGCAGGAACAAGGTATCTCTGGTTCTCCCAGGACACTGCCTGACTTGTTTCCACACAGGTCTTTCAAGTCCGTTTGAATCTTAATGTGGTCCCAAGCTGGAGCCAGAGGAAAAGAAAGCGTCTGTGCTCCTCTCCTCGACACCCGGGGCTGGCAAGTGAGAGACCGACGCCAGTGAGGGGCAAGGGGGTTAAACAGCGGGGATCAAACCCCTCCTCAAGGCCTCCTCTCTCTCTGCCCAGCAGCTGCTGCGGGAGCTTCAGGAGGGGAGACGCAATATCACCACGAACTCCAGCGGCTCCTGCAGGGCAGCTCCTTCCCCGGCTCTGACCTTACGCTTCAAAAGCGATGGCCCAATTCAGTTAAAGCAAAATTAAGGGGAAAAAAAAAAAACCCAGAGCAGCTCAGCTCCAACCTACAGCTGAAATCCCAGGCCAACGGTGTGCTCTCTGCTGCACCGTCCCAGGCCTTTAGGCTTTTTGCAGCTCTTTAAATTCGCACGGCCCCGAGTCCCGACCCCGACACACAGACGCAGGAGGTGCCGTACACTGCTCACAAAATACCCCAGAGCGGCGTTGGGCTACAGACGTAAAATGGCCCCAGGAACTCGAGCCACAGCCTGACAAAGAGCCCTGCGGTTCACCTGGAACATCCAGACTCCTGGAGCGGTTCGAGGGGCTACGCCAGCATTTAACCCCCCAGCCTGGGTATGGATTTTCTACCGAACCAGAGGAGTTAGCAGTGTGTTTTCGGTCTCTTCTGCACAAAGACGGAGCACACGATTTGCAAGGGCGCAGCTGACAAGTTACTGGCTGCAGCTCTCAGCTGTTTTTTAACCCTTCCAAGCTGGGCTGCCCTTCAGACAGCGAGCACCGCTGCTTCTCTTAGGGCACAGCCAGCACTGCACCCTCACAGAGGGGCCAGAGCAACCTCAATCCTCTCTGCACAAACAGGCGAGGAGACTCTGGAAGTTATTTCAAGTCCAAACCGCTTGGAAGAGGCTACAAATTCACGTCGTGCCAGGAGTCCAAGATCACCCTCCCCGTATCAGGCTTCTACCACGCGATTCTCGGCGTTACTGAGGGCTCCTTACCTGTTTGTGAGCTTCTGTAGTGCAGGCTTTTTTGTAGGGCCTGATTTCTTCAGAACCAAAGCCCGGGATCCACATGTTCCACTGACGCTCTGGAAGAGAGAGCGCAGGTCAGCACGCTCTACCCAAACCACCCGCCGCAAGAGCGGCCTCGTCATCACGAACACGTCTGGAGCCAGAGCTAGAGACGTGCTGGTGATCCGCAGCTATAAAAGCTTCACAAAAGCGGAGTAGCGGAGGGCTGCACAGCATTAAACGTGGTAAAGACGCAGTCCTTCTGCTAGGGACCTTCCAACACAGGCTGATGGACAGCTACAAACTGCACAACTGCAAAATTTGGAGAGGGGAGGGTTAGGGGCAGACACCCTGATTAATAAGGCACTATTAAGTAGCAACGAATCTGTAGCTACTCACAGGTCTCCAGCCCAACACCGCGGCCATGCCCTGACTTCAGGGCGTGCGCCCAGCTCTCAGCTGAGAGGGGAAAAAAAAAATAAATCACTCACCAAGATGTAACTGGACGTCTTTCACTTCCAGGGTGTTTGACTTGCGATGCCGTGCAAGCTGGCAGGCAGCCGTCACCACGCTCTCTATGAAATCATCGGCGATCTGCAACAGCATCTGGGGCAGAACAAGGACAACAACCAGTCTTATCAGTACCGAGCAGCTGAAATTATGCAGAAAGTATGAAAATGAACGCGCAGAAGCTAGAATTTCAAAGGCATTTGCTACAATTGCTGTTTTAAAACCCTTCTCGACACTGGGACGTAGAAACAGATGCGGATGGCTGAAGGCTGCAGCGAACATGAGAATACGGCAGTGTTACACGAACCAACCCTCCCTGCCTTGGACAAGGGGCCACCGGTTCGTGAAAAATCCCAGATTAGCTCTTTTTGCAGCCCCTGCCATGGATTGGTACCTACTTCCTCCACATCTTCATCCAGCTGCTCGTTCGGATCCACCTCACGCACCAGGTCCTGCAATTTCTTCTTGGTTAAAACCTGAGCGTGTGGGAGAAGAGGAACAATTTACTGCCCTACTTTAGCCCACGCAGCACAGCCACAAAAGACCTCCTCCCCGCTACCCCCCCCCCGAGGAGGCCCAAGTCACACGTGTTGACACAGCCTATCAGTTCAGGAATGGCAGAGATAAGAAATATCAGGTGTTAAGGAGTTATTTTCAAGCACCAGTGGTTGCTCTGAACAGAAAGTGGAATGCAGCAGGCCAGGATAAGTCAGTCTCCTGCACTAAACTGGCATTAAAATGCCACAGGCTGAAGCAAGGCTGCTGGCAAGAGGGGACAAAGGCAAAACTAGAAGTCTTAAGAGGCAGACAGCAAGTGCAAGCCATAAATCAGGGACTAAATTTGTGCTCAGGGCACAAAGGAAGTATTCCCGTGGCTCTAGGGCTTATCAGCTTTAGTGTTTCAAATGGAAAACAGAGAGATATGCGAGGGCTGGGTTATTCTAGGGCAGAAGGCAGCGCCCCGTCAGCCCAAACATGGCAGGGAGCAGAAATTTACTGCTGCTGAACAACAGCAGGACACTTAGTCTTGTAGGAAATGGAGGAAAGTTATCAGCACCGATCCGTCAGCCTGGTCAGATGAACCAGACACACGCGGGACATTCCCACCCTTCCTGGTTCTCTTACACCAAGGGTGGAACTGCTCTGCGGGTGTTTGTGTCGGGGGACTCGGACACTTCCCAGAGAGGTCACGGCGCCAGTGCAGCCCGCAAAGAGATCAGCGTGCGTTCCTGCAGCACTTGCTGGGCAGCAGCGTATTTTATGCACGTCAAAGACTCCACGCCACAACAAGCAAACACGCAAGTCAGCAGCTCCTGGCAGCGATGCTGCCTCTCGCACCACCCCAGTAAGACGAAGGCTACAAACCTGCACTTTTATTTCTCCCATCTGAACGACATTTTAAAAGAATTTCCCAATCACATCCCAATATACATTTTCCTGAGACTGAAAAAACCTCTATACCTACAGCGTCCACACCCCATCAAGCCTGAAAGTGCCTGGGAGAGAAGAGACGCGTGAAGATGTTTGCTCACTCAGTAACTGATACTTTAATAGACATCACATTTTTGCTGGCAGCTTTAGGAAGGAAAGGAATTAAGCCATGGGCAGGTCTCAGCATCTCCCCCGTTGTCCTAAAGCCGGGGATGAAATTACCTGGTTGCTTTCAGGACTGAGCCGTCCCCCTCCGCTGGGCGTCCCAGGCATCTTTGCCACGGTGGTGCTGTTGGCCATGGAGCTCTGCGGGGGAGTGCTGGCTGGTTCCGGCTTTATCGAGGAGAAGTTGGAGAGGTTGATCAAGGTAGAAGGGCCAAACTGGTTCATAATCTGTTGGGCTTTAGCTTTTAGATCATAAAGCTTATCTAGGTCCTGCTTCTTCTTGGGGTTGTGGGGACCCAAACCAATCAACTGGAAAAGGAAACGAAAGCCGCAGTTAGCAAAGAGAGAAGGAATTCAACGGGGCGATCGGTCTTTGTCCAGAGTAAACCACAGCGTCCTGACGGGGCCCAGAGGTTTATAGAAGATCGGGTCTCTCTGGATGCAGCAAGAAGGGAAGAGCAACGTTTGGAAGAAGAGAAAACATTCCCTGGCATATGGAATATGAAGTCTGCCACGAGAAGCACGGCGGCTGCAGGCAGCGCGCTGCTGAGAGGCAGCAGCTCTGCACCGGCCCCGACCCGCCTGCTCGTTCCTCGGGCTGAATCCCACGCGCGCGTCCACCCCTCACCCTCCGGCCAGGGCCTCTCTGAACACATTTCACTTGGACAATAAACAGCTTCGAGGAAGAGACCACGCAAAGAAGATTTAACTAAAGGACACGGCTTGCTCCCGCGGCAGCAATGCAGGGGAACGGCAGGCGCAGCGTTTGAGTCTTCACCTCCACGGGCCTGAGAAGAAGGAGCTCCCTTGGGTGTCTGCCGCAGGGGGGAGGTCTCGTTTTGGGCAACACCACACTTCAAGCCTGACCCGCAGCGATCCCTCGTTTTCGTTTCTGAGAGCACAAGTCGGGGTACTCAGAGGTAACGTGACAGAGAAACACAGGCGCACACCCACCCCTTCGATTTGTTCTTCCCACACCGGGCAACCGACAGCCACAGTAAATGAAGTCAAATTTACTGAGCTGTTAACGGTGAACCAGAAGTGGGTTGCAGCGGCTTAACTGGTTACTCAGATCTTCCAGGTTCTCCCTTCGGTGCCTGAAGTTATTCAGGTTATTGGCCACGGAGCTAACACACGGACTGACTGGCAACTGCTATATTTCATGGCTGGAAGGCTCTAAAATCCAGGCTCAATGAAGTTCTGCTCTGTCCTCACTGCTCCGTGAAAGGAAACTCGGCCAAACCCTGGGCCTTCCGCCCCCACAAGCGGTGTGGGCAGCAGTGACAGGTCCGTCACGGGAAATGAGCATTTAATGAACAGTTTGGTGTAAAATCCCCTCGCGCCGCGGCTGCAGCAGCTGCTGTTGGGCCCGGAGACGGGTGAGAAGCAGCTGCTGAGAGCAGGCGCCTTTTCTGAAAAGCCCGAGCGCTTCAGAGTGAACTTACTTACAAGAGAAGAAGAGAGTTTGTTTAAACAGCTTTACAGCACGTTCGCATACAAAGTGAGCAAACAAAGTATTTGTACCTGAGCTACAAACAGACCTTTTCCCCTCATCAGGGCAAGCTTTGTTAGTTTGGATTAATTCATACCAAAACACAAACCAGAAATCACACAGGAGGACTTAGAAGTACTTAGAAGCAGCTGCTTTAGTGCTTCATTCCAAGGCACACTCATGCACTGCCGCACCTAGACACGGAGCCCTTTTAGGAGAATTTACATCCAAGACATGTTTCTGTAGCACCCTCAGCAAATTCCTAGGTCAATTTTAAATAGTTAATGATGGAAAACCCATTACATTCACACCCTAAAACCCCTCAGATAGCATTTCTGGACAAGGAGCTCAGCACAAGATCAGGAGGGACTTCAGTGTGCTAGTCTTGGTTTTAGCTTAGGCTGATCTCAGGCTGCTCACCCCCGTGCCTCAGTTTGCAAATCCACAAAGCAGGAATTCTTACCCACCATGCAGGGGAGAAAGCTCCAAAATCCTTGGGCAGAATGCACTTTATTAGCATAAAGTCGTTTTGTTCATTTATTTGCGGATCTTATCGCACCCTTCGCGTGCCGTTAAGATCACCAAACACAAAACTAACGGGATACACAGATTCCCAGGACAAATCCCGCATGCTGGCCCCGTGGCAAGCCCCGGCGGTTTACTTACAGCTATCTGAGTGTCTAGATCTTTAATTACATCAGCAACCGCTGTGGGGCCAGCGAACGGAGAGGCCATTTTCCAAAGCCTTCCCAGTACGTCAGCAGTCAGCGTTAACCTACTCTCGCTTCCTCCTCTTCCATATAACTCTCATTCCTACAGGAATACCAGATATTTTTCGTATCACCCATTCTATCGTAAGATCGCGAGAGGAAACAGTTTCCCGCAAGAGAGCGCGTGTTGTCCTCACTACGGCGCAAGAAGGTTTATCTACCAGAAGATATTATGCAGTCGTGAGCAGCAGGCGAGCGTACGCCGCTGCAGAGGACGAGGCACCTCCCAGGATCCTGAAGCGGGAGTAGAAATTTGGCCAAATTCCATTTTTCTGTCAGAAGACAGAATATCTTGATATCTGCTATCAGCAGCGACGTGCAGGTGAGCCCGGACCTCTGCAACAGCAGCTTCCCTCCGCAGCAGGAATAGGTCTGGTGGTCGCAATTAGCACCGCTGGACCTCATTAAGCACTGGTACTACAGCGCAGGATTACAGCTGTAATTAAAGTCTACGTTAAAAGCCAAACAAACCTTCAGCACATTCCCTGGAGTGCTCAGGGGGTTCCCACTTCCGTTAAGACATAACGATTTTCACCAAATATTTAAATAGGTTTGCAAAGGACCGTCCGGTCCGGGTGTTTCTTTATTGCTAATAGAGAAAATTGGGAAAGTTCTTGGGTTTTGCTTTAGTTATTATAAATGTGAGACAAACCCCTCCCTTACGCTGCTAGAGGAAGCATCTGTTACAAGCCCTTATCCATCAGGTGCACCTGCTAAAAGGGGACGAGTAAGAAAGTCCTGGTTTTCCCCCGGGATGTGTTTGCAGATGCTGAAGGGTCACCCAATCCTCCCTCCTCCTCGGCGCACAGCTTCCAGCTTCGCCTTTTACCCCCGAAGCACCGACACTTGGCACCTAGGGAGGCAACAGCTCCACGCACGCCGCTCGAAGAGGGTTTTTTTTTCCAACCACCAGCTTAAAGAGGTCACCAGCCCCCACGACTGCCCACGGGGAACGCCACTACGGGAGCGAACGAAACCTCCCCGTGCAAAACGTTTCCAAAACCGTCGGGAAGAGCCAAGGTCACCGACAGCCGCCCGGAGCTGACGCCTGTCAGCGCTGCGGGGGTCGCCCCTCAGGCCCCGGGGCCGCCTCCCCCCCGCCCCCGCGCCCCTGACCGCCCCACGGGCGGGGGTTTGAACACCGGCTCCAGGCCCGGCCCGGGGAGCGGCGGGGTACGGCCTGCCGCGCCCACCGCCGGGCTCCCTCCCGCGCCCCTCCGTATTTTAGGCTGTAAAAGCGGGTGTAAAGCAGCCGGACCCCCGCGCCGGCCCGTACCTCCCCATGACCCGCGGGCGGACCGAGGCACCGCCGCCGGCTGCGCTCCCTCCGCCGCGCACACCGAGCCCTTCCGGGGGCACCGCCTTGCCGCCAACCCGGAAACGCTTACCAGCCCCGCCAATCGGGAGGGAGACGAGTTGCGCATGCGCCCGCCAACGGGGCCTCGGTGGGGGTGCGGCGGGGGAGATGCCCCAGCATGCCCCGCGTTATTTGCATATGGCTTGGGTGTCAGAGAGGCGAGAAACGGCGGTTTTGGGGGGAAAACGCGCAGAAATGGCGGAAAAAGACAGTGAAAATCGGGGAGAAAGAGGGGAAGAACAGGTATCCAGGCGCTGTACTTCGGGGGAGATGCGGAACTCGCCGTGAGCTCGGTAGCACCCTGCCGCTTTCCGGTGTCGGCGCGGCGGGTAGCGCAGCTTTAAAAAGGGCTTCTGCCGTGCGTGGCACGGGGGGGCCCCGCGGCCGCCCCCGCGGAATCGACATCAAGAGATTTCGGAAGCACAATTTTTGTGGTGGGGGTCGCCGGTAACCGCTTGTTCCGGCGCCCCGGGCAGCATTAACGGCAGAGCGGAGGCGGCAGCGCGGGGGTCGGAGGCGCACGCTGGTGCTCGGAGCGGTGAGCGGGCCACGCGCGGATGGTTAACACGCAGATATATATGTGTATATATTTAAATAGGATTGTGCTTAAAAAAGATTCCCCCCGGGGAAGGTTCGCACCCCGCCGGGACAGTGCCGCTGGGCTCCCCCTCCTCACAAGGCTTCGTGGTAGACGTGTGAGAGGGGACAGTCCCCCAGCGGGGAGCGGGACCCCTCCGGAGAGGGGATGTCCCCGCCGGGGCTGGCAGTCCGTTCCCCGACGGGCAGCTCCCCAGGTCGCGGGGTGGGTGCATCGTACCGCACCGGGGGTGAGCACGGCGTGCCGGGGAGGCCGGTGATGCCGCAGGGGCTCCGGCGGGTGCCGGTGGGCTCAGGCTCGCTGAACGGCGTGGCGTACTCGGGCTCAGGCGGCAGCGGCTCCGCGTACTCGTGGTATTTTCCCGGCACGTCGTAGTGGCTCACGACCAGCGGCAGCGTGTAGCCCTCGTCCGGGAGCGGCTTGAAGGTGGAGGGGCCCGTCTGGCTGCTGGGGCTCACCTGCACCAGGTCCGGCTCGGCGTACTCTGCAATGGGGATGCCGGGCTCTGAGCTGGGGACCACGGGGGATCGTGGAGGGACCGTCCCTGCAGCAGTGAAGGGGTCATGGTGCTGTTCCAGATGTGGATGGGCTGGGGGCACCCGTGGGTGGGATGGGTGGAAAAAACGGGCACATCTGGACCCCCAGGGCTGGGAAAAGCTGGGCAGACATGAGCCAAAACTCAGCCAGGACAGGACACCCATGCACGGGGACGGGCACGTCCCCCTGCCCCAGCCCAGAGCGGGGCTGCTGGTGCCCTCCGGCCACCTTCCAATGCCCACACCTGTGTTTGAGGTGGGGTAATAATAATAATAATAATAAAAAACAATAAGGCTTCTCAGGGTCTCCCTTTTGCACAGGGCCATGATCCAGGACAGGGGTGGGACCAGAAGGGTGCTGGGGGGGAATGGGCACCCCAGGGTGCAGTGGGGGAGACACGGCTCCGGATCTGGGCTGAGGGGACCCATTTGCGCCCCGATGTCCCCGTTACCTGGTGAATGGGTCCGACTGAGGTCCCCCGGCACAGCCGCTGTGGGGAAGGAGGCCAGCGCGGAGCCGGAGGGCGGCAGGCCCTGCAGGGAGCACACCTGGCTCGACTCCAGTTTGGGGTACCCTGAGCAGAGAGCAGAAACCCCCGGTTGTCACATGCCGTCCCTTGGGGACAGGCAGCGCCGTGCTGTGCCTGGGGGCAGACCGGGGTGGGACGGCTCAGGGCTCGGCAGCAGCACCGATTAAACCAGCTGCATTCCCCTTGAATTTGGCCCCAAGGCAAAACAGGACCCCCGGGGAGGGCTTGGGGACCCTTTACCTTTTGTGATCCCACAGTTCAGCTCCGCCGCCAGCTTCCTGCCAAGGGGAGAGCGAGATGGGGGTGAGGGGTCCCGGCCACCCCATGCCCACCACCACCCACCTCCTCGCACCCGCTGCAGAGGGGCTGCGCTCCTTGATACCCCGCGAGCAGCCGAACAGAGCCGCTGTGCTTTGAGGGGGCAATGCTGGGTCCCCCGGGGGCGAAGCGGGGGGCAGGATGGGACCCACCTCTTCCTGCGGCAGAGGAAAGCCAGCAGCAGGAGGCTGGAGCAGAGGAGCACGAAGCCGCCGATGAGCAGCATCACCAGCAGCGTGGAGCCTGGGGAGGGAGGGCAGTGTCAGCCCCCGGGTGCCCCATCCCACCCCTCTGCACCCATGGGTGCCAGGAGCCCTCCCGGGGCCACCAGAGAAGGAAAATCAATGTGTTGTCACGGGGGGGATCTTAAAGCCCGAGTGGGTCCGTCAATGCCTGGAGCACCCACAAGATGCTGCTGCACCCCAGGGCAGCCCCCCATGGCACCCACCTGCCTTCTCCGGGTCCAGGGCGACGCCGGGGATGGGTGTGAGGCTGGCCGGGTGGCTGGTGGGGACGGGGACCTCCTTGGGGACGCTGGGCACTGCGGGGCAGAGCGGGGACCATGAGTGTGGGACCACCACCGGGTGCACGGGGAGGCAGAGGTCCCCAGGGGACATTTGGGACATAGGGGGGTGCGGGGTGAGAGCTCCCGCGGAGGGGCTCACCGTAGGGCCGGGGCGCGCGGACCCGTGCCAGCTGGCAGCCCACCAGGGCCACCTTCAAGGCCACACGCTGGTGCCAGCTCTGGGGCGTGACGCGGACGTAGCGGGCGACGATGGGGGGGATGAAGGCATTGGAGACCTCCCCGTGGCTGTCGGTGTTTCCTTCAAAGACCTGCCGGAGAGGGTGAAGAGGGTGCTGAGAGCCAAATGTCTGCGGGCAGGGGGTCTGCAGCCCCCGCCATTGACCCCCCCATGCCCACCTTGTCCTCTTGGCCACCGCTGCCTCTGTAGGGTCTCCAGTTCTTCCCGTCGCGGCTGGAGGAGACCCGGTAGGACGTCACGTAGTAGTCGTACTGCTCGGAGGAACCCTTGGTGATGATGCCTGTCGGTGCAGAAGCGAGCCCGGGGCGGGGGGCCCTGCTGTCAGTCGGGGGGTGCAGGGCCGGGGAGGGGCTCGGGGGGCTGCCCTGTGCCCCATCCGCACCGGGATGTGCCCCATGGCATGGAGCAGAGCTTTCCCACCCAGAATAACCCCCACCTCTGGGATACCTGGGTCTCTGCTGGGAGGGGACCAGGGGGGCAGGACATGTCACCTCCCTGGGTAACCCCCCCAGGGGTTCCCTCCAGCCCTGGGAGGGGGTTTGGGTGGCAGATTCAAGCGCCGGACCCCCCGTTCTGCCCCCAGGAGCTGATAACCTCCGGCCCCGGCTGCCAGCCCCGCATTCCTCCCTCCTCCAGCCTCCGGCCGGACAATGTCCCCATTTTCCTCCCCGCGGTCGCCAGCCGACGCCGCACAAAGCCCCCGCTTTCGGCAGGCTCCGGCCGAACAAAAGGCGCTCGCTGGCACCAGATGCAAGAGCATAATATTAACTTGTTCATCCCAGAAACGGCTGCAGATGAGGGGGGGCAGGGACAGCGGGGACAAAAGGGGGACGGGGGACAGCCGTGGGAGGGTTGGTGCTGTCTGCATCCCAGTTTGCACCAGTAAAACCATGGCACAAGGAGTTCCAATGCCTCCTAGGAGTTACGGGGGGGGGTTGCAACTGCTCTGGCAGTTTTTGGGGGGGGGGGTGAGGCTGGCACCCATGTCACCATGGGGAGGACAGTGGTCAGGGTGGCCTGGGGATGGGGTCCGCTGGCCGACACCCACCTGTGACGTTCCTGCGGGTGCCCAGGTCCAGCTCCAGCCAGGCGCCCTCGGAGCCGGGTTCGGCGGCCCAGGAGTGGCCGGCGGTGCTGAGCGCTGCCCGTTCGGCCGCCCAGGCTCGGTCCTGCCCCAGCGCGTCCACCTCGTGCCACCAGGACGAGGCGTTGAAGGCTGCCACCTCCAGCGCGTCGCCGCAGGCTGGCAACGGGAGATGATGGCAGGCTGGGAGCCCTGGACCCCCAGCTGGGCACGGGGTGGGGGGTGGCAGCCAAAGTCGTGGCTTAATTTCAGGGGAAATGGGAAAAAATACCTTTGTGGAATATGAGCCGCTTCTCGGAGAGGGATCCCCTGCAGGGAGGAAAGCGGGGGGAGCATGGTGGGGTCCCCAGGTGAATAAACCCCGGGGGTCTCCAAAATCAAGGGGTGACAGGTCCCCGGTGTCAGTGTGGATGGGTCCCACGGCTGGGTGCGGGGTGCAGCTGGGATCCCACGGCTGGGTGCGGGGTGCAGCAGGGGTCCCCAGCTCCCCTTCACCCACCTTTTGGAGTGGAGCCCGTTGGCGAAGGCCGACTCGTAGAGCGTGATCCCCTTCTCCCGGCTCAGGGTGACCTGCCCCCCCAGCTCGTCCGCGATCACCCCGGCATGCACGGCCGCCTTGCACAGCACCGAGGTCTGCAGGGAGCAGGGGAGGGGTGACAGCAGCCCCCCCAGCGGGGGCGGGGTGGCCAGGCACCCCATGGGGCACCCCATGGCCAAACCTATCCCCCATGGTCTGCTGGGGGGTGACAAGCAGTAGCCACGTGTGCTGGGGACCGTCCCCAGCGGGTGCACCCATGGGTGCTACCCCATGGGTGCTGACTCGCGCAGCGGGGTGCCCCGTGGGACAAGCCGGGCTCTGCACTTACGTCCCGGTAGCCCTGGCTGGGGTTGCCCCAGATGTCCCCATCGATGTCCTTGCAGCCCGCGGGGCAGTACACGCTGAAACACACGGCGAGGGGGGGTCAGGTCCAAATCCCCTCCGCGCACCCGCTTTGCTCCCCAACCCGCCACGGTTGCACCCCAAGAGCCCTGGGAGAGGGATGGGGATGAAACTGGGGCTGATGGGGACCAGCAGCGATGCCGGGGTGGGGGATGCCAAAGCGGGGACCACTCACACCCCCTGGCCACTCACCTGACGTGCTCCTGGGTGTAGTGGGTGCCTCGAACCAGGCAGGAGACCAGGTCTGCAAGGCAGGGACACCCCAGGGTGAGGGACCCCCCCCGCCCCACAGCACCCACGCCTGCCCCAGGGCACCCTGTCCCAGTGGATGGCCCCATTGTCCCTGCAGCCATCGGCTCTGCCTGATATTGGGGTCCCAGCTGACCTGGGGGTGCAGGGTGCTGTGGGGGGTCCCAGCTGGCTGTTGTGCCCCAAGCCAGGGAGAACATGGGTCTTCAGGGAGCTTGGGGTGACGGGACCCCACCCTGGGGTCAGCAAGGAGCTCCCTCCACCCCTAGCCATGCCCCCCTCATGGGCCAAGACACAACCCGGGGGGGTCTGTGCATCCCTGGGGGACGCTCCCCCCTACCTGGGTGCTGCGAGGTGGCGTAGGACAGGAGGAGGCCTCGTCCCGAGTGGTGGCTGGTGCTGTTGAACAGGACGGTCACAGCACTGGAGTTTGTCACCAGGAGCGGGGCGGCGGGGCCGGCGTTCCTGCAGTAGGGCCCTGCCGGCAGGGACGGGGCCGTGGAGAGGATTGGGGCTCCCCGGGGACAGGCGCGGGCACCCGGACCCCGGGGCTTCACCTGCCCCAGCTCAGCCCTCGCCAGGGCCAGGGGGGCTCAGGCATTTGGGCTGTGCTTAGGGAAGGATGCTCAGGGGGGTCCCAGCACCAGGGTGGCCCCATGCAGGGGGGTCCCAACCCAGGGTGGTTCCATGTCAGGGTGGTCCCAGCCCCAGGGTGGTCCTAGCCCCAGGGTGGCCCCATTCCCAGGGTGGCCCCATGCCCAGGGTGGTTCCATGTCAGGGTGGTCCCATGCCCAGGGTGGTCCCAATCCCAGGGTGGTTCCATGTCAGGGTGGCCCCATGCCCAGGGTGGCCCCATGCCCAGGGTGGTTCCATGTCAGGGTGGTCCCAGCCCCAGGGTGGTCCTATCCTGAGGGTGGCCCCATGCCCAGGGTGGTCCAACCCCAAGGTGATCCCATGCCAGGGTGCTCTAACACCAGGGTGGCCCCGCACCTAGGGTGGTCCCATGCCAGGGTGGTCCAACCCCAAGGTGGTCCCATGCAGGGTGGCCCCATTCCCAGGGTGATCCCATGCCCAGGGTGGCCCTATCCTGAGGGTGGTCCTATGCCCAGGGTGGTCCCAACCCCAGGGGGGTTCCGTGTCAGGGTGGTCCCAGCCCCAGGGTGATCCTATCCTGAGGGTGGCCCCATGCCCAGGGTGGTCCAGCCCCAAGGTGATCCCATGCCAGGGTGCTCTAACACCAGGGTGGCCCCGCACCTAGGGTGGTCCCATGCCAGGGTGGTCCAACCCCAAGGTGGTCCTTTGCAGGGTGGCCCCATTCCCAGGGTGATCCCATGCCCAGGGTGGTCCCAAGCCCAGGGTGGTTCCATGTCAGGGTGGTCCCAGCCCCAGGGTGGTCCTAGCCCCAGGGTGGCCCCATCCCCAGAGCAGTTACGTCCATGCAATGGGGGGGGCCTGGGGCACAGCCCCCCTGCAGCTCACCCTGTCCCCGCCATCCCCAGCTCCTCTCCCCCACACTGTCCCCCCGCAGCCCCCAGGCACGGGGGTCAGAGCTGGACCAGGCTCTCGGGGGGCACCCCAAGATGTCCCCACCTCCCCAAACAGGGACAGACGGGCTCCCAGCCAGGCAGGGACCCCCCCACCTCCCAAGGCGGGGGCCTTCCCCCAAGGCCTCTTCATTCCACCACGGCTGGGATGGTGCGAGTGGCCACCAGCCCTTATCAGGCGCCTGCCACCGTGTCCCCCACTGCCGGGGCTGGCACGCACGGTGCAGCCCCGCGGGACCCCAAAATGGGGGCTGCATCCCCGTCCCCTCCCCACCTCCCCTTTCACAGGCACCTCCGAAGCTGCCTCCTAAATCCCTCTGGTTTAATCCAAATTAATTTGCAGTCTCCATCTCCCTGATTAAAACTTCGGCTTAGCAGGCAGGCGGGTTCCTTGGGGACATCTCTGGTCCCAACCGGGGACAAGAAGTGGCCCCAATCCCTGGACTGCCATCACCCCCCCTCCCCGTGTCTCTCTGCTCTGCATCATGTCCATCACCGGGGCCTCGGGGCGCCCAGAGATGCTTTGAGCAAATGCCATCGTTGCCCTGGGGACAGGGAGCTGTGTCCCTGTGTCCCCGTGGTGCTGGTGGTGAAAACCACCAGGTGGGGTCCTGCCGTGCCTCAGTTTCCCCACCCTAACCCACACCCTCACCCTGCGTCATAATTAACCGAGAGATCAAGCCCAGGGGACGCGGGACACGCGTGTGTCACAGGGTCACAGATGTGACGGAATGAGTGTTCTGCATGATATGCAAATGACATGCATATGGGATGCAGATGACACACATGCACAGATTTCCCCACCCGCTGGCAGATGCCAGCGCTGCCCTGGTGCTGCCACGTCTGGTACGGTGCCCACCCGGCCGGCGGCTCCGGAGACCCCCTGGGTGCTGGGGACCCCTCGGCCGAGCCGCGGGCTGGAGGCTGCCACCCCCGCGGGGACCCCGGCGCGTCCCCAGGCAGGATCAGGCCGGGTGCCAGACACCGGGTCTGAGTCAGCAGGAGGGAACCCACAGCCTCCGCCTGCTCCGGCCGCTTCCCGAAAAACATCTGGGACTTCTCAAGAGCCGGCGTCAGCCGCGGGCGAGGGAGTGGGACCCCGGCCCGGCGTCACCCCCCACCCGTCGGCACGCATGGCCCTGGCGAAGGCACCCAAAGGGGCTGTGGGTGCCCAGCCACCTCCCCCAGCCCTCCCTCACCTCCACCAGCCCCCCAGGAGCATCATCTGGGGGTCCCCCCTTTCCTGCATGGTTCCGGGACCCCTCAGCCTGAGCCAGGCGGTCTCTCGACTTTGGGGTCCTGGGAGATGGGGACAAACGCGTCCCTGAGGCCACAGCAGAGGGGATGGGGACTGGGGACCCTCACGTGCTGTCACCCCTCTGGGTACAAGCCCGGAAAGGGTGAAAGCCCTGGAAAACAGGGAAAAATCCCCATCCCGGGAGCAGTAGCGAATTTAAACTGGCTCCTTTCCACCCCACGTTTCCCACAGCGTCCCCTGCCCAGCCCCTGCCCCTCACCGGGCCTCGGGGCTGCTCCTCGATCCCATCCCATCGACACCCTGGTGCCGCTGCCTCCCTCCCCTCCCAAGACGTCTCCCCCAGCGCCCGCCACGCTCCCGGTGCTGTCAAATCCTTCCAAGACCATTAAATCTCTCCGGGAAAATCCTGGAAGCGTTTGGGCAGCGGCTGGGCGGACAGAATTAATTAATCGGTAGCTGCATCTGGTCTCATCTGGGTGCCCCCCCCATGGCTTGGCAACAGCCCCCTCCTTGGGTACCCCACTCCTCGGGTACCCCCTCCTCGGGTACCCCCATCCTCAGATATCCCCCTCCTCAGGTACCCCTGTCCTCGGATATTCCCCTCCTCAGATAACCCCCTCCTCGGATATCCCCCTCCTCGGGTACCCCCATCCTCGGGTACCCCCCTCCTCGGGTACCCCCATCCTCGGGTACCCTCCTCCTCGGCTACCCCCCTCCTTGGATATCCCTCTCTTTGGGTATCCCCCTCCTTGGGTAACCCCTTCCTCGAACACCCTGTCCTCAGATACCCCCCTCCTTGGGTACCCCCCTCCTTGGGTATCCCCCTCCTTGGGTACCCCCCTCGTTGGATATCATGCTCCTCGGATACCCCCCCTCCTTGGATACCCCCTCCTTGGATACCCCCTCCTTGGATACCCCCTCCCCATGATGAAATCAGCTAAAAAGCCGGATTTTCCCGATATTCTCCTCATCCAGGACTTTACACAACGTGTTATCACACACCCCCCCACCCCATCCGCAAGCCCCTCGGCGGGCGCTGCCTCAGTTTCCCCCGGGAATCCCCCCCCCCCCCTTACCGTAGGCGGTGCCGGCCTGGGGGTCGGCGAGCAGCAGGGAGCTGCGGGCGCAGCGCTCGGAGGGTTCCAGGTCCACGTCCCCGAAGGCCAGGAGGAGGGAGGTGCCCGGGGGGGCGCGCAGCCGCCAGCGGCAGGCGGTGTGGTTGGGGTAGGTGCCCGGGTAGTTCTTGGAGCTGAGGGTGCCGCTGTGGGGTGTCAGCAGCGTGTGGCCGCAACCGTCCCCTGCGGAGAGACCGGAGGGCAAGGGGGGGGGCGGGCTCAGCCAGGCTGCTCCCTGCCTCAGTTTCCCCACTTGGCACGGCCCCATGGGGGACCTGCAGCCCCTTCAAATGCTTTCCTCGTCTGAAATATCATTTTTTTGTGACTTTTCTGGCCGTTCCCCCCACCGGCGACAGTCCCCGGGGGGGGATCCAGAGCTGAAGCTGCCTCAGTTTCCCCCCCGCAGCCATCCCAGCACACACCTGCACCTCCAGCTCCTCTCCATCCCCCAGGCCAGGAGGATCCCAATTTTGGGGGATACAAAAGGATGCAAAGAGGAAATACCCCCCTACACAGGGGGCTGTAGAGCACCGAGCAGCCCCCGGGAACCCCCCCGGGCTGCAGCCTTGACCTTGAGGATGACCTTGGGCAGCTGCATCCCCATCGCCTCCTCCCCGGGGCCGTGCCAGCACCCGCCACAAAAGGGGCTTTTCTCCGGGCTCGCCGCCCCCGGCCACGAGGGAATATCCTGGAAACTTGAGTTAAAAGTGCCCGATGTCGGGGACCAGCCAGGATTTCTGGTGGAGCTGGGGCAGGATTGGGGCATAGGGAAGGGCACGGAGGGGGGAAAGCACCGCTCAGCCCCTCTGGGGGGGCTGGGAGGGGGGGGTCCATCGTTCACCCCCCCCCGTTGCATCCCCAAAAAGCTGCTGCTCCTGCCAAGCATCATCCTGGCACAGTCGGAAAGAAAAGCGATGGCGGGCACGGCTTCGCCCCTGCCTTGGCTGCCCTCCTCGTCGCCGGGAGACGGCACAAAGCACCGGCGGGGGAAAATCCTGCAGGGATAAAAAAAGGGGGGGTGGGGGGGCCGGAGGTGGAAGATGCCAACCCCCCCCCCACGGAGCCCACTCCTGCCTAGCCTGCGGGAAGGGCTGGCGGCCAAACCGGGGGGGTTTATCCTGTGAACATCCCCTGGGCAGGGATGCGGGACGGGGTGAAATTCCCAATTTTCCCCCCCCCGGGCTGGGCAGCGGCCCCTGTTATGGCCAAACCGGGAAGGATCAGGCCCTCCGGGGCTGTGCGGGGGTACGGGGGGCAGGGTGGATGGGCGTAACGGCACGGGGGACCCCGGGGTTGCCGGGAAAGCGGCTCCCAGAGGGACTGCTGTGCCGGGAGGAGAGAAATCTGGGATATTTTGGGGAGTTTCCAACAAGGAAGGTTGGAGCCAGCGGGATCTGCATGGAAAACCCTCTCTGGCCAGGACAGCCTGGCACGTGCGCCCGAGCTGGGGGTCTTGGATGGACCCCCCCGGTGGGTGTGGAGTGGCTGGGGGGGCCCCATCCTGGGAAAAACCAATCCCGGGAAAATAAATCCTTGATAAAAGCATCCCGAGCGTGGCCGGCACATGCCAGGCGGGAATGCCAGAGATAAGCCGAGAGCCGCACGCGCACCCAGCGATTTGGCTCCAAAGATGCTACCAAGGGGCCGGGAAACCACCTCCCCCCTCCAAAAACAATCAATTGCCAAAAAATGGGAAAACTGGATTTCCGCTGGGTGAAGGCGAAGGCGCGGCCGGGCCCCCGCTGGGGCCATCCCTGCCCGGGATTTGTTTGTTTTCTCACAGGATGCAGGAAAGACACAACAGGGCGATGCTCCGGGAAAAACCCGGCACGCTCCCGCCTGCGGCACGCTGCCGGCCCCCGGGAGAGCTCCCCCGCGTCCGCTGACGGGTTTGGGATCTGGTAGAAACCCGCTGCGGGATGTCTCCCAAATCACACGTGGGGAACGCAGCGGGGTCCTGCCCCCGGTGATCCCGTCCTGGCCCGTGCCTCAGTTTCCCCTCGCTGGGGACGATGCTTTGGGTGTCCCGTCCTCGTCTCCTCGCTCTCGGATGAGTTGGGGACGAGCGGTACCGGGGAAAATCGGTGTGAGGTTTGGCTGAACGTTCCCTCGGGGCCTTCCCGGACCCCGGCGGGTGCAAATCCCCCCTGGAGCGATGCTGCCGGGGTCTGCAGCATCCCCGGGATGGAGCCCGTTCCTGGTTCTCCCGGCTGTTCACCGTAAGCTCCAGCGATCCTCTTAAACTGGGGCAGAGTCGGGCCCCCGGGGATTAGGGGTTCCCGGGGGAAGCCGACCCCGGGACCCCCGGGGCAGGCGGCACCGCGGCACCGGGAGCAGGGTGGGACAAGGGGAGCGGGGCGGGGGCTGCGGGGAGATCAGGCGGGTGCGGGACCGGGGCGATGCGGGGGTGGTGGAGGTAGCGGGGAGCTCATCCCGTCCCGTACCGGAGCAGACGGATGGCGGGGACCCTGTCCCGGATCGGTACCGGGGCAGGTGGACCGCGGGGACCCCGTCCCGGAGTGGTCCCGGTCTGGGGACAGCGGGGACCCGTCCCGGATGGGTACCGGGGAGCCCATCCTGGTCCGATCCCGGTCCGGACCGTCCCGGGTCGGTACCGGGGCAGGGGGGAGCCCGTCTGGTCCCCGTCCCCGTCCCGCTCCCCGTCCCGGTCCCGGGCGCGGCACGGCGCACAGCCCATCCCAGCGAGGGAAGGGGAGCCCCGGGGGTGCCGGTGGGAGCGGGGGTCCCGGTGCCGTGTCCCGGTGCGGGGTCCCCCGCCGCCGGTGCCCCGCAATCCGCACTCACCGTCCTGTCCGCCGGCCGGGCGCAGCCCCAGCGGGCCCAGCAGGAGGCAGCGGCGGAGCAGCGCCAGCGCCAGCGCCCCCCGCGCCGCCCCGCCGCCCGCCCGCATCCTCCCGCCGCCGCCGCTGCCGGCCCCGTCGCGGCCCCGCCGCGCCCGCCACCCCGCGCCCGCCCCCGCCCGCCCCCGTCGCGCCCATTGGCTGCCGCCGCCCGGCCCCGCGTTCCCATTGGGCCGCCTCGCTGTCAGTCAGCCGGCAGCGCCCGCCTCGGGGGGCGGGCGCGGCGCGGTCCGGCCCGGGGGAGCGGGGGGCTCGGCCGGGCCGGCGGTGCGGGGTCCCGGGCACCCCGGGGGGGCCTCGCTCGGGGCTGGGGGACGCGGAGCGCCGGGGCGGGGCTGGGGACCGTCCCAGATGCCCCACGGGGACCGTGGGGGCTGGGGTCGGACCCGCCGTAGGGGTGCGGAGCCCCCCGGGCGGGGCTGAGGGTGCCCGGTACCGCGTTCGGCTCCCCGCCGCCCCGGGCCATCCTGGCAGGGGCCGGGCCCCCCCCGTTGCCCCCCACGCCGTCACTCGTGTCCCCGCCTCACGGGGGAAACCACGGGGCGGTGCCGCCGGCCGCCGCCAGGGGGCAGCACGGCGCCGCCGGCGCGAGTCGCGCCGTCGTCCCCTTTAAGGCAGGCGGCGGCCGGAAGTGCTGGCGGCCGAGGCCGCGGCGGCTACTGCGCATGCTCCCTCCTGCCCGGCCCGTTTCCCCCCCCCTCCCCCTTCTCTCAGCCCCCGGACTCGGCCGCTCGGCGACGGTAAGGGCCGGCCGGCGCCGCGCTACGGGAGCCGGGAGGGGCCAGGCGGCGGCGCGGCGGGGCGGGGCAGGGCGGGGCGGGAGGGGGCCCGGCCCGGCCCGCCGGGGAGGGGAGGGGGCGCCCCAGCGCGCGCCGCCGTACGTGCCGCCGCCGCGAGGGCGGACGTCGCGCGCCGCGGGGGGGTGGGGGGGGCCGCGCCGCTGCGTCCGCCCGCGGGGGGGGGGGGGGGAGGCCACACCCCCTCCCCCGGGCAGCCCCGCCCCGCCGCCGCCGCCGCGCGCCGCGGGGGGGACCCCGCGCCTCCCCCCCGCGCCTGACCCCTGACCCCCCGGCAGGGGGGGCGGCTGCGGCCTTGTGGGGGGGCGCTGACCTCTGACCCCTCACCTCGGCGACCCCCGTCCTCCGGGGTGACCTCTGCCTCCCGGGGGGGCCGGGGCCTCCCCTCGGCCTAGCGGCCCCCACCGGGGCTGGGGGCTCCCGAGGCGGGGGCAGCGTCCCCTGTGCTGCCCCGGGGGGTCCCCCGGGCCCCACCGGCCCCGCACCCCAGGCCTGGGCTCGGCCCCCCGCCCGGAGCCGGTCACCGTCGGGGTTTCTCCGTCTCCCGGTGACCCCCCACGCCGGAAATCCTGAGGAAGCCGCGGCCCTGCCGTCCCACGGGGGGTCCCGGGGGAGCAGCACCGGGGAGCGCTGCCCCGGGCGGGGGTCTGGCCTGCCCCGGGGAACCCTCGAGCCCTGAGCGGGTGAAGACGCAGCCGAGGAGGGAGGCGCAGTGACCCGCGGGGGGTGCGTGGGCTGTGGAGCGCGTCCCCTGCGCCCCAGCCGTGGGCCACCGGGCCCGCCGTCCCCTGCCCGGGGCTCCTCTCCTGACAGAAGCGCTTTCCCAGAAGCTTTTAAACCCCGAGGGGTGGTCCTGACCCGCGCAGGGCCGACCTCCAGCCCCACAGGGGTAACAAAACCACCTTCACACCTCCCTGCGAGCGCAGGGCGGCTCGGTGACCCCCTGCCAGGATCTCCTGCGGCACCGCACCTCTGCCGCCGGGAATACCGGCTTCTCCGCAGCCCCTGTGCGGTGGGAAGGGTCAGCCCCAGGCACGTGCGGGTTTGCTCGGATGGTGCCAGCCTGCGGGGCCAGGGAAAGCCGCTGCCGGCTCGGGAAGTTATGAGTGGGATGGCACTGGGGGGGATCTCTCTCTGTTGGTTTTGTATCGTCGGATGAGACGTCCCTGGCTATCGTGATCGAGAGGGGAGGAGAAATCCTCGTGTGTGTTGACAGGCACTTGCCGTCTCTCTCTGGTGGTGAATTTAAAATGCCTGGTCCCCTCTTTGGAGCCGGAGCTTTGCTCTGCCGGCCCTGCGGTCCCCACTAGCCCAGCCTTTGCTGCGGCGGGACTGGGCGATCATGCTTACACACCGCTGCCTGCCCCTCTCCCTGCACAGGCAGCGGTGCTGCCACGGTACAGACCTGCCTCTGCTTTGCCCTCTGCAGCACCGCGGCACCCCGCCACCGCCGGGCTTCATGTGAGAGATGGCGAATGCCGAAGTGAGCGTCCCTGTGGGTGATGTGGTGGTTGTACCAAGTGACGGAAACGAAGGGGAGAACCCGGAGGATACCAAAACCCAAGTGATATTGCAGCTTCAGCCGGTGCAGCAAGGGTGAGTTGGACGGTACCGGTGTGTCTGGGAGGTGCTGGGTGGGGTGGGGGGCATCCCTGTAGATTTTCATGTGTGGGGACCAAGCGTCACTGCGTTTTCCAGGTCTGCGTCGGTTTTGTGTCACGCACGATAGAGAGAAAAATACAACGCAAAAAAGCTTTTGTGTGCGTCGCTGTCACGGGGCCTCCGAGGACTGAAATTGTCCTGCGGAGACGTGTCCGCGCGATGCTGGATCGCGGTGGCTGTGGCAGTGGGGAAGCGGCGCGGTGGTCACGGTGCTGCCCCAGCCACGCATCCTCCCGGTCTCCCTCTTCCCTCTCCAGCCCCAGGGTGCGTTTTTACAACACTGCAGCTGCTGTACGTGGTGGTCTGTGCCCGTGTGTGCAGATCCGCATATGCCTCTGTGCCAGCTTTCCCCTGAAATAATCCTCCTCTAAAATACGATGAAGCTGGGATGTTGGAGGGAATTTACCCATGGCAGCTGCTGCGGAGAAGTGGCTGCCACCAGGCACTTCATCTTAACTCTGGATCGATCAGGACATAAATATACAGGCTCCAGTTTGGTAATATTCGCAGAGCAGGGTGGCTGTAGGCCTGACAGTGACTCTTCCCTGCGTGATCACCCGTGCTGCAGTGTCACACAGGGCTGGAAGGGAAATCCTGGGGCACTGAGCTCTGCTTCCTGTTGTCGTGGGTAACTGCCTGTAGCAGAAACCAAGAGGAGGAGGCACAGGGAAGCGCACTGCAGAGCTGCTTCAGTGGCGCTGGCAACGTGGAGGGTGCGATGACAGGACTGGGAACGCCTCTGCGTGTTTCAGTCCTTGGGATTATTATCGTATTTTGTACGTGCCAAAAAAATGCCTGTGATTGAATCTGTATCAAACGAAATCCACATCCCTGGAGGACGGGCAAGAAAGAAACGAACCGAATTTTTAACCACATGCTGTGAATCTTAATTTCCCATGATTTATATAGTTTGTTTACGGATGGCCGCTTTCACAACAGGATTTACCAAGAGAGCTCTGAGGCCAGCGCCGCTGTAGTGGCCGTCGAAACCCACACCATCCACAAGCTAGAAGAAGGGATCGGTGAGTTCCCGCTTGGCGTGGGCGGAATCCCCTCCTCTGCAGGGCTGGTCGCCGCTGAGCTGGTGTCTCCAGTTCGCTGGGCTTCCTTCTGGCTCTGCCCCTGCAGATGCTGTTTCCCAGGCATGGATGTGGGTGCAGGGTCTGGGCATACTCTGGAATAAGAGTCTGCTGTTACTGCTTGGTCTCAAAAGTCCTGGAACTGAGATCCTGGCTCTCCTGCAATGAATGGTAAGGGCTCCCACGGGGTCCAGGGGAGCCGAGATTTCACCCTAGTCTTGGTGCGCAGACACTAGCAGGCAGGAATGATGGTTATAAGGATGGCAGTTGTGTCTGCGCTGGCTGAGGCATCAGACTCTGATTGCTGGTTCTGTGCTGAACGATCAGCCTGACAGTTTGGGTTGGATGTTCAGAAGAACCGAGCAGGTTGGCTCTGAGTGCTCCCTGCCATCCTGAGGAGCATGTGGGAAAAGGCTCCTGTCATTAGGTGCTATCGCTAGATCTTGACTAGTGTTCTGCTTCCTGTGTGGGTGTGGGTCTTTTGGCAGAAACTCTGCCTGTGAAGAGAATATATTATCAGTAAATATCTGATATCGCTGCTAAAGAGATACCAGAGCTCCGAAAAATTTGAGAGATATCTGTGCTTCAAATTTTAAAGCATTTTGTTTCCACGAAGACTGTTCTCATTGACACCCACCCCCCCCAGATGTGTTGGATTTCTGATCTCGCGTTCTCCTGATAGATGAGCTTCATTTTAAGTGTTGCTATATTAAAAAGCGGATGCCAGTTGCTTTTAGAGCTTGTAATTGGAGAAGGCTGAGAGAGGACTGATCCTGAGCTGGGATCGGCCCTTCTTTTGGTTTCCTGACAGTAGGTCTCACAACCTGTGAGCTTTCAGCTCCCACCTTGTGGGATTTGAGCCTCTCGGGTGGAAAGTTTCATTTTCACCCGTTCCTCCCTCAGACCCCAGCACCATTGAAACGAACGAGGAAATCGAGATCGCCTATCCCATCACCTGCGGGGAGAGCAAAGCCATCCTGCTCTGGAAGAAGTTCGTCTGTCCGGGAATTAATGTCAAGTGTGTAAAGGTAAGGGAGTTTTCGCAGCGGATTCCTTCTCTGCTCTCAAGGTCTGGTGCTTGACCTCCGCAGGACTTTCTTACTTTTTGTGTTTCGTCTGAGCCTTTTCCTGGAGCCGAGTGACTTTGCCTTTGCGGCGTGCTGGATTGTTAGCGCTAAAATTGTTTCTAGCATGGGGAGAAGCAGGGGAGGAGTGGGTTAAGGAGTGAAGGCCCATCACGCACCTTATATTTCAGTGCTGCTCTTGATTACTGTTTAAAGCGGAGTCGTATTTGTCACTTGACAAGGGACTTGGAGCTGAAGATAAGCAGGGGATGCGTACTGAGATCCGCCAGAGCTTTTCGTCCTTGTCTCTTTCCCTTGGTGTCCTGATACTCCACTCCTGTCACTTCCTCAGTGAGCAGGTTGCATCGAGAAGAGAAATCTTGCTGTTACCTTTTTCCGCTTGAGAGCTTGCTAATGTAACAGCTGATGTGCTGAGGCTGAGTCCCCGTGTGCTGCTGCGGCGAGAGCGCTCTGCTGCTGACCCTCAACAGGAACTATCTTAGTCGCTGGAGCAGGACGGAACAGATGCCCGAGTGAATACCTGTGTCAGCTAGATGTTGCTCGGCTGTTTGATGTAATAGGAGTCTGCCATAATGATCTCTGGGATGACTGTACGTGTTCGCAGAAGGAGCTAATTTGGCTTATGCCTCGTACGAAAGCCTTCAGGGCTGTTCTTGGCTAGAGCTGTGCGGTTCGAATGCCGATGGCTGGCAGGTCATCCCTGCAAACGCATCCATTCCGGAGTTATAAGCATTGCTGTGCCGAGGGGATCAAAGCTGGTAGGAATTTGAGAAGCAGCTCCTCTTTCTGGGTAGAAGTGTGGCCTCAGATGAGCTGTGGACTGGCTGTGTTGGATGTCCCAATACAGTCTTCCGAAGCGATGTTACCCTGTGTTTGCTGAACCTCTGTTTATCTCCTTGTCAGTTCAATGACCAACTGATCAGCCCGAAGCATTTTGTTCACCTGGCTGGGAAGTCTACCCTGAAGGACTGGAAGAGAGCCATTCGCCTCGGAGGAATCATGCTGAGGTATTTGACTTGCCTGCCACTGTGTCCAGCTTCAGGGCTTCATCTCTGCAGCTGCAGGATCCCGAGCAGGCATTTTGTCTGCTTTGCAGTCCCCGGGAGATCTCTTGGAGGTTCACGTTACCTGGCCAGCAAGCTGCAGCACCTCTGGGCAGAGATCCTGGCCCCAGGTCTGAGGGGCAGGATTCCTCATCCTGTGCAGAAGTGGCCTCGCCTGGGGGAGCTGGTACTTGGTGGGGGTGGAGCAGGACGGGAGCCCTGTACATGAAGCTGGGGGATGGCTTGGATTTGCCATTTGAAAGCTCTGCAGATGTTTTGTGGGCAGAGTGGCACTGGGTCTCCCTTTCTCCGTCCTTCCCATGGCCGTAGCATTCCTACGTGGAATACTCCCTTTTGTCTCCAGGCTGAAATTTGAGCTGAGCCTGGTTCTCTCCCCACTCCCTGCACAGGAAGATGATGGACTCGGGGCAAATCGACTTCTACCAGCACGACAAAGTTTGCACCAACACCTGTCGAAGCACCAAGTTTGATCTCCTGATCAGCAGCGCCCGCGCACCGGTGCCGGGGCAGCAGAGCGTGGTGCAGACTCCGACATCAGCTGACGGTACAAAACCAGTTAGCAACGCCGCAGGAGTTTCCCTCTGATGCTCCTCTCCCTCCCTGGGCTATTCAAATCGGGTTGATCCACACACACACTGTACACCTTCTCCCCAGGCGTAGCAGGGCAATCCCGCCGTTCGGGAGACTGCTCTGATTTCTGAGGAGGAAAACGCTTCTCGTTCGCTCAGAGAGGTCTCAGCAGCATCTGTCAGGGAGCTCTGCTCTGCAGTAATGGGAGGGCTGGAAAGCAGCTGGTATTAAGCAGTGACTAGAGGCAGCCTTGGGAGCCAGGGGAGGCTCACCTTGAAAGGGAGCCCTGTTCTGGGGTCAGCATGTGAGCAAACAGCTGAGAGCTTGCACAGTGTTTCCTGATGTCCTATCTGAGGGTCTATTACAAAGGCTCGAGGTGGGCTGATACTCAGAGATGAATCTAGGCATGCTGACCTCCAGCCTGCTCCACATTACCTGGAAGTCCAGAAATGGTATGGTGGCTGGACACGATTTGACTGTCATTCCAACTGCAAATTCTCAGCAAATCCCCTGTTTCAGAGCAGAAAACGATCTCTTTGCTGAGGTTAGGGGAGAAGACTACTCCCAGCCGTACTCATTCAGCTGGGCAGGTTACATTTCTCTAAGGCCCTGGGTGGATGAGATGGCAGAGTTGTCCATAGGCTAAGGAGAATCTCCTGCAAAGCACGTAGTAAAACCTTACAGTGGCTGCAGATTGGCTTAGTCCCAAATTTGATCCAGAAACTTAGGATTGAATCAGATCCGTTTCCCTTCTATAAACCAGCTTGGACCCTGACCCTGTCATTTCCTGAGAGATTAGGGCATCTCTGGGGAGCAGAGCTCTCTGTTGATGATGCAAGAAGGGTGACTGGGCTGAGGCTTATTTGTTCCCTTCTTTATTCTGATCCCTTTCTGCTCATTTTATGCCAGGACTCCAGTTTGCTTTTTGGAGGGCACGTGGTTTTCCCTCCAGAACCCCCAGAGCCTTTCATAATCACAGTTCCGATGAGAAGCAGCAATATTTGCTTTTAGCTAATTTGGTTGAAAGAGGCCAGGCACAAACAACCTGACGATGAGAGTGAAAAAAGAGCCTGGGAGGGGTGAGGGGGGTGGAAAGCAAAGCAGGGATTCAGGTCTGGCGCTCCGGGTGCCGCAGAGGGAGCTGACGTTGCCTTTCTGGCAGGGAGCATCACCCAGATCGCGCTGTCGGAGGAGAGCATGGAGGAGGGGATCGAGTGGAACTCTGCTCTGACGGCTGCTGTCACCATGGCCACTGAGGAAGGCATGAAAAAGGACACGGATGAGATCTCGGGTAAGCTCAGGCTGCTTGTTGGGTGTTTTCTCACCCTCTCCTTGCCTGTTACGTTCTGGAAACTGAAATCCTGGAAATAAGGAGAGTTTAGGCAATGACAGAGCTGTCCCCCAGCCCCTTGGCTATCCCAGAATTTCCCAGGTGCGCAGGGTCCCTGCCAAGCGGCGCTCCTCACCGCAGCAGGCAGAGTGAGACTTCAGCCCTGGCCTTGTGGCTGATGGATGATCCCCCAGATCAGTTGCTACTAATTACAGTGAGGGGTTTTTTTGTTCATTCTAAGGATGTAAACGTCTGCCAGCCTGGAGCTGGACTGAAACCATCGGGGAGCGGTGTCTTGTTAGTACCCCTGTTAGTACCCTGTCAGCTGTCTTGGCTGTGTCTCTCTGGCTGCGCTGCCTTGCCTTCCCTCTTAGGATCAGTACAGAATTTCCTCAAACAAAGATTTTAAGCTCTGCATCTCGCGAAGGTGAACAGAGGCAGTGAAATGTCGCCTTGGAAGTCATGGTGCTGTTTGAAAACATGTTACTGATTTGCTGCCTGAGTCGGTTTTGTTTCTTTTGGGGTTTTTTTTGCATGTCATATCCACCCCAGTGGCCAAATTAGAAGTCGTCTTGCAAAGTTACTCTTGCCTGAAAGGTTTAAGGTGGCCTTGTGGGCAAAAATGCCAAATGCTTGTACATGTTGAGTTCTTTTTCCCTCTCCTTCTGCCAGAGGACACGCTGATGTTCTGGAAAGGAATAGCTGATGTGGGGCTGATGGAAGAGGTCGTATGCAACATCCAGAAGGAGATAGAAGAAGTCTTAAGAGGCGTCCAGCAGAGGTTGGGTCAGTCTCCCTTCCAGATGACAGGTAGGTTGTGAGCCGCAGCCTCTGGCTCTGCGGTGGGGAAGGACGCTCAAAAGGGGAGCTGCAGGCAAAAAAAAAAAACCTGCCAAGGGTCCCTGCCCACCGTTTAAAGCTGTTGAGTCAGGGTGGTGAGCGAGTTACCGCTCATTAGCTGAGCTGCGGGAGCTGAGGCTGGGTGTGGTCTCAGCCTGCCCAACTGTGAAGCGCATTTGCTTACACCACTGCGGGGGACGAGGACACAACGTGCCACCCTCGTCCCTGAGCAAAATGACCCTGGCAGCTTGCTGAGACCATCGGGGGACTGTCCCCAGCTCCTGGCCCTCATGAAAGCCCACCCAGATTCACTTCTCGGACCAGAGTTATTCAAACACTTTTCTCTGTGACAGTTCAGGCTTAAACAGGTCCTGCCCCCTCGCTTCTCGTTCTGTCTTCACTTGTGCCAGAAAACCTGTTTTTGGGGCTGAACCAGATGAGGGAACTGATCTGGGTTAAAAATAACTCCCCTCCCCGCTTTAGGGTTATTTTTAACTTGGATCAGTTCCCTAATCCAGTTCAGCACATGCCCCTGTGAGCCCAGGGTTTGAGAGCACCTCTTGTTGATGCTCTTGCTGAGAGAACATCCATGTAGCCACAAACTTCATTTTACCCAGGATATTTTTTTTTTATTTTCTAATTTAGCTTTGGGCTGGCGGATCTTTGTGTCTGGTAGGTGGCAGCTTTTGGAAGCTGTAAGTGATTGAAGTCAGTGGATTATAATAGAAATTTTGCACAGCTTTCGGTGGAGCTGGCATGTTAATGACACTGTCAGCAGCATGGGGTGATGATTTGTAGGTGGAGAGCTCGTTTGTATCTCTGTGATTGCAAATTATGCTTTCATTTGCAGCAATTTTGAGCTGCTTGGGTGACACATCTCTGTTTCATTTTCTTTAGCATGTGAATGGGACTATTTAGTCCTTGGATGTCAGAAGGAAGAGGGAGCTGGGTCTGCCCTTGTCAGCCAGCCCTTGGGAAAGAACAGAGAGAGTTTTACAAAAAGCAGCAGAAAAATTTTGGTGTAATACGAGCATCTTTTGAGTACCTGACTGAGTCCCACCTGTGGGACTAGGCACTCGTCCCCATGCACTTTCCTTGCAGATGCTGCAGTCTTGAACAACGTCGCCCACACATTTGGCCTAATGGACACAGTCAAGAAGGTTCTGGACAACAGGAAAAACCAGACAGAGCAAGGAGAGGAACAGTTTCTTTACACGCTGGCAGGTACAGTCAGCGCCTTGTAAGGCTTCTCACCCTGTTGCTGCTCTTGGGAACTGATGTGACCTTCCTTCAACGTATGAACCGTATTTGGGTTATTGTTCAATACACGCTGCCCCAAAACAAATGCATCCCAATCCTTTTCCATCCTAGGGCTTGAGTGGAATCTCCCCTCTCCCTTGCCTCGCAGTGAGCAGTTACTTGGAGCATTCGACAGCCCAAAATCTGTGCCCTTTGCTGCAGCCAGGGTGCTGGGGCTGCGAGCCCGATTCTGTCGGCATTAGGAAATAGGTGCTGCTGTGTGGCTGTCATCCGAGCTGCAGGCAGTGCCGTGCTGTGCCCGAGCTCATAAGCGTCTCCGTGTACGGGGTGCTGAGTTGTCTGCTTGTCTTGGCGTGGAGCTATCAGGTGTCTTGCATGGCTTCCCCTGAGCTGAAGCCAATAACCTGACCTGGATTCCCCAGAGCCGCTTGCTGGATGTGTCTCCATCCTCACCGTGTCCTGTAGAACCTGTTCTTATCTGGGATGTCCTAGTCCCCTACTGCCCTGGATAAACGAGATTAATGTGCTACTTCTGACTTCCAATGTTCACACAGACGAGGGTTGAGGGAGATGTTTCATTGACCGGGGCAGTCCTGCTCCCTGTCCCCACTACAGGTGCTTGGCTCCTGGGGAGGGGACCCAGCCAAGCTCAGGAAGCAGTTCCTACCGTCTGGAGGGGCTTGTCCACTCTCCCTTGTAGGTGGGTCTGGCCTAGGGAGCAGAAGTGCCCATCTTCTCATCAGTAGGAGCAGCCAACTGGTACAGAGCATTGCCTGTTCCTTATCCAGGCGCTGACAGCCGGCCAAAGCAGGCTGAGCGGGTGCAGAACATTGACCAGGTCTGTGTGGGTGGCAGGAGAATCTGGCCTTTTCCTTCAGTGCAGTTTGATCTTGAGTGAAATGCTAAGATCATGCTCGACTGGGTGGTTAGGAGACCTCCCGTCGCAAATATGGGATGTAATGGCTGTTTGCGGAGCCCTTGAGTCCCCAGGAGCTCCTGCGACCTGCTGGCCCTAGCCCAACGCGCTGCTTAGCCGTTCTCTTTGCAGACCTGGAGCGGCAGCTGGAAGAGCAGAAGAAACTCGCCAAAGACCAGAAGGCGAAGTCCCAAACCATCCAGAACGTGGTGCTGATGCCCGTCAGCGCTCCCAAGCCCCCCAAGAGGCCCCGCCTGCAGCGCCCAGCCTCCGCCACCGTCCTCAGCCCCTCCACCCCTATCCAGCAGCCTCAGTTCACGGTCATCTCGCCCATCGCTATTGCGCCCGTCGGACAACAGTTCTCCGTGGGCAACATCCCGGTGGCAACCATTAGCCAAGGCTCCAGCCCGGTGACTGTTCATACCTTGCCATCTGGCTCCCAACTCTTCCGATACGCCACCGTGGTGTCCTCCTCCAAGACCAGCTCCTCCGACACGGTCACCCTCCACCCGTCCTCCAGCCTGGCGCTGCTGAGCTCGGCGGCCATGCAGGACAGCGGTGCCCTGGCGAATGTGGCGGCCGTGGTCAACCCCGTGGAACTGGTGGCCATGGAATCCGGCCTCACTTCCACCATCCAAGCCGTGGAAGGCACCTCGGACGACGGGCAGACCATCATAGAGATCGACCCGGCGCCGGATCCTGAGGCGGATACGGACGAGTCGGAGGGCAAAGCTGTGATCCTGGAGACGGAGCTGAGGACTGAGGAGAAAGTGGTGGGAGATGTGGAGGACCATCAGCACCAGGTCCATAACGTGGAGATTGTGGTCTTGGAGGACTAGAGGGGAAGGCAAGCGTCAGTTTGGGGAAGAGTTGGGAATTTGTTTTATTTTGGGCTTTTTTGTTAAGCATTTTTGCCAGCCACCCCATTTGTTTCCATGGATATTTTCATTGTACTGTATATTTTATATATATATATATATATATATAAATTTTTTTTTTTTTAAAACAAAAAAGCTGGAGAAACACGTGAGACCTGGAAAAGGCTCTGTCTCCGTGGAGCACTGAACAATACCGCCTGTTTGCAGGGTCAAGGAGAGACTGGATCTCTGCTGAACAACCCAACCGGGAGGAACTGGACGAGGGCTCCCGGCGCCGGGAGCGCGCCGTGGCCCAGCCACGCGCATGGTGCTTCTGCTCCGGGCCTGCCGTGGCCCCCGTTATTTTATTTCAGAGAGACAATAACCAGTGGCTGGAGCGTTGTTGTGACTGTGGGAAGGGATGATGGCTTTGGGGTGGAAAAGGTACCTCATTTGTATTTTTATTTTCCCCCAGGGAAGGGAATTCTGTCGGACTCTTCACTGTCACCTCAACTGGGATTTTTTTATTATTATTCTTGCTTTGGGGAAGACGACAGTAACCCTGCCTTTACTGTCCATGTTCTCCTCCTCCTCCTCCACACAAATTGTTTTTATATCTATATTTTTTTGTATTTGTTTGCTCTCCCTTCCCTTGTCCAGATTTCCCAGCTGCAAAGCCCTGGACGCACTCTCGCCGGTCTCGGGGTCCCTGTATCCCAATCCCACCTCTTCCCGTGGCACTTTTCCCCCATCCCTTTCCCCGCCTGGCCAGGCTCGGTGCTGCAAACGCCGCTTAGAGACTCCGAAATTCACTTCAACCTTTTGCATAAAGGCAAAAAATATCAACCCGAGCTTAAAACCACAACCTCCCCCTTCGCTGCTCAGCGCTGCAGGGACCTTTCGGGGTGTACAAAGCATGTTGTGCTGTTGCTTTCCGGGAGAGCTGGACTCCGGATCGGAGCAGCTTCTGTTTACACTGTGTGCTGAGGCTGCTCCGTGCTTGTCGCTACTTGTTTGGTGGTTTTATTTTTGTATTTTTTTCTTCTTTCTTCCTATAATCTCTTGGCAGGATTAGAACTGGCACGTTGCTGACATAATGCCCCGCTGTTTTCCCTCTTTCCCTCTTTTTTTTTTTTTTTGGTGGTCGGGGTCCCTTTGGGCTCCGCTGCGGTGGGAAGATGGAAGGGGGGAAGCGCCGGGTGCTGTTAGAGCTGCGGAGGTTTGGGAGGGCTGGGAGTGGGGGAGCTGCTTGGCTGGAAATATTAAGCAAAACAACAGCAAAGGAAACACACCTGGGGAGGGGGAAGGAAGATGTGTTTGGCTATTTTTTGCATTAAAAGGAAAAATTCAAACTTACGCTTGAAGGGTTTATTCGTGGGTAGGTGAAAGGCGGCGACTCCGACACCTCGGAGGCAGCACGGGACGGGCAGGGGTCCCTCTGCCCGCAGCCACTGAGAGGTGGTCGCTGCTGCTCGGACCCCCCGCCTCGGCCGGGAAGCGTTTCACCGGCTTTCCCATGGCGCTTGGAGCCGCCGAGCGGAGCCGGGAGACGGTGGGAGCTCGTAGCCGGTCGCACCCACCTTGCGCAGGTGTGGGAGCCAGACCCCGTGGGTTTTGGATCAGGGATCCACCTCCCTCCATGTCCAACAGCCTTCACTCCATTCCCCTCCGCCTTGCCCCACGCAGGCAGCCCCTCGACTGCGGAGGGACGGGGTCCTTTTGGGGACCCCCATTCCCCCAATCCGGGCTTACAGCAGGTCCTTCCCTCCGCCATCCCTGCCCGAGCTGTGCCCCTCTCTTGGGAGCGGGGCAGGGTCCGGGCAGGCTTCCCCGGCACCTCCTCCCGGCCCCTCGGGTGTTGGGGTTGGCGGCCGGGGAGCCCCTTGACCCGGGGGGTCCCAGAGGGTCCCTGGTCCCCCCACACCCTGGGGTGCTGGGCTGGGGGCCGTGCCCTGAGCACGGGGACGGGGGGAGCGAAAATGTCGGGGCGCGACAGAGCAGAGTTGGGGGGGTGGAGGCGGGGGGAGCTGCAGCCGGGCCTCGGATTTGCCATTTTTTGCTGGAAAAGTCCAGGGGGCAGTGGGGGCGCCTGGCCCTTTAAGAGCGCCCACCCCCTCCCTGCCCCCCCCCCCCGCCTGCGGTCCCGCGCCCGGCCGAGCGGGGGCGCTGATCCCGCCGGTCCTCCGCCGGCCCGTCATGCACCGCGCCCCCCCCCCCCCCCCCGCCATTGTGCCTGGGAGCGCGGCGCGCGCGCGGTGCCGCGTGACGCCCGGGGAGCGCGTGTGTGGGCGCGAGGCGGCGGGCCTGGGCCATAGACGCGGGCCGGAAGGAGAGGCGAGGGGGTGGCTAGAGCGTCGCCCCAGCCAGGCAGCCGCCGCGGGCGAGTCGGAGTCCGCCAGGCAGCCGCGCCGCGCCCGCGCCCGGACAAAGCCGCCGCCGCCGCCCGCTGCCCCGCCCCGCCCCGCCCCGCCAGCAGCCCCGCCGCGGAGCCATGTCGGCCAGCAGCCTCCTGGAGCAGGTAGGAGCCCCGCCGCCACCGCTCGGCCTTCCCCCTCGCGGCGCCGGGCCTGGCCCGCTAGGCGAGGCCGCGGCTTGGGGCCTAGCGGCGGGGGCGCGGGCCGGGCCGGGGCGGGCGGCGGCCGCGGCCTTCCTCCCCCACACACACACCACCACCTCAGGGCCGCGCCTCCATTGTGCTGCGGCGCGGCCGGGCCTCCCCCCGCCGGGCCGGGCCGCGCCTCGCCGGGCTCCCCGCCCGCGCCGGGGCCGCTTCGCCCCCCTGACTCACCGCTCTCCCTCTCTCTTTCCATGCCGCGCCGCCGCGCCAGAGACCCAAGGGCCAAGGCAACAAAGGTGAGAGCCCGGGGGCGGCGGGGCCCGGGGGCGGCGGGGAGGGCTGGGAGATGGGGGATCCCGCGGGAAAGTTGCGCCTTTGGGGAGCGTGCCCGCGGGGGAGGGACGGGGAGGATCTCCTGCGAAATTTGCTGGGCATGTCCTCGGGTCTGTGTGCCTTTACGCAGCGGAGCGGCTGGGAGAAAAACAAACCGTGAGCTGTGAAGCCCGTCGTCGCTCCTGGGGCTGGGGAAAGTTTGCAGTGAAAGAGGGTTTGTGCGGTGGTGAAGTGTCTTTCCGCTCTCTGTTGGGCTAAGCGTGGTGTATTCTAAACTAGCGAGCGGTCCTTGTGTTATAAATACTGTCTTTAAATACTTTGAGTTGGTAAATGATCGAGTTTATCGGCAGAGTTCTTCCTAACGCTCTAAATCTTTTCCTCAGTGCAAAACGGATCCGTGCATCAGAAGGATGGGTTAAATGACGATGACTTTGAGCCCTACTTGAGTCCCCAGGCCCGGCCGGTGAGTAAGAGCACTACCTGCTAACGGGCAGGAAGCGCCGGGAGCGCGGGGGCTTCCTGCCGCTCTCTAGCGAGGGCGAATTTGCCATCCTTGCGTTTCCCCATCTCCACTGACTGCATTTTGATGTTTGCCAGCTTTCTTACCATAATATACGTGCCTTTCTCCAGGCAGAAAACACTAAAATCCATGGGGTTGTGGTGAGTGAGGTGTAAAGGTTTTAGCAACTTTTTGGGGGTGTAAGGACTTCCTACAGTTGGTGTTCAGTTCACTTTTTTTTTTTCCCATGTAACTGTCTTGAAGATACCATTTCTGCTCTTTCAGTTTTACTGTTATGACCTTATTTCCTTGCTGGTTTCTGGTTCTTTACGCCGTATGAGGAGATGCGCTATACTGCATTGTGAAATTGCTTCACACGATGCAGTTAGGCTCCGAGGGCTTTTGGAGGATACTATCAACGTTCTTATCTCTCTGCCACGTAAACTGAAAATGCGTGTCATGGAGGTTTTCTCTATTTTTCACCAAAAAACCCCACAGAACACACATGTGATAAAGGCTGTTAAGACTTTTTGAGAACTTTAGTTAGAAGTCGAACTGGAGAGCTTGTGATCAGTTCCTGAAAGTCAGACTTCCAGATACTTTTTCCTCTTAACTTTCTATTTAAGATTAGCTCCACTGTTAACTGTTTTTTGTTTGTTTTTCTTAACGAGTGGTAGGAGAGTGACACATAACAGATGGAGTTCAGCTGATTAAATGGTACAAGTAAGCATTATAGATAAACATCTGTAGTAGCACTGGAGCAGTTAGTTCATTCTCTTGGCTTCTCTTTCCTCTCCAGTTGCGATTAGTAAAAATAAGTTGTTCTGGTTTTCCCTTTCTGTATTTTTTCGATCATTTTTGCTAGTCAGTGTGGTTTTGTCAGATAAGTGATGCATGTTTTATTGGAACAGAAAAACAGGTTTCTGTTTCAGTTAAATTTTCAACAAGTATTTTCCTAGTTTGTGCTAAAGATATGAGGCTAAATATTCTTTAAGGTCCTGTCAGCTGTTCATGATCTTCAGAGTTCAGCCTGTCCATTAAGATAACTTAGTGCATTCAGCTCCCTAAAAAGTTACAAGCCTAAATCCAATCTGCGTAGGGCGAGAGAGTGTGGTTACTTTCTCAAGTCTTGCATAAAACTAGCTACTTTCCTAGTAGCTATCATTTAACGGTGGGTTTTTTCTATCCCAGAAATTAATGTGACCAATTTCTAGCTTCCTTTTGAATGTGGAAGTGTTTCCTGCAAAGTGTAGTTTTATTTAAATCTCCTAAAGAGAATGAAGGTTACTATAATGCTAGAAGCAACATGATATTTTACCCTATTTTGCATGTTTGATGAACTTCTGAATATTTTGTTTCTTTTTGTCTGTGTCACACTGGTAAAAATACTTTTTAAAAACAAGGAAGTGATTGGAACATGCCCCAGGAGGTGGAACAGAGCGGTTGCTCTAGAAATTCAGCAGGAGTGAGGTAAAACCGCCATGTTAACTTTGAATGAAACGGTAGGGTGAGTTTATCTCAGTTTCTCACCGTGCTGTGTTGCTTGTCGGCTCTCGTCCACGTTTTGACACTCGATGTAGTAGAAAACGAAACCCTCGGGTTCAGTCTGGAGGGTCCATGGTTCTGCTGAGCGGGCCGGCCAGGTTCAAAAATACAAAGGTATCAAAGTGTGCACCTCTTTTCTGAAGATGGGAAAGGGAGTTACAGATAAGGCTCTGAAAAATGAATTAAATGCGGCCCACTGCTGCAGGGTGACACAAGGCAATTTCTGAAATTGCCTTCTGAGCTCTCCGCACAAGCGCTGGGTAACAAGTCGTAAAGTTTCATGGCCCTTCATTCAGGAGCTGCTGTTTCAGGTGCGACTGTTACTAGCTTGTCAGCCTAGTAAATGAGGTTACTGTGTATTTGAAAGATCAGATACACAGTAAGTGATTCTTCCACAGTTTAAAAAACAGAACAAAAGCTCAACAGCGACAATAAGTAATCTTAAACCCTGGTTCTAGTCTTGAGGTGAAGAGGAATAGTGAATTTGAGGAAATAACTGTGCAAAAAGTCTTAGTCATTGGAGAGAATTAAAAGCCGGTGCAGTTTTATTTGCATATTAATCAGGAGCTGTGTCAGTTGTGCTAGTGCAGGGCAGCAGAGCGAGGTGGCGAGTTTGACAGCGAAGCGTAGTTCTAGACATTGAGGTAGTGAACAGCAGCGGGCCTGTCTTAAATCTGCTTTGAGCTGGCAGTGCTCAACTGTTTAACTCCTGAGCACCCTCCTTACTAAGTGAGTATAGCTGGTGAGTGCTCTGCAGCTAAGAGCTTAATACAGGCTACGTTAGAATATCTCATGAAGTTAAACATGTAACGGCATGTAAGAAAGTACTTCGAGGTGACCAGGGGACAGGTTTTCATCTGACAGTGATGTGCTTCGTGCGCTTTGAGGGAGAAGCCTGCGGAGAGGAGAGTGCTACTCTGCCTGCTGGGCTCAGGTTTTAGGTATGGGCTGGCATGTTTATGGTCCATTAAAGCTAATTTCCAGGAGAGTATATTGTTATTCTTATAATTGAGGGCATTATCTTTTGAAGAGACTTTGCTGGTTCAAAATAATAATGTTTTTTTTAAGTTCCTTCATTTGCCTTACAAATTAGTGACTGTCAGTATTTGTGCTTTTGGACAGATTGAGCCCTAAAAGACTGTTCATTGGTTTGGGTTTAGCAGGGCTGAGTTCCTCCGTTAGTAAAACTGTACCCTGGACAGGACTTAGTTATTAATTTGCTTTTGGGACCCCTTCTTTGGGAAAACGGAAAGGCTGGAGAGAACGCCTCTGAGTTTTCAGGCATTCACACCATGAAGTACCACAGAAAGCTTTTTAGTGTTTTCTACAACGAAACGAACCTTGTCTCTGAACACATTGTGTTAAATAATTCCTATCCATTTTTGTAAAGTTGGGGCTGGGTTAGCCCCAAACCTGTTGCTTTCCTTTAACTCGGTGGATGGTGGAGAGGCAAACCAGCTGTTTCTGGAGGGTGCCAGAGCCATCTTGAGAGCCTCCATAATTTCAGTATGGCATGAAGTCCTTCGGGAGCTGCACTTGGCACGTGAAAACATGATTCAACGAAAAATGGGAGTAGAGCCTGCTGCGAGCCAAGCTTTTAAATGGGAACTGAACCTGACTTTCATCTCGTCTGCATTGGGTTGGCATGTAAGCGGCTGTATAGCACGAGGCTGTCTGCACACAAGTTCAAATTACTGGATGATAATGTCCATTAGCGTGGCTTTAACTGCTCCCCGGAGGGGGCATTGGTTTGAATGCAAAATGACAGATGTTTTTCACGTAAGCAAATCTTGGTGATGTCTGAGAGTTCCCTAATTGTAAAATTAGGCATTTGTTTTCGTAACCTAAAGGCTACTCTGATGTTAAAAGGGAGACCAAGGCATGGCGCAGCTTTTTTTCCTCTCTGAATTTGAAGCCTGCTCTCTTGTGCTGCTGCTGTCACCATGCTGTAAAAGGCTCCTACTGAAACCCATTTTCAGGTATTTTTCAGTATGTGCCTGCAGCACTGGAGCAGTTTGTGTTTTGAGGAGGAGGCTTTAAATCCCCGTTTGTTTGCAAGTTCTTGGAATATTTTGAGCTCTGAAACCTTAAATTGTAGGGATAAAGCTGGTTTCATGGGTAATAAGTTTAAGGGAGGGACTAAGGAAGGCAGTTAGGGACATTCATGGTTCTGGCAGTGCGCTTCCACTGGACCTTTTTCCTCCATATCCCACTTCTTTCTCAGTCCTTTCCCCAAACCCCTCCTGAAACAGCAAGATTAAGGGGAATACGTACATTACCCAGGCAAGAAAAGCCCTCTTTGGTAGTAGCTAGAAAAAGTAGAAGATAATATGTGGATGCTAGGTGAGGTACTGTTTTTATAGCCTGAGCAGGAGCTCTGGGACAGTCTGGTGTCCAGTCCCACATCACGCATCAGGAACACAATGCGCTCCCATCTCAGCACGGGAAGCTTGCTAAGCCTTTGTGTTTAATCTTTCTGGCAATGAAACAGTTTTTAGAGCACTTCTAACAAAGGAGGTGCTTCAAGGCCGGGCCTGTTTATCTGCCCAGCCCTAAGGTAGGGAGGGGTGGGGCACCACGGGAAGTCGTAAGATGGCTTTTATTCCTGGTCCCTTGAAATTTGTTCAGCTCTTTCTAACTATTTAGTGCTTGTTTTTTGTTTTTGTTTTGTTTTTTTTTTTCAGAATAATGCATACACTGCAATGTCCGATTCCTACTTACCAAACTACTACAGTCCCTCCATTGGATTCTCCTACTCCTTAGGCGAAGCTGCCTGGTCCACGGGGGGTGACCCACCCATGCCCTACCTAACCTCTTACGGACAGCTGAGCAACGGGGAGCCTCACTTTCTCCCAGACGCCATGTTCGGGCAGCCAGGGGCCCTTGGCAGCACTCCATTTCTCGGGCAGCACGGCTTTAACTTCTTTCCAAGTGGGATTGACTTTTCGGCTTGGGGGAATAACAGTTCTCAGGGACAATCCACTCAAAGCTCTGGCTATAGTAGCAATTACGCCTATGCCCCTAGCTCGCTGGGTGGAGCCATGATCGACGGGCAATCAGCCTTCGCTAACGAGACTCTGAACAAGGCTCCTGGCATGAACACCATCGACCAAGGGATGGCAGCTCTGAAGCTGGGCAGCACAGACGTTGCAAGCAGCATCCCGAAAGTCGTTGGTTCGGCTGTTGGTAGCGGATCCATTACCAGTAATATCGTGGCATCTAACAGTTTGCCTCCAGCTACCATCGCTCCTCCAAAGCCGACCTCCTGGGCTGACATCGCTAGCAAACCGGCTAAGCAGCAGCCCAAGCTGAAGACCAAGAATGGCATTGCAGGTTCAAGTCTTCCACCGCCTCCGATAAAACATAACATGGATATAGGAACTTGGGATAACAAAGGGCCGGTGGCAAAAGCCCCGTCGCAGGCTTTAGTTCAGAATATTGGTCAGCAGCCAGCCCAGGTGTCCCCCCAGCCCGTGGGTCAGCAGATCAATAACAGCCCACCGGTGGCACAGGCTTCAAGCGGGCAGCAGCCCCAGCCGCTGCCCCCACCGCCGCCGCAGCCGGCGCAGCTGCCCGTGCCGCAGCAGGCGGCTCAGCCCACCCGTTGGGTTGCCCCTCGTAATCGCGGCAACGGCTTCGGTCAAAATGGAGTGGACGGTAACGGAGTGGGACAGTCTCAGGCCAGTTCTGGTTCTGCTCCTTCGGAGCCGCACCCCGTCTTGGAGAAGTTGAGATCCATCAACAACTACAACCCCAAGGATTTTGACTGGAACCCAAAACACGGCCGGGTTTTCATCATTAAGAGTTACTCTGAGGACGATATCCACCGTTCCATTAAATATAACATCTGGTGCAGTACAGAGCACGGCAACAAGAGACTGGATGCCGCCTATCGCTCCATGAACGGGAAGGGCCCCGTTTACTTACTGTTCAGTGTCAACGGTAGCGGTCACTTCTGCGGAGTAGCAGAAATGAAATCTGCTGTGGACTATAACACGTGTGCGGGTGTGTGGTCCCAGGACAAGTGGAAGGGACGTTTTGATGTCAGGTGGATTTTTGTGAAGGACGTTCCCAACAGCCAGCTGCGGCACATCCGCCTAGAGAACAACGAGAATAAACCAGTGACCAACTCCAGGGACACTCAGGAGGTGCCTCTGGAAAAGGCTAAGCAGGTGTTGAAAATCATTGCCACCTACAAGCACACCACCTCCATCTTTGATGACTTCTCACACTATGAGAAACGCCAAGAGGAGGAGGAAAATGTTAAAAAGGTAACTTGTTTGTCTGTCTCGGCGAAGTCCCGTGGGGCAGGAGATGGAGGAGGGCTGCCTTGCGCTGGACTAAATCCGGGGCCTGAAGGCGTGGGCTTGTGAGCAAGCTTGGTGGGCGTCAGGCTGCTTTTTGGCTAGCTGTGTGCTCGCTCGTGGACCCCCTACCCAACCGGCAGCCCCCGTTTGGGGTGGAAATGGGTGCCAGCACCCCGGCAGAGCGGTGAGGAGGCTTGCCCGGGCCCTGCCTGCAATCGACTGCCCTTCGGTTGCTCTAAATCTCAGCCTTCCCCGAGTGCTGTATTCTAAACAAAATTTATTTCTGTGTTATTGTCAGCTCCTGGATCGGAACAGTATAAAGGAGATCAGTGGGAGGTTTAGGGAGTTGTTAGAAAACAGAGCTGGCTCTTTGAATGCCGCCTGATCCACCCCCTACCCAAAGCGGGGTCAGTGTGACAGATGTTTCCCACCGCTTGTAAAACCTTCAGGAACGGCGGTTCCTGTCCCTCCCCAGGCAATCTATTCCTACGCTTAATTATCCTTCCTGTTAGAAGGCTTTGTCTAATGCCCAACCTAAATCTCCCTTGCTGCAATTTAAGTCCGTGACTGCTTGTCCTCTCTCCGGTGGACGCGGAGCGGGTCATTCCGCTCCTCTTGGCAGCGAGCTCCGCTGTGTTTGGAGGCGGTGGGCTGTCGCCTGCGTGGGCACTGCCCAGCAGTGTGGCACGTGAGCCACACTCGCCGCCTGCCTGCAGCTGCGCTGGCTTGCCACTTGGGTCTGTCGGCTCAAAGCCTGCTGTCATCATTGATTCGTTAATGAGAGGATTGCTAATTGAAAATTCTGCCCCAAATTCAGTGACCAGTGGGCCTTGAATCTTACTGGGGTACAGCTGTGTTAAAGTCACCTGTGGCCGACCTTCCCCACAATAGGGGTCTTGCTTGTATTTGATCAAAACAGTAATTACAAATTAGCATCAGCACAGCTTTCTGGTGGTTTGCCAAGTTTTCTGATGATCTCTTTAGTTTCGGCCATGGGGAATTTTCCACCCAACAGTTGAAGAACTAAAGCAGGAGCTGTAACTGCTTACCATGACAGTGAATGCAGGTTTTAATTTTGTTTCTGTATTTTACTTGGAGCATTGTCGGTATAAATAGCATCACCCATACACAAAGGTGGTCACGTTTTGCAACTGATACCCCAGCACTTACAGTGCTCGAAGAAAATCTGTAAGGAGGAATACATTGCAAGGTGTGGAGGTGTAAACTTCATTTTTGTGAGAACCTGAATATTTCGCGTGACTTTACATCCTAAAATTGCTCCGCTTGGTATCCAGCCTGTACTGAAGTGGTGATTTCTCTTTTACTAACCGAGGTTTTGAATGCAATCAGAAATCTAGTCTGTGCAGGATATCTTAGGAAGCGGGACTTCTTATATGCTCCAAATCTGACTTGAGGGAGCAACGATTTGCAGTGCGAGGGGGGGGGCAGACCTTGGCACAGTGGGAGAATGCGAGGGAGGGGAGAAACGTTGGCGGAGGGCAGGTGGGGGTTGATGGATGAGAAGGGTTAATGCTGGGTAGATGTAAGCAGGCAGCAAGCAGAAGGAAGAGCAATAGAGTGGGGAAGGCTGGGGGAAAAGGTGGACAGACTGGTGGTCTCTTCTGCTGGAAGGCTGCTGTGTTTGCAAGTTGTTTGTAATGTCTGAAAATTGGTGTTAAAAATGTGGCTTAGCAATTTTCTTAAAACTGTAAACCATCCATACTCATCTTTTCAATTGCGTTCTGAAGTCTCCTCCGCTGTTCTTCAATTTCTTTGAGATGTGCTAGCGTACGAGGGTCAGAAGCAGAATCGGTAGCTGATCGACGTTCGGTGCGCCAGCGCCTCCTTTCTACGTGATGTTCGGGTTGATTCAGTGCAGAAGCGGTTGATGAGGAAAACATTTATTCTTTGAAAGGGAACTTAGTCATACGTCTCTAGAATTCATAGGCAAGGAGGGAGTCTTGTAGATACACAGTTGGTGTTTGCTTTTTACCATTGACTCACTCTTTGTTGCATGCTCAGGGCCCCCTGTAACATCCGGCACGGAGGAAGTGACTTGGTCTTTCTTTCAGCAACAGTTTGACCTCCTCGATTGCTCGCTGACGCATCCTTGAAGATGGTTGAGGTTTCTGTAACTGCTCTTTCATGGTTTCATTGAGAAGCAGTCATTTTTGTTCAAGGAGGATTATTTTTTTTTTTTTCCTGGAGTGAATGCTGATGGTTACCCTAAAACTGTGGGTGGCAAAAAAACCCAAGCCTGCCTTGAAGCATCTCCGGTAATCACCTGGAAAAAAAAAAAATCAGAAACCAGAGTTGAGGCACTGGAAAGTTAAAATGCTGCTCTGGCAGCGGCTCCCTGCCTGCGGTCTGTCAAGCTGCTTTTGTGTCGGGGAAATCCCATTGCTACCAGCTCTCTTTGTCTCTGCCACCAGTCTTTGGATGGTGGTGATATGTTAATGTTCTGCATTCCTGTTCCTTGAAGCTTAAATGTCTCAAGGTTTGGGTTGTTTTGAACTTCTAGCAAGTTGGAATTGTTTCACTTGGCTTCAACTCGCCTAAACCTTTGTCTGAGTTGCAGTTTGATTCCTGCTTGCTACCCGAGCAGATGGATGAGCTCTTGTGAAAATCTGGGAACTCTTGAATATTCTTTTATACTTCTCACTGTTAGAGTCATTTCTTCAGAATTCCCTAAAATAGTTCCCAGAAATCATATGAAAAACGCTTTGCTTAGTCTTTGTGCTGTTCCCTTTGGCCGGTGAAGGAGAGTAAATACTTCAGCGTTGAAAACACTGAAATCGTGCTCTTGTTTGTCCTTCTCTGTTGCCTGTGCCCATCTTGTCCTCAGAGACTAATCTCCATTTCTTTTGAGCACCTTGCTTTGCCTTACTAATCCAGTTTTTTAAAAGGTTTGGATGTTCTCCTGACCCAAAATGATGAAGCTGACTCTCAGTGCAATCCTACCTGAAGCAGTTTAGGACTTCTTGAAACCCACAACAGCTGCTTTTGTGATAGAGCATGTCACCGGCTTCTTCCCTGTAAGCACTGTTTTATCTTTGTTTAAACAAAAAAGAAAACCACAGAAAACAAAAAAACCAAACCAGCAACAACAAAAATCCCTACACTTGTATTTCTAGGAATGTTGCAGTGACCTCAGTGTAAAGATCTTAGATAGTGATCTGCTTGCATGTGAAAGGTTAACAGCTTGTGTTTTCTGGAAAAGCGATGAATGTCAATTCTAAGGGAAGTTTATTTTGGTTCTTTCTCCCATTGCCTTGCCCAGGGTTGGGGTACTTGGCTACTTGCAGGTTCCAGGGATTTTAGGAAGGATATCCCATGAAAACCGGTCCTGTCCTGTCCCTTCCAGGGCCAGGGTGCTCAGTTGCCAGGTTTGCAGTTGATAAGAGACACTTTGCGTTGGGACTTTGGTGGGTGTTGAGTCAGGATGAGCTGTGCAGGATGGGGTGGGTTTTTGTGGGTTTTTTTTCATGCTGAGGTGTAGCAGCCTCGAAACAGAAAGGTGTGATTTGCCAGATTGGAGCTATTATTTCCGGAAATGTGCTGCTTTGTGTCTCAGCTGACACCGTCTGCTGGTTAAAGGAGTATTAATAGCGGCAAGTGTCACTGCCTCCCTTAGAAGATATGATTTAAGGGAAAACTAAGTGGTGTTACATGAGCCTATTAGAAACTAGCAGACTATTTCACAGTTGCTGTAAAAAAGAAATGCTTTCTGACGTATTTTGCAAAGTTCTTTTTTTCTTTCTAATTTGTAGTCTCGGAGGGGAGAAGAGAGCGTATTTCTTATAGGGTGGGCTAGCACTTTTCTCCCGCTGTTACAGTCGTCCTGGCTAGCGCCGCATTTGCTTTGGTTTTACCATATCCAACAGGACGACGTTTCTGACTATAAGATTCGGTTCCTGGATATTGCCTATCCAGGCAAAGCCAACTGTTTCCTATGAGAGCAAGGGAACACGGCTTGCACTCGCATAGTTCCTTTCATCCCGTGATCCCAAGGCTATTTGCTCTTTCTGCTCCAAATCCTGGCCATAGTAGTTAATTGATTGATGCACCAGGACAGAATTTCCTTGCTGCGAATACCCTCCGCTGTTCAGCAACGTGCATGGTTTCTCTCCGTTTATTTCCAGGTCTTTTAAATCCTGTACGTGTGTGTCCATGCTTGTACATTTGCGCAGTAATAGAGGAAACAGAAACCATACTGCTTATTCTAGTAGTTTGGGACTGGCTGTTTGACATAAGGAGTGCCTTGTTCTTATGATATCTTTAAGCCAGCACTACAAAGCACTTAGGGCATTCTCGCATATTTTTGGTTGTGTTCTAGCTTTGTTTAAAGGCAGGAGAAAATTGGAGGGGAAGGCTTAGATCTAGCTGGTGCTCTAACCCTTGTTTTCTGCTGTAAGACAGGGGACTTTGTTTCCCCATCTGTAAAACGGGAGCAGCTGGGAGCCATTTCACTGCAAGTGGAAGTTGAGTAGTGGAAGAGCAAGCCTGTTGCACTTGCCTCATAGCCCTGCCTCTCACTGTTAACATCTTGTTAGTTTAAAATAGTATTTTAATAGAACATTGCGTTAATATTATAAAATAATAAAATATAATGTTATAAAATACAGTGTTTGACTTGTTGAAGTTGGTTTAAGGAGCTGTCGAGATGCACCGTTTAAAGTTGGTTTTTGAGGGCTAGTAATGGGATTCGGAGCTGTTCTCCAGTTGCTGGGCCAGATGCAGTACGCGCCGTATGCAAGAAGGAGGTTTTGCACCTCTTACAGGTATGGCCTTGAGCAGTGAAGTTCATTTCACGTCCTGTTCTTGTGAACTTGTTCCCAACTCACTTGTTGTCCACTTGGTGTGGGCAAAGCTTTGTGCCCCCTCCCATCCAGGCTACCTTCACCTTGGCTGGGTGATTTCAGCTCTCAGTTGCAGAATACCCAGAACTGGTATATCGTTCTTATAAATATGTTAATTGCATTCATAATGAACATACTAATGACTTCAAATGAATGTCCTAATTTAAAAAAAAAAAAGACTTTGTTCTTCCTTCAGCAGTTGAGTTGAAATGGCACGTGTGTGGCCGACAAACACCCTAGAAACAATGTGGAGGGTTTGGTGTGCGGGAAGGGAGCGTGCAAGATGTCAGCAGCGATGGCTTCTCTCTTTTTTTTTTTTGCCCCCCCCCCCCCCCCCCCCCCCCCCCCCCCCCCCCGACGTTCTGGATAACTTCTGACACTGAGGTTAATAGCTACTGACACAGGCGTTGTGTTTCGGGTTATTTTTTTAACAGCTACTTCTCCTGAAAAAGTAGTTTTCCGTAGCAGGTAAGTATTTGCCAGCTGTTTTGTTCAGCGAAAGCACCAGAACGTGGTCCTCTTCAGTTCCCTGGATTTTTTATTTGGTGCAGAAGTGCAGTGGGTCACAAGACGTTGCTGAAAGCTGATCAGGATCCCCAGAAAACTGTTGAAGTACATTGATACGTGAGCCTTGTATATATGCAATACATCAAGAATAGCTTCATGCATGATGTTCCTCATTTGTTCTTGACGAAAATGTAATTCTGTAACAGTTTGCTGTCTGAAAGAAGTCGCTTTCTTCTTTTCTGTCTCCTATAAAGTGTTATGTGACAGGTGTTCGTTTAGGAAGCTTCTTGTTCTGTACTGCGCGATCGTTTTTGCTGCAATTATTAGAGCCCTCTCATTTTCCTGAATGTTCTCGTTTGTACCTGGTAGTAATTGTGCTATCTTATGGCTTTGTGAGTTAATAAACCAATTCCTTAGTGGTGCACAACGCAGGACGCTTTCCAGCTAGAACAGTGCCACCCTGCTTTTACTGTAGCAAAGTTACCCAGGGAAGTCTCCGTTAACAAGGACTGTTGTTATCCAAGCCGATGACTGGGACAGGGAGTTGATTGTAGCTCCTTCCAGTGACTAGCCCAGTGTGAGGCTTTTTAATTGCATATAAGTCATGTAATAGTGCATTTGAGCAGTTCATAATAAAGCATTTGGATTTTGTAAGCCATTCTTCAGCAAGAACTTGGAAATGAAGACTGCATTTCTGGTTCCGTATCATTAGAACTTTTTTTTATTAAAAGGACAATGTTGAGCTTTTTTCATTTTTTGTGGTTAACTGCACAGCTATTTCTTGTAATGTAATACCAGTTTAGCAGACTTAGATAAAATCTACCTAAAACTCTGTCTTTTGTTTCTAATCTTGGGGAGAAAAGAAACCACACTCTTTTAGTTTCCTTCCCTATCTGTACACACGGGGAAGGCTCTGCTCTCTTGGCTCTGTTATTTGTAATTTGATGCCATCTCCTGTAAAATGACTTCAGAGAATTCCCCATCGTCATCTGCAAATCTTTAAGAAATCATGAAGTCCTGATCAGCAACCTTTTGGCTGTTGCAAGCCAGCCTGATGTGGGGTTTAGCTGTTCCAAGTGCCATGTTCTTGATATGTTTAAAGGGGAAAAAAAAAGTCGAAATATAAAACTGTGTTCCAGTGAATACTGCTATGTGTTCCCTTTCGAGTGGCAATAAAATGAGGGTACACACAAAGGGCGATAGGGAGTATTGGCTCTTTTGCTTGAGCTTGTGAATTCAGCTCTTCATGGTTGACAGAGTAGGCAAATAGATCTCCTCTTGTCCTTTCATAATACGGAATATTGTGTGTTTTTCTTGTAGCGTGAAGTATTTCTTCTGCCTTATTCAGGATGGAGGCAGTGTTTTAGCCTCAAACACAAGAACAGTGTGTCGGACCGTAAGTCTGTGTAGTCTAATGTTGCATCCCTTGTGGCTGTGAGATCTGCAGCTCCGATGGACACGTACAGAGATATTGCTCGAGCATCCTTGCTCTCTTTTTCCAAGTAAAAAGCTCCGTGTGCAGCTGACAATAACATGGTCAAGAGCAAATGCCTGTAAGGACAGTGCAAGCACATATTTATCCATCTCTGATGGTTTTCCTTGCCTTTAACAATTTGTGGCTCAGGAATTTCTTTGACCCAGAGGATGTATCTTTGTCTTTAACGGCTCATGATTTCTCTTCTTGTCTGAGATGGCGATGCATTCCTTGAGCATCCTCAGGATGCTGCGGCAGCAAGTTCTTCAGCTTAATTACGTGTTGTGTGAAGAAACACATCCTTTTGGTTTGCTTTGAGTCTGCCTTATGTGATACTCCTTAGTTCTTGTGCTGGAAGAGGCGGTGAGCAGTTGATTTCAATGCGCTCTCCGTGCCTGCTCTGCTTTTACAGTCGTGTCTCTTCCAGGCTCGAGAGCTAGAGCACGGTGGCTTTGCAGATGAAAACCCTTCTGTCCTTTGCTCGTCCCTGTTGCTCTTCTCTGACCCTTTTCCAGTTCTTCTGCGTGCCCGTAGAGAGGGAGAGGAGCAGAGCTACGCACTGCTCAGGATAGAGGTGCAGCTTGGGTTTGTGTAAAGGCATAATGATCTGTTCTGAATGACGTTTACTTTTCTTGATGGTGCGCATTTTCCTAGAGTTAGAGATCGTAAGCCTGAGCTCGTGTTTCCGATTGTTAATGGTCAGTTCGGAGCCTGTCGATTTAGAGTTAGGACAGTGCTTTTTCCCACGTGTCATTTGATTTACCTAAACCAGGCAGACCAAATTCATTGTCATGTTCAGCTGCTTTTTCTCACAAAGTCCTCCAGTCAGCTGCTATTTTTATTACCCTGACTAGCTTAGTATCATCAGTAAACTTTGTCACTTTATTATTCACTCCTTTCTCTAGATTTTTTTGTGAATATATGGAACCACAAATTCCAGTGAAGCTCCGCAGGTTTTCTCCACACAAGATCATTCGGTCCTTGGCGTTACACTTGCCTGGTGTGACAGAGGCCAGCACAAAGGCATTATTAACTACAGCAGTGAAGATTTTGAAACATTAAAGTGGGGGTCCTTCCTTTTCTGAAGACTCATGTGGCACTCATTTTCAAGTGCTAATACTTACTGCGTGAGCTATGATTTAAGGTAACCAAAGTCACGAAATACGTTTCATGTAAACCCAAATGGGAGGGAACACTGGTCTGTTATCTGGTGTAGATCAAGACTCTGGTGGGATGCTCAGGGCGAGCCTCTGGTAAATGCAGTTCAACGCTATTTGCTTAAACTTTCACGTTAACTATTCGCGTTACTTTTGTCCGTGCTATTAAGTTTCTTAACTTCCTTGCTTTGTGAGGAATTCAGTGTGGATGGATAGATCAAAAGCAAGTACCCTGCTCCGTAGTGGGGAGATTGAGCTGCCCAAATGGGAAGTATTGGCATACTTAAAGCAGCCAACTGCAAAAAGAAACATGGCAAAGTTCTCGTCCCTTGTAGTGACAGGGAAGGATAAAGACTCCCTGCTGTAAGACAAGGAGGATTTTATTTTCCATCCTAATGACTTGAAAAGACTTGTGCCGTTGTCATTTTGCTTGTGCTCCAAAGCCAGCAAGTCCAGTTCCAGTCCCTAGTGGGAGCCCAGTCGTCCTAGCACGGAATGCCACTGGGAGTCCTCCCAGGCCGCTCTGCGTTGCTCTTTGCTCTAAATATTCATGTATGTTCTTAGCTTTTTTGCCATTCTGTTTCCTGCGTGAGTTTTGCTCTGTGGGACAAGGCTCTCTATGGGAGGGTAATTATAAATGTTTTGAGGAATTGGGCTGCTTTATTCATGCAATCAAACGTGATGTTTAAGCAAGAAGAGGTTCATTCTTTGCAATTGGTTGCATCAGTTTTAAAGGTGCCTTGAAAGATGCTGGGGAACAGCAGCGTGCCTGCTGGTGTCTGACAGCTAGGACCACCTCACTGGTGTAAAACCCACTGCAGGGGGGGGAAGTCCTGGTGCTCTTCGTGTCCTTCTTACCCCTAGCCCCAAGCTAGTTGCTCTGACATGGAAATTCAATGTCTATGTAAAGTGCGTGGCCACTGTGGTGTTTATGTTCCCTGGCGTTAAGGCATGTTTTGGCTTGCAGTTGTACCTGAAGAATTGCATCTTGCGGTTCCTTATTTGTTCTCCGTGACTTCATATCCTTCTGATTAAATGGTGAGGTGACCGGCGTGTAGCAATGCCGCGGTGTGCTCGGGTTTCGAGAGGAAAACAGAACTTCCGACTGCCCAGGCATGCATGCTCAGCGTGGTGGCAGGGGACACCGGTGCTTCCTGCTGCCTTCTGCATTTTTGGGGGCAAAGTCACAGTTGCATCCCTGCTTGGCCCATGCTTTTTCAGTGTTGTGAGCTTGTCCCTTTTGGGGTTGTGTGGATAATTGGTTTTGCTCCGTTAGATTTTCATTTGTAAAACAAAAGGTCTTTCCTGCTTCGACAAAGAGTCACTTTTATTTGCATATCTCCTGTCTTCGTTCTTGGTGGCGAGCTCCGTTACGTGAAGAGGAGGTAGGATGAAGATGTCTGACTATAACCCAATCCCTGTATCTGATTTTTATCCCCTCTCCTAGGTGAGACAGACTAGGATGTAGCTTTCCTCTGTAACTCTGATGGCTTTCTAATGCTGACAACAGGAAAACCTCACGTTTGGTTTGTAAATCAGTTAGGACTCGAGGCTGTTTGTGGAGCAGACGAGCATAATAAAGTGATGCGTTGTCCATCATTTGTGCTGACTGTCACCATGCCTTGAGCTGATCCTGCTGGGAAGGCTGTGCTGGGCACGTCTGAGGCAACGGGCTGCCCTAACTGCTGATCTGTAAGGCAAGTCAGACGTTTGCCCCATGCTCTCATGAAGTAATCTGCTCTTCCCTTGTGGGCAGTTACTGGGCGACTGATGCCTTTTGCTTGTAGGACCTTCTCAGTTTGAAACTGAGACTGCTGCACTGTGCTCCGGATCAAACGGATCCAAATAAACCACGGTTTGTATGCTGCACAGCTGGGAGCCATGCTCTTGGTTCTTCTCCAGGCCCTCCCTTTGATTATACTCTTCTGTTTCCCCCGTCTGTAGTGTGGCAATAATATCCTTACCTTTGCCGGAGGAGCATTGAGGTTGAATGTTGGTTGCTAATCAAGGTAAGAGCCTCTGAACAAATGTGCAGCATTATCACCTATTGTCATCATTTCTCGTACAAACTCCTGAGCCTTTTGTTGTTGTTGGCTCCCCACAATGTGACTAGATAACGTAATCTCTCATCAGCCTTCTCCACCAGCTCATTCAGTTGCTATTATCAGGACCTGGCTTGTGACATTGCTGCAGCCCCCTGGGGACGGCGGTGACATGACTGAAGTGGCTTAAGCGAGATGATTACAGAGCGCTCCTACTTACACATGCTTGCCTTGTCTGAGCTTGGTGCCTCTAAAACCGCCGGCCCAGAAGCACGCTCGCAGTGATGTGTGGGTGTCAACACTTGACTTGAGCGATGGCATGCGTCTTTCTAGTCATCGGCGTATCGCTTTGCACTTCAGCCATTTCGGTGCTGCGGTGCTCCTGCCCCTCCGCTTGCTGAGGGGTTTGATAGATGGAGACGAGAGTCTGAGCTGCTGTCTTTTTCTTGCTCCTCCCACATGGATCAATAAGCCATGGCCCAGGTCTAATGAAAGTGCAGCCGAAGAGAATAAAACACTTTCTGATGGAATCTCTTTGCCCTCCAGGGACTATATGCCAGAGCAAATCCCAGCGTGAGCGTGCAGAGGCTGCTCTGCCTTCTCCTGGGCTGTCCCGTAGCTGGGTGGGCTGTGGGTTACACCATCCCCGAGCCCATGATTTCGGAGGATGAGCCAGGATGAACGTTTGCAACACCGCTGACCTTTGCGATGTGTTCCGGTAGATCTTTGTGCTGCTCTGCTATGATGTGGGTGCTCACTTCTTAGTCCGCAACACCCCGAGGACCAAGATGTGTTCATGGGATCTGCTGCAGTTGGGCTGGCAGATTAGACGGTGTAAAAATCCTTCAGGCCCTGGTACCCCCCTTTCCCAGGAGGACATGCAAGACAGCAGCTATGAATCTCCCAGAGAATAGCAAGAAAAGCAATATTGAAATCAGCGGAGAGTAGAGAGCTGTTCCTTCCCTGGCAGCAGTGCCCTCGGCAGTGCCTGCTCGGCCGGGCAGAGCTCTTGGCTGGCTGCCTCCGCATCTCCCGGCACGGAGGCTCGGCTGTGCCTAAAGCCCTGCTCTTCGCGGAGGGCAGGGCAGCCCCAGGTAGGTGTTGAAGTCGGCCCCTCGAGAGCCTGCAGCAGGTGTGGTTGGATGTCACGCTGCGTTTTTCTGTTACAGACTCCCTAGGACGCTGTTTGCAGCGCTGGTGGAGGGGAGCGGGTAGTTCTGCGCCGGTATTTTGAGGTTGAATAGCAGGAGGTTTTAAACAGAAGACTGGGTTGAGAAAAATTGGGCTATAATCCGCCCTGAAATTAAGACGTTCACTTCAGGCATGTCCCTGGGCCCCTCTCTACCTTGGGGACATGGGGACATCTGCTCTAGCCTCTCTTTTGAAGGTGATGCCGTCTGTTCTGGCACACTGGGATTTCGAGGCGGGGTCATTTTTGCACCGAGACTGGGTCCTGCCTCCTGCTCCCTGTGTTAACCATACACTGGCCTCGGGAGCACCTTCACCTTCACAGCAGGGAGGAGAAGTGACTAATTGGGGGTCCATCTGGTCAGGTAACGGGGCGACGCGCTCAGCAGGACCCTCGACCGCTGTCTGCAGCCGGCCCGGGACACTGGCCCTGCCTGCTGACGGAGAGGGGGGCGATTGAACCTGGCAGCCGGCTTATCCCATGTCTGCATTCGCGAAGACGGAGGCATTAGCTCAGGCAGTTGCGGCCTCTTCCCGAAGGAATGCGTCACGTTGCCATCTGTCCTCGTTTAACGTAACGTGCTAGCTGCTGAGCCAGGCAGCAGAGAAGGAACAGGGCTTGGCACCTTCCGTTTGATTTGTGGCTTTCCCTGCAGCGCTTGTTTTACTTCATGTTCAAGACTGGCTTTGTTTCCCACCATGGTAGGGGTTTTTTGCTGTTGTGCAATGGTGGTTTTTGGCAACGAATAGCACCTGCAACAGATTTGGGCAGACTGACTGGAGAAGAGGAGAACTAAGTCAACTTATGTGGGGCAAATATTCTTGAAGAGAACGTGTGCCTTCATCTAGTCCCCCTCCCCAGAAGGCAATCTGTGCACGGTATGATGGCTTTGCCATCCAGCTCGTGCAGAGGAGTTGGAGCTGAAGCCTCCTTGGGTCACCGTGCGCGTGTGGCTGAGGGGCTGCCAAAGCCTGGGGTATTGTTTCGAGCTGGATGCAAGGCCTCCCTTTTTGGGAAGGTTTCTAAGAATAGATGGCTATACATGCTGTTAGCCCGGGATCGAAGCTTCTCAGAGACGAGCTCTCCCCGGATTTAGCAGTGGTGGCAGAGGACGTTGTTTCTTCGAGCAACCCGCATGCTTCTGGCAGAGGTTGCGTGCTCCCCCTGCCAGCGAGCTGCCGAGGTGGAAGGGAAGGCGCCTCTGATCACCGGGTTAACGTGGGGCCAGGGGAAGCGGGCAGGCTCTGCTGCTGCCCTGACATCGGGGGGGCAGCCCCGGGCAGAGCAGCAGAGTCGCAGGGAAGTGTCCTGAGCTGAAACAACCAGGTTTCAGTTCGTCAGAGCCCTAACAGTGTCCCTTCTCTCTAAGTGACGTAAGTTAACACAAGGGAGAACCCACGTTGTCTTGCTCTGTCAGCGGGCACCTACTGCAGGTGCTGCTTTGCTGTGGAAGTGGGATGGACTTGGCATCTCTCGAGACTGGCTCAGGTGGCGATTAACTCGCTCCACCGCGGAGCGTGCGCCCTAGTGCCAGGTTTTCTTTCTGAGGTGGTGTCATATGATCTGGAAGTGGCCCTTTGAACATAGGCTGAGCAGCATCCCATAACCCTTTGGGATAGTCTCGACTTCTGTGCAAAGCTGCTGGGTTTGGGTTTAACAGAGAAGAGACTGTGGCACATGGTGCTCGGCACAGGAGGGGATATAGTAGCCCTTGATGCCTGGGTATGTTTGGTGCTGCGCTGCCTGTTCAGCTTGGTGCAAATGTTTGTCTGGACACTGTGTTCCTTCAGTGCTGAGGGAGGGATGTGGATGAACACCGAGCGGGTGGTAGCAGCAGTCGGTGGGAAACCGCTGTGAACCTGTTGGTTTTCGAGTGAGATGCCATCAGTAGGTTTCAGAGTTATCAGTGAGATGTTCTGCTGGTAGCTGTGGGCTGTTTCAGTCCCTGCAGACTGAGGCAGACATCAGTGCTCCCTAGGTTTGAGCTGCAGTCTGCTGGGATGCTCACACGGGAGCTCAGGTGAAGCCGCAGGTCTGTGCAACGCCCGGCGAGCCGGGCCGCCCTGCCCCGGCAGCAGCGGGAGCTGGCCCCGGCGTTCGTTCCTCGCTTCCTCTTCCTTCTCCCGGACGCAGGGGCTCTGCCTGATCCCCACAGCACTCCTGAGTCCTGCTCCCGAAGCTGCCCAAGTCTTCTCCAGCCCAGAGCTGTGCTTTGCCCCGGTGCTGGTTTCCAGCCTGGCAGTGGCCGAGATGTTTTGTGGGTGCTGCGGGTCCGTGCCCAGGAGCGGGAGCTTTGTCACCCCTGCTCCCAGCCCGCACTGCAAACTTCAGTGCTGACCTAGACTCGCTTTTTTCCACCAGTTCTTCCTCGCTTTGTCCTTCTTGGTTGGTTTGGGTTTTTATTTTTCCTCCTTATGCTGTTAAACCTCAACTTGGAGCAGCCTGGTGATGTCTGTCCTGGGGAGAGCCCGTAACTCTGCTGGAGGATGCTGCCGTGAGCAAGGAGAGAGGAACGGGAGTGGAGCTGTGGTATCAACAGCCCTCGTAAAGGGGAAACGTGATGACCTGGTAGACCCAAGCGGTGCAATACATCGTCACGTTAGCCCTACGCAGTTGCAGTACCTCCTTTGCAAAAAAAAAAATTACTCTTTCTCGGACTTTGCTCGCATGGGACAGGCCTGCATCGCAGAGCCGCATGTTGAAATGCTGCTGTGTGAAAGCGGTGAATAAAATCGCTCTCGGCTAACGTCGTCTTCTTTCTTTTGCAGGAACGCCAAGGCCGTGTCAAGTAAAAGGCCATTCCTCCCACAGAGACTGCAGCAGAGATTGCATCCCAGCTATCTTTCAGAGAGGGAAAGAAAGAGCAAAAATATCCCAGAGAGAATTAGGACTTTTTTTTCTTAATTTCATTGACTTCAAAAAGACTCTTACAAACTTGCAGTTTAAAGAAGAAAAAAAAAGTATTGGAATTTCACAAGACATAGGACCTAAAAAAACAAAAACAACAAAAAAAATCCCTTCTAGGTAGAGTATAGGTAAAAACTGTCCCCTTTCTTTTGGCTTTGGTTGTGATTTCAGAGCATACGCTTTGTTTTTTGTCTTTTTACTATGTTTTTTCGGATTTTAAAGTCCGTAAGTGGCATATGCCTTTTTTTTCTCTAATTTTTAAACCCCGCTGCTTCCCTTCCTTCCATCCCCTCGCGCCTACTTCCCCTGGTTTTGACATTTGCACTTGGAACACCGAGTTGTAACATCCACCACGGAAAGTGGAGTAACTTTTTTTTCTCCTTCCCCCCGCCCCCGGCCTGGAAGAGGAGGAATTCTATAAGGAAGTTGGGGTTTTGGCCTAAGAAGAATTGAACAGAAATTGTCCATGAGGTTGTGTCTTAAAGGTGGTTCATTTTTCTCTGACCCTTTGTTACTCAAAGTCAAGTACTAGGAGTCCTAAGAAATGTTCTGTTCTTGTGCATTATACGGATTTACAGATTAAGCCTGGATTAATTTGATTTTGAAAGCTGAGAACAGTGGTAAAAACTTGTTTTGTTTACAGGAAAATGAATTTTGGACAAAAAAAAAAAAAAAGAAATATTGTAAAATGTGTAGTGAATATGTTTCTTCAGTTTCTTGTTAAGCCAATGAGGAATGGGCATTGCCTTTCTTTTCACCATTAATCACTTCTCAATAATAAACGTGAGATCCTGTTGAGCATCACTGTTGTCTGCCGCTCCCTTTTCAGCGCTGCCCGCTCCGTGGCGTAGCGAGGACGTGCAGCTCCTCGTTTCCCCTCTGCACGGCAACTCGGGAGTTCGCTGCTCTATTAATACCTTAAAATAATGAGTGAAGTGTGGTTTCTCCTTGGGTTTGAAGCAGGGTGCTGGGACCCATCTCCGGGCATCCCGAGGTTAGTCCTGGCGCAGTCTCCTGGGGTTTGTTCCCAGCACACTGGGATTGTTTTTGCTCCTTGACTTGGGAAGATGTCCGGTGGCGTGGGCTGGCACCGGGCAGAGCCCCTGCCTGCCCCCCGCAGCCCTCCCCGGGGCGAGAGGGGCAGTGCCCGGCTGGCCTCGCTGTTCAGGATCCGTTCCCATTTCACAGGTAAATTGGGGATTATCCAGCTCCTTCCAGGTGTGTGTGAAACTCAGACACCCACGCGCATCCCAAGTGATCTCCCCTGGGAAAACTGCTCGAGGTCAAGAAATCAAAAATCCAGGTTTTCTTGTTTTGGCAGTTCAGAGGGAATAAAAGAGCCACAAATGAATCTACTGTCTGAGCCAGTAACAGTGCTTTAATTGTCAATACTTAATGGGTCGTCATCAAGGAAAATTGTGCTGTATTGAAAATATCTCAATTATTAAATCGCAGTTGGGAAACATCTGGAACCAGCCAGCTGCCAGCTCTGCTCTTCTCACCTTGGGTGGAAAATCAGCCTGGTCTGGTGAGCCTCGCTTTCCCATCGCACAGGACGGCAAATACTCACACACCCTGTAGGAGCTCACCAAAAAGTCTGCTGATTTTTTATTATTATTATATTTTTGGACTTAACTCTTGCTTCTGGAAAGCAAACAAACAAAACCCAGCTCCAAATAGCCCAGTCTGTGTTGGGTAAGGACTGGGGCTGCTTCCTGGGAGGGGTGTGGGCTGGTGTCAAGAGCAGTTGTGTGGCCATTTGCATTTGGGATATCTTTCTTGTTTTCTTTGGAAGAATTTCTGCCTTCTTAATTCTTCGATGGCTTTGGCCTCTCTGCCTCCAAGCTGGCCGAAAACCCGAATTCCTTGCTGGTGTCCTCGTGCATCTTCAGAGAGAGCATAAAACCTGCGTTGGTTGCAAAGCTGGAGGAAATAAGGGCAGAAAGCTTGACTTGATTAAAGGCCTAAATGAAATGATTTGTATTTTGAGAGAATCTTAATTGTGAGTTTAAAAAAAAAAGCAGAGGGAGGGTTTTTCTGCCGTGCCTGGCAGGTGTTTGCGTGCTGGGTTTCACTGTTGGTCAGAGACAGTTTGTTCCCCCTTTTGGTCTTCAAGCAACAACCCAAGAGAGACGTGAGAGGAACAGGAGGATGCGATTTGAAAACCACAATACTTCAGATGCAGGAGCAGTACCTGCAGTTATTTTGACGTAAGAAAAAAAATAACTTTATTCGCAGGTCGTATCCGCGTCCTCTAACCTGGGATGGCCCCATGCCGGTGTCGCGTGCTGCTGCTTAAATTTCCCCTTGTGTTTAGCTGTGAGAGCTAAAATACTCTTTTTTTTTTTTCTCTCCTCTTTTAAGGCAAAGCAGGTGAATTGCTGGGACGTCACACTCTGATGCCTGTGTTCCCCGCAGGATTTATTCCGCAGCGCCTTCAACCTTGGCATCTCTTCCATGGAAACCAGCTGCCTCCGGGGCTGTGCGTGGGGGCAGGAGTCCGGCGTGCCCAGGGACCTGAAACAGCCCCGTCTCACCCCAAACTGGAGAGGGGAGAGAAAAATAGGTAGTTTTGTACATCGCTGGCTGGCTGCCTTCCTCCTTTGCGGTTTGGGGAGACCTCTGGAGCTTCCAGAGGGGAATGGAAAAGATGACACCAAAACAGGGCCTGATGTTAAATATTAGGAGGGTTTTTTTTAAAGGAAGAGGCCAAGTGAATGTCGGGGAGAGTAGAAATAGTCCTGGGAAAAAGGGGTAGCTCGGATGTGGGGAAAAAAAGTGGATATTTGATGCGTGACTTGGAGGTAGCTGCTTCTGCTGACCCTTCTGAGGATGCTCGGAGGGCAGGGCTAGTGGGGAACGGTTTCAGTCTGGACCTGGTCCTGTTCTGGTCTAAACTGGGACAAAAATGGGAATTTTCTAGCGCATCTGAAGAGGCTTCGCTTTCAGCCAGCGTGGCAGATTTCAGGATATGGGCAAAAAAAATCCACCCGTAACTATAACTGAAGACCCCAACAGCATGCAACGCCGTCTCCCCGTGAGCGTGGCACAGGTAAGAGCAAAAAGGTATTTATTACTGCTCTTTCTTTGCAAAAACAAAAAAAAAAAGCCAAATTGGGGCCGGGATGCTTTAGGACGAGGTGGCTGGGAAGCAGAGGACAGATGCGAGCCAGGGGCTGCGCTCACCGGATACCATCGAAAGAAAAACCTCTCGGCTGCTGCTGTTCTTGAAGTTGTATAAACCCGGGCTTGGCCCTCGCACAACGGGTCCGTGCAGGGACTGGTTCGGGGTTTTCCAACCTGTTTGCGAACACCCCGACCCCGTGGAGGGAAACGCAGCTGAGCTGAGCCCTGGAGGCAGCAGAATCCAGGCAGGGGAGTTTGGGGGGGCAGTTTTCCGTGCTGTGGCTGAGCACCCAGTGCTGTTCTCGTTCTTGGCGTCAGCCGCGGCTCTGCTTCGGCTTTATTGGCTTGGAAAAAGGAAATTCGCCGCGGGAGGGCTCCCGTGCTCCGCTGCCTGCTGTCCTGCACCGCTGTGCAGGGTTATGTACTGTTGTGCACGGCTCTGCAGCGTTGTGCCCGGCTCTGCACCCCTGTGCATGGCTGTGCCCGGCTCTGCACCCCTGTGCGATGCTCTCCCAGCCTCCCTCAGCCGTTTTGGGGCTGCAGAGCATCGCAAGGCCTGGAAGGCAGCGGTGCTTGCAGGGAAGGACAAAATACTTTTAAAATAAGCATTTTTGATGGCTCCAGGCTGGGGCAGAGGCTGTGAGGGGTATAGAGGAGCCTGGTGTCATCGCTGCAGCCCTCCCTCCGTGGCCTCGAGGTCCTGCAGGGACCCCAAAATCTCTGCCCTGCCCAGCGTCCCTGGGACACGAGGGGAAGGTGAGGGGGGTCTGAGCATCGCGCTCCCCCTTGGGCGATGCCGAATGTGTGGCTGGACTGGAGCCCGGCTCCTTGCCCCGGAGGAGGGTGGGTGCTGCACCCCCACTGCCAGAGCAGGGGTGGGAGCCTGGGGGGTGCAGGGACCCTGCCACGAGGCCGCAGAGGCTCTGCAGGGCTGGGTGCTGTGACAGCCCCAGTTGCATGCGGCTCCTGGGGAACCCGCAGCTCTTCTGATGCCCGCGGGTGCCCAGTGGGTCCCTTGGGAGGGGGGAGAGACCAGCCCGAGGGTGCCATGGGCTCACCCATGTCCTCGGGCCACTGGAGGTGAGCAGGGTGCAGGGGTGCTGAGAGCCCGGAGGAGTTAGTGGTGTTCCCAGAGCCAGCTTGGGGGATGGCGTGTCCCCCCACAACGTAGCAGCCGGGCTGCGTGCGTTTACGGACGAGATCCTTTATTGACAAACCAGCCCCTTCCCCTCCCGGCCGCCCCGGGACAGCCCCGGCCCCGCGGGTCACCTCCCACCCCAGGGGCTGTCCCGTGGGGAGCCAAGCAGCAAGACACAGTCCGTCCCCCAGCTGGACCCTCTTTTTGGGGCTTGTGGGGTGTTTAGTGGCCCTTGTTGGCTCCTTCATCTAGGCTTTGGTGGCCGGGAGGGGATGGAGCACGACGCCTGATCCTGCCCTCCCTGAGTTTTGGGATGGGAATGCGAAGATCTGGGATGCGAAAGGAGCACGTTGCCTGCAAGGACGCCTGTCCGGGGGCTCGGCGGCTCCGCTGCCTTCGCTGCTTTCCAGGGGGGCAGGGGGTGCCCCAGGCTCCTGGGGGGGACGGGGCGGTTGGGGTGCACAGGGCCCACAGGAGGATGAGGATGCAGCAAACGTGGCTTCGTGCTGCCGAGGCTGCGAGTGGGTCCCGGGAGAGGCACGGGGCTCAGCACCGAGCCGGCCTGGCTGCAGGGACGCTGGCAACCGCAAGCCTTGGAGGACAGCGGGGACAGCGACAGCAGCAAATCTACAGGGATGAGACTGGTCCTGGGCAAATTTATTGGCAGGGGAGAGCAGGACATGGGGAAAAGCAAAGTCTCCTTGTGCTCCGTGCAGGGAAAACCGCAAAAAGAAGCCTCGGAGGGAGCAGACGTCAGCTCTGCTGCAGCCTTTGGTGATGAGCAGGTTCCTGGATTAGTCCTCGGGGAGCTGTAACCCTGAGAGCCCAAAAAGCACCTTGCTGGGACAAACACGGATAAACCTGGAGCTGCAGGGAAGGCCGGCTGAGACGGGGCAGGTCAGCGATGTTCTCCCTCGCAGGAGCGATTTATCCAGCCCTTTTGCAGCACCGAGGACCGTGGTGGGTGAAACCTCCCTCCGAAATGTGGCTCCCGACTTGCTGGGAGAAGGGTGTTAAGGCAGCCGGGTCGGTCCTCATTCTCCTCGTTTTCCCCCGCTAACGAAGGCTCGTGAAGGGCTTTCTGTTGCTCCCTTCCCCCAAAATGTCCTCTCTGTTCCCTCTTCCCACCCCATCAGCTCCAGCGCCTCTGAAGGCAGCAGCACCCACTCCTGGAGAGGGAAACTACGGGAAGGGTCTGTGGTTGGGGCTCTGTGGGTTGGGGGGGGGATTTGGGGGCGCCCTGGGCTTGCAGCCCCTCTCCTGTCCTTGGCAGAGCTGGGGGGGGGTCAGGGTGGGGGGCTGTTTGGGGGGCCCTGATGGTTTCGGGTGGGACTGGACAGGGTCGGGGGGGGCCGGTGGAGTTGGGGGGTGGGAGTGCAAACAGGGCTGCAGAAAGTTGGGGGGAACGGGGAGACTGGAGGGGTCTGGGGGGGCAGGAGGGCTGGGGGTGCCGGACCCCTCCCAGCCCCGATGCTCCCTGGGGTCCCGCAGCGCGTTCCCTTACCGGCCCATGGCGATGGGGTGCTGCTGCTCAGGCTTTTTGGCATCTCCACGCTCCTCCTTTGGCGAGCGCGGCCCCCCCCCCCCAGCCCAGGCCGGCCCCCCCCTTTGGCATTCACCGCGTGCCTTAATTGTGTGACATTAAATCAAGGTCCGCGGTGAACACGAAACGCTGGGGCCGATGGCCGGGGGCGCACGGTGGTGGTGGGGGGGTCCCGAGGTCCAAACCCTCATCACCCCCCTCAGCCCCAGGACCCCCATCACCCCCTGTGCTGGGACCAAGCTGTGCCCCCCCACCCCCCCGGGGTTGGCACAGGGGGAACAAGCGTCACGGCAGATTCGGGGCTGGGGGTGCCCCCATCCCTTGTCCCTATAGAAGCCCAGATGCACCCATACCCCCCGACCTCTATAGGGTTACCATAGGAGCCCTATATGATCCTTCTTTCTCCTTTGCATAGAACTCTCCCCAGAGACCCTCCCCGCCCCATAGTGCGTGGCCGTGGGCCTGGGGTGGGGTGGGGGGCTATGATGCACCCCTGGATCCGGCCCCATCCCACATCCTTCAGGCCCAGCTGGAAAGTGGCTGCTTGACCCCCCCTGCCCCGGCGCAGGATCCGACCCCCGGCGCCAGGGCAGCTATTTTTGAATGAGATAAAAAGCAAATCCCCCCCCACCCCCCCCGCCTGTCCTCGCCTCCCCCGGCTTTCGTCAAGCCATCCGCACCCTCACAGCCATGGAAACCCGGGGGCAGCGGGGGGGGCACCTTCCTACTGGCTTAAACTCCCCAACAGATCAGTCCAGGAGGGATTTGGGGGGGCTGGGGGCTGCTTGGTTGCAGAGGGACGGGGAGGTCCTGGAAGACCAGCTAGAGCGAGGTGAATTTGGGTGTATTCAAGTGGTTTTTGGAACACTGGTCCTAGAGCGGTTGCTGAGGGGGGGTAAAACCCAATAAAACCTCATCTGCTCTATTTCCATAAGGCATTTAGCAGCAAAATAGTTGAAATGGCTGAAATTGCCTCAAATTCCCATCCTATGCCCTGGGCCTTCTTCCCTGCTCCAGGCCAGGACTCGGTCCCAAACAGCAGCACGTAAAGGCCAGTCGAGACCTCACAAACTCAGCACAGGTAACCCCCGCTCCCTGCTGGGGACCTGGATGGAACCGGGCTGGAGCGGTACCGGGCGGGGGGGGGGGAGGGAGGAACCCCAGTTTTATCCCTGTGTCCCCCCGCATCCCTCTGGGCCATCCCAAGTGCACCCCAGTAAACACCACTTTCCACCCGTGGTTTTTTTTTTTGCGGCGGGGGGAGCGGATTTTCTCAGTGCAAATATTCCCAGGCTGGGGGGAGATTTGGGGGGGGGGGGGGGGGTCGCCTTATCGGGGTCCTCGGGCCATTCCCGGCGGGGGGGATTCCTTGTGGGCCCTGAGCCCCCTTCTCCTCCCCGGGCTCTCGGGGGGGGGACGGGACACCCCCACCCCAACCCCCCCAGCGCATCCCGCATCCCACCGGGAGCAGCCGCACTGCGCCGCCCGGGCTCCCCCCCCACCTCCGTGTCCCCCCCGGGGGTCGCGCCCGGGCAGCGCCGTGGCCCCCCCCCGCCGGGAGCATCTATCGGTACGTGCCCCCCCCCCCCCCCCCCCCCGCCGTTACCTCGGTGCCCGCGGGGCTCCCCGGCAGCAGGAGGAGGAGGATGATGAAGGGCACCGCAGGCAGAGCCCGGGTGGTGGCAGCGGTTGGGGACAGGCCGCCGGCGTTGTCACCTCCCCAGGCAGAATGAGGCCACTGGGGGGGGGGGGGGGGGGGGCGTGTGTGTGTCCCGCGTGTGCGTGTGTGCGGGGTGTGCGTGTGGGGTTAACCCTTCCCTGCCCGGCCCCCGCCAGCCTGGGGGGGGGAGCCCCTGGGAAAATACCGGCACTTACTGATGGGGGGCGATGGGGGGGCTCGGGGACGGGCACGGTGTCACCGTGTGTCCCCCCCCCGCTGTTCTCCCCCCTGGGGTCGGCCCTTGTCCCCCGCTCGGGGCCAGGCCGGTGGGGAGATGGGATGGGGATGGGGATGGGGATGGGAGGGATGGGATGGGATGGAGGGGAGGGGAGGGAGGGAGGGATAGGATGGATGGGAAGTGAGGGCATGGGATGGGATGGGATGGGATGGGATGGGGATGGGATGGAGGGGAGGGAGGGAGGGATAGGATGGATGGGAAGTGAGGGCATCGGATGGGATGGGAGGGATGGGATGGAGGGGAGGGGAGGGAGGGATAGGATGGATGGGAAGTGAGGGCATGGGATGGAATGAGAGGGATGGGAGGGATGGGATGGGGATGGGATGGATGGGAGGGGAGGGCATGCGGTGGGATGGGAGGGGAGGGAGGGATAGGATGGATGGGAGGGGAGGGCATGGGATGGAATGAGAGGGATGGGATGGGATGGGATGAGAGGGATGGGATGGGAGGGCATGGGATGGAATGAGAGGGATGGGATGGGATGGGATGAGAGGGATGGGATGGGAGGGATGGGATGGGAGGGACGGGAGGGGAGGGCATAGGATGGGATGGAATGAGAGGGGTGGGGTGGGGTGGGGTGGGATCTGATCTAGACGGGGCAGGGGGATCCACCGAGGGTCCGCAGGGACCGCGGGTCCGGGCTGTCACCTGCCTGGGCCATGGCTGGGGGGTTCCCAGTGAGTCGTGGGTTATGGGGGGGGGCTGCTCTTTGGCGTAGGCTCAGATTGGGGTTAAACCCAGCGGGTTTGGGGACAATTCCTCACGTGGGCAGGGGAGTGGATGGGGGATGTCCTCGTGGACACCCCAAAGTGGGGGTGAATTCGGATGCGGTACTGCCTGCAGGCAGCGTGGCTCTCCCAGGGGGGGGCTGGATCAGGCCCTGCCCTACCCCGATGAGCCCTCGGGCATCCCCGGGTGGGACCCCCCCACCCCACCCCACCCCACCCCACCCCACCCCACCCCACAACCCCCTCAGCCTTGGGGTGCCAGGTGCCGCCCTGGGGACCAGCAGGGTCTGGAGCCCCCCAGCTCCTGCGGGAGGCTTTGGTGGGGCTCAGCCGTGGGGTGAAGGGGGGGCTGGATCCGGAGTGACCTTGGCACCGCCGGCCTCGCGTGCGTTAACGATTGACGTGGCCGGACACACCGGGACTCTGCTCGTCCCGTGGGGTCACCCCCCCGGGCCACCCCTCGTCACCCCCAGTCAGGGTTCATCGCCCCATCCTGCCCCTGGGACACGCGCTGACACCCCCCGGGGGTCCCGCGGGGGCATTTTCCCCCTGGGGCTGAGCACCCTGTCCCCGTGTCTCTGTGACAAAGCGGGACGTCCCCTCCCGTGCCCCCCACGGTGACCCCGCTCCTGGGGCCAGGCTCTGCCTCCCCAGCCCCCTGCACCCTTCTCCCTCCCAGTGTTCCCAGTGTCCCTCCCAGCACCCGCAGCTCCCTCCTCCCAGTCCACAGGGGCGGTGGGGCTCGGTGGGACGTCCTGTCTCTGTGGGGGCCATGCTGGGTGCCGGGGTGCTCCCCAGCCCCCCCGAGGCTCTGCTGGCCAGAGCCCAGAGGGTGCTGGTGGCAGGTACCAGCACAGGCCTTGGGCTGGGCTGGGGGTGGCGGGGGGCTCCCTGGGGACAGGGAGAGGGATGGCACCCTGCTGGGCACCCTGCTGAGCCCCCGCCCCAGCACCCTTGTGTGTTTTGGGGGGCTGCTCCGGGGGTATCGGTGCTGGGGGATGATGGTGGCAAGGAAAAGTCCAGGGCAGGGTGCTGGCGTGGCCCCATCACTGGGGTGTTTTGATCCCAGTGCCCCCCCCACTTCACCTGGACATGTCTGGGGGTTCGGGGGCGGGGGGGGCAGGCTCCTCTGTCCCCCCCAGGAATGCTGTAACCCCCTGGTTTGCTCACGGGAACCATCCTCGCAGGGATCTTGGGGGGGGACACAGAGGGTCTGGGAGCCCCAGAAGCAGGAGGGTGAGGAGCACGGGGGGTGTTCGTGCTCCACAAGTGTCACGAGCGGCCAGGTCTCAGCTTCCCTTTGCTGCTGGCCGGGGGGTGTCTGGGTGGCCGGTCCCAGCCCTGGCATTGCCCTCCTTAAACTCCCCGGGGACGCCCTATGCCAGGGGGGGCAGGGGAGGCAGCGGGACCCCCATGCACACCCACAGCGGACCCCTCATCTGCGGTGGGATGGAGATGGGGGGGATGTGTTCACCATGGCAACCGGCGGGGTTGCTAAGATATGGCAGCCTGGGGGGAGGGGAGGGATGCCTGCAGCCCCCCCGTGCTCCCCCTCCCCAGCCTTGGGTAGGTTCCCCCCAGCCAGAGCATCCCTGGGGCAGGGGGACATCCCTGGGGCGGGGGGACATCCCCGCAGGGGGGGAAGTGCCAGGCAGGGCACGGGGGTACCAGAGCATCCCTGGGGGAAGGTGACAGCCCCGGGACCCCCCCAGGGGCCAGGTTAGGGTCAGGGTGATCGTGAGAGGACACAGGCCAGGGGCCAGGCAGGCCGAGGAGCTGGAGGAGAGTGTGCCTGCTTTTGGGGGGGGACACAGCATAGAGATGGCTGCAGTTTGGGACGGGCTGGGGGTCCTGACCCCGTGTGTCCCCCCCGCAGTCACCCCCACCGTCATTGGGAACCCCACGCTCCCGCCGTTCCCAGCGGAGATGCAGAAGGCGATTTTCGGTGAGTGGTTCCCCCGTGCCAGGGAAGGGGGGTCCCGGCAGCATGCGCTGCCCCCAGGCCCCCCCCAGCCCAGCTCACCCCTCCCCTGAGCGAGGGCAACCAGCTGCCCGCTCCCTGCCTGTCCCCCCCCGAGGCTTCCGGGGAGCAGAAGATACCGGGGGGCTTCTCCACCCAGGTGGGGTATGCAGGAGGCTTCACCTCCAACCCCACCTACGAAGAAGCGTGCACAGGCAACGATGGGCTGCGACGGGGACCCCCCAATGTCCCCCACACGCGCGGTGGGGTGATGTCCCCATCCAGCGTCACAGCGTGTCCCACAGCCCCCGCCTTGCCCTGGCCGGGGCTCCCGTGGGACGCCCTCCACCATCCGTTGGGTGATCGGGGGGCTGCTGGAGCATGAGAGGCTGGAGGTCCGGGGGGGCCGTGTCCGTGGGGCTGCGCAGTCCGGGGGTGCCATGTCCGTGGGGCTGGAGGTCCGGGGGGGCCGTGTCCGTGGGGCTGTGCGGTCCGAGGGGGCCGTGTCTGTGGGGCTGGAGGCCCAGGGGCCCGTGTCCGTGGGGCTGTGGGGGCCGTGTCCGTGGGGCTGGAGGCCCGGGGGCCCGTGTCCGTGGGGCTGGTGGTCCGAGGGGGCCGTGTCCGTGGGGCTGTGGGGGCCGTGCCCGTGGGGCTGGCGGTCCGGGGGCCCGTGCCCGTGGGGCTGGCGGTCCGGGGGGGCCGTGTCCGTGGGGCTGTGGGGGCCGTGTCCGTGGGGCTGGAGGCCCGGGGGCCCGTGCCCGTGGGGCTGGCGGTCCGGGGGGGCCGTGTCCGTGGGGCTGTGGGGGCCGTGTCCGTGGGGCTGGAGGCCCGGGGGCCCGTGCCCGTGGGGCTGGCGGTCCGGGGGGGCCGTGTCCGTGGGGCTGTGGGGGCCGTGTCCGTGGGGCTGTGCGGTCCCTGGGGCCGCCGGCGGGCGGGGGCTGCAGCCCCGCGCTCTCCCGCCAGGGGGCAGTGCCGGGCTGCGCCCGCTGCGCCCGCCAGGGGGCAGCGACGGCGCAGGCAGAGTGCGCGCCTATACGGTACATACGGTACGTACGGTACATACGGTACATGCGTGCGCACGAGAAACACGGCACATGGGCCTGTACAGGTATGGGTGGCACACGGGGAGAGGGCACATGCGTGTGCTTGGACAGGGGCGTGCAGCACACACCTACATGCATGCACATGGACATGCAGCTCACATACACATACATGTACATGCATGCACAGGGCCAGACAGCTCACACGTACACATACATGCATGCACAGGGGCATGCAGCAAACGCATACATACACATACATGCATGCATGCACAGGGACATACAGCTCACATACGTATACATACATGCATGCACAGGGACATGTAGCACACATATGTACACATACCTGCATGCACAGGGACATACAGCTCACATACATACATGTACTTGCATGCACAGGGACATGCAGCACACACAGGTACCCACGGCACACGTAGGTACATGCACCATGGGGGGGCACTCAGCGGGGGCACTGCCTGCCCTCCCGCCTTTGGGGGATGCCCTGGGCCCCCGCCTGTCCCCCATCGCTGGGCCACGTCCCTCCTGTCCCCCGAGTCCCCAGACCTGTGCCCCTGGCCCAGGCAGAAGGGATTTGGGGAGCACGGTCCTGTCCCCTTGCCCCAGCGCTGCAGTGACAGCGATGAGGGACAGACCCCGTGATGGCCCAGTGTGACATGGTACCGGCTCCCAAAGGGCTAATGGCCCCCATGAGCCCAGTTAGAGCCAAACTGGCCCTAACTGGTGTGTGCTGGGGGGAGGGATGGGGTGCACTGGTGGTGATGGCGGTGGCTGGAGTGGGCAGGTAGGCTGAGCATGGGGTGGTGTTACCCCTGCTGTCACCCCTGTCCCCATCCTTGGGGGTGTCCCGTCCCCCCAGCAGCAGGCAGTCTCCATCCCTCTACTTCTCATGGGTGGGGGGTCCCAGTGGCCGTGTCCCACCTTGTCCTGGGCAGACTGGGTTTTGCAGGAGTGGAGGGACATGGGGGGGGACATGTCAGGACATGTTGGGACATGGGGGGACCCCCCCAGACTTGGGGGCTCAACACCAAACCCTGCCCCCTTCTAAACCCGCTGTGCCCCTTGGAGGGGGGGAGCGACCCCTCTCCCCAAGCACCCAGAGCCCCCTGCACCCCCTCACCCCCAGGGTGACAAGGACATCCGCACGGCCCCCCCATCCTTCCTCCTGCCCTGGCTCCTCAGTGGGTCCCAGTCCCTTTGGCTCGGGGTGCTCTCCTGGGTAGGGGGCCCAAGGTCACCCCCACCCAGGACCCAGGCAGCCCGTGGGCTCCACGCACCCACCCAGCACCCAGAAGCCCTTGGCTGGGTCCAGCTGGGGACACCTCGGTGTCCCCAGGGAGGGTCTGTGGCTGGAAACCGTCCTGCAGGGGATGCTTTGGGGGTGTCATGATGTCGTGTCCCCCCCCAGGGCAGGGGGGTCCCCGACTCGGTGTCCCCAGCACCCCTCTTGCACAGGGGGATTTGGGGGCTGCGTTTGGCGGATTTACACGAAACGGCTGAGCAAGAAACGAAAATAAAGCTGAAACCCCCCCAAAAAGGTTGTCAAGGGTGAGTGAAAGCGGAGAACCGAGACTCAGCTTTCGGGGAGGGGCTGGGGGGGTGACATGGCCCGGGGGAGCCCCTGGGTGCCACAGGTGCCACATGCTGGGGACCTCCCGACCCCCCCCTTGGCCAGCGCCGGCATCCCGGCTGGGTGCTGGGCGTCCCCTCGAACTCCAGGGATGGGTGCACAGCTGGGTGCCATCACGTCCCCATGCCACAGGGTGTGAGCGGAGCCCGGCGTGGGGCTTGTCCCCAACCCTGTGGGGCGGGGGGGGGGGGGGGGGAACACGGGGACAATTTTTTTTTTTTAGAAAGTGAAGTTCTCCGGGTCAGTGGAGAGCGAAAAAAATAAATAAAAGCCGAGAGAAAGCGAGCGCAGGTCGGCTTCCGGCACCTGGCCCCGCAGCTGCCGCATCGCCCGGCTTTGAAGAAGGAGTCAAAGAAGAACGAAAGCCGGGGACAGGGACGGGGACAGGGGACGCTGGCCTTCAGCCTCACGCCCCGGCATCCTCCTCATCCTTCCTCATCGTGGGCACCCGCGGGTGGGGTTTCACGGGGCGGGGATGGGTGGGATGAGGATTGCCCAAATCTGAGGATTTGTGGGTTGTTCTTTTTTTATATATAAATCCCCAGCGGCTGGAGTCAGGGGATGGGACCGGGAAAAGGGCTAAAGGATGGGGAGGTGTCCCTTGGGATGATGTGCCTCCCCCCCCCCGCTGCCGCAGGCAGCCTGCCCAGGGGACCAGAGGTGACAGCCACATCTCCCCGGGGTTTATCACTCAGGCTGTGACGGGCACGTGGGCTGTGGCAGGGCTGGGGTGTCCCAGGGGACAGATCCTGCCCCTGTGTCCCCATCCCCAGCCGCTGAGGGTGGGTGCGTAGCCAGGATTGCACCCACCGGCCACTGCTTCGGTTCCCCCCCGGGCTCCACCACCATCTCTCCCCCCATCACCCCCCCGGGATTTATTTCCCACCCCCCCTCAACCCTCGGGGTGCAGGATGGGGCCAGGGGTGCTGGACCCCCCGGGAGGATGGGGTGATGTTGGATTCTCTGATGGTGTGTGCCTGCGTGGGGAGGCAGGATCTGGCCCCAGGGTGCTGGGGGGGGGGGAATAGGGTGGGCAGAGCTGGGGGGGGGTGCACAGGGGGGACCCATCCCTGCAATAGGGACAGACCCCTTGCGTCAGGCTGGATTTTAGGGAGGGGGGGAGTTTGGGGGACCATGGTGTTTTGGGGGGTGTCCCCAGAGACTGAGGGGCAGCATGGGGGGGCTCCCACAGCTCCAATGGGTTTGGAAGAGCACTGGGACGTACTGGGGGAGACAAGCCCCGTGTCCCCCCCTTTCCTGGACGGGGCCCTGCAGGGATGCAGCTTGAGGAGAGGCGATGGGGGGGCCCCTTCTTGTCCCCCCCCCCCACTGCCCCTCACCTGGCACCTGCTCCGGGCGGATGGAAACTCTGTGTCAGAGGAAGCGGGGAGGGGGCCGCGCTCCCGGCCGGGGCGGGGGGGGGACACCCAGCTGTCCCCCCCCTTTCCAGCGCCTGCGTCGAGGGGCTGAGCTGCCCTCGTCCCCCCAGCACAGCTGGGATGAGTTGGGCAGGTCTCAGCCCATCCCCATGGGGGTGGGTTCCCAACCCTCTACCCCCCCCACTTTGTCCCCCAGCTTTTTCATCTCCTGCGTGGCCGCGCAATCCAAGGACCCCCGAGGAGTGGGGGGGGGGGGGAGCCAAGCTGGGACTCCCCATCCCCAAACCCCAGCGCTGCCCCCCATCCCTGCCTCAGTTTCCCCACTCAGGGTCTGAAAAGCAGCTGCTTCCCCCCGCTGGGGCTGGAAAACTGCGATTCAAGGCTGGAAAGAAGTGGTCCAGCCCCGAACCTCCGCCAGCATCCCAATCCCACGGGGATGCTCGGATCCCATTCCGAGAAAGCGGGGTGGCAGGGGTGCGGGGGGGGGGGGGCCGGATAAGCGGGGAGGTCGGGGAGGGGATGCTCACGCGTTATTTATACCGGGGGAGGTATCTGCAGGGTTTTTCGCCGAACGAACAAAATAACAATTCAGGCAGGTTTGAAAAGCGCCGAAACCACGACAGGAAACCCAAATTGTACAAATGCAGATGTGAGTGGAAAAAGCTCTTGAGCTGGTTGCTCTGGCTTTCACCTTCGCTAAAAATAAAGCTGCCTTATTAGGGGCCGATGGGGGCCGAGATAAAGCATCTTCCCTCCCCCTCTCCCCGTGTTTTTCCGTGGGGGGGGGTGGGGGGGTTGTTCTGCGCGATGCTGTGGGACGCAGCTTTCCGGCTGCGCCCGGGGTGGTGGGGTCAGGTGGCTGGGTTGGGGGCTTCTGTTGGCTTTTTGGGGAGGATCTGGGGGGTTTTAGGGTGCTGGGTGGGGGGGGTCAGGTTTTCTGAGGGGGGGGTTGCCAGGGATGGTGTGATTTGGGGCTGGGCAGCGCGGGGTGGGGGGTGTGATGAGTTGTAACGGTCTCTCTGGGTGTAACGAGGCAGCCTGGCAAAGCCACATCCTGCAGCGCGGCAGGACCCGGGGGGAGGAATTTGGGGGGCTGAGAAAGGGAGGGATTTTGGGGGGGCTGGGGGAGAACAGCAAAACCCCTCCTGGGACCTGCCAACCCCCACAAAACCAGGGCTGGGCTCCCCTTCCCCGTGCCTCAGTTTCCCCTCTCTGAACCATCCCAGGGCTGGAGCACCCCACCTTTTGGGAGGGGGGGGTGCGGTGAAGGCGGTGCCAGCTTTGGGTGCCCGCTGCCCCCCCCGCCGCCGCACCCTGGCCCCGGGAGGATATCGTGGGAGGCGGGAGGCGCCTTCGCTTGCCACCCCGGTGGCGGTGGCAGCGGGGCCCGGGCTCCTCTGAGTCACCAGTGTCCCCACACCTGCGGCGGCCGGGGGCTGCGAGTAGGGATGCTCACACCTGCGGCCTTCGCACCCCCCCCAGCCCCATCCTCCTCCTCCTCCTCCTCCTCCTTTTGCAGGGGAAATGATGGATGCAATGGCGGGGGGGGGGGGAATCAAAGGGGTGGAGGGAGAAGGGGGCGAAGCACGGGGGGCTGAGCGCCAAATTGTGGGTGCACCCACAGCATCTCGGCACCCACTCTGCTGGCAGCACCCCAGTGTGCCCATGGACCCCCCCTGGGCCTGTGCGGGTGGGGGGGTTGCATGGCACAAGCTGTCCTTACCCCACGGTCGCCCTCGGCCCTGTTGGGGTAACATGGGGGTGGGATGCTCCAGCCCCCCCATAGCATGACCCCAAAAGGATCGGGGGGGGGGGGATAAGACCCCCCAGGGGGGCAGATGGCACATGGGGGGCTGCTGCGGTGTCAGGCCTCGGGTGGGCATCAGGGTGGGGGGGAAGCGGGGGGCTCTGGCCGGCGTTGGGGGGAGGCCGTGAGAACGGCGACCAGGGCTGGGGGGGGGGGGGCAGCGCAGGAAGCGCCGGGGGGGGGGGTGGCCGCTCCCGGCTCCCCCAGATGTGCCCGTGAGATAGGGCGGCAGGAAGCAGCTGCGGGGAATCGCGGCGCTGGGAACGGCCGCTGCCGCCCGCCCGACGCCCCCCAGGCCTGCGGGACCCCCGCCCCCGCTGGCTCCCCCCGCAGCCAGGTACCACCCGGGGACGCTCCCGGTCTGCCGGCTTCTCCCCTCCAGGGGGCTGGAGGTGCCTGTTTGCCCTGGAGAAGCGGTTCTGCTTCCCCGGAGGAAGCCGCGGTTCCCTCCGGCCCTGCCGGTGCTGCAGGGGATGGAGATGGAGCCACGGCTCTGCTCCTGGCTGGGCTTCGAAGGGGAGGAGGGGGTCTGGGGAAACTGAGGCATGGCTGCTGGCTACTGATCAGGCTGGGCAGCTGGCCAAGGCTGGGGTCATGGGCCCCCTCCAGAGGGATGTGTGTGCTCCTCTCCCGCCCCTGGGTGCTCTGGAAGAAGGTAATGCCTCCCTGTGTTCACTCTGGCCCCTAATGATAACCTTCAGCCCGCAGTGCTGGGCGCTGCCTGCAGGCTCAGGCAGTCGGGCCGGGCTCCCCTTGAGCAGCTCCAGGGTAGGATGCTCAGTCCCTGCCTCGGGCACAAGGGCCGAGGGGGGTCCCCGGGGCTAATCCCCTGCACAAACAGCTGCACATTCCCCAGGCCTGGATCCAGTCTCCTAGTGACAGGGCTCGGGGGGGGGGGGGCTTGCTGCCCCTTTTTGGGTGCCCACTCCCAGCAATGCTGCTCCTTGATCCCCCCTAATTTTCCCCCTATTTCCCTGCACATCCAGCCCTGTGCACAGCACGGACCGGAGCCTCCGGTGCTGTCTGGCTCTTGTGGTGGTGGATGAAGGGGTAAACTGAGGCACGAGGCAAGGCGGGTGGCTAGGGCTGGGCTCCTTCCCGCACCACCCTGCCTGCACGTGCTGCTGTCAGCCTCGTGTCGCTGGTGGACATCCATCCAAGTCTGGCAGCTCCAATTTATAATCCCCATTTATCCCAAAATACCCCAAATCTGGGCAGGGACATCGTAGCCCGGGATGGGGCTGTCACCGCGGCCAGCGGGACCCCAAGGGAGGCTGTTCGGCACGTCCTCCGTGTGACAGCCGGAGCGGGACCACGATGCCCATCCCTGCCTGTCCCTGCCCATCCCTGCCCGTCCTGGACTCAACACCCATCCGGGAGCACTCGACCCTGGCGCAAATTGGGGCGTTGGGAGAGCCGGCAACCTGGGGAGGAGCGCGGTTACCAAACCTCACCGCGCGGCACAGCCCAGCGTGGCACCGGGCTGCCTCCCCGTGCCGGATACGGCCCTGGGGACGAGGCGGGAAGGAGATTTCAGAGCCGGTTTAAGAAGCCAGAATCCCTTTTTCCCCCTTGAGCATCCAGCCGGATATCTTCTCCAGCACCGAAACTCCCTCGGATCGCTGCCGTGCCGTGCCATGCCGTGCCGTGCCGTGCCGTGCCGTGCGGGTGCCCAGGCTGGGTGGTGGGCTGGAAGCATCTCCAAAAATCAATGAATTAAAGCAGGCTGAGCTCTCGCTCCCACGTTGTGCCGAGCCGGAGCGCGGCTGACCGGGTCCCCCCAGCTTCCCTCTCTCCCAAAGGATCCCGAGGGCCTCCGAAGATCCCAGGGAGACGGGATTTATACCCCAGCCCTGTCCCGAAAGCGAATCCAGATGACCCCTGGGGAAGAGCCCTTCCCTTTGTAGCTGCCTTGGGCGCTCTGCCACGTCTCCGATCCTCCCCTCTCCCGTCCAAATCCCTTCCCCGCAGCCAGCACTTCCAGGCAGCCTCCGGCTTCCAAAACACAAGAAATTCCCCCAAAAACGCCGGCGCTACCCCCTCCCCCGGGAACGCCGGGACCCCCACGCTCGCCCTCCCTGTCCCGCGGCAGCCGGGCTGAATCCGGCCCTTTCCACGCCGCTTCACGTCCTTCACATCCTGCCACCTGTACCGACTTATTTAAGGAAAAAAAATAAATATATCAAACCAAACCCAAGCCTGAGGGGTGGATTTTTTTTGGGGGGGGGCGGGCAGCTGCTTGTGACCCCCCCCGAGCACGATGAGCCGCATGGGATTAACGACCTGTCCCTGGGAAAGGGGGAAAGGTTGCGGGGAGCGACGGCCGAGCCGTATGGGGGGGCGGGGGACATGGCCACCCTCCCCCCCCCGGGGACATGGGGAGGCTTTGCATGGTTTTGGGGGGCTCGCTGAGCCGGGTACACCCCAACTCCCGCTCCCTCTCCTCCTTTTTTTGTTTTTTCTTTTAATAAAACACCCAGTGTGGGCCCTTTTCACCATGAAATCATCGCGCTCCGGAGCATTCGCGCTCCCTTCCTCCCCCCTTTTCCCTCCTCCGCGCCAAGAAATCCGCTCTCCCCCCGCAAGCCACGGAGCTAGGACACCCCAAACCCAGAGCCGGTGATGGGACAGCACCCCAAAAGCATGAAACCCCCAGTTCGGACCCCCACCCCCACGAAGCACCCCCAAAGCTGGGAGGATAAAACCCCGCGCTCGGGGCGGTGGCGCTGGGGGGGGGGGGGAACCCCAGAATCGCAACTCTGTGTGTGCGTGTATCCCCCCAAATTTCGAAGCGGCGCGGATTGGCGGTGGGGGGGGGGGGTGTGTGATTATGGAAAAGGGGGGGGGGTGGGGGGAAGGTTGCCTTGGCCACGCATCCCTGTGTGAATGCATGACGTGCACAGGGCTGGCGCCAGGCTGTCTGGGGCCGGGAGTTAGATCAACACAGCTGGAGGGCCCGGGCCACAGCTGGGCAAAGGCAGCGGGTCCCGCCGCCCAGGCAGGGCCTGTGGGAACCGCCGCCAACAAACCCCCCCCCCCCCCCCCCCGCAAACAAAAGCTGCCCCCCCCATCCCACCCCGAGCAGGCTTTCAGGCTTTCTTCCCCCCCCCCCCCCCGCCATCGTTGGGAAATAGGGGGGGTTGGAGGGGGGGGGGCATGGGAATAAGTGGGGTTGGTGGAGACGTAGAGTGGTGTTTTGGGGTTGGGGGGGGGGGTTTCCCTTAACCGGGGGAAAAGTATTTTGGTGGTTTGAAAATAGTTTTTAAATGTTTTGTAATTTTTTTTTAATTTTTAAACTTTTTAATTTTTTTTTTATTTTTTTTTAATTTTTTTTCCCCCTTTTTTTTTTAAATTTTTTTTTTTTCCTCTTTTTTTTTTTTTTAAGGGGGGGTCCTGGTTGTTGCCGCTCACCCCCGGAGCAGGTTAATGAGGGTAATTATGGCTCTTCCCAAGCTGCCACCCTTCACACGGAGGCGATTTCCCAGGAAATTTGTCCGGGGGGGGGGGGAAGATGGGGGGAGAGAAAAGACAAGACCAAAAAAAATAATCCAACCCAAAAAATGGCTGGATGCTGCTTTGAGGAGGGGGTTTGGGGGCCGATGAGCAGCTCCCGGGCTGGGGGAGAAGCGGGGAGGGCGGCTGCCCCTCGGCCTGCGGCCCCCAGACCCCCGGGAGGGGGGGGTTGCAAAGGAGGGAAACAAAACCCAGCGCCACCGAACTGGGATTTGGGCAGATCTGGAATAAATTGCTGCTGTGGGCAAGCGTAATTTGGTCCAGGTGCTTCTGCCCCCCCCCCTTGCACCCCCCCATTAGCTGGGACCCCCGGGCCGAGCGAGGTCCCAGGGTGCCCCCCACCCTTTTGGCTGTAACATCCCCTTCCTGCGCTCACCCCCCATAACCAAAACCTACGGAAATTAGCCCAAAACAAGACGCGGGGGGGGGGGCATTACCTCTTGATTTTAACAGGGATTCACAATCTGGGTGTTGTGGGACCGTCACCACCCCACCCCCCCTCCGCGAAACCCCCCCACGTGCCACCACCACCCGCTGCAGTGTCACCCGTGGGCACCGGCCACCCCACATCGCTCCGGCATCGGGCTTTTAGAAGCAGCGATGACTCGGGGGGGGGGGGGGTGTTTGCCTTCATCCCCCCCCCATCACTTCTACTGAAATAACCCCCGTGCCTATAAATCAACTCTCCCCCCCCCAAAAAAAAAACCCCACCCCAACCAACTCCAGGCCTCTCGCAGTCGCTGACCTAAATCTGGTTTCTCCATCGTAACCTCAGTTTTACCGCAATTAATTTTTTTCTGCTGGTCACAAGATAATTCCTGACGCCAGAAAGTCTGGAGGTCAGATGAGAAGCGGATTGAGGAACGGGGCGGCACTAATTTCGGCCGGTAAAACCGGGGAGGGGGGGGGGGGAAGTGGGGGGACCCCCCCCCCATCGTCCTGCCTAAAAATAAGGGGGGACTTACTGGGATGGCGGGGGGGCAGGTTGAAGGGGCCGGGGGGGGTCCTTGGGGGTTTGGGGGAGGGGGGAATCCCTCCATCAAGGGGGTGGTTTGGGGATCTGGTTGTGGGGTGGGGATGGGAACTTGCGTGGTCGTGTGTGTGTGTCCCCGCGTGGGGCCACCCCGGCCACCAAGGGTCATTTTGGGGGGGGGGGGAGTGGGGGGTGGTGTCTCTCGCTTCATTTCGATGCAAGGGTGGGGTTTAAGGCTTCATTTACATAAAAGGGGTGGGGCTACCTCCTCATTTGCATGCAGGGGCGGGGCCCCGCCGGACTGCCTATATAATGGGCGGCGCGGGGCTGCCCCCTCCCCAGTGCGCCAGCGAGGTCCCAGGGTTTGGGGGTGCGAGGGGTGTTGGTCCCGGGGCTCGGTGGTCCACGCTTTGGTGGTGGCGGCGGTGCTCGGAGGTGCCAGCAGAGCCCCAGCCGTCGCAGCACCCACCGAGGCAACAAGGCATCTCCCCTCCTTCCCCCCCCCTCCCCTTCCCTTTCCTGCATCCCCAAGCGAGCTCTTAACTCCAACCATGAAAGCCATCAGCCCGGTGCGATCCGTCCGGAGCTGCTACGAGGCCGTTTGCTGCCTTTCGGAGCAAAGTCTGGCCATTGCCCGGGGAAGCAACAACAAGAGCCCGGCCTTGGAGGAGCCCATGAACTTGCTCTACGATATGAACGATTGTTATTCTAAATTGCGGGAGTTGGTGCCGGGTATCCCGCAAGGCACCAAGGTGAGCCAGGTGGAGATCCTCCAGCATGTCATCGACTACATCTTCGACCTCCAGATCGTGCTGGAGGAGGGGGCCAAGGGTCGCGACCCCTCCTCCGAGGCCACCCTGCTCTCCCTTAAGGTAAGGGTTGCTTTGGGCTGGGGGGGGGTGGATAGGTTGGGGTGGGGGGGATGTGGGGCTGGGGGTGATGCACGGTCCCCGATGCGGTTTCGGGGGGTGGGGGGGGGGGGGGGTCTTGGCGCGGTGGGGAAGGGGGAGGGATGGGGACCGCCTGCCACTGGGGTGGCCCTGAGCCCTGTCCCCGCTTTCCGCAGGCGGCCGAGCTCGCTTCTGAACTCTGTTCCAAAGACGAGAGAAGTTTGTGTCACTAACGGCTCCTCCATCAGGTGAGTGTCCTCCCCCCCCCACCCCGCACCCTAATTCCACCCACCCAGCACCAGCATCTCCAGGGGACCAATACCAGCCCCGATGTAACTCGGTCCCCCAGCTCCCTCCGCTTCGCGCGGCCCCCAAATCCCCATCCCCAAATCCTCAACACTAATTATATTTTTTTTTTTTTTCCCTCTTCCCTCCCCCCCCTTCTTCTCTCTCCTCCCGGTGCCAATTAGCAAACAGGCAGCGAGTGTCGGTTCCTGGTTCGTTATCAGCCGGAGGTAAATAGCAGCTTCCTCCGTGGCGCCGGGCTGTCTGCGACCTACCGGCCCCGCCATCGCCTCCCCCGGGCCCGGGCACCGCAGGCGGGAGCGGCTGGTCCCGACCCCCCCCACACCCCATCCCTCCACCTCCAGCATCGGCACCCCCCCACCCCGAGGAGAGCAGCATCCCGGCTTTAGCAGGACTTTGGACCCGATCTTAATTGAGATACTTTTAACGATAGACTGATGAAGAGGCGGTTGTCTGTATATTTTTGGATTATAGCAGCGAGTCCTTTTTTTAAAGGTGTTTAATGGGATTGGGGGTGGGGGGAATTAGGGGGTTTTGGGGAGGGGGGGGGACACATCCTCGAGTATGAACCAAACTCTCTGGGGCCGCGGCCTCGTGTATTGTGGAGCTCTATACTAGAGTATAACGTTTTGTACCTTTTGTGCAGGAAGGTGAATTTCTGCGAACATGCCTTGTACTTGCTTTATAAACTTTTTATAAAAGTTACCATTTTTACATAATAAAAAAAAAAAAAGTCGTTTTTAATGTTTTCCCCATCCCTTGGGCTGGAGGGAGATGGGGTGCACCCATGGATGGGAGGAGCAGCACCCTGGGGGTGGGAGCCCCCGAACCCTCTTGCTGATTGTAACTTCTAGGGTTACGGTAGGAATCTCATTAATTGTTTAATAGCTTTGAAATGTCAGCTCAGGTATGGGAGGAATTAACCCTAGGCTGCCGTCTCCCGGCGGAGGTGTCTGCCAGCTATTTTGGGTGCTGCTCTGCTTATCTGATATGGAAGGAGTGAAGACGCTGCCGAGCCCCGGGGACCATCTGGAGGTGTAGCTGGAGCCCTGGGAGGGGGGAAAAGATGCTTTTTCCAGGGGTTTCCGCTCTCTGCCTTGCAAACAAGGGCTGCCTGGTGCCCTGGGGCTGGATTTGAGCTTTTTGGGCTGGAAGGGGTGATGTTGCTCCCCCCAGGATACCCCCCCTCAAGGGAAGGGAAGTTTCTGGGCTGCAGCTGCCCTGGCTCTAATTAGGGCTGCTCTGAGCATTGCAATTCCCCAGCTGGCATCCACACTGTGCACCCCTGCCCGGCCTGGAGCCCCCCCGGGTGCTGGGGGTGGGGGGCAGCACCTCGGGGAAGGGGCGATGGGGGCAGAAATGCCTTTCCCTCCCCTTGGATTAATGCTGCGGTTTCCCCTTTGGCCCCGGAGCAGATGCAACCTGCCGGCCGGCTCAGCTGCGGAGCCCCATGGCTGCAGCACAGCTGGGCCGGATCCTGCTCCCTAGGGAAGGTGCTGGCCTGCCTGCAATCAGGGTCAGGCCTGACTGCTCTTCCCTGGGGTTCAAATCCCCCACCTGTAGCACCATCTCCTCCATTCCCTGGGTTGGGTTTCGGCTTTGCTGCTGGGGGCTCGGCCAGGCGCAGCGTGGGTGCTTGCCCCGTGGCATCGCGGTGTCCCCGGGGTGCTGCAGCATCCAGGTGAGCTGGGTCAGGGGCTGCAAGATGGGAGAAGGAGGAAGAAGGCTGGAGGGGTCTTGGGGCACAGGGTGATGCAAACCTTCCCCCACATGCACCGTCTTCAGCCTCCATCCCCGTGATGGCCGACGTGAGCTCGGGGTGCAGCCAGCACCCAACAAGCACCCCTTGTCCGTGGGCATTTCCACAGGGAAAAGCAGCACGTGGGGTACCCAAAAAGCACCAGCCGGTCCAACGGGATCACGAACCCCTGGGAACATCCCTCCCTCCTCCCAGCTTGATGTCCCCAGGCTCCCTGAGGGCAGGTTATCCTCTGGCACCCACGGATGGGGTGGGATGGGGTGACACAGTGGGATGGGGTGACACGGGGCTGTCCCGGGGCGGTGGGAGGCAGGTGAGGGTGTCCAGCTGCAAACCACCGCTTCTGGGAACCGAGCTGAGGTTAATCTAATGGCTAAAAATAGGGGTTTGCCATCTCCACTGGCTTTCAGCTTGGGAGGAAAAGCTGAGGGGTGGGTTAGGGGCGAGCGTCCCCGTGCTCACCCCGGTGTCGTGGTCCTCCAGCTGCGCCAGTGCTGATGTGCCAAAGGGATTTAATTGGGATGGGTGGGAAAAGCACCGCGGGAATGAGCCAGGGGACGGGGATGGGTCTCGGTAGCTGCAAAATGGGGCTCCCCGTAGTGTGAGCACCCCAGCTCGCCACGGGTCCCCCAGCTGGGACGATGGCGGTGGAGATCCTGGACCCATGGGAGCAGTTAATGAGCCTAGTTTGGGGTTACTGGGAACAGTGGGGACAGGCACTGGTGGGGTGGGAGAAGTTATCCTGCTGGGGCTTTTGGGATGGAAACAGCATCGGGGAGGCAGACGGGGACTCCCAGCCTGGGGGAGCGGTGGTGGCCCCCTGTCCCCGTCCCCTCACTGTGGGGTTGGGGCAGGGGATTCCCCTCGGCTGGGGCTGGGGGCCGCGGCTCCTCGGGGGCCCCGGGGTTTGGCAGGGTGAGGGGTTGGCGCTGGCTCCCAGGGCCGTCGCCTCCTCCCCCGTGGCGGACGGATCCCAGCGTCTTTCCTGGAACAGCCGCTCCGCCGTTCCCAGGCCCTGGGGATGGGCGGGGGGGGCACAAACCTCTCCTGGACCCCCAGCCTGGGCAGTGGCGCGATGCCGATGCTTTCCTTGGAAACCCTGCTTTAGGAAAAAAAAAAAAAGAAAAAAAGAAAGAAAGAAAAAGGGAAAAAACACAACTAAAAATAGATGCCGTTGCCCCGCCGGGGCTGGGATTAACTCGCAGGGCAGATTTAGTGCAAGAAATGCCCCCGGCCCCCGAGCAAACCGGGCTTTGCTTTTATCTTCCCGCCTATATTTCATGGATGCAAAAAGAGGATGAGGAGAGCAAAAAAAGAACCCCAAGGGGGGGTTGAAGGCCAAGCGTCCCCCAGCCGCTGTGCCGGTGGCCGGCCAGGCCGGCTCACTCGCCTCTTGGCAAGAGCGGGAGTCTGATGCAATCGGTTGCGCTGACGGAGGCCGCGGTTCCCCACCTGTATTTGCCATTGTGTGCCCGGAGCTGTTTGCAGGTGTTTGCTGGCGCCGCACTGTCTGAGCCGCACTTCCCTCCTCCTCCTCCCGCTGCCTGCCCCGGCCAAGGCCTGGGCCCCCCCCCCTCCGCCTCCTGCTCCCCGGCTCCCCGCCAGCCGGCCGCCGCCTCGCTGGGACGGATGCAGCCGCTCACACGCGTGGCCTTGGGGCGGGCGAGCACGGCTTGGGCGCGCTCACGCGTGGGATCGGGTGCACATGTGTGCGCTCGCAGGGCGCGGGGCGTGCGTGCTGTTAGCGTGTGTGCACACATGCCTCCAGACGCTTACACACGCGCCTGTGCACGCTTAGGCGCACGCATGCGTTTGCATGTGCGTGCATGCACTTACACATGCACATGTTTACGCGCATGTGTAGACAGACATACCCCAATGAGTGTACGCACATGTGTACACATGCACGCTCTGGCAGCCACACATGTGCACACACACCCGCAACAAGGCACCAGCTGCACGTGTGCTCCTCCGAGACACGTGTGTGCACACGTATGTATGCACTAATGCACATGGGCTGCAACACACAAATGCACTACCCTCAACGGGCACGTGCATGCACACACACGGATGCACACACACGTGCACACATGCACACACGCATACACGTGCACGCACACAAACGCATGCACATGCACGCACACGCACATGCACGCACACAAATGCGTGCACGTGCACGCACACACATGCACGCACACAAATGCATGCACACGCATGCACACACATGTGCGCACATGCACGCACACACGCATGCACATGCATGCACACACACACGTGTGCACACGCACATGCACGTACACACACATGCATGCACACACGCACGCACGCACACCCCAACCCAGCCAACAGGGACACGCATCCACACCCGTACACATGCACAGCACCCCAAATCCAACCAGGCAGCCCCCCCAGCACCTTGGTCCCCCCCACCCCAGGCACCCTGGCTTTGCCCCCAGCCCTGGAAGCCGCCCTCCCCAGGGGGGGCCCTGCGGCCCTTCCAGCTCCTCCCGGCCCCGGTGACGGTGCCGAGGGACCGGAGCCCGGCCTGGCTCCGTGGGTGGGGATGACTCAGGGCCGCCGGTGTATTTTGGGCTCTGCTGGGGATGGCACCCAAACCGGCCCCACGCGGCTCATCCTGCCCGGCACAGGGCGTTCCCAGTGCCCTCGACACCCTGCTCACGCCTCGCCCTGCTCCAGTTCCCACGCCAGCGCTGAGTGGGGAAACTGAGGCACGCTCGGGATTTCCAGTGTGGGGAAAGGGTGAACAAAACCCCAGCCGCCCCCACCACCCACCCAAAGGCACCCAGGTTTCCTCTGGCACCCTCCACCCCAGAGGCTCCTAATTGCCAGGCCAGGAGGGCTCATCCTGCAAACCGAGCTGTGGTGGAGCTCAGCACCCCCTTGGCTGGAGCTGCTGGGAGTGCTATGGGATTGGGGGGGGCTATTCCGGCCCCCTCCCTTTAACAGGGAACAAACAGGGTTGTCCGCCCTCATTTTACAGGTGGGGAAAGCAAAGGCCCCTCCTCCCCCCCCTGGAGACCACCCAGCGTCCTGGCAGCCCCCCCGCGTGCCCCTGCCAGCCCCTCGCCTTCTTTTTCCCACTGGTGACACCGGGGCTCTGTCCCACGGAGGGACCCACGGGGCTCCCCACGCACCTGAACGTAGCCCCAAAATTCACCGGGACCAGGGCTGCAGGGAGGCGGAGGCTGGAGCGGAGGAAGGAAGGTTCGTTACCGCTGGGTTTTAATTAACGAGGGGATTTGGAGCAGGGAGCTTTGTGATGGGCTTGATCACGCAGAGAGACCCGAACCACTGACACCCATGGGGACATGGTGGTGGACCCACGGGCTCTCCTGGGGGTGGGCGAGGATGGGTGGGTGATGGGGGAGCGTTTGGGGGCTGGATGTGATGTGGGGAAGGTTGTCCTGGTCATGGGGCTGAATCAGCAGAGAAACCTGGTCCTCCAGCCACAAAAAATTGGGGCCTTTGGATCCCTGGGCTCCCTCCGTGCCTCAGTTTCCCCAGCTGTAGAGAGGGAAGTGGCTGCAGCTCCAGGAAGCAAACTGGGACAGAGGAGGGGCACTGCTGGGATAACTGGGAAAGGCCCATGGTGATACTGGCCCAGCCTGGTTCTGGGAGTGCTGGCATGTGTCCCTTGTCCCCCCACCTTTCCCTGGCTGTGCAGGGGTGCTGAAGCCACCAGTGTCCCTCTGGTTTCAAACTGGAGCCAGACCAGTTTGGGGGACTGAGTCCCCATTAACCTCTCTGCCTCCACAACGCTCCTCTGGTCCTTTCCCCCTTCCATGCCCCCCCACCCCCCTTGCTGGGGAGAAGCAGTGATGTCACAGGGCATGGAAGCGTGATGTCACAGGGCACGGAAGCGTGATGTCACACATTCTGCTGCTTGGAAAGGTGAGGTCAGGCTGCAAGCGGGCGCCCGGGGCTGCTGCCAGCACCCGCCATGGCTTCTCTGTGCAGGAGGGTGAGGGGGCTCTGCCGTCACCCTGGGTGGGGGGGGGGAGCTGCGTCTGGGGGGGCCGGTTCCGATACGGTGCCACCAAGCGCCTGTCTGACTGTCTGTCCCCTCCCTGCCACCAGTGCAAGCAGGAGCTGGACATGAAGCCGCGGTGGCTGCTCATCCACTTCAGAGATGTGGTGCGCAGTGAGGTAGGGTGGGGTGGGCGATGGGTGCCGGACCCGCAGCCCACCGGGACAGCGGGGACACCCCACCTGGGTTCCCCACCCTGCCTCCCCTTCCAGGACTCCTGGGAGCACAAGGAATACATGGCCAAGGTATGGATGAGCCGCTTGTTCGCCCACCCTGCTGTCAAGCTCACCCTGTCCGTGCTCATCATCATCAACGAGGTGTTGATCGCCAGCCAGACCCCCCCGACGCTGCCCTGGAGCGTGAGTGCTGGCCGTGCCCACCACCGCCTGCCGCTGCCCCTTCCCGCTCCCTTACCTTTTCCCCGGCCCTTTTGCTGCCTCCGGGATGGGTCCGTGAAACCCCACAGCCCCGTTTGATGGCAGAGGGATACCCCAAGGTGGCTTCTTCCCTGAGAGCTTCGTGCCTAGGGAGGGGGTCACCACGCTCACAGCTGGGCAGTGAATTCATCCATACTAGCCACTGGAGAATCCACAAGGCTTTGTATTTGACACCCAACATGGGTTTGATGGGAGAACCTCAACTGGTTTCCCAGTGGGCCGTTGCCACGTGTCCCTCGGTCCTGCCCTGGGGCCCAGTGGTGCTCTTGCCTCCTTCTTCTCCCCCCAGTTCCAGTTTTGGCTGAGCCATATCATAGACATCGTCGTGCTGGTGGCCCTGGTCACCGAGGTCCTGCTCAACTGGCTTAGAGGTTTCTGGCTGTACTGGAAGGTGGGAGCTGCAGCAAGCCAGGCTGAAGGCCCTCAGCATCTCTCTCCCATCCCAGTGTCCCTATGTTCCTGCATCCCTGAGTCCCTCATCCCTCCATCTCTGCCTCCCCCTGTCTCCCTCCCTGTGTCCCTCGCTCCCTGCATCCTTCTGTCCCTAAGTCCCTCCATCACTCCATCTCTCCACCTCTGTGTCCCTATATCCCTCTGTCCCTCCACCCCCGCATCCCTCCATCCCTCTGTCCCTGTATCCCTCTGTCCCTCCATCCCTGCATCCCTCCATCCCTCTGTCCCTGTATCCCTCTGTCCCTCCATCCCTGCATCCCTCCATCCCTCTGTCCCTGTATCCCTCTGTCCCTCCATCCCTGCATCCCTCCTTCATCCCTCTGTCTTGCATCCCAGTGTCCCTTCATCCCTGTGTCCCTCCATCCCTCCTTCCTTGTGTCCCTCCGTCCCTGCATCTCTCCATCCCACGGTCCCTCCGGCTGCGGCCCGGGACGCCGGGGAAGGCCGGGGGGGGCCGGGGCGGTGCGGGCCCCGCAGCCGCGGCTCGCTGCTGCCGTCTGCAGGGGAGAGGAGGAAGAGCCCGGCTCACCGCCGGCCCCGCCGCGCTGCCGGGAGCCGGGCTGCGGGGCTGCCCCCCGGGGGGCACCGGAACCTCCTCCGGTGCCCCCCCCGCAAGGACCGGGACCTCCTCCGGTGTCCCCCCGGGAGGGACCGGGATCTCCTCCGATGCCCCCCCCGCAAGGACCGGGACGTCCTCCGGTGTCCCCCTGGGAAGGACCGGGACGTCCTCCGGTGTCCCCCCGGGAGGGACCAGGGACCTTCTCCAGTGTCACCCCGGGAGGGACTGGGACCTGCTCCAATGTCCCCCAAGAAGGACCGGGACCTCCTCCCGTGCCCCCCCGGCAAGGACTGGGACCTCTCTCGTGTCCTGCCGGGAAGGACCAAGACCTCCTCCGGTGTCCCCACCCCAGGCACAGGGATGTTTGGCCTTGGGGCTGCTGTGGCTAATGGCAGCTGGTGGCCCATCACCTGCTACCAGGCCAGTTGTGCCCTCCTGGGCAGAGCCACGGGGCACACGTGCCCCTCGCAGCCCCCTCTCCCCTGTGGATGTTCCTGTGGGAGGAACATTAGGGGAAGGGCCCTCATTTGGGGTCCGCAAGGGCAGCCTCAGCCCCCTCCTCCCCTGCCTGCAGGATGGCTGGAACATCTTCAACTTCCTCCTCATGGTCTACCTCATGGTGGGGCTGCTGATCCCCAAGTTGAATGTCCAGAAGATTTTCCAGATCCTGAGGTGAGCGAGGGAAGGGGGGGCCGTACCCCAAAGCCTCCGATGTCCCTGCATTGATTTGGCCAAGGTGTGGTGCCCCCATCCCATGTGCTGGATCTGCACTGGGAAAGGCAACGTCACCGCTTGTTCTTCACCCTCGCTTTTTTGCCCTGATTTGGGGCGCATCCCTGGCAGTGCAGCCCCTCCCCAGACCCTGATGGTCCCCCAGGAAGGGACCAAGGCGTCCTGGCACGGTCAGCGCGGTGACGGGAGCTCTCGCTTTGCCCCAGGGTGATGAGGCTGCTGCAGATCTGCGGACCAGTCAACGTGCTTCAGGCCATCCTCAAGGTCATCCCCGACCTCTGCAACGTCATGTTCATCCTCTTTAACTCCATGCTGGTAAGCGGCTGGGAAATGCCCGCCTGGGCTGGGAGCATCGGCTTGGGGAAGTGTCTTGACCAACGGGGTCCAGCGCTGGCCATGGCATCTCGGGGACCATGGGGACAGCAGGCACACAGCCAGCAGCAGGATGGTCCTTTCCCACCACGTTGGTCCATCTCACCTTCCCGGCAGGCTCTGGGATGCTGGAGGGGGGTTTTGAGCTCCTGGCACCAAGGCTGAGGAGCTCGGCTGGACCCTGCTCATGCCAGGGAGCCCCTGTGCTAGGGCTTGGAGAATGCTGAGCACCCTTCCCACCATGAGGAAGGTGCTGGGACCCCCCTCACTGTCTCCATGCAGATCTTCTCGGTGCTGGGCATCATCCTGTTTGGCAAGTCTGTCCCGGCCCATTTCGGTGACCTGGGGAAGGCCCTGTACTCGCTCTTCAGCTGCATCATGCTGGACGGCTGGCTGGACATCTACAAGGCCTTCCAGTGAGCACGCAGCAGGGTGTGAGCCCACCATGGGGCGGGGGCTCAGGGACCGCTGGGGCTGAGCTGTGTCCCCCCACCCCGGGAGGGATGTGGGGTGCACGGGGGGCTCCTTTCCCGTGGATGCTGAGAGGTTCCCCTGGGGCTTGGTGCTGGGGAGGTGGCCAACCATCAACCAGATGGTCCCTGTCCCCAACAGGGAAGAAGGGCAGACCCTGAAGATGATGGCGGCTGTTTACTTCATCATCTTCATCGTGAGCCAGGCCTTCGTCTGTGCTAACCTACTGGTGGCTGTGGTGACATCCAGCCTGTGGGAATCCTTCTTCACCCAAGCCGAGGAGGAGCAGAGAGAGCAGGAGCCCAGCCTGGAGGAGAGCCAGGACCAGGCACCCAGGGCAGGCTGCCTCTGTGGGCAAGTGTGGGCAGAAAGCATCTGTCAAAGCTACCTTGAAAGGGCCATGTTTTGGTGGTCCCCCGTAGAGATGGCCTGGGTGGAGAAGAGCTTCATGGTTCTTCCTCCCCAGCCAAAAGCCAGGAGAATTTTGACAAAATGGGTGTTTCTTACAAAAAACATCAAAGGGAGGAGGGGAAGAGGCTAAAAGTGGAGATTTTCCAGCAGTTTGAAGGTGGTTGTAGCAGAGATCTGCACTTTGCACCCACCATCAGCATTTGAAGGCCGGGATTTCCACCTCTGTAGTGCTGGACTCTGGGCTTGGCTTGTTTGATGATGAGGGTTGGTCCTTTCGTGCAACCGGTGGAGGGGAGGACATAGCCACATTGCTGTGTTAACCCTTTCAGCTAAACGGTGGGGTGGCCAACATGGACCCTCAACTCAGCCCGAAGGTGATGGGGGACTGGGTCTTTATGTACATCTCCCAGGACCTGTTCACCTACAGCGGAGTTGGGGGAGCTGAGCGAGGAGATCTTGCTTGAAGTCCAACACCTCTTGGAAGGCAGCAAGGAGAACATCGAAGAATACAAACAGATCTTTGAGGACCTCAGCGTGTAAGACCTGCTGCAAACCTCCTTCCTCTTCGCTGGCTTGGTCGTAGGGTGGATGGGGTGGAATCAGCCAAGGGGAAACCTCTCCAGGGAGAGATGTCCCTTTGGGGTTGTCCCATCTGGAGGCATTGGTGTCACAGGGAGATATCAGCCTGTGGCTTCTGGCATGGGAGAGGACTTTGCTGGTGGAAAGTCATGGCTGGAAAGCCTGGAGAAGGCTTATTGAGCAGGTACTGGGGGGGGAAGGATGCTCCTAACGCCTCCCTTGGCTGTGCCTCCCAGCATCATCAGGGAGGTGAAGGCCATTGAGTTCAACGCGGCGCAGGAGCACGAGCTGATTCAGCAGAAGCTTTTCTACACCACCTTCTCGGACAGCCCTTACCCCACCGAGATCACATTGATGATGTGTGGGGACATCACCTCCACTTTGTCCGAACTGGAGGAGGTAGGGGCACCACCTGCCAGCCCGAGCCCCCACAACCCGGGCCCTCCCCATACCCCGATGTCCCTGTCCCAAGGGTCACCCAGCTGAAGCCAGCCCAAGGCAGCCAAGCGACACCGATTTATCCACCCTGTCGGGCACGGCGTTGTCTTTGTGCGCTGAAAAGGAGACAACAGTTGCCTTCTCCCCGTAGGGGGGAAGATGAAGGTCTGGGTGGGTTGAGCTGCCAAGCTCAGCCGTGCTCCTGGCAGAGGGACACGGTGCCCAGCCGCGCGGTGGCTTTACTGCTGCCAGGCTTTTTGATCTGCCCCAAAGCCCTTGCATGGTGGGAGGCAAATGTCTGTCCTGGATCAGAGGCTCCTGGCAAATTTTTGGGGGTCCCCCCCCCCCCCCCAAGCTGAGTTGGAGTCTGGAGGTCTGGTGTCCATCTGGTGTCCATCCTCATCGACAGCAGAGGCCATGGTGCTGGTGTGTGTGTCCGCCCATCTGTCTGTCTTCCAGGAGGCTTCTTTGCAAGAAAGTCCATCCCTGCACCTGAACATCCTCATCCCAGACCTGAACATGAGGTTGCCTTATGATGGAGAGGAGAACGATGGAGAGGAGAACGATGGAGAGGAGAACGATGGAGAGGAGAAGGATGGAGAAGAGAAGGATGGAGAAGAGAAGGATGGAGAGGAGAAGGATGGAGACGAGAATGATGGAGAGGAGAATGATGGAGACGAGAACGATGGAGAGGAAAGAATGGATGGAGGGTAACCAGGTGATGGAGAGGAACCAACGGCTGTGGCTCGGTGGCCTCAGCAGGATTAAACTGTGGCTCAGCTCAATGGCTGTGGTGGCCTTTTACTGGTCCCAGTAAGTCTCGGAGTTGCCCTCACCCAGGGATTGGCCATTGCCCCGGTGCTTTCTGCCGCTGCTGCACCCTGAAATACCCCGTGGGCCAAATGGGGAGCCCTTCTCCCCCTCTTTCTCCCTCCCCTTTGCCAGGCAGACCTGGTGCACCCCGAGGACACGTGGTGGGTGGCCGATGGCCGGAACTGGGGACCAGTGGGTGGTGCGTTGAGTGAACCAGGGGCCAAATCTGCTCACGCTGAAGCCCTCTGAGATCCCTGCCCCCCCCAAACAGCACCGACCCCTGCCCGCTCCCTGCCTGGGGGGGGGGGTTGCTGTCAGGCAGCCTCTGGCTGGAGAACCCCAAAATGTTTTGTCTCCCAAATAGATGCAAACCCCCCGCACGCCGGGTGGCTGCAGCTGGGGATGGGGGGGCGATGGGGGTGGGGGGGCGATGGGGGTGGGGGGGCCATGGGGATGGGGAGGAACCCACTAGATTGGGGGGGGGGGAGTGTTCTTTAATAAATAAATAATTAATCAAAAATCAATCCCAACCCCAGTGACCCCCTCCCTCCCATCCCAGGCGCCCCCCCCTCCCCGAGCTGGTGATGCCAAAGAGACCACGCCCCCTGATTTGCATGCAGGGCCCCGCCCCTTCCCGCCCGCCCGCGGCCGCGCGGCCCCTTTAAGGCCCCTCCCGGCGCGGCGCCGCTGGCTGCTGCGGGTGGGGGGAAGGGGCGGGGCGGTGGCGGCGGCAGCCAATCAGCGCGCGGCGTTTTCCGCGGGAAATCTGAATTTCGCGGGAGGGCGTTTGGCGCTTAAAAAAAAAAAAAAAAAAAAGAAACGAAAGGGAAAAAAAAAAAGAAAAGAAAAGAAAAGGAGCGATCGGGGCCGGGCGCGATCGGGCAGGAGCGGAGCCGGGCGCGGGGGGCACCCGGCCGAGGCGGGGCCGCGTTCCGGGCTGCCCCGGCCCCATCCGGCCCCAGCGCGGGCGATTTTTGGGGCTAAAGGCGCCTTTTCCGCCCGGTTTTGGTGGTGCCGCCGCCGCGTTGCTTCTCTGCAGGTTTTTCGGGGGGGGGTGGGTGGGGTGTGTTTGGAAAGCGGCCGGTGTCAGCGCCCGGTGGGGGGCCCCCCCCCAGGGCTGCTCCCCAAAAATGCCACCGCTGAGATTGTGACACCCCCTCCCACTTTGCTGCAAAATCGCGGGGTGCTTCTGCCCCCTCCCCCGGTCCGGCCTTCTCGGAAAGGACTTTGCAATGCTGCGGCTCTCCAGGGGAGTGTCCCCCGCCCCGGGGAGGGGGAGTGCCGCCCTCCCGCCCCCCCCTCCTCCCCATCACCACCACCCGAAGAAGGTCATGTCGGTGATGGGCTCCTCTGAGCGGGGGGCTTCCAGCCTGGGCAGCCCCCCGTTATCCACCGGTTGCTTCACCCAGGTCTACACGCCGGCGGCTGTCAGCGTCCCCGCTTCCCGGGGGGGGTGTCTCTATGCCACCCCCCAGGGCCCCCAGCTCAGGACCCTTCGCTCGGCCTCAGCGGGACGGCTGCCGGTAAGGTGTCTGCACCCCAGCCCCTCCTTGGGCATCGCTTCGGTGGGACGGGGGTCGGGGGGCTCTGTGCAGGGCAGGGAGCAAGGAGTGGGTGACCCCAGGATATAAAGCACCCTCCCCTTCTAAATTTTGCAGCTTATATTGGGGTCTGCACCCCTCTCAGATGTCTCTTTGGGGTGGGGGAGGGTAAGGTTTGAAATCAGAAGTCGCAGTGAAATGGCTCAGATGTTTCTCAACTTCCCTTTGCCCCTGCGTGCCCGCAAAGCTGGCTCCCGGCTTCCGCTTTTCGGCCTTTTTTGGCCTTTTTTTTCCCCCTTTCTCCGGCTTGCAAACAGTTCGGGTCGTGCCTCAAAGCCCTTGAGGGGCTGAGGCCCTTTGCAAACCTCTTTTCACGTTAAGGAAGAGAGGGCTGGGTGCAGGCAGTGCTCCTGCCTGCTGTGGGGTGGGGGGCACCCTCCCCGCCCGCTGGCTGTCCCCGCTTCGGGGCTGTGACCCCCCGGGGTGACCCATCACCCAGGGAGGTGGGGGGGACACGGGGCAGGGGTGGTTCAGCACCGCTGCCCGAGCTTGGTTCCTGCCTGGGGTTACAGCAGGGCTTGAAATGCCTTTTTTTCTTTGGGGGGGGGTGGTGAATTTGAAGCAATCCCCTTCCTCCCTGGGACACCCCAAGGCTTTGAACCTGAGACCCCGATGCTGGGAGCTGTGCAGGTTGGCACGGGGAGAGGGTTGCTGGTACTGGCTGTGTCCCTGTCACCGAGCCTGGGGTCAGGGCTGCCCAGCACCCGCTGCCCAAAACGGGGAAACTGAGGCCAAGGTCGGGCACTGGCCCCGTGCCCAGCATCAGGGTGCACGGGCGGCTGTGCCCAGCCCGGTTCTCCTCCTGGAGGGCCCCCGCCGAGCCCCCGGCCGGTCGGCCCTGCTGGCAGCTGGCATTTAATTCCTACCCGCCCCAACCCGGGCGCGTGTCCAGCCCTCACTGTGAGCCTCTGTTCTCCCCAGGTCCTGGGAGGGATCCCAGACCCCGCTAACTTCGATTTAGTTTGTTCAAGGCTTGATTTATTTATTTATTCCACCCCCTCCCCTGCCCTTTCCCCGGTCCCTGATGCTCGGTGCCAGCTGGGGACATTGCTGCGGCTGGGGGAGAGGGGGTGTCTTTGCTCCCCGCTTTGTGCCATGGCTGTGGGGGTGGCTGGGGCCGTTGCGAGCCCCATCCCGGGGGGCTCCGGGGCCACCTGTCTCCTCCCCGGCTTCTTTGTCTCCAAACCACGTGAGATGCCGCATCCTGCGCTGCCAGGGGCTGTTGTTTAAGGAGACACCCCCTCCCCTAAAAACACCCCACAAACTCAGAGTCCCCGTTTCCGTGCATCGCTGCGGAGGTGGTTTGGGGTTAACGGCCTCTTTGGCATCACCACCATCATCATCATCACCCACGCCAGGAGATGCTCAGGGTGCTCCTGCTTGCGGCTGTTCCCTGAATGGGGTCTGGGGGGGGGCTTGTGTGGCACTTGGGGACATGAAGGGCTTGGGGACATGAAGTGTTTGTCCCCAAGTGACACTTGGGGACAAGAGGTTTGGGGTTAATGGCCTCTTTGGCATCACCACCATCATCATCATCACCCACGCCAGGAGATGCTCAGGGTGCTCCTGCCTGCTGCTGTCCCCTGAATGGGGTCTGGTGTGTGTGGGGGGCCTCGTGTGACACTTGGGGACATGAAGTGCTCCCCCTTGGTGGCTTGCAAGTGGCGTTCCCCTCTGTTTCCATCCCATTCCCTGATGCCGTGATCCCATTCCTGGCACTGGAGATCCTATTTCCAGCCCCAGTGTGACACTCGCAGCCCCGGCAGCTGGGGCTCCCCCCCCACCCCCCCCCCCCCGTTTATGGGCACAACCTTTGTGTGCAGATCCGGGGCAATCAGATAATGAAGGTTTCCTCCCAATTCCCGAGCAGGGCAATTGCGGCCGCTCCCACCTGCTTGTGGGATTTGTGCCGTATAAATGATCAGGGGTCACTGGTCCGGCTGGAGGGAGCCCATCACCCTGCGTCCAGCCGCGGGAAAATGGGATGGGTTTTCTCTCGTGGTTCCAAAAAAGTCTCAGATTTCCCTTAGTCTCTGATTTGAGGGTCCTGGAGTAGGTAAATGCGTTTTCCCCCATGAAAAAAATGCAAACGAAACGGTTTTAGCCCGTGTCAATCCCCCCCTGAGTATTTGCCCTGCTCCTGGCTATATGGGATCTCTATAGGGGCCATAGATCTCTATAGGGGCTCAGGGCTGCGAAGGAGCCCTGGAGACAGCGATGTCTTCACCGCGGGGTCCCAGCTCTCCCTGCCTCCTCCGTGCCGGGACAAGGGCGTTCAGAGTCCGCCGCGGTTTCGGTGCGAGCTGGCAGGGCTGAGCCGCCCGTGCAAAGAGCACCCAGGGTGGCTGGAGGGTGGCAGCCCCTGTGGGTGCTGGGCTGGAGCCCTTCCCCGGTCGGAGAACCGCTCAGCAGCACCCCAGTTTTTACTGGGGTGACCCAGGGTGATCCCATCAAGGGGTTTTCTGCACAGGCAGGAGGGGCAGATTTTTAGGGGTGCTGGGGAGGGGCGGGGATGGGTGGGAAGGTGGTGGCCGCCCTGTCGCCTTCGGAGGGGCTTTTTCTGGCTCTGGCTTTTGCAGCCTCCAGCTCCTCTCTGCCGGGGAACGTCTCTGGCCAGGCCTTCCCCCTCCGTCCGTGCTGGGATGGGGCTGTCGGCGGGGATGGAGATGCCGGCTGCATCTCGGAGCGGTACCCAGGGTGGGGGTACAGCCTTCCCCCCCAGCGCAGGGTGGTCTCCCCAAACTGGGGCCAGGGCTGGGGTCAGCCTCCCTCCCCTGCCCACGGTGGGGCTGAAAGCTCCCCTGTCCCCCCAAATCTGGGGGTTCTCCATCCCTCTGTCCCACCCCCCCATGCCCCGCTAGCGCTCAGCCATCCCAAAGACCGGGAGGGGGGGCCCTTGGCATGAGCAGCACGTGGTGGCACGATCCCGGGGTGCCCCGTGGCCCCCCGCCAGCTCCGGGTGCCCGTCCCTGGGCGCTGCGTTCCCACGCCCCAGGGTGGTGGGGGGGTGAGGTGTCGGAAGGGCTGGCACATGGTGGGGGGGCCAGGGGGGGCCCCAGAAGGGCCAGGGCAGGGCCCGGGCAAGCCCGGAGAAGGCAGTGGGTGCTGTTGAAAGGAAACGTTGGCAGGAGCAGCGCGCAGCGGCCCCCCCGGGGGGAGAGGGCTGCTCTGATGCTTGGGCTGGGCACGGGGTGTAGCCCCCGGCATCAGGGCTGGGCTGAGGGCTGGCGGGGGGCCCGGCCTGCCCCCCCCCTCCACCTTACCCCCCCCCCCCAGCAGGCTCCTGCCCTCGCCCGAGCCTCCTTTCCCACTCTCAGCATCGTATCGGGGTGTAGCTGGTGTGTCCCCCCCATCCTGGGAAGCTGAGAGCTGGCGAGCAGCACGGGGGGGTCCCGCAGTGCTCTTGGGGGGGGGGGGGTCTTGGGGTTTGGTCCGTGTCCCACCCCCTCCCATCTGCTCGGGTTCGTGTCCCCCCGCCAGCCCTGGCAGGGTGCTGGGAACCCCTCGCTGTGCCCCGCTCAGCTGTCGTGTGCCTAATCCTGCCCAGCTCAGGGGGGGCAGCAGCTGGGACACAGGAGGGACCCCCTTGTCCATTGTCCCTCACTGGTGTGTACCAGCGCCATGGGGTCTTGCCCAAGCCCACCGAGCTCCCCCTGCGTGTGGGGGAGCAGGGGGTCCCCCTTTGTCCCCTCCTGCACATACAGAGGGGAGCCCACCTTGGTGGCCGTGGCTGGAGGTGGCCGGGACCACCAGGACCTGCCCTGTGTTGCTCCCGTGCCTCAGTTTCCCCATTGCTTGGGCAGATGGGGTACAGCTCAGCCCCCCACATCAGCAATGAGGACGCATGGGTGGCCATGGCCACTGGTGTCCGGAGAAGCAAGGGTTTGGGTGCCAGCAGAAGGGGGACCCCAGATGATGCCCCCCCGCCCCATCCCGAACCGTGCTGGCAGATGCGTTGGGGTCTGATCCGGGGCAGGTGTTTCCCATGCGCTCGGTGTTAACCGTTGGGGTGCCGGCAGCTCGGGGGCAGATCCGGGGGCGCGGGGCCGGGGATGGAGGCACGTTCGCTGGGGAAAACCTGCTCGGGGAAAGGAGGGAGGGAACAGATTCCCACAGGAGCTCGGGACCAACCTGGCTCCCTGGGGGGGCGGAAAACAGCCCCCGGCGCTTCTCCCGCCGGCCCCCTCGGGTGGGAACGCCGCCGAGGTGCCCAACCCTTCCCCGCAAAGTGGGGTGCGCTCCCCAGGGAGCTGCTGGCGGAGCTGCGCTGAGCCGGCACGGGGATCTGGGCACCATGCGGGACGTGCTGGGGGGGACCCTGTGGGACAGCCCGGCCTGGGAGCAGGTACTGGGGGGGGGACGGGGATGGGATGGGGCTGGGGGGCTGCTTTCTGCTGCTGAACCAAAGTGTCCCCCCAAGGGCCCCCTGCTCGTATTTGGGGATGTGGGGGGACCCTGGGGGATTTGCACTCATTGCAGGGGTGGTTTGGTGGCACCCCCCCAGCTCCTCTCTGCATCCGCTCTGCTGCACCCCCCCTTTCCCTGGGTCTCTTCTCCCCAACTGATGCTGGGGGGGGGTCCCTTGGGGGCGATTTCAAAAAGCTGCTTGCCCTGGTGAGGGGACAACATGCGCAGGGAGGTGTCCCCGCTCCCAGGACCCAGCACCCACCCCTCCTCTCCCCCCCCACCCCGCCTCACCCGTTTCCCTCCAGCTGGGTGCACGTGTTCGGGGCACCCACGGGTCCCCGGGGAGGGCTGAGCCCAGCCGGTCCCAGCTGCGCCAGTGGCAGCTGGGTGCCCTCGGCTGCCTCCAACCGTGGCCGGGGGGGTGAACCCCCACACCCCAACAAGCCAGCTGGCAGGGTGGGAGGGCGAGGATCCGGTCTCTGAGCCGCCGCGTTCCCAGGGCTCGGCCCCGTGGAGCCGTGCCAGGAGCTGGGGGCGAGGGGAAATCCCGGTGGGTTCCCCACGGCTGCCAGGGGAGCGCCGGGGCGGGCTGGGGTGCTGCGGCGGAAGCGGGCAGGAAGCCATGGGGGGTGCCGGGACCCCCCTATCTCCTCCCCACCCAACTCTCCCGGCAGCCCCCTGCTCTGCTGGGTGCTGCGGGAGCCCTTCCCAGAAGGGGTTTTGCAACCGGATGAGTCTCTCACAAGATCCCCCCACCCAGGGCTGTGGCACCCAGGGCTCGGCCGATGCCCCGGGGGGGGGTCCGGGCGGCTCAGGGGGGTGTCTGGCTCAGCCCCGACGCGGGGTTTTCTCTTCTGCTCCAGGCCAAGAGGAAGCTGGACCTGGAGGGCCCCGAATTTCGCACGCCCAAGGGGAAGGGCAGGACGCTGGCGCGGGTCCCCAGCCCCAGGAGTAAGTGGCGCTGGGCGAGACTGGGCGGGGGGGGAGCTGGGAGGGGGGCAGACCCCATTTCTCTCCCCTCTTAGAGCTGCTGCGATGTCCCCTCTAGCATCACCCAAAGTGACCCGAAGTGGCACCGTGGGAGCAGTGCCCGCGCCTCAGCCCCTCCTCGCTGCTGCTTGGCAGCTCTTTGAGCCGGTTCAACTCACTGCGCTGGCAGAAAACTCCCTGGGGGGGGGGTGTCATTTCTGGGTTATTTTTCCACCAGGTTAGAGATCGTACAGTGTTTAATGTCCCCAACATGTCCAGCCTCGTGTCACCTCCGTCCCACGCTAAGGAGAGGATGGGGGGGGGGGTGTGTCTCTCGTTTCCCCGCAGCCCCCAAATCTCCCGGGGAGAAGACTCGCTACGACACCTCGCTGGGGCTGCTCACTAAAAAATTCATCCGTTTGCTGAGCGAGTCGTCCGACGGCGTCGTGGATCTCAACCGGGCGGCCGAGGTGCTGGAGGTCCAGAAACGTCGCATCTACGACATCACCAACGTGCTGGAGGGCATCCAGCTCATCCGCAAGAAGTCCAAGAACAACATCCAGTGGATGTAAGTGATGCTGGAAGGGACGGACATGGGACGTGGGGACGGGGCAGGGTGGGGGGACAGGCGCCTGGGGGACATGCAGGGTGTCCTGCCGCTCAGGTGCCATCTCCGCTCGCAGGGGGACGGGGATCTTTGAGGACGCGGCGGTGACGGCGAAGCAGCAGGCGCTACGGGGGGAGTTGGCCGAGCTGGCCAGGACGGAGAGGACGCTGGACCAGCTCCTGCAGGACTGTGCCCTGCAGCTCCGGCAGCTGGCCACCGACGAAGCCAACCAGAGATATCCTTGCTGGGGGAGATGGGGAGGGAGGATAGGGTCTTGGGGACCCCTCTGAGTCACTTCTCCTCCAGTTGGCTTCCTCTGCGCTGGGGGGGGGGATGTTCGGAGGTCGTTGTCAGGATGGGGGGGTTGAGCCGTCCCGCTCGCAGCCCCTCTTTTTCCTATACCTCGTCCCCGTCCACGCTGGCGTACGTCACCTACCAGGACCTCTGTGCCATCAGCAACTTCCAGGAGCAGACGGTGATCGCCGTGAAGGCTCCCCCGGAGACGCAACTGGAGGTGCCGGACTTCAGCGAGGTGAGCGTGGAGCCGGGAGCCGTTCCCCTTCTTGCAGCAGGGTTGGGGCCGGAGGGCGGGTGCTGCTGTGGGTGCTGCTGCATCTGCGCCATCCTTGGTGGGTTCGTCCCAAGGGTACAGCCCAGCATGGCCCTGGGTGGTTTTGGGGTGTCTCCGTGGGGCTGTTTGACCCTGACCTGGTCCTTTAGGGGTTGCGATGCCCTGCCGGGACCCCGCACGGGTTGGGGACAGCAGGGTGGGATATGGGTGCCCTTCTGGGTGCCACCCTGAGCCTTGCTTTGCCCTCCCAGGACAACCTCCAGCTCCACCTGAAGAGCACCAACGGCCCCATCGAGGTGTACCTCTGCCCGGAGGAGATCGCGGAGGAGAGCCCCACCAAGGACCACGGCGTCCCCTCCGCCGCCACCTCCCCACGGGACCACGCCGTACCCCCTTCCCTGCCCAACAGCCCCGGGCCAGCCCCACGGCCACCCCACGCCGTCCCCCAGAGCTGGGGGGGCACAGGAACCCCCTCCTCACTCCCATCTCTGCCTCTCACCGTTCCGGGGGGGCCCAGCTCACTGCTGGAGGTGGAAGCCGGGCTCCTGGGCTCACCCCCGCACCTCCTGCAGCAGACGGAGGACCAGCTGCCCTGCACCCCCTCCCACCTGGACTCAGGACCCTTCGTCACCTTCTCGCCCCCCCTGGAACAGGACGACTATCTCTGGGGGCTGGAGGGCGAGGGTGTCAGTGACCTCTTCGAGGCGTACGACTTGGGGGACCTGCTGAAACACTGAGCCCCCCCACTCCCCCATTGCCTTTATCTGCTCCGGTCACTTGTGTCCCGAGTGCGTGGGGTCTCTGTAGGGTGGCTGGTGGGTCTGGGAGTGCTGGGTTTTCTGAGGGTGGTGGTGGGGGGGTGGCTCATGTCGGCCACCCTGGTGGCTTCTCCTCGCTCTCCTGGCTTGGTTGTCACTTGGGGGCTTTGTTTGTCACCTCGCTGGGCTCCGGGAGCGTCCTGGGGAGGTGTAAGCCCCTGGGAAGGATCCAGCCACGTCCCATCCCAGCGCTGGCCATAAAACCGCAGGGGGCCAGTGCCGACGCTCCCCACCATAACCCCCCACCACCCTGGGGCTGCTGGTGGACTGGGGGTGCCTTTGGGTGCACGGGGTGGGTGGCAGAGAAACCCCTGCCCAGAATGGGCCGTGTTGGGGGGTATGTGTGTCATGTTTTGGGACCACTCCAGTTGCTCCCCAGTAAGACTGGTTCTTTGGGGTCATTTCGGGTTGTTTTGAGCGGCGTTTCCCCCTGTTGCGGCTGGAATACCCTTAAAAAAATAATCAGGCAGCAAAGCTGAAGTCACCTTTGGGTGAAGAGAGGATGAAGCTCATGTGCGGGCACTGCACCCGCAGCCTCCAAAATCAGCGGCTCCGGCAAATCCCCGGCCAGGACACGGAGCCATATTTCCCGGGGGGCTGCAGCCCCTCTCCCCCAGTCCATACCAGCTCCCTCCAGCCTCTCGGATCTATTGGTGCTGGGGGTATTGAAACTGGAGTGTAGTGGGAGGAGGGATGCTATCAACTGGTGGCTGGAGCATCACCTGTGGAGAGGGGCTTGGGAAGCAGTGCGGGATGAGCCCCCGGACACGGGGCTGGATACGGCTTTTAATTGTGCCATTGCAAAATATATGTAATTATTGCACTGTATTTATACGGGACCCCCCTTTCGGCACGGCACTGGGGAGGGTCAGGTTGGTTATTTTGATTTTTAAGCGAGTGTATTTAAGTTGTCCTTCCTCGGGTTGGTTCTCCTGCGGTTTGGCTCGGAGGCGGTGTGGGTGAGAGTGTGTTTTGGCGTGGAAAAACTTGTGGCACTTGATGCTTTCTGCCCGGGAGGGGATGAAATAAAATAAAACTTTGGAGTTATAAGGGGTTGTTTTCCTATAAGCAGCAAAACGCTGGGGTGGTTTGGGAGGAGGGAGGTGTTGGGCTGGTTTTCCTCCTGTTTTCAGTGTAAAAAAGGCTGTTTTGGGGGCTTTTAACTGGCCAGACTGCTCTGGAGGAGCTGGTGGAGAAGGGGGTTGAGATGAAGCTGTGGCTGGAGTGAGGGAAACAGGTCCGACCTGCTGCGGATTGGTGATTTCCAGCCCAAATCCGGCTGGGATGAGCCTTCGCCGGAGCCTTCGCCCCTTGAACCAGGAGCGTGGGAAAAGCCCCGGGGCGGGGGGCCGGGTCCCTGCGGGTGCTGGAACTGGGGCGGGCTCGTGCACCCAGATTTGAGGGCAGGTTTGGAGGCTGCAGAGCGAGACCCTGGTGGGGCTGTGCCCATGGAGGGTCCTTCCCCAGGGTGCTGCCCCAGGTCACCCGTCCCTGCCAAGTCGCACCATGACCTGGTGATGCCAACAGTGCTGGTGGCACGGTGATGGCCGGTGGTACCTGGTGATGGCCGGTGGTACCTGGTGATGGCTGGTGGTACCCGGTGATGTCCAGTGGTACCAATGATGGCTGGTGGTACCCGGTGATGTCCAGTGGTACCAGTGATGGCTGGTGGTACCTGGTGATGTCCAGTGGTACCAGTGATGGCTGGTGGTACCCGGTGATGTCCAGTGGTACCAGTGATGGCTGGTGGTACCTGGTGGTGTCTGGTGGTACCGGTGATGGCCGGTGGTACCTGGTGACGGCCGGTGGTACCTGGGGTCGTGGCACACATTGGCCTTGCATCACTCGTCTGGTGGGGCGGAGGAAGAGGAGGAGGAGGAAGAAGAGGAGGAGGAGGAGAGCCCCGGGCCAGGTAAGCCGGGTGAGGGGCACTACAGAGTGCTGTAGTCACGGTCCTGTCCCCATCCCTCGTGGGGCTGCGTGTCCCGGAGCAGTTTGGGGGTGTTCCCAGGCCGTGTCGCCCCCCCGCGCAGTCCCCAGGCCGGCCAGGAGGTGGCAGGGCCACCCTAGCAAAGGGGCTGTCCCCAGCCCCGCGCCTGGAGGGACCCCGCGGTATACCGGGGAGAAGCGGGGTGTCGGGGGGGCGTCTCGGCCCTGTCCGGGGGGGGCTGCAGGGTTTGGGGGGGGTTCAAGCCCGGCCCAGGCTGCTGTAAGCCTCTGCCCTGAGCTGCCCCTATGGCTGCTCTGCTGAGGCCAGTGACCCCCCCCGCCGCGTCCCCCAAAGGAGGGTCCGGAGGTGCCTGTCTGCTGGGGGGCTTTTACCCATCGGGAACCCCCAAATTCCTCCTGTTCCCGTCCTGCCTGGGCTGCAGCCTCTTAACCCTGTGTCTGCCAGAGCCCTGCTGAGGGAGATGTCCCGGGACCTCGGTGATTGCTGGGCCCCCCCCAAGCGGGGGCTGCACCCCAAAGCCAAACCGTGGGCACCTCTGCTTGAAGGGCTGAATCTTTAAAGTGCAACCGTTCACCCTATGGCCTGCAACGGCTCTTTCCGCACCTCTGTCCCCCCCAGCACCCCAGTAACACCAGATTAGAGCAGGACTTGGACCGGCTCTGTCTGGTTAGGCACAAACCTGAGTTCTACTGAGCCCCACTCCAGGCCCAGTAAAGGGGATGGGGGTTTGTCACCCCCCAATCTACCCTGGGTGAGGGGTGCTTGGTGCGGGGACCTGGGGGGTCTGCAAAGCAACCTCGCACCCATGTTGTCCTTTCTCATGGCAAACCAGCCCCACAGAGAACGGCTGAGGCTTTTTGTCCCCTTCTTTCCAGTTTGCCCCCATGGTGGGATGCACTCGGCATGTGCCCGGCCTCAGCGCCTGCCTGCAGGCTGTCCGGGCTTCCCCGTCCTCCGGGAAGAGCAAATAACCAGGGAATGGGACACCAAAATCCAGCTCCTTGGACCTGCGAGGGCTGGGACGAGGCGAGGGGACGGGTGGCTGCAGAGGTCCCCTCCGGCGGGACGATGAGCCCCCTGTGAAGAGCTCAGGGCTCCGGGAATCGGTCCCTGCCGAAAGAGGGATTGCCCCCTCTGGGTCCGAGGAAGGTCAGGGTGGGCAGGCCTCCAGTTAAACCAGTGCTTCAGGGGGACTGGGTTTAATCCCAAGCCATCCATGCGCTACTTGTGTGCCCAAGTTGGGCTTCGGGTGAGACCTCACTCCTGGCCTCCCCATCTCCCCTCCATCTCCCATCGTGCCAGGATGGAACGGTGCTGTCCTTTCGCCCAGTGCGTGGTCACCCATCGCTGGGTGCTCGCCAGCTTCTCCCTAGGCGAGGTGGGTGCTGGGGTGCCAGTGCGAGGTGGGTGCTGGGATGCTGGGGTGAGGTGGGTGCTGGGGTGCCGGGGTGAGGTGGGTACTGGGGTGCCAGTGCGAGGTGGGTGCTGGGGTGAGGTGGGTGCTGGGGTGCCAGGGTGAGGTGGGTGCTGGGATGCTGGGGTGAGGTGGGTGCTGGGGTGCCAGTGCGAGGTGGGTGCTGGGGTGAGGTGGGTGCTGGGGTGCCAGTGCGAGGTGGGTGCTGGGATGCTGGGGTGAGGTGGGTGCTGGGGTGCCGGGGTGAGGTGGGTGCTGGGGTGCCAGTGCGAGGTGGGTGCTGGGGTGAGGTGGGTGCTGGGGTGCCAGGGTGAGGTGGGTGCTGGGGTGCCAGGGTGAGGTGGGTGCTGGGATGCTGGGGTGAGGTGGGTGCTGGGGTGAGGTGGGTGCTGGGGTGCCAGTGCGAGGTGGGTGCTGGGATGCTGGGGTGAGGTGGGTGCTGGGGTGCCGGGGTGAGGTGGGTGCTGGGGTGCCAGTGCGAGGTGGGTGCTGGGGTGAGGTGGGTGCTGGGGTGCCGGGGTGAGGCGGGTGCTGGGGTGCCAGTGCGAGGTGGGTGCTGGGGTGAGGTGGGTGCTGGGGTGCCGGGGTGAGGTGGGTGCTGGGGTGAGGTGGGTGCTGGGGTGCCGGGGTGAGGCTGCGGGTGCGGATGCAGCCACACCCCGGGGGTTTTCCCTTCCGCTCGCCGCCGCACCCCGGGACCCTGCACCCCCCAGCTCCCCTGTCCGGGGTGGGGGTCATCGGGGGACCGGAGTGGGGGTCGGGGGGGTTGGGGGGGGCACCGGGGCGCTTCGCCTTTAACGGGCGGGCGGGCGCGGCCGCCCACGTGATGGCGGCGGGGAGGGAGCGGGCGGGCGGGCGGAGAGAGAAACTCCCCGGTGCGGCGCGGAGCTCCCGGGGCTGGGCATGGGGCGCTGAGCCGGGCCTCGCCGGCACCCCCGGGGCGCTGAGCCGGGCCTCGCCGGCACCCCCGGGGAGCTCCCGGTGCGCTCCCGGTGCGCCCCCCGCGCGCTCCCGGTGCTTTCCCGGTGCGCCCCCCGCGCGCCCCCGGTGCTTTCCCGGTGCGCCCCCCGCGCGCTCCCGGTGCGCCCGCCGGCGCCGCCCGCACCATGCCCGAGCAGCTCAGCGTGGCCGAGTTCCTGGCCGTGACCGGCGAGGACCTCAGCTCCCCGGCCGCCGCCGCCTTCGCCTCCAAGATGCAGAAGTGCCGGGGGGCGGTGGGGGCTCTGGAGGAGGTGAGCGGGGCCGGGGGGGGGGGGTGTCGGGCTGCCTGGGAACACCCCCCGCGCTGGGGCAGCCCCTGGCACCCACAGGTATTGGTCCAGCACCCAATGCCCACCCCCGGGGGGCACCTCCCTTCCTTGGGCTTCTATTTAATGGGGTCCCCCCCACCTTCACCCCGAAACCCCCGGGGGGAGGCCGGCACGGCCTGGCTTGCGCTGGCGTCACCCTAAGCGGGTGCTTTGGGACCCTCGGGCCAGGGTGGCCCTTTGCATCCTCCGAGCAGCCCCACCATGCACTTCTTTTCGGGGCCAAGGCCTGCAGAAATGGGCAAAACTCTCCTTTAAAGGTTTTGTCTCCAGCTCCAGGTGCCCCCCGGGGCCAGGGCATCCCCCCCTCCCCGGGGCCAGGGCATCCCCCCCCTCCCCGGGCCAGGCGGAGCATCAGCCCCCGGCTCCGGCCACTATCGAGTTCCTAGGCTGGAGCCAGCCCTGATGTGGTGTGGTGTCCCTGGGGGTCCCCCCCCCACTATTAAAGTCAGGGGAGTATTTTTAGCCTCCCCCCAAAATCCCCAGCAGTGTTTGTGGGAAGGGCGGAGGTGGTGGGATGCCTTCGTCCCCCTTCTCCCGCCTGGAATAAAGGCGTTTTCCAGCTGGTCCCATGGCTTTTGCCAACTCCTCTTAGCGAAGGAATGGCTTTGAAGGGGAGCCAGGGCTGGTGGGGAGCGCGGGGCCCCGGGTGCCGGGGCTGCCGGGATCCCCAGGGACAGCGGGACGGGTGTCCCCAGGCTGGAAATCTAGGGACAACACCATGGAGCATCCCGGTCCCAGCCAGCACGTGCTGGCCGCTGCCATGGATCTTCCTCTCCGCTGGGAAGGGGGAGGCAGCCCCAGCCAGGAGGAAGCAGCAGGAATTTCGTTTGGCTGCTCGGAGAGGCTGCGGTTAAGGGGGACGGGGATGGGGGGAGAGGCGTCCCCCAGGAACGGCGGGGGTCTCCGCAGGATTTGCTTAGTAAAGCTCCAGCGAGCGTGGCTGAGAGCTGGGAGTTGTGACCGTCGTTGTGCGTGCCATGGGGGGGGCACAGGCCTGAACCCCCCCCCATCCCACCGGAGGCTGCGGGGAACCCTCGTAGGGCCTGAACCGCTGCCAGACCTTCGGCATCCCCGTGCTCCAGCGCGAGGGGAAGAGGGAAATCCAAGCAAACAAGCCCCAGCCCCGCGCCGCCCTCTGAGCCCCGATGGGGCGATAGCGTCAGGCGAGGGAAATAAACACCGGCGGCTTTGGGGAGCGGGAGAGACTCTCTGCGACCAAACCGAGCCTTGGTCTTCCCCGTCACCACCCCAGATCCCGGCTGGAGGCTTGGCGAGCAGGAGGGAGCGAGGGTTCCCCGGTCTTGCTGCAGCGGCTGCTGGGTGGGAAGGGGTGGCCGTGTCCCACCAGGTCCCCAAAACAGGGTGCTGCTGCCTTCGAGGCACGGCTGCATGCACCCACCTGGGAGCCAGTCCCAAATCGGGGGGACAGGAGCGACATGGGTGAGCAGGGCGAGGGCCGGAGGCTGGTGCTCACCATCGAGGAAACATACTGGTGTTGGCCGGAGCTGCTCCGTGCCTCAGTTTCCCTCTTGGGATTAAAGAGGGCTCTCCCCTCCCAGGGGGCTTGTGCGACCTTGGGGTCCTTGGGGCTGCTGCAGAGGCCAAACCCAAGGTCTCTGGAGTGGGCTGGAAGGTCGGATCCAGCCCTTGGTGGTTGGGGCTGGGTGCTGCGTACATGTCACACAGGACTGGGCGCCTCCGGGCCGGGGCAGGGTGACATGGCAGAGGCTGCTGGCACGTTCAGTGGCAGAGCTGGCAGCCGGGCTCTCAGCTCACCCCGTCACCGTGTAAATAATACCCTGCCCCTGCCACGCGCTGCCCTTTGCACCCAGGGTAGCGCCGCATCCTGCTCCCGGCCCGGCAGCGCCGCCGCCCCGGCCCCTGGCACCCACGGCGGCTCCTTCCCCGGGCGGCACGAGCCAGCGGCGGGGGTGGGAGGCAGAAGAATGGCCCCCATTGAGCATCCTGCCGGGGCTGGGTGGGGGGTGGCGGTGGCTGCTCGGGGTCCCCAGGCTGCGGGTGGCTGCGGTGCAGGTGCGGATCTGTCCCTTCCTCCATCCCTATGGGGAATCCCTCGTGCTCCCGTCCCCAGCTGTGCCGACGTCCTCAGCTTCCCCCGAGATGGGGCCGGGGGGTGATGGGTGCTGTGGGGGGCTCCAGACATTGCTGTCCCCGCTCCGGAGGGCTGTCCCTGGCAGCCGGCCCAGTACATCGGGGATGCCAGCGATGCCCGCAGCCGGAGCAGCACCGTGCGGTGATTTCCTCTGCATTTACCACCCCGGTGCTCGGCTCTGCCTGCCCCATCCCCACCGGTCGGCTCATGGACCCCTTCCCGAAAGCCCCCGTGACCGTCCCCAGATTGTCTCTGGTCCCTGTGTTCAGCTTCCTGCGGCCGTGAGCTGGCACTGGGATGCTCTGGCACTGGGGTGCGCTGCCCCGTCCCTGGCACTCAGAGCAGCTTCTTCCCCCACTTGCACAGTGATGCATCCAGAGCATCTCATGCTGCCTCAGTTTCCCCTTCCCGAGGCAACGCCATCTTTGTGAGCCTGGGGCATCCAGGCGTCCAGCCCTGGCATCCCCCTGCGGCAGGGGATGCCTCTGCCCCAGCCCGCGGCTCTGGAGAGCCTGGGGCACCCAGATTTGGAGCAGAGAGGGGACATGGGGGGCTTTGGGGCACCCCAACATCCTCCCCATTGTAGCTGCATTGCAAGACCCCTCGGGGCGGGGGGTTTGGCTCCCGCCTCGGTCCCAGTCCCCTCCCAGCCGGCTCATCCTGGCCAAAGCTCGTCCGCAGCATCCCATCCAACGAGGAGGGCCTCGGAGAGCGGCGCCGAAGCCAGGCTTGACCCCGCTGTCAGGAAATCGGCCTTGACATCAGCCCGAAAACCTTCGGCGAGAGCGCGAGCGAGAGAGAGAGCCTCTTTATTGTAATTCCTCCGCGGTTTCATCCCTCGCCCTTCTTGCCGTTCACGCCCTCTAAATATTTCCAGCCTGTTATCATGCCTCTGGTACCTGCAGCCAAGCCGCCCTTAACCCTTTCCTGACAGCTTGCGTTCAGCTACGACGCTCTGCGGGCAGCGCCGCGGGCGGGTTGGCGTTGGGTTGGCGTTGGGTTGGCGTTGGGTTGGCGTTGGGTTGACGTTGGGGTTGAGTTTGTCCTGGTGCTTGGTGGGGGCAAATGGGGGCTGCTGGGGTAGGGAGGGATGGAGCGAGGATGGGGGGATCAGGCTGGGGATGGGGAGCGCTCTGAGCGAGCGCAGGATGCAGCCGGTGGGGGCTGCGGAGAGGTCCGTGGTGCCGGGGGCCACCGCCAAGACCCTGCACGAGCTGGGGGGGTTGTGGAAAGCTGTGTTCCCAGTTGCGGGATTTATGTGATTTAGGTCCCTGTTGGACATCGGTAGGAGGTGGGTCCTGTTTTCGGCTCTGCTGTGGACCCCTGCGGGGAGCTGGGCACCCTCGCAGGTCTCTCCCGCCGTGCCTGGCCCCGAGCCGTGGGGACGCGTGCTGGGATGGCGAGGACGGACTGGTGTATTTGTGCTACGTGATGCTTCATCCCCTCCTTGGTTGAAACAGCCCCTGCGAGAGCCAGGGAGGCATTTTCCATGGTTGCTGGAAGCTGCTCGGATCCAAAGAGGCGCTGGGCGTGCTGGCCGCTCACCCCCTGCTACCCTCTTGCTCGAATCCGTCTCTCCCGGGGCAGCCAAAGCCCTGCCTGGCAGCAAAAGCCATGGGGACCGCAGGCCTGGCAGGGGACCGGCTGGACGCTGCGGCTCCGGTGTCCCCGGGATGCCTCCGGCTCCTCTCCCAAGCCCCGGGAGCTTGGCCGCTGCCCCGCACATCTGCATGGCAGAGCCGTGCCGAGGGCCAGCTGGGCTGGGGGGGGAGCGGCGGCGGCGCTCGGCGGGGCTAACGAGCTGGGTTTGTTTTCTTTCTTCGCTTTCGCAGAGCTTGGATGGGGACCAAGCCGTACTCCAGAGGATCAGGAAATATGTGAAAGCCATTCACGTCTCCGGGCTCAGTGAGTTGTGCTTCGAGAGCTGATGGGCATCCCCGGGCTGGGGGGGTCTGTGATGGTCCCTCCACCAACGCTGGTCACGTCTATCCATGGGGACGTGATGCAGCCAGATAGTTGGGTGCTGGCCAGCCTGGCAACATGATAGGGTGCCCAAAACTGGCTTAAAAAGGGGTAAAAAGGGAAATGGAGAACCTTAGGGAGGTTGTTTAGGGCAAACCACAAGCTGTCCTGCAGGAGGATCAGCCCAGCTCTGCCTCGGAGGGATGGGGAGATGGGCGGTGGGTGCTGGTGGGACCTCATGATGTGGCCATCTCCCAGGGACGGGGTGCTGCAGGGCCACCCCGTGTCCCTCACCGGTGTCTCCCCGCGCAGCCCACGTGGAGAACGAGGAGCAGTACAGCGAAGCCCTGGAGAACTTCGGCAACAACCACCTCTCCCAGAACAACCACGAGCTCTCCACCGGCTTCCTCAACCTGGCCGTCTTCACCCGCGAGGTCACCGCGCTCTTCAAGAACCTGGTGAGCCGCCCCACGTCCCCCCAGCACGCTGCTGAGATCGGGGGGGAGGCTTTAACCACCCAAGGGGGGGATCATGGGGTTCACGGCATCTCCGGTGCAACCTCAGGCTGTTCTCTGCATCCAGCTATTGCCAAGTGGGGGAAAATCTCCAGGATCCATCTGGATTTGGGAAAACCCACCCGGTGCAGCCCCCCTCCTCCCAATTTAGCCGCCCTCCTCCATGACTGGCAATCCCCAGTTCCCATCCCGTGCTGGGGGACACGCTCCTGGTGCTCCCAGACCATCCCATACTCCTCCTTACTGGATTTACAGTTCATTCCCAGCTCCGCCCGGGGACGCCGACGCTGGGACTCAATGGGCGGTTGGGACTGCTATTTTCTTTTTTTTTTTTTCCCCTTTCTATTTTTTTTTTTTTTCCTTCACATCAATTGCATCTCTGATCTCGCTTGCCAAGAAGTAAATCAAAGCCACGCCGAGCGCAGCGGGGCCTTGGGGAGCCGCGGCCGCGCGGGAAGCAGGCAGGCAGGCAGAGGCAGCTACGAGCCGAGCCGGCAGCACCTTCCCCACCACGGGAATGGCTCCGGTGGAGAAGTCGGTTCCCGGCGGGAGCGGGGTCCGTGCATGCCCAGCAGCAAAGCCCTGGGGGTCCCGTGCCGCTGGTCCCCTCTCCAGTCCTTTTCGACCCCCCCCCAAAGGGTGTTTTTGGCCCCGGCTCTGCTTAAGGAGGAGATTTATTTCTGCTGCCCTTCCCCCAGCAAGAATCTCAGATTTCGGCGTTTTCCTCTCCCAGTTACCCCAGTCTGGGCCTCCCCGCTCCTCCCCTTCCCCGCTGTCCCAGCCTGGCCGGACCCCCGTGCGCCGGGGGGGGGGGGGCTCTGCGGGAACGTCCCGGCGGAGGAGTCGGACCGGTTCCCGGGCGAGGGCAGCGCCGGTCCCCCACCTCCCGCCCCACGTGCTGCCGGTGGGGGAACAGCCGCTGCCATGTTCCCCCGGCTCTCCCCGGAGCAGGGGGTACGTGCTGGGACCCTCGATCCGAAAAGCCAGGTTTCCACTCCCGGAGTCCCCCCAGAGCTGTCGGAAGCGGGGTGTCCTGTCACCCCGGAGCTATCGGAAGGGGGGTGCCCTGTCCCCCCTCGTTGGGGGCTGGTCCCATGCCCCGGAGCTGGGTTTCTTTGTGGGTGCTGCCGGGGACCAAAACCCCTGGGAGCCTTTAAAAGAAATCTGGGTGCAGTGGGGGGGTCCCGCGTGGGTGCTGCTCTCACAGCCCTAAAATGGGGTGCTGCCCCACGGGGCACATGGGGGGATGCCGGGACCGGAGCAGGCTCCTGTGTCCCCACCACGGACCCCTGCACGGTGCTGGTGGGGACGGCGGTGGCCGCATTGCTGTCCCCAAACCCCCAAAAAGGGGGACATTTTGGGAAGCCCCTTTGACATCGGCGGGGAGGGGGGGGCCATGGAGGGGCTGGTGGCATCACCGGGTGCCGTGGGGGGACAGGGACAGGGGTGGCGATGGGGCGGGGAGGGGGACAGCTTTGGTTTTGGCAGCCGTGGCGCTGATGTGGTTTGTGGGAAGGGCCCCGCGTCAGACATCTTGCAGCCAGCTCCGACAAGCCCCAGCCTGCCCCGTGCCTGGATCCGGCCCCGATTCCAGCCTCTTTAACCCTTCACGGGGCAGCGATGGAGCCTGGGGGGGGCGGCGGGGGGAACCCCAGCGCTGGGAAGGACTTGAGGCTCCGGCTCCTCGACCTGCCCTGAAGTGGGGACCCTCCTGGGGTAACCCCATCTCTACCCTTTGCAGGTGCAAAACCTGAATAACATCGTCTCCTTCCCCCTGGACAGCCTGCTGAAGGGGCAGCTGAAGGACGGCCGCCTGGTGAGTCCCCTCCGGCACTGTCCCCGAGTCTCTGAGGCTGCAAGGTCACCCATTTTGGGGACATATTGCAGCAAGACCCCCCGTTAGCGACTCAGCTTGTGCCCATGGCCAGGAGAAGGAAAGAGCAAATCCCAAGGCTGGAGGGCAGCAGCGAGGGCTGGAAGGGACTGGAGCAAGGGGTGAAGACCCGGTGGGGATGTCCCTTGTCCCCGAGGAGCAGGGCAAGGCGCAGCGATGCAAAGCAAAGCTCTCGGCCGCGGGATGCTGCTTCGGTGCCCCCGGGTCTTTCACCTTCCCTGACAGCTGCCATCCCCTCTCTCCTTTTGCCGCAGGACTCCAAGAAGCAGATCGAAAAGGCCTGGAAGGATTATGAGACCAAAGTGTAAGGAACCTGCTGCCTCCGGCAAAATCCATCTAATCCCGCTCCGCACAAAGATGTTTTGTCCCAGGGCTGCAGCCGGGCGCTGATCGATGCCAGTTTGCCATCGGGTGGGCTCCGGTCCAGCCTTTCCCAGCTAGAGGGGCTGGAGATGTTTCTCCTGATCCCGTCCCCACCGTAGCCCACCCCATGGGACACCCCTCGGAGCAGGGTTGTCCCCAACCCGCTGTCCCATCCCGCAGAGGGAAGATGGAGAAGGAGAAGGAACGAGCCCGCTTGGCGGGGGTCATCCAGGCCGAGCCGTCTGCGGCGGAGGTGGCCGAGGACATGCAGAAGGAGCGGCGGCTCTTCCAGCTCCACATGTGCGAGGTAGGGGCTGTGCCGGGGGGGGACACGGGGACCGTTGGGCCCCGGGGGACACAGGGGACCGCTCTGCTCAGCGCTGCGTGGGGATGTCGGAGCCTGTCCCCGTCCCTACCGCCGAAGCAGCTCCGCGTGGGTGCAGTGTGGGACCCTCGGCTGTCCCCATCCCATCGTGTCCCTGCGTGGTCCCGGCTCAGGGATCCCCTCCATTCCCAACTTGGGGTCCCTGCGGGATGCGGTTTCGAATGGCACCCATGGGTTACCCTGCAGTGAGGCGCCCGGGGGTTGCACCCGCATCCTCCCAGCCCTGCTCCTACCCCTCCTGTGCAAAGCCAGAGGCTGGCGTTTGGGGTGAAAAGTGAGCTTTTTAGATAACATCCCCGAGGTTGGCTTTGTGGGTTTGCCCTGTTCTCAAAACTGCTCTGGGTTTTGGTTAGGGGGGGCTCACAAACGGCCCCAGATCCCCGACGATCCCGGGGGTCCGTGCTCAGGAGGTGAGATGGGAAGAGGTTGAAGGATGGAGACCCAATGTCGGACCCCGCAGCGAGGAGGGCACCCGGGTGTCCTAGCTCCAGACATCCCAGCAACCCCATAAACCTCTGGAGAGTGACCCAGAGCAGGGGACAAGTCCCCAGTGGCTTCTCCCAGGTGTCTCCCACGTCCCCAAGGGCCAGGCAGCAGCATTGGAACCCCGGGCAGCCCCATGCCCCCTCCCCAGCAAAGGGCAGGGGCTGCGGGGAGGAGAACTGCGCCCGCCGGAGCTGGGCACGGGGCCGGGGAGCTGGGACCCGGCCAGATGAGTCACCCCCTTGAATAGCACCACTGTGAAATAAATAACAGCACATGGAAACGCGGGAGCTGCGGCTCGGCCGGGGAGCGGCTGCGTGCATGCGAGTGGGCGCACGTGCGCACCGGCGTGCACGAGAGCTGCTGCTTTCTCGGGGAAGCCTGCCTGAAAATGGGGGGACAGGACAGTTTTTCTCGGGGGTCGGCCAGGGCTGGGATGTGTGTTGCATGGAGGATGGTGTTTGCTGCTTCCTGGGGTGGGGGCATGATCTGATTTCAGCCCAGGGGGTGAGGTGTGGGGTGGTTGCATCTCCCCATCGGGGGCCATCTCACACCCCCAGGGGCCGTGGGGTGGATGGATGCAGGACCCGGACCCAGGCGGTGCTGGGGTCCCTTTGCACGTGGGTCTCAGCCAGCGCCGGCCGGGACTTTCCCCTGCCACCGTCACCCCGGGGCAATGGGTGGCAGGGCAGGGAAGTCCCACGGGAGCCGGGCACACGTGGCCTTTTCCAGCTGGGATTTTGTTCAGGGGGTGCAGACGATGCCGGGCACCCCAGGGCTCCGGCTTGGATGCCACGTTGGCTTTGCATCTCCAGCTCGCACGGAGCAATTTAACACCCCCGCCCCGGTCCAGGTGACCCCTCGCTGGGCAGGGGTGCCCAAGAGTGCCCAGGAAGGCTCCATCCTGGGGGCTCTATCCCACCATGAAAAGCCCCCGGAGCTCAGGGCTGCCTTCCCCTCCCCTCGCCTCCCGCTCGAAACCATCCTCCAGCAGCTGCGCCGGCCCGGAGAGGAGCTCGCAGGGGGGAGATCTCTTCCCCCCCCCCGCCCCGTTATTTGGCTCGGGATGAGCAAGGCTCTGGGTCTTTTCTGCCTGCAGCTGATGGATGGGTTTGATGTCTCAAGCTGAAATTCCCCGTCCCGCGGGACACCTCCGCGAGGATTGCAGACCTCCAGGGCTGCTGTGCCGCAGGCGCTCGCCGCTTGAAAATGGATTTTTTGAGAGCAAAGGGGTCTTAAAAAACATTCGGGCTATTTTTTTTTTTATTTTTTTTTTTTTTCCTTCCCCCCTCTTCGCGAGCTGCCTTGGCTTTTGGTTATTTATTAACTCCAGAAGTAATGAACAGCGGGAGAAGCATGCTCGGCTGGAAACCCCGGGGGCCTGCCTCGGTCCTTGAACTTTTCAGGGCTTGGAGGACTTCCAGAGCCAGGTTTTCTGAGGGTGGTCCCCAGCGAGCTGCCTTCAAATCCAACGTCGTGAGTCGACTTCTTGAAACCCAGCCAGCGTTTTAACCCTCCTCCCCGCACGGGGAAGGGAGGCGAGGGCTGGGCAGGCTCTTGCTCTTTCCTCTGGGATATTTTCAGCCGGTCCTCGTCTCCGTCACCTAACCGGGTGTCTTCTCCTCCTCCAGTACCTGCTGAAAGCCAGCGAGTCTCAGATGAAGCAGGGACCAGATTTCTTGCAGAGCCTCATCAAGTTTTTCCACGCTCAGCACAAGTAGGTCCTGCCTGGGGCGAGGGGGTCCATCCCCGGGGTCGGTCATCGCCCCTGGGAGGTCCCACAAGGGTCTGGGGGCACCTTCTCCCATCCCAGCTCTATAAAGCTCTTGGTGAAGGTGTTGGGCAGAGCCCGTCGCTCTCTGGTTGCATCCGGGGAGTTGAAACGTGCTTTGTTGGCTTGAGGAGCTGTAAACGTGTCTGTGGGGGCTGGGGGGAAGGGGCTTGGCTCAGGATATATCCGATGATTTGGTTTCTGGATAGATTTCCAGGGATGAGTTCAGCCGAGCGGCTCCGCCGTTAGCTGTAGGGCTCATAACGAGGGTGTTTGGAGCAAGGATTAACATCCCGTTGCTCAATGAGGCTGGAGTAGCAGTGTGTGGGTGTCATGTCATCTCCTCTGGCTCCCGAGTGGGGAAACTGAGGCAAGGAGGGGGCAGTCACGTTGGCTAAGAACATGACCTCGACTAGGGCCATGACCCAGAGACCCCCAGGATCTGGCTTCCAGCAGGGCTGGTCCCCAATGAGATGAGTTTGCATCGAACAAGAGGCCAATCCTGCATCCCAAACACCCCAAATATTTGGGGTATCCAGACCCCATGGGCTGGGCTTGACCTTTGGTGGGATCTCTCCAGGTCCCAGTAGCAGGGGAACCTCAAAGCAAGAGCAGCTTCCCAGGGGGGTTGCTATGGTCTCCTGCCACGTTTTCTCTAAAAAAAAAATCTCTTTTTTTTTTTTTTCTCCATCCTCCCCATCTGCATCTTAATCCCATTAAATAAATGCCCAGTTTCTTCCAAGACGGCTGGAAGGCTGCCCAGAACCTCTACCCCTTCATTGAGAAGCTCGCTGTGTCCCTCCACGCGGTAAGTCCCCCGGCCTGCCATCCAACATCGCTCGGACGTGTCCCCCAAGATGCCACCCCCCCCCCCGTGCCAGCCCCTGAGAACGCCCGCATTCAGCGCAGCAGTGAGGGCAGCTGCCTCCCTTTCCAGCTCCACCAAGCGCAAGAGGAGGAGGTGAAGCAGCTCACGCAGACCCGCGATTCCCTCCGCAGCATCCTGCAGCTGGAGAGCAAGGAGGTGAGACCCTGGGATGGGCACGAGAGAGCCGGGAAGGAGGGTCAGGAGGGTGCTGGGTGCTAAGGAGGGGTGAGTGTCCCGGGGTTAGCTTTGGGGATGGGGAGCAGCAGGGAAAGGGGAGCTGGGGACCAAAGGGAGCATCTGTGGGAGCAGAGCAGGAGACCTGGGAGATGCTCGGAGGCTGGGAGGGGACGGGGGTCTCTGGCATCCTGATGGACGCTGCACCCACATAAGGACGAGATCACTTGGGGGTGGCAGCCACCTCTGCACCTCTCACTTTGCTTTTTAAATGCTTTTTTTTTTTTTTTTTCTCGGGTGAGCTCAGGAAAACCTGAGCAGGAAGAACTCTGGCAGCGGGTACAGCATCCACCAGCACCAAGGGAACAAGCAGTATGGGACGGAGAAGTCGGGATTTCTGTACAAGAAAAGCGATGGGTGAGGATGAGTGGTGTTTGCCCAGAGAGCTCCTGGCTCCATCCCAGTGTTGCTGTGGGCTGGGAGAGCACCATGCTGATGGGAGGTCCCAGAGCTGGGACATCCCGAGGTGGAACTGTTTGGGTGAGGTTTTTGGTTGCTGTTAGGTCTTCAGGTGCAATTGGTCCCATCTGGGTCTTAAGCATCCATCAACGCTTGGAGAATGGGATTTTTCCCCAGGCTGGAGGAGACCTGAGAGCTGGTGGTCAGGGGGTTGGTGGGTCTCCAACTGCGGCTGGGGAAGGAGGAGGTTTAGAGGTGGTGCAAGGGACCTTCCCCCGCCATGGTTTGGTGTCATTGGCCCATTTCTTATGTGAAGGCCCCCAGTAAGGCTCTGATGCCCAGGGTGCTTCTCCTGTGATGCTCTCCTGGGTGGCTGGCTATGCACAGCGGCTGGTGTCCGTGGATGTGGGTCTCCAGGAACAGCCGCCCAGTGCCGAGTTCACTGTGAAGAGCTGTGAGCTGTGCGGCTGATGGGAGAGGAAGAAATTCCTTGTTTCTTGGGCGTGGAGGGAGAAGGGATCCTGGTGGGATCTTCTAGGGTGAAAAATGAGATCCTCTGAGCCCCAAAGAGGAGGTCTTCACCTTCTCAGTGGACCTCTGGGTGATGGGCACCAGGTTTTGAATGGGTGGTTGTGTGTTTTGCTGAACTGGGACTACAAGATCCGTGATGCTGTTGGCCCGCCTGGCCCGTGGCCAGCCCGCTCAGCGGGACCTGTTGTGCTCTGTGAGTTACAGGAAGCACAACCCCACGTCCAGAAAGCCATCAGGCCTCTGCCGAGGGCTGCCGTGGGTGGTTTGGGAAGCGGATGGATGTGGGCGATCTGGGTTGTGCAACGCGTCCTCATTCCTCCTCTTCCTCCTCCTCAGGATCCGCAAAGTGTGGCAGAAGAGGAAGTGCGGCGTGAAGTACGGCTGTCTGACCATCTCCCACAGCACGGTGAGGAGCAGCGGGGGGGCTGCGGCCCTCGCCCTTGAGGTCACCCTTTGAGCTTTGACGTCCGTTGGATTTCAGGTTTAGTTTTGCCTCAACTGGGCTTAAAAACTGGGACTGGAGGTACTAAATGGGGTCCCCCATGTCTGATAGGTGTCAATGGGAGGGGACGCTGGGTTTGGCTGGGGCAGCAAGATGGGCGTTGAGGTTCCAGACAAGGCCAACGGGAGCGGGGTGCTTTGGAGTGGGATGCTGCCCCCTGGCGGTGGAGGTTGAGAACTGCAGCGGGGACAGAGGACACGGCTCGGGGACGTCCCCGAGCCCTCTTCTCCTGCAAAGGGGCCCTCTTCTCCTGCAAAGGGGCCCTCTTCTCCTGCAAAGGGTGGCAGAGGGTCCGACTCCCCTGGTTATCCCAAGAGGGACCATCTGGAGATGGTGGTTGTCCCAGCGGAGTTGCCATCGGAAGCACGCCCTTGGTGATGCGCATCCCACCCCTTCCCGGTCCTTCAACCCTCCTCTTGTCCTCACCCCCTGCAGATAAACCGTCCCCCCGTCAAGCTGAACCTCCTCACCTGCCAAGTGCGGCCCCACGCCGAGGAGAAGAAATGCTTCGACCTGGTGACGCGTGAGTGACCGGAGTGGGATGCCACGGCTGGGGTGGGTGTGTTTGACCCGGAGGTGGCCGAGCTGCAGCTGGGAACTCCCTTTTTGGAGGAGAGCATCCCAAATGGGTTTTCCCAACGGCCGGTTGGCCCTGCCACGGCACCTGGACACCCTTTGCCCCTTTAATCCGGCTCTGGGCATCTTCCTGGCTGCCTCTACAGAGGAAGGACCGACCTCTCCCAGGAGATCTAGCGAGCTCAAGACAAAAAGAGGTCGTGACAGGGCTTGGGTGATGGTTGAGTGACGTGCAGTGATTTTATTTTATTTTAAAGCAGCCCCTTCGGAGTAGTTTCAGCCCCTTCAACCCCTCACTTCACCTTCTCCCCCCTCTCCCCATCCCTGCAGACAACAGGACGTATCACTTCCAAGCGGAGGACGAGCAGGAGTGCGTTGTGTAAGTGCCGCAGCCCGTCCCCACTCTTTGCGGTGCTGGATCCTGCTCCTTCCTCCTCCTCCTCTTCTTCCTCCTCTTGACCGGGGCTCCCCCCCCTACCCAGGTGGGTCTCGGTGCTGCAGAACAGCAAGGACGAAGCCCTGAGCAACGCCTTCAAGGGGGAACCCAACGGCGGCGGGGCGGCGGCGGGCGGCGGGGCGGACGGCGGCGTGCAGGAGCTCACCAAGCTGGTCATCAGCGAGGTGAAGAACATGCCGGGAAACAAGCAGTGTTGTGACTGCGGGGCCCCGGGTAGGTCAGGGCTTGGCGTCTCCCCCCTTCGCCCCCCACTTCCCCGGGTGTGGGTCGGGTACCCGGGGAGGGGGTTGCAGCATCCCGTGGGGCTGGATGGTGATGCTGAGCCCCGCGCCGCTCTTCCCGCAGACCCTACGTGGCTCTCCACCAACTTGGGCATCCTGACGTGCATCGAGTGCTCCGGTATCCATCGGGAGCTGGGTGTGCATTATTCCCGCATCCAGTCCCTCACCCTGGATGTCCTCAGCACCTCCGAGTTGCTGGTAAGCTGCCCCCCGAGCCCGGAGATCTCTGGGAATCACCTTCTGCAGCCACCGGGAATCACCTCCTGCGGCTCCCAAAGCTCCTGGGACGCAGAGTTCAGCCCTCTTCTTCCATCCCATCTGCACCCAGTTTGCTCCAGTGCTCGCAAACCTGCCTCAGTTTCCCCAGCGGCAGGTTGCAGCCCCCAGCGCGGAGGTCTTGGGCAAGTCGTGGGGCGGGGGGCGGTTCTGCAAAGCCGCTTGCTAAGGGGGGGATGCCAAGAGCCCCCCGGGATTTGCTCCCTTTTAAAACAGACTTTCCCTGCCATGAAAGAGCATCACCCCCGGGGGAAGATCCTGGGTGGATCCAGTGGATTCCTTCCATCTGCCTCTGGGGTGGGGATGGGGATCCGGCTGGGGCAGGGCGAGCGCAGCACGAGGGGCTCGTCTCCCCCCCGTCCCTCTCTCGCCGCAGCTGGCCGTCAGCGTCGGGAACACCCGCTTTAACGAGATCATGGAGGCCACGCTGCCCGCCCAGGACTGCCCCAAGCCCTCGGCCGGCAGCGATATGTGAGTCGGCCGCTGGCCGGGGGGCTCGGGGTGGGCTGGGAGGAGGAGGAGGAGGAGGAGGAGGAGGAGTGCACGGTGCGGGGTGTGTTCTTGTCCCCGTGCCACTGCCATCGGCTCTGAAACAGCCCGGGGATGGGAGAGGGGGGATTCTTGTGTCGTCACCTGGATTTTGGTGGGGATCTGCACCTTTTTTGGAATTTTCCTCCTGATCCCAAGGCTTCAGGAGGAGGCAGGAGCCCAGGGTGCCTCCGGCTGCGGGGGGGGACGGAGGGGGTCTGGTCTCCGTGCCCATCTGATGCCACGCCGGCCCTCCCGCAGGGCTGCCCGCAAGGAGTACATCGTGGCCAAGTACATGGAGCGACGCTACGTGCAGAAAAGCAGCCGCGACGACCCCCACCGCCTCTGGGAAGCCATTCGTGCCCGCGACCTCCTGGCCCTGCTCCAGGCCTTCGCCGAGGGGCACGACCTGGCCAAACCCCTGGTCAGCCCCGAGGGCCAGGTGAGCCCCGCGCCGCCGCCCCGCTCCCGCTGCCTGGCCGCATAAATGGATTGTCCCCCTCTGGGTGCCCATGCTCAGGGTTTTCCCGGCCGTTGGGTGGAGATGTGCCCTTGGGAAGATGGGCATCCTCAGGTCCAGCTCTCTTCTCCATCCCGTGGGAGATGGGCATCCTCAGGTCCAGCTCTCCTCTCCCTCCATCCTGTGGGAGATGAAGCATCCTTAGGTCCAGCTCTCCTCTCCCTCCATCTCGGGGGAGATGAAGCATCCTCAGGTCCAGCTCTCCTCTCCCTCCATCTCGGGGGAGATGAAGCATCCTCAGGTCCAGCTCTCCTCTCCCCTCCATCTTGGGGGAGATGAAGCATCCTCAGGCCCAGCTCTCCTCTCCCTCCATCCCGTGGGAGATGAAGCATCCTTAGGTCCAGCTCTCCTCTCCCTCCATCTTGGGGGAGATGAAGCATCCTTAGGTCTAGCTCTCCTCTCCCCTCCATCTCGTGGCAGGACCCGGGCGAGCTGGCGCTGCACGTGGCCGTACGCCACGCCGACAGATCGTCCCTTCCTCTGGTGGACTTCATCATCCAGAACGGGTGCGTCCCCAGGTGCTCGCGGTGTCCCCTGCCCGCTCCCCCGCGGGACCGATGCTCGTGTCCTCTTGAGCCTTGAATTTCTCGCTGGTGGCTTTGCCCAGGGGGACGCTGGACCGGGTGACGCAGGACGGGAACACGGCTTTGCACTACGGCGCGCTCTACAACCGGCCCAACTGCCTCAAGCTGCTCCTGAAGGGCAAAGCCACCTTCACCGCGGGTACGGGGCCGGGAAGGAGGGTTTTTTGGGGGGGGGGGGCCTTTTGCTTGGGGCTCTGCAGCGGGAGCGGAGCAGCGAGGCTGTAACCTGGATCCGGTCCCTTTCATCCCTCGGGCAGTGAACGCGGCGGGCGAGACGGCTTTGGACGTGGCCAGGAGGCTCAAGCACGTCGAGTGTGAAGAGCTGGTAGGTGGGATGGGGGGGGGATGCTCAGGCTGGGGAGAGGGGACTGAAACCTGGGGGGGGGGGGAGCTGTCATGGAAGTGGGGGGCTCCTGGGACCTGTCCCCCCCATGCTGAGACCCCTCTGACCGGCTCCATCCGGCAGCTGGAGCAGGCGCAGGCGGGGAAGCTCTCCCTGCAGATCCACGTCGACTACGACTGGGAGCCCCCCCAGGAGTTCCCCTACGACAGCGAGGACGAGCTGGAGGAGAAGGTACCTGGGTGCGGGGGGGACACCCCATACCCCCAGCAAGGGGGCTGGGGAGGGGGTGCAGACCCTGGGGGGGGGCCTGGTGGCAGCGGGGCAGCCCTGGAGCCGGGTCTCTGCCCCCAGGTGAGCCCCCTCCAGCGTTCCTTCAAGGGTACGTCGCCGCTGGCCGCCAGCCCCCCCCCCGCCTGCCCCCAGACCCGCTGGAGCTGCATGGGGATGGACATCACCAACAAGACCTACGAGAGCATCCTGGTGCCCTCGCGTCCCGCGCCCCGCCGGGCCCACAGCGAGGAGATCCCCCCGCCGCTGCCCCTCAAAAACCCCACGCGGGGCGGCTCCCGCCCCAAACCCGGCCACAGCCCCACCGGTGAGTCGGGGTGTCACCCATGATGTGGCTGTCCCTTCACCCAGACATCAGGTTTATTGTCCTCATCGTGTGTCCCCCCCCACCCAGAGCGCCCCGAGCTTCCCCGGCAGGCGTCGGAGCCGCACTTCCCGGGGCCGGCGGAGGCTCCGGCACCGCGCAGCCTCCCCTCCGCTGGCAGCGCGGGCACCCTGGATGGCACCGCCGGTCCCCCGGCCCCCAGCACCCGCAGCCCCACCGAGAGCCGGCGGGCAGCGTACTGGGAGACCCGCTCGGAGACGGAGAGCAGCGGCACCCGGCGGGGGCCGGAGCTGAGCCCCCCGCCTGGGCAGCCCCCGCCGGGCAGCACGGCCCCCGATATCCCCCCTGTCAAGTTTGGGTAGGGACACCCCCCCACCCCCCCCACCCTGGGGGTGCACTGGGTGGGTGGGGGTCATTGCATGGTGCTGGTGGGTCAGCTTCAACCCCTGCTGGGTCCCCCCCCAAGCATGGGGACCCCCAAATTGTCCCTGGGGGGTGTGGGGTAAAGGGGTCCCCACCCTGACCTGGAGTCCCCAAGGGAGTTGATGCTGGCCCTGGGACGCAGGAGGGGACAAGGGCAGCGGCGGGGGTGCTGGGTTGTCCCTGGAGAAGGTGATGCAGATTATTTGGGGGTGACACCAAGACCGGGACCCCTACAAGTTATCAAATATATTTTTTTCTCTCTTTTTGGGAATTGTGGTGGGATGGGCTTGTTTGAGGGAGGATGGGTGCTGGGACCCTTCTCCATCAGCATCCAGGGGGCTGTGGGTGGGACCCCTGTCCTTTGGGTCCCATCGGGGAGCGCTGACCCCACTGAGATGGGGAAGGGGGACGGGGACGGAAGGCACCAGCAGAGAGGGGGTGACGCTGTCCCCACTGTCCCCAGCTCAGAGAGCACCCGCTCGTACCGGCGCATCAGCGGCGTGGGGGGCAAAGCGGGGTCGGCCGTGTCCCCCCAGAGCCCCGGTGGCCCCGAGGACCCTGCGCTGAGCAAGGTGCCCCCCGTGCCCATGCCCAGGAGATTTGCTCCGGTAGGTGCCACAACTCGGGGGGGGTCTCGGAGGGGCTGCAATGGGGGGAGGTGTCACCTTCTGCATCCCCAAGCATCCCAGTTCCCCTTATCCTGGGGATGGAGGGATCAGGGGTGTCACATCCCTGCACCCCGCCTTGGGGGGGGTCTGTCACCCCTTCGCCCACCCCTCTGCAGGCCAAGGGGAAGCAGAAGCGGGTGAAGGCGGTGGCTGACTGCAAGGGGGACAAAGCGCGGGAGCTGACCTTCTCCAAGGGAGAGGTGATCGTGGTGACGCGGGAGGAGGACGAGCAGAGCTGGGTGAGTGTCAGCGTGGCGCCGACGGGTGCTGGGGTCTCAACCCTGGTCCCTTACACCCCCCACTTCTCTTCTGGAGGAGGCTGGGTGTTCATGGGGGGCATGGATGGGTGCCCCCTGCCCCATCTGTGCACGGAGGAGGGCCGGGGAGGCTCCCGCTGACGTGTCACCACGGCTTTGCCTCTCTAAATCCCTCTGGGAATCGGGATATCATCCCCAAAGCTTCACCCCCACCCAAAATGGCACTCCCTGACCCCCCCTCTCTGCACCCCCAGGTTGGCTTCATCGAGGGCGATGGCTCCCGCACCGGTGTCTTCCCAGCCAGCTTCGTCCACCTCTTACAAGACTGACTGGGTGGCGGTGGCCCCTTTTGTCCCTGTCCCCTCGGCCAGGACCTGAGGCACCTCCCCACCGCCCGGCGAGGGCTCGGGCGCAGCCCCAGCCCCTGGGTCTAGGCAGAGCCGGGCCACGAGGGACACGTGCCCAGGACCCTGGTGTGGACACTGCCCCCCAAGGGGGCTCGGAGACCCCCCCCCCCTTGGGAATACCGTCCATGGACGACGGCTGCAGGGAGCTGAAGGGCTGTGGGTACGGCAGAGAACGGACGTGCTCACTACAGTGGTGGGCTGAGCCCTTGGTGTCCCCCGTCCCTGCTGCACCCCCATCCCACCCGTGGGCTCTGCCCATCCCCGGGGCTTTCTTCTCCCCTGTCTGCAAGGCCTTGGGGATGGGGGGGGCTGTGCTTGGTGCCCCCCACCCTCCTCTGCTGGGGGGCCATGGACACACCCCCCCCCCCCCAGCCTGGGGGGAGCGGGGCTGGGGAGCAGGCGGGTACCCCCTATTTTCTCCTCTACCCCAACTGTGAAGCATTTGGGATGGGCAGGGAAGAGGAAAGGGGTTTTAGGGACCTCGTCTGGGGGGGCTCGAGGGTCTCTGGCCCTGGCCCCCCCCCCCCCCAGGCTCTGGGAGCTGCCTGGGCTGGTGGGGCTTGGGGATGCTTCAAAGCCTCCCCAAAACTGGTAGTGAAATGCCATTCCCTGATTTGGGGGGGGTTCAGGTGGCCCCACAGAGCCCCTGCCCCGTGTCCCTCGTCTGGGGTGGGTGCTGGATCACCGCCCCAGCCCTGGGGGTCCCCCCGGGGGGATTTTGCAGCTTTTACTGGGACCAATGTCCCCCCGTGCTGGCATCCCTCGGGAGCCACCTGCCCCCCATCCCCCCCCCCAATTTACCCTCTCCCCTTTCTCGTTTGTGCGTCAAATGTTTCATCTCAAAAAACAGCCTTTTTTTTTTTTTTTTTTTTTAAAATGTTCTCTCTCTCTGGTTTCTAATAAAGCCATCGGTTTTGTAAGCGCCCGGGTGCGTGTGGGGGGGCAGTCCCCATCCTGGGCACCGGGGTCTCCATGACTTGCCGGTGCCCGTCAGGGATGTGACCCTGGGCTTTGGGGAGGTGTCGCGGGGCAGAGCGCTGTTTTGGGGGTGCTGGGTGGGTGGGTGGGTGCACCAGGTTGAGTTTCGGGCAGCCAGGCTGCCCTGGCTTTCCTGTGCTCCCCGGCGTTGCCTTCACCCATCCCATGGGGCCAGGCTGGGGCGTGGGCACCCTCCCTGCGTGCCGGGATGGATCCAGCGGGGAGCGGGGTGCTCACCCTCCGGCCACCCCTGTTGGGTGGTGGAGCAGGGACAAGCGAGGGTGGCATACTTGCCGTCACCCACCCATCCCAACCACCTGTGCCACTCGAGCCTGGGGACAGCATCCCTGCCGTGGTGCCACCCCGCTGCTGCCAGTTCTGCCGGTGCTTGGGGGGCTCCTGGCACCCACTGCGGGCTGCTATGCCATGCACCGGGTGCTCTTGGGGGGCTCCTGGCACCCACTGCGGGCTGCCATGCCATGCACCGGGTGCTCTTGGGGGGCTCCTGGCACCCACCGTGGGCTGGCATGCCATGCACCGGGTGCTCTTGGGGGGCTCCTGGCACCCACCATGGGCTGGCATGCCATGCACCGGGTGGTCTTGGGGGGCTCCTGGCACCCACCGCGGGCTGCCATGCCATGCACCGGGTGCTCTTGGGGGGCTCCTGGCACCCACCGTGGGCTGGCATGCCATGCACCGGGTGCTCTTGGGGGGCTCCTGGCACCCACCGTGGGCTGCCATGCCATGCACCGGGTGCTCTTGGGGGGCTCCTGGCACCCACTGCGGGCTGCCATGCCATGCACCGGGTGCTCTTGGGGGGCTCCTGGCACCCACCGCAGGCTGCCATGCCATGCACTGGGTGCTCTTGGGGAGCTCCTGGCACCCACTGTGGGCTGGTATGCCATGCACCGGGTGCTCTTGGGGGGCCATGCACCGGGTGCTCTTGGGGTGCTCAGTACAGCAAATGCCGGTGCAGCCTTAGCAGCTGCCGGGCTTAAAAGGCTGTGGGAGGTTTTGGGGTGTCATTTGTCATCGCAACTTGTTCCCCCAGGGAACTCGCTGCTGCAGGACACCAGGTTTGGAAAGAGCAACCCAGAGCTTGCACCGCGCTGCATCGCCCCTTCCCAGGCCCTCTCCCTGCCGACACCAGGCTCCAGCCCCGCGCCGGGCAGCTCCTCCGGCACCCCAGCACCCCGGGGCTCCCCTCCGGCGGGGACGGGCGTGCGTCCCGGTGCACCCCGCCACGCGCCTCCCCCCAGCTCCTGCAATCGTGGCCCTGCCCGGCGTTCTCGGCTATATTTAGCCCTCCCCCGTGCTATTTCGCCTGCCTGGCAGGAGTTTATAACTGGCCGGGACAGCCCCACCTCCTTTCTGCTTTCTCTCCCTTCCCTTCTCTTTCTTTTCCCCCTTTCCCCCCCCCCCCCGCTCCTTTCCACCCCGGCCACCCCTTTGCACCCAACTGCCCTCCCACCCCTGCCCGAACCCCCACGCTGGCAGCGCCCGGCTCTGCCTGCTGCCGCCTTGGTTTTGCTCCACCGGCCGCCGAAAGCCGGTGAGCGGCGAGGCGCCGGCATGGGGCCCGCCGAGGAGCTGGTCCGGATCGCCAAGAAATTGGATAAGATGGTGGCCAGGAAGAGCACGGTAAGGCGCTGAGCTCCTCGGGGTGGGTGTGCACGCGTGTGCAAATTTGCACGCGTGCGCATGTTTGCATGCATGTGATATTCACACGCATGTGCGTATTTACACGCGTGTGCGTATTCACATGCATGTGCATATCCTCACACGTGTGCATATCCACACGCATGTGCATATTTACACGCATGTGCATGTTTACACGCATGTGCATATACACACGCATGTGCATATTCACACGCATGTGCATGCATGTTTGGATGTTGCAGCGTGGCTCGGGACAGAGGAGAGAGGGAAAAGGGGGCTTTGCTCTGCACACCCCCCCCCCTCCTGTTGCTTATGGTCCCGGAGCGGCTGAGCGGATCCAGGGGGTGCTGAGCACCCACAGGTGCCACCAGCACCCTGGGGTGCTGCCTGCGCCGCCGCAGCCCAGCCTCGCGATGTCGGAACCAGCACCCAGGGGTATTTTATTTTGCCTCCAATTTGGGGCTCTCCTGCACCCCATCGCTCCTGGGCTCTGGGGGCAAGGTGGGGGGGGTCTGTCCCAGGGGTGGCAGCTCCGGACACCCCTCAGCGACACGGGACCGCGGGTGAACGTGGGTGACAGGTGCTTGGCCACCGGCCCGGCCACCAACACCCGATCGGGGCCGGGACCGGTGCCGCGGGCTCAGCCCCGTGCAAGGGAAAACTCCCTGGGGGGGGGGGCCCCGAGCTGGGGGGCACGACCCCCCTCCAGCCCTGCCTGTTGCACGAGCGCGTGCAAGCGTGCAAAGGGAGGGGAGGGGGCCGAGCGCTGGCTCCCGGGTGGCTTCGGCGGTGCCGTGCCAGCGGGGAGCGGCCTGGCACCCTTTGCGCCAGGTGAGGATCCATCTGGGGATCCTGGGGATCCGGTTACGTGTGGGTGAGCAGAATTGAGCCCGGCCCTTAAAGTTAATATTTGACCGTTTCCGCCGACCTTTGCCCCAACGAGGTGCAGGCTCCCAGGTGGGGGGGGTGGGGGGAAAGCGCTGCTGTCCCCCCAGCTCCGGTGGTTTTTTGGGATGCCAGCGCTTGGAACCGAATCCCTGGGAGCCACACGGGCTCTGCACCCCACCGGGAATTAACCCGGGGTCAAGGGATTAATCCTGCCCACCCCTCCTGCTCCGCACCCCCTGTGCCTGCGCTTTGGGGAGGGGGACAGAGTCAGGGTCCGGCTGCAGCGTGGGGACGTCCCCTGCGCCCATCGTACCGGGAGGGCCTGATCCAGCCCCTCATGGTGGGGGGGGGGGGTCCCGCCAGGGCTGTGTCCCCTGTGGGGGGGATACCTGCGAACTGGAGTCTGCTACTGGGGCTCTAAAAATACCAGGGAGGAGGAGGAGGAGGAGGAGGAGGGCTCCGTGCCGGGGCTATGTTTAGCCCTGCAGCCGCTGCGTGCCCAGCGTCAGGCTGAAACCCCGCGGGTGCATGTCCCACGGACCCTCGCACCCCTGCGTGGGGACACGCGTGCCGACAGCCCCGGGTTTCCTTACGGAGGGGTTTTCCCAAGCATTAAGGGAAGCTCCTGCTTCCCAGCCGGGAGATGTGACCCCCCCGTGCCGGGATGATCCGGCAGGATTTGGGTTTTGGGGTTTTTCTACGAGTGCATCGCTGCGGAGGGTCAGGCGCTGCCGGGGACCTTGGGGTGCTCCCCCCACCGCTGCCTGGTGCCGGCGAGAGGAGAGGGGGGATGCGGGCTGCCTCGGCATGGCCCCCCCATTTCTCTCTGGCTCCTCAAGGGCCCCCGTGGCCTCTCCCCGCTCTAGGAAGGGGTGCTGGATCTCCTCAAGTCCCTCACCGGCTACACCATGACCATCCAGCTGCTCCAGGTGAGGGGGGCTGGGGCGGGGGGGCAGCAGTTGCAGGTGGGGGGGACACCCCATGGGGTGGCTCGTCCTGTCCCCCCCCCGCCATGCCAGCCGGCACATCCCTAAGGACGCATCCCTGCCGTGCGTCCCCAGACCACGCGGATCGGGGTGGCCGTCAACTCGGTGCGGAAACACTGCTCGGATGAAGAGGTGGTGGCCTCGGCCAAAATCCTCATCAAGAACTGGAAGCGGCTGCTGGGTGAGTGATGCTGGGGAGAAGCAGGACCCCCCCCCCAAACCCCAACCCTCCCCAGGCCATCCCGGCACCCCAAACCCCTGATGGTCTCCAGGGGGGGTCGGGTGGGATCAGCCCCGAGCTGGGACGTGCAGGCTCCCCTGCATCGCAGCCGCCGTAACCCAGTCCTGCAGGCGATGCACGGACGTGATGGGTTTTCCAAGGGCTTGTTTTTACTCCGGGGTGGAGCGATGTAAATCAGTGTGTGCCCCCCCACAAGGGCTGAGCATCCCCCCCAGCCATCCCCCCCGCCCTGGGATGCAGCTCCCCGGGTGCCCTGCGCTGTTTTGGGCCAGTGACACCCAAATCTTTCCCCCAGAGTCCTCCGCCACCCCAAAGAAGGAGAAGGACACGGATGGGAAGAAGGAGAAGGACACGGATGGGGAGAAGGAGAAGAAGGAGAAGGGGCTGGATTTTCCCAGCTGCCCCAACGAAGGGGTGAAGCACCCCAAGAGCCCGACCGAGAAGCACAAGGAGAAGCACAAGGAGAGGTGGGGGCTCCTGCTCGCTGTCGGGGGGCTCCAAGGCATCGGTGGGGCCGATACAAGACCACCCTCTGCTCGCTCCTTACCAGTTGTTTGGTTTTGGTGCTGGCAGCACCGCCGGAGAAATAAAGGGCAGCTGCCCGCAGCCGTGGCAGCACCAGGGCAGCTTTTGGAGGAGGAAAGGAGAAATGGCATTATTTTCTTTTCCCTTCTCTAGAGCTATTTATTCCCCGGGCTCGTCTGACCCTGCCCTGCTCTCTCTGTCCCTAGGAAGCCCAGCAAGTCCGGTTCTCGTGCCAGCACCCCCCGGGGCCACCCTGCCGACTCCATCCCGGAGAGGTACCGGCCAAAGGGCACAGCGAGCCTCGCGCCGGGCTCTGCCGGGTACCGGCAGCTTGGGGGAGGCTTTGCCGGCAGCCTGGGGTCTAGGGGGGCTCGGGGATGACTTGGCTGGGGATGGGGGGGGTGCAGATGGGCAGGCAGGATCCGGGGATGCTGGGGGCCAGGCTCACTGAGAGCACCTCTCCCTTCCTTCGGGCTTCTGCGGTGAAGAGAGTCGAGCGGCAGCCGGAGCCCCGCTGCGTCCTCGATGAAGGCACCTCCGGATGGCAAGAAAGAGAGGTGGGTGACTGGGTGGGGATGGGAGAGGTTGGACCCCAGCCCCTCGCCGGGGTCTGGACCCACCGCCTGGTCCCTGTTGTCACCCTCTGACGTGGGGCTTGTCCTGCCAGGAGATACTCTGCCGACTCGAGGTCCTCCGCCACCTCGGCCGTCTCCTCCTCTTCCTCCCCGCAGAAGAGACTGTCAGGGGAGAGGTAAGGAGGGGGTGTCCCCAGGCAGCCTGGGGATCCCCTTTGGGGATGCTCTGACCATGGGACCCACGTCCAGGGTGGGTGGAGATGGCTGGGAGCCCTGATCCTGCCACGGACACTCCCCATGAGGAGCAAATTCTCCCCCCGGGGAGATTCCTGTTGGCTTCTGAGCGCTTGCATTGATGTTCTGGTGCCTGAGGTCCTGCCACCGGTCCCTGCCCCCTCTCCTGCTTTCCCCGTCTCTGGTGTCATCCCCACTGTCCCCCCCGTGCCACCCCCAGGAGAACCTCTGTGGGCACCAGCCCCTCACCAGCTCCCACCGGCTCCCGGAGAAACTCCAGTGACAGCAAGGAGGAAAGGTAGGAGAGACCCATCCCACCACCACGGGACCCCCGACAGGTCCCCCGGGGCTGTGCCAGGACCCCAGCGCCTCCCTCTCCTCCCCGTGTGCCCCTGCAGAGCCAACAGCAGCAAGGCCAAACCGGAGACGCCGCGGACCCCCACCAGCCCCCCCTTCTCGCCCAGCCCCTGCCTCCTGGCCCCCTGCTATCTCACGGGGGACTCGGTGCGGGACAAGTGCATCGAGATGCTGACGGCCGCCCTCCGCGTGGACGGTGAGTGGGTCCGGGGGGTGCTGGAGCTTGGGGGGTGCTGGAGCTTGAGGGGTGCTGGAGCTTGGGGGGTGCTGGAGCTTGAGGGGTGCTGGAGCTTGGGGGGGTGCTGGAGCTTGAGGGGTGCTGGAGCTTGGGGGGGTGCTGGAGCTTGGGGAGTGCTGGAGCTTGAGGGGTGCTGGAGCTTGGGGGGGTGCTGGAGCTTGGGGAGTGCTGGAGCTTGAGGGGTGCTGGAGCTTGGGGAGTGCTGGAGCTTGGGGGGTGCTGGAGCTTGAGGGGTGCTGGAGCTTGGGGAGTGCTGGAGCTTGAGGGGGGTGCTGGAGCTTGAGGGGTGCTGGAGCTTGGGGGAGTGCTGGAGCTTGCGGGGTGCTGGAGCTTGGGGGTGTGCTGGAGGTTGGGGAGTGCTGGAGCTTGAGGGGTGCTGGAGCTTGAGGGGTGCTGGAGCTTGGGGGGGTGCTGGAGCTTGCGGGGTGCTGGAGCTTGGGGGGGTGCTGGAGCTTGGGCGGTGCTGGAGCTTGGGGGGTGCTGGAGCTTGGGGGGGTGCTGGAGCTTGGGGGGGTGCTGGAGCTTGAGGGGTGCTGGAGCTTGGGGGGGTGCTGGAGCTTGGGGGGTGCTGGAGCTTGGGGAGTGCTGGAGCTTGGGGGGTGCTGGAGCTTGAGCGGTGCTGGAGCTTGCGGGGTGCTGGAGGTTGGGGGGTGCTGGAGCTTGAGCGGTGCTGGAGCTTGGGGGGTGCTGGAGCCCAAACTGGGCTGTTTCTCCTATGGGACAGCCCTAATAAGAGCAACCCTACAATAACAAGCAAGACTCTGCGTCCTGGGGCACCCACAGCCCTGCGACAGCAAACTCACCCTGGGCTTGCAGACAAACTGGGGGTGTAGCTCATAGCTCAGTGTTCAGCCCCAAAATGAAAGAAAGGGAGGTTGGTAGGGTCTGCGGGAGGGGGTTGGATGTGGGGATGGGGTCTTTGTAAGGTTCAAGATGGGTAAAAATAGGGTTTTTTAGAGATGGGTCAAGTTGGGGGGGAGACATGAGGGTTTTTTTTGGGGGGGGGTTCTCGGTGCATGGTGAGACCCAGCTGATTTCACCCCTCGGTCTCTCTGCTCTTTAGACGACTACAAGGAATTCGGTGTCAACTGCGAGAAGATGGCATCGGAGATCGAAGACCATATCCTTTGGGGGAGCCGGGCGTCCCCAGGCTCCAGCTGCTGGGGGGCACACGCCTGGGCTCAAGAGCGGTGGTGGGGACAGGATGGAGGGTGGCAGGGACAAGGACAGAGGGTGGCAGGGACAAGGACAGAGGGTGGCAGGGACAAGGACAGAGGGTGACGGGCTCTGCTGTCCCCGTTGCCTGCAGAGGGAGCCCAGACCCCGGTTAGAGGCTGATGCTGATGCTGAGCAGAGCATCCCCTGGGCACCTGCCTTAGTCGGGGGGTCCGTGCGTCCCCCCCCCAAACCCCTCTGCTCAGGGACCTGCCTTCATCCCTGGGGAAATAAAACCCAAATCCAGCCAAGGGCCCCTTCTTTGAGCCTGCTGTGGGTGCCCGTGTCTCTTGCCAGCCCCGGTCCGTCGCGGTGCCCAGGCTGTGCCACGCTGACAGGGATGGAGCCACCTCCATTCACCCCCAACTCAAGGCTTGGGGGGGGTCTCCTGGCAGCCCCCCGAGACAGGGACCAGCCCCAAGGTGGTTCCCCCTCCTGGGTACGGTTCGATTTTTGGTGCATTCCAAACTCTCTGCCCAGTGCCTGGGACCTCACAGGACCCCAAAGCTGCCACCTCAGCCTGTCTGCCCGCATCCGCGGCTTTTTGGCCGGCGCAGGAGGAGGAGAGCGGGCTGAGTCCTCCGCACCATGAACTCATGTCCCAGCACAGGGCTTGGTGACGGTCCCTGTGCCCCGACAACCTTTGGGTATCACAGCAGGGAAATGCGAAGTTGTTTTCCTCCCCACATCCCAAGCTGTGCTTCATCCTACGGAACCCAAGGAGGGGGAGATCCCCTACACGTGGTCCCCCAGAAAGCAAAGCCCTGTTGAGATCGGCCACCTCCACATGCACATGGGCACTGGTCCCGGTGACGATCGGCACCAGAGCAGCAATGGGTGCCCACAGGGCTGGCATCCCCCCACCTTGCCCCCTTGATTCCTTGACGGACCCCACATATCTTCCAGGAGCTGAAGAGCACGGACATGAAGTATCGCAACCGGGTACGGAGCAGGATCAGCAACCTGAAGGACCCCAAGAACCCCAGCCTGCGGAGGAACGTGCTGTGCGGGGCCATCCTGCCCAGCCTCATCGCCCGCATGACCGCCGAGGTGGGGAGCAGGGTGGGGGGCACGGGGCTGGCTCCGTGCTGCCTTTGCGGGGGGGGTGGGTGAGACCCCCCCTCAGCCTCTGCTCTTGGGGGCTGTGTTGGTGCGCAAGGGTTGGCCGGGTGTTGGTTTGGTGGTGTCCACACTGGGCTTGTCCCAGCATCTCCCCATCCCATCCTGGTGCTGGCTGGTGCTTGAGGAGCATCAGGCACAGGGAGAAAGCAGAGGGCACTGCCTGGTCCCCCCCTCAGAGCCCTGCAGCCCCCCCAGCCCTTCGCGGAGCCGGGTGTGGGATGTCACACTGGCAGGAGTCAGGCTTGAGGGTCCCCATTCCTCCTCCTCAACCGGCGTCCCCCACCCCTGGGAGCCCAACTCCCTCCGTGGGGAGCCAGGTTGACCTCCTGGTCCTGGAGAGGATGGGGAGGGTGATGGACCATGGCGGCTTGCACCCTGTGCCGGCTTGGCTGCGAGCCCTGGGGCAGAGCCGCGGCAGCGCTGACCCTGCCGGGCCGATGCCGGTGGCAGGAGATGGCCAGCGATGAGCTGAAGGAGCTGAGGAACGCCATGACCCAGGAGGCCATCCGGGAGCACCAGATGGCCAAGACGGGCGGCACCGTCACCGACCTCTTCCAGTGCGGCAAGTGCAAGAAGAAGAACTGCACGTACAACCAGGTCAGTCCTGCAAAGCCCCCAGGGATCCCCCCTGTCCCCACGGGACCCCAATTCTCCACTGACCCCAATTCTCCCTCCCAGGTGCAGACGCGCAGCGCCGACGAGCCCATGACGACATTCGTCCTGTGCAACGAATGCGGGAACCGCTGGAAGGTCTGTGCCCGGCGGGGGGGGGGGCTCTGGGTACCCCAACCCTTCCCTGGTCCCCAGGGATGGCAGAGCCCCCCGAAACAGTGCCGGGGGGGCTGGGTGAGGGCTCACCACCCACCCCCGGCTCTGCTTCTCCTGCAGTTCTGCTGATGGCGCCCGGCGATGGGGCTGGAGGGGACGCGGCGCGAGATGGGATGCTGTGACGGCCACATCGGGCAGCCGGGGTGGGGAGGGAGGGTGACGGGTGACAGTCCCAGCTCCCTGTTTCCTTGCACTGGGCTCCCTCGAACATCCCGGGGAGCCGGGCTCCGACGACAGGCGGGTTTGCTTGGGAAGACCCCGGTGAATTCAAGCGGTTCCTCCCTGTAAATACCTGCCCTTTGCTTGGGATGCGCTGGGATTCCGCTGAGAACGGACACATCCCTGGAAAGGGAGACTGGTCTGACCTGGGCAGGTTGCCCTTCCCTGGGGGAAAGCAAGACTCGGATGATTTGGGGGACAGGAGGGACGTTGTCCCGTGGATGTGGGGCTGTGCCACTGTCCTGGGAGCCAGGGGTGGGAAGGGGCCAGGTTTTACCCCCAAACACCTTCTTCTTCACCTAAGCGCACACAGCAGGAGGACACGGAGGGAGACAGGGTGGTTGCAGGGTGTCCGGATGCCGGAGGGATGCCACCGTGTCCCTCTGCTCCGTGACACATGGACTTGGCTCGAGGGAACTGTGTCCCCAGGAAAGAAGAAGGGATGAGGGGGAAAGGAGTGGGAAAAACCTTCCAGCTGGAGCAATAAAGGTGTGAACAGCCTCTGCGGCACAGACTGCTTTCTGAAGGGGGGGTTAGGACCTGTGCCTTCGTTTGCACCCCGCCGCCTCGAGCCTTTGTGGTCCACCAAGAGCCCCCCCCAGCCAGCTCTTGAATCCACCAGCCCCCAGCTTGGGATGTACTGGTGGCTTGATGCCCATCCATCACCTGCCTGGGGATTAAAGATCTTTAATTAAGGTCAGAGCGGCTCCCTGGCTGGGTCTGGATGTTGTCCCATGGCAGGGCAGCACCTCCGCCGACAGTCGGGGGGGTTTTCCAGGGAAAGGGCATCGGGGACTGGCCGGGAGATGCACTTTTGGCTACAGGAGCTGCAGGATGGAGCCTTGTGGCACCGAGCCCGTCCCCTGCCACCAGCCTCTCCCAGCGGCTCCGTTCAGAGTCAGCGAGAGATGACGGGGACGCAGGTAAGGTCACGGTGACCGTGGGTGACCGTGGACGGGGGATGAGGGTGCTGCTCCCGCGCCTGCGTGAGCCGACGGGCAGGAACGGAGGAGGACGGTGGAGCTGTTGGATTAACCGATCGTTAATTTTTTAATCTTGGGTTGAGGTGTGAATTTTTCCCCAGGCAGAGCTCAAGGCAGTTTGCACCCAGATTTGGGTGCTAACCTCCCAGTCTCTGGGGGTCCCGGCAGCCCAGGGAAGGATCGGACACCTGAGAGTCCACTTCGGGTTTTGGTGCTCATTAGCACGCCAAAGTCATTAACAAACCTCCGAGGCAATTATTTACGCTTGCAAAGTGCATGTGGCTGCAATTAAGGAATATAGTGGATTGGGGGGGGGGGGTTGAATAAAACAGCGGCGTGACCTTGCGCGGCGGCGAGCAGCGCGCGGGGAGCGCGGGACGGGCAGCACCGCGCCAGCAGCGCTCAGGACCAGGGCTCGCGTGCTGTCCCCGCGGTGCAACAGGGCACGTTTGGGTGGGACAAGCCCAAGATGGGGGATTTGGACCAATATTTTTTTCCAGTTCAGTTGAGCAAGGGTGTCTGAGCAATACCGGAGGGAGCCTGGCCCCCAAACACTTTGTGATGGAGCTCCTGGCCCCCCTATGTGTCCGTCTGTCCCACAGGGGACATGTCCCCAAGGGAAATGTCACCCTGTGCACCCCCCCCCAGGTCCCCTGAGAAATCCCAGAGGAGGAAAGGGAGCAGGGAAGGCAAACCGGAGAGCTGGGTGCTGCCGGAGGCTCCCCCGCCATCCATGCAAGGGTCCCCCCCACCCAAGGATGCTCTGGTCTCTGGGTGGGGATGCAGGATCCGGTGGGTGGGTGTCACTGGGGCAGGGGACAGCGAGGGGTTCTGGCATCCAGCTGTTTCCAGGGGTTGAAACGGGCTCTGGGTGGCTCTTGGGGACAGTTCCCAGGGCTGAGCCTCCGACCCACTCCGCGGGGAGAGCACGCACACCCACTTCCCAACTTTCCAGTCCCCAAACTGGGATGGCTGATGGCACTCAGGGTCTGGCTGAGCCCCCCCAGGAGATCCCACCATCCCCTCCCCAGCCACCAGCCCCATAGGTGCCATGTCCCCGGGGCTTTCCCCTCCATCCCTCCTCCTGGCGAGCAATAAGTGCAGGCAAGAAAGCCGGCAGCTGCCTGTTTTGCCAGCGCTCAGCCCAGGAGCTCTCTCTTGAACTTTGGAGGAACTTCAATTCCGATTGAAGCGCTCAAGAGGTGTAGCCATGGCTTCGAACAGCAAGTGCTAACGCTGCTTCCCTGCCCTTCTTCTGCCTGCACAGGCTCCGCAGGCAGGGAGGCTCAGGCAAGAGCCCTCGGGAGCTCTGGGGCTCCGTCACGGCCCTGGGCTGAGCTGAGCTCTCAGGAGCGGGTGGCCCGGCTCCTCCTGGAGCTGTTCGTGAGCTTGCACTGATGGAGAAGTCCCTGCGGTCCCTGCTAGGGCTTGCTTTGCCCCCCCCGGGGCTCCAGGTTTTGGATGCTCTGAAGCTTCAGCAGAGGTTGGTGCCTCTTCCTGCCCGTCCCTGCCTGAGACGCTAAACCCTCGATGTGATGGAGGTCTTATTTTCGACTTACAACTTGCAAAGCTTTAAACAACCCCACGGCATGCCCCTTCCTCACGCCACGGGGGTGACGGGGACAGCCGCCACCGGTGTCACCAGACCCCATCCCTTCCACCACGTCTGTCCCGTGGGTGCAGGATCCAGCACACAGGTACCCGAGCATCCACGTTTTGCTTTGCAATCCCGGCTTGCTCAGGGTTCAAACCCCCTGCACCCCAGCCCCCCCCCCCCACTCACCCGCATCGCCACTGCCCTTCTCCCCCGCATTTTTTCCAGCTTTGACAAAAAAAAAAAGCAGCGCTTTGCTGTTCAGCGGTTTCCGTGGCAACACCATTTCCCCATCCTCTCCGCTGGATGCCTCGCTAACCCCCCCTCTAAGTCGCCGGTCCCCAAAGTGCGGTGGCAGGTCCCTGTCCACAAGGATGGAGGAGGAGGTGGTGGGTCCTGACCCCCCCCCCCCCCCGGGAGGGGTGGTCCTGGGGGGGGGACCCTCGGCCAGGGCTCGCCAAGCACCTGGGGCTTCTTGGAAAGGGGATGGAGCGGCTGGTGGTGAATTATGTCTGAACCGAACTGAATTAATGCAGTTCTGAAGCCGGCCTTTACCCCTCCATGCGGGCCCCGTGCTCCCCCTGCATCCCCCTCCCCAGCCCTGGGCAGCGGGACACCCCCCCTCAGCACCGAGGAGGGATTGGGCCCCTCTGGACCCTCTCTGGGGTGATGCCGTGGCCGCAGGAGGAGGCTGGCATTGTTTTGGGGCTACTTCTGGTCCGTGGGAGCATCTCCCAGGCTGGATCTAGCTGATCTCCGCATCTGCCAATTAAGCCCAATCCTGTGCATGTCCTGAGCTGCAGCATCGCAACCCAGCACCTGCCAGGATGGCTGAGCACACGGCCCTCGCCAGCAAAACCTGGCACTGCCGGGGTTTCAGTCCGGGGTGAGGAATTGGGGGGAGCGATGGGGGACAGCGGGGCTCACACCGATGTTTCGCTAAGCCCTGGGCTGGTGTGGTGCTGAGCACGGGGTGCTGGGCTCACCCTGCACCATCAGGGCTCGCAGACGAGCCCTGGACTCAGGACTTGGCGAGCCCGTGACTCAAGAATACACCCAAAGGGCTGTGTTTGACGGGAGCCTGACCCTCGTTAGGGCTGCTCCATAATTAGCCATCAGGTCCTGACGTCCCCCGAGCCACCCCGCCGGCTCGCCCGCCTTGCAGCCGCTGGAAACCCGAGTGATATTTATCCGTAGCTTCATCAGCTGTTTTGTTTTCCCTCTCCTTAAATGTCAGGAGGTTCTGCCTGCTCTTCCCTCTGCAGAGCCACGGGGATTGTCCTCTCTGGTCCCCAGCACCGGGGCACAGCAGCTTCTCCAAGCACCATGCGAGCATCCACGCACCCGGCTTTTAGCCCTGCGGTATAATCCTGCTTCGTCCTCCTTCACTTCGGGGCTGCTCGAATTTGCGGTGGGGGAAGCAAATGTGCATTAAATAGATTAAACTGCCCCTCCACTCGCTCCAGGCTGGGATGGATGAGCTGAAGAGGTGCCCAAAGGAAGGGTTTGCCTTCAAAAACCAGAGCAACGTGCCAAAGTGCGCTGCAAGGGAAAACCTGAGTCAACACCAGCACCCTCTGCGATAGAAGCCAGGGGATGCCCAAGGTGAAGGACAGACCCCAACCCCCCCCATCCCAGCTTCCCAAGCCCCCGTTTGCAGGGATGGCCCTTCCCCTCCCAAGGGAATATCTCCCCTCCCGTAGGAGGACTCATAGGTGCTATTTCCACACCTCGCTTGGTGCTCCCGTCCCAGTTCTTCAGCAGGGCTGGGCAGATTCCCCCCTGCCTGTCCCTGTGCGGAGGTGCTTCGTTTGCAAGCTGAGCAATCAATAGGTAATTAACCCCCAGGCACAGGCACTTGCTGCCTCCCCAGACCTCAAACACCACATGCAATATTTATCTACCCTACAGACGGGGGGTTCTCGGCATGACCCGCTTTGCCGTTGTCAGTAGACGGGATTCGGTTCTCCCGGGAAAACCGCCGCGGCTCCGCTGGCGCAAAGCCACATCGCTCCCGCCTTCGCAGCCGGTGACGTCCCCGAGGTGATGCTCAACGTGGAGGGGACCATGCTCGGTGCGGGGGACAGGGGAAGGGATCAGCCCTGCTCAAGAATTGAGCCGATTTGCTTTTAAAAAAACAGGAAAACGCAGCGCTGGGGTTGTTTGGAGGGGGCAGGAATGGTGCTGAGGGTGCTGAGCAGGGGCGGGGAGCTCAGAAAACTCCCCGTGCCGGGAAAGGCACCCGCCGTGCGCCCCAAATACAGGGATGCATCGAGCATTGCTGAGCTCAGGGACACCAACAGCTCTTCCCCAAATCCCAAAGGGGCTGCTCGATATCCCCAAAGCCCAGCAGACCCGGCTCCAGCCTGGGACTTGATGCTGGATGAAAGCAAGAGCTAGAGACACCCTCGATTTTTTAGGGGGACCACGTCTGCTGCATCTCCTTCGAGCCGTGGCTCAGTTGGAGCCTTTCAAGCGCTCGGCTTTATTTTTTTTGGCTTTTTGTTTTAATTAAACGCCAAAGCTCTGGTTTTCCTGAGCACAAAGGGCACGGGAGGATGGGGTGTGCAGGGATTTGGGGCTGGATCGCATGGGTACCGGCTGTCAAAGGACGTGGAGGTGCAGTGGGTCCTGAAATACCTGGAGGATCCGGGCAGGGGTACACGGGGCAATCACCGCAGGACACCCCAGGCACTGAAAAACCCACAAACCTCACTAAAATAGGGGGGGGGAAAAAAAATTGCTGAACCTCCCAGTGCCTGCTCCAGCTCCGGGCTGGGATGCAAACAGGAATTTCCTTTCTCCTTCGTTTTTCTGCGGTGATGGGAGTGAATCAGCTGCTTCGGAGCAGCTCCGAAACAACACGGTGACTGCTCAGCCCCACCGCCCGAGTTGCTCTTCCCCGGCCAAGCCAAAATACTCGGAGCAAAGCCATGGGGTTTGGATATTTGAGTGGGTATTTGGTTTTTTTTTTTTCCCCTGCAAAAAAAGGGGAAAAAAATCAGTTTGTCACCTGCAACATCTGCAATCCATGGGCGGGAAATGGTTTGTTGAGTTGTAGGGCTGCAATTCTGCAGTGCCCTAAATCATCCCCCAACCTCCCCCCAGGTTTTTTGACGATTAAATGCAGCAAATGAGCCCAAAGTGGACCCAAACCTTCGCTTCTCAAATGAAACTTGTTGCATGGAAAATTACAGAATATCCTTTTCCTAAAGAAAAACCCGTGCCCTTTGGTTTCCTGGCCAAAGAGGTTTGCTGAGTCTGCAGAGCACTTTGATCTCAGCCTTCCTAAAATCACAGCGCTTGGCAGGGACTTTTTTCCCCTGCCTTAGCTGAACAGGCAGAGGAGGAAGAACTGAGCAAAGATCCCCCATTAAAGGCAAAAAAAACCCACAAAAATCAGTCTTTGTTGCCATTCGGCTTGGAGCCATGCGTGCTCTTCCCTCTCGGGGCCAGGATGGCAGAGATGCCAGGGCAAACACCCCAAGAAATGCTATAAAACCACCCCCTGCTCCCCCAGACCACACGAATTCCCATCCCCGCGCTTCCCACGTCAGTAAGTCGACCTAAATATTCCAGGAAAAAAAAAAAAACATTGGTTTTTTCGTCTGACGCTTATTTTTCTCCCTGCCAGGCGCTCTCGGGCACTTGGCAATTAGGAGCGGCAGATTAATCTTTAGTGATATAATGAAGTGCCACGCGGCTTGAGGAAAGGGCTGGCGAGCAGGGGCGGTTTGCGCTCTGAATTAGCACGGTTTAGGCCAGGTTTTGGGTGCGGGCAGAGCACCCAGGGTGGGAGGGTGGTGGGAAAGAGGAGGGGGCTGGGGAGCTCAGCTGGATGTTCAAGGCTCATTCCCATCCCCTGGTCCTCTGCATCCCACTGCATGGACCGGGCAGGGTTGGTGCTGTAGAAGAGAAATGATCTTTGGACATTTTCTAACCCTGATTTGCTTGTCTGCAACGTCCCCAAAGTATCTTTCCACCTGCTTTGCACCATCCCAGCATCTCCCAGTCCCTGGCCGATGATTTCCTTGAGCAAAAACCTGTCCCGGGATGGCGGGTGGGGCTTGCGCCCCAGCTCTGCTTCACCCCAGCCATGTTTGTGCCTCCTTTCTCCAAGGTCCCCGCGAGCCCGAAAGCTGAGAGCAGCTGGCACCGAAGGCCACATTCTTCCAACGAGCTGCCTTGTCTTTCCAAAGTGAAAATATAAATAGCTCGTCCTGTAACGAAGTGATTACCCAGGAGCCGTGCCACCACTGCCAGCCGCTCTTAGCAAACCCATTACCCACAGCAGCCAATTTACTCCCGAGTCTGGCAGGGTCAGCAACCGTCAGGGAAGCAAATGCTAATTAATTGCACTCTGCAAAGCAGCCTGGCCGAGCACGGCATGCAATTAGTGAGTTAACTGCAACCGCCACTGCGCTGGGATTGGGGCTAAAGGGGTGATCGAGCTGCCGCCGGCCGCGCCGGGGGGGGGACCCGCTTCAGCTCTGCAGCAATAATTTGGGGTGAAGGTAATAACTTTGTGTCACGCTGCAAACGTGGGCATCGGGGAGACCGTGGCACCCTGCGGGCGTACGTGCATCCCTTCGGACCCCCGCCCTGGTCCAGCACCCATCTCCATCACGAGCTGTCGAGGGGACGTGCTCCCTCTGCCCAGGCGTTTTGCAGGTAAATGTGATCTTTCCTTCAGGCAGGAGAGCTGCTCTGAATAGAAAAAAAAAACCTCCCGGTGATGGGGAGATGCAGAGCCTTGGGAGGAATCATGTGCTAATGCCCTTCCATCGCTGCCGCGGTGAGTCATCCAGGCCCTCCGAGGATCCCGGCTGCGCTTGCATCCGGAGAAAGGTAGAAGCACAAGGCGAGAGGAAAAATTGCTTCGCTCATAAGATACCTTGGCTACAGCAAGGGGGGGGGGGGGGGAAAATGTCCCCTTGCCATCCACCCACAGCTCCGGTCCCAAGGCCATGGGGAGGAGGGGACTTGGTGTTGGGTGGACAAGGAGAGAGGCTCATTTAGCAGAGAAATGGGAGCACTTAGCCCGGGAACATCTCAAGTCATTAACGGAGCACAATTATTAGTGTTTTTCTTTCCCCCCTGGTAGCTGGTATCTCTTTGCAGGTGGGAGGAGGATGGGTCTGGTGGGAAAAATCCAGGCTGGGATTGGGAATCAGGTTGGAGCAACACCTTGAAGGTGGTTACGGGCAGATGCTGCCTTCCTCCACCCGCGGCAGCATCGCTCAGCCGCATCCCTGCCAGCTTTGCTGCATCGATGGGGACAGGAGGGTCCCCAGCTCCCGGGGACCCCCGGCTTTGCTCCCTGCCGTGCCGTGGGAGATGCACAGCCGCGTTCGCACGGGAAGGGTGAGATAAAACCCCAAACAATAAAAAAAATCCCTTAAATCAACAGCATTTTAGCTAAGCCAACACCTCCATGCACCAGGGCTGCTTCCCGAAGCGGCTCTGCCTCCGGGGAGCGAGGGGGGATTTACACATCAAACACATCTTCTCCCCCAAACCGCTGCAGCCAAAACCTTGAGAAGGGGAAAAAAAAAAAAAAAATCCTGTTTCCAGCCCGTTTTCCTCTCCCCCGTAAATAAACATTTCCTATCGGCAGAGCGCTTCCTTCAGCCCAAGGGTTTCGTTAGACATCGGTCATTTAATATTGCTGTTAAATACTTGTGGTTGGCTCCCAGCTGCTTCACCTGGCACGGAGCGGGGATGCTGGCATTTTGTGTTTAGAAAATATATCTCTATATTTAGATAGGCAGACAGATAGATATGGAAGAAGAGCTGTTCCAATCATGAAACCACCACTTTCAATTCTTCCTTATTACTATTCTTTATTTAACCACAGGCTGGGCTGCCCAACCGCTCCCTGCGGACGGACCAGTTGAGACCTGCAGGTTTGCAGCCCTAAAAGGGTTCTCCAGAAAAAAAACCAACCCCAACCCGATAATCAGAGAAGAAATCTTCCCTGCAAATGTCTTCTCAAGTCTGCGGCGCGTGGCCGGAGGGCCGAGGTGGGTGATCCGGAGCTCGGTCTGTCCCCGGCTTCGTGCCGGGCTGTGATGGCTTTGGGGAGGAAGAGTGGGAGCGAGCGGGAGGAAGATCTTGCACATCTCTGAGATGCAGGAGGGGGACAAGGGGGGGGATTTTTGTGCCTTTCAGGAGAAGAAAGAAAATGGAGAGAGGAGAGAGAGAGAGAGAAATCACCTTCTGCGATCAGCTGCCGCAGGTTTTGCAGGCTGGAGGAGGGGGAGCTGCCTTTGAAGCTGGGAGAAGCACAAACAGGCGATGGCTGAGCGCAGCAGCCTTCGCTGGCACCGCTCCTCTTCCTCCGGCCCCGCCTGCTCCCTGCTCTCGCCCAGCCCTGGATCAGCACCACGGTGCTGGCAGCCCACCCTCGGGATGACCAAAACACCCGTGCAGGGGTGCCCAGCACCCCGCCGGGGCCGCGGTCATGCTCCCATGCCGGGCTCTCCCAGCGCCAGGGATTTCCTCCAAGACCCATCACCGATGGGATTCAACTTCTAATTTAAGCCACCTCAGCTCGGATGTGTCTGGGTATCTCCTCTCTGCTAGTAAAGACCAAAACAGGGGGGCCAGCACCCCCCGAGGACCCCCTCAGCCCAGCCCTTGCTGGCATTCCCACCCCTTTTCCCTGGATAACACCCACTCGCTTCGCTTGGAGCATTTATTTACTAAATGCCGTGATTTACTCCCTCCCAGCCTATGGCACTTAATCATCGCAACCAAGGCCACCCCTTCGAGTGCTTGACCCCCGGCCGGACACCAGCAGCATCAAAGTCATGACTGCAGAAGAGCCGTGCCGTCCCCCCCGGTCTCCGGAGGCTCCCGGTGCTGGCCGATGGACCGGGAACGCCGGCAGCAGCTCTGTCCCATGGCTCGGCATCGCTCCCCAGCAGCGGCGAGGGAAGCAGGTGGCCGTCTTGGAAAAATATGGCATTGGGGAGCCACCATCTGTGTCCCCTTGGATGGAGGAGGTGCTGCCCTCCCCAGGTGCTCTCCCGAGGCCACCGGGACAAGCCAGGACAGATGGCAGCGGGCATCGGATTTTATCAGGCTGGGAATTGAAGCGAAGCAAAATCCCTAGTGCTGGCAAAGGGCCGGAGGAGGAACCCACCGAGGCAGCCGTGGCAGGGGTGGTACCACCGTGAACACCGACGCGCATCTTCTGCAGCTCTCTGGTGAGGGTGGGAAGGTTCAGCACCTTCTTTAAAGCTTTGAGCCCTCGCCAGGCGCTTGCACACCTTCACAGCACCCGGGAGAGGAGGATGCACAAGTGCAACCGTGAGAAAGGGGGCAAGCCCTCACCCTACAGCCGTGTTTGACACCCAGCGGGGTAGACACGGAGCTTTCCATAAGTTCCACTGGTAGTCGCAGCTTCCAATGAAGAGGCTGGGCACATCCAAACCCCCACCCTGCAGCAATTTATTTGAAGACAGGGGTAGGGCTGGCACCTACAGCCGGATGCTTTCAGCCCTCAGCAGCCATCAGGGAGATGTGCGTGGGTACGTGGTGGTCCCTGCGCCTGCCTTGCTCCAGGCACCCCGGGGCTGAAATACCTCCTGATGTAGGGGAGATATTTTAAAACACCCAACGAAGAAGTGAGGTTGCTGGTTTTTCTGCTGGAGATCCTCGTTGGATAAGCCAGGGATGAGCTGGGTGGAAAGCGGGTGGCTGGCTGGTGACAAAAGGGCTTTGCTTGGGCTCTGGCCAAGCCTGCGTCCAGCCTGGCTCTGGCTGATCCCAACTCCTGAGCCCTTCAGAGTTTGATCAAAGCGTTAAGGAAAGACCCGGAGCTTTGCTGAGCTTTTTGGAGAGAGCCCTGCCCTGGCAATGAACCGGCCATCACCACCCCTGACCGAAGCCAGGCAGGGGAGGGATGCTGCAGCCTGATTCCCTGCAGCAAGCCCTGCCTTCAGGACCCGCTGAGCACCTTTCGAAACCTCCCAGGATCCTGCCACAAATCCAAGCATCACTCCAGGACCTGCTGCCTGTGAGCCCGCACTGCGGTGGGGACACGCTGGTCCCCGCGCTACCCCACGGCCGGGGAGCCACCCTGCCGGGACCGGGCGGTTGCTGGGAACGGCGAGCAGGCTCCCAGCTAGCCGGGAAAAGAGCCTTAATCACACGTATAAAATACCCTGTAAACCACCAGTGCTCAATCGTATTCCATTGCTTCCCTGACCTTCACATCCCGGTGCCCTGCAGGCACGACAGCAAAGTGCCGGTGGGAGCTGGATGCTCCTTCTGCTGCTCCTGATGCTGATGCCTCCAGGTCTGAGCCACCCCAATCTCCATCCTTCAGCCCAAACACAAACCTTAGCCAAACCCTCCCGTGCTTTTCCACCGGGTTTCCACCAAGAGGAGGTTTCATCTCCTCTCCCAACCCCAAAGCAATTCATCCCAGGGACGTTTGGAGGAGCGTGAACAAGTAGAGGGGAGAAGCGAGCTCTGCGCCTGAAGCAAGAGGCAGCGGGGAAGAGCCGGGCTGCGCCCTGGGATTTGGCACAGTTCGAGAGCAGCGGGATTGCAGCTGGGTTAGCGCTGACCTGGATTCACAACATCAAAGATGACACCCGCCTCCTCCCCGGCGGCCCCGGAGCCCTCGGAGGAGGTGAATCAATGGGTTGAACGCCCACGCGTCCGTCCCGACCCGACACCGGCTCCGCGGTGGATGCGCCAGCGATGGCTCGGCTGTGGGGACCGCGGGTCACGGCAGGAGCATCCCCCCTGCAGATGCTGCAGAAAAAGTAAATACTTTATCTGCTGAGAAGAAAAACTGCCTCCTCCATCACCAGGGTTGGAGGTGGCCCAGGGGTGTAACCCAGGTCTGGCCTGGGTCGAAGCCCTGCCCTGCTGGTCCAGCAACGGGCGCCGGCAAAGCCCCCGCCAGAGCCGCGGGAGACGGACAAAGGGACATTATTCCCTGGGGACACCGGCCGTAAAACTCCTCCCTGGCCCTTGGTAGTGCAACACGTGTGTCTGCACGCATGCACACGGGGCCCTCGTCCCTCCAGCATGTCACAGCCAGCCCCAGGGACCAGGACACACGGTCCCCATGTCACAGCCAGCCCCAGGGACCAGGACACACGGTCCCCATGTCACAGAGAGCCCCAGGCACCGGGACACACGGTCCCCATGTCACAGCCAGCCCCAGGCACCGGGACACACGGTCCCCATGTCACAGCCAGCCCCAGGCACCAGGACACACGGTCCCCATGTCACAGCCAGCCCCAGGGACCAGGACACACGGTCCCCATGTCACAGCCAGCCCCATGTCACAGCCAGCCCCAGGGACCGGGACACACGGTCCCCATGTCACAGCCAGCCCCAGGCACCAGGACACACGGTCCCCATGTCACAGCCAGCCCCAGGGACCAGGACACACGGTCCCCATGTCACAGAGAGCCCCAGGCACCGGGACACACGGTCCCCATGTCACAGCCAGCCCCAGGCACCGGGACACACGGTCCCCATGTCACAGCCAGCCCCAGGGACCAGGACACACGGTCCCCATGTCACAGCCGGCCCCAGGGACCGGGACACACGGTCCCCATGTCACAGCCAGCCCCAGGGACCGGGACACACGGTCCCCATGTCACAGCCGGCCCCAGGGACCAGGACACACGGTCCCCATGTCACAGCCAGCCCCAGGGACCAGGACACACGGTCCCCATGTCACAGCCAGCCCCAGGGACCAGGACACACGGTCCCCATGTCACAGCCAGCCCCGGGCACCGGGACACACGGTCCCCATGTCACAACCAGTTCCAGTCACCAGGACACGCAGTCCCCATGTCCCAGCCTCAAGGGACCTGCTCCCTGCCCAGGAAAAAGCCCCTTCGGGGAGCCCAGGGCTCACGGTCACATCAATTCCCTCCAGCAGCAGTTCCAAGCTTTATTTTTCCATCACAGCTCCGGCTCGGAGCAGCTTCCCACCTTGGACCCCCCCTCCCCAAATGGTTCATTTCGGCGATGACTCACAGGTTGTTAACGCTCCCGAGGTGCATGGGATGGAAAGCAGCGATGCCACCTCCGAGAGCCAGCCGGGGGGGACAGCCCGGGCTCCCAGCTCCCCGAAATCCAGGGAGATGCTGCCAGTTCCCAATCAATGCTCCATTGTCAGCCGAAGGCGGCACCGAGGCGGGTATGAAAATACCTAAATAAGCAACAAGCAGGAAAAAAACTGTAAGTCTCCCATGGGGATTGAATCCCCCGGGGACGGGGTACGGTGCAGTGTCCTTCGCTGCCAGCGCGGCTCGGGGAGGCTGGCGGTGCCCGTGAGCCGTACGCTGGCCCTGTCCCCCTCCCCTCTATGGGGCCAGGCACAAGCTGGGGTGAAGGAAAAGGGTTCAGTCACCCCTCAAATAAAACAATCACTTTGGAGGCATTTTTCAAGGAAACAGGATAAACCAGCTGATGCACCCCACTGTATTTGTAAGGACCCTCGGTGCACCCAGCCCTGGGTGGGGGGAGCGGGGGGCTCAAGGCAGGCTGGCACCCGTCACCAGCTCGAGCCCGACGAGGGGACAGTCTCCCTCGTGTCCTGGGGACACCGAGAACATCTCAGGGACACCGATGGCATCACCCCCCCCCGGGACATCGCCGACCTCTGGGAGAGGGATGGTTGCTTGCAAAGTGCCGAGCAGAGATTTTCCATCCAACCCCCCGACCCGGCTCCAACCCCGGCCGTCTCACAGCACGTCCACCGCTCTGCAAATGCCCTGCCCTCGGAGACAGCCTCCCTGCAGACACTGCCGAGGAAATAACGCTGGGAAAACAAAAAAAACCCCTCCCTCTCACCATTCAGCCACGCATAACGGCGAGGCAGAGAAGAATCTCATCTAATTTTAACTCCCCTGACGGACGGGCTTTGTTCTTTCCCAGCAGCTGTCCCGCAAGGTATGAAAACACTCAGATCTGTTGACGTGGGAAAACAAAACACACAAATCAGCCCATTTTCCTCTTCAAGGCCAATTTACCTGGAGCTGTCAGTGGAAGGAGGGGAAGCGATGAGCCCGGCGGAGCCGGGGGGAGCAGCCTGGACCCGTAGTTTGGTGGGTACCGGTGCGGTTGGGCTGATGTTTGTGGAGCATCTGGTCCATTCGCTCCCTTTCTTGCAAGCCTCGAAACATCTCAGACCTACAGAAAAACAGGGCGACGGTTTCTGCTGCAATTCCCCGAGGTGTGATTCTGCACATGCCCCAGGTCATCCTCCTAAACAAGGGGAGCTGGGTGCAAGCGGAGCCCCCCCCAAAAGCAGCTCACCACAAACTGGGCTCCAGCCAGGTGCCCCCACCGCACTGACCGCGTGGGTTTCTCAGAGATGCAATGAGAGAGGCAGAAATCCTCCGAGCACATCCATCCAACCCGCCCGAAGGGGCTGAATGAGGATGGGCTGAATCAGGCCCTGGAGAATTCTAATGGCAGCTCGGGGGGGTTGGTCAACCCCATCTGTATATCAGTTATGTAAGGGGACGGACGGACGGACGGACGGATGGACAGACTCCTGTTTGGGCCACGCATATGGGACCGCTCTCACCATCATGGTCCTTGCTTCTCATTGAGGTTGGTGCTGGTCCCAGCACCCAGCACCCATCCCCTCCCCAGGATGCTCAAAGGGGAACAGGGGTCCGTGGGGACCGTGGGGCTCCGGCGGCGTGGCAGAGGCACGGTCACCCTCAGCCCCGACCTGCCAGCTTCGTTAATCACGGAGGATTCGTTTGGGCACTTCCCCCCGCTGCTTCTTGTGCCTTGCTTTTAACGCAGCTTCCCCGCGGTGGTTACAGCCCCTTTGGGCCAGGGTCCATCCCTGGAGGGGGGTTTCAGGACAGGGCACCCCATCAGCCCTCCCGCAGCACCCATAGGGTACAAACACAACCCTGCTCTTTTTTACACGTGGTTTTTCTGGGTGCTGCAGCACCCACCTGGATTTCCAGCCTTGAAGGGGGAGCCTAGATCCCATCTCCAACTTCCCATCTTTGACCTGGAAAACGCCAGCGGCTCAGCCTCCGGCCATCCCGGCGAGGCTCCTCCTGCAGCAGAAGGAGCTATTTTAGCTCGCTCGGCTCTGTCCAGGTTGCTGTCTGCCTCGCTTAGCCCAGCTGCCTCCTCGCACGACGAGCCCCCTCCCAGCTCCTCTTACGCATCCTCCTATTTTTAGGCTTCGCCCGCAGACCCCGCGACGGGTTCGCACCCCCCCCCCCCCCCGAGGGCAGACAGCTTCGCCGAGCAGAAGGGAAAGGAGCTGGTGGGCTCGACAGGAGCCGTTGCCTCCCCGTACCGCGTTCCTTCCCCGCAGGAGGGGTTGCATTTGGTACCAAGAACAAAGCCATGCAAATAAAGTCTCTCTCTTGGCAGGGTGCAGATGAAACATTCAGGAAACTTTCCAAGTAGCATCTGATTTTGACTTCTGATGCTGTGGATTTGTTGAGGGGTTTATTCATTTGCTGCCATACCGAGGTTATTTTGGCTCCTCTTGAGCACCCGGGGATGCGATGCTCCGTCAACAAAGAGCTGCACAAAATGCTTTTGTCAAGGGCAAGTGGAAAAGCAGACAAAGAGATGGAGAAAAAAGGTGCCCGCACACGTGGTGTGTCCCTGCCCGTGGGTACCATCCTGCACCAGTTCATGCCAGGGCGTTAGGAAGGGTCACGGATAAGGGTGGGACCAGGGTGCAGCACCCACGGTGGCATTTCAGTCGGTCCCCATCCCCATAGGATCGATGGAGGATGCCAAGCTCCAGGTCTGAGCGGTATCTGCTTTAAAAGCAAAACCCTGCACAAATAAAAAACTTGCGTAGAGCCGGGAGGCGAGAAAGCGGCACACGAGCTGCGATGCAAGCCAGGGAAAGCCCGTGGTCCAACGCTTGGGGCTGCTCGTCTTGCCAGAAGCAACCCTCAACCCAGGTGTAAGCCATTGCGCCCAGCTGCCCCAGCCCCGCTTCTTCAAATTTGGGGCAAAAATCCAGTAAAAAGGGAAGTCAAACACCCAGGAGGGGGAATAAAAATCGTAGCTTCCCCTCTATGCATCACAGCCCTGAATTGTCACAGGCAGGATTCAAGCTGGCTGCCAAACTGGAAATTATATTTATATATAAAGATTTTAAATATATATTTTTATATATTTATATACCTGGCAGAGCTGCCCTGGCTCCTCGGCTCGCGCCCGCGGCCATCGGCACAAGACACAGCCATCCCATTGCCGGAGCCCGGGTTCAGGGCTCTCTCCGACAGGACCACGGCCGGACCGGGTGAGCGGCACCTACAGAGGCTCAGTGTCCTCCTGAGTTCCCGAAAATCTTCTGGGAGAAATCATCTCCCCCCGTTTCCTCCTCCATTAACCTCCAGAGATTCCCGTGGATTTTGACTGGAGTCCTGCCAGAGCAGATTCACGGCTCCTGTGTGTTATTTTTATGGCCATTTTAATTAAAATCAATAAATTCCGGAGGGAAAGAGGGTCTTCCCATGCTTTGTCGACTTTGTAGCCTCTGAGTAAATGAAAACGCCGCCGTTAGCAGCCGCGGCTGTAAATCCCCCCGGATGGACCCCAGCTCGCCCGGCAGACGAGCAACATGAATTTTCCTCCTCGACGGCCTCAGCATCGCTCTCGCCATCTCGATTTGATTTAACTCCTCTTCTGCACAGGGGCTGTTTGGAGGGGGTGGGAGAGGCAGCATCCCCCCGTTATCCAGGGTGTGGAGGAGAAAATACAAGCTAAGGCAAACGCCATGGACAACTTCCTAAGGGGAGCAATTCCCATGGGAGAGCAGGACTCAAGCCAAGGTAAAGTGGCACCCATAAAACTCAGGGTGCAGAGAGAAGTCCCGGCTGCCCGGGCACCCTTGGTCCTGGCTGGGGACTGACCAGCACCAGCGATGGGAGTCAGGATTTGCAGGAGCCATCGCTTCCCTTCACCTGCTGCATGCACGGTCCTCGGGCTCTGTGGGTGATGGTCTCCCCTCCGACGTGACCTCCCTGCCTCAGTTTCCCCAATTTTGGAAACTACAGCCACGGCAGTAGCCCAGCTCAACAGGTGGAGCAGCAAAAAATGAACAGCAAAGCCCTTTAAAGATTTTCCATTTGTTTTATGTACCCGCTGGGTTTATTTTTAACATTCCAGCTGAAAAAACCCAAATGCATGCCGGAGCTGAGCCGAGAGGACGTGTTTGCTGGAATCTGCCAGGACGATGAGCTCCTTGCAGATAACCCCTTGGAAAAGGGTCAGCGTGGGGTTCTCCAGCTGTGCTGGGAGCCAAGCGAAGGGATGAGCCCTCTCCCAAATTGCTCCTCAGCCACACTAAAAGCTCTTTTGCGCTCCCCAACCCAGCATTTCCTTCCCACCGGGACAGACCAGCAGCCGGACTGCGTCGGAGCTGTGCACAGCAGACACTCGCCACCTTGCTCTGGGCCTGGGAGGCTGTTTTCACCCCGGGAAGGGGTTTAAACCCCGTGTCCCGGAGGACACGCATGTGTGGGACATAGCCCTCTGCCCCACCTGGGCTTTCGGTGCCTCCTCACAAAACCATCACAGGAATGGAAACACCCCCCAGGCAGAGAGGCTGCTGCATTGCATGAAGATGCAAAGTGCAGGACGCAAGGCAGATAAAACACATTAAAGCCAGCCCTGTGCTCCCCATTCCCGCCCGTACCCATCCCACCAGCCCTTTGGGATGAAGCCAGGACCGCTGTCACCGAAACTCTCGCTCCGTGACGGCAGAAACCCACCGCACGGCGTTGCTGCCTCCTCGGTCAGCGGCCCAGGAGCCGTTTACCATCATCTGAACCATCGGATGAATGAAAACCTATTAATTCCCTCCTAGGCATTTTTATGAGGCTCTTGATGACATATCTGGATGCTTCGACACTGCAGCAGTTTCATGCTGGCAGAGCGCTACGGAGACTGAAACCCCCATCTCCAGGGTTGAACCAGCTGCTGGCCTTTCCCCCATGTCCTGTGTCCCCTTCCCTGTCCCTCCTGAGCCAAAAGCACCCAAAATTGCAGAAAACCATCTTCCCTGGCCGAGCCAGCTCTGTCCCAGGGCATGGCGATGAATGAAACCATCCCCAAAGTGAAGAGGCGACGGAGGCACCCCAAAAACGGGTCCCCACAGCCCCCACATCTGCTGGGACTCCAGGAAAAATAAGGCTCCTGCTTCTCTGCTTTGCAGATCCTGAAAAGAGGGAGACCTGCTGGGGGGGGGCCGTGCCCCAAGGAGGGCGAGGGTGACCCTCAGCATCCCACAAGCCCAGCTCTGCCGAGCAGGCGGTGCTGATGGGTCCGTGTTTGCACCCCCACCCTCCAGCATCCCCCTAAATCCCTCACTCTGCAGTAGCATCCCTCCCAACCCCCCCAGCACCCCTCTTAAGCCCCCCCCAGCATTGCTTTTCAGCAGCCCCCCCAAACCCCTCACCCCACAGCAACCCCCCCAGATCCCCCCCTGCCACCCCACCAAATCTCCCCCCCAAAGTCCCCCACCAACAGCATCCCCCCCAGTCCCTCCCCCAAGCCCCCACCCCCCAGCATTCCTCCCGAATCCCCCTGCAACATCCCCCCAAACCTCCTCAGCATCCCCCCAAACCTCCTCAGCATCCCCCCAAACCCATCCAGCACCCCCCAACCCCCCAGCATATAGGGGAAGAGAAGGAGGGGGAGAAAAGGCACAGGGCCTGGGGGGGGGGGATCGGAGAGACCCCAGCTTTGCTTTGGGGACAAGAGGGGGCTGTTTGTCCCCCCTGCTTCTTCCAGACAAAGAAAACCCGAAACAGCCACAGCGCCGAGATACATCGCACCCCCCCCTCAAGCCCGGGGCCCCCTGGGGATGCTCGGGGCCACCCCCGCAGCCGTCGCCGGTTCCGGAGGAGGGCGGCAGGCAGGGGTGGGGGGCAGGCAGGGACCACTGGGGGCGCAGGCAGGGACTGGGGCGGGGAAGGCAGGGAGGGATGGGGGAGAGGCAGGGATGGAGAGGGGGATGCAGGTAGGGACCTGGGGGGTGGGAAGGGAGGCAGGGTTTGGGGGGGGGGAGGGGGTCAGGCAGCGACTAGGAAGGCAGGGGTCGAGGGGGCAGGCAGGGATGGGGGGAGATGCAGGGATGAGGGGAGATGCGGGCAGGGATGGAGGGAGATGCAGGGATGGGGGGGAGGCAGGGAGGGATGGGGGGCGGGAGGCAGAGACCGGGAAAGGAGACAAGGACCTGTCGCGGGGAAAAAGGCAGGCAGGGACCGAGGGGGGAGGAAGGCAGGCAGGGACGGGGGGGGACAGACAGGGAGCAGGGGGGAGGATAGCAGGCAGGGAGCGGGGGGAGCAGGCAGGGAGCGGGGAGGGGAAGGCAGGGAGCTGCTGGCGGGAGGTGGGAGGCAGGCAGGGGTGGGGGCGGGCAGGGCCGCCCCCGGCCCCACGTGGCTCGGGGGACACGCCGGGTTTATAAGGCGTCCCCGGCCGCTGGGCGGGTGCGGGAGGCGGCGGCGGCGGCGGCGCTGGCCGGGAGCGGGGCTCGAACCCGCGGCTCTCGGATGCGCCCGGCGGCCACGGCGGGGCCAGGGCCGCCCGCGGGCCATGGAGCTGCCCACGGAGCTGCCCACAGCGCTGCCCACGGCTGCCGGTACCGCCTGGGGCAACGGCACCGCCTGGGCCCCCCTGCCCGGCCACGGGGCCAACGACACGGGGCCGCAGCGGGTCAAGAACGCCACCTCCATCCTCATCGCCATCGTCATCACCGCCCTCTACTCCGTGGTGTGCGTGGTGGGGCTGCTGGGCAACGTCCTGGTCATGTACGGCATCGTCAGGTGAGAGCGGGGCGCCCTGGTGGCACCCCACGCCGGCCTCGGTGCCGGGGAGGGCGAGAAAAAGGGGAGCAAGGGTGTGTCTGGGGGTGAGCGGGTGGGAGGGGAGTGTGCACCGGGGTGAGTGTGCACCGGGGTGAGTGTGCACTGCGGTGAGTGTGCACCATGTGCAAGATGCAAGGCAGCAGCAGAAGCAAGTGTGCCCCAAGACTGGGTGTGCACCAGGGGTGAGAAAGCAGCAGGAGCGAGTGTGCACCAGAACCGAGCGTGTACCGTGTGTGAGACAGCGTGCACCGGGTGTGAGTGTGCACCGGGTGTGAGCCAGCAGCAGGAGCAAGGGTGGGTGTGCAGCGGGTGCTTGTGAGCAGGGGTTAGCACAGGTAGCACCGAGATGGGTGTAGCTGGTGGGTGTGACATGCGTGTGAATAGCGTGTGTGCCAGCACAAACGTGTGTGCAGGATGTCCAGATGCTGTGCGAGAGGAAAATGCAAAGACTGCGTGTGCACAGAGCAGCACGGGGGGGTGCACGGGAGCCGGCGTTTGGGGGGGAAGCGGGGGGACACACCCTGACCCCAGCAGCCGCGTGTTCCTCGCCCTTGCGTGGGGGAAAAGAAGCTGCAGGACTGGTCACACTGTGGTTTGGGAGAGGTGAGAGGCTGGCGGGGTATTTATTTCCAACACACAAATGCTAAGAGCTGCCCTGTTTGCAGGGAGGCTCCCGAGTCCCCTGAGCACCCACCCCACAGCCGGGGGAGAGGGGCTGGTGGGCTCCCACTGGTACCTTCCCCACTCCGTCACTGGGACCCGAGGTGCTCAGAGCGCGAATTACCCACCCCAGCCCATTCCGGGCTCCGCCGCGAGCTTGCGTTCGTTCCGTCGGCACCTCCCGCAGCTGACTCCTGCTTTTCTCTAACAAAGAGCTGGAGCCCGCGTCGCCCAGCCCCAGCTCACACCACGGCCGAGCTGTCCCCCGGCCCCCCCAGCACGAGGTACCGGCTCCAGCAGCACAGAGACCCACTGGCATCCCAGGGGTCCCTGAACCCCACTTTGGCCCCGTCCAGCATTGCAATGGGAAAGCTGGGGCAGGTCCTCGGCGGGCGGAGGCACCTCTCCCTGGGTCTCTGCACCCCAGGATGAGCCACAGGACCCCAATGCCCCCCTTTTCAGCAAACGGGGCACGGCGAGATGCTGCTGTATCCAGCCTGGCGCTTCTGCCAGGGTGCAAAATTTCCTGCCTCTTTGTCCGAGACGTTGGTTGATCCTCTCTGGGTAAGACAGGTTAACGTGGCCGAGGCTGCTGTTCGTATGGGACAATAAAGCCAAGTCCTGCAGACCACAGGACCACCGCCGGCAGCGGGGGGCTGGCAGAGCCCTCCGTGGCCCCCAGACCCCGCTGGCAGCGGAGGCAGGAGCCGTGCTCACCGTCACAGCGCTGGCGGCGGCGGCACAGAGACTTCACCACCTCCAGCCCGGCAGGAGGGAGCAGAGGTCTCGCTGACCTTCAACGCACCCTCTCCCACGCCGGAGAGGGCTTGTCCTGGGGGGAGGACAGGATTCATGGGGTTAATCCCAATTCCCATCGCCCCAGGGGTTGCTGTAACCCCAGCCGGGGCCAAACCAAAGCTTGAGGCTGGATTTAAGCAAACCCTCGGAATCCTCATTTTTAACCATTTCCATTCCAGCCCCCCCTCCCCAGCACTTTCAGTCCATAACGATCGTTACAGGAGGTCAGCACAGCCCGGCACTCCCTGCGCACGAAAGAAATGTGGTGACTCACTGTGGGGAAGGAAACCAGCCTGAAACGTGCCCACGAGCCGCACCGGGCTGCCCATCACCCCTGCGCCTGGCTCCCCGCTCTTTGGGTAGCTCTGCTGTGTATTTTTAACCACCCGAGAGGGTAGGCGGGTGGGTAGCGGGACGGGGGTGTCACTCGCTGACCCTACCTGCTACCGGATGGGATTTTTCATCAACTTGAGGCAGCTTTAAAAAAATCAGCCCTAGATTGAAAAAGCAAATTAAGGTAATTGTCGCAGAGACATACGCCACGTACGGTGTCACGGTGAAGGATGAGTGTTATTAGACCCCCCTTCCAGCTGGTTCTGCTCTTGGAGAAGAGGGAAGGCATTTTAAAGACAAGGCTTTAATGTGCAAACATCGTCCTCCCTATTTAACTTGAGCCTAGTGTTACCCATGCTTTACAAAGCCTGACTCTACAGCATCCACAGACCCCATCACCGTGGTTTCCAGCCCTCCATTTTCCAACCTACCAGCTGATGCTGGAATTAAATGCATCTCCAAGGAATGGATAATCGCCGTCCTCCGAGCCCCTGGGACAGGAGGGGCTGTGGACACGCACAGAGCCCGGCGCGTCCCTTCGCCCCTTACGTGGCCGAGCCCCCCTGGAGTTTCACAGGGGTTCGTTGGCAGAGCTGCTCCATGTCGGCAGGGTTTAGGCCAGGACTAGTTAGGCTCCACTGGGGGAAACCTGTGTCTATGCAGGATAGAGCTGTGAAATGGGATCAGGTTGGGTTCAGTCCTCACTGATGGGGAGATGCTGGGCCTTGTGGCCCTGGGGACATCTCCCGGTGTCACCTCCCACTGCCCTTGGACCCGCGCAGAGTGCCCGGGCAGCCCGCAAGCAGGGCTGGAGCGCATCCTGCGAGGCTCGGGGACCTCGGGGTCCCTGGGGATGCCGCAGAGCCCGTGCGTGCCAGCGCACAGCTACACGCAGGACCCTGCTCCACGACCCCCAGCCGAGCTCCCCAAATGGGCACCCAGCACCCCAAAAAGCCGAGCACAAAACCCAAAGCACTCCTTGCCCAGAGCAACCAAAACCCAGCCGCGCGCCCGGCGGGAGCTCAGCCTCCCCAGCACCCTCCGACACCAGCGCGGCCGACAGCCCCGCCAGCGACCGGCGCCGCCGTTACCACCGCATTGTCGGGCGCTTTTCAAAACACCCCTGGAAGCAATTTACAGCTGCGAGCTCAGGCTTGCGAGCGCCCACGGCCCCGCAGAGCCCATCAACCCCCCCGCCAGCTCCCGCACGGGCTGCAAGGGCATCCCTTTGCTGGGCGCAGGATTTGTTAAGCCAGGTTTTTTAAGGCTGGGGCTTTTAGGAGCTCACGGAGTTTTGCAAGTTGTTTCTTTTATTTCTTTTCCGAGAGGTTTGGAGAGCTAAGGGGTCCCTTAGCTGCTGGCATCGCTGCTGGCATCGCAGCCCTGCGCTCGCTCCATCCCCTCAAGCCTCATCTCTCCAGCAACACCTTCCAGATTGTTTCGTTCAAGTGCGTAACTTCCCAATCAAGGCACTCGCTTAATTGCAATGGGTTTGGCAGCCCGGGGAGCTCCATCAGCAGAAGCGGCCGGTTCGCTCCACTGCAGGGGATAAACCTCTTTCCTGGAGCAGCGGCTTCATTTGCAGCTCGAGGGGGGGGTCACCACGATGGACGCCCCCCACCCCGTGCAGTGGGTTTGACCCTCAGCCCAACCCTGGGGCTGAATCCTGCTCCGGGGGGGTAAATTGAATCATCCCCATCATCCCAGTTATCCCCATCGCTGCTTTGCCCTCACCAGCAAAGCCCCATTCTGCCTGGGGAGGGGGCTACAGCCCCGGCCCCCCCGAACCCCCCCAGCCCCGGCACATCTGGCAGGGGGTTGGGGAAGTGCTTACCCAGCACGGCCGAGCGCGCCTGGCAGAACACGGCGTGAATAACTGATTTTTTTCCACTTTACTCGAAAAGCAGAGATCAAAGAAGTGTGGATCTACTTGAAACGATTATTTTTTAATCCAGGTGAGGCAAAACCTGACAATAACACAAATTCTCAGCTTTTTGTTTAACCTGGAATGAAACTTTTCTAAGAGATGCATTCGCAACAGAGCTTGGAAAATAACACTAAAGAGAACTGAAAAGGGCTTTTCAAGGAAAAGACATTTTTAATGCTGTATTTAAAATAATAAAAAAAAAAAGTTCAACTCAAATGTTTTCACCCTTGGGCAAGGGGCTGCCATTTGCAGCCGAGGCGAACGAGAAGGGAAGGCCGCTGGGGCTGGGAGCCGATCCGAGCTGCTATCTTCTCCCAGAGAGAAATGGTTTTTGCAGCCTCCATCTCCTGGCTTTACCGACAACGTAACCCGGAGGGTCTCTGCCCCCGCCGGCACGCTCTCCTGACCCTGCTGAGATGGAGAAAAGGATAAAGTGAAGGGAATTGATATTACCATCGAGCCCAGGAACCTCTTTCCTACACCAAGCCGCTCTCCTGGTCTTCAGCCGGGGCGGCAGAGCAACAACCATCTGAGATGGGAGCTACTCAATCCCCTCACCCCAATTTACTCCACGTACCCCACCACATGATGGGGTTATTCTATGAGCTGTGCCAATATCTTTTCATCTGGCAACGATGGAATCATAGAATCATTAAGGTTGGAAAAGACCTCTAAGATCATCGAGTCCAACCCTCAACCCAACACCCCCATGCCCACTACACCATGTCCCCAAGCGCCTCATCTACACGGCTTTTAAATACCTCCAGGGATGGGGACTCCACCACTTCCCTGGGCAGCCTGTTCCAAGGCCTGGCCACTCTGTCAGTAAAGAAATTTCTCCTCATGTCCAATCTAAACCTCCCCTGGTGCAACTTGAGGCCATTCCCTCTCGTCCCATTGCTGTTACTTGGCAGAAGAGACCAACCCCCACCTCGCTACAACCTCCTTTCAGGGAGTTGTAGAGCGCGATGAGGTCTCCCCTCAGCCTCCTCTTCTCCAGGCTGAACAACCCCAGTTCCCTCAGCCGCTCCCCATCAGACTTGTGCTCCAGGCCCTTCACCAGCTTCGTTGCCCTTCTCTGGACACGCTCCAGCACCTCCATGTCCTTCTTGTGGTGAGGGGCCCAAAACTGAACCCAGGAGTCGAGGTGCGGCCTCACCGGTGCCAAGGACAGGGACGATCCCTTCCCTGGTGCCAAGGACAGGGACGATCCCTTCCCTAGGGATCCCTTGTGTCCCCCCGTGCACCGGGGCTGAATTCAGCCCCGCTCTGTCTAGGACCGGCCCCCCCCGGGATGCTACAGGCAGGTTTAGCCACGCACAGAGATGCTTGTGTTCAAACTGACACTTTTGTTAATTAATTAGGGTGCATCTAAATGAGCTCAGGGCTACGGAGGATGCTCTGAGCAACAGGGACTTGCTGGAAGGGAGCTCATGGGGAGGGTTCGAGCCGCCGGCGTAGCCCCGACCTCAGCCTAGCAAACAACCCGGGGGCGGCCGCAGAGCCCCCACCCCGACCCAACCCCAGGACCCCGGAGAGCAGGGCTGAGCACCCATTTCCAACCAACCACGCCATTCAAAGCACCACCTTGAGCAACACCTGCGGGGCTGGATGCTCGGAGAACACGCACCCATCCCCACCGGCCACGGCGCTTACCGGTCCTGGCACCCACCAAAACGATGCCTCATCCCTTCAGGAAGGGTTTTTGGCACTCGGGACCGGGCGTTTCTCTTACCGGCACGTGACAAGGACCAGAGCTGGCGTGCCAGCCCCGGGTGGCCGCAGCCCTTGCCGAATGCCCCGGGGAAAGTGGCAGCGTGGCCCCGAGCCACGTGGCCGCGGCCGAGGCAGCCAGGCTTCCCCAAAGGCTCTGGAGCTCCAGCCTGGCTAATTGGGCTGCTTCCAGATGGGCAATTTCCGGGGGTAATCGATCCAATTTCTGCAAGTAAACTCGACAGGGAAGCAAGAGAGATAATCATGATTTACTGGGTGGAAAAAGCAGATAAAGGAGGTTTCAAGAGGGAAAGGACGTTGCGCAACTGATTCAGGGAAATGGAGTAAATCGATTTAATCGGAGGAGTGACTTCTCTGAAAATTTCTTCAGATTTCCTTTGAATAAAGGCAGTGAGGTGACTGAGCGTCACCTCCCTGGTCAGGTATGGGATAACTGCTTCGGCAGGGTCTAAGCCATGTTCTGCAGGTGCTGGATAAGGTCTCACGTGTGAGTGCAACCCCCGTGCTCAGGCACCGGGATTTCCACACACACTAAAACCATGCACGAAGACCAATACTTTCTCAACGTGCTCCCTGGTCCATCTGGAAAGGTGCTGAGCACATTGGTGCTGCAGAAGGGCACGTCACAAGCACGTACCTTTGCCCACCAAGGCTGATGGCACCATGCGAGAAGCCAGGGAAAGCCAGGCTGTGCCCCCTCCTCATCGCCTTGAGTGTGCACACACAAACCTGGGCATGGTAAACCAGCCCTGACCACCTGTAACGGCTCCTTTCTCTCCCACCCCCAGGTACACCAAGATGAAGACAGCCACCAACATCTACATCTTCAACCTGGCCCTGGCAGACGCGCTGGCCACCAGCACGCTGCCCTTCCAGAGTGCCAAGTACCTGATGGAGACCTGGCCCTTCGGGGAGCTGCTCTGCAAACTCGTGCTCTCCATTGACTACTACAACATGTTCACCAGTATCTTCACGCTCACCATGATGAGTGTGGACCGCTACGTCGCCGTGTGCCACCCGGTTAAGGCCCTGGACTTCCGCACGCCGGCCAAGGCCAAGATCATCAATGTCTGCATCTGGGTGCTCTCCTCCCTCATTGGGGTGCCCATCATGGCCATGGCAGTCACCAAGTCAAAAGGCAAGTGGCTTCTGGGGAAAGGTCCCCTCCTGTCCCATTTGTCCATCCCAGGGGTGACCCGGTCAAACCCAAACCACCTGGTCCTGAACCAGGTTTGAGCTCAGCGATGGGCACCCCTCCACGGGACCATAAGCGTGCCCTGCCGTGGAAAATCATCACGGTGGTGTTATTTTCCACCTTGGCTGCAGAGGTTGGAATCTGTCCCAGAAATTGTCCTCCCTCTTCCCCATCTCCAGTCCAACCAGTGCCTCTCCCCAGCTCCTGGGGTGCAAATCAGGTGCCTAAAAAAACTCCCAGTGGTATTGCAAAGTCCCCAACTGGTCCACACCAAGATCCGCAGGCCCGTGTGAGGACGCCAGCCCTTGGCTGCTAGGAAAGCTCTGGGCGTCTTGAGGAAGGGGACAGGTTTCAGTGGAAGGTGACACAGGGACGTGTCCATCACGGGGGTTGGGAGGAGACAGCGTGGGGATGGCCCAGGAGGTTCTTAGGGAACAAGTTCCTGGGTCACTGCACCCACCACGTCCCCTCGGCACCCCGGGGGCAGGGGGCTGGTGGCACAGAGCTCCTGGGGAAGCTCTGGAAAGAGCTGGCATGCATCTCCTTGTGGTTTTAACGAGCATGGACATGCCCAGCCATGACCGAGCAGAAAGCAGACAGTAGTCACAGCAGATGCTCCACCGGCTCCCTCTTTGATCATCCTCTCTCCTGCAGACGGGATGGTGCTGTGCACGCTCCAGTTTCCCGATCCTCCCATCTACTGGGACACCGTGACCAAGATCTGCGTCTTCATCTTCGCCTTCATGGTCCCCATCTTGGTCATCACCATCTGCTACGGGCTGATGATCCTTCGCCTGAAGAGCGTCCGCCTCCTCTCGGGCTCCAAGGAGAAAGACCGCAACCTGCGGCGCATCACGCGCATGGTGTTGGTGGTGGTGGCAGCCTTCATCATCTGCTGGACGCCCATCCACATCTTCGTCATCGTCTGGACGCTGGTGGACATAGATAAGAAGAACCCCTACGTGGTGGCCAGCCTGCATTTCTGCATCGCCCTGGGTTATACCAACAGCAGCCTCAACCCCGTCCTATACGCTTTCCTGGATGAAAATTTCAAGAGGTGTTTCCGAGAGTTTTGCCTGCCTTTCCGAACCCGCGTGGACCAAAACAGCTTCTCCCGCGCCAGAAACGCCACCCGGGAACGTGTTTCTACCTGCACCCCTTCCGAAGCCCACAACAAGCCGGCATGACTAGACGTGGGCAGCCTCCAGCGGGGCTGCCGGGGCCACGGAGGGGACGACCTGCGCTCAGAAGTGACCCAGGTCACCACCACGGAGCTCTAGCGGAGCGGTGGCCCGGGCGCTGCTCGATAACGTCGCTGGGTTTTTGTTCCGACTGACAAGAAGTGACTGCAAAGACTTTGTTCATCCTGGAGAAGCCAGGATGGGAGAATGGGGACTCACCAAGCGAGGTGGGGAGAGGACCAAAACGAGAAGCGACCTGGGCAGAGCTGCTCCGCTGCTGCTCCCACCGCAGCCCCGTACACCGACAAGGGTTGTCACACCGACCCGCGGCTGTCGGCGAAGCCCGAACCTCCTGGGACACCACGATCGCAATGACCACTGCATCTCCTCCCGCATGGGCCGAGACGGCGTCGCATCCGAGGCAAGAGGGGAAACGCTCCCGCGGCAGACCGTGCCGGTGGGGGGGGGGGTGATGCCACGTCACGGGGCCTCACTCCATCCCCCCTCTGAGCTGTGTCCAAAAAACGGCCAGAGATGGGAAGAGAAAAGGGTGCCGCTTCAGAGACGGTGTTATCGAAGAGGATCCATAGTACAAATTTTACTGGAGTCCTTCAAACTGGGACTGGCCCCGGAGGACAACTTTCCACTGCTCATGTCCTTACTGTATTATTTAGAGACCTCTGACTGCAGCCAGGGCAGCCCATCACGGATGTGATACTGGGAATACGGATACGGCCAGGGGACGGGTGGGGGGACGGGGCAGGGTCCCAAGCTCACCCCGTGTCCGCGTGCCCATGCCAAATTCCCCCCAGCATCCGTCGGGGTGACAGGGAACCGCTCCTCACCCGTCTGCCTCCAAAGCCCGAGAAAGATCTCGTTAAGGGGGCAACCTGGGGGGACTTGAGGAGTTTCTCGCAGTGCTAAAGCAATTAGGAGGGACTAACGAGCGGTGCTGCGGGGGCTTTGCCTTCCCTGCCCGGTGGGTGAAGGAGGAGCAGCGGCACTGCCCAGATTTCCTTTAGCAAAGCCCAAAAAGGATAGGATTCCTTTTTTTTTTTTTTAATTAGTAGAAGATAGGAAAAAATCTCACCATCATTTCATAATTCCCCAAGCGGGGGAATTCTGTGCCCAGAAAGGACCCGCAGCCCCCCACAGAGGCAGAGATTTTGGGATCTCCCGCTCAGCGCTGCTCCGGATGGAGCAGCCGTCCCTCCGGAGAAGCGGCCGAGCTCCAAGGCAGCGCATCCCGCGGGAGCCGCCGGCCAGCGACCCCGCACCGCCTTCTCTGCCGCTAAACCATGACCGACGGCTCCTCCCGGCCTTCCGCTCCCTGCGCCATCCCCGCCTGCCAGCGGCGTCCGGGAATCGCGATTTTTTCCTTCCTCTCACCTTCCCACCGCCGCGCTGGGAGGTCAAACGGGCGGAGGAGGAGGAGGAGGAGGCTCGGAGGGAGCGGTAATAGCATTTAGTGGACAAATTGATGCAGCTGGAGGAAGCAGGCGAGCGCCCGGGTGCACCTGGGGCTCGTGGGCTGGACGGAGAGCCTGGGTTGTGTCTCTGGTTTTTCCAGTTGCATCAATTTAGCCAAATAAAGGTCATTACCTCTCCTTACCAGCCCTCACCTTTCTCCAGAGCCTGTGGAAATTGCAGCCTCCCCATTAGGAAGGCAGAGCCGACCAGGCAGCCAAAACCAATTTTTCTTTCAAAGGAATCAAAATAGGGTGAAATTGCCCGTTTGGATCTCAAATCAGTCGCTGCCGAAGCGCGCCAGCGATCCTCCCCGTCTGCCCGCACCGCGTCCCCTTGCCCTGAGCAAAAGCCTCTCGCTCGGCGTTCCGTCAGCCCGGACGTCTCCAGCTCCCGCCCAGGGCTCCTCGGGATCCCGTTTCAAGCACGGACGGAGTCCTGGACCACCAGCAGAACCACATTTGCTCTGCTCATCCCCTGCCTCCGTGGACCCAACGTTCACGAAGCATCGGGAGCTGGAGGGCGAGCAGGATCGGCTCCGGAGCAGGAATTGGGGGAAAACCCCCAGGGTCCCATGAGGCTGAGCTTCAGCTCCATGAGAAGAGAGCCTAAGGTATCCAGAAGGAGTTGGAGACCACCCTTCAGCTCTCCATCTCCACCCAAGCTGGGGGCAAAACCCTCAGCGAAGTGTGGTGGGAAAGGCTCTTGGTGTGGAGCTGGTTCCTGGGGAGGTCCTGGCAACGGGGGGAGGTCCCGGCAGGGCTGGATGTCCTTGCAGGGGTGGGATGTCCCACGCTGTGGACCAGGACAGCCCGGGTTTCATTCCAAGTTTCAGCGTGAAGCTGAATTCCAGCTTGATATTTCAATTTTGAGGGGTAACCCCAAAAATGTGATGACCCAAAATCATTGGTCTCTTTAATTCACCTTAGCCAGTGCCTCAGTGTCCCCGAGAAATACCGACCCCCTCATCAAGGCTGGTAAAGGCACGAGGGGAGCGGCGTTTCCAACCGCAGCCGCGGTGGCTGCCGAGAGGACAGCGAAGAAACGGGGGGACACAGGGGAGGTGAACCCCATCACCCCTCCCGGATGGGGCATCTCTGCCCCCAGCGCAGCCCCTTCGAGGACACGCCATCGCCTTGGGGGGGACGGAGCCGCGAATGCCGGGGGGCTGCGGCTTGACTCGGCCACCCCCCAAAGCTCCATCACCCCATTTCCCATCCCCACGGGATCTTTCCCTCTGCCGAATTCCCAGCCTGCTGGGAGGTGTTGCCTGTAACGGCCTTAAAGCGAATTAAAAGGCTTCAAATCATGATTTTTTTAAACTCAGCCACGCTCGGGCAGAGCTGGGAGCCCCGGACGCAGGGAGGATCCTGACTTTTCTTAGCTTAGGTTTTGCTGAATAATAAAAAAAAAAAAAAAAGACTATTCCTGGGGAAAAAGGGGACGCTGATGGCAAACACCGCAGCGGAGCCCTTGCGATGACGCAGACCTAGAGCATCCCTCGCCTACGGCAGCAGCCCGAGGGCTGAGCCCCGCAACGGCACCCACCCAAAAACCAGTTCCACCAGTCCTTCGTTTGGACTGGGAAACCGGGGTCGAATCCTGAGCCAGGGAAAGATCGCTGGGAGCTTCTATCTGCCCATGCGGAGCCATGCCGCAGCTGGGATGCTCGCAGGGCACTCTGTATACTTATATATACATATATATATGTACATCTCTCTCTTGTCTATAGCTGTATGAAATCAAAGCGACCCCAGGTCACCCCGTCCCCGCTATGGCAGAACCCTGTAACCCTGCGCGTGGTGGAGCTCGGGCTCCTGCCCCAATCTGCCGGGTCCACAGCATCGATCAGGACCTCGCAAAATGCTTCAGCCAATATTTCCAGCTCCCAGCCCTCGTGATTTTGGGTTTTCGCTGGCATTTCCGTATAGGAACCGCGCTTTCTAAAAAAAAAAAAGAATAAAATAAACTAAGAGATAACAAAGCAGTTTCCAGCTCTCCTTTGACTCTCAGGCACTGGAAATGAGCAGGGTCCCGCGCAGGGCAGCATTTTGGGGAGTGGTGGGAGAGGAACCACCTCTAAATTCAAGTTTTGAAGACTCTCCTGTACTGGAAAAAATCCCTCGTAAAACCCCGAGCCCCTTTAGCTGAGGTTATTTTGCAAGCCCCGGCAACCAAAAGCCTTCGCACCGCACCGGCGGCATTCGAGGCGTCCCTCTGCTGCCGGTCATCCAGATATAGTTTTATTTTAATAGCCCAGCAGCTCAAATTCTGGCCTAAATTACATTTGTAATTTAAATGCAAATGAGGATTTAGTGAAAATGCAAGGGAAAGCGGTGTCGGAGCCTGTGACTCCACTTCTGCTTAATGAGACTTTGGATTTTAAAGTATTTATCACTTCTGCCGTGTGGATTTGTGAAGTGTTTTGTGAGTTCCCAAAGAACGGGAAAACCGTAAAGAGCACGGGGGGGGATGCGAAACCCAGATTTCCAGCCTGGAGCTGATTTCTAGCAGGGGCATCGCTGCTCCAGCACCGCTCCAAGACCCCTCTCCATCCTCCAGCGCCCTCGGAAAACGAATCCAGGCACCGACTCCAGCAATTTCACAGCCCAGTTAAACCAGCAGCCAGCCCAGCTGAATAATGCAGCAATGGGAGCTGCCCCGCACCTACAAGCTCTTTCCAGGGACCGTCTTTGCAGTCTAATAACATGTTTGCCACTGCAGAAAACGTTCTCTTTTTTTTTTTTTTTTTTTAATTAATCCACCAAATAATGAACCCTAATGTAACAGGCTTTATTCTTACACGTGTGATTAATTACCAAGCCGCCTGTTTCTTTTGTCTGCACCGCAGGTTTAGCCTGACTTTGTAATTGCATTATTATGCATATGGAAATGAGTAAATCTGGCTTTTCTGGCGAGGACGCGGGCGATATCTCCCACCGCCCTTGCTCCGGAGCAGCCTGGGGGGGATTCAGGCTCTCAGCCCTGAGGAGACGCTGCTTGACTTGTGATTCATCATTTAAAAAGAAAAAAAAAAAAAAAAAGCTATGAATAATTACTAGAGCTTCCCCCCCCCCCCCCCCCATCTCCTTTCATAGTTATAAATTCTGCTGTTTTATTCCCTTGCAAGCGGGACTGGGAGGATCACGCAGAGCCCAGGGACCGGCGGTGGGGGGTGGCTGGTCCCGGGGGTGCACGGGGGCTCCTCCACGCAGGGAAGGAGCCGGGCTCCCGCTCCCCAGCTCCCCAGGGCTGTCCTCAGCCGGGGGAGAAGTTTTCTCTATTTTTGGCCTGTTAAAGGAGATGAACCAGGACTTCAGCAGTTTTGGGAGGGGGCAGAGAGCCCCACGCGTCGCTATTTCAACCCAATTCCCATCCCCAACACGCTCCTCTACCAGGAGCCCGCACCATTGCATACCCCAGTTATACTGGGATATACTGGTCAGATTCCCAGCCTTTAGAACAAGACTCAGGGAGGTGAGACCGCCCGGTGCAATGACCAAACTCTCTCCTTCGTTTGCAGCCCCATGATTAAAGACCCGCGCGACCCGACACGCTGCAGCAGGCTGTTTAATTAGCCGGCTCCCAAAGCCCAGGGAAAACCACAGGGCCCTGCCAGGCAACTTGGCAATAATTAAAACTCTTTTCCTCTTTGAGGCAGGAAAAGGAGGACAAGAAATCAACTCGGTATCACCCAAATCCTCTTGAAGACGCAATTCCCTCCCGCTAGATCCTGCAGGAGCGTTGCACAGGTCAATTTTTTTTGCATCCAAAAAGGAACATGTTAAAAAACAAAGAAAAAAAAAACCAAAAACCAACCCAAACAAACCCCACCCATCGCTCGAACAACACACAAAGTGCTTTTATTCTGGAGACAAAAGAGCCTCACAACACCAGAGCTCATCTTCCGCGGATGCTAAAAGCCCCAAATCCCACGTTCCCATCTTTTGTCTGTAAATTAAAAGCCTTTTACGCACTTCGAACAGCAACAGATGGGGACCAGGAGCGCGGGGTCTGAGCCGCCGAGCGGGGACCCCCCCGGCAATGAGAAAGGGCCTGGCTGTGCCGGCGGGGGAAAACCTCCACCGTGCGCTGAGGTCGGACCCTGGCAGAGCCGGGGGTCCCCCCCAAACCCCACCATGGGACCCAAATTCCTCCTCATCATCCCCACCGCTTCGCTCCGCCGGCGCAAAACCTCATTAATGAGATGTTTCCCTTTCCTCAATTAAGCTGTTTTCCTTCGCCCGCCCTCTCCCCCCCGCACGGGGGCTCATCCTTCCCCCAATTTCCAGCAACTTCCCATTGAAGTGTCACTCCGGCTCCCAAGACAACGCCGGCTGATTCATCAGCTCCGAATATTTTAAACCCTATTGTTCTCCCCAGCCCCGTTTTTCCCTCTTTCTTGAAAATACCAGCGGGCTCCCTACTCGCCAGGGGATTTTTCCCCCCCCCCGCAGAAGCAGGACCAGCCCCTCGAGGACGGGTGGATGGGAACGATCCCACCCCCTTTGGGAATGATCGGGTTTTTGTCCCCAGCTGCAGGAGATGGAGGAGGGAATTGCATCGGCTCCTGGCAGGATCCGGCCCCGGGGGCACCACGCAGGATGGTACCACCAGCCCGGTCGCTGCAAGAAATTGCCCAAACCTGGGGGATGGATGCAAAAACCTGCCCATGCTAAGGCGATGGGGAGCAACTGGGAGCACTGGGATGGGGGCTCCTGGCTCGCACTGCAGGGAAATTTGGGGAGGAGGCGGAGGTTGGGCAGGAGGAGCCGACCCCTCCGTAAGGGTGTCCCTGCCACGGGGTCGGTGTCACCCAGAAGGGACAAACCAGCCCTCGGCCGAGACGCTGGGCGTTTGCTCTCGGAGGTTATCGACCGCGCTCGGGAAGCGGAGCCCGGCCACCGCGAGAGGCTCCCGGTTCACCGGCGGCCGAGGCGACGGGGCAGGAGGCGTTCGGCAGCCGAGGAAACAAGTTAAAACCCACTTGGCAGAAGGGAGGAGGAATCCTCTCCATCCGCCCGGCCTTTCGCCCGGTGCTGCGCCCCGAGGGGGACACCCCGGTTCAGAGGGACGGGAGCTTCTTGGTGCCACCAGAGCAACCGGGCCAGGCTCCCTGGGGAAAAGCCTCCCCAGGTACCAGCTTGGCCCTTTGCACCGGCTTTTCTTGGTTCAGTTTTGCATCACGAAACTCTTTCCCATCCAACGGTGGGATTGAGAAGGAGGAATCGGGAAGAGCTGCCCCGAGCTGATGGCGAGAGATGCTGGGAGCGGAGCTGGACCCACCGGGGACGCCAGCCCCAGGGACCGGCAGCCGAAGGGGTGACGAGGAGGGGAGAGCCGAACCCAGCCAGCCCCGGGTTTGCAGCAGGGAGGTTGCAAAGCAGAACACTTGGTTGCTGGGACGTGGTGGGGTCCCTCGGATCCCTCCCCGGCTGCTCTGCGCGTCCCCTTCCCCTCCATGCTGCCAGCAACACCTCAGGGGGCTCCAGCCCCTACTAGGGCGAGTTTTGTCCTCCCTAAAATCATTTTCCACAGGGTTTTGAACAGGACATCACCTCTACAGGGTCCTTACCCAATCTGGGAGACATTCACACCATCCAGGAATTGCACCGAAACAGATTCCTCAAACTCCCCGGACCCTGGCAATTTAATCCATCTGCATCCAAGCCCAACCCCAACACAGCCGGGGCCGGAGCTGCCTCCTTCCACCCGGGCGCTGTGGAGTGAGAAGCCGCTCTTCGAACCCGAGCGGCCACCGTGGCTTGCCAGCATCGCCCCGATGCCGGAGGAGTCCCATCTCCCTTTATTAATTCTCTCTGCATTTCTTAGCTATAAACAGGTCAGCGAGGTTCAAAGCAAAGCATGTGAAGACGCATGAAAAGCAGTGGCCGAAGCGGGACTTTGCAGAGCCCGGCACAGCCGCCTGCGTCACGGCGGCATCGATGGGCTTGGAAAAAAGGGTGGCAAAGCAAATCAGGGTGGGGTGGGTTTTTTCCCCCAGAAGGGATGTAAAAATACCAGTGCTGGTTTTGGAAACAAGACATTAACATTGAACTTGTCGCTGGGAATCAGGCCCAAGACAACGAGCAATTTCCCCAGCACGTTCATCCCTCCCCTTTGACGGAGGAGCACCAAATGGAGGGTGATGGTCCCCAGGGAGCAGCCACGATATTTGTCAGCACTTGCCCGTGGCTCAGCCCACACTGGTGGTGAATTGTGGGCTCCATCCTTGGCGATAAAACACTCTCCACGGGCCCACATCCCAACTTCACGCTTCCATGGAAAAAAAAAAACCTGAGCCCTTTGCAAGCCCGGCACCGCGATCACCAAACACAAACCCGGTCGTTAGTGGGGGGGGGAGATGGGTGCCCACAGCACCCCCAGCCTCGTGCTGGACCCCCACCCGCTCTACGCTGAGGCCGTCCCTAACCGCAAAGTCAAAGCTCGTCCTTCCCCAGCCCAAAAGACGTGGGAGCAGCGGAGCCAAGAAGCCGCCAGCAGCCCGAGC